>NW_018742204.1:4031924-5434424 GCF_001683475.1 Chenopodium quinoa | reverse complement strand
GCTTCTCCAGGCTCAGAAGAAAGAAACAGCCGCCTACAAGAGGCGAGGCTTTCTCATGCAGTTGAGAAGGGGGGCAATTGGGCGGAGCCGTCCGCCTCTTACAGAGAGGAAAACACCCCCTACTACTGCACGGTACCCCGGGGCCGGATCGCAGCCATGCAAGACAAAGTGGAGAGCTTTATAGCTAACCACAGAATGGGCCCCGGATTTTTACTGTTCGTGCCGGATCCAGAAGACACTGTCGTCTGGCCGGCTGGTACCAGCTATGATGACGGCTGCTTTGGCTGCTATGTGGCGGCCATCAAAGCTGGACTGCGCTTCCCATTACATCCGGCTGTTCAGCGGATTTTAGATGGGTATGATTTGGGGTTATGGCAGTTAGCCCCCAACTCTTGGGTAAACGTACTCGGCTATGTGGCCGGGTGCGAAATGTACGGGGTGGAGCCAAGCTTTGAGGCTTTCGCCCACATGAACTATCTCAGCCGGACCCCTAAGTCGGGAGGTACCGGCTGGTATCAATTAACAAGCCATAGGGGCTACCTCATGACGAGAGGTAAGGCGAACAAATGGAAGGATTGGCGGAACACCTTCCTTATCATCGAGGGTTCAGACACGGAGCTGAACAAACGCTTTAACAAGTGGAATAGGGATCCGCCTCTTCTCGCAAGCGGCCGCAGCATGCCGCCTGTTCCCCCAAAGGCTAAAAAAGAGATCCTAGACAAAGGACTCTTCAAAGTAGAGACTAGGGTGAACTCTACTTCAGGGGTACGAGAGCAAGTACCCCTAAACTGCGTCCCGAGCTTCAAGTGGCTCTATGACGAGTACCTTTTGGCCGCCTGTGGCCTCAGCAGTCGGTGCTCTAGAGGTAGTCGGCCTGACAAATACTCTGTTTTTTCACGCCTTGTTTACTTGGGATTTTTACTAACTTTGCTGTTTATTTTTTGCAGCTGACGCCATGAGTAAAATAACAGCATCCAAGACTGCGGCGGCCATGTTGCGGGCCTCTCTCATGCAACAGTCTTGTACCGACTCCCCCAACAAGGGGGCACCCTTGGTAGGCTTCGAAACTTCCTCTTTTAGGAGTTGTCTTATGCATATACTAACTCTTTTTTTTTTTTTTTTTTTTTTTTTTTTTTTTTTTTTTTTTCAGTCGGGCACTCCAAGAGCTTCTTCCTCGCAACAGCCGGACCCCAAGGCCCGGAGGACGACTGTTGCAAGCTCTCCTGGGTCTTCCAGGAAAACAGTGGCGGCTGAGAAGCAGCCGGCCACTTCTTCTAAAACCCCGGCGGGGCCGCCTAAAAGTATGGACAATTACTTGTAAAAACTTTTACACTTGCTTCCTTCTTCACTAGGTCTAACTTGCTTTTTTACGCTTGATGCAGCCGGCCCTCAGGGGCCTGACTTGGTAGAGGTAGCCAAGTCCATGATCAAAGCAGTTCCTCCATCTGAAAAGGAGGCGGTCAGGGGTGTCGGCACCCTTAACCTTGATGGGATTGCAGGGGTCCTTGCTGAGGTATACTTTTTGAGTATTTGAATTCCAGGACGCCTGTTATCTTTTTTTGTTTGGAAACTGACGCCTGTTTTTTTTTTGTACTTAGGCTCTGCTCCGAATTAACGGCCTTCGCAAGCCGCTTGATCGGAAGAACAAAGAGGTAAAGGCTGCAAAAGCTATGGCCGCCTCTGACTGTGATAAGGAAATGTTTCAAATTGCCCAAAATGAAGTACTGACCATTGATATTCTTTATTATCAGGCGCAGGCTACCGCCGCTGTTCGGGCTCAGTTAGAGGCGGCCCAGAAGAAGAATGACGAGCTGGAGGCGACCATCACAAATCTTAAGGCCGAGCTGAAACCTCTTCGCCTAAAAATGTACTCTTACGAAGCCATGGAGAAATCCTTGGCCAGCGTAAAAGAACGCCTGATGAGCCAAGAGAAGAGTCTTACCCAAGAGCTCTCGGAAAAGGCCGAGCAAGAGAAGAAAGAGCTCGTCCGGGAGATGATGGAAGACTCCGCTCAAATCCAGCGCATGACCTGGGGCCGCCTCTTCCCCAGTGCCGACTTTGCCTCTTGGGAAAGAACGTACCGCCAGTGTTCGGAAACATATAATCAAGAGATCCTGGCGGCTGCTGAAGAAGAGGCGTTGGAAGAAGCGTTGGAGGAGGAGGAGGAGCCGGTTGTGGCGCTTGTGCCACTTGGGGGTAAGGCATCAAAAAAGGATGCAGCTGAAGCCGAGTCCAGCAAGAAGAGTGCTGACCAGGCGGCAGCTGCTAATACTGAACTGCCCCCTTCTTAAGCTTAATGTATTCTTTCCACGGCCTGCGTGCCGTTTGCTTTGTATTTACCCGGCCAGGGGGCCGGGGCTTTGAATATTTTGCTGGTCTTTAATGACCGGCTTATTTTTAATGAATTTTTGTTTTGCTTCAAATTTGTCCAAGTATTCCATATCTAATATCCAATTGTTTACTAGACCGACTGTTGTACATGGCCGAACGTTGCAGACAGGTACGGATAATTAGTACGCCGCCTATGCCCCTGGACGACTGGTTGTCTGTTTCCAGGATAGACGATCAGTCGGCCATTTATTCAATCGGTATTCGAACTATTTTGTCTGGATCCTTTTTAGGCAGGCGTGCCTGTCTTTTTGTAATTTTAACCAAGTAGGAAAGTGGTCTGACCAAGTAAATAGAGTACAGGCGGCGGAGGCCGGCTGATCCCCTTGATTTGCCAATGTTTGTTGGCTATTAACTCAATAGGTTACCTAGTAGGAATAGGGGTTTGAGTGCCCTTGTTTGTTAAAAACAGGCGGACGACTCAAACCTTTTAGGTTCCATACCAAATTTGAGGGAGTGACTATGAGTTAACGTTGGAGTTACTCAGACGCCGTCACTTTTGTTTGAGAAGTAGAGGTACCAGGCGGCGTAAGCCGGCTAGACCCCTTGATTCGCCAATGTTTGTGGCTATTAACTCAATAGGTACCCCCTGCATTTATCCCAAGTAATACAGGCGGTCATCTGACTCAGATGTCAACTGCTACCACTGGTTTGGTTAGTGATAGAGTTATCCTTGTCTCAAAAACGGCTACGTGGTTGCCCTTGGGGATAGTCGTATAGGTGCCGTGTAATTAGTTTATAGAACAATGTTCCACCCAAAAGGGAGCTGCTCTCTGCGACGAATTTCATCCGGAGGGATGCCGTCGGACGCCTGCTATGATGTTGGGACAGGTCGTATTAGTTTTGTAGATTTGATCAGTTGGCTTGGCGCCTGGTCTGATCATCCGGCCTATGGCCTTGGTAAGTTCTTGGTGAACGTTGGTGCTAAATAAAAGGAGGGTAGCCGCCTGTTAGGCACAGGGTCGGCCAGGCCCTAATCTTTTTAGCTAAGTATTAGGGGGGTGGCTATGTGTTTGGAACCAGTCGGCCATCTTCTTATGGAGAGTAGCCGACTATATGCCCAGGCGACATGCCCCTATTGTGAGTGAAATACTCAATGGAGAGTAGCCGACGGTAAAGGTACAGACGGCATGCCCCTCTGAAGATAGAGTGTAAAACTCAATGGAGAGTAGCCGACTGTAAAGGTACAGACGGCATGCCCCTCTGAAGATAGAGTGTAAAACTCAATGGAGAGTAGCCGACTGTAAAGGTACAGACGGCATGCCCCTCGTAATACAAAATTGAATAGTAAGTGCAAACTTTTATTAAGTAGCTCTTTACTTTACATCATTCAAAAGAAATATTTTTTAAGATTATCTACATTCCAAGTTCGAGGCAACGGTTGTCCGTCTGGTGTTTCCAGACGGTAGGTACCGTCCCTGACTTCCTCATAGATTCGGTAGGGTCCTTCTCAGTTGGGAGTTAGTTTGCCAGACTCATTAGCCCTACCAACTGCTTCCATTTTTCTAAGTACAAAGTCCCCTACTTTGAGTGGACGCCTGTGTACTTTTTTGTTGTATGATCTAGTCATTCTCAGGCTATAGATCTCATGGCGCAAGACAGCATTGCCCCTCTTTTCAGGAAGTGAGTCTAATGCCAGGCGCATGGCTTCCCAGTTTGCCTCTTCGTCATATAGCATTACACGAAGAGTCGGCTCGTAGTGTTCTATTGGAAGAACAGTTTCCGCACCGTAAGTTAGGAGGAATGGAGTTTCTCCAGTCGCCCCTTTTTCAGTCGTCCTAATGGCCCAGAGAACATGTGGTAGTTCATCCGCCCATAGGCCGCCTGCTCGTTCAATCTTTTTCTTGAGACCGTCTGAGATGATTTTATTAAAGGCTTCTACCTGGCCGTTTGCTTGTGGACGGCCGACAGATGCAAAGTAGTTTGCAATTCCTTGGTCACCCAACCAGCTTTTGAGAACAGGCGTCTCAAATTGGGGACCATTATCAAAAACCATAGACATGGGAACCCCGAACCGAATGATGACATTTTTCCAAATGAACGAAATTACATCTTTCGTCTTGATTCCCTTTACAGCCTCCGCCTCTACCCATTTAGTGAAGTAGTCGACGGCAACAAGTATGTACCTCCTTCCGCCTGTAGCAGGCATATATGGACCCAGAATGTCCATGCCCCACTTAGCAAACGGTAGTGGGCTGTGAATGGTAGTGAGGTCAGTAGCCGGACGGTGAATTAGTTTGCCAAACCTTTGGCACTTGTCACATTTTTTCACCATCTCCATTGCATCTGCTTCCAAAGTAGGCCAAAAGTAGCCCTGCCGCCTTGCCCTTTGAGCAAGCGTCCTACCGCCTATATGAGAAGCACAGTAACCAGAGTGAAGATCATCTAGTATCTCTCGTCCCTTTTCTGGAGTAACACACTTTAAGAAGGGTTGAAGGTACCCCCTCTTGTGAAGTTCTCCCTTAATCATTTCAAATCAGGTGGCTCGTTTTTTCAGTGCTGCCGCCTGTTGAGGATCATCCGGCAGTGTACCGTTTGTCAGATATGCCCTGATTGAATCCATCCAGGTTGAGCTTCTGTCTAGGATTCCAATAGGGTCTTCCTCGATGCTTCTCTTCTCCATTACATCCCAAAAAACAGTTCGAGGAGTATCAGAGGAGGCGGATGATGCTAATTTTGACAGTGCGTCCGCCTGGTTGTTTTCTGATCTCGGCACTTGGATCAGATGGAAATCCTCAAGGGAGTCGACTGCTTGTCGGACCGCCTGTAAATACTTGATCATGGCCGGATGGGTTGCTTCGTATTCGCCATTGTACTGACTCACTATCAATTGTGAATCGGAACAGGCGTCTATTTTTCTTGCCCCTGCCGCCTTGGACATGCGGATCCCGGCTAGTAAAGCTTCATATTCTGCCTCATTGTTTGAAGCCTGAAAACTGAAGCGTAGAGCATACTCGAACCTGTCGCCCTCTGGCGACTGACATATGACGCCTGCTCCACAACCATTTGAAGTAGAGCTTCCGTCCACATATACCTTCCATACTTGGTCTGGAACTTGAGAGTTAGGAGGACGAGTCATCTCTACAATAAAGTCAGCAAAGGCTTGCCCCTTCACTGCTTTTCTAGGCTCGAAAGTAACTTCGAGGCTCTGTATTTCTATGGCCCATTTGATCATTCGGCCTGACGACTCCATGATGGTCAGCGGCCGCTTGATAGGTTGGTCTGTATACACGACGACTGTATGTGCCAAAAAGTAGGGCTTCAATTTTTTAACAGCCATGAAGAGTGCAAGACCAAATTTCTCCACTAGGGGATACCTCAACTCGGCATTTTTCAGTACGTGACTGACAAAGTAGACCGGGAGCTGACAGCCGTCCCTTTCAGCAAGGAGAACAACGCTTAACGCATGATCAGAGACGGCCAGGTACATGTAGAGAACCTCTTTGGGCAAAGGGCTGACCAGCCTCGGCAAGGAATGCAAGTGAACTTTTAATTTCTGGAAGGCGGCCTCAGCATCCGGCCCCCATTCAAACCTTGCCTTTTTCTTAATTGCCTGGAAAAAGTATAGGCATTTGTCGCCTGATCGGCTTAGAAATCTTCCCAAGGCCGCCAGACAACCTGTTAACTTCTGAACCTCTCGGATGGTACGAGGCGACTGCATGTCAATGACCGCCTGCACCTTCTCAGGGTTCGCTTCTATTCCTCTCTGATTGATAAGGAATCCGAGAAATTTCCCAGACTCAACTCCAAATACACATTTCTTGGGATTGAGCATAACATGGTGCCGCCTGAGTGTGGCGAAAGTTTCTCGGAGGTCCGACAGATGATCTTTCTGAAGTTTAGTCTTGACAATCATATCATCAATATATGCCTCGACGTTTCTCCCAATCTGATCAAAGAACACAGTGTTTATCATTCGTTGGAAGGTAGCCGGGGCATTCTTAAGACCAAACGGCATGACCGTGTAACAGTATAACCCCTGATCAGTGACGAAGGCCGTCTTCTCCTGATCTTTCTTCCATAAGGGAATTTGATGGAAACCAGAATAGGCGTCCATGAAACTCATCAAGGCATGGCCGGCTGTTGAGTCGACCAGGTTATCAATTTTAGGCAGAGGGTAACTGTCTTTGGGGCACGCCTTGTTTAAGTCTGTGTAGTCTACACACATTCGCCAGGTGCCATTCGGCTTTTTAACAAGCACCACATTTGCAACCCAGTCTGGGAAGTAACATTGCCGAATGAACCCTGCATCAAGTAATTTTTTAACTTCGGCGGCTGCCGCCTGACTTCTTTCTTCGCCATGGTTCCGCTTCTTTTGCCGTACCGGCTTCTTTTTTGGATCCACGGCGAGTTTATGTACCGCCAGATCAGGACTAATGCCTGGCATTTCATGGACTTCAAATGCAAAGATGTCCTTGTATTCTTTCAATAGGTTGTGAAAGTCGTCACCAAGGTTTCTCAGAGCAGTCGTCCCAACTTTGACTGTTCGGTCAGGACGTGAGTCGTCTAAGATCAGGTCCGCATGCTCACCAGCCGGCTGAGGGCGGAACTCATCCGGCCGCTCCTCTGCCAATGATTGCTATTTTCTTGCTTTTCTTGCGGACTCTGTCAGGGACGCCTTTCTCTTATTGCCGCCTGCTTCTTGAACAGGCGCACTCTCCTTGACATTGTCAAGGTCTGTTTTTTTACCACTTGACCCAGTGGCCATAACAGTGGGCTTGACATCCGAGAGATAGCACTCTCGGGCCATCCTCTGATCTCCCCTTAGGGAGCCGACTGTTCCATTATCCCTCTCAAACTTGAGCAACATAAGAGACGGGATTATAACCGCCTTGGAATTATTCAGGGTTGGTCGACCCAGAATCATGTTGTAGGCCGAGAGTTCCTCTACTACTAGGAACCGGACTACCATGTGTCGTCCTTCCCCTTTTTCGCCCAGGCGAATGGGTAAATCTACTCGTCCCAGTGGGTGGACGACTCCTCCTCCAAACCCTATTAAAGGGTGGGAGGCCGGATGTATGCAGTCAGTCTGATATTTCAGTTTCGACAGACATTTGCTGCTGATGAGATCTGAGGAGCTCCCGGTATCTATGAGGATTCGGCCAACTCTCTGGTTGGCCACTTTACATTCAATAACGAGAGGGTTATCATGCGGCCCCCTTACCCCTCCTAGATCCTCTTCAGTGATGACAATCTCAGGAAATGTATATTTGGACGGCCGTTCTTGGTGAACGGAATTTACATCTAACCGCCTTATATTATCTTTGTTGCCCCTAATAGTGGGGCCGCCTCCTGAGAAGCCGCCTGCAATGGTGTAGACGACTGCATCATCTGTATCGGAGCTGTCGGCCTGTTGATTCTTTTTGGCCGACAACTTTTTTGAGGAAGTGTTCCCCGTAGATTTCTTGACATAAGTGTCAAGATCACCTTGCTCAGCCAGGCGGTCTAGGTACCGCATAAGACTGATGCAGTCATTAGTGTGATGACCAACGTCATCATGATAAGCACAGATTTTATATTGGTTCCGGTTGTTTGCAGAACCTTTCATGGGGACCGGCTTCTCAATTGAGATCCGTCCCTTGATTTCTTTTAGGATAAACTGGTTATCCTTGTTAAACGCATACTTTGGGGAGTATGGTTTGAATTCTTTTTTCTTTTTCTGGGCCGGCTGTTTAGAGGAATCAGCCGCCCAGACCTCTTTTCTTTTCTCATCTTTGTTTGACGACTGTTTCTGTCGTCCTTCTCTTTTGTCGAACCTTTTCCCGTCCGACTGTTTTATCGTACACAGATCAGTCACCTGTATATAGGCTTCTGCTTCAATCAAGGCCTCCTGAAGAGTCGCCACCCTTTTTCGAACCAAATCAAATTTGAAGGTAGACCCGTCTTTGAGACCTCTAAAAAAGTCGGTATAAGCTACCTCATCCAGTAACCCTTGAATCTGTATTCTCATCAGGTTGAACCGCCTGATGTAAGAACGAAGCCCCTCCTTCTTGCCCTGCTGAATTGTTCCCAAATCAAGGGTCGTTTTCTTCGCAGGGATGTTCATGGCGAAGTTGGAGGCAAATAAGTAAGCAAGCGTCCTGAAGCTATTTACACAACCAGTCGGCAGGTTGCCGAACCATTGCTGTGCGATTCCTTTGAGAGTCGCTGGGAAACACTTGCACCAAGTGGGATCATCCAACCCTTGAAGGTACATCAGGTTGGTGAATGCCATCAGATGGTCTTCTGGGTTAGTAGTGCCGTCATAGGCGCCTACTAGTACATTTTTTACTTTGGCCGGCTGAGCGGCGTCAGTAATTTCCTTGGAGAAGGCCGACGGCTGTTCACCAAGTCTAAGCAACCGTAGCTGCCAGTCCATAGGTTGGATGTTTTTTTGCTGTAGGTCCACCAAATGGAGGTGGCTGCATAAAATACTGTTGTTGCGGCACAAATGGTAAGTTTGGTACCGCCTGGGCACTATGAAAGCCGGACTGACGGGAGGTGCCGCCTGACTGACTCTCATGGTACGACTGAGTATGCCTCATCGAGGCATTTCGCAAACTGTCTTGAAAGTTTGAAGTAGAAGCCGACTCTGACAATCGGTCACTCTTCTTCTGCTCTAGCAGTAGCCGAGCATCTGTGAATGTTTGCTTTGACCCGTCCGCCTGAATATGACGAACCGGTTTCCTATTTCCTGTAGGATAACGGAATTTTGTGAAATCAAGGGCAGGTGGCTCCCGCTTCCTAGATTTAGGATGAGGAGTCGCCTCTCGCCCTTGAACTGGCTTCCTCTTCAGTGAAGTGGAGGGTTTCTTGGCCGACTGCTCCTTGACTGAAGCAGGCGGCTTCTTGTTGATCAGCTCTTGAATCTCTCCCTTGAAGTTCCTCATGAAGGTCATGAGTTCGTTCCTTGTGATGGGAGCAGACCCATCAGTCGGCTGTTGCCGAACAGGCGGTGCGCCTGCTGGCTCGCTTCCTGTTTGAAGATGCTCCCGTTCCCTCCTTTCGGTATGACGGGTACGTCGGGCCCTTAGGGTCCCGTCTGGAGCTGTATGAGTTTCAACTTCAAATTCACTTTCGGTGTCATGGTCCGACTGAACTTGAGGGTCGTTTAGGGGACGCCTCTCTTCAGAAGTCGGTACAGACTTGGATGCCATCTCTGAAGTACTCTCCCCACAGACGGCGCCAAATGTTTCGGGGTTTTCTGATGTCCTGCGGGAGAGTTACAATTCCGAGACTGGAACCGGACGCCTGTACCTGCAAAATAACGGAGACTCCTGTGAGCTCCGCCTCCAACGGTCAAGTTAGTACCTGATTAAGGAGTAATTAATGCGGAAATTAAAGTAATAAGGTCTCTCTAGGTGAGAGTGTTTAAGGTAGGTAATCTGCTTAGTTAGCGAGATCAGCCGGTTATTAGTGTGTTCCGTAATGTTTCTGTCCTCACCCTCCCCTTAATGAGGATTAAGGGAGGTATTTATAACCTTGGGAAACGTGCCCATCCTAGGTTTAGGTAAACCTAGGGCCGATTGGGCTTCCCTCGGAAGTTGGGCCTGGGTGGCCGGTTTCTCCATTAGGCATGGAGTATGCCACATGTCGTGACATAACAGGTCCAAGGTGGACGAATAAGCGCGTGCCACGTGGCAAGCCCTGACAGTTCCAACTAGGGGACACTTGGCAGGTCCTGATTGGCCCACGTGGCGCATTCCGATTGGTAGGAGCAAAATCCCCTAATCAACTACTACTACGACTACTACTACTACTACTACTACTACTACTACTACGACTACTACTACTACTACTACTACTACTACTACTACTACTACTACTACCACTACTACTACTACTACTACTACTACTACGACTACGTGCATATACGATTTAGGTGAGTGAAAACATAAATGAGTGAAAACATAAATATATGTGTGCCATATTTAACATATGTTAATACTAGAAAGATAAAAGACAACAGTTTACTTATATTTATTTCACAAAAAATTAAAATAAAATGATTTAATGAGTTATAATGATTTTACTTATAAATTTGTCTTAATCATATATGTTTTACCCTAAAATTGATAATAATATAAAAAGTACTAATTGAAAACAATCTCTTTTTTTTTTGAAAGAATTGTTATAATTATTAGAAATTATTAATTAATAATATTATTAAATATTAATTCTTAATAGTTTCAATTATTAAATATTATTATTGATAATTATTAATAATAATTATTATTATGATTAATAAATATTAATTATTATTAATATTAATAATTATTTAAATTATTTTTAATCTTAATAATTATTCAAAATAATAAATTATTATCATCAATACAATATTAATTATTATTGTTGTTATTATTAATTATTTTTTGTAAATAGAGCAGAGCCGAACCGAGCAGAGCAGATTTAATTTGAGCAGAACAAATTTGATTTGAGTAGAGCAGAGCAAAACAGAACGGGGCCTTACTCTATAGGCCTCCCCTCTTCTCAAGTCCTTTATTTATCTTTCTTACTAGCAAACCCTTTCTTACTAGCAAACCCTTTCTTGATGTTTTATGCATCGTATTATTCGATCTCTTTGAGTTGTTAGCGTAACTTTCACGAGTGCAATGTGTCGGGTCGGATTACCCATATTCTAAGCAGTCGGGTCAACTTGAGTTGAGTTATGAAATACAATCTCCTATTTGCAGCACAATAGTCCACACTCGTCACCTCCTTCCTCCCAACAATGGCGGTAAAATTCATCAAGCTACCAAAAAGGGCTCTCTCACAAACCCCTTTCTTCAACTCCCTCTTCTTTCGTCGCCATTTTTGCGACAAGGTACGACCTTCCTCACTCGACAACTCCGACCGTGTCACCTCCGCCGCCAAAAACTTCCATAAAGTTGACCCTTCAAAGGTATTATTTTCTATTCATTATCTAATTAATCTCATTTTCAGTTTTTCAATTTTAGTTTTGTGATTGATTAATTTAAATTTCGTTAATTGCACTGTTAATTCTTGTATAAAAGCGGCAGATTATTCAATTGAATTTTTACTGGCATTATAAGCTTCGTGTTTTGAAGAAATTTAAATTAAATTTGTTAACTTTAGATTTTTATATTGTGCTGTTGAATTTGAAGATTTTTAAATTACAGATCAAAATTAATTCATTGTTGAGTTCTTATTATGCTATATTTGTTTTGGTTAACGTATAGGGAAGATTATTGACTGGAGCAACAATTGGCTTAATTATAGCTGGAGGAGCTTATGTTAGTACAGTCGATGAAGCGACATTCTGGTATTTTGTTTTCGATTTATCGTTATTTCGGATGCGATATGTGTAGCCATTATTAGCATTTTGGTGATTTGAATGTTTGATAAAACTTTAATATTTGTTACTAAGCATTGCTAATACCATCTGCTCGTAGCATGAAAGGAAGGGCAATAGGAAAAAAAGAGCCCTATGATTTATGGAAGGCAAAACATAGTTTAGCCTTGAAACTCGTGATAGGATAATGTCGGCAATGTCGCTTAATTTTTAGTTTAGGTAGCCTTGAATCATGGATCAATTGGCAAAGAATAAGGTATCCTCATTGTGGCTGATTGACAGTCATAAGAATGTGATAAAGCTTCCCACTTCCCAAGCTATTTATAGAAAATAGCTCTTTGAAGTGCTCATATACTGATGATTAACTTTAATGTAATTTGCTAACCTCATAGAAAATTGCGCTTCTTGTCATAATTTGCAAATGGCAAATAAAGAGTGTTTTTTTGACGAGAGAACTGTTGGAATTGTGGTAGTACAACTTGTAATGTGTAGTAGAATTGTCATGTGTAATTGATAATGAAGGCATTGGGAGTTTGATGATCATGTGGGAGAAGTGAGATTTGATTGATTGATAGTTTAAAACTTTTCTGTTGATGCAAAACCATCTAAGTAACATATTTCAGTACAGCCAATCCAAAAGAAGCTAGCATTACATGCCAGTTACCTGTAGGACTGACTGAGTTTGTCAATGCAGCAAAGATGACAGAGTTAGACACTGAAAACTAGGAAGACATGCTTGTGACTAGGAAGAATCACCTATCAACCAGAGGCTACTTTAGGAGTGAGATTGTGTTATTGCTGATCCTGGGTAAAATTAGGAATTTCCAGCTTCAACTAAGGTGACAAGACACATTGATTTTTGAGGGTTATTAACTAATGTAAAATTCCTCGAGTGTTAAGTTTCGTCCTCATTTCCAGAGATTTTAATGATGGTATAATTTAGGAGTTTAGTATGGTTGGGATTCATGGTCTTACGGAGTACCATTTAGAAACTAATATTTACGGATTTGCTTCACTCTGCTTCAAGGTGATGCTGTTATTACCTAAGAAAAAGGTTATGCTGTTATTGGGACTATATTACAGAATTTTCATATTTTCTCTTTGGTCATTTGTTTTATTGGTTTCTTTTAGTTTCAAGTTAGTTTGCGGGATGGAAATATTCCCAGGAGTTAGTTCTGTTGAGAAGTTTACAGAATGATAATCTGACATTGTTGCATTGACAGTGTCAAACAGATTAGGCATTTAGCAAAGCTTGCAGCTTTAACATAATTTACCTTGTCAAACATCTGTGAGTAAGAATAATATGATTGTAAGGACAGCGTTGAAGTAATTCACGATTCAATCAATTACTGAAATCAAGTTTTATTTTTTATTTATTTATTTATTTATTTTATTTTTTTTTGGGTCCAGCAGTCTTCAATGTTGAGTCATGTGGTGGTGATATTTGGTTCATGCGATCATGGTGGATTATAGTATCACCTTTGATTGGGAACGAATTGGGCATATCTATCAAGTCAATTTTGAGATTATCCTCCCTATGTTGAACCACCATATGATTGACAATGCTGAAACTTCAAAGTTGTTGCTCTCTTAATTGTCATCAAATCAGAAGAACTGTCAGAGGAGATTTCTTTATCCAAGACCAGAATGCTATTGCTTATTCGAACCTTTTCAGCTACCAAATCATTTAAATTACAATCAAATTTTCTTGATTCAGATAATGTGCTTCTTGAGTAATTAGTTTCCTCAGTTGTGTGCCTCGATGGGAAAGTCTCTACCTGCACATCCTCAGTTGGAAGTGTTGAATTAGTTTCTAGTCACCATTACCTTCTGATTCCTTACCTGCTTCAAAAATCTCACATTCTGGTGATCCTTCTGCTAACAGCTTATCAAACTGCTCAGACGTTTCATTAATCTGCACATGATTTACAAAATGAACATTATCCCTTTCACTCACATTGAAACACTGCCCATTGCTATTCAAAGACACCTCCAAATTTGCCTGTTCTTGATGATCCAAAATGACAAGGTTATCAGTCTCCTTACTTGTTGATATACATGCCACCTTAGCAGCGTCTTCCCCTATTTTTTCAGTCCAATGTTCAGTAGAGTGCAGAACAACATCCATATCATAATGTCTGGTAGATTGCCTATTGTTGTCTAAATTGAGCACCATAGTATCCTTTTTTTCTTGACTCGAGAAACCATTCAGTCCACTTGCTGTCTGAAACAAAACACCTTGAGGTTCAGAAGAAATTATTCCCAATGGATAATCAACTGCAACGGTATCACCTTTTTGCTCTTCATAAGTAAATTGTCCAGTACCCAGAACCCTATTCTCTTGAATTATCTCCCTAAAAATCTCCCGAACAGTATAAAACGAACCCCCAACCTCTTTATGAGTTAAATTCAGAGATGGAAAATTTCCATTTTAGAACTCTGGTATCTGCAAACCAGCAATAATAATGAAATAGCTAAAATCTAATTCCTCAGCTCATACACTTTAACATATAAAAGAAATGTACCCTACTTCAACCACTTTTTACCCAGTCCTTTTATACTTGCAATTGAGTAAAATGTTGTTATAAATCAAGGTTTAACTTATAAAAAAAACTTATGTGTAAATTGCCAAAAGTATATAATGAAGGGAATTACTGCACACTGTACAGTGATTGAATTCTTGACATTTTTGTCTGTTAATAAGTGACTCAGGCTAGCTTGTCATTATTGTGATTTATTGTCAACAATTTTTGGGTAACACCATAGCTGATTCTTTGGAGAAGTATTATGTCATATCTTTCTAATCCCTCATTATGATAATAGCTGTAATCTTCTTCTGCAGTGGTTGGTTGTTTTCAGCGACAAAACTTGTGAATCCATTCTTTGCCTTATTAGATCCAGAGGTTGCTCATAGATTGGCTGTCTCAGCTGCTGCTCGTGGATGGGTTCCTAGAGAAAAAAGGCCAGATCCTTCCATTCTAGAACTGGAAGTCTGGGGAAGAAAATTCTCCAATCCAATAGGTCTTGCTGCTGGATTTGATAAAAATGCCGAGGCTGTCGAAGGTCTGCTGGGTCTTGGTTATGGCTTTGTAGAAGTTGGTTCTGTTACTCCTGTTCCACAGGTGGGCAATCCAAAGCCTCGTATCTTTAGATTGCGGGAGGAACGGTAAGTATAATTTTGGAACAATCAGCATCAAATGCTTTTTTTTTCATGATTCTAGCTGATCCTTTCTACCTTTGATCCTGCATAAAGATGTGTATAAGCGTGTGCACACTTTTGGGCGTGTTTGTTAATTTCTGCATAAATACATATATAGATATACATTTTACACCGATGCACGCTCACATATGCACATGCACCCTTACATCCTGATTTATCAATAATGCCTGTGATAGAATCACAAATTAATTTTAGTGATCAACTATAGTTTCATTTCATTTGTATGGTTACCTATATTCCACTATTCCAGTGTATGAACAAAAAATTATTAATTTGAAAATTCCCCATTCTTGTAAATTGATCTTTTTATCCAAAAATTGTGGCACTATAGTAAGGTGAATCATCTAATATCTTCTTAGAGGTTATCTTTATATAGAAACCACCCAAAGTTTTGGCAAAGCCTGCCTAGTGTCTATGGATATAAAAAAATGGGAAAGTTGGTTTAGACTTATTTGTCCTCATGTCATCCCTCAGCTAAACCCGTATAACCACAGCCCATAACTTCCATCACTTCTTGTTCAAGCTTCAATTTTTTGATGCGTATCGTTAACATTGGTTTGAAGCTGGCAAATTAGGAGAGAGAGCCTGGATAGGAAACCATAAGCTATGTTAATTTGTTAAGTAATGATAAGAACATGTGGCTGCATGGGCTTCATATAGTTTGTTGGATACATGCAAAAATTCTCTCTCTAATATATTGCATTTGATTGATATATAAACAGTGCAATCATCAATCACTGTGGGTTTAATAGTGAGGGTATACAAGCTGTTGCTAAACGTTTAGGTGCACAGCACGGCAAGAGGAAGTTAGATGAGAGTTCTAGCACTTCCCCAACTGCTAATGATGGGGGGAAACCAGGAGGAAAGGCTGGGCCAGGAATTCTTGGTGTCAACCTTGGCAAGAATAAGACAAGTGAAGATGCTGCTAATGACTATGTACAAGGAGTGCACACATTATCTCAGTATGCAGACTACCTGGTAGATATTCTTTTGTTTCTTACTTGCTTTATGTGTAATAATTATTGATTTTGTTTTCCTAAAGTAAATTTAGCTACTGTGAGTCCAATTTTCATTTTAAGGAGCTACCAAATATTCAGCCTATATAAATATAAATATAAATATAAATATACAGATTTGTGTGTATACCAACTTTGTAATTAGATGGCGTTCACATTCACCCATTTGCAACAATATAACTAAAACACGTGTTTATAAGCATTTACCTAACTAAGCTTTAAATATTCTATCAAAAAAGTTGGAAGGGGCAAGCTTTGGCCTTCTCAAAAGCATCTTGGTGTTGAATTTTGTAGTTTTTGCTACTTACAGTACTTATTATGTGGACTGTATCACTGAGATTAGTTTTCTTTTATGTTTATAATAGTCATTAAATCTCCTTGAATAAATAATTACTAAACTCATACTCCCTCTAATCCTTTTTGTTTGTCCAATTTAACTTTTTGCAAAACTTCAAATGCATATATTACATAAATTTGTGCAATATTATGGTGAAAAGTTGATAATTTTAATATACACGTAGATAAGAATCTAACATGATCCCGCATGAATGTATCTTTTGATAAAGTTTTCTTTTCATAGTAAATACTCTAAAAAAGTTAAAAAAAAATTAATAAATAAATAAAAAATGAAAAAAAAAGGAAAGAAAGAAAGGAAAAAAAGAAGGAATTAGAGTATAAAGACTACCTCTATTATTTGGTTCTACTCAATTGCTGTAGATATGTTGGTTAAGCAAATTTTGAAAAATGTGAGTGAATGTAAAGTGGGTAAGAGAGATTGTAAAAAGGTGGATAGGGGTAATTAAAAGTTGTTTAAAGTGAAAGAGTGTGAAAAGATTTAATTATTGTGGGGTAAGATGGTAAAAGCCTAAAGGGGATATGCCTCAATTAAAATAAAGCATAGTGGGCATACAAGAATGAACATACATGGAAAATACTTTGAACAAATAAGAATTGGGGGATTATTTATTTAAGATATAAACTTTTACATATTTTAGTCAATAAAGCTACTTACTAACTTATTAATTGGTTTACTTTGTGATGGGAAGTTGCCAAATGTGTTTTGGAATATAAAACCCTTACAAGTTTTCTCCAAAAATTTATTTAATAATTTAAATATGTATTCCTCGTGGAAAATGTCTATACAAGATCTAACTTGAGGAGGTCCTCATCATGGGCTGAACATATCCAGGGATAACCAATCCTTTTGGCTTCCCTTCAGTTGATAATGTGGAAACATATAATTAGGTTCCTTTTTGAATTTGCTAACAACAATGTTTTTGGGCAGTCAAGTATTGAGTTTAAACATTTTTCATGTTAACTAATTCCCTTTTTTGATCTAAAATTAAATTCTTTTTTAATAGTTTTTTTTTTTTTTTTTTTTTTTTTTTTTTTTTTTTTTTTTTTTTGTGTTCGTGTACTATTTGTCTATTTGGGATTAATTTTCCTTTTTCTACATTGTTTCCATACCTATGTCTGTTTAATGTAATCTAGGTTATGTATTGTTTTATTTTTAGTCTATATCTTTAAATAATGGTTTCAGCTTTCAGATTATATACTCCCTCTGTTTTGCATAGTTGTCGACCTTGTCCCACTTTGATTTCTAAGATATTCACATAACCCACTTCGACCTTATTTTCTTACTAATATATACAAACACATTATCTTGTTAAATGTTGAATTTATCTCATTGTTTAATTTTCAGCTTTTTACTAATTTGTGATGAAAGATATTAATGATCAAAGTTGTGCATTGGAAAGCTTGAAAGTCAAAGTGAAACAACTTACCAAATACAACTAATTTGTATATCACAGCAAACTTCTAGCATGTCCAATTGTCCAAGAGTCTGTATCTGAAGTCCATTATATCTCTGTCGGCTAGTACCAAATGACTGATTTTTCCTAGTATGTAGGGATGCAACTAATCTATTTGCATTTTTGTGTGGGCTTCATAGCAGTTTGAAAATAACTATAAAATTTTGTGAAAATAAGCAATGTATATGGTGGTGGGCTCGTCTTGTTGATTGAAGAAAGGTTTTTTTTTTTATTTTTATATATTTTATTTTGTTTTATTTTATTTTATATTAAAATCATGTTCCCTTTGTTTGGCCAGTTATGATTATCCAAATACTGGGAAGAATTTACTACAAAATTTACTTTGGTGACTTCCCTTATCTGGTGCTTAATTAATTTTTTTTGTTTGTCCTCTCAAAATGCTGGTACATCATGTTGATTCTCTTGATTCTGTCCCTTATGTCTTCTTTTGTATCAGCTAGAGTAATTTTTCAATTTGTGTTCATGTTTATGATAGTCATTGGTCCTTATTGCATCTATGTAAAATCTTACACACTGTTCGGATAGAAGGAAATAGAAGGAAAAGAAGAGGAGAAAGGGAGGAGGACAATTTCTCTTGTTTGAGTAAAGGATTAAGGAAGGGGAATGAAAGGGAGGGATCAATAAGTATAATCCCTCCAAAATAGGATAGTTTTGGAGGGAAAATGGAGCTAACCTTTCTGCTCCCTTTCTCTTCCCTCCTCTTCCTTTCTTTCCTCCTTTGTTATCCAGACAAAGTATTAATTACTCTTTATTTTTATTGGCTGTTACAATAAAGTATAAGTTTTTAGCTGATATCACAATATGTTTATGGTGGTGTTAGCTACCCAAATCTGTTTATTGCAGTTTTTGTAAATCTAAAGTGTCCTTTTTTTAATCAGGTGATCAATGTTTCATCACCAAATACACCTGGACTGCGTCAGCTTCAAGGAAGAAAACAACTTAAGGATCTCGTTAAAAAGGTTTTGTCTTCAGATCCTACGTATATATCTACACATTGCTTTTACTCTACTAACTATGTTGTGGAAAATTATGTAGGTTCAAGCTGCTCGTGATGAAATGCAATGGGGGGATGAAGGTCCACCTCCGTTGCTTGTTAAAATTGCCCCCGACTTGTCTAAACAGGACCTTGAAGACATTGCTGCGGTACTTGTTTGATTGTGAACTGTATATTCTTTGTTAAGTATCTATATACTATATTAAGATTTTCTATTTCATCCCTTTCCCAGGTTGCGCTTGCTCTCCAAGTAGATGGACTGGTAAGCTTTCTTCTTCATATTAGGTTATCATGCCTTTTTTTAGATTGGAATATCTAACTGTATGATTTCTTATACTATGAGTAATGAGTAATGAGCGGCACATATTTGCATGACTGCACAAGCATTTGCTGATGTGCACATGTCTAAGACTTGGTTGATAAACTTTGGGAAATTTGATTATGGTAATAGATTACTTTTAACTTATAATGTGCTACATTCTAAAAAATTGTCTGGTTCTCTGCAGATTATATCAAATACGACTATTTCAAGGCCTGACTCCATCAGCCAGAATCCTCTATCTCAGGAAGTCGGTGGTTTAAGTGGGAAGCCTTTGTTTGACTTATCAACCAGTGTCTTGAAAGAAATGTATAACTTAACAAGGGTATGGTTACTCCATTCTGAAAAAAGAGATCATTCTTTATTGCTTAAAAATTATCTTCACTTCTTTCACAGTATGTAACTTTCTGAAATATCCTAAGGCACTAACACATGCATAGGCGTAAGGAGAGTGAATTCTTCCACAAATATTGAATGCCTGTTTGTTGTAGCTCATCATATAAATAAGACTAGTAGTCTGAAGACTGATTGGTTTTTTCTTTTCTTTTTTATTTTTTTTTTATTTTTATAATCTTGCTATTATTTTACTTATTGCTTCTAACTGTGCATTTGCTTGCATCCTGATTTCAATTAGTTGATTAGTGATCCAACACCAACTTCTGTCATCTAACTGTTTATAATATTCCTCATTTCTTGAAGTGTCTTGTGAATTGTGAGCATGTTTGGTACTCATCATTTGGAATTGTGTGAGTGAGCTTGATTTGAGATCTCTTTCTAGCTAGTTTAAAAGTTCCCTTATAGTCTTATACCAGGAAGTTTTGTGTTACCTATTGGCTGAGCACCATAATATCATTTCTGTGAATGAATTGTGGCTTGTTGATTCCTTCATTGCTCGAGAAGTCATAAGACCAAGCAAAAATTTCATCCTGATTTTTTTTTCTTCGTTTTATTATGTGGATATTTTTTGGGGGGAGGGGGTGCTGTAGACTTGTAGTTGACGGTGGGCTTATGATTATTTTGGCTCCATTTACATGCAATTGAGCCCCAATTGCAAACATGCAAGCCTACACAGTAAAGTAGCAGTTATAAGTTGGGTTTTGGGTGTGTAGCTGTCTATATCTGTTTGTCAAGGAAGTTGTTTCGGGGTTTTCTGATGTCCTGCGGGAGAGTTACAATTCCGAGACTGGAACCGGACGCCTGTACCTGCAAAACAAACGGATGCTCCGGATGATTGGAGATCCGCCTCCGACGATCAAGTTAGTACTTGATTAAGGAGTAATTAATGCGGAAATTAAAGTGATTGGGTGTCTCTAGGTGAGAGTGTTTAATGTGTGTAACCTGCGTTTTTGCGTAATCTCCCTTAATGAGGATTAAGGGAGGTATTTATAACCTCGGGAAACGTGCCAATCTAGGTTTAGGTTAACCTTGGGCTGATTGGGCTTCCCTCGGAAGTTGGGCCTAGGTGACCGGCTTCTCCATTTGGCATGGAGTATGCCACGTGTCATGACATAATAAGTCCAGGGTGGACGAATAAGCGTGTGCCACGTGGCAAGCCCTGAGAGGTCCAACTGGGGGACACTTGGCAGGACCTGATTGGCCCACGTGGCGCATTCCGATTGGTGGGAGCAAAATCCCCTAATCATTTGCCCCTCACAGGTGGCACGTGACTGGTCACGTGTTACCTGTGACAGGACGGCCTGCTACAGGTGTCACTCGGCGAGAGGCCGAGAGATTCTCCCGCCAAAATTTTGAATTCTGGAAGTGACCCTTCGCCTTCTCACTTCGCCTATATAAAGGAGTGTTGACTTAAACTTTGTGAGAGAACAGTCGGACCCCTGAACTTGCTCTGACATTTTGGACCCTTTCTGCCTACCGCCTGCTCTGACAAGCCGACTGCAAAGGATTTTCAGAACTTCATCAATCGTCACTCGTTCAGGTAACCGTCGGTTCTCTTACTCTTAATTTTCTCTTTACTTTATTCTTTTTTGAAATGGCACCACGGAAGCACACGACACGACCTAGGTTAGTGATCAGCCGGTCACCGGGGACGGCTTAATCTAGGACTAGGAGTGCCGCTTGCCCTTTTCTGGACCCATCTTTGCCCTTTATACAAAGTCCGACTGTATCTGTGTCTATGCAGAGCATGATGGCCAGAACAAAAAAGACTGCCAGGATCTCAAACTCAGACGGCTCCTCCCACAGGGTGCCGATTAGTGAAACATCTGACCAGGCGCCAGATGTGGAAGTGAAACAAAGCGGCTTGAAAGCCGACAGTTCTGAGGGAGGAGTCAAAGTGACCCCTTCCCATTTTACAGTTGACAATTCTACATTCTCTCCTGCTCCTTTTAAAGGAGAGGAGGCGGGCCCCTCCGGGAGAGGGGAGGAGTCGTCCTCTTCGGACTCGTCAGAAGACGAATCCGAGTCTAGCTCTTCTGGCCATGCTTCTCTGGACACAGAAGAGAAAAACAGTCGCCTACAAGAGGCGAGGCTTTCTCACGCAGTTGAGAAGGGGGACGATTGGGCGGAGCCATCCGCCTCTCACCGAGAGCAAAATACCCCCTACTACTGCACGGTACCTCGGGGCCGGATCACGGCCATGCAAGAGAAAGTGGGGAGCTTTATCGCAAACCACACAATGGGCCCCGACTTTTTAGTGTTCGTGCCGGATCCGGAAGACACAGTCGTCTGGCCGGCTGGTACCAGTTATGATGGCGCCTGCTTTGGCTGCTACGAGGCGGCCATCAAGGCTGGGCTGCGCTTCCCACTACATCCGGCTGTTCAGCGGATCTTGGATGGGTATGAGTTGGGGTTATGACAGTTAGCCTCGAACTCCTGGGTCAACGTACTCGGCTATGTGGCCGGGTGCGAACTGCACGGGGTGGAGCCGAACTTCGAGGCTTTCGCCCACATGAACTACCTCAGCCGGACCCCTAAGGCAGGCGGTACCGGCTGGTATCAATTGACGAGCCACAGGGGCTACCTCATGACGAGAGGTAAAGCAAACAAATGGAAGGACTGGCGGAGCACCTTCCTTATCATTGAGAGTTCAGACACAGAGCTGAACAAGCGCTTCAACAGGTGGAACAGGAATCCGCCCCTTCTTGCAGGCGGCCGCAGCATGCCGCCTGTTCCCCCCAAGGCTAAGAAAGAGATCCTAGATAAAGGACTCTTCAAAGTAGAGTCGAAGGTGAACTCTATTTCAGGGGTACGAGAGCAAGTACCCCTGTACTGCGTCCCGAGCTTCAAATGGCTCTACGACGAGTACTTTTTGGCTGCCTGTGGCCTCAGCAGTCGGTGCTCAAGAGGTAGTCGGCCTGTCGAATACTCTGTTGTTCCGTGCATTTCTTGTTATGACTTTTATTAACTTTGCTATTTGTTTTTGCAGCGGACGCCATGAGCAAAATTACCGCCTCCAAGACTGCGGCGGCCATGTTGCGGGCCTCCATCATGCAACAGTCTTCAACCGACTCCCCCAACAAGGGGGCACCCTTGGTGGGCTTCGAACCTTTCACCCTCTTTTTGGAGTTGTGTTTATGCATATACTGACTCTTTTCTTCTTTTTTAGACGGGCGCTCCAAGAGCTTCTTCTTCCCAACAGCCGGACCCCAAGGCCCGGAGGACGACTGTTGCGAGCTCTCCTGGTTCTGCCAGGAAACATGCGGCGGCTGAGAAACAGCCGGCCACTTCTTCTAAAACTCCAGCTGGGCCACTTAGAAGTATGAAATTGTCCTTGTAAATTTTAGACTTGCTCTCTCCTTTACTAGGTCTAATCCGTTTGTTTATGCTTGATGCAGCCGGCCCTCAGGAGCCTGGCTTGGTCGAAGTGGCCAAGTCTATGATCAAGGCCGTACCTCCAGCTGAAAGGGAGGCGGTCAGGGGTGTCGGCACCCTTGACCTAGACGGGATTGCAGGGGTCCTTGCTGAGGTATACTTAGCATATTTTTGAGTATTTGAATTCCAGGATGCCTGTTTTCTTTTTTGTTTGGAAACTGACGCCTGTTCCCCTTTTTACTTAGGCCCTGCTCCGAGTGAACGGCCTTCGCAAGCCGCTTGACCGGAAGAACAAAGAGTTAAAGGCTGCAAAAGCTATGGCCGCCTCTGACTGTGATAAGGCAATGTTTCAAATTGCCCAAAATGAAGTTCTGACAATTGATATTCTTTATTATCAGGCGCAGGCTACCGCCGCTATCCGGGCTCAGTTAGAGGCGGCCCAGAAGAGGAATAGCGAGCTGGAGGCGACCATCAACAACCTCAAGACCGAGCTGAGACCTCTTCGCCAAAAGATGTCCTCATACGAAACCTTGGAGAAATCCTTGGCGAGCGTAAAGGAACGCCTGGTGACCCAGGAGAAGAGTCTTACTCAGGAGCTCTCGGAAAAGGCCGGGCAAGAAAAGAAAGAGCTGGTCCGGGAGATGATGGAAGACTCTAATCCAGCGCATGACTTGGGGCCGCCTCTTCCCCAATGCCGACTTTGCCTCCTGGGAAAAAACGTACCGCCAGTGTTCTGATAGATATAATCAAGAGATCTTGGCGGCTGCTGAGGAAGAGGCGTTGGAGGAGGAGGAGCAGCCGGTAGTGGCGCTTGTGCCGCTTGGGGGTAATACATCGAAGAAGGATGCAGCTGAAGCCGAGTCCAGCAAAAAGAGTGCTGACTAGGCGGCAACTGCTAATATTGAAGATCTGCCCCCTTCATAAGCTTTATGTCTTCTTTCCCCGGCCTGCGTGCCGTTTGTTTGTATTTACCCGGCCAGGGGGCCGGGGCTCTGAATATTTTGCCGGTCTTTAATGACCGGCTTCCTTTTAATGAATATTTTTGTTTTGCTTCAAATTTGTTCAAGTATTGAATATTCTGATATCCAATTGTACACTATACCGACTGTTTTACATGGCCGATAGTTGCAGACAGGTACGGATAGTTAGTCACGCCGCCTATGCCCCTGGACGACTGGTTGTCTGTTTCCAGGCTAGACGATCAGTCGGCCATTTATCCAATCGGTATTCGAACCAATTTAAAGACTGGATCCCCTTTAGGCAGGCGGTTCTGTCATTTGTAAAATTAACCAAGTAGGAAAGTGGTTTCCTACTTGTCATGTTTTTAGGCTAGAGACTTTAGGCCGTCTAGGCCGACTGTTCCCCGCCATATTTAATCTAGTGTGAACAGGTGTTGTATGAACACCTTTTTAGTTTCATACTAAATTTTTAAGGAGTGACCAAGTAAACATGATTGTTACCTAGTCGCCAAGTAACTGAGTAGTAGAGGTATCAAGCGGTGGGTACCGGTTGTTCCCCTTTATTCGCCAATGTTTGTTGGCTTTTAACTCATAGGTTGTTAACCTAGCAGGAGTAGTGGTTGAGAGCCCTTGTTTGCTAAAAACAGGCGGACGACTCATACCTTTTAGGCTCCATACTAAGTTTGAGAGAGTGACTATGAGTTAACTTTGGTGTTACTCAGTCGCCGTCACTCCTGCTTGAGTAGTAAAGGTACCAGGCGGCGGAGGCCGGCTGAACCTTTTGATTCGCCAATGTTTGTTGGCTATTAACTCAAGAGGTACCCCCTGCATTTATCCCAAGTAATACAGGCGGTCATCTGACTCAGATGTCAACTGCTACCACTGGTTTGGTTAGTGATAGAGTTATCCTTGTCTCAAAAACGGCTACGTGGTTGCCCTTGGGGACAGTCGTATAGGTGCCGTGTAATTAGTTTATAGAGCAATGTTCCACCCAAAAGGGAGCTGCTCTCTGCGACGAATTTCATCCGGAGGGATGCCGCCGGACGCCTGCTATGATGATGGGACAGGTCGTATTAGTTTTGAAGATTGGATCAGTTGGCTTGGCGCCTGGTCTGATCATTCGGCCTGTGGCCTTGGTTAGTCCTTTGGTGGATGCAGATGCTAAGTAAGAGGAGGGCAGCTGCCTATTTAGGCACAGGATCGGCCAGGCCACCATCATTTTTTAGCTAAGTATAGGAGGGTGGTCGTCTGTCTTGGGATCGACTGTATGTCCAGACGGCATGCCCCTATGGTGATAGAGTAAAATATTCAATGGAGAGTAGCCGACTGTAAAGGTACAGGCGGCATGCCCCTCTGAAGATAGAGTAAAATACTCAATGGAGAGTAGCCGACTGTAAAGGTACAGACGGCATGCCCCTCTGATGATAAAGTGAAAACTCAATGGAGAGTAGGCGACTGTAAATGTATAGGCGGCCTGCCCCTCTTAAGTAAGAATAAAAATTAAACATGGAGAGTAGCCGACTGTTTGTCAGTAGGCATGCCCCTTTAAGTAAAAATGAAAACTGAGTATGGAGAGTAGCCGACTGTTTGTTAGTAGGCGTGCCCCTCTTAGTACAAAATTGAATATTAAGTATGCAAACTTTTATTAAGTAGCCCTTGACTATTTATATCATTCACAAGAAATATTTCTTAAGATTATCTACATTCCAAGTTCGAGGCAACGGTTGGCCGTCTGGTGTTTCCAGACGGTAGGTACCGTCCCTGACCTCTTCACAGATTCGGTAGGGTCCTTCCCAGTTGGGAGTTAGTTTGCCAGACTCATTAGCCCTTCCAACTGCTTCCATTTTTCTAAGTACAAAGTCCCCCACTTTGAGTGGACGCCTGTGTACTTTTTTGTTGTATGATCTAGTCATTCTCAGGCGGTAAATTTCATGGCGCAAGACAGCATTGCCCTTCCTTTCAGGAAGTGAGTCTAATGCCAGGCGCATGGCTTCCCAGTTTGCCTCTTCGTCATATAGCATTACTCGAAGAGTCGGCTCGTAGTGTTCTATTGGAAGAACAGCTTCCGCACCATAAGTTAGGAAGAATGGAGTTTCTCCAGTCGCCCCTTTTTCAGTCGTCCTAATGGCCCAGAGAACATGTGGTAATTCATCCGCCCATAGGCAGCCTGCTCGTTCAATCTTTTTCTTGAGACCGTCTGAGATGATTTTATTAAAGGCTTCTACCTGGCCGTTTGCTTGTGGACGGCCGACAGATGCAAAGTAGTGTGCAATTCCTTGGTCACCCAACCAGCTTTTGAGAACAGGCGTCTCAAATTGGGGACCATTATCAAAAACCATAGACATGGGAACCCCGAACCGAGTGATGACATTTTTCCAAATGAATGAAATTACATCCTTCGTCTTGATTCCCTTTACAGCCTCCGCCTTTACCCATTTAGTGAAGTAGTCGACGGCAACAAGTATGTACCTCCTTCCGCCTGTAGCAGGCGTATATGGACCCAGAATATCCATGCCCCACTTAGCAAACGGTAGTGGGCTATGAATGGTAGTGAGGTCAGTAGCCGGACGGTGAATTAGTTTGCCAAACCTTTGGCACTTGTCACATTTTTTCACCATCTCCATCGCATCTGCTTCTAAAGTAGGCCAAAAGTAGCCCTGCCGCCTTACCCGTTGAGCAAGCGTCCTACCGCCTATATGGGAAGCACAGTAACCAGAGTGAAGATCATCTAGTATCTCTCGCCCCTTTTTTGGAGTAACACAGTTTAAGAAGGGTTGCAGGTACCCCCTTTTGTGAAGTTCTCCCTTTATTATTTCAAAACTGGTTGCTCGTTTTTTCAGTGCTGCCGCCTGTTGATGATCATCCGGCAGGGTACCATTTGTCAGATATGCCCTGATTGGATCCATCCAGGTTGAGCTTCTGTCTAAGATTCCAATAGGGTCTTCCTCAATGCTTCTCCTCTCCATTACTTCCCAAAAAACAGTTCGAGGAGTATCACAGGAGGCGGATGATGCTAATTTTGAAAGTGCATCCGCCTGGTTGTTTTCTGATCTCGGCACTTTGGTCAGATGGAAATCCTCAAGGGAGCCGACTGCTTGTCGGACCGCCTGTAAATACTTGATCATGGCCGGATGGGTTGCTTCGTATTCGCCATTGTACTGACTCACTATCAATTGTGAATCGGAACAGGCGTCTATTTTTCTTGCCCCTGCCGCCTTGCACATGCGGATTCCGGCTAGTAAAGCTTCATATTCTGCCTCATTGTTTGAGGCCTGAAAACTGAAGCGTAGAGCATACTCGTACCTGTCGCCCTCTGGCGACTGACATATGACGCCTGCTCCACAACCATTTGAAGTAGAGCTTCCATCCACATATACCTTCCAGACTTGGTCTGGAACTTGAGAGTCAGGAGGACGAGTCATCTCAACAATAAAGTCAGCAAAGGCTTGCCCCTTCACTGCTTTTCTAGGCTCGAAGGTAACTTCGAGGCTCTGTATTTCTATGGCCCATTTGATCATTCGGCCTGACGACTCCATGATGGTCAGTGGCCGCTTGATAGGTTGGTCTGTATACACGACGACTGCATGTGCCAAAAAGTAGGGCTTCAATTTTTTAACAGCCATGAAGAGTGCAAGACCAAATTTCTCCACTAAGGGATACCTCAACTCGGCATTTTTCAGTAGGTGACTGACAAAGTAGACCAGGAGCTGACAGCCGTCTCTTTCAGCAAGGAGAACAGCGCTTAACGCATGATCAGAGACGGCCAGGTACATGTAGAGTACTTTCAATTTCTGGAAGGCCGCCTCAGCATCCGGCCCCCGTTCAAACCTTGCCTTTTTCTTAATTGCCTGGAAAAAGTATAGGCATTTGTCGCCTGATTGGCTTAGAAATCTTCCCAAGGCCGCCAGACAACCTGTTAACTTCTGAACCTCTCGGATGGTACGAGGCGACTGCATGTCGATGATCGCCTGCACCTTCTCAGGGTTCGCCTTTATTCCTCTCTGATTGATAAGGAATCCGAGAAATTTCCCAGACTCAACTCCAAAGAAACATTTCCTGGGATTGAGCATGACATGGTGCCGCCTGAGTGTGGCGAAAGTTTCTCGGAGGTCCGACAGATGATCTTTCTGAAGTTTAGACTTGACAATCATATCATCAATATATGCCTCGACATTTCTCCCAATCTGATCAAAGAACACAGTGGTTATCATTCGCTGGAAAGTGGCCGGGGTATTCTTAAGACCAAACGGCATGACCGTGTAATAGTATAACCCCTGATCAGTGACGAAGGCCGTCTTCTCCTGATCTTTCTTCCATAAAGGAATTTGATGAAAACCAGAGTAGGCGTCCATAAAGCTCATCAAAGCATGGCCGGCTGTTGAGTCGACCAGGTTATCAATTTTAGGCAGAGGGTAACTGTCTTTGGGGCACGCCTTGTTTAAGTCTGTGTAGTCTACACACATTCGCCAGGTGCCATTCGGCTTTTTAACAAGCACCACATTTGCAACCCAGTCTGGGAAGTAACATTGCCGAATGAACCCTGCGTCAAGTAATTTTTTAACTTCGGCGGCTGCCGCCTGACTTCTTTCTTCGCCATGGTTCCGCTTCTTCTGCCGTACCGGCTTCTTTTTCGGATCCACGGCCAGTTTATGTACCGCCAGATCAGGACTAATGCCTGGCATTTCATGGACTTCGAATGCAAAGATGTCCTTGTATTCTTTCAATAGTTTGTGAAAGTCGTCACCTAGGTCCCTTAGAGCAGTCGTCCCAACCTTGATTGTTCTGTCAGGACACGAGTCATCTAAGATCAGGTCCGTATGCTCACCAGCTGGCTGAGGGCGGAATTCATCCGACCGCTCCTCTGCCAATGATTGCTATTTTCTGTCTTTTCTTGCGGCCCCTGTCTGGGATGCCTCTCTCTTCTTGCCGCCTGCTTTTGAACAGGCGCACTCTCCTTGACATTGTCAAGGTCTATTTTTCCACCGCTCGACCCAGTGGCCATAACAGTGGGCTTGACATTCGAGAGATAGCACTCTCGGGCCATCCTCTGATCTCCCCTTAGGGTCCCG
The DNA here is from genome assembly GCF_001683475.1 of Chenopodium quinoa. Classification (NCBI taxonomy): domain Eukaryota; kingdom Viridiplantae; phylum Streptophyta; class Magnoliopsida; order Caryophyllales; family Amaranthaceae; genus Chenopodium; species Chenopodium quinoa. The sequence continues at coordinate 5,405,564 of NW_018742204.1, read as the reverse complement.
ACTGTTCCATTATCCCTCTCAAACTTGAGCAACATAAGAGATGGGATTATAACAGCCTTGGAATTATTCAGGGTTGGTCGTCCCAAAATCATGTTGTAGGCCGAGAGTTCTTCTACTACCAGGAACCGGACTACCATGTGTCGTCCTTCCCCTTTTTCGCCCAGGCAAATGGGTAAATCCACTCGTCCCACTGGGTGGACGACTCCTCCTCCAAACCCTACTAAAGGGTGGGATGCCGGATGTATGCAATCTGTCTGATATTTTAGTTTCGACAGACATTTGCTACTGATGAGATCTGAGGAGCTTCCGGTATCTATGAGGATTCGGCCAACTCTCTGGTTGGCCACTTTACATTCAATAACGATAGGGTCGTCATGCGGCCCTCTTACCCCTCCTAGATCTTCTTCAGTGATGACAATCTCAGGAAATGAATATTTGTAGGGCCGTTCTTGGTGAACGAAATTTACATCTAACCGTCTGATATTTTCTTTGTTGCCCCTAATAGTGGGGCCGCCTCCTGAGAAGCCGCCTGCAATGGTGTAGACGACTGCATCATCTGTATCGGAGCTGTCAGCCTGTTGATTCTTTTTGGTCGACTGCTTTTTCGAGGAAGTGTTCCCCGTAGATTTCTTGACATAAGTGTCAAGGTCACCTTGCTTAGCCAGGCGGTCCAGATACCGCATGAGAGTGATGCATTCATTGGTGTGATGACCAACATCTTCATGATAATCACAGAATTTTTCTTGGTTCCGATTGTTTGCAGAACCCTTCATGGGGACCGGCTTCTCAATTGAGATCCGTCCCTTGATTTCCTTTAGGATAAATTGGCTATCCTTGTTAAACACATACTTTGGGGAGTATGGTTTGAATTCTTTTTTCTTCTTCTGGGACGGTTGTTTAGAGGAATCAGTTGCCCAGACCTCTTTTCTCTTCTCGTCTTTGTTTGACGACTGCTTCTGTCGTCCTTCTCTTTTGTCGGACCTTTTCCCGTCTGACTGTTTTACCGTACTACAAAGATCAGTCGCCTGTATATAGGCTTCCGCTTCAATCAAGGCCTCTTGAAGAGTCGCCACCCTCTTTCGGACCAAATCAAATTTGAAGGTCGACCCGTCTTTGAGACCTCTGAAAAAGTCAGTATAGGCTACTTCATCCGGTAACCCTTGAATCTGTATTCTCATCAGGTTAAATCGCCTGATGTAAGAACGAAGCCCCTCCTTCTCGCCCTGCTGAATTGTTCCTAAATCAAGGGTCGTCTTCTTCGCAGGGATGTTCATGGCGAAGTTGGAGGTGAATAAGTAAGCAAGCGTCTTGAAGTTATTTACACAACCAGTCGGCAGGTTGCCGAACCATTGTTGTGCGATTCCTTTGAGAGTCGCTGGGAAACACTTGCACCAAGTGGGATCATCCAACCCTTGAAGGTACATCAGGTTGGTGAATGCCATCAGATGGTCTTCTGGGTTAGTAGTGCCGTCATAGGCGCCTACTAATACATTTTTCACTTTGGCCGGCTGAGCGGCTTCAGTAATTTCCTTGGAGAAGGCCGACGGCTGTTCGCCAAGTCTAAGCAACCGTAGCTGCCAGTCCATAGGTTGGACATTTTTTGCTGCATGCCCACCAAACGGAGGTGGCTGCAAAAAATACTGTTGTTGTGGTACAAACGGTAAGTTTGGTACCGCCTGGTCGCTATGAAAGCCGGACTGACGGGAGGTGCCGCCTGACTGACCCTCATGATACGACTGAGTATGCCTCATCGAGGTATTTCGCAGACTGTCTTGGAAGTTTGAAGTAGAGGCCGACTCTGACAATCGGTCACTCTTCTTCTGCTCTAGCAGTAGCCGAGCGTCTGTGTATGTTTTCCTCGACCCGTCCGCCTGAATATGACGAACAGGTTTCCTCTTTCCTGGAGTAGGAAACGGTATTTTGTGAAATCAAGGGCAGGCGGCTCCCTCTTCCTAGATTTAGGATGAGGGGTCGCCTCTCGCCCTTGAACTGGCTTCCTCTTCCGTGAAGTGGAGGGTTTCTTAGCCGACTGCTCCTTGTCCAGAGCAGGCGGCTTCTTGTTGATCAACTCTTGAATTTCTCCCTTGAAGTCCCTCATGAAGGTCATGAGTTCGTTCCTTGTGATGGGAGCAGACCCATCAGTCGGCTGCTGCCGAACAGGTGGTGCGCCTGTTGGCTCACTTCCAGTTTGAAGATGTTCCCGTTCCCTCCTTTCGGTATGACGGGTACGTCGGGCCCTTAGGGTCCCGTCTGAAGCTGTGTGAGCTTCAACTTCAAATTCATTCTCAGTATCGTGGTCCGACTGAACTAGAGGGTCGTCCAGGGGACGCCTCTCTTCAGGAGCCGGTACAAACGTGGATGCCATCTCAGAAGTACTCTCCCCACAGACGGCGCCAAAATGTTTCGGGGTTTTCTGATGTCCTGCGGGAGAATTACAATTCCGAGACTGGAACCGGACGCCTGTACCTGCAAAACAAACGGATGCTCCGGATGATTGGAGATCCGCCTCCGACGGTCAAGTTAGTACTTGATTAAGGAGTACTTAATGCGGAAATTAAAGTGATTGGGTCTCTCTAGGTGAGAGTGTTTAATGTGTGTAATCTGCGTTCTCCCCCTTAATGAGGATTAAGGGAGGTATTTATAACCTCGGGAAACGTGCCAATCTAGGTTTAGGTTAACCTTGGGCTGATTGGGCTTCCCTCGGAAGTTGGGCCTAGGTGACCGGCTTCTCCATTTGGCATAGAGTATGCCACGTGTCATGACATAATAAGTCCAGGGTGGACGAATAAGCGTGTGCCACGTGGCAAGCCCTGAGAGGTCCAACTATGGGACACTTGGCAGGACCTGATTGGCCCACGTGGCGCATTCCGATTGGTGGGAGCAAAATCCCCTAATCAGAAGTTATAACCTATGAGCCGTGTTTTTTTGTATTGCTATGTTTCTTAGGATATTTGTTCCCCGATTTCACTCTTTACAATTTGTTTAACAGACATCCCTTTTTTTTTTTATTTATTTTATTTTTATTTTTTTAATAATAACAGGGGAAGATTCCTTTGATTGGCTGTGGTGGTGTTGGCAGGTTAATTTTTTAACTCATAGCAGCATTACTTCATTAGTATGTTAGTGTAAGTAAGATCATATTTAACCTTATAAGCCATTTGATTGATTTTGCTACTCTATTGTTTTTAAATCAGTGGTGAAGAGGCGTACAAGAAAATACGTTCTGGAGCTACACTAGTTCAGTTGTACACTGCATTTGCCTATGGAGGACCTGCCCTAATTCCGCGAATAAAGGTATATTATTGCTTTAGCCACCATTATGGGTAGTTCATGTGCAAATGAGATGCTATCTAGGTGCTTGAATGTGAGATCTTTCCTGCTTCGGTAGTGATTACATTAGCTGAAGAGCAGGGCCTTAGTGGGGTGCACCCACGAGGTCACTCTTGCAGTAGTACCATGCTCAGATTATATTGATGTTAAAATATTCTGTTTCACATTCTTGATGATCTTATCCTTAGGCTGAATTGGCTGAATGCTTGGAGAGGGATGGATACAAGTCGGTCCATGAAGCTATTGGTGCTGATTGCATTTAAGTTCTTGACAGGCAAATTGAGTGCCATGAGCTACCTTAACCTGCTACTTGTGATTTTCTTAAGAGTTCTCAAGGAGAAGCAAGAAAGTGTAGCAAGTCCACTTTGCTGAGATTTGGAAGTCAGCTCTCAGACAAGGGAAAAATTCATCAAGTGATTGATTGAATACACTGCGTGTATTAAATTATATTTCTCCCACATTACATGGTTTTTAAGCCCTGCTAAAGAATGTTGGGTTTTCCTTCAACTTTCATTTTGTTAGGTTTGGGGAGTTTCGCTGCACCCGAGAGCATATAAATGGTTAATTAGATAGGGATGTGAGAAATTTTTTGATGGTGACATGTAATGGTTATTATTACACTGGAACACTTAGGAATTGTAAAGTTCAGACATACATTTGATTATTTGAAAGTGCTTAGAGCATACCATGGAAGGGTTCGCGAAAGAATACGAACTGCTTATCTTTGGTGTAATAAAGTCTTACAACACATTGTTTGAAAATGGAAGGAGCAAAGAACTTTGTTATGTACGAATGGAACTAGGGGATGAATTTCCGTCATGAAAGTCTTGAGTTCATGACGTACCTAAGTACGAAGTGGTAAGTATCTAGTTAATTTCATGGTCAACAGATAAGGTAAACTGTCTACTTTGGAATAAACTTGGGATTCTAGTGGCAGACATGCCATGATATTGTCTCCCTTAAGTGGTTGACTATGAACTTTAGGGTGGAATTTCAAGTTTTGGACACAAGCTAATCTGATAATTAATAAGTCATCACATGAAATTCTATGACAAAGCATACTTTGATCAGATTACTATAAGTAAACTGTGTTAAAATGTAGTCAATGTCAAATTATTTTAGGAAAATTGTAAACTAATAATCTCATCTTTAGTGCGTCTTCCATAAACAATCCCACCTTTCGAAATTCCAGAAATAATCCCACCTATGGTAGGGATCTTCCATTAACAATCCCTGACCGATTTGATTATTTTAGTAACCGGATTTCTTAGGTTTAAGACACGTGTCGGATTTTAATAGGGTTATTCTAATTTTTAATAATTAAAAAAAAAGCAAAATTTATGTAAAAAAACTAAAACCCCCAACCTCTGCCGCAGCCCCACCACTGCATTCCCCTCCCCATCCCCTGCCCTTGCTTTCCCAGCAACCCAACTTACCCCCCAAGGCGCCAGACCCAACCACTGCATTCCCCACCGCATCGCCGCCCTATCCCCGTAGCATTGTTAGTCGTCAATGGCAGATTATTAAGATCAGTTTCCAAGGAAATCATTCGATATCTCGATCACTCACCCTAAATTCAATTTCAACAACAAAATCAACAAACAATTCAAGAAAATAATCAAAACTTAGAAATACTAATTGAATGAAGAGGGTACGAATAGAAATTAAACCACAAAGAAATCCACTAGTTTTTAGGGCTCGCAATTTCCAATTTTCCTGGAAACTCGTTGTTGGGGGTTGGTGATACGAGGCTGGGGTGGGGTTTTTTGGCTGGGGGTGGAGATTTTCGGGGTTGTTGTGGAGGTTTTTCGGGGTGGTTGAAAGGGTTTTCCGGCATGGTTTGGGGTTTATGGTGAATAGGGGGCGGCAAGGGACAAGTGGGTATTCTGGGTGGTGGACTGTGGTTACGGGTTTTCAAGGTGGTGTTTTCGGGGGTAGTTAGGTTGTGAGCTGTCGTTGTTGTTGTTGCATGCAGTCGATGCCGGTGGTGAAGTGGGAGGAGGGTAGCAGCTTGTTGTTGGTGTAAGGTGAGGTGAACGTGGTGAGCAGGTTGGTGCGTGAGGGAGAAGGGTGGAGTTATGGTGGTGGATTGGTGGCCCAATGAGAGAGATTAGGTAGAAGAAAAAAGAAAAAAAAAATTAAACTGCTTAACAGGTTATAGGTCAAAGGGATCGTTAATGGAAGATCCCTACCAAAGGTGGGATTGTTTCTGGAATTTCAAAAGGTGGGATTGTTTATAGAAGACTCACTAAAGGTGGGATTATTAGTTTACAATTTTCCATTATTTTATGCTTTATGATAGAATTTTTTGTGAACCACTACTGTTCAGTTTTTGCAAGTAATTACCTTTTTTTTAAAAAAAGAAAAACAAATATCATCATTTGAAAATTTTTTATATTATCAATTTACCACTATTATTTAATGGCAATTGTGAAAAAAATCCATCTTATAGAGCCCGCCTGAATTGAATCCTAACCATCTGCCACTCTCCCACCTAACCGTACCCTAACCACCCAATACTCCCCTGCACTTGAACCAAACCAGCCACACACCACTCCCCTACCAGTTCACCACCTCCACCTCTCACCCCAACCCAACTCGAAACCCCACCATACCTACCCAGCCACAACCCCAACCTAAAACCCATAAAACCACCAACACTACAACCCCTGAGCCGTAAACCAGGACCTACTCGGCCACCATCGCAACCTAAAACCCCCCTCCTTCCTCTTCACCTTGAGTCCTTGACATACTCACATTCTCTCTCCTATTGCAATACCCACCCACCCCACTGCATCACCTCTTCTCTCACCTCCACGTGTCGGAGCCTCAACGCCAACAACATAATTAAGATGTCGAAAAATTGTAGGTCTAGTGGGGGTTTGGTTGGGTGGTTAAGGTGAGGTTTAGGCGGGGAGAGTAGTGGGTGGTTGGGGTTTGATTCAAGTAGGGGAGGGAGTGATATGTGGCTAGTTCGGGTCAAGTACGTGGGGGTGGTTAGGGTTCAGTTCAGGTGAGCCTCACAAGACATATTTTTTAACCATTGTCGTTTAAATGGTAGTTGTAGTCAAACAAATCTTCAAATAATGATACTTAATTTTTTTTTTTTTTTTTAAATGGTAGTTATTCTCAAAAGGTGTAAAAAAAATGGTTATGGTTCCCAAAATATCCTTTAGGATATTATATGATATTGTAGAAAATATCTATGCAATCATTGCATTATTGTTGATTGTAATAGTAGAATATGCGTATATGCCCAAATTTAAGAATTACAAAAACTTTTGTATATGTGTAAGTGTCTAATGAACAATTTTAATTTAGTTTTTAACTAAATTTGGGCAACTTAACCTATTTTGGGATGGATAATTTAAACTTGATTACCTTCATCCATTAAAATTTGATTGTTACCCTTTAAAAAAGGCAAATTAATCAATAAAAAAAAAGGATAACATTAATTAATATTGGTGTCACTTTTGATCATTTAAGGGTTACTTTACAACTACTCGTAATGTACAATACAAATTGTACACTCAATTAGCTTTTTGTCAATTAATGGGAGTACATTTGATTCTTATTGTTTCAGGAAAATAATCAAATTTAGTAGAGAAATTGCAAAACAGTGGTGCATGCAAAATTGGTAGAGAGAATTAATAAAACAATGTTGTATGCAAATTGGTAGAGATGAATAATACTAGTACTACTTGTATAACAGTGGTACAACAAGTAACTTGCATTTGAGAAATTTAAGGCAGATTCTAGTTGGACATTTAGATCAATTTAGCTAGTTCTAATTGTTACATAATACATACTTGGCAAATATTAAACATGCAAAGATCAGACACAACAGTCCTTTTTACATTCATCAGTAGTACATGTTGTGAGGCTTCCGCCTTCTTCACTCACCGTCGTAATTTTGTTGCAACGTTTTCTTCTTCCTTTTGTCGCAATTGCTTGACTAACCATGCTTAGTAAACAACGGATGATCTCGACCTTAATCCTACCCCTCTTCGGGGGCAATCTCTCCTTTTCCTTATTTGCATCAGGGCTTGCAAGTACCATTGCACCAAAAGCTAAGTAGCAAATGTCCTGTAAAGCTAACAAAGAATTAAACAGGACATTCAACTTTCAAGTAGTGTAGCAAGAAAGAAATGGAAAAATTAATTTGTAGTATGATATAAAATGTATCAATATGTATATATATAACAACATTGTGAATCTCTAAAACTGTAGGCAAGATTGAATGATGTTTGGAATGGTGACTTGGTGAGAATATAGGGAGGCAGAGTTGGTGAATGTAGGGTTATAATGTTTCCTAAATCTATTGCATGTTTAGGCAAAAGTTACGACATGAAGAGACTACTTGCACCGTTGCACGTGTGACTTGATCAAATCATAATTCTTTCCAGTCTCTTACATTAATCATTTTTAATTTGTTATGTACCAACTACAGAGTACCAAGTAAGACATCATTTTTTTGAATGTTAAATGCAATAGTTTGACTCGACTAATTGTTATACACATAGGGAAAAAAACAACTTTAATTAGTACTTAAATCTCTAGTATATATAATGTCTATTATTAAATATCGTTATTTTGTTACCGAGTTAAGCTTGGTCTAGTTGTAAGGAGGTTAGAGGTTTAATCTTTATTAAAGACACTTTGAGGATGGGGATCTCTTACCCTTCCCTCCTTACTCTCAAAGTATCTGACCCACAAATACCGGAACAAAAAATCGTGAGAATTGAGGTCACTCTCCTTACCTTGCAAAAATATTTTTACCTTGTTTGTAGATGGTGTTTGCATATATACATGCCAAAAAAAAAAAAAAACTCTAATAATTCTATTATTCATGTATTCTGTCATTATTAACGACATTATTATGATTATCATAGAAATTAATGGGAAAAGATAATAAAGTTTGCATTAATCAAACCCAATGTTACTGTCGTCCGACTTTTGTTATATGATGAAGCAAACTTAATGAAGTTAATGTCTGGTCAAGCTCAACTTGTTACACTGCCATTTGAGTTAAATTTCAATTATTTCAAGCTCAAACAAAATTTTACTACCTCCGTTAATTTTTATGTGCAACTTTGGAATATTTTATACCTCACAAATAATACCCCAAAGTTGCACATAAAAATTAACAGAGGTAGTACAATTTCTTATACCCTATATTTTTTTAACTACACGCCGACTTTTTACACTATTTAGGTTTTTGACTTAATTTTTTATTCATATATGTTGTTGAATTAGTCATAATGTATACTTTCACAATACAATATTATTTTATTTTTTTGCTGCCTACTCTAAAATGTGATATTACGAGTAATAAATAAACTCTTTTTTTTTTTTTTTTTGGAGAACACGAGAGTAATGAATAAAAACTAGAGATGTCAATTCAGGTATTCAAGTCGGGTTTGAGTCGGGTCAAATCAGGTCTCGGGTCCAATCGGGATCAGGTTATACTGTGTCGGGTCAATCTAGCCTCAGATCAGGTTTAGGTTCCAATCGGGTCAATTTCGGTTCAAGTTATTTCAGGTCGTTCATCCTTTCGGATGTAGGTCGAGTCCGATTCGAGTCAAATTCATAACGGGTTTAATTTCAAGTTCAGGTTGTATTGAGTCGGGTTTGGCCGAGTTAATAGATGGTACATTTGGGTTCGGGTTAAGGTTGGCTCAGATAATTATTTGGTCAGATAATCTTAAAGTTGGATCATTCTTGGTTTTGGTTCAAGTTCAATTCGAATAAATTCGACGTGGTTAAGTTAATTTATTTAATTACGCTCTGCATAATTTGTTCAAGCATTATTATCAAGATTTTATTACACCTATATACGAAGTAATAAAGAACAAAAGGTGTATAAAATTTATTAAACCGTCCACGACTCACTTCAATAACAGAACGTTGGGTTATAGATGTTTTCAGGTTCTAATAGGGTCGGGTACCAGTTCGGGTTCGGATTGTTTTCGGGTCGAATTAAATCGGCTGACGGTTACTATCGGTTCGGGTGCGGATTCGGATTCAGGTCATAAAATATTGAATCAAATCAGTTTTCAGTTAACATCGGGTTGGTTAAGGTCGTGTTACGGGTCACTAATTTCACCCCATTGTTCGGGTACAAGTCAGGTTCAGATCATTATCAATTCAGGTCGGGTTCTCGGGTCGGGTCAATTTTTGACAGCTCTAATAAAAACTAAGAGAAGTGAAGTCACTTAAAAAGGGACAATTTTGCAATAGCTAGAATAATATTGTGGTCATTATAATTGAGTAAATCTCAATCCTTCAGTTAACAAGACTCATCTTATCCGTTCAGGTAGATGACTTTTAAGATATAAAAAAAACCATATAAATAAATTTTCCACTTCAATTCTGAAACATCGATTTAAGATGGATTTTTATTTTATTTATTTATTTATTTTGATGAAATAGCTTATCTACAATATATAATTTGTTTATCTATATTTTAAGAGGATTATTGTAAGATTTGTAACTTGAAAATTAAAAAACCTATCGCACTGCTTTCAATTGCTTTTACGGAATACATTTCTCTGTTTTTGCCAGGATGATATAATACTCCAATCACACAAGACCACATACAAACACATGACACATGTATGATACTATGATCTGATGAACATTTCTTATATTTGAATTGGTTTTGTTTTTGCAGGTATGGCGACTAGCATCCTTATTTTTTTACAGTAAAAAAAAAACAAAAAAAAAAAAAAACAAGCAAAACTGTTTTTTATGCATAATATCATAATATGACTAGCATCCTTATTTTTTAAATTTTTTTTACAGTAACAAAAAAAATATTAAGAAAGTTGAATAAATGGAATCCATAAAAAATAAAGGGTCAAGATTAAAACCAATTACAATGACTACAATTTTATTGTAGCCATTAAAAAGCATTCCCTTAAAAAGACCTAAGAGAATATAATGTTCGCTTTTTTGTTTTTTTTTTAATGTTAAGAAATACTGTACTACGTATATATGCTTAATAAGACCTAAATTTAAGGAAGTGAAGTCAAAGTCAGCTGCTAGTATGAATAAATGATTCATGAAGCCAACAGTAATTCCATGCCAACATTATCAATTCCATAAATTACTTGTTCAATCAATAAATCACTTTGTCTCCTTTGAAAATGCTTTACGCGTCAACAGATTTGTCAAGTCATTGTGAGACTCAGTGTTCCATAATCAAACAATGTGAACAAGAAAACATAGTCAATACCATATCATAAATGTTTGCAATAAACATACTGCTAGACTGCTAGTACTAAATTTTGATTATCAAACAAAAAATCTAAGAGTAAAATCCAATCATTTAACCTTAGACGTGTCAAAATGTCAGGTAATGATTGGAAGAGTCCGTCGATATGTTAGTTTGGGTCATATTTTAATCAAGTTGGAAAATTTTGACACGTTCCCGGACTATAGTAGTTATGGTATTGTTTACACAAATTTCGAGTCTAAATAAATAAAGACAAGAAATAAAGTAAAAAATGAATTTATATTAATATGTGATTTTTGGGTACAATCTCTGAATAAAAGTTTATAATAAAATAAACTAAGTCCTCTGATTCTGTTCCGTAGCTTGACGATGACATGTGTGTGACACCTATAGGATACTCCTGAACGAGGGCTTTAAAGCTTAGTCCCGTTCAAATGTGTGTGAGTGTATCTGAACAAGTCGGCACAAGTTTGATGTGCTTGTTGACTTACTTCAGAGAGAATTCCGTTTGAGTTTTATGAGCTCTTGGAATAATGATTTCTGGATCCCCACAACTAATGGAGGAATGGTGTATATATAGGAGATGAGAACCCTTGAGTGGACTTAGTAGGTTTGGGTCTGACCCATTTAATGACTTGGAAGTCTTTTAACCTGGTCCGTTTGATTTATTTTATAACCCGAATTGTATTTGATTAATTCGGATTAATTATTTGGGTGGGCCAAAAATAATTAAAATGGATCAGTAGCATGATTTAACCCAAATTAATTAATTTAATTTAATGTAAAACACTCATAAAATTTCTGTGTCTACAGGTATAACCGGCAGTATTATGCTTATTGTACAAGTAAAACTATATATCACTTTATTTGCTCATTTGTAGTTCATTGAAATTAACAGATTTAACTAAAGAAACAATAATTTTGGTAGTACCCCATAGCCCTTACAATACAAACTCTGCATTTATTGGACAGGTTCCTGATGAGCTCGGAAGTTGGTACTCGACCAGCTTAGCATGACAGCAGAAGTAAAAGATAAATGGAAGGGTTGATTGACTGCAAGGCGCATAATCATTTTAAAGGGAGTACAACAACAAAAACAACAACAAAGCCTTAGTCCCAAAATGATTTAGGGGTCAGCTAACATGAATCATTTAAAAGGGAGTACTGATCAAAAACTAAATTCTACACTTACAGAATTCAGAACTCTAATAGAGGTATAATTGGTGAACAATACCATTCAAAAGGTAAACAAACTAACAAGTAACAAACATATCTCGAAGACCAAATATAGTATTTTCAGTGGAAACATCCTTTAGAACTCAGAATATCATCAAATTATAGACACTAAATCATGCAAGGGATCATGAAAATCAAGAATACACATTATACTTAAGCTCAGCACTTTGATGAAATTAAATTAATTTTTCTAGCAGCCAGTAGAGGCTTGTATCTAATCTTAAAGTAATCATCACTTCGGTGGAGCAAGAATGGTGTAAATTAACAATAACGAGACTATCACAATGGCTAAACCTAGAGTAAACCTGGGGCTAGTCCATAACATGAGGTTTGATCTCTCTGTTCTCTTGATTGGATCAACCTCTTCAGATAAAGGGTAGTTTGAACGCCTTGGATTCCAGGTCACGTATTTGTTTGGAGAAAACTGTGATGAGAAGCTCTTCTTCCCCTGCTTCTTGAAGCTTGACCATGCTTTGTCCCAATCAGTAGAGAATTTGTCACCTAGAAAAATTCAAGATATTATACTTTGTTCCTTATTTTGAAAGTGTACTAATTTCAATGTAAAGCAAGTCAAGCCCAGTAGTATGTCAAGAAATAGCCATATTCTTGACTAAAGGATAGTATTTGGACCAACTTGCTTGGTGTAGTTAATACGCTTATAAGGATTCCTACAAGTTTGAGTCCTGCTCCAACTACGATTCGAAGGGGGGATTTCTCTCATCTTCCCCTCTACAAAAAGGGGGGAAAATGCAAGGGACCTGGCTCATAAAGGCTGTACCGAGTCAAGCCAGGTCCCTGTTGGGTCCATTCATCTTTCCTTCTCCAGAAGAAAGAAAATTAAGTGATTATTAGAATCCGAGACCACAAGTTAGTGTAAAGACTTTATAGAGAGACTAAACTCTAATGAATCAACTGTTGCCTGAAAAAAAAAAAAAAAAAAAAAAAAAAAAAAAAACTGAAATGGAAAAGATTGTGCAGGCCAAACAAATCAAACTAACACCGTATTCTTTGGAATAGACTTCTCCTGATCTGGTTGAGGACACCAATGTCTAATAGAGTTCTTGGTAAAGAAAGATGAAGAAGAGGTGACAAGCAATATCATCTGTCTGAATGCAGAACAATACATGAACCAACCTCAATAACATTCTTTTTCCTTATTTTTGTTTTTGACTTAAACAGAAATGTCACTTAAATTTATCTTTACATGTAGATTTGGATTTTGTAGGACTAAACATATTTATCAACAAAACCAAAGAGTTTGACATGCTCAAGAGAAAGAAATTCATTAAAATGTATATTGAATAAAGAAGTGATTCAAGCTTGATATCTTTGTATAAAGCTCAGTTAAAAATGGATATATTGCGGCAAAGCAAACATGGGAAAGGTGATGACAAGCAATGTTTAGTTTCACAAAGATAATGCTATGAACAAGACGCAAAAAAATGAGAGACCATAAAATGATTAAGTCCTTGAATGATGCAAATACAGGAAGTCAGAACTCAGAAACAAAGCAAGTATCTGACTATTTTAAGAAATCCAAGTTTCTGTTCCATACTTCCATATAATCATTGAGAAAATTTCTTATGAAGGGAATACCGACTACTTTTCAAGACAGGATAATACGGAGAGAGCTTCAAATAATGATGCTAAAACAATCTAAACCTATCCTAAATATACTAAGAAAGGAAGGAATGATATGCGTCAAGACATTTCATACTGGACCCAAAATGGATCTCACTGTTAATATTTCACTATATTTGTAAGGCTCTGTAGGCATTAAGAAAATTCTCATCACAATATATTTTAAGCACAAATTTCTATCCGTGTCTTAATAGAAGGCATATAGCATAGTCCTTTTAAGAAAGGCTTCATGCTTCAATGCACAGGACTTGAGCTCAAAGCTGTAATACCAGTAGTATTTCAAACTATCAAACTATATTCCTTTAAGAAGAGACTAGAAAAAAGGGGCTCATATTTTTGTTGGTACAAACTATTAACAAAGACTAGAAAAAAGGGGCTCATATCTTTGTTGGAACAAATTATAAACAACACCATGGCAAGTTTGAGAAGGTCACATGGAGAAGGTTCTCATATGTCATAACAAACACAGTCCAAGTATTTTTTCAATCACGTGACACTTCTAATAAACCATTAAGCAATTTGCAGTTCATGCAATGGTAATCTTGAAAGTTGAAACAACCCAACACTTGTTCTCAGTGCCTCTTTACTGATGCAATTTGGTGGTGGAATAATCCTGAAGATGTTGGGGTAAGGTCAGGGCTGGATTATGAGCTAATAGAAGCTGTAAGGATCAAAAGGAAAACCACCCACCCTTCAATTCGTAAAATATGCATTTTATAGAGTCTATAGATCATATTTGGTTGTGCTGAACTGGGAAGGTTCTTATTAAAGAGATCATTTTTAAGGCTGCTCAAAGGTTATCTTGTTGATTAAGGTAATTTTTGAAGTAATTCATAGCACCTGCTATGTCAGGCAACTTGTCGCTTCAATTTTAAATCCCTGTTAAAAGCAGTCAGTCTGTTGATATTAAGCTATCTACAGTCTGATTGTTTCAGATTTCTGATTGTTAATTGCCAAAATGGAACAGACTAGAAATTAAACAAAAAGAAATTTGACTTTCTAGCTCAGAAGCCTCAGATACAATTTCTTACAACTCCTAACATGCTGCTCTCTAATTAAATAGTTCATTCATGAGAATATTATACCTAAAAGGATATAAAGATAGCAGGTAGCACAAAAGTAAAAGATAAGCAGCCACTAGCATTATAGTAGACTTGCATGGACTTACCCTCCCCCCCCCCCCCTCCCTTTAAACGTTTAAAGATCCCAAAAATGGTGAGCCTTTGTCACATGGAAGTTCCAACGAAATCCCAATACTATACAAAGTAAGAATTCAAATGCAAAATGCGCTAAGGTACAAGACAGTTGAGAAGGGGTTAAGGATATGAAGGTCCAAAAGACGGAAATAAATTTGTGCTTCTCCAATTCTTCCTGAAGTCCAGATAGAATACTTTCATGAAGACTCAAGAGACAACCTACCACCATAATAAGCACAGATATAAACCAAGATCATTCCATTAAATATACTTATGTACTTGTATAGTTTAGCCATCACAATGTATTGCTCAATTATTCGAAATCCACTACCTAATGTCAATTAGTATCCAAGTAATCCCAAACATGCTAACATAACCCAAACTCGGGGTCCAATTCGTCTTGAATATATGTATCAAATCAACCCACAAATACCCAATTAGCCTAGAGACCAAACCAGAACAACCAACAAACCTAAGTTCATATTCCAAACCCTCACCCAAAAATATTCCTCAAATTGTAATAAACAAAATTAATCTAATGCTAATACAGCTAAAATAAATGACAATATATCAACATATAATAGTTTTCCTAAGATTCTAAAACCTTCAGTCAATTCAGCATCAAAGTACAAACAAACAAGATTGCATAATAATAAGAAAATAATTGCTCCAAATTACAGGAAAAAAAATACAAAATTTGAGATGGGTTTTCACTAAAAATGATGAATTAAATCAACAATTGAAAATATAAACTTTTTTTTACCAGTTTTATTGTCTTTTGCATCATCATCATCAGGGTTTTGTTGGGGTTGCTGAGAGTTTTTCTTGGAGCAAAAAGTCTTGAATGATTTAGAAAAGTTGAAGGAATTTGATAAGAAGCTGCTTCGTCTTGGCTTTACAATCAAAATATCCATTTTCATCATTTTCTCATTGCATGTTTGAAATGACTCTGCTAACCAGTGGTTTTCCAGTTTACTACAAGCCACACCTTCAACGATTCTTTATTGGTTGCTTACTACCCACAGCTAGTCCCACATAAATTAAGAGATTTTTTTTTTTCTATAAAGTCTAAGTCTAAGAGCGTGTTCTTTTCAGCTTATTTTCAATTCAATTTAATTTAGGTTCACTTTCAATAAATTCAGTTCAATTTTTAATTTTCTTTGTTTATAAAATATTCATTTTAGTTCAGTTCAGCTTCAATAAGTTTAGTTCAGTTTAGTAATGTTCTGATTTACTTGAGTTGAGCTGAACTGATTGGAGCTGAGCTGTACTAAACTGAGCTGAAATGAATATTTTATAAGAGGAGAAAATTAGGAAATAAAATTGAATTGAACTGATTAGAGCTTAACTAAACTGAAATTAAGCCGAAGAGAACAAATTCCTATATTCTAACTTATCTAATCTCACAATTTGCTATATTTGTTTTTGTGCCACACAGATAATGATGGGATAAAGCTGTTGACTTATTTACCAAAATTTCATGTGCTAAACAATTTTTTATTTTTTTATTTATCATAGTAATTAACATGCGCATATTCAATTTTAAAACTTTTATTACTTTAAAAATTTAAGGAAAAAAATGGTGAGATGAGATATATTTGTATATTTATCTCAAAGATAAAGTATAATTTTCTTGATATATTCATCTCTGTCTCAAACCCAAATAATCCTCCCTCCATGTTTTTTTAGTGCTACATTTACCCTATCCATTTTTTTCCTCCTAACATTTAAGTAAAAAATATAAAGATATATATAAGCCTTAATTTATTTGACCCAAAAAAAATAAATATAAATATAAGTATAAATATATAAGTGTAGACACCCATTTGTGTCTCTCCAAAACCAAACCTAGTGATGAATACCTTTCGCGTCAAATCATAATCGAATGAAGTAAAAGTGTGGAAAGTCTAATGTTGTGGATAATTTTTTTTATTAAAAATCTTTCTTTCTGTTTTTGAAAACTTACCCTATTTATGAATTACATGCATTCCAGTTAGTTTGGTCCATGATATGGGTCCAATAATAGTGTAGTTGGATGGGGTTTAAAAAGACCTTTCCAACGATGTATTATAAGCCCAATTCCGATGAATAATGAGGAAGTTATGACCAAAATATTAAACTAGGTCCGGTTTGGTTCTTACATGCGGCCCGATGATCTAGAGGAGGGTCTATTATGAATTATCATTCCTAAAGCTATTTAGGATTGATTATAGTATTCTAGAATACTCTAGAAGGTTCTCTTAAATCCTAATGGAGTTAGGATTGATAATTATGTTTCAAAGAGTTTGAAATGGAAAAAAACTACTCCTTTTGAGAGTCCTTGTTTTGTAAGAAATGGAATATATTCAGATATTATTTTTTTGCCTCATAATCTTTATCCAACTCTTATATGGTTGGATAGATCTTGAAATTATCTTTCCAATGATATATTAAAATATTAATTCCAAGGTATAACGAAAAAGATATGAATGAGATACGAAACTCTATCCAAAATTGATACTCTTCTACTATTTCGGCCATTCTTTTTATCTACAAGTATTTTAATCTGATTCTAATTGGGTTAGAAATTAGACTTCAAGAGATTTCCAACGACATATTATATGACTTATTTGGACTTTTGGTCAAAAGATATGGTAAAAACAAAATCCGCAAAAACTGTCCTGCATCGCCAAACGACAGGTTTGTCGCCTGGCGACAAAATTGTCGCCTGACAACAATTCCTGTTGTTGGCGAAAGAGATGTGTTTTATTCATTTTCGAACTCTGATTCGTTTCTATCGATTCTGGACTATTTTCTTATAAATAGGGTCCCTGGACTCCCGTTTTCAATCATCAACTCTTAACCAGAATTCTCTAATTTTTCTCTCTCTCTCTAAGCTAAATCTTACTCTCTCTCTCTCTCCCTCTTTCTAGCCTAGCCTTTTACAAACACAATTCCTCATACATTAGATCTAGATGCATCTAGCCAAGTTCGAAGTTGTCTTTGCCCTAGACATGAAAGGTTGATAATTTATGAGGGTTTGGTCCTAAATCCAGTCTAAACTTTTTAACTCTCTCTATTTCAATTATTTAATTTAATTGTTTGTTTTAATATTTTTCTTGAAGTTACTAACGTGTGTATTTTGTTATTAGAAAGAGGTACGAGGCATCCAAGTAAGTGCTTTAATTGTTTTATTGATATTTTGATATAGAAATCATGTTTAGGTTGTTATTTTGATTCCTAGAATCATGTTAGGATGCTTTTCTTAGTATCATGTTTAGGGTAAAGAATAAGTTTCTAATATCGATTATGATTTCTATGATGCTTCTTATTTCCTTTCTTAATAGCATGTTAGTATCATGTTAGGGTTAAAGCTTTGAATTTTTTTTTTTTTGTTTAGTTTATAAAGCTTTGGAACAAATTATAAACAACACCATGGAAAGTTTGAGAAGGTCACATGCTAGGGTTTGTTATTAATCTTGTTAGTATCATGCCTAGGAAATTGCTATTATTATGCTTAACATGATTATTTTAATTATGATTGTTATTTTGTAATTATTATGATTGTTGTTATCATGATGATTTATTATGTTTCTTGATGATTATATTTATTGTTATTGCTTGATCACACCTTTTATGCATATTTAAAGGGAATTTGTACTTGTAATCACGCTTAATAAGATAATTAATAATCTTGTTTAGGGTTAATATGATTATAATTTAAGTGATCGCCAATAATAGTTTTATTTGTGCATTAATATTCAACCAACATAGATAAACAAGTTTAGGGTAAACCTAAAGATTGCATGTTAGTCAGAAAGCACACATGAATACGAGTAGAATAAAGTAAAGGCCTATTATTAGGGAAAGTTTAATCTCTTTTAGGTTGGATTTGTACCTTCATCCCCGAACTTCTAGTCTTGGTTCCAGACCTATTGGAGTTAACGATCTCATGGATCGTTAAGAGGTGTAACCTTCACCATGTGAACAGTTTACAAGTTCCTAAAACTTGTTGGCGACTCTTTTGCTCTAACTTCCTTCCCTTTGGACGCCACCGTAATTTAGTGTATGATTACAGTGGGGTTCAAGTTTGGGATAACGCTTGAAATATTCCCTACAATAAGCCTTACTTTAATCGGTTCGTCTATGATGGTTTGCCCTATAACACTAATGAAGTAACCTCTATGATTGTTTACCACATGGTGTGGCCAACCACATATAAAAATTAGTGTAAATTGTTTTATTAGTTTGTTTTTCAGCTCGTCTTGTGTGTGGCTGGTAATATGATGTGGCTGATTTTAAAAGAACATAATAACCCCTATTGTTTTGGGGTTTTCCTGGTCCCTGGGAAGAGTTACGTCACTAAGTCTAGAGTCTTCTGTCTGTACCTGCAAAATAACGGAGACTCCGGGTGGTTGGAGCTCCGCTGTAATCCCCCATATTTTCAACCTAATTAAAGTATATTTATTTATTATATATACAAATATTTTAATTTTAATTTTATAGTATGAATTATTTTGATGTAAAAGCAATAAGACTTTCATTATTAGTAAGCTAAAACTATTAAGTTTTAATTTAAATCATAATTCCTTTTACGTTAGTAGCACAATGCATAATTTTTATTCAAGCCCAAACCACACAATTCCTATTCCTAATAAAATTAGGAGTCTTTGGTCCAAATAAAAACCCCAAAAACCCTCACACTCCTTTCTCTCTCACGTAAAAATGCATTCACCTCTTTCCTCCTCCTTCTCTGCTATTCACGACTTCACAAAAAAAAAAAAAAACTATTGATGCCTTGCCGTACACCACTGCTGCCGGAGCCCAGACCGGTGCCGCTGCTCCATCGCAGCCCACTAGTTCGCCTTCTTCCCCTATTTTCTCTCCTTTCCTTTCTTTTGTTAATTTAATTAAAGTTTTAATCTTTATTGAAATTTTGTTAATGAATTGTTATTATTATGGTTTAATTATGTATATGAGTTATAACAGATTGCAAATTTATGAAGTACACATGTTTAATTTATAATACAAAATTTCAGATTTTATATTATGTATAATTTAGGTTTAGTTGTTGATTTTCATGTTTTAGGGCTTGAAAACGTGTCAAGCAAGTTAATTATCAATACTATAATTTCACAATGAAAAAACTCACAATTTTATACTTAAAAATAATTTTCAGATTATATATTTTATGAAATTGGAGTTTTGTTTTGTTTATTTAAAGGATTTTAAGGTTTCAATGTGTAATATACTATTATAACTATTGTATTATGAATTTTGATCATTAAAAGCTTGAAATTTACAACTTAAACTAATTTCTAGATTTTATATAATCCGATTTTTATTGCTATTAAGCTAAAATAAAGGTTTAGAATGTTTCTTCATGTTATTTAAATTGCAAACACTATTAATAAAACAAATTTTCAGCATATGTTCGTAAGTTAAACTTGCTGGAATTTTATGTTATAAGCTATATTGGAATTTTATGTTATAAGCTATATTTTCATGATTTTAACATATTAACTTATAGTTGAACTATTATTATTAACTTTCACTATTGGGAATAATTTAAAGCCATTATTTCAATGGTTTAGGGAGTTTTAAAGTATTTTGGTATTGCTGTAAATTTGATTGATTGGGTATTGATTGAGCTGTTATTGTTTAGTTTAGGAGAGGACTTTATTGAAGGTGATTTCAAGTTAGTAAAGTGGCGTATCAACTTGCTTACTCGAGGTACGTACGAGTTACGAAACCTCGCCTTTAAATGTTGTTTAGGGATGTATCGAGAACCTATTATCATGTATAGAGAAGACTGGGCTAAATTGTTTGGTTATACATTGTGATTTCCGTATATTGTGTATGACGCGTGTTTGAGATATAAGTATATGGGTATTGTAGGCGTCGTTCGAAGTGCGCCTACATTAAAGCATGTGTGAATATGCTTGACACTCATAGGAAGAGGGAATTAACATACGATTAGGGACAAGGAAAGTAGGGAGCCACCAACAAGTTTTTAAGGAACTTGGAAACCGTTCACGGATCATTTAAAGCAACCATGATAGGCAACAACGATTGACCCGTCAAAGTTATAGCCCATTCATAATCCATGAAATTACTAACTCCATATGATTTGGAACTACAAAAGGAGGATCAAGGATGATGGTACGAAGTGAGTCATGGAGTCACATTCGCCCGTATTGGCCTTTACACGATTCTTATAATGAAAAGTGATTTCCGCGATCTCAAAGGCATGCAAACAAAGATTCAATTCGCTCCAAACTATTATTATGCTAAATTGATTCAATATTAATGAAACACATAATTCTAAAATATCGTGATCACTTGATTTTAAAACAAGATTAAAAAGGAACCTAAACCGCTTGTCCAAATTATCTTATTAGGCGTGAATTTTTCAATTAAATATTCCCTTTAAACATGCAATATGGTGATCAATAAATATAATAGAATAAACATTAATATTGGAAGCAATTCAACAATTAATTGTTAGTCAAATCAAATATAACTTAACCTAATCATGATGCTAGCAACAGGAATAAAAATAAGTAATTAAATTAATTAATTACTCACATTTCACGCGCTCCTTTAAATTGCTACATCATGAATAAATTGTAAGTAACTTCAATAAAAACATAAATAAAATTGAAATTAAAATAACTTAATGTAGAGTTGATTTAGTCCAAACCCTCAGTCAATTATACCTTTCACGCGTTGGTTTAAGGACGGAACCTCGGGTGTTGTATAGACTCCTTGGAGTGTTTAAGGGAAGAATGATGTAATTAGAAATATAGGTTTAAATCTTAGAATATAAGTGGGAGATAAGAGAATGATTTTTGGTGTATTGATGAGTTATATTTATATAGAGTTTATAGGCACGTTTATGCTAGTTTTATAATTGTTTTTTTGAGTCTTTTGTCGCTTTTTAGGTCGCAATTGCATAAGTTGTCCATTTTATGCTCTATTACGCTTCGTTTGTGTTTTCTTAATGTTTAAGGTAGTTTCCATAACTATTTAGACGCTTTCGGAGTGGTTTTGGAAGAATCGAACAATGAAAGGATGAAAAGTTTATGAATCGATGTCGCTCAATGAAGGATATGCATTTGTGGAAGCTTAGTATGAGATTAATATGTATGAGAAATGAAAATAGCATCCACAAGGGTCGTTATGCACTTTACGGAAATGAATTTGAGTTAGAAACGAAGAAAAACGAAGGTTTGCAAAGTAACAAAAATGACATTTTCTTACTCTTTTGATCATAACTCGAGTTCTACAGATTGGATTGAAGTGATTCAAGTTGCATTGGAAACTAGACTTGAAGATCTTTCCAATGATAGGTCACACGCCCCGAGAAGCTTCTTAGAACAGAAGTTATGAGCATTTGAATCCAGACATTGCAGTCAGCCACCCGCGGGATCTTGCTGCGGGTCTGTCCCGCGCCCACTCGAAGGCTGCTGCCGCCACTGCCAGGGCGCGGGAACCACCCTGCGGCCACGGGTTCTGGCGAGCAGCCAAAGAAGCCACGTGTAGCTCGTGTTCTCGACTTCTCTTGCGGTTTTATGCCACGTCATCTTCTATCATCCAATAATAATTCAACTTATGTATTTATTATTTTCTTATTAATTTTCTTTAATTATTTTTTTAGATTAGTTTTAGGATAATATAAATACTCAAGGGATATTATTTTTCCCTTATGCCTTTTTATGCTTTTTTTTTATTTACGTTCTTTTGAGTTTTCTCTTGAACCCTAGTTTCTCATGGCATCTCCATGGATTCTTTCATGGATGATTCTTGGGTTTATTATTTCAATTCATTGAGGTATTTTATTTATATCTCTTATTTTTAATTATGTTTTATTCCTTAGATCTAGTTTTAATTATTTCTTCCATGTTTGAGTAGTTTATTTCTAGGGTTTGGGAATCCATGTTTATATTATGAATCTTGATTGATGTTTTTAATATTTTGATTATTAATTTCTTTAATTGATAGTGTTTTATTGTTAATCTTGCAACCTGATCAATTGTTTGATTAATTTTTGTTAATAAGAGTTCGAATCGAAAGATCTTACTTTTAGAGGCTTACCTACAATTAAAAATTCTGATTATGTTAGCGACCGAACTACATATGTTGAATTGAGAGCGTTAAGGCCCGACCATAGGCTTAGCAATTGCTCTAGATAATTGATTGATTGAATTGTTATTGATATTTGATAGATTTAGAACTGTAAGCATGGTGAACCACAATCCTAGGTCTTTTTATCAATTGTTTTATTCCTATTTTAATTTAGACTACTTCCCTATCCCAATTTCGTGACATAGTTTAGTTTTTCCATTTCTTAGAGGTTAGATTGAATACCATCTCCCTGTGGATTCGACCCTACTTACCCTACTACATTGTTAGTTGGTTTTGTTAGGAATTTATTTTTGACAGGTGTACGACAACCTATCATGTATAAGAGAGGAAGAGAGAATGATTTGGTGCCCCAAACTGTAAAAAAGGAGGGGGGGTATTTAATTATTTATAGGAAAAATGAGTATAGGGAACACACAGAACTCTAAAAAGATAAAACCCTAGTTTTGGGGCGCCGTGAGACAGCAAAGTCCACTGTGGCGCGGCAGGTGGCGCCGTGTCACGGTGTACTTTTTTATTCGAAATGTGTGAGGAAGTGCTGAGAATAAAGAAAAGGCACCATGACACGGTGTAGATTACCGTGTCATGACAATATGCACCTTGCCACGTCAGCCTTTGCTGCGTCTCGGCCTTTTAGCTGCTACGCAGTAATCCAGTTTTTTTATGCGTTTTTAAAACTATGATAACTTTTGATTTGTAACTCAGAATAAGGCATATAATATATAATTGGAAAGCTTATCAAGTATACTTTCCAACCCAATTAGAATCAGGTCAAAATCATTTGTAGATTTAAGATATGGCCGTTTTAGTGAAAGGGTGTCGGTTTTGGGCCGAGTTTAGTATTTTGCTCATATCTTCTTCGTTTTAAATCGGAATTGGGCTTATGATATATTGTTAGAAAGCTTATTGAAAGGCCTAAACAACCAAATAATAATTGGACCAAAATTATAAGGAAACAAAATCATATTTTTCGGTTTTGTGATGTGGACACGAAAAGTGAAAAGTAAGTTATGGTTTAGGGAAATGAGCTAGGAATTGGATTCGTTTATGAAATGTATTGAATGGAAATATGGATTAAGCACTCTAAAGGTTAAATAATCAAACCAACCAATAATGGCGGTGAAAGGTTTTTTATCATCGGGTTTGGTTTTGGGGAGATATTTTTAGGTGTCTACAACTAAGGTTGTGGGTGATGTATAAGTAGTGTTGTCAAATTTCAAACCGAAACCGTTTCACTGCCCGAAACCAACTGACCCAAAAGAGAACCGAACCGATAACAAGCCAAATTTTTAAAACGGGTTAGGATCCTTGACATCATCAAGGTCTATTGGCTCCTTCCCCTATCCGGCTTCTACAACTGTGGGTTTGACGTCTGATAGGTAACACTCCCTAGCCATCTTTTGATTCCCTGTTTAGGGAGCCAACAGAGCCATCATCCCTTTCATAATTCAGCAGCTTGAGAGCTTGGATGATGACGATCTTACACTCCTTCAGAGTGAGGCGACCCAGATTAAGGTTGTAGGCGGTCAACTCTTCAACCACCAAAAATCGAATGACCATATGGCGTCCTTTTCCTTTCTCTCCCAGCTGGATGGGCAGGTCTACTCGTCCTACTACGTGCACGACTCCTCCCCCAAAGCCAACAAGAGGGTGAGAGACGTCACACATGTTGTCTACCTTGTACCTCAGCTTGGACATGCACTTATAGCTGATGATGTCAAATGAGCTACCCGTGTCAATTAGAATGCAACCAACCAAGTGGTTGGCAATTTTACATTCAATAACCATGGGGTCAACATGCGGCCAGTGGACATTTCCCCGATTCCTTTAAGTGATGACGACCTCTGGGAATGTGCTGGTAGACTCCTGACCTTCCTCAACACAATTGACATCCATTTTCCTCAAATGGTCCTTGGTGCCCCGGATGGTAGGGCCCCTCCTGCAAAACCACCTACTATGGTGTAGATCGAATCTTTGTTAGTGTCCAAGCTAGTAGTAGGCTGAGCAGTCTTTTTAGACGATTGCCCAGGGTTTGTCTTCAAGGTAACCTTGGACTTGAGAATGTAGGACTTTAACACCCCCTGATAAGCCAGACTATCCAATAGCTGCTTGAGGCTATAGCAGTCATTGGTGTCATAGCCAATGTCCTCATGGAAATGGCTGTATTTATTCTTGTTTCGATTTTTGGCGGAAACCTTCATAGCCGCGGGTTTGTCAATAGTCACCCGGTCCGTTATCTCCATGAGGATGGAGTAGCAGTCTTTATTAAACTCGTACTTAGGGACGTACGGTTTAAATTCCTTTTTTTCTTCTAGGACGGCTGATTAGAGTCGTCGACCGCCCAGATCTCTTTTTTCTTTTTGCTCTGTTAAGATTTCGGAGCCAGCTAAGCAGATCGACTCTTTTTTTGTTTTTCACCCTCTTAGAGTGTGACTGTCTGTTGGGCGAGCAGAAGTCGGTTGCTTGTATGAAGCTTTCCGCCTCTATCAGCGCCTCTTCAAGGGTAAAATCCCTCTTTCGAACGAGGTCAAACTTAAAGATTGACCAGTTCTTCAGACCCTTAAAGATGTCTGTGTAAGCAAACTCGTTAGAATGTCCTTGAATCTGGATTCTCACCAGAATGAACTGCCTGATGTAGGAGCAAAGTCCTTCTCTCTCCCTGCCAGATGGTGCTCAAGTTGAGGCTTGTTTCCTTGGGAAGGATGTTCATCAAGAAGTTTGAAGCAAATAAGAAGTTAAGCCTCTTGAAGCTATCAATACATTAGGCTGGCAAGTTGCTAAACCATTATTGGGCTATTCCCTTCAACATAGCCAGGAAACATATGCAAAATATAACATCATCCAACCCCTGTAGGTACATGAGGTTGGTGTAAGCCATGAGATGATCTTCAGGGTTGGTGGTACCATCATAGGCACCAACCAAGACATTCTTAACCTTGGCAGGTTGTTCCGCCTCAGTTTTCTGCCTGGTGAACGCAAAAGGTTGTTCGCCAAGTTTAAGCAGCTAGAGATGCCAGTCCAAGGGCTGGACATTGTATGTCGCTTGACCTCCGAAGAGGGACAACTTAATGTAAGGTAGGGCATACTGCCCATATGGCATCTGAGGCGCATACGAGGCCGACCCAATCCTCTTGGGGCATCAGTGGATGGACTAGCCGCCTGTATGACTCTCATGAAAGGATTGAGTATTCCTTGGTGAGCTTTTTTTAAAGCTATCTGGGAAGCTCGATGTAGAGGCCGACTTAGACAGCTGCTGGTTTCTCTTCTGCTCTATAATGTGCTGAGCATCAGATAATGATTTTTTGCTGCCATCCGATTGAACTTGCCGAATGACCTTTCTTGTGCCCGTCTGCGGTAGTAGGAATTTAGACCAGTCAATTGCAGGTGTGGCCTTCTCCTTCTGTTGTGGAGTAGGCTGCCTGTCCTTGACCGACTTTCTCCTCTCAGCTTGAGGAGTCTTCTTCGCCGACTAACCCTTGCTAGAGCAAGTCGTCCTTTTATCGATGAGGTCCTTGATCTCCCCCTTGAAACTAGTCATCAACTTCATGTGTTCATCCCTAGTTACGGGAGCAATCCCTCTTGCCGACTGCGTTTCCCCAGTTGGTGGCCTATTAGTTTTACTTGGACCGGCTTCATTGGTGTTCCGTTCCAAGTTGTCCCTAGGACGAATGCGTCTAGTCCTGAGTGATCCATTAGAGGCCATATATGTTTCGACTTCAACGTCGTTATCTGTATCATGGTATGAATAGACCTCCCCGTCAACCAAAGCGAGGCCGGTTGGGTTCAAGTGGCGGTATAGACTCTTGAACCATCATAGAGGTACTCTCCCCACAGACGGCGCCAAATGTTTTGAGATTTTCCTAGTCCCTCGGGACAGTTGCGTCATTAAGTCTGGAGTCTTCTATTTGTACCTGCAAAATAACGGAGACTCTTGGTGGTAGCTGTAATACCCCTCATGATTGCTTTAAAAGGATTTGATATACTACTCATATCAACAATGTGCATCTTCCTTTTAGGGAGCTCATAATCTAAGATACTTCATAGTTAAGCGTGCTTGGCTGGGAGTAGTCTTGGGATGGGTGACCTCCTGGGAAGTTTTCTCGGGGCGCGCATGAGTGAGGACAAAGTGCGTCGGAAGGACTTATGTTGGTTTGTGAGGATAGTTGTTGGCCCTTGATGCTCATTTCGTGACAATAGGCCCCTCCCTAATTTGTTTGGGGTCGGGATGTTACAAATGGTATCAGAGCAACCCTGCGACCGTGTGCTGACCGTAGATAATTAATCCTTTGTCAGTCGCCTAGCGGGGGAGAATTCTGGGGCCATATGGCCGTAGCCAGACTGGATGTAACACTTTGGCTACCCAGTTTCCATTAGGCGTAATACTTGAGTCCCTAGCCTTCCAGGCGCAATGAGGGCATTGTCGTTCTCTAGTAGGGGTGTATGTAATACCCCTCATGATTGCTTTAAAAGGATTTGATATACTACTCATATCAATAAGGTGCATCTTCCTTTTAGGGAGCTCATAATCTGATAGTTGTTGGCCCGTGTACGGAGAAAGGTAAAAGGTGCAGAAAGGTAAAAGTGAGATCTCCTATTTATAGGGTCATCGGAAATTGTGCCCCTGCCTAGGTTACAAAAACCTAGGATTGATGGGTTGTGCCTTTTGCGGCGTTCTCGGGAATCAGGCCAAGAAGGCCGCCTTTTTTCCCAACAACTGGGAGGGACACGTGTCAAATGGATATTGGTTCACTTTGGACCTCTCTTAGGGTGACACGTGTCACCTTTTAATAGGTCCACTTGGCATGGGTATTTTTACCCAAAACACCTATAACACTAATCGAGTAGCCCTTATAATATTATCAAAGTAATTAACCCCTAAAAATCTAAAATGTTATAACACTATTGAAGTAACTCATGTTAGACTGAACGTGTAACCCTATAACACTGCCTAAGTAATTCCAATAACACTAACGAAGTAACCTCTTTTGTGCTAGCCACATAGTGTGGCCAACCACATATAAGAGTTTGTGTAATTTAAGGTAAAATTGGTATAAGCCACCTTTTTTGAAAAAACCACCTTTTACGTTTTTTTTTTTTTTTTTACTAAACCACCTTTTAAGTACAAGTTTTTAATGGCACCACCCGTATTTCAAATTTAACGAAAATACTAACGGCGCTGTTAGAGGGGCCCACCAATCTCATGTTTTCCTCTTAAATCCCACGTTTAGTTAGAAAGACTTAAATCCTCCTTTTATAAACTCAACTAATTCATCTCTCTCCTCTGTCCTTCACTCTTCTTTGTCACTCATCCAATTTAATGTTGACAAATTTCTGCCATTGACGCCATTTCTAACTCATTTTCCTTTAATTATTAGATACTTTTTTGTTGGCAAAAGTAAATCATTGGAGAAATGGACAATAACAAGGGTAAAGGCAAGGAATTGGAAAAGATTTATGGCTTATTAAACTGTAGTACGGGGTAAATTTCTTTCTTTATTTTTTAATATTTTTTATTCTAATTTTTGTGGGCTTGTGGCGTTTTGTGTTAATTCATTATTGTATTATATGATTGGTAGATTGCAATTGTTTATTAATTCTTTATTTTTGGGTTGAAGTAAAGAATTATAAACCCTAATTTCATGTATGATACTTTAATCAGTTTGTGTTGGGTTGATTATTGGGCAAAGAAACAAACTTTATTGTTTTCAGTGGTTGTTTTGACTATGTTTAGAGTGCTTAACCGTTGACTTAATGTTTAATTTTTTGGCAAAAAAATATGTGTTAAATGAAAAATCTTTTGGTCATATGATTTTAGGTTGCCTAGTGGGGCAATTGATGCTCGAATCTGGATGGGGAGTTTGATTTTGTAAAAGTGGAGGTTGAGTATGTAGGTGGACAGATGTTTATGGCTTTGACATTGTGGGTTATTGAATTGACTGTGGAATTATTGAGGGAAGAAGTAATGCGTGTAATGAATATAGTGTATGGGAAATCTACACAACAATTCAGTATTTGGTATAGGATGAAGAAGAAAAATTTGACAGTTGGGAGGATGAAAGTGAAGTCTTTGGAGGATATATATAGGATTGTTGATGGTAGGGACAACAATGGGATTGTGACCATTTATGTGTTGTTTGAAAATCCCCCGCCCATGTCACATACAGTTGGGAAGACCAAGGTGAAGTTAGAATAGGGCCTTGATTGTGAGAATAGTGTTGGGCCTTCTAGAAAGCTCACTACAAACATCCCAATGTTTCAACCAGGTAATGAAATTATGTTGATGGGAGAGGGTTGGACTTATTTGCAAGGAACTGCACACACAGTGAGCAACCAACATATTCTCTGCCATTTACTCAAAAAAACCCATTTTGTCCAACAACTTCCAAGTGTGTGGCAAATCTGACAGCTTATCAAGAGCAGCAAAAAAACACCAGCCTTTATGTACAAGCCCCCAACTTAAGCAAAGCTACCTGGAAAAAAACAACCCTTCACTGCCTTTAAACAACCATCAGTTGTTGCATCTCAACCATACACTTTCAAATCAACACCTAGAACAAAACCTTTCCTTCCATCTAAACCATCCATCTCAGAACCACCAACCACAAGACCTCTTTCTCCTAAATCTCAACCTCTTACAATTTTACCAAAAAGAACTACTCCAAGGATCAAAACAGTTGTAAGTAAGGGGAAAAAAGGAAATAAAAAGCAACCTACAGAAGAGGAGGACTGGAGTGGGGAAGGGGATTGTTCTGATGATTCCCACTGCAGTGATCTTGACGTAGAGTTTGATCCTGAAGAAGAAGATCTGACATCAGATGTAGAAGACAAGGAGATTGCCAAGGAAATTATAACACAAGTCAATGCAATTGTGAAACTTGGAGCACAACCACAGGGCAAAGAAGTTCAAAGGGAAGACGTACGAAAGTAGAAGTAGAAGGGCCAGAATACAGTGAAAAGCAAGAAAGGAGAAAAGTTGAAAAAAGTTCAAAATAAGGAAGATCTGATTGATTCATATGGGGTTGGAGAAATTGACTTTTGATTCTGATGAGCTGAGAAGCGTTGATGGTTTTGATGAAGAGGTAGATTCGTATCCCACTTTTAATCCTCTTGTTGACTTCATTAAGCCTATAGATTTGAAGAGAGGTTTGAAATTCAATGATGTTTATGTATTGAGAAAAGCTTTGACAGCACATGCCATTGAGAACCACTACGATTTTTACACTTTGAAAACACATTCACTAAAGTAATAGCCTACTGTAGACACAAGTGTAAATGTCCTGGGATTTGAAACATGGTAGAATAACTCTGTGTCAGTGTGAGGAAGAGTATAAGTGTCCATACAAAGTGCTTGCTAGGAAAATGAAGAACACTAGCACCCTTCAAATCAAAACTATTAGGTTAGAGCATAACTGTGGATGGCAACAAATAAATTCAAGGGTCACATACATGTATTTGGTAGAAAGGTATGTTGAGTTTTGGAGGGCAAATCCTAATTTTATTTTAAAGGGATTTATTGAACTTGTGAGGAGGGATCTAGGGGTTGAGATAAAATATATTAAGGCATGGATGGCTAGGGCAAGGTCCAAGTTACAAATTTATGGGGATTCAAGTGAACAATATGCTAAGGTCTTTGATTATGGTGATGTAATTCTTAAACACAACCCTGGAAGCACAGTGAGCATAATTTGTGAGGGTGTTGAGTCTGGTTCCCCTATTTTCCAAAGGATGTATGGCTGTCTTGCTGCCTGCAAAGAAGGATTTCAGGATGGGTGTAGGCCAATTATAGGAGTGGATGGATGTCACCTGAAAGGGGCCTACCCAGGGATGATACTAGTTGCTGTGAGTAAAGATGGGAATAACCAAATCTTTCCCATTGCTTAGGCAGTTGTTGAAGTGGAGAACAAGGAGAGGTGGAACTGGTTCTTTGATCTGTTAATTGCTGAGATAGGATTCCCACTTGGAGAGGGACTAAGTGTCATGAGTGAGAGACAAAAGTAAGATTTCAATTACTTTCTCCTCTTTCTTCTTTGGAACTGAATTTACACCTATTGAAAACATAACAATATTCCATGTTCAATGATTTGTCTGTATAGGATTTCCTAGATGTCATAGCCACATGTGTGCCTAAAGCAGAGGTTAGATTTTGTGTAAGGAACATATGGGAAAATTTTAAGTTGCATTTTCCTGGTCAAGCATTTAAAAAGAGTTTTTGGTATGCTGCAAGAACAAGTTCCAAGGTAAGCTCCATGGTCTTTGATGCTTTGATTATGAATTAAAGAAGTTATTTACCTAAGAATAATAAGTTATGATTGATTGCATGATTGTGTTGATAGAAAACATTTGATAATCAACTACAAGGCATCAAATTCTTGTCAGAAGATGCATTCAAGTACCTAGATGCCATACCTCCTGAGCATTCGGCAAGAAATGCTTTCAAGCCAACCTCAAATTCAATATGCTTCTCAACAACCTGTGTGAAACATTTAATGGGGTGCTCAAAGAAACAAGAGACAATCCCATCATCACATGCATGGAATGGATAAGAAGATATGTGATGAAGAGGACTTATGAGAAGCTACAGTTTGGGGAAGGCATTAACAACATATTCATGCCTTATGTTGACAGAGTTCTTGAATGGGTTGCAAAGGAGGCTCAAGAATGCACAATAATTCTAGCAAGCAGGGATTTGTGGGAGTTTGGATATAAGGAAGACACCTTGGTGGTGAATCTCAAGGACAGAACATGTTCATGCAACAAAAGGGGGTTGACAGGAATCCCTTGTGCACATGCATTTGCGTGCATTGTGAAAAGGAGGGAGAATCCAAACAATTATGTCCATCCTTATTACTCCAAGGAAACATACATCAAAGCTTATACCCCACATGTTAATCCAATGCCTGGAATGTGCCATTGGGAGGAAACTGACAACATCAAACCACTGCCTCCACTTATGAGTAAGATGCCAAGGAGGCCATCTGACAAGAAAAGAAAGAAAGAGTTCATCAAAAGAACAAAAAGGCAAAACAGTTGCTCAAACTATGGTGGGTTAGGCCACAATAGAGTGAAATGCAAAAACCCACCTATGGACAAGCCATTGAAGAAAGTTGGCAGACCACCCTCTATGGATATGTGGACTGTTCAACAAAGAACTAAGAAGAAACTCATAAATGACATTGTGCAGGTATAGTGTGCATACAATTAGTTAAATGCCATAATGTTTTGCAATATATGTTAGTGCATTATATTGTTTATTGTTCTTAATTTTATTATACATGCTGCCCTTGGCTCACAAGTAGCTTTAACTAGCAATGTCCAATCAGATGCTCCTAAAGCATCTCAATCCACTCAACAAAGCCAATCTTCATCAAGAAAGCCCAAAAAATCAAACGCACAAGTTCAGATACCTAAGCTTCTTGTGAAGTCCAAAGCAAAGAAGAAGAAGCTAACTGACTTAAAGTAATTTGATTATGTACATTATGGTCATAAGTACCACTATCTTATTTGATCTATGTGGTTAGGTACATTTGGAACAACTTAATATATGTTTTTCATACATATGTTTGTGACTGCAATGGGCATTGCCCTTGAGCTTTATGTCACTTGTAATGACTGATTTACAGGTTTGTTGCCCTGTGATATGCTATGGTATTTTGCTCCTCATGAAAGATTCATGATTACCCTTGTTTAGTTAAATGCCAATGGCAATTTTAGCTTAATAACAGTAACTACCAATGTTAATTTCATAAATCAAATTCATAACAGTAATACATGTAGGGTTGTTTCTCACTAAATTGCTTCAAATAAGAGTTACAATACAACAACCCCTAATGCTACATAAAGTACACAATCTCTTATAACTTCGGCTAACAAAAATCAAATAAATAAAAACAAATAAACCGCACATTTTCTGCTCCAAAATACCTAAAATCAAGCACCAAAACATTCCATCATCATCCCAACCCTACAATAGTTAAAGACCCTAATATAATCCCAAATTAAGTCAATTTAGAGAAGTACAAAATCATAATGAAAATTAAAGCTAAGACAAACCCAATTGCAACTGAAATCCCATAATTCCCTTTAACCTTAGCCTTCTTCTTCAATAATGTTGCCTGCATTTTTTCCTTTTGACCTTTCAATTGTTGGACATCCTTTAAAATATTAGACTTCTGGTCTTTTGTGTTGCACACTTGCAACTTCAAATGATCAACGTGTCTTTCCAACAGCTTCTTCTCTAGCAACAACTAACTAACTGATTGATGACTTGTCCCTACCACTCATTCATAGTATCATCCACCCACGTAAATGTGTTGCATCCATTCAACCCAATTCTAGGATTGTAAAATTTACAGCAGACAAATCGCCTTCTAGGGTTTCGTGTGGTCCATGATTGTTTCTGGCCAACAGGAATTCCACATTTGCAGAATTTTGGGACCTCCATAGCTGATTGGTAAGAACTCGACATCTACCAACACAAACAAAAAAGGTATTAATAACTTCATATTTAAAGGCAAAAAAAAAGGAAAAAAAAGAAAAACTGAAATGGGGATGTTCAATTACCTTAGGGCTTCAGATCTTCAATTACCTTAGGGCTTCAGATCTAATAATAACTTTAGATTTTTTTAGAGCTTTACTCATCAACAGATTCAAGCATTAATATACAGAGGAAGGGTTGAATGTTTTGGGAGGGAAAAATACATGATTTAGGAGGGAAAAGAAAAGGTCGTGGGCCCCTCTAACGGAGCAGTTAACTTTTTCATCAAATATTGAATACGGGTGGTGTCATTAAAACTTTAGGTACTTAAAAGGTGGTTTAGTAAAAAAAAACATAAAAGGTGGTTTTTTCAAAAAATTTGGACAAAAAAGGTGGTTTATACCAATTTTACCATAATTTAATACATATATAAATGTTGTTTAGTTCATTTTCCCCTATTTATATCTCATTCAAGTTTATTCAATTTCCAACCCTTCTTCTCCTTTATAAACTATTTAATTTTCAATCAAATTAAAAACAAACTGTAAATAAAACAAAAGATTACATAACATACCTATGAGCATCTCGTGCATTGCACAAGTCAAAAGGCTAGTATTAAGTAAAAAGTAATGAATGTGAGAAGAAAAAAAATTAATCTAATATTATATAAATAAAGGAGATATTTTTCGGAACCATACGGCGAACCACATAAGAAAAATTGTTATTTCGACCAATGAAAAACTAGAATTATGTTTTATTTTATAATTAAAAATTTCATTCACCATCTAAGATTAAGTAACAAATGGGGTTTGAGAATTTAACTGGTAAAAACACAACAAATAAAAATTTATGAATCAAAATATTTAAAAAAAAAATAAAATTTACCTTTTATATTAGGATTTAAATTTTTAAAAAAATAAATTAAAAATTGAAAAAATATATTTTTCGACATTAATGATTCAAAAAGTTTATTTGTTCATATTTTATAAAGAAATATTCATTTTATATGCACTAAATGTTCTCAATAATAAAATACACTAAATGTTCAGTTTATATTATAATACTATTGAATTATTATGAGTGAGACAAATTTTTTTCAAAAAGTTGATGTTCATTATATAGTGTTGTGTTCATATTTAAAATTTTAATGTTCATTTTCAACTAATAAATGTTCAAATTCGAATAGTTTCATTCAGATGCTCATTATGAAATAGTGTAATGATTATATTTAAAATTTTCAATGTTTTTTTACCAAACTAAATGTTCAAATTCTAATAGTTTCATGTTCATATTTTAAAAGATAGACAGCGAAAGAATCTTGTGACACATTTTCTACCTGTTAAATTTTGTATTTTATTTTGCTACCACCTAAAATCACAAAATTAAAATTTCACTACCACGTAACGGAATCCGTTAAGGTTCCGTTAAGTTTAATAAAAAAATTAAAATTAAAAAAAATTAAATAAAATAACATAAATTAACCCAGCCACCCTTAACTGCCAACCGTCCACCTCACTGTTACCCCTCCCCCCTGTCGACGGCCGGCGCCCAGAGCTTCGGTTGGCGCTGACACGACCCACCCCCCTCCCTCTCCCCCACCCTACGCAGCCAACCTCCCCTCCCTTTTCCCATTCTTGCTGCCCGACTCCCACCCCAAACCGGAAACCACCTATTTTCCTCTTCCCCACCAAAATCGGCCCCCTCCTTGTTCTCTCCACCGAAATCAACCCCCTTCCCCTACCTAAAGCTGTCAAAAGCTGACCCGACTTGAAATAACGACCCGAACCCGATTATTAACCGACCCATCTGAACCCGAAAAAATTGTGACCCAAACCCGACCTGAAACCAACCTTAGACCCGAATTGACCCGATTATGTGAGACCCAAACCCGAACATGAACCGACTTGGAGATGAGCTAACCCGAATGTAACCCGTAAATTATTGACCAAAATCGAACCCGACTTGAACTGAAATTGATCCAAACTTGTTTTAACCCGTCAAAACCTGAATTTAACCCGACTTGTTACTAACCCGAACATAATTCAACCCGACTTGTTCTTATCCCGACCAGTTACTAACCTGACTTAAAAATCAACCCGACCTGAAATGTAC
Source organism: Chenopodium quinoa (assembly GCF_001683475.1). Classification (NCBI taxonomy): domain Eukaryota; kingdom Viridiplantae; phylum Streptophyta; class Magnoliopsida; order Caryophyllales; family Amaranthaceae; genus Chenopodium; species Chenopodium quinoa. Next base: position 5,370,214 of record NW_018742204.1, on the reverse strand, counting down.
CCGACTTGTTATTGACCAGACCCGAATTTTACCCGACCTATTACTAACTCGACCCAAAAACTCTACCCAATCTGTTACTAACCCGACTCGAAATCAACATGACTTGTTATTGACCCGATTTAAATTCAATCCAAACTGTTCTTGACCCGATTTCAAATCACTTTAAATTCAATTTAGATGACCTTATTATTGTTTGATCAAAGCATTTTATCCAGAGAGGTCAAGTCGGTCCAACCAGCAAATGAAAGGAGCATAATCCCCAAATTTAGCAGTTAAATATAGTATATATTAGTTGTATGCTCAAAGGAGATAATTATCTTCCTAAATTATAAGATATAACTCCCTAGTATGTTATCATATATATTATAGTCAAAGAAAATAATTAGCTTGATAAATAAGATAATTATCTATTTATAATTAGTTGAACCTGAATATGACCCGACTTGGAAATGACACGACCTGATTGTAACCCCTAAATTATTAACTGGAACATAACCCGACTTGAACCCGAGAATGATCCGACTTGGAAATTTCCCAACGTGATTATAACCCGCAAATTATTGACTTCAATCGAACCCAACTTGAACTCGAGAATGACCTGACTAGGAAATAACTTGACCTGACTATAACCCGCAAATTATTGAATTGAAACGAACCCGACTCAAACCTAAAAATGACCCGACCAAATTCTAACCCGCAAATTATTGACCTGAATCGAACCCGAGAGTTACCCTAACCCTTTTTAACTCGTGAAAACCCGAATTAAACTTGACCTATTGTTCACCCGATCCTAATGTAACCCGACTTGTTATTAACCTGACCTAAACCAGACCCAAACTCGATAAGATGTATGACTTGCCGTGACCCGAATCAAACATGACCCAACCCGAACCCGACCTGCATAGGTTAAGACATTAAGTTGACCTGACCCAAGTTGACCTGAACCACTTTTAGTACACTATATGTTCACGAACGGTTCGTGAACAACTCGTTTAGTCAACGAGTCTTTCATGAACAAACTTAATAATAATTGAGGTTCTCCAATAAATGAGCTTTGTACTTTTTGTTTCGAGGTTTTTTGTGTCCCTTGGGAGAGTTACAGCTCAAGACTGGATTCAGCAAGAACGCCTGTACCTGCAAAACAAACGGAGCACCGAATGGTCGGTGGTCCGCCTCCGAAGATTAAGTTAGTATGGATTCAGAATAAAATGTGCGGAATTGAAGTTTATCTGCTCGGATTCCAAGCTCAGGTGTTGTCTGTTATGACAGCTGGGTAATGATTGGAAAAGGTAACGTCCCCGCATAAGTGAGGGGAATGTCCCTATTTATAGGGACCTTGTAAAGTGTGCCCTACCCTAGGGTTTGATGACCTAGGGATTAGGGCAGCGCCGTTTTGCGGCGCCCTGGAAGTTTGGGCATTGAAGGCTACTATTTAAAGGGAGGGATATTTGAGTGACACGTGTCACACATCTGGAGGGTCCATTTGGACACCTCCCAAGGCGACACGTGTCGCTCTCTCATTGGTCCACTTGGGATAATTAAATACCCTAAATCATTTTCCCTTCACAAGTGTCACGTGGCATGCCACGTGGCGCCTGTGACAGGTGTCGACCTCTGATTGGACGAGGATTTACTTTTACTGTTCACCTGAATCTAGGGTTTTTACCCTGGATCATTTATCCCCTCTATAAATAGAAGGGTTGGCCTCCTTTGGATTCACACTTGCGTGAATCTTTGGGAGAATCTTTGAATTTTTGACTTTCGAAGACTTTTGACTTCTTCAACATCCAACACTCGGCCAGCTCGTCTGCCTGTTCGAACAGACGTCCCTGACCAGCGCCTCTTAGTACCTTCTTCTAAGGTAACCGCCTGATCTTTTCTTTACTTTTTTCTTTGCATTTTTCTTTTTAAAAAATGGTTTCCCAAACGCACTCGGCACAACCTAGATTAGCGATCAGCCGGTCACCGGGGACGGCTGAATCTAGAACTAGGAGTGTCGAATGCTCGTTCGAGAACTACCCTTTGAGTACATCTTCAAATCCAACAATAATGTCTGTGCCCCTGCAAGACACGATGGCTAGAACAAAGAAGATGACCAAGAGATATAGGATGGATGGTTCTTGGTACCATTCAGAAAGTGGGACAGTCTTCTTGGATGGCTCCATTAGGGCACCTATCTCCGAGATTAGTAAAGACCCCCCTAGCAACATCAGCACTCCAAGCGACTCATTTCAATAGGAGTGTGATGAGGAATATGGAACCCCTAGGCCGAGTGGATCTATAATCCCACGTATTTTTGAATATGTTATAAATGAAATTTAATTTTATTTATAATATTGTTTTGTATTTTTCCGTAATTTAATTTCTAAATATTCAAATTATTAATTTGGGTCAAAAATTATTTTGGTACAAATTATTTTATGAACCTTCATTCTATAATTTATTTCAATACAACTAAAGCTTAGTCCATTTCATTCATTTGGCCCATTAATTTTATGAGGCCCAATCTTTCTATTTACCCTACAACATTCTCTCCTATAAATACCCCATGAATCCCCAAAAATTTCCCACACAAAAAGGTTAGTCTTATTTTCTTTCTCCTTTGTTTTATTAATTTGTGTAATTATAATTATTGATTATGGGTTTTAATTTTATTGTTTGAAAGTAATTTAATTAGTATCAAGTTGTATTTTGATGATTAAATTTGATAATTTCAGATTTTATAAATGTCATAATTTTCAGATTTTGTAAATTTTATAACCTAGGGTTTTTAATTATTGAAAATCATGATTTTAGGGCTTTTATGAACAATTGATTTAGGGCTTTTATAATGATGTTTTGAAATTTTGTTGATTATAACTAATGATTAGTTTAACTTAATTCCAGATTATTTTGAACATGTAAATTCGTGTTTTAATTTTTAGATTTTCGTTCGTTAATATTAATCCCGTTTTAATCCCGGTCAGGTTCTGTACTCATCCGATTTTGATAAAAAAAAAAGTACAGTTTTCCATGTAAAAACAACGTTTTAAGAAAGACTCACTACCTTTGGTAGTGTGCACCACCCTCTCGTGGCCAAATTCAGCCTCTAAATATGATTTTTGGGCAGTTTTTTATTTTAACGAAGTTTTTTTATACTTAAAATATTATCCTTGAGTTTGATTAATAAAATTAATTATGTTTAAAGTTAATTAAGCATAAATATATGTTTTTATTGAAGTTTTAAGTGCCGGAAATAGTTTCTAAGTATTACTTTTGATGTTTTATAAAGAGGGTTTAATCACCTATTAAAAAGGGAGATTATTAGGGGTTTTTAAATAATTTTAAGATTTTTATTAAACTTTAAACTTGTTGTAATTTCATGTATAAGAGTGTATTTTAAGGTTTTTATGAAGAAAATTTAAAGAACTATATATAAGCCTTTAATTTTAACTAAAGGGAAGGTTTTAAAGTGTTGTTTGATTTGGATTTTGAAGGTTTTTAAGTAAGTTAGTATTGCTGTAAATTTGATTGATTGGGTATTGATTGAGATGTTATTGTTTGGTTTAGGAGAGGAGTTTATTGAAGGTGATTTCTAGATAGTAAAGTGGCACACCAATTCGTTTATTCAAGGTACGTACGAGTTACGAAACCTTGCTTTTAGGTGCATGTTTAAGGACGAATCGAGAACTTAGTATCATGTATAGGGATGACTGGGTTAAATTGTTTGGTTATACATTGTGAATTTTCGTATGACATGCACTATTCTATATTTCAAGTATTGTCTATGCTCTAATTATGCAAGGTGCGCTTAGAGGCAAAGGTATATGATTGGTGTAATGATTAATTTATTACTCATTCATGATTATGCAAACAGGATGAGTAAAGGAAGAATTCAAGTCTTATAAGATGAGGTTAAGGTTTTGGGTTGCCTTATGCACTCAAGGTGTTTATACACCGAGGTAGTAAAGGAATAAATAATAAATGTTGTTTGTCACTAATAAATCAAGAATTTAAATTGGGAATTTGCCTCGTTTGATTGAATTGTGTTTGGAATGTTTGTATTGTAATGCATATGAGTCATCACCAAGTCTAAACCTGTAAATCACGTAAAGTGCAAGATGGATGAGCAATAAAACTATGGATTGGTGCACATCTGGAGTAATGACAATCAGGGGTTGGGGTACATGGGGTATTAGCCGTGTACTTTTATCAAGGCCGTCTGATCTATGAGTCTCCTATTTCAAATATTTTTTTAAAATCTAGGAGTTAGGTGAGATCTCATACTAACTACGGTCACGGAGTCGCGCCCGTGGTTGTTGGATGTTTATTGATGTTTCCGAAAAGAGGCATGAGGTTTTTCTTTTATTGATGTTACAAATGGAGCATGGGTTGGACAACCTTGTCTATTGCGTAATCTAATGAATAAAAATAATGATTTACCTATTATTAATTAATGGAGTCATAGTAATATAAATAGTTGAGTCATATGTCGAGTCTATAAACTAATGAGGCGTGATGATTGATTATTAGTAGCATGTTAGGTATTCCTTTTATGTTTTGCAGCTTGTATGTTCTCAGCTTTGCTGATTTCGTGCTTTGTGTGTCTTTCTTTGGTCACGGCCTTTGCCTTTCTATGACCCTGTGACAATCCAATTTTTACATTTGTAATATTGGGGAGCAGATTAACCACAGGTTCTTACACATGCAACATTCACACCAGGGTTGTGGGATTTTGAGTGGAGAGTTGGTTAATCTTTGCAGTTTATTTCTTTTCATGAGTTTAGATTTATTTTTAATCGGTTTTATTTTACACTACATCTTCTAGTTTGGATTTTGAATAAGGGCCATAATGGTTCCAACTTGTAACACTTAATTTAGTTTTATTCGTTGGTTTTGACATTTATTTATAACAGATTTAGTTTTTCCGCTGCTAATTTCTGATATAGCCTTAACGTTTTAACACGTGGCGATAGCACGCCAGTAATTCTCTTGGATTTTGTTCAGGGTATTTACAGGTTTTAAGAGAGAATTATTGGGGTGTTACAGGATCAGTACTAGAAGCTGAGATGGGGGAGGACACTACTGGCACCAGCCGGCAGGCCCCCAGCTCTAGAGAGAATTCTGATGATGACTCTGTGTCATCATCTTCTGAAAGCGCCTTCGTTGACTCGGAGGAGGCACAGTCCAACCTTAAAGCTGCCAGAGAGTCCATCTCCGTTGAAAAGGGATAGGGTTGGGAAGAGTCGTCTGCTATGCGGCGGCTGGAGCGTGCGGTCACGTGCAGACTAACTCCCCTAGTTTTGTACACGTGCGCCCACTAACTTCCTTACCAAAGGCTTCTAGTCAAGGCTAAACCCAAGTATTGCTTCTAGTAAGTATGGCAACGAAAGCTAAGTAAGTGAGAAAGTAAGTAAGACACAAGAGAGTAAGTTAAAGAATTTTGTATTGCATGAGAGTGAGTGTTTACAAAATGCTTGGATACATTTCAAAGTGAGGGGAAGGTCCTATTTATAGGCCTCCCAAGTAACAAGAGAGTTCTACTCTAGATCCTTCTAACCTCCTCAAATGGAGGGCCCTAGAAGCTTATTTTTCTAGAGCCTTCTATACAATTCTGAGTTCCTACTCATATGTACGTCAATTCGGAGTATTCTACACTACTCTAGAGTTACAAGTATGTACAAGAGCAACCTAGAAACTTCTAGAGCTTCCGGACGCATCCCGAGACTCCTAGCGCATTCTGGAATATTCTGGACCTCTCCTTGAAAATGTAACTGCACCACGTGTTCCTTGGGTCCAAAAATGGTGGACCACCAAGTTTGGGCTCATTTGGGTTTCATTTGGTCTCCAAAATGACCCATTATTGTGTTACTATCAATGTGGTGTTCACTAATATTTCAACAGAGGTGCTAAATAAAGCTCTTTAAGGGGAAGGTGCTTACTAGCACCCATGGGAATCTCCCTTGGCTCAAGTTGCTGCCTATTGCCCATATGACCGCATTGATTCTATCAAGGGTGTAAAATATGAGTTGTGACATGCTCCCCCACCCAAGTCTTGACGACCCCGTCAAGGCCGTCCTCAAATTCGGAGATCTTGTCCCGGAATTGCCAAAGTTCCTCTTCTTTCTCCCATGTTGCCTCACTGTCTGGGAGTCCTTTCCAACAGACAAAATACTCGTTATAGCTTGGCACACCTCTTCTTCTGATGGCCCTCTTGGCCTCAATGACCTCGATGTCCTGCTTAAACGAAGTCACCACTGATGTTGGTGCTCGGTTCGATTCCCCTCTTGATGGATCTTCCTTGTCTTTATGATAAGGTTTGGGCATGCTCACATGGCACACCGGGTGAATTTTAAGCTTCGGTGGTAGCTCAAGCTTGTAGGAAACCTTCCCAACCTTCTTAATTACCGGGAAGGGTCCCTCATACTTCCGCACAAGGCCTTTGTGCACCTTGCGGAAAGCCTTAAATTGTTAAGGTAGCAGCTTCACCATGATCAAGTTTCCTTCCATGAACTCCAAGGGACGCCTATGCTTGTCCGCCCACTTCTTCATCTTTTTGGCGGCTTTGTCGAGATATGCCTTCGTAACATCCAACTGCTCATGCCACCCCTTTGCGAGCTTGTAAGCAGCTGGGCTGCTACCGGTATAACTCGATACAACGACTTGTGGCGTTAAGAGTTGTTGCCCCATGACTATCTTAAAAGGACTTTGTTGCGTTGCCTCGGACCCTTGCAAATTAAAGGAGAATTGGGCTATTTTCATGAACGTTGCCCAATCTCGTCGATTGGCACTCACATAATGCCTCAGATATAAATCCAGAAAAGCATTCACTCTTTCCGTTTGCCCATCTGACTGTGTGTGAAAGCTTGTTGAGAAATAAATTCCCGACCCAAGGAGCTTGAACAACTCCGTCCAGAACTTGGCAGTGAACCTAGGGTCCTTATCATTGATTATGCTTTGCGGTAAGCCCCAATACTTCACTACGTGCTTGAAGAATAGCTTGGCTGCTTAATCTGCGGTGCAGTCCTTTGGTGCCGGTACAAATGTCCCATATTTTGAGAAGCGGTCTACTACCACCATAATAGACCCGCATCCCTCAGACTTGGGCTGAGTCGAAATGAAATCCATAGAGACGCTCTCCCAAGGATGCTCTAGAATAGGTAATGGTTCAAGTAACCCCGCCGGCACCCGTTGCTCAATCTTGTCTTGCTGGCACACAAGACAAGTCTTCATGCAGGCCTCCACATCATCTCGCATGAGAGTCAAAAAATAAGTTTCCTCCAAGAGTGCCAAAGTACGCTGAATCCCTGGGTGCCCAGCCCACATTGAATCATGACACTATTTGAGAATGTCTCGCCTAAGGTTGTCCCAATTAGGCACATAAATACGTCTCCCGACCGTGTAGAGCACTCCATCTTCTACCCAAAACCGTCGAGTCTTCCCTTCTTTGGCCAAGCCTACGAGCCCCTTGGCCATTGAATCATGCCCTAACCCGTCCTTGATCCGTCCAAGGACGTTGATAGCGACACTACTTGTGCTAGGAAGTATTTCCTTGCAGCTCAGAGCATCAGCAACCATATTGACCTTTCCTGGCTTGTACTCCATAACATAGTCAAAATCGGCCAAGAAGTCCTACCACCGAGCTTGCTTGGGGCTGAGCTTTTTCTGATTTTGAAACTTGCTTGTCGCCACATTTTGTCGGTCATGATGGTGAACCGACTCCCCTAGAGATAGTGTCTCCATATACGCAAGTAATGAATGATTGCCGTCATTTTTTTATCGTGCACCGGATATCTCTTCTCCGTATCATTCAACTTGCGTGACTCGTAAGCAATTGGATGCCCTTCCTGCATGAGAACTCCTCCGATGGAAAAATCAGAGGCATCCGTGTGTAGCTCAAATGGCTTTGAATAATCTGACAAGGCCAAGACAGGGTGTTCGGTGACTGCCTTCTTCAAGTCATCAAAGGTTGCCTGGCACTTGTCATCCCAGCACCATTGCACCTTCTTTTTCAAGAGATCGGTCAATGGTGCTGCTCGTGCTGAATAACTCTTGGTGAACCACCTGTAGTAGTTCGCAGGCCCTAGGAAAGATCGCAACTCCGACACATTCTTGGGCTCGCTCCACTCCCTGATGAAACTAACCTTGTCATGTTCCATCATGAATTTTCCGCCTCTTATTCGGTGCCCCAAGAACGACACCTCCTCTTGCCCGAACAAGCATTTCTCCTTCTTCACGTACTGCTCGTTCTCCCGTAGGACCTCGAATACTTTCTTCAAATGTTGCACATGGTCCTGCAGAGTGTTGCTATACACGACAATATTGTCGAGATAGACAACTACAAAATACTCTAGAAAAGGCCGGAGAATTTTGTTCATTAACGTATAAAAAGTCGCTGGGGCATTGGTGAGGCCGAATGACATCACCAAAAACTCGTATGACCCATATCTGGTGACGCACGCCGTCTTAGGCTCATCTCCCTTGGCAATGCGCACTTGCCAATACCTCGAGCGCAAGTCCAGTTTGGAGAAGTACCTGGCTTTGCCGAGTCGGTCGAACAGATCAGCAACTAACGGGATTGGGTACTTGTTTTTCACGGTCACCTTGTTGAGAGCGCGGTAGTCGATGCACATGAAAAGACTCCCATCGTGCTTCCGCTGAAACAGCACAGGTGCTCCAAACGGTGCTTTGGATGGCCTTATGAAGCCTGTTTCTAACAATTCCTTAAGCTGCCTCCTTAGCTCCTCAAGCTCCGGTGGTGCCATCCGATATGGTGCCATGGCTGGAGGCCTAGCCCATGGCTCCAGATTTATCTCATGATCAACTTCCCTTCCAGGGGGAAGTTTCTTGGGTAGTTCCGGAGGCATTACATAGTCGTTTTCTTCGAGCACTTTGGCAATTTCTGATGGAACCTCGCCCCCGTAAGGCTCGTTTTCGACTAAGGTGGCCAAGAATGTTTCTTGACCCTTCTTTACTCCTTTCTCTAGATGAATAGACGAGATCATCTTGGCCTCTACCTCCTCCCGAGTTATGGGAACGGACCATGCTCCTTGATCCTTCACGATAGTCATTGACCTGTCCCTTTCAAATGAGAATGGTCTCACCGAGTCCATGAACTCTAAACCTAACACCAACGCAAAGTCATCCATGTTGACGACGGTGATATCCACGGTGTCGCTCCAGTCTCCCAAACTAAGGGGCACCTTACGAGATATGCCAAGGATAGGCACGGGTGAAGCGTTAACGGTCTTCAGCGTGTCTGGCTCCTTAGCATATTCAACACCCAGTTTGCTCGCCTCCTCCTTGGCGATAAAGTTGTGTGAGGCACCCATGTCAACAAGTGCCCAAGAAGTCCTGCCATTAACTAATGCTTTCACAAACATTAGTTTTCCCTTCGGACGGGGTAGTGTGCTTACCTTGATCACATCGCCGCACCCCTCGGCCTCGAATGTCGCCTTTACACTCCCCATGATGCGCAACGATCCCATAGGAAGTGTCTTCAGCAAGTGTCTGCACATTCCTCCGTTCTACTTCTTGCTAAGCCCAGCGTTGTAGCCCTCCAATGAAATAAATGAGTTGATTCTCCTCTGAAAGATCATCGATCTTGAGCATCAAAGTAGAAAATTGTTTGATGTACTCCTTGATTGTGCTGTTGTGCTTGAGATCACGCAGCTTCATCATTGAGAGCTTCTTGGCATTCTCTCGGTAGAATTGTTGGTTGAAATCCTTCTTGAACTCCTCCTAAGTGCTGATGGAACAAGTCCCCTTCTTGATGTCTTGCTCCCGACGCCTCCACCAGAGTATGACATCCTCTCCTAGGTACATGGTGGTAGTGTTGATCTTGGAAGAATCGCTTTCCAAGCGCATAGCGTCGAAGTATTTTTTGACGCCCCATAGGAAGTTGTCGATCTCCCGTGCATCCCTCTTCCCATGGAATTTTTGAGGCTTAGGGACCTCCATCTTAGGCCCTGCGTTAATGGTGACTCCCTCGGTTACCGAAGCCTTCCGACAAAGAGTGCGTTCCTCCTTGAGAACCTCGTTCCCCTTCTTCAAAGCGAGAAGTTCCCCCAAGAACTCCTCACGCAACTTGGCTAGCTCGCTCATCACGTTGTACGCTCCAAGCCCAGCTCCTCAAGTCGGTTGTCTAAGTCAACCACTTTATCCTTGAGTGATGACACGTCAAGCTCCACCTTTCCGATTGCATCAGACAAGCCCCCCATGGCTAGTTCGAGCTTAGCTGCCTTCTCGTCCCCCTTATGCACTCGCTTTTCAAGCTTCTGGAGGGCATGAGGCACGACCTCAGTCTCCACACCTTCGAGCACTTGTGATGCGCTAGCTTCTCCCTTCTTGTTTCCCATAGTCCAACACTTACTTCTCCTTCGTAAGCTACGATGCTAGCAAAGCTGACAGAACGTCGACCCAATCGATCGTTGCTGCTCTGATACGACGTTGTCACGTGCGGACTAACTCCCCTAGTCTTGTACACGTGCGCCCACTAACTTCCTTCCCAAAGGCTGCGAGTCAAGGCTAAACCCAAGTATTGCTTCTAGCAAGTATGGCAACAAAAGCTAAGTAAGTGAGAAAGTAAGTAAGACACACGAGAGTAAGTTAAAGAACTTTGTATTTCTTGAGAGTGAGTGTTTACAAAATGCTTCGATACATTTCAAAATGAGGGAAAGGTCCTATTTATAGGCCTCCTAAGTAACTAGAGAGTTCTAATCTAGATCCTTCTAACCTCCTCGAATGGAGGGTCCTAGAAGCTTACTTTTTTAGAGCCTTCTATACAATTCTGAGTTCCTACTCATATGTACATCATTGCGAAGTATTCTACACTACTGTAGAGTTACAAGTATGTACAAGAGCAACCTAGAAACTTCTAGAAGCTTCCGGACGCATCCCGAGACTCCTAGCACATTCTGGAATGTTCCGGACCTCTCCTTGAAAATCTGGCTGCACCATCGTGTTCCATGGGTCCAAAAATGATGGACCACCAAGTTCTCATTTGGGTTTCATTTGGTCTCCCAAATGACCCATTATTGTGTTACTGTCAATGCGGTGTTCACTAGTATTTCAGCAGGGGTGCTAAATAAAGCTCTTTAGGGGGAAGGTGCTTACTAGAACCCATGGGCATCTCCCTTAGCCCAAGTTGCTACCTACTGCCCATATGACCACATTGATGCTATCAAGGGTGTGGGACATGAGTCGTGACAGTGCGCCTTATTTTTTGCACATCGCCAAAAGCAGGCGGGATAAAATGACTGAAGATTTCAGACCATGTCATGGGACATGGCTTTTTGCTGTCCGTGTCGGATGCTAAGGACACGGTCACTTGGTCGGAGATGGCCAAATATGGTGACCAATGCTTCGGATGCTACGAAGCAGCCGTCCAGGCAGGACTACGTTTCCCTCTCCATCCGGCTGTGGAGAGGATATTGGACAGATACCAACTGGGTATCTGGCAACTAGCCCCCAATTCTTGGGTAAACATACTGGGCTACGTTGCCTCCAATACCCAGGTAGGCGCAGGAAAATGGAGCCTAGATTTGAGGCATTCGCTCATATGCACTACCTGAACAAGATTCCACAGGCAAGTGGGGCCGGTTGGTTCACTCTAACCAGCCACAAACGTTATATGATGACTCTGGAGAAGGTAAACAAATGGAAGGACTGGAAGTCAAAATTTTACGTAGTCTCCTCCCTAGACTTCCAAAGGAACAAGCGATACAACCGCTGGACAAAGGAGACGCCCCTTCTTGCTGGGAAGAGAGCTCTACCGCTTGTACCCAGGCAGGCGCAGGAAGAAATTTTTGATTGGGGCCTTTTTAATGTGGATGTTCGAACAAACCAAGAGACGGGGGTCAAGGAGGTTGCACCCCAAAGTTACATTCCTCGATTCGAGTGGCTCTTGAACGGGATGTACTTGGCCGCCTGTGGCCTTAGTACTGAAAAGCCGAGAGGTAGCTGGCCGCTTGAATTTATTAGCTTTGCTACCCATATGGCCATATTGATTTTATTCGTCTACGTTTCTAACTCTTATTGCTGTTTTGTGCAGACATAGCAATGGCAAAGCTTCCTGGACACAAGAAGCCGGTTGTCTATGCTGCCTTTTACCGTGCAAACCTCAAACGCTCGGATGAGCAGCCGCCATGAGACACTCCTCGGGGAACAAGTTGTTCAATCTTGAAATTTCTCCAATGAATTTCCACTTAATGGAATTTTTAACAAGATCTTACATGTGAACTCTTTGCAAGGTGGCTCATCAAATCCTGCCCCCTCCTCACAACCGGATCCCAAGCTGCATAAGCAGTCGTCTGGCAATGTTTCCCAGAGCCGCAGGAAACACGTTGCAACCAAGTCAAAAAAGGGAACGGGAACCTCTTCCCCTAATCACACTCCATCCAAGCCGGACGCTCAACCAAGAGTGTCGAAGAGTGGCAAGCAGCCACTCACCACTACTGTTAGCGCAGCAGGCGGTAGTGAAGCCGTAAGGGGAGAGGAAGGTAACTCATCTGGCCATCCGGCCATACTCTTCAATGTCAAAAAATGCAACTATCTTTTCAAAGTTCTTAATTTATTATGCTTGTATTGACAGATGCTCCAGCGAGGTCAACTGTCCTTCATATGGCCAAGCAGATGCTCAAGACGCTTGATCCTTATGATAAGGCAACTGTCAAAGGAGTCGGCACCCTTGACCTCGACGCCATACTGGCACTTCTCTACGAGGTAAGACTTTGTCTTATGACTTGATTGATGTCTTTACCGAATGATTTCTGATGTGTTCTTTTGTTTTGGGCCGACTGCAAGCTATGCTGCACGTGAGTGGTCTTAAAAGGCCGCTCAACGACAAGACCAGAGAGGTAAAGGCAGTGAATGCTCGGGCTGCCTCTTCTTTGGACAAAGCTCAGTTTGAGATTTCTCAAAATGAGATTCTGACACTTGATATGTTGTATTCCCAAGCGTCGGCAAATCTGCAAGTCCAGCAAAACTTGGACGCAACGAGGCAGCGGGTCAAGGAACTCTAGGATGAGGTCAAGGCCCTCAAAGAGAAGCTGGAGCCCCTCAAGGAGGCGCAAAAAAAGGCAGCTAACCTTGGAGAGACGGTCAAGAGACTCAGAGGGCGGCTGCAGAACCAAGAAACCCAACTCCGGACCAAGTATAGGTCCCTGATGGAGGAGGAAAAACAGGCTCTGTTTAAGCAAAAGATGGATGACAACAAAGCCATTATGCGTACGGCCTGGGCAGCTGTGCATCAGTCAGAAGATTATCAAGCTTGGAAGGTTTAGTTTGATAGGGCAAATGACGAGTTCAATGCCCGACTCCTAAGGGAAGCTGAGGAGGCAGCTGCGAGGGAGGCGGCTGCCAAAGACGCTAAGGAGGGATCCGACTCGTCTTCTGAGGACAAGGAGGATGATCAGGGGGAGGATGAAGATATAAAGAAGCAGGCGCTGAAGGACAAGGTGGATGCCAATGCTGAGAAACTCCCCTGATCTTTAAGCCTTAAGTTATTTTTCTGCGGTCGAATTGCCAATTATTTTGATTTTCCGGCTTGCGTGCCGAGTAATCATGTATTTTACCAACCGAGGGGTCGGGTGATTTGACAATTTCTGGCAGGGCCAACTAACATTCACAGTCATGTATTTTGACGGCTGTTTTATTTATTTATGAAGCATCTGGTCGTTTGATCGGTTTTATTCATATTGGTGTTTGTGCTTTAAAGATTTTTAAAGCCTTCAATTTTTATGCATAGAATTTTTAGCTAAGTATTTTAACCTATATAGTATGCGAATGTTCTTGCCCCTGGCCGGTTGTCGATTGGTTTCGGTTGAGTGGATTGATTGTCTTAGAAATTTTTATACTTTAAAGAGTATGAACGGTTTCTAAGTCAATCAATCACTATGGTGATTTCCCCAAACCAAGCGACAGACGGTCATATAGAGCAGACAGTCTCTTGAATGCATCCGGCCAAAGGCCTCGTGAAATGTAGAAAAATTACTAAGTTTTTTTACTTAGTATATTTATTGAAAAAGGGATTGTCCGCCTGCCTTGCCCCAGAGCAAAAGCAGGCGGAAAGGTAGCCCCTAATATGAAGCAGTAGTCGTTTTTCGCCTGTGCTAGAACAGTCGGAAAACTCCACGCTTTTTAAATTTCAAGTTAGATTGAATCAAACGACTACAAGCGCTGCCTTAGCGCATTCGGTAGGGTCGCTTGTTGTATTCTTAGAGCAATGTGCCACCCAAATGGGAGATGCTTCTCCTCGACGAATTCGCCCCAATGGACGCCGCCGGTTGTCTGACTCATGTTGGAGCAGATAGTCGTACTCATGTTGGAGCAAACGGTAGTTTAAATAATGTTCATCCGGCCATTGGCCTCATTTATCGAATAGATAGCCACTAAGTCATTGAATTAGCTTAAAAATAAAGAATAAATAGCTGCTAAGTTATTAACTTAGCTTAAGGATTTAGTAAGTTTTAGGACGACTGCTTTGGTGCAATCGTGTCCTTTCTTAAAGATCTTGGATGTCTCCTGTTGGGGCAGACGATCCCTTAACAATTTTAAGTTTTAAAGGGTACTTAGCCGTCTGCACATTGTGCAGGCGGTAGCTCGTAAAATCTCGACGTTGTCCGTCACATTGTACAGGCGGTGTTCAAGCATCTTCATTAGTTATAAATTGGTTTGTCTGCACATTGTGCAGCCGGAGCTATAAAGGGTAAGTGGGATCCGTCGGCACATCGTGCAGGCGGCCTCCTTTATTGTTGTGAGCATGATCCTTCTACACTTTGTGCAGTCGGTACTCAAAATAAACTAAATAAAGACAGGTATGAAATGAAGGAAAAATTTCATTAACAGGTCAAAAACTTTACAAAATTTCAGAAGTAATACTTTTTTAAGTTATCTACATTCCAGGTTCTAGGTAGCTTCCTGGCGTATGGTGTTTCCAGGCAGTAGGTACCGCCTCTTACTTCTTCATAGATTCAGTAGGGGCCTTACCAATTTGGGGTTAGCTTCCCTTGCTCATTCACCCTACCGACTGCCTCCATTTTCAGTAACACAAAGTCCCCAAATTTTAAAGGGCGCTTGTGTACTCTTTTGTTGTAGGCTCAAGTCATTCTCAGGCGGTAGATCTCATGGCGCAAGGCGGCATTTCCCCTGCGCTCTGGGAGTGAGTCCAATGCTAGGTGCATAGCCTCCCAGTTTGCATCTTCATCATATAGCATAATCCAAAGAGTCGGCTCATAGTGTTCAATGGGCAAGACAGCTTCAACCCCATACACCATGAGAAATGGGGTTTCTCTAGTTGCCCCTTTCGCTGTTGTTCTGATGGCCTATAAGACGTGTGGTAATTCATCCTCCCATAGGCCGCTAGTTTTTTCAGTTTTCTTTTTTACTAGGGCAGCTAACGCGCGCGTTGCGCGCGGAATGGCTAGCCATTTCGAGTTAGCTTTTTCTAGCTTGTGCTTAGGAATGGCAATATCCATTTATCACATGTGTACGTAATTATCACAAGTGTAGCTAAAACTTGGCAGTGTTTGGGTGGAACAAGGATTACTTTAGTTGTGGACGATTACTGTTTTACATTATGTGTTTAAAATAAGTGTTTTTTTTAATAAATCCTTACGAATTTAGGCCATAGTTTTAAGGTTTATTGGAACAAATAAAGCATCTAACCTAACGCATAATATTCTTAAACCATAACCTTGAAAATGTTACAAACAAAAGGTTCAAAAGCAACAATTACAACCAAACATTGAGCATAATATGTTGTATGTGGTAGTGTTCTTGTATGAAGAAACACTGTGTACTTATTCATGTTGTTGCTAAGTTGTTCTAGTAAAGTCTAGGAAAAGGAAATGGCTTTGATAGCTCACTTTAGAACCCGAAGTCTAGTTAGGGATGTTGTTGATGCAATCTAAACGTACAGTAGCTTGGTTGCCAAGGTGGTAGTTATTACTTCAAATTCTTGTTAGTCGCCCTGTGAAATAATGCATTGAACAATACTAACCTTTATTTTAAAGGTGAAGGAGACATTAAGATGAAGGAGAAATAGGAAAGCCAAGTATATAAATTGTTGGAATTATAAAAGAACTATCAGTTTCCTAAAAAAAAAAAAAGTTACAAACTCTAGCAATTCTTGAGCTTGATTTTAATTAGAATTTAATTAGAATTGAATTGATAATAGGAAATGAATGCACGAAATTTTAAAAGAGTTACAATTATTGTTTATGGGAATAATTATTGCAAATTATTTTTAAGTACGGAGTACTATTTTAATCTTCCTATGACAGATTGATAACGTAAAATGTTGTGCAATAAATTAAAAATATAGCCTCCATTGAGCTAAAGAAAATCTTTTTCACATTCATCATCTTTATTGCTGGTCAATTATTCTTTTGGGTTGTGCTTCATCTTCTCTAGGTTTTCTTCTACTCAGGGATGGTGAATAAAGATTGAGGAGATAGAAATTAAAGCGCAAAACTCATTAATGGGTAGGGATTATAAAGGGGTAAGAAGCTAAATAAACATTTTGAAGGGAAAAAAGGTCCGTGCACTATTCATAAGAACAACTTCTAACTTTTTATAAGGTAGGGATGTCGTCTGAGAGTAACTTGTTGAAGGCTTCGACTTGGTTGTTTTCTTGGGGTCGGTCGACTGATGCAAAATAATTGGAGATCCCCTGATCCCCCAGCCAAGTCTTTAGTTGAGGAGTCTCAAACTGAGGACCATTGTCAAAAACCATAGACATAGGCACCCCAAAACAGGTGATGATATTCTTCCAGATGAAGGAAATGACGTCCTTTGTCTTGATGTTTTTTATCGCCTCCGCCTCTACCCATTTGGTAAAGTAGTCCACAGCCATTGAGATGTATAGCTTGCTGCTTGGAGCAGCCGTATATGGGCCCAGGATGTCCATGCCCATTTAGCAAACGGTACAGGACTATGGATTACAATCAGGTCGGTGGCCGAACAATGGATTAGCTTGCCAAATTTTTGATACTTGTCGCATTTTTTAACCATCTCCATAGCATCCGCCTCAAGAGTAAGCCAAAAGTAATGCCTCCCGGCCCTGACAGCTAAGGATCTGCCGCCTACATGAGAGGCACAGTATCCGACATGCAATTCTTCAAGAACTTCTTGCCCCTTTTTTGGGGTCACACACTTCAAAAGAGACTTCAGAAAGCCGGATTTGAAGAGCTCTCCTTGTCTTATTCTCAAAGCTTACAGCCCTTTTTTTTATCATGGACGCCTCCTGAGGTGAATCTGGGAGGGTGTCGTCTGTTAGATATGCCCGGATGCTATCCATCCAGGTAGAGCTTCGGTCAAGTACTCCAATGGGGTCTTCATCAGATATACTTCTTTTTCCATGACTTCCAAGAAGACTGACCGAGGCGTTTCACAAGAGGCGGATGACGCCAGTTTTGATAAAGCATCCTCCTGATTGTTTGTTGATCTAGGCACTTGACTTAAATTGAAGTCTTCAAGTGTCCCAGCTTCATCTTTGACCGCTTGTAAGTATATGCTCATAACCGGATGGGTGGCATCATAGAGACCATTGTACTGGCTAACGACCAATTCTAAGTCAGAGCAGGCATCAATTTTTGTGGCCCCTGCCGCCTTGCACATCCGGATGTCGGCTAGCAGGGATTTATACTCAGCCTCATTTATTGAGGCCTGGAACTTGAACCGTAGTGCATATTCATATTTGTCACCCTTAGGAGACTGACAAATAACGCCTGCACCACAGCCGTTCATCGTGGAACTTCCGTCCACATACACTTTCTAAACCTAATTGATATTGTCCGGCTCAGCCGGCCTTGTCATTTCAACAATAAAGTCGGTGAATGCTTGCCCCTTTATTGCCTTCCTTGGTTCGAAAGTGATTTCCAGTTCCTGCAACTCAATAGCCCATTTAATCATTCGACCAGAAGACTCGAGGGTCGTCATTGGCCGCTTGATCGGTTGGTCAGTGTAGACTGTGATCGGATGTGCCAAGAAGTAAGGTTTCAACTTCTTGACAGCCGTGTAAAGGGCTAGACCAAATTTTTCGACCATGGGGTACCGAAGTTATGCATTTCTAAGAACGTGGCTAATAAAGTAGACCGGGAGATGGATGTCGTCTCTTTCAGCTAAGAGAACAATACTAAGGGCATGATCTGAAACAGCCAGATACATATAGAGCGCCTCTTTGGGCAAGGGGCTGACCAACCTTAGCAAAGAGTGCAGATATGTTTTCAGCTTTCGAAAGGCCACCTCAGCATTATCCCCCCATTCAAATCTAGTCTTCTTCTGGATCACTTGGAAGAAGTAGAGGCACTTGTCGCCTCACCGACTGAGAGATCTTCCCAGAGATGCCAAACAACTGGTTAATTTTTAGACTTCCTTCATAGTACGGGGCGACTCCATGTCGATTACCGCCTGTATTTTTTCAGGGTTGGCCTCTATCCTCCTTTGGTCAATCAGGAATCCGAGAAACTTCCCAGACTCAACACCAAAGACACACTTTTTTGGATTAAGCATGACCTTGTGGCGAATGTTTCTCGGAGGTCAGCAAGGTGATCCGCCTGCAGTTTGGATTTGATTAACATGTCATCAATGTATGCCTCTACATTCCTCCTAATTTTATTAATGCAAACTGTATTAATCATGCGTTGGTAAGTAGAAAGTGCATTCTTCAAACCAAACTGCATCACATTATAACAGAATAACCCCTGATCAGTGACCGCCCTTTTTCTTGATCTTTTTTCCACAAGGGAATCTGATGAAAGCTTGAATAGGCATCCATGAAGCTCATCAGAGTATGTCTGGTTGTAGAGTCGACTAGACTGTCTATCTTTGGAAGTAGATAGCTACCCTTCGGACATGCTCTGTTTAAGTTAGTGTAATCCACACACATGCGCCAAGTACTATTTGGCTTCTTTACAACCACAACATTTGCAACCCAATCAGGGAAGTCACATGGCTGAATGAACTCAACATCTAACAGATTTTTAACTTTGGCGACTACCGCCTGACTTCTCTCCTCACCATGATTTCTTTTCTTTTGCCGAATGGGCTTCTATTTAGGATCCACAGCGAGTTTGTGGACAGCAAGATCCGGGCTGATGCCTAACTTAACAGCCGAAACTTGCACCTAACTTAGCAAAAGCAGTCGTCCCCACCTTAACAGTTCGCTCTGGCCGACTGTCGTCCAGAGGAATATCAATGTTTTCACCAGCCGGTCGTCTGACCACTCCCCGGTCAGTGATTGCTATTGCTTTTCTTTTTTGACCACCACCAGCGCATTATGCTTTCTTTTCTTGGCGGTTGGTGGGGTTGGATGATCATCCTCGATATCATCAAGGTTTATTGGCTCTTTGCCCTGACCAGCTGCAGCTGCCGTAGGCTTGACGTCCGAGAGATAGCATTCTTGAGCCGTCTTCTGGTCCCCGTTTAGGGAGCCAACAGTTCCATCATCCTTCTCATACTTAACAAGCATGAGAGCAGGAATGATGACAGTCTTGCACTCGTTAAGAGTGGGTCGGCCAAGGATAAGATTGTAGGCGGTCAGTTCTTCGACCACCAGGAATCGGATGGTCATGTGCCAACCGCTACCTTTTTCCCCCAGTCGGATGGGCAAATCAATGCGTTCGACTGGATGCACAACTCCTCCCCCAAAACCCACAAGGGGATAGGAGACATCCATCATGCTATCCGGCCTATACTTAAGGTTGGAAAGACATTTGCGGCTGATAATGTCTGAGGATCTTTCTGTGTCAATCAAGATGCGACCAACCAACTAGTTGGCCACTTTACATTCTATGACCACAGGGTCATCATGCGGCCGTCGGACTTTGCCTCTGTCCTTTTCGGTAATGATGACTTCAGGGAAGGCGGATGTGTTGGACGCCTGTCCCTCATCAACAGAATGGACCATCTTTCTTAGATGGTCCTTGTTGCCCCGGATGGTTGGGCCACCACCGGCGAATCCGCCTGCTATCGTATAAACCAGTTCCTCATCCGTTTCAAAGCTGATAGAAGGATGGGGCGTCTATTTGCTTGACTACCCCATATTTGATTTTGAAGTCACTTTGGACTTCACATAGGATTTCAGCGCTCCTTTGTCGGCCAGACGATCAAGCATCCGCTTGAGGCTGAAGCAGTCGTTTGTGTCATGGCCGACATCCTCATGATAGTGACAGTGCTTGTTCTTGTTCCGATTTTCAGTGCAACCTTTCATAGGAGTCGGCTTCTCAAGAGTCAGCCGATCCTCAATCTCCATGAGGATGGAGTAGCTGTCCTTGTGGAACTCGTACCTTGGAACGTATGGCTTCCACTCTTTCTTTTTCTTCTGGGATGGCTGATCAGAGTTATCAACTACCCAAATTTGTTTTTTCTTTTTGCTCTCTTCTGTTTTTAGAGACGGCTGAGCAGGCCGACTCTCCTTCTGTCGGTCAGACTTCTTGGAGTCTAATTGTTTATTAGAAGAGCAGAGCTCGGTCACCTGTATGTAGGCGTCCGCCTCCATCAGTGCTCATTGGAGGGTGAAGATTTTCTTGTGGACTAGTTTGAACTTGAAAGTCGACCCGTCCTTCAGACCTTTGAAAAAGTCTGTATAAGCTACTTCGTCAAACAATCCTTGGATATGCATTCTCACCAGATTGAACCGCCTGACGTATGATCGCAGCCTCTCTCTATCTCCCTGCTGCACATGGCCTAGATCAAAGCTCATTTTATTTGCAGGGATGTTCATAGAGAAGTTAGAAGCAAACAAGAACGCAAGCATCTTGAAGCTGTTAATGAAACCATTCGGCAAATTGTCGAACCACTTCTGGGCTATGCCCTTCAGGGTAGCTGGAAAGCATCGACACCAGGCGGCATCATCCAACCCCTGTAAGTACATGAGGTGGGTGTATGCCAAGAGGTGGTCTTCTGGCTTGGAGGTACCATCATAGGTTCCAACCGTTATATTTTTCACCTTGGTCGGTTGTTCGGCCTCAGCTATTTCCATGGAGAATGCAGAAGGGTTGTTCCCCAAGGTTTTGTAGCCGAAGCTGCCAGTCCAAAGGCTGATAGCTATATGCCGCCTGTCCTCCGAAGAAGGCAGGCTGGATGTAGGGCAAAGCAAGCGGTCGGTATAATGGTTGTGCCATATACTGCGCCGAGTTGATTACATGGGGCCCTGACTGTACGAGGGGTTCGTTTGATGGAGTCCCCTGTACTGAAGGAGATTCCTCACAAAGGTATTTTGAAAGCTATCGTGATAATTCGACGTGGAAGCCGACTCTGACAGCTGCTGATTCCTTAGCTGGTCGATGTATTGACGAGCATCAAGAAAGAATTTTTTGCTACCATCCGGTTGTACATGTCGGATGGCTTTTCTTGTCACTGTTTCTGGGAAACAGAGTCTTGAAAGGTCGAACTGGGGCCAAGCCTTCTCCTTTGAAGCAGGATGAGGAGTCGGCTGTCGGTCCCGGACCGACTTTTGCTTTCCAGATTGAACAGGCTTGGTGGCCGATTGTTCCTTTCTAGGAGCAATCGTCCGCTTGTTGATTAGACCTTTAATTTCACCCTTGAGGCTGCTCATGAACTTCATGAGCTCGTTGCGGGTGATTGGGGCTTGCTGATCCTGCCGCCTGGGAGGGATCAGTCGGCTACTGTAGACACCTAAAAATGTCTCCCCAAAACCAAGTCCGATGATGAACAACCTTTCACCGCCATTATTGGTCGGGTTGAGTATTTAATCTTGGAGTGCTTAAATCCATATTTCCATTTCATAAAACCAACCCAACTCCTATCCCATTTCCCCAAACCATAACTTATTTTCCTCTTTTCGTGCCTTTAAACCCAAAATAATTCATTTCGTGTCCTTTAAAATCATGCATTTCGTGTCCTTTTATAAAAACGTTTAATCCAGTTTATTTTGGTCCATAATCTGGGTTCAATGATTGCATAGTTGAATGGGTCTTTAAAATATCTTTCCAACGATATATTATAAGCCCAAATCTGATTTATAACGAATAAGTTATGACCAAAATATTAAGCCGAGCCCAAACTGAACCTAAGCCCACCTTACCTACGACCCAATGATCATGTGGAGGGTCCAAATGATTTAATCCAATTCCTAAACCAATTAGGATTAATTAGAAACTTCTATAAGTTTCTAAAAGATCCTAATTATCCTTTTTGAAACGATAAGATTAAAGAGTTTGAAATTGAATAAAACTCCTTTTTTGAAAGTCCTAATTTTATCCGAATTGAAAGACATTCAAAGATAGTCAGATATGATTTTCTTGCCTCATATTTTTTATCCAAATTTTATATGGTTGGATAGTCCTTGAAATTATCTTTCCAATGATATAATATAATATCAATTCCAAGCTATAACGGAAAAGATATGAATAAAATATCAAACTCTATCTTAAACTGACACCGTCTCACTATTTCGGCCATATCTTTTATTATATAAAATATTTTAATCCGATTCTAATTGGGTTAGAAAGTAGACTTCAAGATCTTTCTAAAGATATCTTATTTATCTTATTCCAATTTCTGGATCAAAAGATATGATAAAAACAAAAACCGCAAAAACTGCAGTCTATCGAGTTTTATTCTGATTTAATTCGGATCATATCTTAATTCTTCGACCCCTCTTTTTTCTCTATAAATAGAGGTCATATCACCCCTTTTTCAAGGATCAACAATCTTGATCATCAAATCCTTCTCTCTTTCTCTCTTTTACACCAAAAATCATTCTCTTCTCTTTCTCCCATATTCTAAGCCTTAAACCTATATTCCTAATTACACCATTCTTCCCTTAAGCACTCCAAGGAGTCCATACTTAACCCCGAGGTTCCGTCCTTAAACCAAGGCGTAAAAAGTATAAATAACTGAGGGTTTGGAACAAATCAAATCTACCTTTATTTAATTTAATTTTCATTTGATTTATATTTTTATTGAAGTTACTAACAATTTATTCATGATGTATCAATTTTAAGGAACGCGCGGAATGTGAGTAATTAATTAATTTAATTACTCTTATTTTATTTTATATTGCTAGTATCATGATTAAGTTATTTTATATTTGATTTGACTAACAAATTATTGTTAAATTGCTTTCAATATTAATGTTTATTCTATTATATTTTATGGTCACCATATTGCATGTTTAAAGGGAATATGTAATTGAAAATCACGCCTAATAAGATAATTTGGACAACCGTTTTAGGTTCCTTTTTAATCTTATTGTTTAATTCAAGTGATCACAAATATTTTAGAATTATATTTTGCATTAATATTAAACCAATTTAGCTTAATAATAGTTTAGAGTGAATTGAATCTCTGTTTGTATGCCTTTGAGATCGCTGGAAACACTTTTCACTATAAGAATCGAGTAGAGGCCAATACGGGCGAATGTAACTCCATGACTCACTTCGTACCATCATCCCCGATCCTCCTTTCGTGGTTCTGAACCATATGAATGGGGTGTAACCTTCACGGGTCAATCGTTGTTGCCTATCGTTGTCCCTTATCGTGGTGCCTTTTATGATCCGTGAACGGTTTACAAGTTCCTTAAAAACTTGTTGACGGCTCCCTACTTTATTTGTCCCTAATCTTATACGTCAATTCCCACTTCCTAAGAGTGCCAAGCATATTCACACATGCGTAGGCGCACTTCGAGCGACGCCTATAGCTACCCTAAAGGCTTACTAGATGGTCCAGGGGACCTGCTAAGACTCGCCTGGTTAGCATTGCGCCCCCGCCTGTCTTTGTGACGGAGGCGCTTAGAGATGAGTGACCCGTCTGGGGCCACATAGGTTTCGATGTCTCCATCGTCACCTGAGTCATGGTCCATCTAGACCACTATTTCTTCCTGAAGTCATGGTCCACAGGTTGCTCTTGTGAAGCCATCTTAGAGGTACTCTCCCCACAGACGACGCCAAATGTTTCGGGATTTTTTGTGTCCCTTGGGAGAGTTACATCTCAAGACTAGATTCAGCAAGAACGCTTGTACCTACAAAATAAACAGAATACCGAATGGTCGGTGTTCCGCCTCCGAAGATTAAGTTAGTACGGATTAGGAATAAAACGCGGAATTTAAGTTTATCTGCTCGGATTCTAAGCTCAAGTGTTGTCTGTTTCGACAGCTCGGTAATGATTGGAAAAGGTAACGTCCCCCATAAATGAGGGGAATGTCCCTATTTATAGGGACCTTGGAAAGTGTGCCCTACCTAGGGTTTGATTACCTAGGGATTAGGGCAGCGCCGTTTTGCGGCGCCCTCAAAGTTTGGGCCTTGAAGGCCGCCATTTCAAGGGAGGGATATTTGAGTGACACATGTCACGCATCTGGAGGGTCGATTTGGACACCTCCCAGGGCGACACGTGTTGCTCTCTCATTGGTCCACTTGGGGGTATTAAATACCCCAAATCACTTTTGATATTTGAATTTTTTTTTTTTTTTGAAAACGATATTTGAATAAGCATTATAATTGAATCTTAATTATAAATTTAATAACTAAATTAACAATTGTAAATAATCAATGATTCATGAACATATATAAATGAGTAGTTCATGAACATAAATAAACGAGTTGTTCATGAACTTATCTGAACGAGCATATCTATGTATGTGTTCAAACTTATTTATTAAACGAACTTCAAAATTTGTTCAAGCTCGACTCATTTATTATATAAACGTACATGAATGAGCTTCAAGCCCAAACACGAGTAGTTTATTGATCAGCTTGGTTCATTTACACCCCTAATGATCACAAAAGTATACAAAGTATATTATCCTAGCTAGAGGAAACAAGTTTCTTGTCAATCAACTAAGCTTGTCAGCTTAGAATTTTAGGTCACTCGTGTGAGTTTCTTGTTTTTCAACTAAGTGACACGTGTGACGTGTTCAATTATGATGTCAATGGTTTTTACTTGAGTTAGTCATGTCTACAGAGGATATAATCGACAATAATGTTAAATATGTTACAAGTTTTCCTTGCAATGTAACTCAAACCTCCAATTCTCCAAGCTTCATAAAACCCACACATATAGCTTAAAAATTATTTTATTAGTCAACTTTACATCGAGAGGTTCTTTACATATATCAACCACATTATTAACATAAATATTGAATAGCTAGTGCGGGGCATTTCAGTATTGGTATAAACTACTAGTATTGCTGCGATTGTATATAATGTGCCTTAAAGTCACTATCACATTGACTTTAATTTGCATCCTTTTACATCATTCATGATCTGAGACTTCCTCGAGAAATTGCCGTATTTTGATTCGTTCATTTGTGGTAAGATCTGGATCTTCCCCGGTTAACCTCTTCCTCACCTGTGCTCTATCACTATCTGGATCATCAGCGGAAACCTGCAGATAGAGATTTGAGTGCAAAAAAAACGAATTAAATGCGCAACAAAGGTGTTTATTCAATACAATGGCATCAGCCATTAGGCACCTCAATGACACTTGAAACATTTTCTCCATTACGAAATGATTTTACTATTTACTTCTCTACCTTCTCTGATACACTAGTTTAACTATGAGTAATTGAGTATTTTAATTGTGCATTGGTTAAAACAATATTTCATTTGTTACAAATCACATTGCAACCTTGCCTTTTTTGAAAGTTCCACAAATATTGCTTTTTACATTGCGGATATCAAATTTACCCTAGCTAACTTTTCCCGAGTTTCTTTTGCACTTGGATTTTGAGGGTAATTCAAATAAAAAAATTTGTGGTTCCCTCTCACCTTTTACCTACTTTCTTAATTTTTGTGCTTATCACCCCTCACCCAAACCCCCAAAATAATGAGAAATGACGCAACAATTTTGCAACGGAGGTAGTAAACATAATCTAGCTTCTAATGTTAAACTACTTAGTTTACCAACCTCTCATTGGTCATGATGAAATGCATTATACTAATTACGGAGTATACAAAAGAATCTTAAGAGTGTGCAGCAAGAATATCAAACTCTTATCATTTTTGACACTCACCACAACATAGTTATTGGTATGACCATCGTTATTTGTAGGAGTGACAAGTTCATTCTTGTTGCAGGTCCATTCACCATCAACAATATACTTGTACTCGTAATGTCCTTCCTGTTAAAAGGGATAGTGAATGTCATGGAGATCCGTTTGATCGCGTATTTAGTAGTTAAACTTCAGTAGCAACTAGCTTTTTTCATTGAAATGATAATAATATAATCATCCAAGTTATTTCCATATCCATTATTAGGATAGGTAATTAAATCGAAATTTTTACAGAGAACAATATGAAAGGAAAATGATGCTCCAAAAAGAAAGAAAGACAAAATATAAATTAGAAAACAAACTTGTGGCATAGGCTGGCATTAAGGTATATCTACGCATAACTTACCAGCAATTCTCTCTGCAAAATCCAAGCATTCTGCTCCTTGTCAAATTTCAGTGGAACTTTCTGAAATTAAAAAACTATGAGTTAATGATGCTTTGTACAGAATACAAGATATGCAATGAAGTAGCAAAAAGAAATAGCAGGAAAACAGTTCAGTGTATAACACATGCCAAATTAATAGGATTCAGGAGTGGGAGTCACTTATCTAAAGATTAAGAGGTTTTTTTTTTTTTTCCAGCTGATTTCCTCATCCAAACTTGTAAGAGCTTATAAACTTAAATTTCTTCATTTTTTTTTAAGGTGGATGGACAAAGGCCTTGCTTTCAAAAGAATATATGAGATATTAGTTCCACTTATAAGATAACATGAAAGAAAAGAAAAAAAACAATAGAAGCATGGACTTCTTTTTACTAATCCAAACATATCATGCAATTACTTTTCTTGAAAACTAATTCTATTAGGGAGAAATGAAAGAAGGCCTAAAATCATAAGAATAAGATGCTGGTCCAACCTTAATAAATAGATTGTCAGCGCTTAAATTAATTAAATAGTAATAGGTGGTTTGGATGTGCATATTTCGAAAGGGGCATGATCCACGACCCAAACAGTGATGCCACTTACCTATAAAGAAGCCTACTCCCTTTATCCTATAAAGGTGTCTACCTTTGCACAAAGTTTTGGGAGATAAATGGTGTTTGGTTATCAATTGTTATTGAGAATTTCTTCACGGTGGCCTCGTGATATTGCAAATTCTATATGTTAAAAACTTTTTTTTTTAGTTTTTCGAGTGACCTCATGGTATTGCATAACCAATTAGTGTGCTCTTATTAGTATTTTATGGCTAACCCTTGGTGTTATAATGTTAACTCTTAGCTTAAATAACTAAATTTACTAACCTACCCTTCAAATTGAATCAACCAGTCGGAATCCCTACTCTCCCAAACACCCTACTCTACCCCCAAGCACCCAATCACCCATACCTCCTATCTAAACCAACCCACCCATAAGCCACACCAACACCACCAGCCACCCACAGAAACGCCTAGCACCCACCAAAACCTCAAACCAACCACCGAAGGATGGGGTACATATAGTAAATAGATGATCTGCCATGAAACACTTGTACACCTAGCAAATGAACACAATTTACCTAGGCACATAAATACACCACATACACAGAAATGGAAACTCCACTAGTACATGACACGTGTACACCTAAATAACGTTCACGTGGGATCCATCTTTAATGCCAGGAAATAAAATAGTCCAACTCAAACTTCAAAATTGAGGGATGAAATTGGACTGGATCTTTGACTAATAGCACTGGTCATGTATATAGTCTTTCCTTGCCCATGTGCCCAAGAAGTGTCTTAACAAGTCAATTTTGTTCTTCCTCCGTCCATAGAGTTCCAATGTTTGTAAGAATCTGAAATGTGTATTTCAGAATTCAAAAAGCAGTTGGACTCAGCCACTTAGAAAATACCTCTTCCTGATTCACCATTTATCTAAGGTTTTCCAAGATAATTAGTCCTAAACCTCACATCTTAAACAAAACAAAACAAAAATGCACCATTGTCAATCGACGAGGTAACCCACTATCTTTCCAAATAATAATAAACATTAGTTAAGCAGAAGAGCAGTTAACTAGCCTATATGTAAGAAAAATATCAGAAAAAACAGAATGCAGATTATAATATTGTTACCTGGCCCCAACCAACATCAAGCCCAGAAATTTCAACAAGGGTACAATTTGGATCATCCCATTTGCATATGGTTGACTTCTTTTTGAGGCCTGTAAGCTTTAGAAAAACAGCAAGACATGCACAATTGTGAGCAAACAGACAGGAGATAATTTTCAGAGACTAATTTAGGTACTTTATTGTTTTCACAACATCATGAAGACATCAAACTCTACTGGTTGAGTGAACACTATGTTTCTTGGTCAAGGGGAATGTTGTATATTTCGTATTTATTAAGGCTTTTACTTAACTAGGTTTGACGCAAAAAAGAATAATTCAATCAAAGACAAAGCAGAAGAAAAAAAGAAAATGATAAATCAAAAAGGTATCACAGAGTGTCCACTATACTAGGTCTCTATCGGGACTTTAATTGCCATTTTGGGCCACTGAATAGGGGATTAAAGGGGAGTATATATACCTTTAAGTCATGCAATTAAGGGATATTCAGATTATTAACATTAATTTCTTAGATTAAGGGTGTATTTTAGAGTGAGAAAGTGGAACTCCATTGTTAAATCTTCAGCATTCAACTAAGCTTCAAATTTCAGTAATTTCTTCATCATAATTCTTACTCCCTCTGTCCCTATTTTTTTAATTACCCCATCATACTTTTCACGGTCTCCAAGTCTCCAAGACGCGTCTTAAAATAAATATATCTCTATTTTCATGCGCGTAAAAATATAAAAACTTATATTCATAAAATATGCAATGAGACGTATACAACACGATCCCACGTGATCAATGGTAACAATGGGACAAAAATTCATGGACGGAGGGAATATTTTCTTGCTTTCCAATTCGTTATTACTTAGTTGATGTTAGTTGATAGTTGTTAATCAAAGATTAGTGTTTTAACCTTATATTAATCATGTTTAGTTTATCTTGGTTGGTTATATTGTAACTTGATTTCAATGGTTTTGATGTAAATATCCCTACTTTCAGCTAGATTCTAGCTAGGATAGGGGGTGATGGGTTGTTTGTGATGCTTGATGATGATCTTATATGATTAAGTTGAAATACTTTTGTACCTCGAGCTATTTGGTGATGTCCTTGTTGCTTGGGGTCTTTTTGACCAAATAACTTCTTGACAGTTACTGTTATTAAAATAGTTATACAGCGTGAGCTAGTTTAGTGTGTTTGCTTAAACTAATAGCCAAAATTATCAAAATCAGAATTCTACGTTGAATTAGAAGGGGCTCTCATAATTGAATCGTAATCAAGACATCATTTCCAAATTTAATTAAATATATTTGAATTATGAGACCTAATTATTAATAGAAAATAGTTTTTTAATCATTAAACAACCGATAATTGACAATATATATCTATAAATAACTTTGTAGGCAATAGGCATGTTTTAAACTTGTAAGGATTTCGCTACTTAAGAAAAATATAAAATTAAGTAGAATCGTAATTGAATCGTATCACATACATGTATAGTAAAATCATAAGATTCTAAGATTTAAATTATGATTTTAATAACAATGCTAATAGCTAATGCCGACCATAGAAATTAGGTGCTTGAACATCTAGTGTGTGAGGACTGCGGGAGTGACCTTGTGTGACAAGTTACCCCTTTAATACCTCTTTGATCAACTAAATCATCGTTAATTGTTAATTTTCTCGTGAATAGCTTAATCCACCTTCCCTAGGTTTTTTTTTTTTTCTTATTGCTGATTGTATTTTAATTCTTCAGATTTATTTAACTGCCTTATTTGTTAGTTGTTATTCAACTTTCTTAATCATCAAAAACAAAAACAGAATGCGTAGGCTTGAATAGTAAATGAATTAAGGTGATTGCATTTTGAATCCTTGTGGCAATATGACCTTGGTCATCACTCCACTTAGGTTAGTGATTAGTTTGGAATTTATTAGATCATGAGAGATAAAATTCCAAACTATCTTTCCTTATCAAGTGTCAGCTAAAAAAAATGGTATGTAAAAAAGTGCATGGAAAAATAACTTTGTAAGAATATATACCATAAAAATATACTTCCTCCGTTCTATTAATATTGCAACAATGGACTTTTTGCACTATTTATCACTCTTGTTTGACCATATAATATGAGTTATACGTTAAGCAAAATATAGTCAAGTAGGATCTTGTTGGATTTGCCTCATATAATACTTTCACAATATCAACTTTTTATAATTTTTACTCTTACATAATTGTAGATATTTAGCATATAAAATGTGTTTTGGGATGCGTAATTTCCTCCTTCTTGCAATATTAACAGAACAGAGGAAGTATGTATTAGTTTTAGAATTGGGTGGCACACAAATTATATTTTAGTTGGGAGATTCAATTCTTGTATACCAAGTTATGGAAGTTTCTTTGATCCGGTTGAACAAGGTATATATTCTGAGTGGCTATATCATGGAGGACTGTCATGTGCAGAAGTGTGTGAGCCCCTCACACCACCAAGCCTTAATGAGGGGGTGAGATATGAGAAGCAAAATATGTGAGCTTTGGTGGAAAAAGGTTTACCTACTTTGCATGTACAAAATAGGGTTGTGACAAGGACTGTGTGCTTGTAAGAAGGGGTACAAGTTTAAAATCATATATTGGCTCAAAGAGAATCTGAGACAATAAGTAGTGTTTTTACTTTCCAATTTAACTCATTTTTGTCAATATTTGAGGTTATGTTGCAGGAAGGATATGTTGAATCTCGAGGAGTTACTCTGCTCTGCATTATTGAAGCTTGGCTTCTATTCGCACTTTGATAGGTTTAAGGTTTTATGCATATGTATCAACAAAAAAGATGTGTTTTACGGGTCATATACTATGACATGCTAAGATACTTCATAGTTAAGAGTGATTGGATGAGAGTAGTCTTGAGTTGGGTAACCTTAGGACATATATTGGTGTATAGGACTAGTTTTCAGATTAAAAAGTACCATTTCATAAATATCCATGACTCACAAGGTGGCTACAAGTACTACAAAATGGCACAAGAGACTTTGCTTGAAAGTCAAACTAGCCTCTTAACAAGGAAGATTTGGACCTACATTGCATGTCAAGATTATATGTAAGAACCAACC
This sequence comes from Chenopodium quinoa, assembly GCF_001683475.1. Classification (NCBI taxonomy): domain Eukaryota; kingdom Viridiplantae; phylum Streptophyta; class Magnoliopsida; order Caryophyllales; family Amaranthaceae; genus Chenopodium; species Chenopodium quinoa. The sequence continues at coordinate 5,339,097 of NW_018742204.1, read as the reverse complement.
AAGAATAACAAACATTAATTTTTGTTTATAGAAATTTGACTACACTACAGATACCAACAAAGTAAACCTTCCTCTTAAGGGATTCATACACTAACATACTCATGTTTGGCGTGAAGTTGTCCTTTAAGGAATACTCAAGGTCCTCAGTTACGAGCAGCATTATCTGCCACTAGAAAGGGGGTTAGGGTCACACATATTTCCTCTACAAACTGGTATTAGAGCACAAGATCTGATCTAATGATGGTGACTATGAACAAGAGAAATTTTGGAACTTGTTGGATCATAAAAAAACAGTTAACAAGTGTAATTAGTTATTTGGTTTAATCTACTAGGGCTACTACAACATGCAAGTTGCTATCTTATGGCCTCGACCTCAACAATGAGAGTGAAATACTAGAAAGTTACTGAAATGAATTTGCGGCCGGATAAAATTATAAGTGATAAAAATAATAATAAGTGAGCAAATAGAATATTGCTGATTGAAGACTACAATTTTATGTATATGTTTTACTAGAATACAATAAAATTTTTCACTTATTTATAGTTTGGAGGATAACTAGTAATATGTTATTAATCAGAAAAAACACTACGTACTATACATACCATCCAAATACACTATGAACTCTCTCCTCCCTAAAGGGCATATATAAACACTAAATGCAACCTTCAAGGAGATAGAAAAAAAAAAAAAAAAAAAAAAAGAAGATTTTGCCAAATCAATTGGAGGCTAAATGAGAATATACAAAAGGAACTGTAAAGATGAAGTCTGCAAATAAACAACTCACAATGTCAGCTGTTGCACTTTTAATAGCATCCAATTTAGGGCAACAAGAACGTTTGCTCTGCAAGAAAAGATCAGCAATAAGATTTACCATCTTAGACAGCATTAAAAAAAGGTGATAGCTAATAAATATATACCTGTAGCTGATAGAGTAGTCCAACCCAAAACACAAACTAATTTTAGCATATACTACCTCTGTTTCTTTTTAGTTGACACGTATTCCTTTTTAGGAAGTTTTTTTTAGTTGACACGTTTCTTTTTGGGGTAAATTTTTTACCTTGCATTTACAAGGTACCCCACTTACTTTTTCATTCTCTCTCACTCTCTCTCCTCTCCTAAATATATGTGTCTAAATCAAACGCGTCAACTAAATAGAAACGGAGGAAGTATTTAACAAGGGTAGAATACCTACTGGGTATATAAATCAATCTCCCCTTTGCAAAGTATGGGCTAACCCATACACACACACACACACACACACACACACAACTGATACACTCACTCTGTCCCGAAAGATTTCCCCATAACACCATATTAATGTACTCTCTGTCCCACAAAGATAGCACCAAGTTCACTTTGTTTAAGAGAAAAGCAAGGCAGGTTGGTTGGTGGGACCAAAAATGAAGTTTGTGAGAGACTGAGAGAAATGTATTTGTCCCTTATACCCACTTATAATATGGAAGGAACTCAACGGGACATCCAAAATGAGAAATTGGGGGTTGGGGGGGGATGGAGGAGGGTAAGATATCGGTTTACTTATGCTTTGCAGGTTGTATTTTGTAAGTAAATATTTCATTATCTTTAAATGTAATTTATAACAAAAAATAAAATAAATAAAACACATACACACACCTTTATCTAAATAATGTTGGCCAGTTTCAATCAAAAATTAGAAATATAGCTGTCTCAGATTCACAGATTACTCTAGTTAGGAAATGGGTAAACAAAATGAATGTTGATTCTTTATATGAAAAGGTTATCAGTAGGGAACCTTGTATCTGTGCATCCAGCAGAACATATAAATTTACCAAAAGATAAGAGAACAGGCATAACCATAACCCATATTTACATTACACCAAATGGTTGGATAATTGACAGGTAAAACCATTGGAAGTATAGAATCTTTTGAAGTTGCTGACAAAAAACAAATTAGTTTAACATGTTATAATTATGTGAAATTGATTGCTAGTACATAAAATTTTGCATTAAAGTATTAAACCATGGAGTTGTGAGTTTGACTCTAGTCAATGTATACCAGAAGTCAAAAGATGCAACTCTAACATAAGTTGCAAATACCTAGGAGAGCTAAAGGAAAGTTTCCCACCAAATAACACATGTTATCAATATGTAATCTACAGAAAGCATCAGCGAGAGATGGATTAACAGCTTTTATAGTAGCTCGACTACTGCCTGTTTCAACCTTCCTACATATATCTACATTGTTGTTACTGCTTCCTCACTTCACAGATAGGAAGATTAGCAAAAACACAATGATGCTGTTCTCACTAGAGTTCAGAGATACACCATCTTCACTTCTTTTTGGCTTATTAAGACTGCAGACTGGGACATATTATCCCAAGAACCAGGAGGAAATATGAGCTTCCTTTAAATCATAAACTTTGCTTGTATGATAGTAATATTCCAAAACTGCTATAGAAAATACAAAGTACTAAAGCTCTTGCACAGGCACCATGTACATTGAATTTCTCTGAGACTTGGTTAGCACATTAAGTCTGGAGACTTTGGACCCTAAAGGCATAAACAATTTGTTGTCTTGGCTTCTATGGCATATTTGTATTTGCCAAATACCAACATGCTGTGTCGTGAAAAAAAAAAAAAAAAAATCCAGGACCAGTTACAGTACTGGAAAAAGGATTGGAAATACCTTGTATGTCTATACAAATTTAGCAATATCAGTCTTCTTTTATCATTTAAAAATTTCAAGTGGTTTCTTAGAGTATATCACATAAAATTGGTAAGGCGGCAGCACTCAAGGGCATGAAATCCTTTTTTTTCGACTTTAAAAAAAAAATTAGTAAGAGTTTAGATCAAAACATCAAATGCCTTACTCCCTTGGTAAATGAATGGTGCCAAATCAAACAACATTGACAAATAATAGATTGATCCATGCAGCACAAATGAATAATTGAAAGAATGCACACGTACCAGCAATAACCTGTGGGCTTCATTTAGCCTATATCCTTGAACACAATACATGTAGGCTAACTGCAATTCAGTCATGAATGTTAGGTTATAGCACGATAAGTGCAATTGGCAAAAATGAAGCAAATAAAGTAAAGCAAAGTGTTTCATCTTTTTCCTGTTTATCTGCCAGAAATTAAGACTATAAATAGACCAAATAAATGCATCTCTAGTTTCAAGGTGCGGTACCGATTAAAGTTAAAAAAAATAATAATAAATAAATAAATAAAATAAATTCACACAAATATAATACATGTATTTTATTTGTGTTGATAGTGATCTATTGGCAAAATGTGTAGGTATAAAGCACCATTTTTAGTTTCCAGACTCCATAATTTTTGAATACCATAATATTGGTTTTGGGCTTGGAAATGTTAATGCCAATAATATCACGTTCTGTATGCAGTATAATTTTCCCCCTAAAACCTCATTCTCCTTCCACCCTCTCCCCACCCTCCCTTTTCTCTGCTCTGGGTCCAAAAGTTGTATATAAATATTTCACTTCAAATGAGGAGTCTTTTTTACCCCCTATCATTATCACCATTACTGAGTCTTCTTTCCCCTTTCTCATTTTTGCCATCATTACATCAATTTCAAGGTCTAAGAAAAAATTGCCAGATAATCTACAATGAGATTAAGTTTGGGATGCCAAAATCCACTTTTATGTGATCTTGAGCAGTGGAATATAACTGTAGACCCAAAAATTTTGAAGCCATAACTTCAGTTTCAATGAAGTTCCATGACCCGCGTGCACACAAGCACATATCCACAATGTCAGCGAGCACTATAAGCTCAGACATCCTCCGGCAGACACAGTTTACCTTGCTAACACAATTGACATCTATTTTACGAATTAAGATAAACAAACTCAGAGGCTGATTTTGTGGCGAAAAAAAAAAAAGTAAAGGCAGTTCCTCGACAATATTGCGTGGCTACGAGATGAAAATAATGTAATATATAGTAAAGGCTGCCTATATCTTGTTTAGTAATATAGTCAAAAGATTCCAACAGTTTACCAAAATTTTAAGTAATCATACAGAAACTTCAGGTCACCAAATCAAATCTAACCTCATACAGTAGAATTAAAATATCATTATATTTGGGCTTCATCAAAACAGTCCAATTCTAATTGTGTGAACTTCTTGTATTGTCAGATTGTTCTATCTTAACTAAAGAAGTATTAATATCAACCATAGTAGGTAAAAAAAAGCCACAGTATCGCCCTATTGTTCTTTGATTGTCATGATTTGTTACCTTTTTTGTAAGCTAAATTATACAAGGAAAAAAAAGTTCAGAAAGAAAATATTGTGATGAATCAGCAGCAGACCGTACAGCCACCACTGAAGGTGTACACTAGGATGGAGAAGAACCGGGACTTGGCAACAGGGGACCAGCAACAAGCAAACAACAGTCATTAATATTCCACCAAGGGGGCAAGCAACATGGTAGGAGGAGGGACTGCTCTGCTCTGCTGTGACCGTGGTCAGCTAGTGAAGACTAATTAGCAATTATGGATTGTAGTACTTTTGGTAGTATGTTTTGTATATATAATGAAAAAGGTTTAGCTTTGATGTTATGTTGAGTATTGAGACCTTAATGAGAGTTTGGTATCCTGAATTTACCTCTTGAGAGTGATAACCTCAAGTTATCAAGACAACCTTTTGGCTGGGATTAATGAAAACTTGAATCTTTCAGCTATTTCCTGTTTTATTTGTTCTTATCTCTTGTGTTGCAAAGTCAGTTCATTACAAATATCTAGAAAGTATCCCCCATTTGATTAAACATTGACTATGTTTCATGAAAAAAAACCTAATAAGAAATAATATACATCACTTACAATAAGGACAGGATAAATTGGTAGACCAACTAATAGAACTTCATAAACATTTTTATACTTTGACCATCCATTATTAGCAAAAAATTTCAGCAGTAAATCCAAATGAAGAAACAGGGGTTTGAATAGGAAAATGAAACAGTTGAACAAAAGTAGACATGAAAAAACAAAATGACAAACACAAGTAGACGATAGAGAACAAAAGTGATATAGAGCATACCGCAACAGCAGGAGCTCTACCCATTCCAGCAGTACAATGTATGTAGGCAATGCCTCCATTTCGGTTCATAGCCTTATATAACTTGCTCACCACAGCTGGAAGCCTCATCCGTAAATCAAACCCATCAAAGTCCCTGTCATATTAAAATTTTTAATCCAAAATTCTTCAAAAGGGCTAACCAACATGACAGGGCATGTGAAACTTAATGGTAATGCCTTAATCTTTAGATAGAACAGCCTTAACGAAAGAACACTACCACCAAGTGTGAAACTCGCTGCATGGATTGTGCAGAGAGGTTAATATGTACAGTGCAACACACCTTTCCTATCTAAACAAGAAGCACTCAACATGCATCACCAACAAGCTAAGTTTTAATAATATGGCATTATTACACCGTTCATGTCAATTTTTAACACAAGCGTTTTATACCATACAGAATTAAAACTGAAACACTGCTGTTACCATAAACCGACACCTCCACTTTAAATGAACTTTTCCTTGATCAATATAAAAAACTTAAATTTATGAACGAAATTTGAAGCCAAAGTCTTGAGAGAAAATCAAATGTTTTAAGCCATTGCAAGCCAAAGACATCCTTCCTTTTAACTCCTTGTTTATGATCTGGGCACAAGGATTTAAAGTAAGATGGCAATTTGGTATATTCTGCGCCACCAGCCCAGATGGAGCAAGTAAGGGCATGACTTTGACAGGAAGTGGACAGGTGTGGCTGTCAAAAGTCACAACCGTCATGGGTACCAAGTAGGTGGTGTATTTATAAGCTTTTCCACCTCGTATTGACCCATCCTGTACTTCATCAACCCACCTACTCTTACCACCCCATTTGAAAGCATACTCTACCAGATTTTGGCCTAAACAAGATTGTCCAAATAAATACCCAATGTCGAAGTTTTGAGTATAGAACATGGGAGCAAAAGAAAATTTTGACATTTGTCTATTATAGCCACTGAAGGTATGGCTTGCAAATGCTCGAGATTCAAGAGGCAGTAAAGAACTACAAAGGATAGATCAACTCATCAACAACCTTATTTCAGCACGGATATGTTCTATATCAATATATTTTTCTGCATACTTCTGAATAGCTTTGATATCAACTCCAAAATATCTAAAAGAAGTTAAGAAATCATTAAGAGTATTTATGTCAGAAAAAAATAAACAGCAAACATATATACAAGGATTCAATATATTTTTTGGTTCAATGTTTGCAAATTTAAGCCACCAGAAGACTCGTATACACCAATAGAGGATACTCTAAATCTGGATCTTGTTGGAGACAGAAAATTGTTTTAACACCAATATTTCGAAGTTTGTCAACATCTGCAGGACTCTGCATTTGAGATAATGCGTTATAGAAGAAAAAGTTTTCAAGGCATAGAACCAACTACAGGCAGAAGATACATACCTGTAGGCATGAACCGACAATCAAGTCTGGCCGAATAAAATTATAATTTATCCCTAATTCATGCCTGTAAGTCAGAGCTGCGGATTAAAAGTTAGAATAGATAAATAACACTGGCAAAGGAGATACCTCAGACACCAAAAGGCAACAAACGAAAAAGCAACGCTCTTCATATACAGAATAACAGAAATAAGACAGTGTAATAGCTCATCGTTATAATTCATTGAAACCTAGGAAAGTTCGGACTTACAAGCACCCATTGCTTCTGTCATGGTATCACTGTATACATCTGATTTCTTCTCCTCCGCAACCTCGCTCATCTCACTGCTGGATTTTGAGCCAGAAACTGCCTGCATAGTAACATTGACACTATCCTTTATATCATGATGTATACAAATTCACTAAACACAAGTAGAATGTCCTAAAACTAACTAGTTACATGAATTGTATTAAACAACATGCAGCCACAACTTCCATTCCATTTATCACTAACAAAGACACCAAAAATTAGTACTATCTTTTCTTAATTGAGAGCTCAACAATGACTAGACCCACATGATATATTCTCAACACAATCAAATCAAACAACAAAATTCAGCAATAAAATGGACAAACTCATAGCACATTACAACTCGAAAATTTAAATCCGAAAATCAAAATGTCGAAACAAGAGGTCATTACTAACCTTTACAGCCACACTCTGGCGAATATCCAGATCATTAGCATTCATCACAGGCTACATATTCCACCCCAAAACAAATTAACACACAAATATATTGAAAATTTAAAATCATCAACAAATTATTACACAAATTTGAAAGAGGGGAAGAGCATACCAACATATGAACAAAGCTTGAAGGTTTAATTTCATGGGGTTTGAAGAATTCAGATGGCAAAGCATAAAGCCTGATTATAACCCAAAATACCAACATATAAATAAATAATATTGAATGATAAGCAAAAACAAGAACAATAATTTAAAATTGTAAGATTAACGACTAAAACCGTTACCTGGGAAAATTCTGAAGACAATTCATTGCAAAATTATAAAAAATGCAAAAGATAAAAGCGACAGCAAAAAGAGGGGATCTTTCTTCTTTGTTTGTAAAGCTGAAAGGGGAGTACTCTATAAAAATGCACGAAATAATTGGTGGGACATTGTGAGTATAACAGATATTTTTTGGTTAGATCTTCTAGTTTGGAATTTGGAATATTACATTATTAAATTAAAATTGTTATGATAATATCTAAATATGGATGACTATTATCCCATGTACAATCTAGAATATTCTAGAGTTGGGTATCTGGTCTTTTCATTGATGGAATCCTAGGAAATGTACATTATATATATCCCGTACTAGATGGAATATGAAATGCAACGTAACAATCTTCCCTCATCTCTTTTTATTTTCTCTTCCATATTTAATACGTTATCAGCACCATTGCTAGTCAACTGAGTAGGATTACCAAACATTTATCTAGAATCCCATATTATTATTATCATGTAAGTATGATCGCAGCCCATAACAATTATAATTTAATATTTATCTACTTTTGCATGCTTATTTATTGGAATACCAACATATATAACGAATACAGAGCATGATATATAATTTAAGTGAAAAATGTCGAACCTTGCCAAGCTCGAATTTGTGGCCCTTGATATTACCGGAAAGAATTATTTATCATGGGTGTTAGATGCTGAAATACACCTAGATGCTAAAGGGCTTGGTGAAACAATAAAAGAGGTTAATAAGGCAACAGCTCAAGATAAGGCTAAAGCCATGATTTTTCTTCGCCATCACCTTCATGAAGGGCTCAAAAATGAATATTTAACTGTGAAAGACCCACAAATCCTTTGGAGTAATCTAAAGGAAAGGTATGACCACCAACAAAACAGTGATACTCCCTAGAGCTCGTTATGAATGGTTAAATTTGATATTGCAAGATTTTAAATCTGTTAGTGAATATAACTCAGCTATGTTTAAAATAACTTCTCAATTGAAATTATGTGGAGAAAATATTACTGATGCAGAAATGCTTGAATAGACATAATCCACTTTCCATGCTAATAATATTGTCCTGCAGACACAATATAGAGAAAAAGGTTTTAAAAAATATTCTGAATTAATATCTTGTCTTCTTGTGGCTGAGCAAAATAACGAGTTGTTAATGAAAAATCATGAATCACGTCCTACTGGCTCTACTCCATTCCTTGAAGCGAATGTGACAACCCATAACGGGAAAGAAATTAAAAACAGAGACCATTCCAGCAGTAGTGGTCGAGGTAGAGGTCGTGGTTGTGGCCAATGGCGCGGCCGGGGTCGTGGACGTGGATATGGTAGAGGTCGTGGAGGTCATTTCACAAACTCACATTCCCACCAGAAGTGGGAACGTAGGGATGAAAAAGAGAAAAGTGATAACAATATATGTTACCGTTGTGGAGGAAAAGGTCATTGGTCTCGGGTTTGTAGAACTCCAAAGCATCTTATTGAACTTTATCAAGAATCATTGAAGAAAGGAAAGAAAGTTGAGGCAAACCTTGTTCTTGAAGATGGTGAAGGTGATTTTGATTTTGGAAATGCCAATCAATTTGATGTTGGTGATTTCCTTACTTTCCCGGAAGGGAATAATTTTGATTTGGCAATACAACTCATTTAGAAGTTGCCGATTTCTTCACTGCCCCAGAAGGGAATAATTAAAATTATATTGTTTTATGTTTGATGAGTGACATTTATGTCACTCTTAGGGGTAGTATTTAGGTCTTTTTCCTCTTATTTTTCTTAGGTTTTTCCACCTCATTATCCTCTTATGGCTTCTTTTTGTGTTGATGAAAAGTAATGCTTATTTTGATAATCTTTATGCATTATTTTATCATCCCCATGCTCTCGTGAACTTTGGTATCTTCTGCAGGTTCCGTGACGATCCTATGCACGGTGGGAGGCCCCTTGGCCAAGCATGGAAGCCATGGACAAAGGCAAGAGGAGCAAAAGGGAAGGAGAGGAAGCAAGAAAAGGAAGTGCAAGAGGAGGTGTGGCCGAACCTCTGAAAGGTCCGGTCGAACCTTGGTGTGGTCAAACTTTTGAAAAGTTTGACCGAACCTCCAGGGTGCAGTGAAGGCAGTGTCAAACCTGTTTTCAGCAATTTTGCAGGAGAGGTCGAACCTCAAAAGTTCGACCAAACAAGGATCAGGGAGGTTCGACCGGACCTACACAGGGTTCGACCGAACCTACCCTGAGTCCGACCGAACCTACCCAGAGTTCGGTCGGACCTTTTCCCGATCTCAGCCAATTTTGTACGGACTATTTAAGGTCCTTTTGAGATCGTTTAAAAAAGAGGGAGAAGGAGGACAGTAGCCTAGTTTTCAGAAACCTCTCTTAGTTTGAAACATTCCTTAGGATTAATTTAGCTTAGTTTTCATCAAATCAAATCATTGTATTAGTGAAATTCAAGAATTATTCTCAAAGTTTGGCAATTTGTATTCAACATTTGAAGCTTCAATTAGTAATTTCTCCAACCTTCTTCCTTTTAATTTCAGATTTTATTTGGTATTTGCATGTTATTTAAATCTTCTTAGTTCTTGGTAATTTGTTATTGGATGATAGTTATTTCAATTGTTAACCACTTTTCCCCAATTATTGAAGTATTTAGAACCCTAATTCTTGATTGCATGTTGATAAACATGAGTTGTGAGTAGTTTTCTTGCTAGGGGTTGGGTGAAGCTCGACCTTTTGGGTTAACTATGCAAATGTGGGAGAAGCATTGATGTTTGTATTGCAATTAAATTGATTATATGAGATTGCTTGTTAGTTCCTCATGATAGGTTTAGCTACCCTTGACTAAGGAGCTTGATAGTATGATATGCCTAATTTGACATGGAAGTGTAAATTGAGTACGTCATTACTTATTGTAATTTGATTATGTATCATCTATTGCTAAACTAATGAGGAATCTAAGTTTAGTAGTGTGAGTTGTTTTCTAATTGCATGAGGTTGATTTTACATATAGTCCTTGCTATATCTTGTCTATTTTACTCCCCGTTTGCCTATTTGCCTTGGTTGAGTGGATCTCATTCCCTAGTATCTTTAATTCATTGATTTAGAACCATAGTTTGTTTGTCTTCTTGACGAACCCCAATTCACCAATTGACTTCGAGTTAGCTTAAGTGTAAAGATCTTTGGCAATCATATCCTGTTCCTTGTGGACCGAACTCTTACTTGTCATTATGCTTGGTTTGTAAGGTGTTTGTTAATAAATGTGTTTGATTGAGTGTGGAATGTACGACCGTTCTAACGCCCATCAGTCAGTTTTAAGTATTAGACTTATGTTTGCATATTCTAGTGATTTATTTAAGTTTATTTCTTTCGTTGTAATAAGGATTTTTGCTTTATAAATTTATGAACTATTTGAGTGTTTTTATTGATTTATTTGTTTTATCATCTTTATTTTTATGCTTAATATTTTGACATGTATTTTATTTCATGAAGAACATGGATATTACTCAAGTTCAATTTGCTATGAATGGTGAAGAATTATGTCTTGCTGACAGTGCAACTACACATACAATACTTAAAAATAAAAAATATTTCTCTCATTTGATGATGAAAAGGATTAATGTAAGTACCATATCGGGTAGTACAAATATCATTGAGGGCTCCGGAAGAGCCACTATAAAGTTGCCTTGGGGAACTGAAATTAAAATAATTGATGCTTTATAATCCCCATTGTCTCAAAGAAATTTATTAAGTTTTAAGGATATTCGCAACAATGGTTATCATATTGAGACAATCAATGAAGAAAATAACGAATTCCTTCAAATCATAAATATAACTCAAGGCTCAAAACATGTTTTGGAGAAACTACCTACATTCTCTAGTGGTTTGTGGAACGTATACAAGGAGATATTTGTGGGCCCATACATCCCCCATGTGGACCATTTAGATATTTTATGGTTTTAATTGATGCATCAACTAGATGGTCACATGTGTCTTTATTATCAACTCGTAACCTGGCGTTTGCGAGATTACTTGCCCAATTGATTAAGTTACGGGCACATTTTCCAGATACTCCCATTAAGACTATTCGGCTTGACAATGCTGGTGAATTTACATCTCAAGCTTTTAATTATTATTGCATGTCCATTGGGATAAATGTTGAACATCCTGTAGCACATGTTCATACACAAAACGGTCCAGCAGAGTCATTAATAAAAAGTATTCAGTTAATTGCTAGACCATTGCTTATGAAATCCAATCTCCCAATTTCTGCTTGGGGACATGCTATATTACATGCAACAGCACTAATTCGCATTAGGCCAACAAGTTATCACAAGTTCTCCCCATTACAATTGGTTTATGGTTAGGAACCAAATATTTCCCATCTAAGAATTTTTGGATGTGCGGTTTACACAACGCACTAAGATGGGTCCTCAAAGGAGGATGGGGATATATGTTGGGTTTGAATCCCCGTCAATAATTAAATATCTTGAGCCTACAACAGGGGATTTATTTACGGCTCGTTTTGCAGATTGTCATTTTAACGAGTCACTTTTCCCAACATTAGGGGGAGAAAAGAGAAAGCTGGAAAATAAAATTAAATGGAATGAATTATCATTATCCTATCTTGATCCTCGAACTAAACAATGTGAACTGGAAGTTCAAAAGATAATTCATTTACAAAGTTTGGCGAATCAATTACCAGACTCGTTTGCTGACCCAAAAAGAGTGACCAAGTCACATATTCCAGCTGTTAATGCTCCATTTAAAGTAGATGTCCCGGAAGGACAAAATAAAATTGCTAATGAGTCTAAACCACGCCAAAAACGTGGAAGACCAATAGGTTCCAAAGATAAGAATCCTCGGAAAAGAAAAGGAGCATTGATTGATGATGGTCAAATTGAAGAAACAATTTCCGAAGGATCTCCAGAAGAGACTTTAGACATGATACAAGAAGAAATTCAGGTACTTGATAATGAAGAAATTTAAATAAATTATATCATGTCTGGAATTACATGGAACCGAAATCAAATCGACGTCGATGATGTTTTTGCATGCAATGTAGCATTAGATGTTATGGATAATAATGAGGATCATGAACCAAAATCCATTGAAGAATGTAGACAAAGAAATAATTGGCCAAAATGGAAAGAAGCAATTGAAGCAGAATTAAAATCTCTTGGAAAAAGAGAAGTATTCGGACCTGCGGTCCGTACACCTGAAGGTGTAAAGCCAGTGGGATATAAATGGGTCTTTGTGCGAAAGAGAAATGAAAAGGGTGAAGTTGTAAGATATAAGGCACGCTTAGTTGCACAAGGATTCTCACAAAGACCTGGTATTGATTATGTGGAGACATATTCTCCTGTGGTGGATGCAACTACTTTTAGATTTTTGATTAGTCTGGCAATAAGAGAAGGACTTGACTTACGTTTGATGGATGTAGTCACAGCTTATTTATATGGCCCACTGGATAATGACATTTACATGAAGCTCCCAGAAGGATTCAAGCTGCCGGAAGCAGCAAAATCTAGTTCTCGAGAACATTTTTGTATTAAATTGAACAAATCTCTTTATGGATTGAAACAATCTGGGCGTATGTGGTATAACCGTCTAAGTGAGTATTTGTTGAAAGAAGGTTATAAGAATGATCCTATCAGCCCATGTATTTTTATAAAGAAATTTGGATTAGGATTTGTTATAATTGCAGTGTATGTTGATGATTTGAATATCATTGGAACTCTTGAAGAGATTTCAGTGACTGTCAATTATTTAAAGAAAGAGTTTGAAATGAAAGATCTAGGAAAGACAAAATTCTGCTTGGGGTTACAAATAGAGCACCTAGAAAATGGAATCCTTGTGCATCAATCAACATACATAGAAAAGGTTCTTAAAAGATTTTCTTTGGATACAGCACATCCATTGAGCAGCCCTATGGTTGTAAGATCACTTGAAGTAGAGAAAGATACATTCTGACCTCGAGAAAATGATGAAGAAATTCTTGGTCCTGAAGTACCGTATCTTAGTGCAATTGGAGCACTAATGTACCTTGCAAGTCATACACGACCTGATATATCATTTTCAGTTAATTTATTAGCAAGGTTTAGTTCATGTCCAACCCGAAAGCATTGGAATGGGATTAAACATTTACTTCGTTACCTTCAAGGTACAAAGGATATGGGTTTATTTTTTCCAAAGTTGTCCAAAGAAAATTTGATTGGTTTTGCAGATGCAGGTTATTTATTTGATCCTCATAATGGTCGGTCACAAACTGGATATGTGTTCACATATGGTGGTACTGCCATTTCTTGGCGTTCCATGAAACAAACCATTGCAGCTACTTCTTCCAATCATTCTGAGATTTTAGCAATTCACGAGGCTAGTCGTGAATATGAATGGTTAAGGTCGGTAGTTCAACATATAAAAGAAGTTTGTGGTTTATCATCTGGGAAAGAGGCACCAACAACTTTATATGAGGATAACGCTGCTTGTATTGCTCAACTTAAGGAAGGATATATCAAAGGCGACAGAACAAAGAAAATTTTTCCCAAATTTTTCTTCACTCATGATCTTCAGAAGAATGGAGATATAAATGTATTGCAGATTCGTTCAAGTAAGAATTTAGCAGACTTATTTACTAAGGCTCTTCCGACAGCAACATTCAAAAAGTTAGCTTACGGCATTGGATTGCGTCGTCTTAAAGATCTCAAGTGGTGTAGTCATGAGGGGGAGTTAATGCGTGCTGCACTCTTTTTTCCTTAACCATGGTTTTTTCCCACTGGGTTTTCCTGGTAAGGTTTTTAACGAGGTAGCATCTTATGCGCATTATACTGTATTATTTTATACAGGTTTTGTAGTAAATGTTAGTTATTGTTTTATTCAATATATAGTCATCCAAGGGGGAGTGTTATGATAATATCTAAATATGGATGACTATTATCCCATGTACAATCTAGAATATTCTAGAGTTGGGTATTTGGTCTTATCCATTGATGGAACCCTAGGAAATGTACATTATATATTCCCGTACTAGATGGAATATGAAATACAACGTAACAATCTTCCCTCATCTCTCTTTATTTTCTCTTCCATATTTAATAAAAATAGATTAGAAGAGGTGTCAAATTGTGAGTTTGGTGAAGTTGGATTGGGTTGGGTCTATCTTTAATTTGAGTCATGTCAAATTAATATAATTATCATTTATGATTTATCAAATCAAAATCCGAAAAAAGAAAAAGAAAAAGAAAAAGAAAAAGAAAATCTAGTCTGGATTGTTAGGTTAGGGTGCAGTTATGAGAAAATGCAACTTTCTCTATTTCAATCTATGAATATGGAGTATTAAAATAACAATTGTTGACTTCATCCCTTTTCAAATTTTATTCATGTCAAATTTTAGTAGAAAACTTTTCCGCCTAGATCAATTATATATATATATATATATATATATATATATATGTATATATATATATATATGTATATATATATATTTGAACAGCAAAAATATTTCATTAATTAAAAGTCATACAACATCTACAATATAGATTCGACGTTAACAAATACATAAGATATTGAATCAAATAAAATTTTCCCTCATAAAAACTACGATCGTCGAATAAATCTTGCACTGTGGAACATCTCCCGCTTATATCGCTGGAAAATACAGCCTTGTTGGAGAGACACTCTAACAATCCTTTGTAGCCGTGAGGATGTTTTTCTTCTAATTCATCTGTCTACATTCGAAAACTTGATAACTTTTTTTACCAACGAAATAATTTCACAACAATCCATTAGATATAATATCATGGATTCAAAACTAAGAAATTTTTCCCCCGAAAAGAGGAGATAAACCTTGTCTTTCGAAGAAGATTGGAAACCCTTTCTTTCGAGAGAGGAAAGTTCCTCCCAAAAGGAGGAAACATTATTATAAACCCTAAAAACTTTAAAGAAACTAGGATTGAGGCTTTCCACCGGTTAAAACCGATAGAATCTCCTTTAAAATTCAACAATAGAGGCTAGGGTTTTGGAGAGAGGAAGGAAGAGAGAGGAGAGGTTTTTTTGAGCTCCAATTTGAAAACTTTTCGCCTAAATGGCACAGGGAAGCATAATTTACAATTCATTGGAACGTATTTTTGGATTTTTTTATTTTTCAATTTTTTTGTATTTTCATAAATAAGAAAGCAATAAAACTAACCTAGAAAGCAAGAAATATAACCTAAGAAAGCACACCAAAAATAAAAGAAAAGAGGAAAAGAAATATACCAAATCCAAAATCTCCCCCAAGCCAGAATCAGACAATGTCCTCATTGGCTTGGGAACTAGCCCAGCATAGCTAGTCCTGATCATCCTCATCCATCGAGCCGAAGCCCGCACCTCCACTTCCACCTGCACCAGAAGAGCTACCACCAAAATAATCAGCATGAAAATTCCCCCCCACCCCCCGCCGGTCCCCCAAAAGGAATGTCCTGGCCGTACCCATGGAAGGAAGAATAGTCAGTGTAAATACCATGGGCAGTGGGATCCCTATCGTATCCCTGGGGTGGAGGCTGAAACCAGTCAGGGTGAATAGCGTCGTCGGAAATGTTGCCCCGACGAGCATAACCATCGTATATAGGGTAGAGAGCTCTACCCTGGTTCCTCTCTAGGTACCCTAACCTCTGGTCTATGGAGCCTACCATCCTCCTAAGGTTAGTGTGGGAATGCTCGATACGTCCTAAGGCCTGACCTATACTCTGAAGGTCCCAAATTGGGTCAGAGTCAACATGAGGGATGAAGTAAGACATGCGAGGTGGAGAGAATGCCACCTCGGGCTGAGGCTGAGGTGGTGAAACTGGTGGTGGTGGTGCTTCCCCCCTAGCGTTGGCAACTAAAGTACCATATGTGTAAGATGGTTGCCCTGGGGGAAAGGCGGTCAAGTCAGGACTGGGTAGGGGAAAGATGAGCAAAGGGTGCTCGCTCCTAGTCCTAATACACCAAAAGGGTGTCCGCTCGCTATCCGGTCAAACCCACCCCAACTCCTCAAAATACATATCAGTCATATAGGTATCTAGTCCACAGTTGGTCAGTTGGTGGGGTCCATCCACTACAAAACCGACCTTTTTTACTGTTATCCGAGTGATAAGGCCTCCTAAACAGATGAGGGTTTTTGATGTAGTGCTAGCCGTGGCATGCCTACTCAAATGGTGAACAATAAACCTAACTATGTTCAATTTCCCGAACCCATACACATAGTGTCCTATGACAGCTAGTTCGTTAGATTGGGCATTGTAGGGCTCGTTCCTACCTAAAAAACACAAACCCTCAAATCTTTGCCAGATTTTTGGGACAGGGTGGTGAATAGGTTTGGTACTAGCATGTTGGGGGTCGGGGGTAGGCAAACCAATCAAAGCATGATATATGTCACCCATTTTATAGTCCGAATGCCATTGGTGAGATAGCTCAGAATTTAATTCAAATAATTTACAAAATTCTATAAAAGTTAAACTAATATTTCTATTGTTCAACCTAAAAAATAAATTTGACTCATTTCTACTACTAACAACATGTAAAGAAGACAAGAATTCACAAGTAAGTTCTCGGAATGTAGGATAGTGCATATCAACAAATTTTCTCATGCCAATGTCATTTAAAAATCGTTTTACAAAATCATACAAACCAAATGATTCTAGAGTAGGGCGGTGTAACCACCGAAAAGGAATTACCTCACGACCGATCAAATGTTCTAACCGCTCCTTTTGCTCTCGGCTAGCAATACGGATCGTCGGCCAGTACGGAAGCTGCAAATCTGGGTTGTATTCCTCCCTCGAACTGGAGCTCCTACCGAAAATGGACCTAGCCCTCTTTGAAGCCATGATAGAAAATGGGTTTGAAAATTTACTTGAATAAAATCTGAAAATTTTTATATGGAAATGTAGAGGATGAAGAGAGGATCTCAAATATGTAAAAAGTTTTGAATTTGGGTGAGAAATGGAGGAGAAATCTTAGAGAGAAGGTAGAGAGAATTTGAGTTTTAGAGAGAGAAAGAAATGGAGGAAAGAAGAAATGAAGAAAGAAAGAAGAAAAGAAGAAAAGAAAGAAGAAGAAGACGCGGACGCCACTCGCGCCCGGTCGGGCGGTGGGTCACCCGGTCGGGCGATCTAAGTTGGAAATTACGTTGTGTTCTCGCGCCCGGTCAGGCGGCATTCGCCCGGTCGGGCGATCTGATAGCCCAATTTTCTTCAACTCTCGCGCCCGGTCGGGCGCCCTTCGCCCGATCGGGCGATCTAACGTCTAATTTTTCGCCCCTTCTCGCGCCCGGTTGGGCGAGGCTTGCCCGATCGAGCGGACAATTTTGTTCGTATATGACGCTTCTCGCGCCCGGTCAGGCGCCCATCACCCGGTCGGGCGAAAATACTTAATTTTGAATACTAGTTCTCGCGCCCGATCAGGCGAGCTTCGCCCGGTCGGGCCTGAGGCTAAATTGTCGAATTTTTATTTTCTTCTTTTCTCTAAAATTTGGCTAACTCTTTTCCTTCAAACCTGTACGAACACTCATAAAACTCGTTAAATTCCCTCATCTCTCCTCTCATAAGAAAAAAGGAAAGAAAAACTAGTCTAAAAAGCATTAAAAATACGGGTTGCCTCCCGCAAAGCACTGGTTTATCTAGGTCCCGCACAACCTTCTTACCAAGTACAATAACTAGGACCTTTGGCCTAATGCTTGATCGGGAGGTTTCTCACCCGGTCTAGCGGTGTTTAGGCTGCGATGTGGCTTCCTGACATACCCTGTGGGACGCTAAATCGCCTTATCTGGTGGATCATCCTTGACTTGGGTAAGGGGTTCTTCGATGCTACGCACCAAAGATCCTTCTTTGATCGAGGATTACCTCAAATTGTCATTGCATTTACACTTGCAACTCAATCTGGCGGAACACTTACCGTAGGCTCAAAACGCACAACTTGCTTGATCGGTTCCACCTTTTCATCCTCGAAACCAAGACCAACACTGTAAAGTGCTCTTTCTATTGCATCAACTTCCTTCTGCCATTTATCTATCTCACCTGAAAGGGATGCAACACAAGATACCGCCTCCAAGGGATCTTTTTCAAGAGCTTGGGGCTTGTTAGAATAGTTCTCAACCACATTAACACTGAAACATTTCTCCTCAATCATGGAGCTTTTAGGGGCATTATTCAGATTAAAAACAATTTTATCATCCCCTACTGATAGTGTTAACTTGCCACTTCTCACATCTATGATTGCTCATGCAGTGTTAAGGAATGGTCTACCCAAAATAATTGGGGTTTGCATATCCTCAGCCATATCAAGAACAACAAAATCAACAGGTATATAAAATTTACCTACTCTAACGAGTACATCCTCTAAAACACCTAAGGGGTATTTGAAAGAACGGTCGGCCATTTGTAGAGTTATATTGGTAGCTTTTAATTTACCCATATTTAATTTGGAACACACAGATAATGGCATAACACTAATGCTAGCACCCAAATCACTCAATGCATTATCAATCAAGAGATTGCCTATATGACAAGGGATAGAAAAACTACCCGGATCTTTTAATTTAGGTGGAGACTTATTTTAAAGTACGAAACTACACTCTGCAGTGAAAGCTACTGTCTCTACCTCACTAATAGACCTTTTTCTCGTCAATATTTCTTTCATAAATTTTGCATACGAGGGGATTTGTGTGATTAATTCAGTGAAGGGAACTGTTACCTTCAAATCTTTTACCACCTCCAGGAATTTACCAAACTGCTTATCCAAGTTTGTCTTCA
Organism: Chenopodium quinoa; assembly: GCF_001683475.1. Lineage (NCBI taxonomy): Eukaryota > Viridiplantae > Streptophyta > Magnoliopsida > Caryophyllales > Amaranthaceae > Chenopodium > Chenopodium quinoa. The sequence goes on along the minus strand of NW_018742204.1, from coordinate 5,319,880 downwards.
ATTGACGATTGGGGAATGGAAGTTTGATAATTGGCTTTGGAGCATTATTTCTCTTGTCTGGAGTAGCCCCCTTCTCTGGAGTCGTACCCTGCAATGTAGAATTAGATATGTTAGTATTATCCTTTAGCCCTGCAGGGCTATTAACTACATTGTTTGGTTTAACGGAATCAAGATTAACATTATTTAATAAAACAGGTTCATCAACTCTGGGCATAGGGGGCCATTCATAGTTTGAACCACTCCTTAGAGTAATTGCAAATGCTTGATCCGTAGGCCTGATCGGCTGTGCCGGCAGAGCTCCCTGTTGGCGGGCTTGTAGAGTAGCGGAGAGTTGCGCAATTTGATTATCTACAATTTTATTATGTGCTAGAATTTGATCAATTGTCGCATCTCTACTCTCCATGTGCTTTTGCATATTAACCAGCATGGCTCTAATTTCCACCAGAGAAGGGTCGGAAGATGAGGAAGATTGTTGTGGTTGGTTCTTATGGCTAGCATTGGGATGATAATATTTCTACTGCTATTGTTGTGGTGCCTGTGGTTCTTGTGGAGGTGGATTCTGAACATTAGTACTCCGGTAGGAAAGGTACGGACGGTTCCGATACCCAGGATTGTAAGTGTTGGAGTATGGGTTATTCTACCTATAAGCTTGAAAGGCATTAACTTGCAATCTTAGAAATATTAGAATTATTATTAATCGCAGAAACATTAGCTACATTAGTAGTGCTCAGATTATCTAATTTTTGGCAAATAGAGGTCAGCTGAGCTTGCAAAAAGGATATAGAGTCAACACTATGCTTCCCCTTGTTAGCAAACCCTCTAGGGTTCCCATATTGGGAATTGTGTATCGCCATGTCTTCAATAACCTGACCTGCATCTTCAACATCAAGATTCATAAATCTCCCACTAGCTGCAGAATCTAAAATTATTTGAGAAGAATTTCCAAGGCCATTGTAAAAGGCTTGGATTAACTGCCATTGTGCTAAAATGGTGGGGGCAGTCTCTTTGTAGATCCTTGAACCTCTCCCAAGCCTCATATAAAGATTCATTGCCTTCTTGGGCAAAGTTCAGCTAGTAACGGATACTGTTTTGCCCGTTACGAGTACTATATTACATGTAGATGACCAAACATGGCCCAACTAATGAGAGGAGAGCCCAAAACTCGGCTTTTTAGGTTTTCACTTAACAGCCGTCACACCTCTTTCTCTCTCATCAGTCCCTCACTCCCTCTCTCTCTCCTCTCCTCCCCTCTCCGTCATTCACCTCTTCTCTTTCTTTTCAAACTCAGGCCCTCTCATTTCGAGGAGCAACGAGAAGACCTTGAGCAGCGATTGCGTTCATCTTGAGACCGGCGGCTTCATACATTAACTCCCAAGCGGCGTCGGTTTTGGGCGGAGGTGTAACCGGCGATGACGAACAACCAAGCCCGTAGGCTTCTTCCTCTTTAGATCTAAGTCGTAGATCTAAGTCGTTGAACGAACCGATGCTAGGTAAGATTATTCTCTTTGTAATCATCGAATATTAAGTTAGTTGATTCAACTTTATTTTTTGAAATTTATGTTGTTTTTAATTGATTTTAGTTTCTGGGTACTGGATTTTTGGGATATTTTGTGCTAAATTTTTGCAGATTAAGGAATTATTATTGTCTTTTTTAGATCTAAAGTTTTTGATTTTATTCCAATTCTATCTTTATTTTGTATTTTAATCTCCTCAATTATTTTTAGCTCTCTAATTTGGGTGGTTTATGATTTTTCATCTTTAGTTTAATTTCTAAGTAGGATTTTTTGTTTCGCTCACAGGTTCATTTCGATTTCGTTCTCTTTTGCATTCTTTTCGTTCTTCGATTTGATGTGCTCGTTGTTTTGTTCTTCACATTAAATTTTATAGGATTTGTAATTGGTTATTGTTCGAGAATTATTTAGGTTTTTGAGTGATTTAATAGATTTTTAATGTGATTATTGATTCAGCATTTGATCTGATTTTCAATACGTGTTGTTAGTGAATTTGTGAAATCATGCATTCTCATCATTGATAAGATATGAGAATTTCTCGTCTAGATGTTTGATTCTTAGTGTTGATTTAAGGATTTGTGATTTTGGATTGTTTATTACAATGACTATTTTAACTAATCATTTTTTATTTTGATACCATGAAGATTTGTGCATCTCATTTAAGTTCATGCAACCATGACTAGCTGCTTTTATTATTTATGTTATTATCAGAAGGCTGTTAATATCAATGAAGTCTTTATGTTGTGCTGGTTTTATGACTACTTGGAGTCTTTGCCTAAGGTGAGAAGCTTATTATTACCATTGTTGCCTAAGCTGAAGTAAAGAGATGACAGTGGTCCCTTCTAGAGCACGGGTAGAATGCCTGAGATATCTAATGATTTGATGAGTGGTTGAACTATCCAAGCCCGTGGAAATTTCATCCATTAAAAGCACTCTGGATGTACCCACAAGTAATTCTCCTGAAAATTTAGCATAAGCGACTAAGCGTCAATATTATTATTACTTGAAGCCACATACCCAGGTTGATAAGATAATAAAACTTTTTAAGTAGTGCTACCTGTAGTCAGTCTCTTTTTTTGCCCTCCAGAAATTCGTTTGAGCATTTCATCTCCCACCAGTGTATCCGCACATGTGTCAAGTCCTAAAATCTTTGTACACAAGTCATCAATTTTATGAATACACACCTTCCTCTTTTAATGCAGATTTCCATTGCAAATAAGGAACTATAAAGTGATTTTACAAAAGCATAGAGGTATAAAGTGACCAGAAACTTTCAAAGTCCAGTGACTCCAGTCTGACAGATGATCAGAATAAAATGGCAATGTCGTGGACTGGTGTAGGTACGCATGCTTTCTCAATTCGAATTGTCACTAATTCACAATGACTAACTGATTATTTATAGTCTAATTAGATTGTAGAAACAGGATCTATATTGCTCACTCTTAACAGTAATGACAAAGAAAAATGTTGTTATGAAAACAAGGCATAGTGAGATACAGAAACCATTAATTAACCAATGCCATACCTTCATTATATATTCTGCATATAGACTTGTTTTCTGTTCTCCTAGAGCAAGGGCCTACAGAATGGCATCACATTGTTGTTGTCAATGTAAGCATTTAAGCATGAAGATAGAAGGGGCATGAGCTTCAAATTGTTGCCACAAACCTTAATCAGTATATCAAGATCTTCATCAGGTGGTGTAATGGTGCTTGTATTATTATTTTAATCTTCATTGTCATTTAGTTGGCTGCTGCAACTAAATTTGAATACGCAAGCACTAAACTGTGCCCTTGATCAGTCCAGTACAATGTGTATTAATACCTTAGGCTTGTATTTCATCTGAGTGAAAGTTATTGCTTTTATTGATATTGATATCAGTCTGTAGAGTTTTGTAGATTTACCCTCCTTTGTCTATTTTTCTGTGATCGAGAAGTGGTATTACTTCTGCTGCTAGAATATGTGCTCTTGTCGTCCAAATTTGAATGTTATTGTCCAATATGTCCTGTCTTTTTCTTTGCAATTTGGTTTTCTCTGAGATTGATGCATCCTGTGTAGCAATGTGTTTACTGATTAATAAACATTGCCTTGGCAGAACGGAAAAGGCAGAAAACTAGTAACTCAATTAACCGGAGTAATAAATTGAGGGATTTATACCATCAAGTTACAATTTGCTCCATAGATCTTTTACCAATTCAGAAGTGAATTTTTTGAGGCACATTCAGAATTGAATTTTCCCATCCCTAAGTAATGATAATCGAAGTATGAAAACAGATTAACAGATGTTGAGCGATGATTCAGATGTATAAGTTTGCTGGAAGCCTCGTAGCAAAAGTATATGTGTCTTGTTTTGCTGTCTTTGTGAATTTAGTGATTTGTTTTCTTTTGTTGGAGTATAACCTGTTATGTTTGTATGGGCAACAGGTAGCAATCCTATTGATGTTACGGATTCATGTTGGGAGATGTATGTCATTGTTCAGAAGATAGCTGACCTAGAGGGAGACCAGAGTAGATTGCTATAAACAGCTCTAGATATGAGCAAGATACAGTTTAACAAGGTACTTCGTCAATGCCCCATAATTTGCTGCATCATTGCTAATTACCCCAGATGTAATATCGTATTGTTGTTCCCACTTGAATTTAAAATTCATAGTTAAACAAAGTGATGAAAGTTTTTGCCATGTGATTGCTGGAAGGCATGCATTTCTTATACTGAAAAAGTACTCAAAATTTTGCATTTATCTTGTCGTGCAGGATGTTGGGCAAGCAATGCGGCAAAGCTAGTCAAGAGTTTTGGAGAGCTTAGCATTTACATTATGGCTAGACTAGACATTTATTATTTTAGGTAGTCTTATGTAAACTTGTTTAATTATTATTACAATGATTTGTTTTTGCTTTGTTTTACTTTTAGTTATTAGGAAATAATTAAAGCAGCTTTTCTTGATTGTATATTATTTGGTAATTATTAAGTGTATACTGTACTTGTATTATATATATATATATATATATATATATATATATATATATATATATATATATATATATTTGATTTGATAAAATAATTTTTCAAGCTAGCTGGCCAGCCATGTGCTGGATTTTTTTTTTAATTGGATCTCATAGTATTCGTAACGGGCAGAACCTGTCCGTTACGAATAACGGGCTTATTCGTAACGGGCACCTGAAAAGTCCGTTACGAATAATGGGATATTCGTAACGGGCAACATAAATGTCCGTTACGAATAATGGGTTATTCGTAACGGGCTTTTCAGGTGCCCGTTACGAATAACTCATTATTCGTAACGGACAGTGCCCGTTACATTATTCGTAACGGACAGTGCCCGTTACATTATTCGTAACGGATAGTGCCCGTTACGAATAACAATGGCCATCCGTAACGGCCGCATACGTAACGGAAGCTGCCCGTTACGGATGGCCCCTTTTTCCCTGTTACGGATGAGGATTTTTCCACTAGTACCAAGTGCTGTTCTATTTAAGCCATTAAACCATAATTTAGCTTTTCCAGTTAAAGAGAAAGGAAAAAGAATCTCCTGATTTGGTCTTGAGTGACCCCGGCTTGCCTAATGGTGTTACAATATTGACAATAGTCGGCAATGTGAAGATTTGGGTCTTCACCCTTGGCTCCACTGAATTGCTTCCTCTCTATCATCGTTATAAATTGAGGTTTAATTTCGAATTGAACCCCATCAAGAGCCGGAGTAGGGGTGAGATGTGGAAAATCTGTAAGCTTTGGTTGTGAGTAATCACTAAGCTTCTTTGGAGCCGTCATCTCTGATTCTAGATCTGATGATACCTCTGAATCGCTATAACCAGTTGGAGGATCGCGGTGATTATTATTATCACCAGAATCCGCCAGAATTTGCTTGTAGAGATTTTTCTGTCTATGGAAGGAACGTTCGATCTCGGGATCGAATGGGATGTACCCCGATCTGGAACACCTGGGCATAAACAAAAACTAGAAGCAAATATGAGATTTGCCTCAGAGAACTAACGTTCTCTGAGACAAAAAAGAAATAACCTAGACTACAAAAATAATCAGAAATAAAAATAAAACCGTTTCCCCGGCAACGACGCCAAATTTTGACAGGGTAAAGTCGTATCCTCAAATCAAAAGTAAATACCTAAGTCCTCTAACTAAAGTAGATAGGGAAGTAGGGTCGAACTCCACAGGGAAACAAGTCTTTCTATTCCTAATTAACTAATATAATCTAGATTATGAAATTACCAATATGTGAATTTGAATGTAAAACTAAACTACAAAGAATGAGAATAGGGAGAAAACAATATATAAAAGGATTTAGGGGATAGGTTCACCAATAAATAATACTCCAGGGCAAAAAAATAAAAATCAATCATTGACATTGCATAAATAACATGATTAACAGGCTCTCGCAATTTTTAATCAACATAGATCTAACAGGCTCTCGCAATATACTAGATCTAAGTTCCTATTGAAAATAGCCTTTAATATCAAATTAACATCTGCTCGATTCATCAATTCAATATTGATATACTTTTACAAGCTATAATTGTAAAGCGTTAAAACAATTCGATAAGAAATTATCATGCAATATCAAGAACCAATAATAGTCAATCATCAATGCATCAATTAACCAGCTCGTAAAGGGCTTTCGCTACGTATTACAATCACACAATTAATTTACCGGTATTAAATCTCATCTCTCGAATCTCGACTTAACTATTTATAAAATAATCTGCCTATTGAAACTAGACCTAAACATCAATTCTCCTCTGTCGAATCTCGAATCAATATTGTCAAACTCATGCATAAAAGATCAGGCCTAATCTAGTCACAGAGCATTAAATCAATCTATAGGAAATTAATCTAGCACTGACAATTAACAACAATAAATTACCCCTTCATATTATTTAAGGATCCCCATAAACCCTAGAAATAAAACTACTCACACATAATAGAAACTAAACTAATCAAAGCAATAAAGCTGGACATGATTAAAGGAATGAAATAAACAACTAAGATTAAGAGTAGAGAAATCGTTACCAAAATAAATCTGGAATTAAGAATGGATTAAGAACAAAAGTTTAAGAGAAAGAAAATCTAAGAAAACAATTAAGAGGGTAAAGAAAGAGTAAAAGGGAGAGAGAGGAAGAGAGAGAGAGGAAGGGAGCGAGGGTTAAAATCGTATTACGGAGGAGTATTTATAATCCGTACAAATCCTAATTTAAAACAAACTAAAACAACGCTAATCGTCTCCTAATATTTACACGCGCCCGATCGGGCGCGCCTTTTTGCTTCCTCAATAATAATCTCGCGCCCGGCCGGGCGCGTCACCGGGTGCCAACCTTAGCTTCTCCCGCCCGTCCGGGCGCGCCTCCGGGCGCGAACCTCTTTGGCCAGGCGGCTCACTTGGGCCACTATTTGGACTACGATTGGGCTCCAATTCTTCGGGCCAATCTGGGTTTCCTCTTATGGTCTTGAATACTCGGTCCAAATGCTCCGATATCACCTATACCGAGCCCTTAATCACCGGTTCGATGGCTCTAACCGGCCCTGGGCTATAGAATCTGGTCGTGCTTCTCCAATGCTCGTGATTGCTCCAAAATATCTCGGGAAAATACTCCAAAAGTGTAATTCCCTGCAAAAGTCAACCAAATCTACAAAAACACTAGAAAACACCAATTAGTAATAAAAGTGGCTCTAAAGAGCCAAAAACACTACTAATTACGACCAGGGGACGGGGGTAAAATACTATATAAAATAGACACATGAGGAGTCGCCAAAAACTGTAGGGAATATTTCAAGCATTACCCCAAACATGAACCCCACTGTGATCATACACTAAAGTACGGTGGCGTCCAAAGGGAAAGAAGATAGAGCAAAAGAGTCGCCATCAAGTTTTAGGAACTTGTAAACCGTTCACGAGGTGAAGGTTACACCCCTTAACGATATAGGAGATCGTCAACTCCAATAGGTCTGGAACCATGACTGGTAGTTCGGGGATGAAGGTACAAATCCAACCTGAAAGAGATTGAACCTGCCTTAATAATAGGCCTCTATTTTATTCTGATCGTATTCATGTGCGCTTTCTGACTAACATGCAATCAATAGGTTTAACCTTAAACCTGTTTAATCTATGTTGGTTGAATATTAATGCACAAATAAAACTATTATTGGCGATCACTTGAATTATAATCATATTACCCTAAACAAGATTATTAATTATCTTATTAAGCGTGATTACAAGTACCAATTCCCTTTAAACATGCATAAAAGGTGTGATCAAGCAATAAGTATATATATATATATATATATATATATATATATATATATATATATATATATATATATATATATATATATATATATATATATATATATATATATATATATATATAGAGGAAGGCTCATGTAAGAACCCTCCTCTATATAAGAACTCAATCTTATATAAGAACCAATCTCAACCATTTATTAGTTTTGATCCAACCATCTAAAACCATCCTTTAGTAATGGCATTTCTGTAATTCTTTTTTTATGTTCTAAATTTTTTTGCCTACTCTTATGTTCTAAATCTAGTCTACCTATTTTCTAATTTTTTTTTTCTATGTTCCAAATTTAGTCTACTTATATACTAAAGTTTTTTTTTTTTTTTTTTTTTTTTTTTTTTTTTTTTTTTTTTTTTTTTTTTTTCTTCCTATGTTCTAAATTTTTCCAACCTATGTTCTAAAGTTTTTTTTTCTTCTTCTTATGTTCTAAATATTCTTTTACCTATGTTCTAAATTCTTTTGCCTATGATCTAAATTCAGTCTACTTATGTTCTAAAGTTTTTTTTTCCTAAGTTCTAAATTTTTACTACCTATGTTCTAAAGTTTCTTTAGTAATGACATTTCTGTAATTCTTTTTTTATGTTCTAAATTTTTTTGCCTACTCCTATGTTCTAAATTTAGTCTATTTATGTTCTAATTTTTTTTCCCTATGTTATAAATTTAGTCTACTTATGTTCTAAAGTTTTGTTTTCTACGTTCTAAATTTTTTCTACCTATGTTCTAAAGTTTTTTTTCCTATGTTCTAAATATTCTTTTACCTTTTGCCTATGTTCTAAATTCAGTCTACTTATGTTCTAAAGTTTGTTTTTTCCTATGTTCTAAATTTTTACTACCTATGTTCTAAAGTTTTTTTTTTCTTATGTTCTAAATATTCTTTTACCTATGTTCTAAATTTGTTTTTTCCTATGTTCTAAATTTAGTCTACTTATGTTCTAAAGTTTTTTTTTTCCTATGTTCAAAATTTAGTCTACTTATTTTCTGCTCATATAACTTAGTGCTAATTTAATTTGTTTTATTGGATTTTTTTTTAAAAAAAAAACATTTGAAGTTTTTTTAGTTATTTATAAAGATAACCTATGAAGGAATTGAACCTACATCCTCTATGCATTTGCATAATGCTCTTCCAATTGAGCTAATAGGTTTTATCATATGTTCTAAATATTATTTGCATATGTTCTAAAATTTATTGCTTAAGCTCTAAATTTTTCAATCTAAGCTCTAAATATATGTATGTTCTAAACTATTTTCCTATGTTCTACATTTTATTGTTTATGTTCTAAAGTTTTCTGTCCATGTTCTAAATATATATCTTATATTCAAATTTTTTTGTCTATGTTCTAAATTTATTTCGTATGTTCTAAATTTTTTTCATATGCTCTAAATTTTTTCTGTATGCTCTAAATTTTATCCTATGTTCAAAATTTTTTCTACCTATTTTCTATTTTTTTTTCCGTACGTTCTAAATTTTTTCTATCTATGTTCTAAACTTTATCATATGTTCTAAATTTTTACCTTATGTTCTAATTTTTTTCACCGTATGTTCTAAATTTTTAGTATATGTTCTAAACTTATTTTCTATGCTCTTTTTTTTTCCCAATATTCTAAATTTCCAATTTTTTTTCCTATGATCTTTTTTTTTTTTTTCCCAATGTTCTATATTCCTATGTTCTAAATTTTTACTATGTTGCAAATCATTTTCTTATGTTCCAAATTTTTCCTATGTTCTAAAGTTGTTCGTATATTCTACACCTATGTTCTAAAGTTTTTTCTACCTATGTTCTAAAGTTTTTTTTTTTCCTATGTTCTAAATATTCTTTTACCTATGTTCTAAATTCTTTTGCCTATATTCTAAATTTAGTCTACTTATGTTCTAAAGTTGTTTTTCTTTTCTATGTTCTAAATTTTTACTAACTATGTTCTAAAGTTTTATTAGTAACAATGTCAATAATTTGTGCAAAATTTGGGATAGTAGAATGTAACGAGTAAGTAACGGCACTCAATGTAGGAATTAGGTGTATTTGAATCAAAGGTTAGCCGTGAATTAACCTTTCCCTAATATGAGACAATGCTCCAATCGTGTCATTACCGTTACATAATCTAGGTTTAGTTAAGCATAATTAAACATGCCGCTCCTGAATGAGCATAATCCCTGCAACACACAACTGAAAGTTTAATTGACAGTTCATTGTGTTTACTGACCCAAGACGGGAAGTCATCACCTTAACCATTGGAATTCCAATAAGAGGCTCAGACTTTCGAATGCACCAGCTTATTGTCCTACCAAAACAAGACAGTTGAATGCGAAGAATATCGACAACACAAAAATGAAGGCTAAAGCAGTCCCATAATATAGAATGAACTATACTCTTTATTATTGCCAGAAATGGGGAACAAAAGAAAAGGCCAAAGATAAAATAACAAATAGAAACCAAAACACCAACGCCTAGAAACTGCCAAAAAAAACCCGAACAAAAACAGGAAACAGCAATAACAGCAAGCAGAAACAGCAGCAGCAAGTGGAACCAGCAGCACCAACCTACAACAGCAGCAGCAACCAGAAACAGACCTCAGCAGACCAGCTGCACCACCAAACGGACAACAGCAACAACCCGAGCCCAGAAGGCCAGCTGCAGCACCAGACAGCAACACAGCACAAAGAAACAGCAGCTAGCAGGAGACTAGGCTGCTAACACCAAGAACAGCACCAGCAGCACCAGGAAACAGCTAGCAACACACAGCAAGGCAGGCATCACAGCCTGAACCAGCACCACAAACAGCAGCCTGAAACAGAGAAAGCCAGCCTGCACACCAAGCAACAGCTGCACATAACAACACAAAGCAGGAAAGCTGGAGCAGGACACAGATAGGAGCAAGAAACAGAAAAGAGCAAACCCAGCTAGGCAACAACAGTCAACACCAAATCATTATAGTTCACAAAAGAGAAGAGGACCAGTCTAGACCAGAATGGAAGAGCACCACATGTAGCTTCAAAACTTCCCATAAAACAAAATGGAGAATAACCAGAAGTGTTGAACGAATAATGCTGGTTACTTCATATATTTCCACAATGATCAACACCATGTTCTAAAAGAGTTTAGAACATGCTTAAAAAGAGTTTAGAACATGCTAAGCTATGTCAGTTGCTTGCGTATCTTAAAAGTGTATTTTAGATCATAACATTGACATTCTATAAACATATCGACAAGAACAACGTGGAAAGATCAACACCATGTTCTAAATTATTTCAACCTATGTTCTAATTTTTTTCTATGTTCCAAATTTTTTCTACCTATGTTCTAAAGTTTATTTTCAGCCCTGCAATCACAAGTTCACAACCAACAACCCCTAACCAATTAGCTGCTGTTGCATAAATCAACCACCACACCACAACCCCTACAAGCAGGGGCAATCGCACCAACATCACCAATTTCGAAATCAAAATTCGAAAAAATCAGCAAAAATTGAACCCTAAATTCGAACTATAGATCCGCAAAAATAAGAAAAAATAGAACATAGAGAATAAGCCAGATTTGTTTTTAGACATGACGAATTGATGCAAGCAGAACAAGTAATGCCAATTTGTTCAAGCTATGCTTGCTCATTAATCGAGTTTAAAAGTTTTGTTTAGCCTGAATTGTTTACTTAACAAACAATTTTTAACAGAACTTATTCTTATTCTTGAGTGTATCGGGGTAGGCATTATACACAAGTAGTTGTTACACCATAATTTGGATGACTACGGCTATGAACTGAACTAATGACCAACAAAAAAAGGAAAAAAATAAATGTTTTTCAATTTTAATAACACGAGTTTAATTACCCAAAACCTGATATATTTAATCAATGAATCAAAATTGATACAGAACATTACAGCAATGAATATAAGCAGGGAAAAATGGCTGCAAAGCCACTAATATAATCATTGTGCTATACACACTATTGCACAAAAAAGAGAGAAAACAAGCGGTTTGTTGTGTGTTGAATCCTAAATCCTAAATTCGAATACCCTAAATTAGAATCCTAAATCCGCAAAAAAAGAACCCTAAATTCGAACGCGAAATTTGAAAAAATCGAACTCAAAAAAATCAAACTCCATGCGAAATTCATTAAAATCAAAACAGAAAAACGCAAATATCAAATCACAAAATCGCAAAATCAAATCAAAAAATCGGAAACATAAAATCGCAAAAATCAAATCAAAAAATCGCAAAATCTATGAACATCATGCTAAGTTCATTGAAATTTGAACAAAATCGAAAAAAAAAACAAACCTGAGTCGAAAATCCTTCAAATTGCAATTTCTATGGAGATTTTTGGGGTTTGCAGAGAGAGAATGTGATGAACACGAAGAGAGAGAAAGTTAGAGGAGAGAGAAAATTTTGATCGGTTGGTAGAGGGTATAAGGAAAAATACGTGTTTTAATCTTAACCGTCTAAATTACCTTAATCCTACGGCTGAGATTGGTTCTTATATAACTAGGGTTCTTATATAAGGAGGGGTTCTTACCGGATCCCTCCCCTATATATATATATATATAATCAAGCAACAATAACAATAACAAAAATTATAACAATTATAATCATAATCATGAATCATGTTAAAGCATAATAGCAAGATCCTAGGCTTGATACTAACAAAATTAATAACAAACTCTAGCATGTCACTAAGCAATAAAGATCAAAGCCTTAACCCTAACATGATACTAATTAACATGAATATTAGGAAGAACATAAAAGGCATCATAGGAATCATAATAAACATATTTGATATTATAACCTTTTCCCTAAACATAATACTAGGAAGATCAAAACGCCCTAACATGATACCATAGGAATCAAAATAACAACCTATACATGATTTCTAAATTATAATATCAATAAATCAATTACATCACTTACTTGGATGCCTCATACCTCTTTCTCTCACATCTAGGGCGAAGGCAACTTCGAATTTGGCTAGGTGTTTCTTGGTCTTATGAATGCGGAATTTTGTATGAGAAAAGCTAGAAAGAGAGAAGAAATCTTGAAAACTAGAGAGAATAAGAAAACTAGAGAATTATGATTTTTTGATGATGGAAAACGGAGTTATAAGAAGTCTATTTATAGAGAAAATCAGCCGGACGGATAGAAAAACAAATTAGAGTTTCGAAGAGAATAAAACAGGTTAGCGCCAGACGCTGGACATTAGCGGCAGGCGCTAAGGCTTGCGCTAGGCACCAAGCATTAGCGCCAGGCGCTAATCCCTGTCTTCAGGCGCTAGTAATTAATTTCACGCGTTTTCTTAGTTTCGATAAAATGTAGCCGTACAGAAGGGAAAAATCGTATTTTCCTTAAAAACACTTCTTTTATTCTGATTAAAATTCTAAAAAGTCAACCAAAGTCAATTTATCAATGCTAATTGAATAAGGAATGAAAAGAACCTTCTAGAAGAATCTAGAAGACTAAAATCAATTCTAATTGCATTAGGAATGATAAATCAATATTAGGCCCTACTCTAGATCATTGGGCCGCATATAAAGATCAAACCGGGTCCAGTTTAGTAATTCGGCCATAACTTCCTCATTATTCATCGGAATTGGGCTAATAATATATCGTTGGAAATCTCTTTTCAAGCCCCATCCAACTACACTATTATTGGACCCTTGCTATGGACCAAACCAAACTGGATTGGCTGTTTTCTCAAAATAGGTTTTCAAAAACAGAGAGAAAGAAAAGAATTAAAAACCAAAACCAACCGCAACACTAAACTTTCCACACTTTCACCTCATTCGATTTTGATTCGACGTGAAAGGTACTCATCACTAGGTTTGGTTTTGGGGAGACACAAATAGGTGTCTACACCTTCCCTTTTTTTTTCTCTGTTTATTCTTCTCCTCTTCGATCTTTCTTTCTCCATCTCCTATGTTCTTTATTTTCCTCTTCGTTCTTTCTTTCTCCATCATCTGTGTTCATTCTTTTAATTGAGAATTGCTTCTAGGAGGTCTAATTCATACGCATCAGGTTAATCCTCGAGCAACAAAAGGGTTGTGAATGCGCAAATTTGCTGCAATTGTGGGAAGGAAGCTCTAATTAAGAAAGTGAGAAAGGGCCCTAATTTTGGGATGAAGTTCTATGGATGTCCCATGTGGCCTGTAAGTTACAAATTTGTATTCAATTGTTGCAATTGGAGGTTTGTGTATTTATTTTCTTTATGGTTTTGTAATTTGTGTAGGACACTTAGTGCGATTTTTTCAAATGGGTAAATGAGCACACTGAAGTTGAAGAGTACCAGTTCAAGATGTTGGAAAAGGATACTCTAATATGCGAATTAGAGGTTGAACAAAATTTCAGAGATGAAAAAATAAAGAAATTGCAGTTGTAGAAAGCTAATTTGGAGGATGAATTGAAAGAAATGAAGGAAACAGTCATTGAAATAAGGATTGAGTAAGAGAAATTCAATAGGACTAAAAAAACTTTGTACTTAGCAATGGTTGCTTTTTGGATGTTCTTTGTTGTTTTTTTTTTCCTTAATTAGTTTCACTCATAACTAGGGGCTGTAATGGTTGCTTTATGGATATGCTATGTTGAATAATAAATGGAATTTGGTTAGTTTTTGTCTACATTTGCGTAACTGATTTGACATACCAAATTAACAGACTTGCCCTACCAATAAAGTGAACAAACTAAGACAGAAATTGCACAAAATGTGTGTCAATTAAAAAAGAAAACAGAAGGACAAAATTAGCACAAAATTATAGCATCTATAACCCTTCATTATACACATGAATATAATGTGCAAATACACATCATGATAGTGTGCAAATACATAAAAATACTCCCAGCATTGTTTAACAACACTTGTTCAAAGTGCACAAACACATCAAAATACACATCATCCTTTCGTAAAAGAAACACATGAACACATGAAAATAATAGTAGTTATTTTAACTAAACATAAGTACACAAAAGAGGAAGTACACAAAAAACACCACATAACAGACTTCAGCTCCATCAAGGATTCAGGCTGCACAAAGATGGATGCATCATAGCTCAGAAATAGATCTCTGCCTTGCCTTTGTTGCTGGAACCTGAGACAAAAGAACATGAACAAAAATAGGTGGTTAAGAAATTGACATAAAGGCATGAAAATTGAAAAAAAAAATTAAAAAACCAAAATATTCATAAACCAAACAAGCTTACCACTGGGTTTCCATCATCACCAAACAACACACCAATTCCAATTGGTGTCTTTGCTCTTCCTTTACCCCTAGTCATCCCTCTTCCTTGTCTTGGAACTAGTGCCTCACCAGATTCAGATCCTTTCTCTACAACTCCCCTTCTCTGGCTCTCCCTCTCCCTTGTCCTGCAACAACTGTTTCTGCAGATTGGGAACCACTCCCTGTTCTTCCCCTTCCTCTTCCATGAGCTGCATATTGTGATCTAGTAATGGTCTGAGACACACTTCTAGACACTTCACCAGAAAGAATCATCCTTCCACCCCTTCCTAACTGACTGGGTATTGCAGAAGTGGTGTGATGTGCAGAGGGACCTGTTGGAGTTGGTCCTGTTGCAGGACTTGAAGATGAAGCTAACCAGGATTGTTGTGTTGGTACATGAGTTGCTACTGCTCTTCTTGGTCTTCCCTTGACCTTTTTTGCAGGTGGTTCTATTGGTTCAAAATCCTTTTCTTGACATCCCCTCTTATTGTGACCCTTCTTGTTGCATTTTGAGCATGTCATCTCAATGCCTGACCTACTCAGAGAACCTGACTTCTTAGGATTCTCAAGGGGGTGCTTGATCCTGTTCTTTCTAGGCCTGCCAGAACCAATCTTGATTGGTGGGGGGTCCAAATTACATGGAATCCTTGGCCAATACTTCTCCCCTTCACAAGGAGGTATAGAACCACTATACACTTCTTATTTGTTTCCACTTTGTAATAGTCATCAACATAAGCCTTTGGTTCTCTATTTTTTTTAAAAAAAATGCAAGCAATAGCATGGCAGCATGAAATGCCTACCATATTCCACTTTCTATAACTACAACTCTTACCAACTAAGTCTACATTGACTTGATCATAGTAGTACCTCACATTGAACTTACTATCAGATGATGGCACTACATCACAGTAGGCTGCCTTTTCTTTCTCTTTCTCTAACCTAGCTTGTACTCTAGGACAAATTACAGAAGTCCATTTCTCCATTTCTTCTCTTTTTTTCACTAACCTTTGCATTAATGCTACCCTAATATCCTCTAACATGAAAATTAAGTGCTTAGTCCTAACATTAATGATGTAAGCATTAAAATTTTCAGCCATATTGTTTGTGATAGCATCAATTTTGATGCATGGCTTCATAAATGCTCTACAAAAGAAGTTAGGATTATACCTCCTAAATGCAAGAGCAGCTTCTGGATTCATTTCAGTCAATTCTTCAATTGCCTCATTGAAATCAGCTTCATTGTAGCATTTGGCTATCTTCCAAAACTACAGCTTCATCTCTTCTCCTATATAGGTCCTGTGTCAGAGGGCATAAATATGCCTGGCACGGTGCCTATACTCTACCTTAGGGAGCACCATAGCAACAACACTAATTATAGCCTACAAAAACAACATCAAACACCAAAGCATTAGGTACAATTAAATCAATGACTTTAGGAAACCAAACAAATGACATAAGCATTAAGTCTTACCTGATGTTCATCTGAAATCACAGCAATTCCTTCACCATCTCCAAGGTCTAAGCATGACTTCAGATGTTTGAAGAACCACTCCCATGAAAGACTGTTCTCCCCTTCCACCACAGCCCAACATATAGGATACATTTGCTCATTAGGGTCCTTGGATACAACACTCAAAATCTGGCCCCCTAAGAAATTCTTTAAAAAAGCTGCATCAACACATATGACTCTCCTACATCCTGTTTTCCACCCCTCTTTAACACCATCAAAACATGCGAAGAGTCTTTGGAACATTGGGGTTGAAGTGTTAGGTTGTGGAGCAACTACCAACTCCAAGACAGTCTGTGGACTTTCACCTTGAAGTGCCTTCAAGTACCTCTCAACCTTCATGTAATGCTCTTTCATAGAGCCATACAACAGCCTGTGAGCCCTATACTTGACTTTGTATGCAAAGTCTCAGGACACAATCACTCTGTAAGCTCTTCCTACAGTTTCAACAATCTCTTTAGCTGGCCAATGTGGCCTAGCTCTGAAAACCTCCAGCAACTGCTTTGCCACCCAAGTTGTTTTAAGTTGCCTATTATTACTCATGTTCCTATGGCATGTATGTGAATCAACTACAGTCTTCACCATCCATGTTGAATCCCTTGAATGCATAGAACAGTACACATAAAAGGGGCAATCTCCAACACATCTAACTCCTAACCTCTGCTTGCCTTTCCAACTCATAGTGTATTTCAAATCCCTCCCTTGCATAACTGCATACTTAGTTACAACATCCTTAAAGTCTGAACTATTTGCAAATCTTTGACCTGTCTTCCATTTAAACTTGGTGAAATCACCTTCAGGCCTCACTACCCCCCCTTAATACCATTTGCCTCATCATCACTGCCAGTTGGGGTGTCAATGTCTTCATCATCATCACAATCACTTCTCAAACCTCCATCTGATTATAATGCTTTGCCAACACTACCTTCATCAACTACCTTCCCCTCACAGACTTCCTTTTCCATCTACTCAGCTACTTGAAGTATCCTAGAGTTGCAATCCTTAACTATATTCCTTGCTTCCCTTAGCTCATCATCACTCTCATCAGTTTCTGCATTAATGAATAGAGATTCTTCTAGATCTTCAGCTGCCTCAGCTTCTAGATCTTTAGGACCTACTGTTAAATCACCATCATCATCTACACCCTCCTCTTGTTTCTCTCTCTCTCCCTTTCTCCATCATCCTCAGGCTCATATGGTGGATCTCCTCCATCACTAGACTCACCATCAGAACCAACTAGTTCCCTCCATTTCAAAGGGATGTTTGGCCTACTGTCCTCCTAATCATAGTCATCCACAAAATTTGTCTCTACAGTTGGCAATTCAGCAGTTGAGACAAACTCTAAAGATGGGAATTGAGAAAGGTTTGGAAAGTCAGTTTGGCTTAAGCTAGGAAATTCAGAAGAGGGTAAGGGAGCTTTAGGTTTTTTATGCTTGGCATTTATTTCTATTGGTTTAATTGTGGTGGTTGGGGCAGTGTGTTGTGATGAAGATGTAGGTGGTTCTTAGGGAAGGTAGGAATCTTTTTTAAAAGATGATGTGGTGGGTGGTTTTGGTGATGATGTGGCAGCATCTTTGTTTTGACTAGGACAAGTGTTTGGGGGTGTGACCAACTTTGTTTGTGGTCCCTTCTTGGGGGTGATTTTTTTTTCTTTTGCTGGATTTAGTTGGGAGATTTCAACTGTTTTTTCTGTTGTCTTGGATTGGGTAGATTTGCTAACATCGCTTTCCTTTGGAATAGGTTGACTCACACCAACTTCCTCACTCTAACTAGGGGGAATATCTGCATGAATTGAGTCATAAACATGCCGTACAACATACACAACAATACCCCTATTTTTAACCCCTAACTCACTCATCACTCTGCATTCTTCATCCCCATGGACAACTCTCAAACCTTTGTCCACATTCATCCCAGGAATTTGGTAAAACAATTGATTCACCCAATCCATCCCACTTTGCTTCCAAAACTCAAGCAACTCCTAATAACAAAGTTCATCTGGGTCTATAACAAAATTAGTACACTCCCTACCATTATACTCCAATTCACCATTCTTACCCAATCCAAATTCACCCCCATGCCAGAATTTGACAGTCAAACTGTCAAAATTTTACTCTTTGCAACCTATAATTACACAGCACAATTAGGCTACAAACAACAGTGCATGCATCACATCAATACTACACCAAAACCCTAATCAATCATCAGTAATCTAACTAATCAACAAACATTCATCACAACCAGCATTCTATACAAAAAATTTAACCACTGACTACTCAAATTACACAACATTTCCTAATAATAATCATGTAAACAAACTAAAATTCATGATTAATCATTTCAAATTGAAATTTAAATGCACGCAATTCATATTTCAAACCATCACAATCAATTTCAAAGAATTTAAGCAACAAAAACGTACCTTTTTCTTAGGCATTTACACAAAAGATCGAAACTTTTCTTCCTTCAATCTGCAGCACAATCGTACTCAATCAATGTAGTTCCTTTTCGCAATTAATTTGATATGCAATTCAATTTGCTTGCTTCAGTTTTTCAGAGAAAGGACATGGAGAGAGAGTGAAATTGAGAGGGAAATGAATTAAAGAGGGAAACAGAGAGTAGTCGAGGAATTTAATTCCACGTAGGCTAGGAGGTGGGGGGGGGGGAATTTAAGTCAATCCTTGACTTTACCCCAAAATGCAAGCCACGTCATCAAGTTTACCTGCAAAATCCGGTCACCCATTATTTTGTACCATTTTGGGAAGAAATATAGGAAAGGTGGTGTTATTGTGGAATAATCAAAAGGTGGTGTTATTTAGGAAAGACCGCTTAAAGGTCGTGTTATTTTTAACAAATTTTCCTAATAATTAATAGGCCCTCCTCTAGATCATTGGGCATAATTTAATTTAATCCATAACTTCCTCATCATTCATCGAAATTGGGCTTATAATATATCGTTAAAAAGCTATTTTTGAGCCCAATCCAACTACACTATTATTGGACCCTTATCATGGACCAAACCTAATTGGACTGGCTACTTTCATAAAAGAAATATTTTTGAAAACAGAAAGAGAAACATTTTAATAAAAACATCCTCATCATTAGACTTTTCACACTTTCACTTCGTTCGATAATCAAATGACGTGAAAGGTATTTATCACTGGGTTTGGTTTTAGGGAGACACATTTGGGTGTCTACAGAAGCCCCCACTTTGGCTGAGTTTGGAGAAACAAACACAAGTTTTGAAAACAAAAGTCAAAGTAGCGATAGGGATGGAGAATGATTCAGAACGTTCTGCAATCCTCAATCATTCCTGTAACGCCGATACCTGCAAACTAGCGTTAGTTAAACAGATAAAAGAGTTAAGAAACGCATATTTTGCACCGTCGAGCACACGTCTCTGAAGTAACCGATTTGTTGCTTGACGATCTTCCTCAAGCTAGAAAATATCACTTGAAGACTGCTCCGCTTGTAACTGCCTTCAATTTTCGTTGTGATAGTCTTTCGCAAGCTAGGGAACACCATTGAAGATTGCTCCGCTTGTAGCCATCCTCAGTTGTTTGTGACAACTCTCCGCAAGCTAGGGAACGCCGTCGATTTACTCCACTTGTAGCCATCTTCAGTTGTTGTGACAAATCTCCGCAAGCTAGGGAATGTCGTTGAAGACCATTCTGCTTGTAACGATCCTCAGTTTTGTTGTGATAATATTCCGAAGAAAATTACCGAAGACCACCGCTTGTTGAACCTCAATGCTCGAACTTTGCTGCTGTGATATTTGCTGAAATTACCGCGGTGCCAGTATGTTGGCGCATTTTGCTGCTTGTGATAAACAAATTTGTTTCTCCTTATATGCAATTAGGGCTTATGCTGTTAATTAGATAAACTTATTCCGTTACTTAACAATTAACCAAAAATTGTATAAGAACTAGTAGAACAACTAACAAGTCAATCTTTCCATAACAAGGCATCAATTATTCAAAGAAAAGATAAAAATTAAAAATCTTTGAAGGGAATCAATAATCCCGAATATCCGAAGCACATTGTTAAACCCAGCCATGCAATGCATCCCTTAATCTATAAATTATCCATCTATCCGTTGACATTTGACTCTCTCTTAATATACCCACTAGCCATTATCATCTTCATTAGCTGTAGTCGTTGAAGCTTAAAATATCGCAATACTCACGTCCGTACTAGGCCCCACTTTCCCTCCTTCCTCCTCTAATACAAAAACTCTCGCAAATCCCACTTTTATTTTTCACAAACCGCTGAAGAAAATAGAGTTTTTGTGAAGTGGGGTTTTGTCTTTGATTAATTTACGGAAGGTGTTGATCAATGGAGTTGCAAAACGTTGGAATTGTTAGCTGTGGGAAGTGGATTAAGCGCCCAGAAAAAGCTAATTTGGTGGTTTTGGGAAAATCTTATAAATCATCTTCTGCAAAATCAAAGCTTGAGATTTTCTCCTTTGATTCTAAGACCCTTTCTCTCTCTTCTTCTCCATTGGTATGATTCTATATTTTATTTAAATTTTAAATTTTGATGGGGTTGATCATAATTATTCTGAAATTGAATTTTGGGTTGTTATGTTTTTCAGGCTGAATATGACATTGAAGATGGAGAGCCAATTTGCATTGCGGTGCACCCAAATGGGGATCAAATCATTTGTGCTACTTCTTCTGGTGATTGCAAGTATTGTCTATAATCTTTTTCTTTTTTTTTTGTCATCACTTTTAATTTCAGTTTTAGCTATGATTTGATGGTTTGATGCATTTTTGGCTTATGGAAGGTTAATGGGTAGTTGATAGAACAGGGTTTGAATCTGTCTTTGTTGCGAACTCGTAGAAATTGTACTTGAACTACTTTTATTCATTACTCATTAGTATAGTCCATATATATGTATGATATGCTATATTTGTTTGAATATTGTTCTAAATATATGATATGCTATATTTGTTTGAATATTGTTTAGGCGTAAGTAGATTAATCTTGGTTGACCATGAGTGTGAGAGTCATTAATTTTAGTGTGTTAGCTGTTTTAGGGAAGTGGGCCTTCTTTTTGGGGGGTAGTAGGGGGGTTATTCGGGTAGGGAAGTGGGCGTATACTCGTATAGTCTATATATATGTAAAGATATCAAAGGCAGTTTGCTAATTTAGCTGGTATGTAAGATGGATGGGAGAGATATTGGACTCAAACAAAAAGGAGATGGAAGAAGGGAAGACAATTAAAATTAGAAGATGATTGAGAGAAGATCCCTTATTCAACAATTTGCAGTAGTAAGTAATTTTTGTTCAAAGGTTTGGTTGCATAATTGTTGTGTTTGATTAGGATAGGCCGTTAGTACTATTAAGACCTGTGCAGAGCATGCTCATACTCAAGATTAGTGATGTTGTTTGAAAGTCTTGTGGATTTAGTAATATAAAGTGCCATTGAATCTGTAAAAAAAAATCTGGCAAGATGAAGCTTTCGAAGTCTCCAATTATCCCTGAAAATGAAATTTTTTTTTATTTAAAAATTTAAAGAGACTTATGGAGTTGATGTGCTCAAGTTATTAGTTTACTGATCCTATTTTCTATACATATAGAGCAGGAGTGGTGCAAAGCCTTTCAAACAGACCCATGCTTGATATTATCTTCTTAAATTATTTTGATCCTTGGTCTTGCCCTAAAAATCAGGCTTACTCAAAAGTGATAGCAAATACATGTAAGTGGGCATAATGGTTTGAACTTCATCAACAAAAGGCAGCTTGCTCAAAGCACTAGTCTGCTTTTTGCAATGTGTAAATGGGCCTGATTTTTCTCCACAAAATTCTTTCCCTGATATGATTTTCATTGAATAAAATCCTGGCGTTGCCAGTTTTGTTATGTCTAACTACCCTTTAAACTTTTTTTCTTGTTTTCCTCCAGTAATTTTTGTTTAAGAAACATCTTGCACATCAGATTTTGTGCATTTTCTTTCTATCCAAATTTCCATGTAGATCATTACATTTGTTATGTTTCCTTTCATCTTCCATGATATGCTTTTAGACTCAGATATTCAATTGTAGAGGCCATGCCGTTGTAAGTTTGTTATGTGTGGAAAGTAACTTAATTTATCCTTGGGGTTTTATGAGTTTCTGAGTAAATGAACTTCCTGCGATTTTGTGTTCAACTAGTGGCATTCCATGGATAATACCGAACTTAAACACTGCTATCTTGAACTTTTGGTAATAGAGACTTTATGACTGACGACAACATTGAGAACCCAAATTTTGGTTATTTTGAAGTTTATGCTTATTGCTTGTCTCCTTTAATCCTTTTCCTATCTATCCTGAGTCTCTCCAATGTGATCCTCTTCAATGAAGACGACAACCACATTAAAAATTGAAGCCTTAATCCCTAAGATGGGGTCGGCTATACAAACCAACATTTTGTCTCCTGAACTGGTCAACCATGATCCTTTCCTTCCATACCTTTCTTACATGCTCCTCCAAACCCAACTATTTCATGTCCTTCTCAACTTCTTCAATCCATGTCATGTTTGGTCTTCACCGCCTTCTTCTAAAATCCCCTGGATCCTAGCCCTCTACTTTCCTTATTGATGTGTCTTACATGCCCAAACCAACACATTCGGTTCTTCCCTATATTATCCTCAATGTTCACAACTCCAACTTTCCTCCTAATATCTTCATTTCTAATTTTATCCTTTAAGGTGTTCCCACACATCCATCTTAACATACACATCTTTGCTACTCTATCTTCCTAATATGATTGTTTGTGAAAGCCCGACCCATAACAACTTTGGTCTAATAGCCGTCCGATAAAAATTTCTGTTTAACATCAAATGTATGCTACAGTCACACAATACCTAGTTGCCATTCTCCATTTGAACTAACCGGACTTAATCTTGAGGGTTACATCTTGGTCTCCATTCTTATACATAATTGACCAAGGTATTTTAAACTACTCATTCATGGGCACCTCCTTAGCATCCAAGTTACTATATCCCCGCTTGACTTCCTCCTAGTGCTAGAACTACATTTTATGTACTTAGTCTTGCTCCGACTTAGCCTAGACCCCCAAGATTCTACATTCTGCCTGCGTTGCTCCAATTTGGAGCCTCTTTAAAGACAACAGGGTAATAATGCTGATGTTGTATTTCAAGATGTCAAGGTATAAACTTTTGAGGATAATTTGAAAGGTTTAAAACTTAGTTTGGTTAATGCCAGACAATCAAGCCAATCAAGGTCTCAAAAATAATGCCAAGGACTAAAAAAAAACAGGGATTTATCTGGTTAGTAGATAGAGCTATTCAAAATAGATGCGAAGGAAACATATTGATGTGGTACTCTATAATTCAAATAATTTACAAATCAGTTGATTCTCAAGCCTCCTTTGATTCATATCGAAATTAAGTTTTTGAAAAGAAGAATGACATACCAGTTAGTTCATGAAACAAAATATCCTACTCTGACATATGAATTATCATTTAAAAAAAAAAATTGGCAAAAGCTTAGGGCTTTAGTCCACCCCCTCCCCAAATGTTTGCATACAATGAAGTAGATTTTAACTAATACTCAATGTTATTCTCTGAATTTTTGTAACCATATAATTTATTACCCAAAAGAGCATACTATGATCTGTAATTACCCCGTCAAAACAATACCCATAGTACATTTGCATCCCAAACTTACTAGTTTAACCATGCTTCTTAATGAGAAGATTTGATATTTTGTTTTCAAGAGCTCTGTCATTGGCCCTTTAACCTTCCACTAAAGACCTTACTCCCCATTGTCAGTAGATGCTAAACTCTGATATGGAGTATTATGAAGAGCAAGGTTCTCAATCAAATTCACTTTGGACTCCGTTTACCATGCACATGAAACAGCTTCCTTCTATGAACACTTTAAAAATGCAGTTCAGCTATTTTTTCACTTAATTTTTAAGAAGTATTTAACTTTTTGTGTACAAACTGCAGATTATTTGAATTGTGTACTCAAGAAACTTCTGTGAAACTGTTGCCTAAAGAAGCACCATCTCTACAAGGTGTTGGACTGCAAACTTGTATAGAGTTTAGCGTTGATGGATGCAAACTTGGTTGTGGTGGAGAGGTAAGATGTTTATGACTCTATGGAATCTGATTTGAAGAAGTGAATGAAAAGGGGCAAGTTTGTGTGGTCTAGTTTTATTGATGCTTGCTTTTCTTCACTCTCTTTTTCCAAGCAAAATAATACATATGCTGTTCTTTTTCCTTTACTTTAATCCCACATTACCTAATTTACTCTTCTCTCATTCAGGATGGGCATCTAAGAATCTTAGAGTGGCCTAGCTTGCGAATAATTCTTGATGAACCAAATGCTCAAAAGTCCTTTCGGGATATGGATTTCAGGTGACAATAAATTCCATATATTTAATATCCTTATTTGGTTTTGAATCCCATTCAAGTAATTAGTACTTAGTTGTGCACTTAGAGTAGATTGGTAGATAGATTGTTGTTGGATAAAGGAACCCGATTTATTTGCCGCCAAGTGGTTGGCGGTTACAGTTATTTAATGACAATTTTGTTTATATTATATTATTTTTATTTTTTAATACTCCTATGAGTGAAGAATAATGTCGTCACCTGATATTTCCTCTTTCAGATTTTTCAATGCTTCCTCTTTTTTCTTTGTCTTCCAATTCCTAATCTGATTAATCATAAATAAGTATGTCAAGCATTGCAAACATGTCAAATTGACTGGGGTACTTTAAAAATTCATAAAGATCTTTTAATTGCTTTAATGGGTTGGTATTCATGATGTAAGTTATATATTGAAACTTTTATATACATGGCCACATAAAATATTATGCTATTGCTATACATTTATGAGAGACTGGGTGTTTCTTTCCGAAGATAACTAGCTTTCAGTTGTGGATATGACCCCAGCAAAGCAGATTCTTATTTTAATAAAGCAAGGGCCTTCAGTAAATCATAATTAGCTCCTTGTTATGCCTCTTTCATGTTTTCTTCCATAACCAGGATAACTTTACAGTTGTCTCTTGTTAGGCTCTTAGCGTTACTAACTGATTGCCAACTTCTGGTATGTATTGGATTCTGTTTGTAATGCTTATTGGAAAACAGTAAAAGTTGGCTTGATGATGCGTAGGTTTTTTAATATGAGTAATATATTTGGCTTATACATCGATTTTTTTACAGTACAATCTGGTGTGGTTTTATCATTGAAGCCCCTTTTTATAGTTTTACTTGGAACAATCAATTAAACAATGTACTTCTGTTGTTGTTGTCTTTCAGCCTAGACTCTGAGTTCTTAGCCTCAACTTCTACTGATGGTTCAGCAAGAGTTTGGAATGCAAACGATGGAGTAACTGTGGCAACCTTGAAACGAGATTCAGTAAACCACTCGATTTAGTCTTAATTATTCATATGTGCTGACTTTTGATAACTTGGGCTGATGATATGTAAGTTTCTTGTGCAGAATGAAAAGATTGAATTATGTTGCTTCTCAAAGGATGGAACTAAACCTTTTCTGTTTTGCACTGTTCAAAGAGGTAAATAAGCTTCTAGGTGATGCAGAGTTATGTACTTTTTTGTGAAAATTTTTCTTAAATTATCTGTAGTTGTAAACTAAAATAGAATTCGTCTAAATACAGCTAAGGCTAAGGCTAAACCGATGACTGTTGTTTGGGACATGAGTACTTGGAATAGAATTGGTTATAAGGTACTGCTTGCAAAGCCTGCTTCGGTGTTAACCACCAGCCAAGATGGAAAATATCTTGCCTTGTAAGGACCTAAACTCTAAAGAATTCTCACATACATCTGAGCTTCACATCAAATTGCTGTGCGCTTTCTGTTTTTTCATGTATTGGTTCAATTATCATCTGATGGATTTTACTCTTACTGTCTCTGTTTGTTATAGCCTAGTTCCATCTAGCTTTCTATTTTATGTAACTATGTACAAGTACTTTTTCAATATGATACTATTTAGGAGGCAGAGATCATGCTTGTATGCTTTTAGATTTTGTTTACTTTTCTTAAAGGAAGCATGCTTCAAATCAGTTCTGTTCCTGGTAAATACTTCCTCCGTTTTTTTTAGTTGACACTTTTCTTTAGTCACGTTTGCCAATGAACAATTTCAACCATTCATATCTTTAATTACCGATAAACAAAAATTATGAAAAGTTGATATTTTGAAAATATATATCGTGATGAATCCAACAAAATCCCACATGACTATATTTTTCAGTATGTGTAAAGCACAAAACTTGGTCAAAGAGGAGTATGTGAATAGTGCTAAAGTCAAAAGGTGTCAACTAAAAAAAAAAACCGAGGTAGTATTGAACTATTGATTAGAAAACTCAATATGTCAAAAGCTTATCCTTACAATTTGGAGGCTCTTTGCCTCATTTCAATACATAAATAGTGTCGCATTGAACATTAATATAGCCTGTCGTCTCCCTCGTTAAACTTTAGAGAGCTGAGTCAAAGCAAATAATGCTGAGCAAGAGTAATTCCGGTAGCAGTATAAAGTATTGTGTTCTATTGTTTTGTTGACATGCTTGTTGGGGGTTTAACTGATTATTTTCCTTCAAATACTATTTTTTTCTTTTTTGACAGGGGAAGTAAAGATGGTGATGTGTGTGTAGTTGAAGTAAAAACAATGAGGATCAGTCACTGGAGTAAGAGGTTGCACCCGGGTACATCCATTGCAGCACTGGAGTTTTGTCCAAGTGAAAGGTAGCTTAAAGTTCAATGTTTATATATGACTCTGCTGTTGTAGTTGCTGATGCCTGATAGTATGTTTATGAACTTTTTGCAATTTATGATTTACTTTGTCCTCTTTCTTGTAAATCTTCAAGTGTATCATCTTATCTTAGTAGCTGCATTATAGCTCAGTACCCAGATGAAGTATAGAAAGGGTCATGTAGGCATCAAATAAAAGGAATTTGGTTTAGTGTATTTGGTAAATATATGGTGAATTGCTGTGGATGGGTGCAGGGATTGATTCGAATAAAGCTAAAGAAATGTCACTTTGAATTTCAAACTTATCCTTTTTTATTCTTCACAGAAAAGTAGGCATTGTTATGACATGTTCAAAGCCTTTTTCCAATTTGTTCTGAATGCTATTAATTTGTTCTTTGCTTACTCAATATGCCAGCCCCTTTTTTTACCCTCACAAACTTGTACTGTTAGTATGTTACCCATTAAAGATAGTTAAAAGATTTTGAAAGATTACAACATGAGGCATTGACCTGTCTGGTTTCTTGGCCTTTGCAACCCTTTGAAATTTTTGCGGGTTCTGCGCCCTCTTATTATTGGAGTGTCTTTAAACATACATCTTGCACTTTCCATGCAGACCCTTTCTAGTAGGCACTTCCATAATCAACCTTCTAGGATGTTAAGAGGGTAGATTTGTGTTGGATGTGTGCAGGGAAGTGACAAGATATGATGGTTAGATTGTGAATTGCCAAGGGTGTTGGAGATTGATATAAAACCATGGATTCGGGGAAGTAAGCCCTTTTGGCCTTATAGAGCTCCTAGAAGAGAGCTTCTTTATAGACTTGCTTGCTTTAAATCTCGATCTCATGCAATTCTTGCTTGACAAGCGAGTAAAAATGATTTTTTAATAAAAATTCAGAAACACCAAGAAGAAATTCTGAGGAAAAGCAATATGATAAGTTGCATTGCCGGATCTTTGTTAGGTTCTTAGGAGGCAAGGACTTCACATCTATAGTTGTAAATACATTTAAAGGCCTAGTTTAAGAGAAAGTTTTTACCGCTATGTACTTTTGATGCTAGGATATGTCATTCTCATTTATAGCTGTAAATACATGCCTCGAAGTTCACCTTGTTCAAATGACCTGATTCTGTTAAGGGGAGTAGTAATTGTTTTGATCTTCAACTTGGCTGCCTTGCAATTGTGTTGCTTGTTGACATGTTTATCTGACATTGTATTTCCAGGGTTGTACTTACAACTACTAAAGAATGGGGCGCTAAGGTGACACAGCTAACTGTTCCTGTAGAATGGAAAGGTCGACCTTTCTCTCTATAATGCATTCCCAAGTCTTTCATAAATGGCGCTAAGGCGACGGTGCTAACATTCATGTCTCTTTTTGCAGATTGGCAGATCTATGGACTCCTGCTTGCTATGCTTTTGATTTCTGCAATAGCCTTTTATATCTTCTACGTGATGTCCGATTCTTTTTGGCAGCATCCTGAGACATATCAGCCCTCTACATCGCACATCGATTCCCTTCTAGGAGACCAACTTTCATCTGAGGATCCACTTGGGCCACTCGATTTGTGATACTTGCTTTGAATATCATAGTGTTTTGGGGTGCAACCAGGTTGAACCATCTTTTTGCAGTCTTAATTGGTGAGGTTACAGAACTTACAGTTTACACTGCTCTCCTTACTCTGCAGTTCTAGCAAGGCAAGGTAGCAAAGTTGATAATTTCAATCTTACATTTTATTCATAATTTTTTTTTTATTTAACTGTCCACTCTTCCATAGGACACCAATGTATTGGTTTCTGAATATTAAAAATTACTTACCTGTAACTCTTAAATATGTATCCAATTTTAGGGGTGTTATTAGGATACATATACAAAATATATTTCTATTACTCTGCAAACTTTTTATACAGAATAGTACTTTTGCATCTGTGCTTACCTGCTATTCGCCACAAATTTTAAATCATTCATGTCATATAATAAGAACTACATTAAGTGCATGTTTGGTTCGTAGAAACCGAACGACTATTCTTGTGGTGGTACACTGGTACGGAAGGCATGGACTCCACGAACGTCCTACGCCCCCTTATTAGTAAGGCAGGGAAATGGATACAAATAACCAAATCCGTTACTGACTGTTTGGTTTGGTAGCACATATATCTGAATCCGTTTGCTCACGGTAATGCAATCCAGCCAAATTAAGCCGCTCCCTCCTCTGCGGTAGCAATTATTCCTACTCTCCTCTAACTAGGGATGGCAGTGGATCCGGACCCGACCCAAATCCGTGGATCAAGATTCGTTTTTCACGGATCCGGGTCTTCAAAGTTTTTGACCCAACGGATCCGGGTCGGATCTGGGTCCTGCTGAAAAAAACGAATCTGTATCCGGGTCTAGCCCCCAGACCCGGATCTAGATCCGTTTACCCGTTTTTTTTTTTATTTTTCCTATAAAAATTAAAATTAAAATTGTGTGTTTTCTTTATTAAAAATGTTGATAATGTTAGTAGTGATAAAAATTAGCCCTTTTAAGAGATGAATTTTGGATGCTCATATCGGATACATCATTGTTGTTTTTTCACTAGCTTATTTGTAACATCGTATTTCGTTGTTTATAATTTTATTTCAAAATATAAGTTTATAAGTTTGGTACTTTGTGTTTTTAAATTAGTTGTATAACTTTAATATAGGTTGAATTAACTTAATAACCCCCGACGAAAGTTTGTAATGCATTTTTTGACCCAAACATTAGGTTTCTGGTCGGATCTGGATCCTAGATACAAAAACGGATCTGGATCCGGGTCCATCCAGACCCGGTCCAGATCCGACCCGTTGTCATCCCTACCTCTAACCCAAAAGGTTGCGATGAGTAAAAAAAAAATGCTCACTACTCACTCTTCTCTTTCTCATGCTAAGTCCAAATGTCAAAAATCATTCTTTTTTTTTTTTTCATCTTTTTAAATGTGGAAGATTGTGAATTTAGGGGGTGTTTGGTACAAGTATATCAAAGGTAGAAAACGGATTCATGAAATCCAATCCATTACCTATTGTTTGCTTTAATGGGTATGGTAACGATTACCGTTTCTTGCGGGTAATTGAATCCTCCAGATTGTTTTCCCTTCTTATCCACTGGTAACAGATCACGTTACCTGCTGATGCTTCCCTCATTCATTACTTTCTACTTCTTATCCTCACATGCTCACATTTCACATCCTCATATCTTCACTTCCAAATACCAACTCTCTCTTCCAAAAATTTCTATCAAAATAACAATGATTTTTGGTGAAATTGTCACTGCCCAAAAATCCAAAAAAAAAAAAAGAGTGAAATTATTCAATGTTTGCAAGAGCTAAAGCAATCAATGGTGTAATTCTCTTCTTCTTCATCATCTTTATTCAATATTTCAAAATTTGAATCTATTTTGCCTTTATATTTGCCAAGTACAAATCTTTGAATTATTTGTGTAATTTCATAATTGATTCTAATAAAATTTCAATGAAAGATTCAAAATTCTACACTGAAGTTTTTGGAACAATTTATGCAATCTTCGAATCATATTGTTTTAAAAATGAAGTAAAATTTAGCTTCAATTTTTCATTCAACAAAATTCATATCAATTTGAATTTTTTTTTTTATTTTTGGTAATGATAAGAATAAAAATGCAAGGATGTCTAATTTTTAATTTTTTTTTTCCTGGAGGAAATATGCGTAACATAAATTTTTTTCTTAATTTGATATATTTTCCAGAGTTAAAAATTCCTTTATTCAAGATATTTGTATAACTTCCTTCAGCTTTTATGAAAAAGACGTACAAAATTTGCTAGAAAAAGAATTGATAAATAAGAAATGATTTCTTTCCATCATCGACTATACCAAACAATTGGTAGTAAAGGATTGACTTATAATTGTTTCCATTCCATTTCAATACCAACCAACTGATAAAAGTAACATTTATCGTTATCCTTTCTCCTTCTCAACAAATTCCTTTCCATTCCGTTTACGCTTATTATACTAAACACCCCCTTAATATTTGCTTAAAAATATTATTAACAGCAATAGAAAGTTAGATTAGGAATCAGTCTCATAATCAATCCAAACAACTCATAACAATCATGCTTATTGTTACCTTTGCCTGCTCTTATTTGATACCATTCCATTCCATTTCCTATGTTCATAACAAACACACCCTATTTTAAATCATTCATGTCATCGGTTCCCTTTGTTTTTTTTTTCTTACCTTACTCCTTATTACCCCATGCAAACTACATACAACAATATCTTCTTTTTATTATCTTACACAAAAGAGAAAGTGAAGGTTCAATGGGCACTCAAGAGGGGGGGGGGGGGGTGAATTGAGTGTTAAGTAATCGTTGGCTAATTTTGCTTCTTTTCGGATTATGTGTGAGGAACCAGTTGTGCTGGTTCCCGTACGCAGCGGAATATAAATAAGCAATAAAGAAGACAACAAATTTAACGAGGTTCAGCCAACTCAGGCCTACGTCCTCCTATCCTAAGTTCTTTATTAATCTACTCCGAAAAACAAAGACAAAGAACACTCTGCTGTTTCCCTACTCCGGGAACCAGCAAACCCCACACTCTACTCCGAGTGTGCTCTCGACTTACACTCGTAAGCCCAATGTGTTTGAACTCACAAACACTCACCCAGCCTTTAACCCCTTTGTTAAAGACTCAATACAAGAATCAAGAACTCTCCTTTGATCTCACTTCTACGAAGCTAATTAAGAGAAAAAGTTTAAGTACTAGAATGCTCTTGTATATAACTTGATGAATGGGATTAGTGCTTAAGTATATGCTCTCAAATAATTGCTCTTTTTAATTTCTGGAGAGGCACCCGAAATATGTGAAATAAGATGAGTTTATATAAGCTTAGATTCCTAAAACCTAGTTTCCTTAAATCACACAATCTTAGAGAATAAGATATATTGTAATTTTAGGAAAGTATTTATCTTATTTGATTTAATCACAAAGATAGAATCAATTAAGATAAATACTCCTAGTTTTTAGGTAACCAAGAATATTTCATCTTATTTCCAGCTGCACAAAATATTTTCAAAATAATCTTTTCGAAAAAATCTTTTTGTAAAATCTTTTTCCAAAACGGCAGCTCGAATATTTCGTACAGTGAACCTGGTTCCCCGACCTGGTTCCCTGAATTGAAACATGTTATGAAACCTGTTCCAACTTTGTACCAGATTTCATATCATACTTCAATATACTTTTAAGCACTTATATAACCCAAACATGCAAGCATACTACGGAGCATATTACATGAAAACCTAGATAACTCTTTTGTGATATAGTCTTCCTTCATGTAAACTTCAAGTCTTGAAAACCTTCTTTGAATAACCTCAATTGTAACCAATGGATCTTTCTTCAATCTCTTCGAAAGTCCTATTTGCTTCAAGACTTGGAATCAACTTATATACTGCACATTCAACAAGGTTAATGCACAATATAAAGTAAGTGACTGCTTTTCCGCATAGCAGTCGAGGAAACGGTTCATACTGGTTCCCCACCAGTACATAGCACATTTATCATCTAACTGTTTCCTGTATATAGATAAGTTAGTTCAATAGATAACTCATATAATCAATAACTTATCTAGGGAAACAGTGTTCTATTATAGCTGGTTCCAACCAACTGTTTTCAACACTTATTAAGACCTGTTTCCCATAGCTGTTTGTCATCATTCAAAACCATCATTCAAAACTAAAGGACTCAACAAATTCCCCCTTTTTGATGATGACAAACTCTTGAAGTTCCTGAACCTGTGGACATGCTCAAAAAGAAAACTATCAAAAACTTCAAGGACTCAAGACTCTTTGGAACAAGTCAGTTAGGCCAACTGGTTCCCTAAACAGAAAATAGAAAATACGAAATAAAAAGACTCAAACTGACTCAATCTAAACTAGCTAAACCTCAAACTGACTCAATCTAAACTAGCTAAACCTTAGGCTTCAACTTCAAACTACTTCCCCCTTTTGGCATCATTAAAAAGTATCCACAAGTAAAAGCAATGTGCACAAGTTAATGTGCTTATCCATACAATGGCATCAACCACCATTCAAGCATTATGCTGCAAAAAGAGATTAGTCAAACAGTTCATACCATAGCAGAGTTAGTAGTTCATACAAGCCAACAAAGTTCAACCAAAGAAGCCCAAATCCATCCAAAAAGAAAGTTCATGGAATGGAGAGAAGTAGACAGACCAACAAAATCAGTTATTTTAGAATAAACATGAGGGTGAGGAAACAAGAACAGAAACAGCATCACTCCTCATCATCATTCTCGTTCCCTTCCTCCTCCTCGAACTTTGCAACATCTTCTGTATTATCATCTGATTCCTCTTCATCCTTGTCACCATGCTCTGCTTAAACCAAAATCATTATATTACTAAGCATATTCTTGTGATTCCCCAATCTGTTTCAAAACCACTTCCTGACCTGTTGGTTCTTTTTTTTTTTTTTTTTTTTTTTATTTTTTTTATTATAAATCATGAGAGATCCGCACTTATTCATAAAGTTCTCCTTGTTGCATAACGAGTACAAGACTAGCATCACATCAATCAAGCAAAGACCTCCACCCTTTTGTGGTGTGAAAGGTTCTTGCTGGTACCCTTTTTCTCTTGGTTTCCGGAAGAGAATTAATGGACTGTTCCTCCTACACCTTCTCAGTGAACTTCTTTAATGAAGATTGAGTTACTCTACTTCGTACCATGGTCTTAACAATGAGTGTCTCCTCATTGTAACCAACAATCTCTATTTCATCCTCTTCACTCTGACTTTTCCGAATTTCCTCCAACTTCGGGCTTAAGGACATTTGAGCTTCCTTCTGATGTTCCCCCTGAGACTGAGCTGGTTCCTTGAGTGAACAGTAACCGAATGAACAATGATGAATTTAAAGCATACGAGAGAGAGAAAGAGAATTTCGAGTGATGATGATTGATGATCTGCACAAAGGGTTAGTGTATATTTTTAACAATGAAGCACAAAGAGAGAAGAAGGAAAGAAAAGAGTTAGTTGAGCCAATAAAAAGCAACTTTAAAGGATATTTTTAAATTGAAATCAAAAATTTGGTAATTATCTTTTACCATAATTATCTCAACCAACTATAAATAAGGCATATGATATGTTTGCCTTTTATATGGGATTAAATAACTGAAATAAGATAAATTCCTTCCAAAAGGAAATATCTTATAGTAATCTTCCGAAAATAAAAGATATTATCGGATGACATATCAGAGCTGGTCTGCTGTTTCCCTTTGCTGGTACCTGTATAGAACCATGTCACGCTGTTTCTGGCAATTCAGCCTGATTTCACCTGTTTCTTACAACAATGATTCTCAATCCTTTTGAGATTTTGAACCATCTACACAACACTTGAAAGATATCAACATAAGTATGTACACACACTATACAAGAGAATACCATTCTAACCAATCATTGAAGGAAGTAATTGAAGCCAATACCTAAAATCTAACTAGACCTAAAAGGACTCTTAACCTACAAAAAGACTCTCTACACAAAGGCTTTGTGAAGATATCAACAATTTGATCTTCACTTTTACAAAACAACATCTCCACCAATCCTTTTTCCACATTGTCTCTTAAAAAATGGTGTCTTATTTCAATGTGTTTTGTCTTGGAGTGTTGCACAGGATTCTTTGAAATATTGATTGCACTAGTGTTATCACAAAAAATAGGAACACTTTTATAAATAACACCAAAATCTTTCAGCTGGTTCCTTATCCACAGTAGCTGGGAACAGCATGAAGCTGCAGCTATATATTCAGACTCTGCTGTGGATAGGGCCACTGAATTTTGCTTTTTAGAACCCCATGAAATTAGACAAGAGCCAAGAAAGTGTGCCATATCTGATGTGCTCTTTCTATCAACTAAGAAACCAGCATAATCTACATCTGTGTATCCAATAAGATCAATGGTACTGCCTTTGGGGTACCACAATCCCAGATTTGCTGTTCCTACAAGATACCTAAGTATCCTTCTAACAGCCTTCAAGTGAGATTCCTTTGGATTGCTTTGAAACCTAGCACACAAACCAACAGAAAACACAATGTCAGGTCTACTAGCTGTTAGGTAAAGTAGAGAACCTATCATTCCTCTATAAAGAGAAGCTTCAACATCTTTTCCCTTAAGATCAGCATCTAATTTTGTAGATGGGGGAACAGGTGTATCATAAGCTTTGCTGTTCTCCATGCCGAATTTTTTCAGCAACTCTTTTAAGTACTTTTGTTGATGGATCATTATTCCATCATCCATTTGCTTAATCTGCAGCCCTAGGAAGAATCCTAGTTCTCCCATCATGCTCATTTCAAATTCACTCTGCATAAGATTAGCAAATTCATCACATAAAACCTGATTAGTAGCACCAAATAAAATATCATCAACATAAATTTGTACTACAATCAAGTGTTTCCCCCTGGTTCTTATGAACAAGGTCTTGTCTACTGTTCCCCTCTTGTAATCATTTGCCATCAAGAAATTGGACAATCTTTCATACCAAGCCCTCGGAGCTTGTTTCAACCCATATAATGCTTTGTCCAACTTGTACACATGTTGGGGGAACAGTGCATCTTCAAAACCAGGTGGCTGCTCCACATATACTTCTTCCTTTAAATATCCATTGAGGAAGGCAATCTTTACATCCATCTGAAACAGCTTAAAATTCATGTGAGCAGCATAAGCAATTAAAATCCTAATAGCCTCTAGCCTAGCTACTGGTGCAAACGTCTCATCATAGTCAATTCCTTCTTGTTGATTGTACCCTTGCACCACTAGCCTTGCTTTGTTTCTGACTATAGTACCAAGGTCATCTAACTTGTTTCTAAAGACCCATCTAGTGCCAATGACTGATCTTTCCTTGGGACGGGGAACCAGGTGCCAAACCTGGTTCCTCTGAAACTGATTTAACTCATCTTGCATAGCTAGTACCCAATCAAGATCAGTCAATGCCATTTTATAGTCGGTAGGCTCTACATTAGACAGGAAAGAATAGAAAGCACAAAAGTTTTGAAAAACATTTGTTCTCGTTTGAATCCCCTTATTTATATCACTAATTATTTGATCAGTGGGATGAGAAGATTGATATCTATAACTTTTAAAATTAAGACTGTTTTGTGCTTTCTCATTAAGTTGGGAACCAGCATGTTCATGGATCTCTCCTTCTTCTGAGGAGCCAGGAGGATTCACATTCATGCTGTTTCCTCTATCATTACTTACCTCAGGTTCAGGGGTGGTACCTTCTTCTGTTCCCCCTGAACTCATTACCTGTCTATTATTTGAGGAACCATCAGGACTTGGTTCCCCTTCAGAGTCCTCATTATCTTCATTTTCTTCTCTAGGAACTTCATCATTATCATCTGGTGGAGTATTTGGTAGGCCTAGATCTGCTTGCACTTCATCCGTGGGACCAGTATACTGGTTCCCCGTGAAATCTATCAATCCAATCACTTCATCAGGTTGTACCTGCGCAATCTCAGAAGACATGTTAAATTCATCAAAAATGACATGGACACTCTCCTCAACACAAAGAGTCCTTTTATTGAAGACTCTATATGCTTTGCTGTGAGAAGAGTATCCAAGAAAGATTCCCTCATCACTTCTAGGATCAAACTTATCAAGTTGATTCTTCCCATTATTATGCACATAACATTTACATCCAAAGACACGAAAGTATGTGATGTTGGGCTTTCGACCTTTAAGAAGTTCATAGGGAGTCTTATTTAACTTTGGTCTAATGAGACCTCTATTCAATATATAGCAAGCAGTGTCAACAGCTTCTCCCCAAAAACTCTTTGGGAGACCACTCTCAATGAGCATCGTCCTCGCCATCTCCTCAAGAGTTCTATTCTTCCTTTCTACAACACCATTTTGTTGAGGTGTTCTAGGGGCTGAGAAGTTGTGATTAACTCCATGTTCCCTACAATAATCAATAAAGTTAGCATTATCAAATTCAGTACCATGGTCTGATCTTACCGAGACCAGCTTGTGGGTGAGCTGGTTCTCCACTTGTTTCACCAATGTTACCCATTCTTCAAACGTTTCATCCTTTGTGTGTAACATCATTACCCAAGTGTACCTAGAATAATCATCAACCATAACACAGACATATCTATGACCTCTTCGACTTTGTACTCTCATGGGACCACACAAGTCAATATGTACAAGTTCGAAGGGTCTGCTGGTACTCATAATAGTTTTAGGCTTAAAAGAAATTTTGACCTGTTTCCCCCTTACACATTCAGAACAAACTTTATCAGCTTCATACTTAATGTTAGGAAGGCCTACAACTAAGTCACGTATTTTAAGTTTGTTTAGAAGTGTTAGGCTAGCATGTCCAAACCTCTTATGCCAAATCCATTGATTATTGTCAGAAACAGCTCTCAAACAGATGGACTTGTCTTGAGGGATTTTATCTAAGAAGGTGATGTAAACATCATGCTTCCTGGTTCCCTCACATACAAGTTCTCCTGTTTGTGAGTTAACTATGTGACATAGGTTGGCTTGAAACTCAACTATATTACCTTTGTCACATAATTGAGAAATACTCAAGAGATTATGTTGCAAGCCTTCAACATAATAAACATCATCTATTGCGTTAGAAAGTGTCTTACCAACCTTACCTAAACCAGTGATGGTTCCCTTGCTGTTATCCCCAAAGGTGACACTTCCTCCATCAAAGGCCACTAGTGAAAGGAATTGATCTTTATCCCCGGACATGTGTCTTGAGCAACCACTGTCCAAATACCAATAGGTGTCTCCCTTCACTCTAGCCTGCAAGAGCAAATCAAACATTAGTTTTAGGAACCCAAACATACTTGGGTCCCTTTTCAACAACATTAACATCTTGTTGATCCTTTCTTCTCCACACATATTTTACACCCTTGCTGTTCTTATTAGCACTAATTTTCTTAGCTGGACATTCATGTATCTTATGTCCATTTTTACCACAATGAAAACACACATGCATCTCTTTAGTCATGACATACTTGCCTCGTTGATATTCTTTGATCCAGGTGGTTTCTCTGGGAGACCAGTTAGTCCTGGTTCTCTGTCTAGTATAACCAAGACCAACTTTTCCTCTGTTTCCTCTTGATGAAGTCAGGTAATTTAAGGATTCTTGAGCATTCAATAATTTGTCCACATGTCTATGACTATCATTAAGTTCTTTTTCTCTGGTTTCAAGTGTCTTAGTTAACAATTCGTTTTTCTCTTTAAGAAAATCAAAGTTACTTTTTAAAGCTTCGAATTGTAGATTAAGCTTTGAAACCATAGAGTCAATAGACATGTCAACAACCACTGGTTGCTTGTCCTTTTTCAGTTGATTGATTTCCGCATGCAAATCACAAATATTACTTTCATACTTATCAATCGTATTACTGACATCTACACTGGTACTTGTAGGGGAAACAGTGAACTGTGCAGCTTTAAGTGAAGCAATTTCCTTGTGAGAGTTTTCCAGGTTGTAAGCCAATGTTTCAAAGGCCTTCAACAAGGAAGTTCTAGTACACGAATTTGCTTTACTTATAGCTACTGAAAAATCAAGAGTATCACTAGTGGTTGATAAGTCTCTAGGGAACCAGGAGGTCAGATCCTCTTCACCATCAATTGGTTCAAACGATCTTTCCTTTTCCAGTTCCACTTTACACTTGTCCAATTCAACCTCTAGTTCTGCTACTTGATTTTTTAGTTCATAACAGACTCCTTCTAGATGATCACAACTAGCAATAGCAATATTACATTCACCACGTTTTTCTTTTAATTCTCTTTTGCAAGTTATGTATGTTTCACTTAGTTTATAGCATTCATCTAGTAAGGAATCAATACAAGCAAGCATATTTTCTCTATTATATTCATGCATATCTTCTCTAATTTGCTCTAAGCTTACCTTGCGTTCATGTAGTACATCCTTCTTTGCCATAAAGCATTTGTTGAATGTACTGGTTCCCCCTCTGGTTCCTGGACCAGTGCTGTTTTCCTTGATGTTTGTAAAGGCAGTTAGGCAAACATCTGAGTTGGGTGATCCTTCTTCTTCATCTGACCCTGAGTCAGAGTCTCCCCACATGGAAGCTATCATGGCATTCTTGTATGCTTGTTTATCTCCGGATTTAGACTGTTTGTCATTCCACTTAGGACAATCTCGAATAAGATGTCCTTTTTCTCTACACTTGAAACATCCTGTAGAAGAAGAATTAGAGTTAGATTTTTTATAGTTTTTAAAATGCTTACCTTTGAAATTCTTTCTTTGATCTCGAAGAGATCTCTCAAATCTTTTTGCAATCATGCTAATTTCATCTTCATCATCTTCTACTGTTCCCTTAAGCGCCATGCCTCTTGCTGGTTCCTTCTCAGACTTAGAGTCAATCAGCATCTCATGAGTCATAAGGGAACCAATCAGCTGTTCCAGAGACAAGGTAGACAGATCCTTTGCTTCATATACTGATGTTACCTTGGCTGTCCATGCATCTGTTAAACTACGCAATAATTTTCTCACAAGATCCTCGTCAGATAAATTTTTACCAAGAGATCTAAGATCATTTACAATAGTCATAAACCTACGAAAGCAATCATTGATTTTTTCATTTTTATTCATGGCAAACAATTCATATTTAGACATGATTAAATCAATTTTAGACCGTTTTACCTCACTGGTTCCCTCAAACGCAAGTTCAAGGGTGTCCCATATCTCCTTAGCACTACTGCAGCCAGATATACGATTTGTTTCGGTCTCACCTATTGCTTGTTGTAGTATTGACATTGCCTTAGCATTCTTCTCCAGCAACTTGTAATCAACAGTGACCAATTCACTATCTTTCTTGGGAACCTGGTTCCCCTCAACATCTGTCTTGAGAATGATATTTGGACCATTTTTAACTACGAGCCAGCATTCATAATCAATACCCATGATAACATTCTGGATCCTGTTCTTCCACCAAGCATAATTATTTCCATTAAACTTGGGTGACTTGTTGTCATAACCGATTGCACTTAATTCTTGAGTACTCATTCTTAACTCCTCTAGATGTTACTCTTTCGAGAAGCTTAGGCTCTGATACCAATTGAAGGTTCAATGGGCACTCAAGAGGGGGGGGGGTGAATTGAGTGTTAAGTAATCGTTGGCTAATTTTGCTTCTTTTCGGATTATGTGTGAGGAACCAGTTGTGCTGGTTCCCGTACGCAGCGGAATATAAATAAGCAATAAAGAAGACAACAAATTTAACGAGGTTCAGCCAACTCAGGCCTACGTCCTCCTATCCTAAGTTCTTTATTAATCTACTCCGAAAAACAAAGACAAAGAACACTCTGCTGTTTCCCTACTCCGGGAACCAGCAAACCCCACACTCTACTCCGAGTGTGCTCTCGACTTACACTCGTAAGCCCAATGTGTTTGAACTCACAAACACTCACCCAGCCTTTAACCCCTTTGTTAAAGACTCAATACAAGAATCAAGAACTCTCCTTTGATCTCACTTCTACGAAGCTAATTAAGAGAAAAAGTTTAAGTACTAGAATGCTCTTGTATATAACTTGATGAATGGGATTAGTGCTTAAGTATATGCTCTCAAATAATTGCTCTTTTTAATTTCTGGAGAGGCACCCGAAATATGTGAAATAAGATGAGTTTATATAAGCTTAGATTCCTAAAACCTAGTTTCCTTAAATCACACAATCTTAGAGAATAAGATATATTGTAATTTTAGGAAAGTATTTATCTTATTTGATTTAATCACAAAGATAGAATCAATTAAGATAAATACTCCTAGTTTTTAGGTAACCAAGAATATTTCATCTTATTTCCAGCTGCACAAAATATTTTCAAAATAATCTTTTCGAAAAAATCTTTTTGTAAAATCTTTTTCCAAAACGGCAGCTCGAATATTTCGTACAGTGAACCTGGTTCCCCGACCTGGTTCCCTGAATTGAAACATGTTATGAAACCTGTTCCAACTTTGTACCAGATTTCATATCATACTTCAATATACTTTTAAGCACTTATATAACCCAAACATGCAAGCATACTACGGAGCATATTACATGAAAACCTAGATAACTCTTTTGTGATATAGTCTTCCTTCATGTAAACTTCAAGTCTTGAAAACCTTCTTTGAATAACCTCAATTGTAACCAATGGATCTTTCTTCAATCTCTTCGAAAGTCCTATTTGCTTCAAGACTTGGAATCAACTTATATACTGCACATTCAACAAGGTTAATGCACAATATAAAGTAAGTGACTGCTTTTCCGCATAGCAGTCGAGGAAACGGTTCATACTGGTTCCCCACCAGTACATAGCACATTTATCATCTAACTGTTTCCTGTATATAGATAAGTTAGTTCAATAGATAACTCATATAATCAATAACTTATCTAGGGAAACAGTGTTCTATTATAGCTGGTTCCAACCAACTGTTTTCAACACTTATTAAGACCTGTTTCCCATAGCTGTTTGTCATCATTCAAAACCATCATTCAAAACTAAAGGACTCAACAGAAAGGTATGGAGGGATTGCTAGGG
Source organism: Chenopodium quinoa (assembly GCF_001683475.1). Lineage (NCBI taxonomy): Eukaryota > Viridiplantae > Streptophyta > Magnoliopsida > Caryophyllales > Amaranthaceae > Chenopodium > Chenopodium quinoa. The sequence continues at coordinate 5,278,085 of NW_018742204.1, read as the reverse complement.
GCAATATAGTCCATTACCATGGCTGAAACTTTGGTTCGATAAAAACTCAACAATAATCGACAAGAAGATGATTTATATCACACAGATAACATACTAGTTTTCATAAACAACTAATTTGTGACTCGGGTGATGCCCCGGTTTTTTATTTGATAATTGTGGATGCAAACTTAAATATTATTAGCCTTTTATCGTTCATAATAAATTTATGTTGGTACAATATTTCTTAATTATGTTTAAAATTTGAATTCGGAACAATTTCAATGCACAAGAGTCAATTTTTTTTTTGAAAGAAGAGTCAATTATTTGAAGATTGGATGAATGCGAATTGTTCAATATAATACATTCCCACATTAAAATCAAACAGTGTAAAACTATTGTATCTTTAAATGTCTCGGTTAATACAAAAGAGATTAAGAAAAGAAAAGAAAAGTCACCAGTTACAATTAGTCAAATATGAAAGGTATAGAAATAATGGTTTCAATTAGTTTAAGGAAAGGATAAAAGTCACCAATTACAAAACCTAAACACAAATGAGAACTGTTTTGAGTAAAATTACTCAGGCCACGTGGCCCTATCAGAAGGTGACACATGTCACCCTAGAAGATGTTCAAAGTGGAACTATCCCCAATTGCGTGTCCCTCTTAGTCATTTGGAAACGGCGGCCTTCCTAGCCTAAATCTCAAGAAAGCAGCAAAATGGCGCAGCCCATCTGTCCTAGGTTTCCGTAACTTAGGCAAGGGCACAAATCCCAAGGACCTTATAAATAGGGAGATTCCCCCCTTTTCAGAGGCACATTCATTTATCATAACACCTAAGTTCTCTCACATCATTGAAAACACCAGATCTAGGAATTCGAGAAGATCTTACTTTTACCGTTTCGCACCTTTTTACATTCTTCGAACACGTTTTAACTTGATCCTCAGAGGCGAAACTCCAACCACCAGAAGTCTCCGTTGTTTTGCAGGTACAAACAGCAGGATTCCAATCTTGGTTTCGTGACTCTCCTGAGGGACCAGAAAACCCCAAAACATTTGGCGTTGTCTATAGGGAGAATACCTCTAAGATGGTTTCAGAGTCTGTACCGCCTCTTGAACCCAACCGGCCTACAGAAAATGGAAACGTCTATTCAGACCATGATACAGACAACGACGTTGAAGTCGAAACGCATGTGGCCCCTGATGGTTCACTCATTAGTAAACGCCATCGTCCTAAGGATAGACTGGAACAGGGCGAAAATCAAGCTGGTATGAGTAAATCATCCGGATAGCCAATTGGGGATACCTAGGCGGCAAGAGGAAAGGCTCTCATCACCAGAGATGAAATCATAAAATTCATGACTAGTTTCAAAGGGATATCAAAGACCTGATAAATAAGAGGACGACTAGCTCTAACAAGGGTTAGTCGGGTAACAAATCTCCTCATGTTGAGTTAAAAAATTCAGTTAGGGATCGGTAGCATACTCCACACCCCACTACTAAGGAGAAGGCTCGGACCTTGATTGACTGGTCCAAGGTTCGTCTACCCTGGATGGGCACGATGAAAGTCATCAGGCAAATATAGCTGGATTGCAGCAAAAAATCATTCTCTAATGCTCGACATATCATCGAGCAAAAGAGAAACCAACAGCTGTCTGACTTGGCTTCCACGTCGACCTTTCCAGACAACTTCAAGAATACCTAAGAAAGGTATTCTCAGTCAATACATGAGAGCCAAACAGGCGGCCAGTCCGTCCATACAGGCCCTCAAATGATTAGCTTAGCCCCGTATGTGCCTCAGATGCCATATGGGCCATATGCTCAACCTTACATGCAACCGACCCTCTTCAGAGGTCAGGCGACATTCAAAGTCCAACCTTTGGACTGGTAGCTCCATCTGTTGAGACTTGGTGAACAACCCTCTGCATTCACTAAGGAGATAACTAAGGCGACACCGCCTGCCAAGGTTTAGAATATCATGGTGAGTACCTATGATGGTACCACTAACCCAAAAAACCACCTAATGGTCTACACCAACCTCATGTACCTACAAGGGTTGGATGACATCAGCTGGTGAAGGTGCTTCCTGACTATATTAAAGGGCATTGCCCAACAATGGTTTGGCAACTTGTCGGCCGGATGTATTAACAGCTTCAAGAGGCTTGCCTTCTTGTTTGCTTCTAACTTCTCAATGAACATCCTTGCCAAGAAAATAAGTCTCGACCTGAGCACAATAAAGTAGGGAAAGAGAGAAGGGCTTTGCTCATATGTCAAGTAGGGATGTAATGGGGCGGGTTGGGGCGGATGTTGGCCTTCCCATCCCCATCCCCACCTAAAATTTTCATCCCCATCCCCGTCCCCATCCCCGCGGCGGGTCCAAAATTCATCCCCATCCCCGCCCCGGCGGGTACAATTCCAAAACCATCCCCGACCCACCCCCCACTTGGATATCCATCCTCACTTAATCCCCACCTAAGACCCACCTCCCAATACACAATCCAACATATTTAATACTACGTATAAATTACAACAAATAAAATTAGTGTATTACAAATTATTATATCTACTATTTTATTTTACATATTTTTTTAATATATAAAATAGTATAAAGTAAATAATTTTGTTTTATAAAATATATAGATGTGGGTGTGAGGTGGGGATAAGACGGGTACGAAGTGGGGCGGGGACGGGACGGGACGGGTACAATGTAAAATCCACCCCCGCCCCATCACCCATGGAGGGTATGATTTTTATCCCCATCCCCATCCCCACCACCCACCCAACCAAGAGTGGGGCGGGGATGGGGCGGGTCTCCTACTTGACCCGCTCTACTGACATCCCTAATGTCAAGCGGTTCAATCTGGTGAGAATCTAGATTCAAGGACTATTTAACGAGGTTGCTTACACGGAATTCTTCAAGGGTCTCAAAGACAGGTCAATTTTTAAGTTCGACCTTGTCAGAAAGAGAGTTTTCACTCTCCAAGAGTCCAGGAGGCACTAATGGAGGCAAAAGCCTATATATAGGCAACATATCTCTGTTTTCCCAACAATCAGTCAAACTCTAATAAGTCTGACAAACAAAAAGAGAGTCGGTCTGCTTAGTTGTCTCAGAAGGCTGAAGATAGCAAGAAGAGAAAAGAAATCTGGGCAGTTGATGATTCTGATCAGCCGTCCTAGAAGAAGAAGAAAGAATTTAAACCATATAAACCCAAGTGCAAGTTTTTACAAAGACTGCTACTCCATCCTCATGGAGATCAATGATCGGGTGACCATTGAGAAGCCTGTTTCTATGAAAGGTTCCTCTAAAAATCGGAACAAAAACAAGTACTACCACTTCCATGAGGATATTAGCCACAAAACATACGACTATTATAGCCTCAAGCGGCTGTTAGACCGTATGGCTGATCAGAGGGTGTTAAAGTCTTACATCCTTAAGTCCAAGGTTACTCTGAAGACAAACCCAGGGCAGTCATTCAAAAAGACTGCCCAGCCTACTAGTAGTTCAGACACTGACAAAGAGCCAGTCTACACAATACATGCGGCTTTAATGGAGGTGGGCCTATAATTCGGCGCACTTAGGATCATTTGAGGAAGATGGATGTTAATTCTTCTCAGCACATTTCTGGTCATCATCACTGAAAAGGACTAGGGCATTGTTCCCCGGTCGCATGATGACCCAATCGTCATCGAATGTAAGGTTTCCAACTAGTTGGTTGGCCGGATTGGATCTTGATAGATATTGGGTTCTTGTCTGACATCATCAGCTACAAGTGCTTATCCAAGCTGAAGTATTAGTCCGACAACATGCACAAGGTCACTCATCCTCTAGTTGCGGGGGGGGGGGGGGGAGGGGGGATTTGTGCACTCAGTCGGTCGGATATATTGATCTACCCATCCAGCTAGGAGAGAAGGGTAAAGGACGCCACATGGTCGTCCGGTTCTTGGTCGTTGAGGAGCTGACCAGCTACAGCGTCATTTTGGGTCGTCCAAATCTGAAGGAGTTCAAGGCCATCATTATCCCATCCCTCATGCAGCTGAAGTTTGAAAGGACTGATGGTTCTATTTGCTCCCTGAATGGGGAACAAAAGACGGCCATGAAGTGTTATCTTTCTAACGTCAAGTCCATAGTGGCCGTAGCCAGCCAGGGTGAGGAGCCAATAGACCTTGACGATGTCAAGGATCCCAAACCAACCGCACTGGTAGCTGAAAAGAAAAGGAAAGTTGATCGGCTGGTGACAGTGAAAAAAGAGAAGTAATAGCAATCACAGACGGGGAACAGTCAGATGAACTTTGTCCCCAGCCGGCTGGTGAGTATATTGATATTTCTCTGGACGACAGCCGTCCAGAGTGTGCTGTTAAGGTCGGGATGACTGCTTTTGTAAGGATGGGTGCATATTTGCACAACCTCTGAAAGAATTTGAAGACATTTTTGCCTTTAAAGTGGAAGAGATGTCAGGAATCAGCCCAGATGTTGCTATCCACAAACTCACCATGGATCCAAAAAAGAAGGCTATCAGGCACAAGAAAAGAAATCACGGCGAGGAAAAAAGTCAGGCGACAGCTGCCAAGGTTAAAAGCTGTTAGACAATACGTTCATTCGGCCATGTAACTTCCCTGATTGGGTTGCGAATGTTGTGCTTGTGAAGAAGCTAAATGGTACCATGCGCATGTGTGTTGATTACATTGACTTGAATAAGACATGTCCAAAGAAGAGTTACCTTCTTCCAAAGATCGACGGCCTGGTTGACTCTACAGCCGGGCATGCCTTGATGAGTTTCATGAACACCTATTCAGGCTTCCATCAGATTCCCCTGTGGAATATAGATCAATAAAACACGTCTTTTGTCACTGGTCAGGGGTAATTATGTTATACTGTGATGCCGTTTGGCGTGAAGAATGGTGATGAGTGTCATTTATGACACTCATTTAGCTTCTTTTAGGATGGTTTTACATTATTTTTTTGCATCTCTTTTATCTCCTTTTCTCTAGTTTTTCTTATATTTTCTTTACTTTGCATTTTCCTTAGATGTTTTCTCATTTTCTTGCTTTTCTAGTTTATTTTGCATTTTTCTTCTTTACTTGTTTGATCATCTTTGATTATAGGAAGTTGGCGATGTTCGAGAGCCTCAAGGGCATTTTTAATGCAGTTTTCAAGCCAAAAGATGTCACAGTTTCTCCATTAGAAGCCCAAAAGCAAAGGAGTCCAAGAGCATGTTCTTCAAGGTTGCCCCCTTATACCGTGTGGGCATGAAGGAGTGGCTTCAAACCCACTAAAAGTGCTCTAACGTACTGCCTATTTCATCGGAGATCATCCGGAAGTCACGGGCTCAAACTCAGCCACACAAGGATAGCTCCCTTGCTCTAATGGCGTGGGCGCGCTAGAGAGGAGTGGCCGTGCCAGGCACCTGCACGGCCGCGCGTGAGCCTGGAGCGGCCGCACCACTCTCTTCTCCCCATTCCTTACCCATTTTGTAGCGGTCGCACAATGGAGTGAGAGGCTGCGCTCTTTGAGGTCCTTTTAAGACGTCTAAGTAACTACCCTTTAGTTAGTTTTACTATATATAGATATTCCTTCATTTTTAGAAAGGGAATTAATCCTCGTTGTAGAATTTTATTAGATTTTAGAGAGAGAAACTCTTGATTTGGTGATATTATTCTTAGATTTTAGATAGAGAAACTTCGTGTTTGATGATTGAGATACGTAGATCTTCATTCGTCTTTGATATTGATCAAGGTTTTGTAAGAATCCACTTTTCAATGAAATTTGATGTTTGATTTTGTTACATTGTTGAATTTGATTTGTTTAGCTTGAATTTGATTGTTGAAGTTTTAATTACAATGTTAATGATGAGTTTTATGATTACTTTTGTTATGCATTTGAATTTCACCATGATGAGTGAGTAGTTGATTTGCTAGGGAATGTGGTGAAGCATGTATTGGTGATAATTTAATGCTAATTTGGGGTTTTTGATTGATTTGTTGATGTGATTAAATTGGTTAATGAAATTTGTGCATGTGCTTTGTTTGAAGAGTAGTAGCTAACCTTGATTATCATGCTAGATTGCATAATAGCATTTCATGACACGAACAATAAATTTAGATGCTATTATTAATCGTTTGATCTCGATTTGTGATTTTCCTTTGAAGTCATTTGTAGAGACATCTAGCTTGACCCTAGGAGATAGCCTATTGAGTGATCTTGATTGCTTATTCTGTTTTCCATCGCATCGCTTAGTTGATTGAATTCTCTCGAATTAGCAAGATTGTTATCAATGCATGTGGATCCTAAGTTCCCTACTGTTTTGATATTTGATTTCGTATGATTTATTTGAGTAGTGTAGACCAACCCGGTCCCTTAGTGTTCGAAATAGCTTAGCATCAACCTTAGTACTCCCTCCTTTCCTTGGGATTCGACCTAGACTTACCCTATAATTTTGTATGTGTAGGGCACGAGATCGAATTTTAGTGCCATTTAATCCGGAAATTGAGAGAACCATAACAAGGATAAGGGTTGCTAATCGTTCCTCAAGTCCAAGTTCCCAAGAGAGGAAATCCATCAAGAAAAAGAAGAAGAAGAACGAGGAAGCATGGGAGCTAATCCAAGGGTAGCTTTGAAGGAGTTGGGAACCCTCGGAGCTTATAGGTTTTAAAGTGAGATGCTCCACCAACAACACCGGCAAATGATTTCGAGATAAAGTCGGCAATGATCACTTTGATAGAGAGGCGTCAATATAGTGGTGCAAAGCATGAGAGCCCTCTAAACCACCTTAAGGAATTTGAGAAATATTGCAACACAATCAAGGTGAATGGGGTTTCTCGAGAATTCATCCGCCTTAAAAATTTCCCTTTCTCTCTTATTGGACGAGCTTTAGAGTGGCTAGAAAAGGAGGTGAAGCCTAATTCTTTGAGAACGCGGGATGAAGTTACGAAAGAATTTTTATCTTGTTTCTATCCACAAAAGAAGACGACCGAAGCAAGAGCCCTCATATAGTTTCAAGAAAAAGTTGAGTGAAAGCCTTTATGAGGCATGGGAAAGGTACAAGGAGTATCAAAGAGAGTGCCCACACCATGGGATTCCTACCTATCAAATCATTTAAATTTTCTGTGGAGGTTTAAGTCCTCAAGGAAAGTCTTGTTTGGATGTCGGTGGCCCTATCATGAAAAAATGGAGGATGAAGTGGTGGATCCCATTGAGGATGTGGTGAGCCACATGGATTGGCAAGAAGGTGAGAGATAGTCGACAAGCAAAAGTGGTTCAACGGTTTATTCAATCGACTATCTCAATGCCATCAACAATTTATCCTCACAAATCTTAAACATGGGAAAGGATATGACCTCAATTAAGGCAAAGCTTGAGAGTGCTTCTTCAAAAGCACCTATTATTCTCCCCCCCCCCCCCCCCCACAATAAGGGGAGAGGTATGTCTTCTAACTCTACTCCTCTTTCAACTTCAAGTAGTATGCCAAGTGGATGTGTGTTTTGTGATGTTTGTGGGTCATATGACCATGATTCTTCTAGTTGTCCACATGCATTTGAGAGTTGTGATGATGGTGAGAATAATGAATGTAAGCAAGTGAATTTTGTTTCTAACAACAAGAATGGACAAAGATTTGATAATCCAAGGAACTTTGGGAATATGAATTCTCACTAACAAGGGAATTTTGACAACTATGAAAATGGTGGTTATAGGAACCAAGGAAACAAAAATTTCCAAGGTAACTATAATAATCAAGGTTATGATAATCAAAATCAAGGCCAATACCAAAATCGGGGTAATTAGAGTAACCAAAACCGGGGGAATTTTCAAAATAACAACCAAAGGGGACCCCCCACCCGGATTTGCTCCAAAGACCCAAGGAAATGGTGAGAATTTCTATACTAAACCTTAAACTTCTAAGACTACCTTGGAAGAGATCATTAAGAACCAAACCAAAATTTTGAACACTTACATGTCGGTAAGTGATGAGAAGTTCAATGAGATGATGACACACAATAAGATTCTTGAAACTCAAATTGCTCAATTGGCTAACACCTTGAAAGAGAGTGTGAATGCTAGCCCTTCTTCTTTACCCTATCAAGGAGTTGAACCTAAGAAACCCAAGTATTCCATCACCACAAGGAGTGGGAAAATGATTGAATAAAGAGTTTATAGGGAGAGTGAGGAAGATGAGAAGATGAGTGATTCAAGTGAGGAAAAAGAGAGTAATGTGTCAAAGGAGGCGAGTAAGGAAGCCCAAGAGGAAATGAGGAGTGATGAAAAAGTGCAAGAGGAGGTGAGCAAGCCCAAGCTTCCATATCCCCAAAAGTTTTTGAGAAACAAAATTGATGAACAATTTGGGACATTTCTTGATATGCTTAAAGAAGTTCGTCTTTCAATCCCTCTTACCAATGCCATGACCCAAATGCCTAGATATTGTAAGTTCTTTAAGGAAATTTTCAGTGGCAAGAGAGAGTGTAATGAGATAGATTCAGTAGAGGTTGGGGAATGTTATATTGCTTTGATTAGTAATGACTTACCCAAGAAAATGAAAGATCCGGGTAGTTTCTCCATCCCTTGCAAAATCAATGGAAAGTTGTTCCAAAATGCTCTTTGTGATCTTGGTGCTAGTGTGAGTATCATGCCTTATTCGGTCTTTAGAAAGCTTAAGCTAGGTGAGCTTCATCCAACCAATACGACTTTGCAATTGGCCGAACTATCTATTAAGTTTCTAAAGGGAAGAGTTGAGGATGTTCCGTCCCCTCAAGATAGGAGAGTTCACCATTCCGGTTGATTTTATTGTGCTAGAAATAACGGAAGATGATAACATACCTATCATTCTAGGGAAACTTCTTAGCTACTTCGGTAGCTTTGATAAATGTGAAAGGAGGTCTTATTACTTCGAGAGTTGGTAGCAATATGACTAATTTTGAGCTTAAGCCAATGCATGAGCCATTGTCTCTTGTGAATGGAATTATGTGTGTCAATTCCCCTCAATTTAATGATGATGTTTTCATGAATGTTTCTTCTACTAACAAAGTTCTTGAAGTTTTTGGTGATGTGTCTTTGAGTGTTGAATGCAAGAAGGTTAGTGAACAAAACAAGGAGCCTTTGAAGCTTGAGGATGATGAGGTGATTGATATTTCTCCATGGTTTGAGCTTTACCCTCAAGAAGATGAGGTTGACTCCAAGTGTGTTGATGGTGAGAAGTTGTCACTAGAAGGAGTTAGAAGACAAAGAAGAAAGGGAGAGCTTTTAGAAAAAAGAAAATGAAGTTGAAGCAAAATGTGCTTGTTCCGGAAATTTCATCAAGTGAGAGTTCATTAAGCAACGATGTGAATTTGCTAAGAATTGGGGAAGAGTTTGTTCCCTTTACCACTTTGAATAAGGTGGTGTAGTTTAACTCTCCATGATTTGGAAAAGGGTCGAGCTAAGGACCTTAAGCAAGGGCTTCCCGGGAGGAAACTCGGTTTTCTAACTTTTTCTTTTGATTATATTTTTTCTTAGTTTCATTTCAATTGTTTTTCTTTCTGTCACTTGTTTTACATTTGGATTAATAGGTTGAATTCATAGAAATTGGACTACCTTGAGTGAGCATGAGCAGAATGGGAATATGTTTCGTGATGTTTGGTGATAATATGCTCGATATAATTGAATTTCGAGATGAATGGGTAAGGAAATTTAGGAGATAAGTTAGGAAAAGTTGTGCTTACATTTGAAGCAAGTTTGATCTTGGTGGGTTCATTATAGTGCTCTCATTAATTTGGAATGTTAAACCCACTAAAAGTGGAATTTAATTACTGTTCGTTTTAGAGGGTTCAATAATCCCAGAATGATAAAGATTGTTGAGCCCATGTATGAACGCACCAAGAGAATCAATCAAGCAAGAGAGTGAGCCAGCCGGCGCGGGCGCGTTGGCCTGTTGTGCGGCCGCGCGTCTAGGAAACCAAAGCTTATTTTTTTGTTTCTTCTTTCTTTCCCTCATTTCCCCTCATCCTCACCCTCGAACGCACCCTCCTTCTTACTCCAAACTGCAAACCCACGAAACCCTTACCCCAAAATCAACCAAAGACCTTCTCAAACATTAAAACAATAAACAAAAACAACAATTTCCTTCTCCAAATTCATCATCAACATCAAGAATCATACTACCTTTCTCTATTTCTCAATCTCCAATCTCTCTCCTCCATTGAAGACCAAATTGGGGATTTTTGAATTGGTGGGAATTGCTGGTTATTTGTTGATCAATATTGCTCTTAGTGTGGTGTAATCATCTTATTTAACTCTATTTTACATTTTTATATCATATTGTTGCAAGATTTTGATTTTTTATGATTCTGAATAGTAGTAGTATGAATTTTGATGAACTTGGTGATTGATTGAGAAATTGGGTTGATTATTTGTGTTGTTGTTGATTAATTTTGCCTCACATTGTGTTTTTGATTGTTTGTGTAACCCAATTGTGTAAATTTGTTGTGAATTGTGGAAGGTGAATCTTGGTAGTAAGTGGTTGTGATTGGAATTGATTATTTGAGCGAAGTTGGTGATTGAGGTATGTTGGTGATTTTAAGTGTTTTGTGAAGTTAAATTTGTGATCTTGGTTGTGAAATCTTGGTGAAGCAAGCATGTCTAGAATTATGAAAGCTCTCACCTCCAAAAACAAAAAGAGAAAAATCAACATCACCACTGATGAACCCTCACCTTCAAACACTTCCTCCCCTCAAACACAAAACCTAAAGCCTTTTCCTCTTCCTGAAATCAGTTTTAACAATCTAAGCAACAAACCTCATTGGAAAAATTTCAAGAAGAGAACCTATAAGCCCTCACGGCACTACCACCAATATAGCATGATCAAATTGGATATCGATGAGGACCTATGGACTCTTTTGGACAATCTTGGTTTGGGTCCTTTTGTCACCAAAAGCTACCGGGCTTATCTGTTGGGGTTTGGTGAGTCCGACTCACCGCGGAAACAAACCCAAAAATAAGACCGCACTCGCAATAAATAAAACCATAAACATAATTAAATTAATCACAAGATTAAGATATGCTAATTACCTTTGACGCGTGCTTCGCTCCAAAATGAGCTCTTACTTGAAAGCTTCAAGTCCCGCTCACACGGAGACCTCCAACAAAGTCCACCCGCACCAACAAAACCGACTAGGTCCAATGTCTTGGGGTTACCAGGACCTGACCAATAAAACCCGAGTAATTATATTGAGTTTAAAGGTTTTCACTAATTGTGATGCCTTTTCCAACTCTTACTCAAGCATCATTCCCAATGCCCATACTTGGGTATTTATAGGAAATGATGGGAGTATCATTTACTCTCCCATCAATGTGGGATAGTATGATTTTTCCATTTTATTTTAAAGCTAAAATAAAATTAATAATCAAGCTAGTAATAAATCAACAAGTGGCAAGCTCATGTGAGTGGTTAGGTGAGGACCACTTGGAGAAGGGGGGACCAAACTTGCTCCCCACTCCCTCTCCCATAACCGACCACCTCACTCCACACACACTCAAGGACCACAAGCCACATGGCACCCACCCTTGGGCACCAAGGCAGCCAAGGTGGGCTGCCATGTGCTGCTGTCCGTGGCAGCCACGCCCAGCAGGCCCAGCACTCGCATGCGGGCTGCCAGGCGCTGCTGGCCAGCAAGCCCAGAATGCTTGTGCGGGCTGCTGCTGGCCTTGTGCCTTGGCCAGCGCTGCTAGCTGTGGCGAGCTGGCGCGCCTAGCGTGCTAGCTGCTGCAGCTTGTTACGGCATGGCTTGCTAGCCATTGCGCGCACAAGGCTGCGCCTAGCATGCTAGCACACACTAGGTAGCGCCTAGCCTTGCGATGCTAGCATGGGTGCGCTAGCACGCACCAGCCAGCCTAGGCTCGGCTTGGTGCGCATGCTAGCCACCATGCTAGGCTATACGCCCTTAGCACTCGGTTTGTTTGGGCATTCCGATGATAGGGTTATTTTGGTCTTTTGTTGATTTATTACTATTTCTCGTCTCGTCTTTCACTATTTTTCGACTCGACTTCCGACGCTCGGTTTCGACGCTCTAAGCTCGAATTTCCGACGTCTAAATAAATATTACTCGGTTGACTCATTAATTCCTTCCGAATTAATTCGTCGGTTCGGTTTGTTGAATGCTTGGGTGTGACCCGAAGGGTTCAGTCAAGATTAAGCTGTAATATTAATTATTCATTAATATTACTGATCGGAAGCGGCCTCCACCCAGGCATTCCGATCACTTGACCTCACTGAATATATTAGCTTTCTAATAATTCTGAACCCACTAACAAAATAGTACACTTGTTCGAAGGACACCATTCCTTTCAGTCTCCCACTTGTCCTTATGGACAAGTGCGCATTTTGTGTTTAACCTTTTTCCTATGTCGTTAATGTCTCTTCATGAACTATAAGGTAAGAATTATTTTGTCATCCTTATTACGTTTAGAAGTGTTTCCCGATTCTGAGTCCGACTATCAATAAACAGATGATTTCTAAAATCCATCCGAGCACGACCATGCATTTTACAGTCTCGCTCTACGAGAGGCCTTGTATACAACAAAGACATCTTCCCTATTTTAGTAGGGGGACATTCCTAGTCTTGTAATGTAGCTCCTCTTACTGAGAGGACCTAGTCGCCCGAGTGTTGCCGTTATAATCCCCTATTACGGTAGAGGTTTGACAACATCAAAGCGAACTAGTACTCAAACAAGAGAACTCACAATACTCATGGTCGAGGAAATAGGTTCCGATAGCCATAATGAGAAGTATACTTATGACAAATTTTTTTTAATTTCTTACAGTATTCTCATAGGTCGATCTAGTATGGTTCTAAACCAATACCTGTGCAAATAATTTATGACAATCATGTCCTTGTAGCACATGAAACGGTGCTATAAATCAAACTACACACTAATCTCAATCGGTCATTAATCGTCCATCGTTTAAATGACCTTGATTAGGGATAATTTTCAATTATAATATTCAATGTTCACTTAATAGGTGTTTCCTTACCAAGACTGGTCTTGATACCCTATTTTGAATATTCTCAGAATCGAATGGACTCATTATTTAATCCTAAACCACAATTAAATAGCATAACGGAGTAATAAAATATTGCATGAAAATTTATATTACTCCAAAACTTGAATGGTTTTCCTTAGCGTCTTACATTAATTTTTCTCAAAATTAACTAAAACACTAAACAAGGAAATCAAATCCAGTCTCTTACATGCTTGATTCCCAATTCCTCAACGTGCTTGTTGTGCTTCACTTGAGGCAAAGGTTTAGTAAGTGGATCGGCTACATTGTCATCCGTTCCAACTTTGCAAATTCTGATTTCACCCTTTGATTTCCATTCTCGAATCATGTGAAATCGCCGCTTGACATGTTTGACCTTCTGATGTTCCCTAGGCACTCTGGCCTGAGCAATAGCTCCATTGTTGTCATAATAAAGGGCTATTAGACCCTTTATAGAGGGTACAACATCAAGTTCACCAACGAACTTACGAATCCAAACAACCTCCTTAGCTGCTTCAGCAACTGCTAAGTATTCGGCTTCAGTTGTAGAATCTGCAGTTGTACTCTGCTTTGCGCTCTTCCAACTAAACACCCCTCCATTTAGACAGAACACATATCCAGATTGCGATTTGAAATCGTCTCTGTCTGTCTGGAAGCTTGCGTTGGTATAACCTTCCACAACTAAATCCTCTGCACCACCATACACCAGGAATTTATCCTTGTTCCTTTTCAGGTACTTTAGGATATTTTTGGCCGCAGTCCAATGCGCCTATCCTGGGTCTGATTGGTAACGGCTCGTAGCACTCAAGGCATACGATACATCTGGCCTAGTACATATCATGGCATACATAATCGATCCAATAAGCGAAGCATATGGAATCTGATTCATTCTTACTCGCTCATCAAGTGTCTGTGGACACTGCTTCTTGCTTAGGGTTATGCTATATGACATTGGCAGGTGACCTCTCTTGGCCTCCTCCATGCCAAATCAAGCAAGCACCTTATCAATATAAGTACTCTAACTCAATCCAATCATCCTTTTCGATCTATCCTTATAGATCTTGATGCCTAGTATGTACTGAGCCTCTCCCAAGTCTTTCATTGAGAAGCACTTTCCAAGCCAGGCCTTTACAGACTCTAACAACGGAATGCTGTTTCCAATGAGCAATATGTCATCGACATATAAGACTAGGAAGGCGATGCCACTCCCACTAACCTTCTTGTAAACACAAGATTCATCTGGATTCTTGATAAAACCAAACTTACTGATGGCTTCATCGAATCACAGATTCCAACTTCTGCTTGCTTGCTTTAGTCCATAAATGGACTTCTTAAGCTTACAAACTTTCCTAGCATTGTTTTTGTCGACAAAACCTTCAGGCTATGTCATATACACAGTTTCTTCCAAATAACCATTAAGGAAGACGGTTTTGACGTCCATCTGCCATATTTCATAATTGTAATATGCAGCAATTGCTAGGAGGATCCGAACGGATTTAAGCATTGCGACTGGTGAAAAGGTTTCATCGTAATCAATACCATGAATTGTCTGTAACCTTTTGCCACCAATCTAGCTTTGTAAATGAATACATTTCCATCTTTGTCAGTTTTCAACTTGAAAATCCACTTACATCCGATAGGTGTATAACCTTTGGGTAAGTCAACCAAGTCCCAGACTTGATTTTCAAACATGGAATCCATTTCAGATCTCATGGCCTCTTGCCATTTAGCAGAGTCGGTGCTTGCCATCGCTTGCTTGTAGGTTGCCGGTTCATCTCCATCCATAATCAGGATGTCCTGATTCTCGTTAATATTAAACCAAGATATCTATCAGGTTGAGATCTCGGCCTCTGAGACCTACGTAGGGTAATGGATTGAGCATTTGCATTGTCGGTTTGACTTTGCACATTTTGATCATTTTGACCTGCGTCAACAGATGCTGTTTGAGCACTTTGACTGTCATTATGATTTTGTTGCTCATCCTCACGAACTTCGTCGAGTTAGATTTTCCTCCCACTTGTCATTTTAGAAAGGTGCTCCTTCTCCAAAAAGACACCATCGCGAGCAAAAAACACTTTGTTCTCCGATTTGTTGTAGAAGTAATACCCTTTGGTTTCTTTTGGGTAGCCTACAAAGTAAACCTTGTCAGATTTGGGATGAAGTTTGTCAGAAATCAATTTCTTGACATATGCTTCGCATCCCCATATCTTTAGAAAAGATAACCTAGGAGGTTTCTTCGTCCATAATTCATATGGAGTCTTTTCTACAGCTTTTGATGGAGCACGGTTTAGTGTTAGTGCCGCAGTTAGAAGTGCGTGTCCCTAGAAAGAGATAGGAAGATCACTAAGACCCATTGTTGATCGTACCATGTCTAACAAGGTTCGATTACTCCTTTCGGATACTCCGTTCCGTTGTGGAGTTCCTGGAGGTGTCAGTTCTGAAAGTATACCATTTTCTTTCAGATGGTCATCGAATTCTTGGCTCAAGTATTCACCACCTCGATCCGATTGAAGGGCTTTGATTTTCTTGCCAAGCTGATTTTCAACTTCACTCTGAAATTATTTGAACTTTTCAAATGATTCAGATTTATGCGACATGAGGTAGACATAGCCATATCTACTATAGTCGTCTATGAAAGTGATGAAATATCGATGTCCATTTCTTGTGGTTGAGCTTATTGGTCCACATACATCGTTATGTATAAGACCCAATAAGTCACTTGCCCTTTCTCCCAACTTGGAGAATGGTTGTTTAATCATCTTGCCTAATAGACATCCCTCGCAATTCTCAAACGATTCTAAATCGAAAGAGTCAAGAACACCTTCTTGTAGAAGTTTCTTGATGCGTTTGATGTTGATGTGGCCAAGACAACAATGCCACAAGTAAGTCTGATTTGACTCTATGGTCTTAGCTCTTTTGGTATCATTATAAACAATTTTTCCAAAGACACAAACGTGTCATTCCATAAATATAAACAAGATGATATGTCTTGTGATCAAGTTAAATGACGTCCAACGCCACAAGATCAAAATATGGTAGATAAAACTAAACAAGTTTTAAATCTAGACAAAATATGAGATTACAAGCTTTCTTTGAAAGAATATCTTCTTCTTCCACTTGTGTACTCATATCCACTTGAAAAGCACCGCTCACTTTGTTCCTGAAATAGGAGCATATAGTGAGCCAATTTTCCAGTATCTAATACCTTATAAATGGCTTATGTTCAAGTGTAAAGATGATACCTGAGATTGAGGTTACTTTTCTTTTTGTCTCATCTTCTAGATACATGCTACATTCTCTTTTGTAGTGTCCGGGTCTACTACAATAGAAGCAGCGCATCTTAGCTTTGTTCTTGAACTCCTTCTTCTTTGGTCTCAGAGCAACCTTAGCCTTCTTGCAAGAATAGGTTTTCTGGAGCTCTTGAACAACTTCCATCAAGGACAGTTTGTTTCGCTTGGCCGTAAGTCGCATCTTTAATGCAACATACCCCGAATGGAGTGAGCTTAGTAGCATGAGAGCCGCTTGCTCATCGTCCACTGGTTTGCCAATTAGCTCCAGATGGGTGAATAGCCTTGCCATGTTGAGCACATGAGCTTGAAGTGGCATCCCGGGTCAAAGTCTTGCATTATAGACCTTAGCCCATACTTATTGTCTCTCTTTCGTGAGACACCCATCTTGCGGTGGCTTGATCCTCATGTTCGAGAGTGACCTAGTCACATCTTCCACAAGTCCATCATAGTTGCCTCTGGTACTTTTGGTGACTCTCAAATTGACTACATCTTCTAGAGCTTTGAGCATCATGTCCGGAAAATAGTTGGAGAACTTCCCCTTCCATTGTACCGGGATGGAGTTTTCCATGAGTCTGGAAACTCTTTTACAATCCACACTCCATACCTCATGTGCCTCATCACTCATAATCCCCTTTGAGTAGAAACTCGGGATTTGAGTGTCCAAAATGTGCTCTAGGTAGCAATTTTGGAGGGTCTTTCGGAGTTCCTCTTCCAATTCCTTAAAGTTTGCCAAGTTCAGAAAAATTGGCAACTTTTCGGGCAATTCCGGGAGCATAAGGTCGTTGACATTAGTTGAAGACATGATTCTACAATTGAAAGAATTTGAAATAAAAAACCATTCATTATACTCAAATAAGATTGAATTCATGCATTTTAATCAAACTTATTTAAAACGTCTTATTCACACATTAAAGATTGTCCCCATTTTAGGTGAGAATAAGTCGATTCCAAGATCCAAAGAAACAAAGAGTGGTTAAGCATGCTTTGGCTTGTCTTAACACTCAATCTCCTAAGGTAAGCAACGCTTTGCTAATGGCTCCAAGCCACTCTTGGTTGAATAAATCGTCGCATCCAATGCTCTCTAAACAATTTATTCACTTTGCCACGACATATTAGGACTCCATCACTCATATAGTTGAGTATAACCAAAACTACCTTGCATACCTGGTATGCCTTACGTTCCTTGGAGAAGTAGTGATGCCTCGCTTTGGCGTATCCCACCACTACCCTCGTTCGGTTGGTAAGTGTGTTTTGGAATGGCAAGTTTTACTCAATATTTTAGGGACCTATGGTTTCTATGTTGGTTGATTTAAGTGAACTTAATTAATTATCTCAACATTCGAAATCCTAAACATGCATCTAACATATAATTCATATATATATAAATATAAATATATATCGAAAACATAAATAGAGATGCATTTGGCAACTAGCATGATCCCTTGAGATCTTCAAGTCTTCAAAAGGTCTTCATTTGCAACTTCATGGCTTTGTCTTCTAAAAACCCCGTCTTCAAGACTTGACCAAAATATTACAATTGCTAGTATCTACGATTAGGACTAATCTAAATATTAAGGTACAAAAATACTCAACGGTTCGCAGACCGTATTTAGATTTACAAAAATACATCACAGATCACAGTCCGTATTTTCTATCCTAATCGGGCCCCACTAGTTGCCATTTCATAAAACCTGTGAGAGAATTTTACATTCCATTCATCCATTCACTATCTGTGAATGGCCCATGCATTTTACAACGATAAACAAGTAACAATGCATAAAACGCGCGAGAACTAGTAACTAATCTAGGTGGTTAATCCAATTAACACGCCTAATTAAACTAGTCAAAGTTGTTTTAACCGGTTATGGTAATAACTTAGAGACGCTCCCACTAAATTCCCCATCCAACTTAACTAATCCAATTAATTAAGTCGGTGAACCCAAATATTTGCCAAAATTAATTTTGCAAATGTCGCTCAAAACCCGAGGCCTAGCCTCCAAAAATTTTAATTAAATAAACAAAATAATTAAAATAATTAAAACGACAATTTAAGCAAAATTACGAATTCCAAAATGTCTAAGTGCCTAGCACTAAGACTTGGAGTCCAAAAAAAATACCCTTATTTACATATTAAGCAACGCTAAAATTAACTTTAAAATAACATCGCCTTAATAACCCGGGGTTATTGTGCCAATTATGGGATTGTACGTACCGTACAACAAGCACGTAGTATGCCCATGTGCACCCCCTGCAACACCAAGCATGCATGTGGGCTGCTTGTGCTCGCATGCGCTATGCCCAGCCCAGCCAAGCATAGCAGCACGCACAGCGCGCACAACATTATGCTGCTGTTGTGCCATGCTGCTGCTGGCTGCTGGCTAGCGCGCTATGCTTCTGGCAGCGAGCAACAACCCACGCCCTTCCTCGCACACACACAAGCACAGCACCAAGCACCTAAGAACGAAGTGGCCAGCAGCCTCGGCAGCCACATATGGGTTGCGTGAGCAGCCCAGCTGGCCGAGTGCTAGCTCGGGGCTCATAGGCCTCGTGTTGTGTGCTAATGCTTTAAAAATTATCGATTTTTGTGTGTGACGTTATAAATCAATTCTAAATTAATTTTAGAATCAATTTTGAGGAAAAATGAAAAATTACAAGTCCAACTTAAATAATTCATCCAAAAGAAATTAACCAAATTTATTTCCATGAACCATTCTTTAATAAAATTGGTTTAACTTGTTGTAATGAAATAAATTAGGGCAATTCTCACTATTAATTTAATCACTTTAAATTAATCTTGAGATTTTGACAAAATAAAAGGGAGTTGGAAAAATAAACATAAGTTCAATAAAGACTCCAACTTTAATACTTGTGACTTCATGAAAAATTATATCTTCCAATATGAAGATAAACCAATTTCAATCACAAGTTTTAAACTTTATGATTCCAATCAACTAAAAAATGATTAAATCAACAAAGTTTAACCAAAATTCATGGAATTTAGTAATTCAAAGTTTCAATCACTTATCATAAATAAAGATTGAATCTTTAGTACTTGGAAGCAACAAAGAACAACAATTTCACACTTAATGCAATTAATTTGCAATTATGTGAAAAAATAAAACCAAACTTTCAAGCACCAATTACTACCAAGTAATCATGCTTAAAGTGGTCTAAAATTGCATATAAATAAAGGAAAGAACCAAATACATAACCACCATAAATATGCAATCAATTTTCAAGGTTAGAAAGACTTAAAATTTTTCGTCAAAACGAAAAATCCCTCGAAAAATGCATTTTTGGTCGTTTTTTGGCTAAAAACCGAGACCTAGAAGGGTAAAACCTTTTCCAGAACGCCTTTTCCACCCAAAATTCACTATTTTTGGGTCAAAATCTGGGTTCGGGAGCTGAAGACAGCTCTAATACGAGGTAAAATTGGAAAAACGAGTTACTAATCTAATTAGCAACTTAAAACCAGAAAAATTAAGCCATAAAAACACCTTGAAAATATTATGATTTTAAAAAAAAAACGAACCTAGCTCTGATACCGCTGTTGGGGTTTTTGTGAGTCCGACTCACCGCGGAAACAAACCCAAAAACAAGACCGCACTCGCAATAAATAAAACCATAAACATAATTAAATTAATCACAAGATTAAGATAAGCTAATTACCTTTGACGCGTGCTTCGCTCAAAAATGAGCTCTTACTTGAAAGCTTCAAGTCCCGCTCACACGGAGACCTCCAACAAAGTCCACCCGCACCAACAAAACCGACTAGGTCCAATGTCTTGGGGTTAGCAAGACCCGACCAATAAAACCCGAGTAATTATATTGAGTTCAAAGGTTTTCACTAATTGTGATGCCTTTTCCAACTCTTACTCAAGCATCATTCCCAATGCCCATACTTTTGTATTTATAGGAAATGATGGGAGTATCATTTACTCTCCCATCAATGTGGGATAGTATGATTTTTCCATTTTATTTTAAAGCTAAAATAAAATTAATAATCAAGCTAGTAATAAATCAACAAGTGGCAAGCTCATGTGAGTGGTTAGGTGAGGACCACTTGGAGAAGGGGGGACCAAACTTGCTCCCCACTCCCTCTCCCATAACCGGCCACCTCACTCCACACACACTCAAGGACCACAAGCCACATGGCACCCACCCTTGGGCACCAAGGCAGCCAAGGTGGGCTGCCATGTGCTGCTGTCCGTGGCAGCCACGCCCAGCAGGCCCAGCACTCGCATGCGGGCTGCCAGGCGCTGCTGGCCAGCAAGCCCAGCATGCTTGTGCGGGCTGCTGCTGGCCTTGTGCCTTGGCCAACGCTGCTAGGCAGCAAGCAATGGCCTAGCCATGCTGCTGCTAGCTGTGGCGAGCTGGCGCGCCTAGCGTGCTAGCTGCTGCAGCTTGTTACGGCATGGCTTGCTAGCCATTGCGCGCACAAGGCTACGCCTAGCATGCTAGCACGCACTAGGCAGCACCTAGCCTTGCGATGCTAGCATGGGTGCGCTAGCACGCACCAACCAGCCTAGGCTCGGCTTGGTGCGCATGCTAGCCACCATGCTAGGCCATACGCCCTTAACACTCGGTTTGCTTGGGCATTTCGATGCTAGGGGTATTTTGGTCTTTTGTTGATTTATTACTATTTCTCGTCTCGTCTTTCACTATTTTTTGACTCGACTTCCGACGCTCGGTTTCGACGCTCTAAGCTCGAATTTCCGACGTCTAAATAAATATTACTCGGTCGACTCATTAATTCCTTCCGAATTAATTTGTCGGTTCGGTTTGTTGAATGCTTGGGTGTGACCCGAAGGGATCAGTCAAGATTAAGCTGTAATATTAATTATTCATTAATATTACTGATCGGAAGCGGCCTCCACCCAGACATTCCGATCACTTGACCTCACTGAATATATTAGCTTTCTAATAATTCTGAACCCACTAACGGAATAGTACACTTGTTCGAAGGACACCATTCCTTTCATTATCTTGAGACTATTTGGGAGTTCTTGGCTTCTTTGAGTTCTACTCTGGTTAGTGAAAAGGACTATGAGATCACCTTCCATCTCTTTAACAAGGTTCATGTCATGTCTTTGGACGAGTTCAATGTGGCCTTAGATTTCAATCCGGATGCGGATATATTCTTCTCCGACTGCGATCATGATTACTTTAAGGGTTTCTCCCAAAATTCTTTATGGAAAACCATATCGGGGT
The DNA here is from genome assembly GCF_001683475.1 of Chenopodium quinoa. NCBI lineage: Eukaryota > Viridiplantae > Streptophyta > Magnoliopsida > Caryophyllales > Amaranthaceae > Chenopodium > Chenopodium quinoa. Next base: position 5,256,605 of record NW_018742204.1, on the reverse strand, counting down.
AGGATGAGTTTGGTGCTTGATTCTCTATTGCTAGTGAAATATTTCAACCTAGTTTGAGAGTGCTTCATAGGCTATTGGGGTACTCGGTGTTCCCAAAGCAAGATTTGGGAAAGTTGCCGGTCTTGAGTTGCGAGTTTTGTGGATGGAAACTAGGGAAGAATATCGAGGACGGTTGAAATTTGGGCGGATATTTTTGAAAAGATGTTTGGACATGAGGGGTAATCGCTCGGGTGACATAACTGTGGTAGTATGATCACAAGGTTAGCTACAAAGCTTGGGTGTGAGAGGTATCTTCTTTCGTGCACTCCGGTGGGGGATGGTGACACCCTTTACCTCAACACCGATCAACTTAAGCAAGTCCATTTCTTGGCTAGGAATGATGATGATGGTGTTCGATTGGCTTCTTAGGAGCTCTCACTAGTGTTATCTTCCGAACCCCTCTCTAACCTCTCTTCACCGGCATTCCCCTAATGTTTTGTTTGTACCCATGAGCAACCGCATCCCCGGGAGGATGAAGACATGGAAGGTGTGCTAAATGAAGAGCGAAAAATTCAACAAAATCATCAACAACAACAACAACAACAACAACAAGGAGCGCAAGAAGCGCCTCAACATCAACCTCGACAACATCAATATGCTAACCCAGACATGGAGGAGTTGAGTGCCCAATTGGAGGGCATGCAAGTTCGCATGGACGAAATGTATGACCAAGACTTCGAGGCAATATACTCCCAAATAAGAGGCATAACCGAGATGCACCAAGGTATGTTTCTCCAACAACAACAACTTTATGATGCTAGTGTTAACCGTGGGGAGATCACTCCCCCGGTTAATTACCCGTATTTCCCTCCTCAACTCGGTCTCGTACTGTCTAGAGGAGGTGATGGGAAGCCTACTTACCCAAATTGGCCGGGACCCTAAGGGTCTAATATCGAGACTAGATCATTCCCGGACGAGCATGATAACTATAATTACCGTGTGTCCGGTGGGAGTGACTATAGGGGTGATCCCAACTACCCTTATGTCCACCCCGCCCATCCTCTACTTCTAGCGTTGCCTGAGCAGTTTACTCCCTTGGCCCCTTGGCAACAAGATAACTTTAGGGGCCACTATGGACGGGGGATGGGATCTTTATGGTCCCCCATCCGGCTTTTCATATGATAGGGACGATGGCAATGTTAATGTCGGGCCTAGTGGTACCTAGTTCTCCCTTCTTTGTGCTTTTACCTCCATCCCTTTATCTTATGTTCTTTGTTTTATTTTGATGGGATGTTGAGATGCATTTTTTTCTAGCTTGGGGGGACACTAGTCTAACGGATAGTCTTGGTAGACATTTCTTTTTTGTAATTGTTGGATTTTCTTTATTTTCATGCTTGATGGTGTATGGTTGTTTTCCTTGGTCATTTTTTTTATGTTAATTAAGAGTTGTTTCCATGATGATTTCATATTATTTCTTGCTGGATATCTTTTCTTGTTTTTTATTTTTTTTAATGATGATCTTTCCATGTTAAGATGGTGATTTTTGCTTTCGTTTATCCAAATCCTTATATTCCAAAACCCCTGAATCCAAATCCCTCTAATCCAAATGATTTTGTTTTCTTGTATAGTTGTTTTTTGCTATTTTAGGAAGAATATTCGATTTTGTTAGTTTGTTTGATTTTGTAGGTTAGTTTAATTTGATTCTTGAGTTCTATTTTGTTTCTTTGATTTTCATTTTTGATTTTGTTTTCTTTCTTCTTTTGTTTTGAAGTTACTAACCGCTTTCTTTGTATATAGTTCATTTTCTCTTTTACATTCTCACTCGGTTTTGCAAATTCATGCTATGCTTGTGGAGTTTCATAGAGATGGTATCTTATTTACCACGCTTTCTTTTGCTTATCTTGGATTCTCGGTGAGATCTTTCTTATTTCCCTATTTTCTTTATTTTCATTTATTAGTTGCATAAAATAGGATTAGTTTAGGAAGTGTTGAATGGTTCGAGGATGTTTACTGATAGCTTGCAATTTTGTATGATTTTAGAATGATTTTGACCCTTAGAACAGTGAGAAATAAAGGTCTAGTTCTCTAATTACTCTATTTTTATGCATTTTTTGTGTATCATATGCTTCATGGGTTTGCTAGAGTTTCGGTGCATATTTAGGTATAAATAAGGAACTTTGAAGCTTTTGGGAATATAATAAAAGAATTTGGAGGCAAGAGGAGGAAATGAGGGAGCTATGGAAGAATGAAAGAAACAAGGAAAAGAGTCCAAGAGTGAAATAAGAGCATTTGGAAGGGTTTTGGAAGGATATTAGCATTAAGGTCAAATTCAAATGATCATAACTTTTGTTCTACTAGATATTTTGAAGTGATTCAAATTGGAGATTAAAGTTTATCTCAAGAGCTTTTCAACAACTGGTCACATTATCTATTCCAATGAGAAATGAAGAAGTTATGACCTTTCAAAACAAAGCTATTTTCGTCAGAAACTACTGCATGTCCGTGCCAAAATGTGGAACGCCCGTGCACATCCTTGCACGCCCATGCCTAATGTTGCACGCCCGTGCAAGGGCAGGCTGTCTACACTTATTTTAACAGGTCTGCACGACTGTACAACCTTTGGCATGTCCGTGCCGACCTGTAACCGACCCCGATTCTTGTTTTCTCCGTTCTTTTACTTGGGGGTTATATAATACCCCTTTAGCTTCATTTGTAAGGGAGATCTTCTTCTCCCTTAGTCTTCTTAGGCCCTTTCTCTTACTTAAAAATGTTGATCTTTAATTAATTAGTTATTTTAGCTTAGAATCTCTTAAACTCAAGCATTGTAGAAGATAATTTCAAGCTTTATTCTCTCAATTTCAACATTTCTCCTTAACTTTGAAGCTTCAAACAGTAATCTCTTAATCTGTTCTCATCTTAATATTCTCTTTTTATATGCTATTGTGAATCTTAATTTTCTCTTATTCCTTATTAATTTTTCTTGCATGTTCAATGTTAGAATGTTACTCTTATCCATGATTTGTGAGTAGTTCTTTAGTCACTACTAGAAAACAGCCAAATAATGACATAAATTTTCCGTCGGAAACATCCCGTTTTCCGTCAGAAAACCCGTTTCCGACGGAAATTCCGTCGGAACTGGTTGTTGGAAAACCTTTTGTCGGAAAATGGGCCTTTTCTGACGGAATTTCCGTCGGAACCATTATTCCGACGAAATTTAGTCCGCCGGAAGATATTTTAAGGCCCGAAATAATCCGTCGGAAATGTACGACGTACTGTATTTTGCTGGAAATTTCCGACGAAAATTCTGTCGGAAAATGCTTTATAAAAAACAAAAAAAAATCCTACCCCCACCAGCAGCCACCACCCCACGGCACCAGCCACCACCCCATCCCACCTAACCCGTACCTTCACCCATTACCCAACACACCAAAACCTCCACCAGAACCCACCTAACCAAACCAGACCCTCCTAACCCTACCCCCACATCACTAGCCACCACCCACCACCTAACCCCGTACCACCACCCATACTAAAGCAGAACCCACAAACCAAACCATACCCCCCTAACCCTACCCCCACAGCACCAGCCACCAGCCACCACCCAACCCACCTAACCCGTACCACCACCCATACCAAACCAGAACCCACAAACCAAACCAGACCCCCTAACCCTAAACAACCAGACCCACCACCTAACCTACCCCACCTAACCTTAGCCCAGATCTATAATCCTAACACTCCACATATTTGGCCGAACCCCCTAACCTAAGCAAACCACCACCACCGTGGCCGCCGAATACCACAATCACCACCAAAAATTAAAAAGAAAAAATTAAAGAAAGAAAATTGAAATAAAATAAGATACATACCTTAATTCGACCATACATGACCTCGAAATTAGGTTTAAGAGGTCAAATTCGACCATGTAAACTCTAGATCCAGAGTTTTCATGGTTGAATTTGACCCGAAAACCTTTGTTTTCAACTTGAGAAGAGAGAAAAAAGGGCGAAAACAGAAGAAATTGTTGTCGGTACGGTGATGGTGATGCTATTCATGTCGGTGCTGATGTCGAGGGTGATATCGGTGGTGATAAGCGTTGTCGGTGGTGGTGGGGGATACGAGGAAAGTAGAGAAGCGAAAGAGGAGAAGAGAACAAGAGAAGAGAACGAGAGGAGAAAGGAGAGAGGAGAAGAGAACGACATAGAGGAGAGAGGAGAATGAAGAGGAAAGAGGATAAGGAGAGGAGAGAGAAGAGGAAAAGAGGCGTAAAGCATTGTAGGGTTTTTAGAATTTGGGTTTTTTTTTAAAAAAAAAATTATTTATATTCCGACGGAATTTTCCGTCGGAACGCACATATATTCCAACAGATTTTTATTTCGTCTGAAATTTTCGACGGAATTGTTGAATTCGTCGGAAATTTTTGACGGATTGAATATCCAACGGAAATTTTAAGTTTTCTGACGGAATAATGTGTCCGTCGGAACCAGTCCGTTGCTATTTGCCTATTTTCTTGTAGTGAGTTAGGGCTTGGGTGAAAACCCAACTAAGCCATGGTTGATTGACTTGGATTTATTCATGTTCTATTTGGATTGATAGTTTCTTGTGCTTGAATTTATTGTTTCATGTGTATTTTGGTGGCCACTTTATGCTTATGTGTTCATTCCCTTAGTCACATTTAAAGATGGGGTTTGGTAGTGATTCATTTCTTGTGCAATTGGATTATGCCTCTTTCATAATGTAGACACCCATTTGTGTCTCCCCAAAACCAAACCCAGTGATGAATACCTTTCATGTCGAATCATAATTGAATGAAGTGAAAGTGTGGAAAGTCTAGTGTTGCGGTTAGTTTCTAATTCTTTTCTTTATCTATGTTTTTGAAAACCTATTTTATAAAAATATGCAATAAATTTTAGTTTGGTCCATGGCAAGGGTCTAATAATAGTGTAGTTGGGTTGGGTTTGAAAAGAGCTTTCCAACGATATATTATAAGCCCAATTCCGATGAATAATGAGGAAGTTATGACCAAATTACTAACTGGGCCCGGTTTGATTTTTATATGCGGCCCAATGATCTAGCGGAGGGCCTATTATGAATTATCATTCCTAATACACTTAGGATTGATTATAGTCTTCTATAATCTTCTAGAAGGTTCTTTTGAATCCTAATTTGATTAGCATTGATAAATGAGTTTTAAGAGTTTTATTTAGAATAAAAGAAGTGTTTTTAAGGAGATTACAGTTTTACCCCCTCGTACGCTTAAATTTTATCAAAATAAGAAAACGCGTGGAAGAACTAATTGCAGCGCCGCAACTACAGTCTGTCGCCTGGCGACAGGCCTGGCGTCGCGGCGACACGTCTATCGCCTGGCGACAGCCCTTTCGTCTGGCGACATGAGTGTGTTTGGTGACAGCGTCGTGTTTTATTCTTTTCAAAAGTCTGATTCTTTTTTATCATAAACCGGTTAATTTTCCTTATAAAAAGCCTCCTAAAACCTCCGTTTTAAATCACCAACTCTCATCAAGAAATTCTTGATACTGTCTCTCTCTCTTTTTCTATACTAGCCTTTTCTCAAATATAAAATTTCGCATTCACAAGATCTAGACACACCTAGCCAAGTTTGAAGTTGCCCTCGCCCTAGATGTGAAAGGTATGATTTCAGAGGGTTTGGCCCCAAATCTAGTCTATACTTTCGTAATCTTTATTTAATTTAATTATTTTGATTTATTATTTTCCTTGAAGTTACTAATGCGTGTATTCTGTTATTAGAAAAAGGTAAGAGGCATCCAAGTAAGTGCTTTAATTGTTTTATTGATATTATGATATAGAAATCATGTTTAGGTTGTTATTTTGATTCCTAGTACCTTGTTAGGATGCTTTTCTTAATTTGATGTTTAGCGTACAACAATAAATTCCTAGTATCATGTTTAGGGTAAAGAATATAACGTAAATTATGATTTCTATGATGCCTTTGATTGTCTTTCTTAATATTCATGTTAGGGCTATATATTTGATCTTTATTGCTTAGTAACATTCTAGGTTTGTTTTTAATCTTGTTAGTATCATGCCTAGGATCTTGCTATTATTATGCTTTAACATGATTATGATTTTTATTATGATTATTATTGTTATTGTTATTATTATGTTGCTTGATTTTTATTGTTATTGCTTGATCACGCCCTCTCTTACTTGTTTAAAGGGAATTTGTACTTGTAATCACGCTTAATAAGATAATAAATAATCTTGTTTAGGGTTAATTGGATTATAATTCAAGTGATCGCCGATAATAGATTTATTTGTGTATTAATATTCAACTAACATAGATAAACATGTTTAGGGTAAATCTATTGATTGCATGTTAGTCAGAAAGTGCACATGAATACGAGAAGAATAAAGTAGAGGCCTATTATTAGGGTAGGTTCTTTCTCGTTTAGATTGGATTTGTACCTTCATCCCCGAACTTCCAGTCTTGGTTCTAGACCTATTGGAGTTAACGATCTCCTGGATCGTTAACGGGTGTAACCTTCACCCTGTGAACGGTTTACAAGTTCCTAAAACTTGATTGCGACTCTTTTGCTCTAGCTTCCTTCCCTTTGGACGCCACCATGCTTAAGTGTATGATCACAGCGGGGTTCAAGTTTGGGGTAATGCTTGAAATATTCCCTACAGTTTTTGGCGACTCCACTGGGGAGGATTTCTATTTTAATTGTTGAAATTTATTTCGATAATGATTTAGAATGAGTAGATGAGACTCGAAAAGTTCTAAGTATTTCATGTAGGTAATTTTGATTAACATTATTTTCATATGCATAAAAAATATCTCATTGGAAAGACCATCCGTAATGAGTTAAAACATAGGATTTTTTACACGTAGGAGATTTGAGGAATATCTTTCAGAACTAGAACCGAAATAATGCTGTGAAAAACTGGAAAATTTTATCGAACACAGAAAGCTGCTGAGGCATGTAGGAACTGGCGTCTAGCAAACAGAGCCTGTTGCCGATAATATGGCTCTGTCGCCGAGCGACAAGGCTATATTGCGGCGACGCTCTCTGTTGGTTGGCGCTGTGTTCTTCCAATACCAAGCCAAAAATATGAGTTCTAATTTCGACCAGTTCTAGCACTGTTGGCTTGATTCTACTTCCTAATTGAGTTTTTCTCACTTTTCTGAAACCCATATGTGTTCTACATATGGAAATAACCCTCTCGGAATTCATGCTCCATCTACCCGATTGAACGCTCTGAACAACAAAGGGTACATCCGAAAATGTTGAATTTTCCAAACCATGGAAGCGAGTTTAACTTACGGGGTCCCATCCACACGCGCCAACCTTTCCAAAGGTAAGGCTTCCGCGCGGTGCATCTGGACTCATAACCATGAACCCTCTTTGACTAACCCATATCCTGAACTTTAGAGAACTAGAGCCATGGTTAGGTTGCAAACTCATTGCATCATATTGTGACTACTTGACTACTTGTGCATCTCTTATTTGTGCATACTTATTACGTGACTAAACTAACCGTTTAGTTTGACTTGTGTTTGTAAAATAAGTCTTAATAAACTAACCAATGAATAAAGGGCTTTGCTTAATTAATTGATTAATTAATTTGAGCTAAAAAATATACCTTAAATCGAGTCATAGTTCCATTAAGTCAACCCGGATTTTTAATTCCCGTATACTGCACAAGCGTCAACTTGTTTTGGTCATAGCCGGAGTTCTAGGAAGAGTTACGAGTCGTACAACCTGTGGATCTGTAGCCCCGAGTTTTATTTTTGATCTGGCGTTGGTTTCGTCCAAATCAGAGTCACAGATCAAAGGTTATGACTGAAATACCACAGCCTGTCCAGTTTAATGCATATACGTGTGGTCTTAATTTAGTCTTTGCTTGAGTCTAGTCATATGGTCTAGCCACATGGTCATGACACGTGATAAGCCTTCTTATCATGGGTTGAGAGAAGCATTTTAGGGTGTGTTTTGATGCTTTATATGTACTTTTGTTAGCTTTTGTGAGTTTTGGGCTGTGATCTCACTTATGTGCAAAAGGCGGGATTTATGAGTATAAGTGAGTGAGTGAGCTCGGGAACCAATGAAGAGTCATGTAAGAAGGATGGACCTTGGCTCGTGATTTGAGAGTTGTGATGGAGCATGGAAGAGCAAGGAAGAAAGCTTGAGGAAAAGGTGAAGCAAAGCAAGAAGAAGAAGCAAGGAAAGAAGGCGAAAACAGCAGGAACCGCTGCCAGGGCCGCTGGCAGCTGGCCAGAGCCGCTGGCAGCGGGTATACCAGAGTGAGGGGCTGCCAGAGCAGCTGCCAGCGGGTCCAGAGCAGCTGGCAGCGGCTCTGGCAGAAATTCGGGCTGTTTTGGTTAATTTTCAGCAATTTGGCTTTGTTTTGGCTCGTGTTTTGGATATTATTTTATTATTATTATTGTGTTATGTTATTAAAATATAGAAACATATAAATAGCTTAGTTTTAATTAAGTTGGAAGAGAGAAGAGGAGAATTAAGTCTTGAGGAAAAAAGCTTTCTAGGGTTTTCTTGGAATTTTCAGAATTCTTTGTTTTGGAATTAGAATCCATGGAAGCTTAATCTTCCGGATTCTTGGTTAAAGATTGAAGCTTTTAGCTACGAATTGTGAGATCTTTCTTCTCTTAATATCTATTGAATATATATTGTTCCTTGAATTAATTTCATGATTTGCTTTAATCAATTGCTAGGTTAGAATTATTGGATTCGCTTGCATCTAATTAATCTTTCCAAAGTAGCAACTTTAGGTTATTGATGCATGCTTTTGGTTGATAACTTGAAGAGGGAATAATATTATTGAAGAAATTAGACCGCTTGTGTTAATTTATTCAATCCTTGTTGATTTCTCCGTTTATTTTCTTCTTGTGGATAATTTAGAGCGCTTGTCTTGAATTGTGCATTGGAAAGGGTTAGAAAGGAGCGCTTTGCTATTTCTAACTATTTATGAGAATTTAGAATCTAGGAATTCTACAACAAGGTGTTCAATAGAGCTTGATTGAGGAGACTTCTATGATCAATTTGTATGTTCATTAGTGGATTTCGCATAACCAAGACCGTTCTTCTCATTGATTACCTATTCATTACGTTCGTTGTTCTTACTTAGTTCATTTATCATCATTGCTCGTGAAAACCCCCCTCGTTACTTAGGTTACTACCGTCCTAGAGTATTTCCACTTAGGTTTCCAGTTATTAGTCCCTTTTTCCCTGTGGATTCGAACTCGACTTCCCTAACTACGTTTATTTGCAGTTAGCTTAGTTGTGATATTTTTGGTTGCATACGACTGAGGCACACCAACACGAGTCGTAACATGTCACATACACTCACTAGTCTTAGCACACACTTTGTGTATATGTCACCATGACTATGTCTTAGGTTCATGCATGAGTCGGTTTTTTCCGTCATTTGAGTTGGGGGTACATTCTATTCCTAATTTTTTTAATATATCTCCATCTACATCATCTTTCCATTCTCTATATGCTCATTATTCCAACCTCCTTCCATATATTGCATGTTGAATAGAGTTTGAGTCAAATAATTAACAGTGAATATCCTTAATTTCCCTTTCTACAGTACTTGGCCAAGGAGAGAAGGGCGATTAGTCAAAGACAACACCTTCGTTCAAGTTCAACATTTTGATAAACCGATTCGTCAAAAGAGAAAAGCTAAGAAGATAATGGCAAGTCAAGAAGAAGTCAATGAGCTTAAGAAGCAAATGACTGACGTGAATGAGGTGGTGAAGACTTTAACCCTCCAAATTAATGACCATGTGAAGCAACAAAAAATGGAGCTCATGCAAGAAAGCTTGAGCAAGATATCTAATGATTACAGGTTCCAGGGCATTAGCTCGCAAGGGGTCTCAGTTAACAAGGAACTTCTTCCGTAGAAGTTCAATGCCAATGACATCCCTAAGTTTAAGCCAACTGACAATCCTTACTTTCATTTAAGGTCCTTTGAAACTGTAATGAACATTAAAGGATTGATAAGATATTTTTCACTCTTTATTCTCACTATCTCTTGAAACCATTTGTCAACATTGGTTCTTCTCCCTTGATAAAGAGAAGACCTCTACTTGGGATGGAATAAAAAATGCTTTCATTGATAGATATAAGTGTAATATTCAAATTGAAACCGATCATAGGCAACTTGAGATGCTAAAACAAAACGAAAATGAAGGGTTCACCTCCTTCTTCAACAAGTGGAGGGAAACATCTGCTAACATGATCGAAGTCCCTACTGAAAAAGAATCCATGAGGATGTTCATAAAAAATTTACAAGAAAAGTATTCAAAGCACTTAAAATATCAACACAACTTGAATACTTTCAAGGCCGTATATGACATAGGCATCGAGATCGAAGATGACCTCTTAAAGCAAAAAGCTACTAACAATAGCAACAACAGTGGCTGGAAAGGAAAGAAGAACGATAATCCTTCTTCTTCTAAAAACGCCCACTCTAGTATCAATGTTAGTACCTTTGATCTCAGTGAAGTTTTAGCCATGGATAACCAAGGATCTAAGAAGCAACTAAGGAAAGACTTCATCCCCATTTGGATGAGCTATGATGCTGCATTCGATCAACTCCGTACTACGGGACTCATTACTCCCATTGGACCTATTCAAGATCCTGCACCTGAAAAGAGATTGCCTAGTTGGAATCCAGATGCACATTGCAAGTATCATCAAGGTAAGGGACATACCACTGAGAGCTATTGGAAGCTAAAAGAGGCTATCTAACATTTGATCGATAATAACAAGCTTCCCATACCTCCAGCTAGCAATAAAATCGAGTGATGATAAAGCAAACCATACAAGACAAGAGGCGAGCTTCAACGACAAGATTTCGTGACCTCCTTTTTTCTTGTTCTTTTATTTATCCCTTCCCCCAATAAGTCTAGCATATGCACCTTTTTTTTTATATATATCTTTTCCCTTAGATTTATTTTGTAGGACCATTATTTCTTTTCCTTTAATAAAAATGAGCATTTATTCTTGCATATGGTCATCTCATTACATAAAAAAAAAACAATTCATTGTCGAACTAAGCACAAGGTATACCAATGATGTGAGGCACCCCTTGTAGCTACATCATATTAAATTTCACCCTTCAAATATACAATCCTTGTTTGATAAACCACTTTGAGCCTCGTCCAACGATAGACCTTTCATTTTTCAACCCATATATACCTAATCTTTGGATGGGATGGTGTGTAACTTATGCAATTTTCAATTTCATAAAAAGATTGAGTGATTTCAAAAGATCAAAATAAATAAAATAGCAAAAACAATAAAAGTGTACAAAAGGGCAAGTGTTCCAATGTCTTTGACATGAACATGTCTTTGATATGAACACGTCTCAGATTGCGTTTCTTATCGAGTGCTCGGTACCGTGCCTGAGAAACATGAATTCCAAGTGAGTGATAGACCGCAGGATCGGGATCGCCCACACTTATAAAAAAGGTTCAAAATAAAAAAAACGCAAAAGCAAAAAAAAAAAGAATAGAGAGCTAAAAAAGAGTTAAAAGCCTCATGCATTAAAATATAAAGTTTCAAAAGCAAGGTTGCACACCTTGGGGGCTTATCTAGGGTCTTAAGCCTTTATCCCTTTCTTCTTCAACCTTTAGCCTAACCACATTACAACCCTTCAAAAGACCCTTTTGAGATATACACACTTGTGCGAGGTTCGGCTAGAGCTACGTTCGGCCTGATTCCTAACGGATACGTAGGCAACCTCACATCGAGGTGCGTCCGTAATAAATATGCATTCATATTTACACTCATAATTAATCATATATAGGAATTTCCAATGCTCATCCCTTTTCATTTAGAACTAGACTTGGGGGGCTTGATCCCTACATTATTAGCCTACCCAGCCTAAGAGTCATCACCATTTGACTCTTTTAAAAATATTTTCTCCATACACCTTTGTGGCCTAACTTTAGTGTCACTTTCACACACTACACAGATACATGACCAAATATACTTCCCATAGGAACCCTTTGTCATTAAATCTTAATACAACGCTGTAGCATGCCTTGTCATATCAACATCAATCATCATTGCATAACAAAGTATGAAGTACTTAGCCTCCGCGCCTAAGTTACCTAAATATTTTCATTATCGAGTCAACTAGGATAGTCTAAGATGTTACAATCCTTGTGCTGTTAGAGACAACGTTAACAGATCAAGCTTATTCAACATGGATCTTAAAAAACTTCTTCCTTTTCGCAAGAAGGTACCCTCCACAAAAATGACGGAAATTTTTGTTTTTTTGCATTTCGAGTCATGTACGCATTGAGTCATGTCGTGTTATCACATTGAGTCAATAGTATGCACACACGAGTCACACGAAGTGAGTCATCATTAAGTCAAGATCATACCTTGAGTCACGACAAGTCAATGAGTCAAGTAACACTAAGTCTTAGGTCAACCCTACAAAAGATAAGCAAAGTCCTATAGTAAAAAATATAAATGCAGGTGCATCCCAACAAGCGAGGACATTCCTGGATTTTTTTCAAAAAAAAAACGTGAATATGACACATGAGGTTCTTCCAAGATGAGAGGAGTTACATGGATCGGTAAATTAGAGATGAAGAACTTTAATTCACAAAAGATTTGAGCGGATTTGGTTGAAAGGAAACGACCAAGTTCAAAGTTCGGAGCGAAACCAAGCAACGAACAGTAGCAGCAAAGGCAAAATAAGGAGGACCTGACTCCAGCGCCAGACGACAAGGTTTCCGCCTGACGACAAGGTTGCTGGCTGGCGACAACATCTGTTGCGTAGCGACAGAAGTAAAGCGCAGTGCCAGATAGTTCCAGCGAGCGCTGGTGTGGTGACACAATGCGTGGCCCCCATATTAGATTATGCGGACCTAGTGCAGAAATTTTCGGGTTCCTTGGTACACCAGTTAGCCCCTCTAAGCATCTTAACATGATTTAATAATCGGCTTGGTTACAACCACATTAAGTGATCGACCTAGTAAATGATCGTCTCACTTAGCTTAAAGCGCTTAAACATTGGCTCATCGCAAAGGCACCGACATAATGGTTCATAAACGGCAAAGGCACCGACATAATGGTTCATAAACAACAGAAGCACCGACATACTGGTTCACAAGAAGCAAAAGTGTCAACGCACTGGCATGGAAAAAGCAAAGTTCAAGCGAACTTTAAAGGATCAAAAAGCGTTGGTCTTCGGTAGTTTCCTTGGGAATATTATCGCAAGAACTGAGGTTGACTTCAAGTGAAGTTATCTTTGATAGCACTTCGATAAGATTGTGGAGGTTGTCACCAAAGATTTGAGAAGATAGCACGAGATGGGCGGTCTTCGACAGCATTCGCTAATATTGTGGAGGTTGTCACCAAAGATTTGAGAAGATAGCACGAGATGGGCGGTCTTCGGCAACATTCACTAAGATTGTGGAGGTTGTCACCAAGATTTGAGAAGATAGCATGAGATGGCTTTTTCTTTGACAACATTTGCTAAGATTGTGGAGGTTGTCACCAAGATTTGAGAAGATAGCACGAGATGGGCGGTCTTCGACGACATTTTCTAAGATTGTAGTGGTTGTCACTATGATTTGAGAAGAGCGGTTCGTGATGAGGCGGTCTTCGACGACTTTTACTATGATTGGGAAGGTTGTCACTATGATTCAAGAAAAAGGCTCGAGATGTAGCAGCATTGATCGACGACGTTCCCTAGCTTGTGGAGGGTTGTCATAAACAACTGGGGGTGATTTTAAGAGAAGTTATCTTTGATGGCATTCCCTAGCCCGTGGAAGGTTGTCACAACAACAAATGCAACAATCGGTTACCCTCAGTGACGTGAGCTCAACGGTGCAAGATACGCGTTTCTTAACTCTTTTATCTGTTTTAAGTAACGCTAGTTTACAGGTATCGACGTTACAAGAATGATATAGGATTGCAGAACGTTCAGAGTCATTCTCTGTCCCTATCGATAATTTGACTTTTGTTTTCGAAACTTAAGTTTCTCCAAACTTAGTCAAAGTGGGGCTTTTGTAGACACCCATTTGTGTCTCCCCAAAACAAAACCCAGTGATGAGTACCTTTCACATCGAATTATAATTGAATGAAGTGAAAGTGTGGAAAGTCTAGTGTTGCGGTCAGTTTTTAATTCTTTTCTTTCTCTTTGTTTTTGAAAACCTATTTTATGAAAATATACAATCCAGTTTAGTTTGGTCCATGGAAAGGGTCCAATAATGGTGTAGTTGGGTCGGATTTGAAAATAGCTTTCCAACGATATATTATAAGCCCAATTCCGATGAATAATGAGGAAGTTATGGCCAAATTACTAACTGGGCCCGGTTTGATTTTTATATGCGGCCCAATGATCTAGAGAAGGGCCTATTATGATTTATTATTCCTAATGCAATTAGGATTGATTATAGTCTTCTATAATCTTCTAGAAGGTTCTTTTGAATCCTAATTTGATTAGCATTGATAAATGAGTTTTAAGAGTTTTATTTAGAATAAAAGAAGTGTTTTTAAGGAGATTACAGTTTTACCCCCTCGTACGCTTAAATTTTATCAAAATAAGAAAACGCGTGGAAGAACTAATTGCAGCGCCGCAACTACAGTCTGTCGCCTGGCGACAGGCCTGGCGTCGCGGCGACACGTCTATCGCCTGGCGACAGCCCTTTCGTCTGGCGACATGAGTGTGTTTGGTGACAGCGTCGTGTTTTATTCTTTTCAAAAGTCTGATTCTTTTTTATCATAAACCGGTTAATTTTCCTTATAAAAAGCCTCCTAAAACCTCCGTTTTAAATCACCAACTCTCATCAAGAAATTCTTGATACTCTCTCTATCTCTCTTTCCAAACTAGCCTTTTCTCAAATACAAAATTCCGCATTCACAAGATCTAGACACACCTAGCCAAGTTTGAAGTTGCCTTCGCCCTAGACGTGAAAGGTTTGATTTCAAAGGGTTTGGTCCCAAATCTAGTCTAAACTTTCTTAATCTTTATTTAATTTAATTGTTTTGATTTATTATTTTTCTTGAAGTTACTAACATGTGTATTTTGTTATTAGAAATTGGTACATGGCATCTAAGTAAGTGCTTTAATTGTTTTATTGATATTATGATATATAAATCATGTTTAGGTTGTTATTTTGATTCATAGTATCATTTTAGGACGCTTTTCTTAATTTGATGTTTAGCGTGACAACAATAAGTTCCTAGTATCATCTTTAGGTTAAAGAATATAATGTCAATTATGATTTCTATGATTCCTTTGATTATCTTTATTAATATTCATGTCAGTATCATGTTAGGGCTATATATTTGATCTTTATTGCTGAGTAACATGTAAGAATGGTAACGGATCGGATTCAGATCAGATGTGGCTAAATCCGAATCCGATACGTTTACTAAACTGACCCTGGACTCGGATCCGAATCCGAGTCCGAATTGAAAAATCCAAGTCCGAATCCGATCCGAATCGTAATTTCGGATCTGAATCCGGTCCGTTTATACGGACCTCCGAAATGATCCGAATATTATTTTTATTTTTATTTTTTGTAATGTCATATTTCTATAATTGCATTTATTGTCATACCAATTAAAGTATAAACATAACATATTTAAATAATAAACTAAGTTACATAACAAAATTTTGCTACAAAACAAGCAAATAATTGTCCCAAGTTATAGAGCATATGCTTATACTCTCAGATTCAGACTCGGATCAGATTCCGTCGGACTTTGCCTAGGGTCCAAGTCTGATCCACCTTCTATTCGGATTCAGATCTATTTTATCGGATTCCGATTCGGACTAATTTTAAACGGATTTTCGAATTAGATTTTTTCCTTCGGATCGAATTGGATTTGAATCGAACTCGGATTAAATTGCCATCCCTAGTAACATGCTAAGGTTTGTTATTAATCTTGTTAGTATCATGCCTAGGATCTTTCTATTATTATGCTTTAACATGATTATGATTTTTATTATGATTATTATTGTAATTGTTAATATTATGTTGCTTGATTTTTATTGTTATTGCTTGATCACGCCCTCTCTTGCATGTTTAAAGGGAATTTTTACTTGTAATCACGTTTAATAAGATAATTAATAATCTTGTTTAGGGTTAATTGGATTATAATTCAAGTGATCGCCAATAATAGATTTATTTGTGCATTAATATTCAACCAACATAGATAAACAGGTTTAGGGTAAATCTATTGATTCCATGTTAGTCAAAAAGCGCACATGAATACGAGAAGAATAAAGTAGAGGCCTATTATTAGGGCAGGTTCTTTCTCTTTTAGATTGGATTTGTACCTTCATCCCCAAACATCCAGTCTTGGTTCCAGACCTATTGGAGTTAACGATCTCCTGGATCGTTAAGGGGTGTAACCTTCATCCTGTGAATGGTTTACAAGTTCCTAAAACTTGTTGGCGACTCTTTTGCTCTAGCTTCCTTCCCTTTAGACGCCACCATGCTTAAGTGTATGATCACAATGGGGTTCAAGTTTGGGGTAATGCTTGAAATATTCCCGACACATAACCATGGATATTTTGTTTCAATGGATAGGATGCTTTAGTTTGATAATTTAGGTGAGAAATCCCAATTATTTGTGCCTTAAGCTTTCTTGGACCGATCGAAAGACAAACTCGAGTTAGAAATCCACTTCCTATCATTGACACTTTGTTTCTTATCATGTTAGTTGTTTGGATAAGGAAATTCTTAGTGTTGTGGCTTTGAATGAAGGGAACATTGAGTTCCCATTCTATCACCCATGTAAGTTCATGGTTCATCCTTGTTATCGATTATTTGGTTTGATTTTGTTGAACCCCATTTATCCCTAGCACTTCTTTCCCTTGTCATCTCTTTAGTCTAAACTAGTTAGTCCATAAACTTTCAATAATTGATTCGGTCTAGCTTATTATATAATTAACAAATGTCGGTGATTCCCCTTAGTCCCTGTAGAAGAATGACCCTTATTTACCTTTATGCTTAGGTTAGTGGTTAGTTAGGTAGTTGGACTCTAGGGTGTTTGCCCAATGACCAAATATCCTTTCTCTCATTTGATTTGTAACACGAAGGGTGTTGGGGTCATTGGCAATGTTTTCGAATGACCACTTTTTTGTTGATTGGGAATTATATAATATGCATGCATCTTCGCACTTTTCTTTTCTTTTCCTTTCCTTTCCTATTTTTCTTTTCATTTTCATTCTTTTCATAAATTCTAAAAAAAAATCCAAAAATATGATTTTGAGGCTTTCTTTTGATTTTCTTTTCATGGTATGCTTTTGTTATGGACATAAATTCTAAAGAAATTTGAAAGGGCTAGCAGCTTATGGGCAAAGGAGTTAATCTTGTCCTATGGGCCATCAGGACAACTGAAAAAGGGGCAACAGGTGAAATCCCGTTTCTCATGGTGTATTGTGTAGAGGTTGTCATGCCTATTGAGCACTATGAACCAACACAATGTGGAATCAAAACCTGACCCAAAGACCCGCACACAAATAAATGCAACTAAACAAGCACATTAATTAACAACATAATTAATAACATAATTAATAAACAAGAAAAGGGAAAGACTAAATAACCCTCGACGCGTGCTGCACTCCGAATGAGCTCTTACTTGAAAGCTAGCCAAGCTTTGAAAATACGAGAGCCTACTACGGCTAACACCCTGAAGGCAGACCTGTACGGCCCTTACCCCAGAGCTTAGCCAGGGCTAGACCAAAAGAACTTAGAGTATTACGAGCGAAAGTGTTCACGCCTTTGGTGATCAGGATCACAACTTATATTTTTTAAAATCCCAATGTTAGGTATTTATAGAGGAGATTCCATGAACATTCCTCTCTCCCATCAATGTGGGAGAGTTGGTAAAATCTCTTTTTCTAATTTAATTTAAATCAAAAATCAAAAGAAAAAGGCAAAACAATAATTAATCAACAAGTGTCATCATATGACCAAAGGGTAGGTGAGGACCACAAGGGGAGGGGACCAATTTCCCTTACTCTCCAAGCATCCTCACAAACTGGCTTCCCCTAGTGCACGGCCAATACCCACGTGCCGGCTGGCGCTGTCAGCCTTGGGTGTCATGGCTGCCCAGCTCGCTCCCTGGCCCCTTGGCTAAGCCTAGCAGCTGGTTCTATAGGCTACCAGCCCGCACCAGCAAGCCGCATAACAATGTGGGCTGTTGGGCGTTGCTGCTTGGCGCCATGCGCGTAAGCTCAGCAAGCCACGCTTTCTTGTTACGGGCTACTGGTGCGGGGAGGTACGTGTTGTGCTACACTAGCAACAGCTAGCAAGGCCTATCATGTTGCTGGTCTGCTAGCGCTGCTAGCATGCCGTAGACACCTTATTGTGTCTCCCAAAAAACAAAACCCAGTGATGAGTACTTTTCACGTCATTGATATCGAGTTATGTGAAATGTTGAAGAGTCTCGTGAATTCTTCTATTTTTTAATAAAATAGTTCTTTCAGTTTTTGTGAATCATTCATTTCGTATCCTATTCATGAAAAACGTCCAATATATTTTAGTGTAGTCCATGATCAGGGTCCAATAATTAAGTTGTTTTACGGGGTTTGAAAAGACGTTTCCAACGATATATTATGAGCCCAATTTTGAGTTATAACGAGGAAGTTATGGTAAAAATACTAAAATAGGTCTACATGAGTTTTGTGGGAGACTCAATGATCATGTTGAGAGTCCATTAATATTAATTATATTTCTAAACTAATTAGGATTAATTAGAAGCTTCTATAAATTTTTATAAGATCTTAATTATCCTTAATGAAAAGATAAGATTAAAGAATTTGAAATTGAATAAAACTCCTCTTTTTAAAAGTCCTAATTCTATTCGAAATGAAAGACGTTCAAAAAAGTCAAATATTATCTTTGTCACTAAAATTTTTAATCCAAATCTTAAATGGTTGGATATACATTGAAATTATCTTTCCAATGATATATTATAATATTAATTCCGAGATATAACGAAAAAGATATGAAAGAAATACGAAACTCTATCCAAAACTGACATGTTTTCTCTATTTCGGCCATACGCTTTATTCTACAAAATATTTTAATGGGTTGGAAATTAGACTTCAAGATCTTTCTAATGACATATTATATGACTTTGTTTGACTTGTAGATTAAAAGTTATGATAAAAACAAAATTTGCAAATAACTATTTTTTATTGCGACGCGATAATTCTGTTGCGCCGCGATAATCCTATCGTGCCGCGACAAGAAATATCCCGTCGCCAAAAAACTAGTTTTTATTTTGAGTT
Organism: Chenopodium quinoa; assembly: GCF_001683475.1. Classification (NCBI taxonomy): domain Eukaryota; kingdom Viridiplantae; phylum Streptophyta; class Magnoliopsida; order Caryophyllales; family Amaranthaceae; genus Chenopodium; species Chenopodium quinoa. The sequence goes on along the minus strand of NW_018742204.1, from coordinate 5,237,345 downwards.
AAATTCTGACTCTTTTTTATCATTTACGGTCATTTTTCTCAATAAATAGGGTCGATATTCCCCCGTTTACAATCATCAACAATCATCATCTATTCTCTCTCTAAGCTAAAGCTTATTCTTTCTTTCTCTTTCTTGATTTTCTAAACCTTTTCAAAACCTTTTTAAAAGACACCATGTCCATCACGAGACTTAGACATACCTAGCCATGCTCGAAGCTACCTTTTCCCTAGATGTGAAAAATTGATAGTTTCTGAGGGTTTGGTCCCAAATCCCTATTTCAATTATTTAAATTAATTATTTGATTTAATATTTTTATTGAAGTTACTAACGTGTGTATTGTCTTGATAGAAAGAGGTACGAGGCAACATAGTGATTAATTTGTTCTATTCTTTTAGAAAGCATGTTAATATTATTTTAATTCCTAGTACCATGTTAGGATGTCTTTTTTGCTTTCTAGTATCATGTTAGGGTTAAAGCTTTGATTTTTAATGCTTAGTGACATGCTAGGATTTGTTATTAATCATGTTAGTATCATGTATAAGATCTTGCTAACATTATTATGCTTTGATGAGAATATCATATCGTTATGATGATGATGATTTTATCAATATTATTATGTTACTTCATATTATTACCATTGCTTGATCACGCCCTCTCTTGCAGGTTTGAAGGAAATTTACACTTCATATTATTACCATTGCTTAATAAGATAATTAATAATCTTGTTTAGGGTTAATTTGATTATAATTTAAGTGATCACCAATAATAGATTTATTTGTGCATTAATATTCAACTAACATAGATTAAACAGGTTTAGGGTTAATATATTTATTGTATGTTAGTCAGAAAGCGCACATGAATATGAGAAGAACAAAGTAGAGGCCAGTATTTAGGGCAGGTTCAATCTCTTGTAGGTTGGATTTGTACCTTCATCCCCGAATATCCAGTCACGGTTCAGGACCACTATGGAGTTAGCGATCTCATAGTAATTGTAATACCCTTAAAATTCCTTTATTTAAAAATACATGTTTTGCTCTATTTAAAACTCAAAATAGAAAAATCTAAGACATTACCGCCACCGTGAAAACGGCTAAGGTAACTATCAAAGACACACAGCGGAAGACTATCTTTATAGACATTCAAAACGACTTAACTTAAAATTCAACCAACGAAAGTAAAGTCGAACCCAAATAAAACAAAGTCAACCTAGAACTTGGAACCATTGTAGGCCCTTAAAAAAACCAAACCAATTCAAAACCTTTACGTTAGTCTCACAAACATAATATAATAAAATAATGAAAGCAATTAACACATCGTAAACTTATGGAAACTAGCATGATTCACTCTTCACTCATGCCCATCATGAATTTGCTTCATCACCTGAAAAGATTTTCTCTACTTGTTTCCACTACTCTCCATTAAAAATGGGTCATCATAGGGACAAGGTAAAGACAAGGCCAACAAAAACACAAACACACAATTAGCAAAGCTGAGTACATAAACATATTTAAACATACTAACATGCTTTCACCTATTAACACAAAACTTACTTCGTTGCATCTGTTTACAAACACACAACATACAACAAAACTTCTCAACTAAGTAACCAAATAATTTTCTTAGTATTGATTACACATCGAACGGTTCCCCCCTAACATGCCCCAATAAAGGAGTACTAACACGGGAGCTAGCCGTGCCAGTATAAAATAACTACTCGTAAGTGGCATAATTCCTGTGCATAATAATAAAAGGAAAATACAGTGTCCTGTACTTCCAGTAGAAGTTATGGTTAAATATAAAACCCCATAACTCCCCCATATGTTCATACTCAAGGTGTATACGTTCCAAGATTTTGGTGCATAATCTCTTTCACTTTACGTTATTTACATATTATTAAACTTGGTGATGACTCTCAATTTCAAACCATTATCATTCAATCATAATAATTATTCAAACAATTAAACATTCCAATTTAATTATTGAATAATTAGTGACCACATAATATTTAATGTTGAACCCTTTTTAAATATATCTCGGTGTCGGAGATACCTTAAACGCGTAATGCACCACAATTCCTATCCCCGGGTGTTAAAAACACCTTAAGTGCACTAAGGCACCAACATATAATTATTCCTCGTGTACATAGACACTTACATAGCTCCTTTCTCATATATGAACCATAATAAAAATTTCTTTTTAATATTTCAAACCAAATTAAACATTTAGTTTAATTAAGCATGCTTTCTATCATGCCATAAATAGAAGTGTGGCTTATATTCAACATGCTAAACGATTATTTTCCAATCACTAATCCATCACAAATAAATCATGCTTCATAATCCAATCACTCATATCAACCAATTCACAATTTCCAACCATAATCTAGCATGATACTACTTGGGATTAAATAATCAAGCCTAGCATGTTACTATATCATCAAAAATATGCTAAGTACGCGAACGTACCTCGTATACGATTTTAAAATCACCACAACTAATAGAAATTGCTTACTTCAAAGTCTCCTACAAACCAAAATCATAACATGGCATTAAAATCTACTCCACACAAATTTCAAGCAATATATACTCTTATTAAATCACTCATAATTTAATTAAAGCAAGATGAAAATTAATTTAAAACCTCATACTTTAATCACAATTAATGGGTAGTTAAAATTCCTTCAAGAAACTTAATTTTTTGCATACTAACAAAAATTCCAGCAATATTAATTCATGAAAACTTGTTGTAATTATACTTTAAACCCTTAAATTAAAGGTTTAAACCACCCCAAATCATATTCCTTCAATAATCAATTATTTATAAATCTAGGGTTTCAAAAATTGGGGTTTTTTAATTAAATTTAAAATCTGAAAATTAATTCACATCATACTTAAATCAATCATAATAAAACCTTAATTTATAGTTAGATCTAGGATTAAACAAAAGAAAAATAAAAAAAAAAGATTATTTTTTTTTTCCGAAGGAGGTGGCCAAACAACAACCACGGCACCACAGCCGGCTGCTGCCGGCTGCTGTTGGTGTTGGCTAGCGGCCTACCAGTGGTGGTGGTGGCTGACGGTGGTGAGTGTCAAAAAAGGGGAAGGGGAAAAAGAAAGAAAAAGAAAATATAGGAGAAGGGAGAGAAAGTTTACCTTGGGTATTCTCCGTTCCGGGGAAAAGTTTAATTTGCCCAAGTGTTGAATATATATACCCCTTTCTCTAGAAACCCTTCTTACCTAAACTTTCCTTTTTTAATCTTTCCTAATCCCTTTCCTAATAAAACTTTACCAAAATAAACTTTTCTAAATTAAATCCCAACTTAATAAATAATTAATTAAATAAAATTTTCCTTTTATAAAATATTTTCAAACTTATTTAAAATAAATAATTAAAATGTCATGAATAATTCATTTCAAATTGTTTAAATATCCCATAAAATACTTATTTAAAATAAAATACGTACAAAAATATGGGGTATTACAATAGTACCCCAAAAATTCCCTTCCTTTAAATACCTTCTAACTCTAAATAAAACCCATTTTTAGGAAATATCCAACGTATTACCGCCACCGTGATAACGGCTAAGGCTATTTTCAAAGTCACACATCGGAAGTCTAACTTTCAAAAACTCAAATAACATAAAGTTTAATAAAACCAAACTCAACTTTAATGCCAACTTACTTTAAATCATTAATCTGGAACCTTTAAAACCCCTTTTAAAAAAACCAAACTAAAATACAAACAGTAATTAATGTTAATGTCAAAATTACATAAATAATCCAATACAATAAATAATTTTAAATAAACATCTAACCCTCTTCGCTCAATCCCCAACATGCTTGATATGCTCCTTCTACCTGTACTTCTCTTTATTTCAACCTCACTACTCGACATATAAAATGGGTCGTAGTAGGGCCAATACAAAGAAGAGCCAAACACAAACACAAAAGTACGAATCAGCAAAAGCTGAGTACATATGCACTAATAGGAGTAATCACACTAACATGAATTCATAGCAATAGACAATAAATAAATAAAACATGCTTTCCATACAACACAAGTCAACTTACCTTTGACTCGTGACTCTACTTTAATTTATTAATATATATCTTTGGATTATGCATTGAACGGGTTTCCTTCCTTAAATTTAGTTCATAAAAAATGGAGCTTCTAATCAGGGAGCCACCCCCAATTGGCACCTACTATGTCACACCTTGGTGACGGAATTCCAGCGCATAAACAATAATAAGAAAAGAAAGTACAACGTCATGTACCTCAGTAGAAGCTGTGGCAAAATATAAAACCCGATAAATCCCCCCTCCCTCCATATGTTCTTAAGGTACATATGTTCCAAGAGTTTTAGTGTGTATCTTCTTACACTTTACGTGATTTACCAATTTAACATGTGAAGACTCCAAATAATCAATTAAGAATAAACATAATAATTGTAGGAAATATTTCAAGCATTCCACACTTAAGCCCCAGTCTAGTCATATACTTAAGCATGGTGGCGTCCAAAGGGAAGGAATCTAGAGCAAAAGAGTAGCCAACAAATTTTAGGAACTTGTACACCGTTCACAGGGTGAAGGTTACACCCCTTCACAATCCATGAGATCGCTAACTCCATAGTGGTCTAGAACCATGACTGGATATTCAGGGATGAAGGTACAAATCCAACCTAAAAAAGATTGAACCTGCCCTAATAATAGGCCTCTACTTTATTCTTCTCATATTCATGTGCGTATTCTGACTAACATACAATCAATAGGTTAACCCTAAAACTGTTTAATCTATGTTGGTTGAATATGAATGCACAAACAAATCTATTATTAGTGATCACTTGAATTATAATAATATTAGCCTAAACAAGATTATTAATTATCTTATTAAGCGTGATTACAAGTACAAATTACCTTTAAACATGCATAAACAGTGTGATCAAGAAACAACAATAATATATCAAGCAACATAATAAATCATCATCATATTAATAATCGATAAAGCATAATAATATTAGCAAGATCCTAGGCATGATACTAACAAGATTAATAACAAACCCTAGCATGTCACTAAACATCAAAGATCAAAGCTTTAACCCTAACATGATACTAACATGATAGGAGGAAAGAATAGGAAGCATCATATAAACATAAATGATATAAGAAATTTTAGTTATTACCCTAAAGATGATACTAGGAATCATTAAGACATCCTAACATGATATTAGGAATTAAAACAATCAAAATATGCTTTCTATGTCAAAAATAATAAAAATTAAATTACTTACTTCGATGCCTCGTATCTCTTTCTAAAAACAAAATACAAGCGTTTGTAACTACTAGGAAAATATTAAATCAAACAATTAATTCAAATAATTGAAATAGAGATTTGAGACAAAACCCTTAGAAATTATCAACCTTGCACGTCTAGGGCGAAGGCAACTTTAAACTTGGCTAGGTGTGTGTAGAACTAATGTATGTGGAATTTTGTAAGAGGCAAGGTTTAGAAAAAGAATAGAGAGAGAATAAGCTTCTAGCTTTTAGAGAGAGAAAGAAAAGAGATTGATGGTTGTGAATGAATGATTGTGAATGAATAAAATGGGGACGACCCCTATTTTTAGAAAAATAGCCCGAAACCCTAATCAATTTATATTCTGAATAAAATACCTCATGTCGCCAACGACAGGAGTTAGCGCCAGACAACAGGCTTAGCGTCAGGCGACAGCTGCCAGCGCTAGGCGACAGCTATTAGCGCTAGGCGACAACCTTATTATCTTGATTTAATTCATAATTAAAACGCGCTTTCCACGCGAAATCCTCATATAAAAATCATGTTTGTGATGAATCACATATTTTATTCAAAATTATTAAAACTCTTTAAATTATAATTATCAATCCGTATCCCATTAGAATTTAAAAGAATCTTCTAGATAATTTTAGAAGACACAAATCAATCCTAATAAAGTCAGGAATAATAATTATTAGTCCCTCCTCTAGATCATTGGGCCAGCATAAAACTATTTTGGGCCAAATTTAATTTTATCCATAACTTCCTCATTATTCATCGGAAAATGGCTCATAACATATCGTTGGAAAGCTCTTTTTGAGCTCAATCAATTACACTATTATTGGGCCCTTATCATGGACTAAACTAAATTTGACTGGCTATTTTCATAAATAGAGTGTAAGAAGAAATATTTTCAAAAACAAAAAGAGAGATATTTTAATAAAAACATCCACATCAGTAGATTTTTCACACTTTCACTTAGCTTGACAATAAAATGACATGAAAGATATTCATCACTGGGTTTGGTTTTGGGGAGACACATTTGGGTTTCTAAAGAAGCCCCTACTATGAATGAGTTTGGAGAAACGCAAGTTTCGAAAACAAAAGTCAAAGTAGCGATTGGGACGGAGAATGATTCAAAATGTTCTACGATCCTAAATCATTCTTGTAACGCCGATACTTGCAAAATAGCGTTAGTTAAACAGATAAACGATTTAAGAAACACGTATCTTGCACCGTTGAGTACACGTCTCTAGAGTAACCGATTTTGTTTGACGCTCTTTCTCAAACTAGAGGACATCGCCTGAAGACTGCTCCGCTTGTAGCGATCATCTGCTGTTTTATGACCATCTTCCTCATCATGGGGAATAAGATCGAAGACAACTCTGCTTGTAGTCATCTCCAGTTTTCTAACAACCTTCCACATCCTAGGGAACATCGTCGAAGATAACTCTACTCGTAGCCATCTTAAGCTTCACTGCTATTGATGTTCACTCATCTTTGAACAAAAGAGCTTCTTCATTTTGTAGGAATGTTTCCTCATCTCTGAACAATGGAGCTTCGATAGGATGCCTACGCGTCTCTAAGCAAAAGAGCTTTGAAAGAAATTTCCACGCATCTCTGAACAAAGAGCTTTGAATAGGATGCCCATGCGTCTCTGAGCAAAAGAGATTTATGATATGCCACGCGTCTCTGAACAAAGAGCTTTGAATAGGATGCTCACACGTCGTTGAGCAAAAGAGCTTTATGATATGTCCACGCGTCTTTGAACAAAAAGCTTTGAATGATATGCCCACGCGTCTCTGAACAAAGAGCTTTGAATGTTATGCCCACGCGTCTATGAGCAAAAGTTCTTTGATAATATGTCCACGCGTCTCTAAACAAAAGAGCTTTGATAAGATGCCCACGCTTCTCTGAGAAAAGGAGCTTAAAAGGAATGTCCACACATCTCTGAACAAAAGAGCTTTGATAGGATTCCCACGCGTCTCTGAGCAAAAGAGCTTTGATAATATGTCCACGCGTATCTGAACAAAAGAGCTTTGATAATATGTCCACGCGTCTCTGAACAAAGAGCTTTGATAATATGTCAACGCGTCTCTAAACAAAGAGCTTTGATATGTCCACGTGTCTCTTAACAAAAGAGCTTTGATAATATGTCCACGCATCTCTGAACAAAAGAGCTTTGATACTTGAATGTTAATTGAGATCATTCGTTTGGATGCAAATAGGAGATTTGCTTATTGTATCCTGTAAAAATCAAAAGATTGCCAAAATACTTTACTGGTGTTTTTCTTAGGGTTGACCTAAGGTGATTGGCTGATTTGAGGTTGACACAATGTGTTTTGACACGTGTGTGATTCTTGTGTGATTTAATGTGATTTGACACACTTGTGTTAGACTCAATTCAAGGTGACATGACACAACGTATATGACTCGTGTGTGCATTGTATTGTGATGTGCTTGACTCAAAATGTGATGTGCTTGACTCAAAATGCAGAAAAGTAAAAAATTTTCGTCAATTTTTGGGAGGGTATGGACTTTCTCCCGAAAAAGAAAGACGCAAAAAAGAATCAAAGTGAGTGTTTGAGTGGTGCATGTTGAATGAGCTTAGTCAAATATATGCGTTGACGTTGTATCTCATAGTGCAAGGATTAACTCATCCTAGGCTATCTCAATTGTTGACTCGATGATGTAAGTGTTTGGGTAACTTAGGCACGGAGGCTAAGTACTTCATACTTTTGTGATGCTATGATGATTACATCGATGAGTGCTTTTGATATGACAAGGCATGCTTCAAACGTTGTGTTAAAATTTCATGATAAAAGGTTCCTAAGGGAAGGATTATTTGTCTATGTATCTGTGATGTGTGTAAAAGTGACACTAAGTCTAAGCTCTAAAGGCTAAGTGTATGGAAAAATATTTTGAGAGGAGTCAAATGATGGTGACTCTTAGGCTAGGTAAGCAAATATTGTAGGGATCAAGCCCCTAAGTCTAACTCTAAATCAATAGGAATGAGCATTGGAGATCCCTTGATATGATCAAGCATGAATGTGAATGTATTTTTATTACAGACGCACCTCAATGTGAGGTTGCCTACGTATCCGTAAAGAAACTTGCCGGACGTAGCTCTAGCCGAACCTTGCACAAGTGTGTGTATGCCTCAAAGAGGTCTTTTAAGGGTTGTAACGTGGTTAGGCTAAAGTTTTGAAGAAGAAGGGGATAAAGGCTCAAGACTCTAGATAAGCCCGCAAGGTGTGCAACCTTGATTTTTAAATCTTTATGTTTTGTATGCTTGAGATTTCCTCACTTTGAACTCTTTGTTTTTGTTTATTATTTTTTTCTCTTTTTTTTTCATTTTTTGATAAGTGTGGGCAATCCCGATCATGCGGTCTATCACTCACTTGACATTCATGTTTCTTAGGCACGGTACCAAGCACTGGATAAGAGATGCAATCTGAGACGTGTTCTTATCAAAGATATGTTCATACCAATGACATTGAAACACTTGCCCTTTTGCACAATTTTATTATTTTTTCTGTTTTGAAATTTAAAGATCTAGGTAAAATCACTCAAGCTTTTATATTTGCATAAGTTGCACACCATCCCTTCCCAAGATTAGGTAGATGTGGGTTGAAAAAATAAAGGTTTATCATTAGACGAGGCTCAAAGTGGTTTGTCAAGAAATGATTATATATTTGAAGGGTGAAAGGTGATATGATGTGGCCACAAGGGGTGCCTCAAATCGTTAGTATACCTTCTGCTTAATTCGACATGGATTTTATTTTATTTTATTAATTTTTTTTATGGAATGCAATGATCATATGGAAGAAAATAAATGCTCATTTTATTAAAAAGGAAAGGGTAAAGAAAAACCTATGAAATAAATCTAAGGAAGACAAAGGGTGCCTTTGCTAGACTTATTGATAAAGGGTTTGAAAAAAGAAGAAGAAAGCATGAAATCTTGGTGAGAATCTTTCCTTGTGCATTTGTTTCATCATTACCCTTTTTTGTTTGTCAATCACATGACTCAAACTTGATTCAACATGCATGGATGGGAAAAGAGTGTAGTGAGGTGAATAATGTAAAAAGGAAGCATGTAAGATGAATTAATGTGAATGTAGAAAGTGTTTAAGAAGGAAAGTGTGAGATATGTATGGAAAGGTGAAGTAGATGGAGAGATATGGAAAAATTAGGAATACAGTGGACCCCCAATTCAAATGACGGACAAATCGACTCATGCATGAATCTAGGACATGGTCATGGTGTACAAAGTGTGTGAATACTTGTGAGTGTAAGTGATATGTTCAAGACTCGTGTTATGACCATGGGACTAGAAAATGTGACTAGACTCAAACAAGGACTAAGTTAAGACTTCATGTATGTGCACTAAACTGGACAGGTTGTAGTATTGTAGTTATAACATTTTATTTGTGACTCCAAATTTGACGAAACCAACGCAAAATGAAAGATAAAACTCGGGGCTACAGATCCATAGGTTGAACGACTCGTAAGTCTTTCTAGGACTCAGGCTATGACCAAAATAAGTTGACGTTTGTGCAGTATACGAGTTTAAAAATCCGGGTTGACTCAAAGGAACTATGACTCGATTTTAGTAATATTTATTAGCTCAAATTAATCAATAAATTAATTAAGCAAAGTCCTTTAGTCCTTGGTTAGTTTATTTAAGCATGTTCATGATTACAAGTCAAACCAAATGGTTAGTTTAATTACATGTAAGTATGCACAAGTAGTCAAGTAAGAACATAATGATGCAATGAGTTTGCAACCTAACCATGGCTCTATTTTTCTAAACTTCAAGGATATGGGTTAGTCAAAGAGGGTCCATGGTTATGAGTCCAGATGCACCGCGCAGAAGCCTTACCTTTGGAAGGGTTGGCGCGTGTGGATGGGACTCTGCAAGTTAAACTTGCTTCCACGGTTTGGTGAATTTACAAACTCGGATGTACCCTTTGTTGCCATGATCGTTCGATTGGGTAGATGGAGCGTGAATTCACAGAGGGTTATGGCCATATGCAGAACACATATGGGTTCAGAAAAAAGGGAAAAACTCAATCAGGAAGTAAAACCGAGCAAACATTACTAGAACTGGTCGAAATAAGAAGGTGGATTTCTGGCTCGGTATTGGAAGAACTCGGCGCTAGACTATAGTGCCCGTCGTCAGACTATGGCTCTGTCGCCAGGCAACAGATCCATCGCATGGCGATGGCGCTGTTTTTTCACCGCTAGTTCCTACATGCCTCAGCGGCTTTCTGTTCTTGAAATTTCTAATTTTTCGCAGCGTTATTTCTCTAGTTGTGAAAAATATTTCCCTAATTTTCTACGTGTAAAAAGCCTATGTTTTTTATGCATTACGGATGGTTTATCCAATGCGGACCTTTTTATGCTTGCACCAATAATGTCAATCAAAATTATGCACATGAATACTTAGAACGTTTCGAGTCTCATCCACTCATTCTAAATTATTGCCAAAGTAAATTTTAGGAATTAAAATAGAAATCCTACTAGTGGATTCGCCAACAAACTGTAGGGAATATTTCAAGAATCCCACACTTGAGCCCCTTATGATCATACACTTAAGCATGGTGGCGTCCAAAGGGAAGGAAGCTAGAGAAAAAGAGTCGCTAACAAGTTTTAGGAACTTGTAAACCGTTCAATTCACAGGGTGAAGGTTACAACCCTTCACGATCCACGAGATCGCTAACTCCATAGTAGTCTAGAACCATGACTGGATATTTGGGGATGAAGGTACAAATCCAACCTAAAAGAAATTGAACTTGCCCTAATAATAGGCCTCTACTTTATTCATCTCATATTCATGTGTGCTTTCTAACAAACATACAATCAATAGGTTAACCTTAAACCTGTTTAATCTATGTTGGTTGAATATAAATGCACAAACAAACCTATTATTGGTGATCACTTGAATTATAATCATATTAGCCTAACAAGATTATTAATTTTATATCTTATACAGCGTGATTACAAGTACAAATTCCCTTTAAACATGCATAAACGACGTGATCAAGCAACAACAATAATATATCAAGCAACATAATAAATCATTATCATATTAATAATCAATAAAGAATAATAATATTAGCAAAATCCTTGGCATGATACTAACAAGATTAATAACAAACCCTATCATGTCACTAAACATCAACGCTCAAAGCTTTAACCCTAACATGATACTAACATGATAGAAGGAAAGAATATGAAGCATCATATAAACATATATGATATTAGGAATTTTAGTTATTACCCTAAACAAGTTGCTAGGAATCATAAGGACATCTTAACATGATACTAGGAATCAAAACAATCAAAACATGGTTTCTATAGAAAAAATAATAACAATAAAATTACTTACTTCGATGCCTCATATCTCTTTCTAATAACAAAATACATGCGTTAGTAACTTCAAGAAAAATATTAAATCAAACAATTAATTCAAAAAATTGAAATAGAGATTTGGGACCAAACCCTCAGAAATTATCAACCTTTCACGTATAGGGAAAAGGCAACTTTGAACTTGTCTAGGTTTTTCTAGAACTAATGTTTGTGGAATTTTGTAAGAGGGAAGGTTTAGAAAAAGAATAGAGAGAGAATAAGCTTCTAGATTTTAGAGAGAGAAAGAATAGAGATTGATGGTTATGAATGAATGATTGTGAACAAATAAAAACGAGGAGATACGACCCCTATTTATAGAAAAAAGCCCGGAACCCAAATAAAGCCATATTCGGAATAAAATACCTCATGTCGCTAACAACAAAAGTTAGCGCCAGACGACAGGCTTAGCGCCAAGCAACAACTGTCAACGCTAGGCGACAGCTTTGTCGTCTTGCTACAAGAAATGATTATATATTTGAAGGGTGAAAGGTGATATGATGTGGCCACAAGGGGTGCCTCAAATCGTTAGTATACCTTCTGCTTAATTTGACATGGATTTTATTTTATTTTATTAATTTTTTTTATGGAATGCAATGATCATATGGAAGAAAATAAATGCTCATTTTATTAAAAAGGAAAGGGTAAAGAAAAACCTATGAAATAAATCTAAGGAAGACAAAGGGTGCCTTTGCTAGACTTATTGATAAAGGGTTTGAAAAAAGAAGAAGAAAGCATGAAATCTTGGTGAGAATCTTTCCTTGTGCATTTGTTTCATCATTACCCTTTTTTGTTTGTCAATCACATGACTCAAACTTGATTCAACATGCATGGATGGGAAAAGAGTGTAGTGAGGTGAATAATGTAAAAAGGAAGCATGTAAGATGAATTAATGTGAATGTAGAAAGTGTTTAAGAAGGAAAGTGTGAGATATGTATGGAAAGGTGAAGTAGATGGAGAGATATGGAAAAATTAGGAATACAGTGGACCCCCAATTCAAATGACGGACAAAACGACTCATGCATGAATCTAAGACATGGTCATGGTGTACAAAGTGTGTGAATACTTGTGAGTGTAAGTGATATGTTCAAGACTCGTGTTATGACCATGGGACTAGAAAATGTGACTAGACTCAAACAAGGACTAAGTTAAGACTTCATGTATGTGCACTAAACTGGACAGGTTGTAGTATTGTAGTTATAACATTTTATTTGTGACTCCAAATTTGACGAAACCAACGCAAAATGAAAGATAAAACTCGGGGCTACAGATCCATAGGTTGAACGATTCGTAAGTCTTTCTAGGACTCAGGCTATGACCAAAACAAGTTGACGTTTGTGCAGTATACGAGTTTAAAAATCCGGGTTGACTCAAAGGAACTATGACTCGATTTTAGTAATATTTATTAGCTCAAATTAATCAATAAATTAATTAAGCAAAGTCCTTTAGTCCTTGGTTAGTTTATTTAAGCATGTTCATGATTACAAGTCAAACCAAATGATTAGTTTAATTACATGTAAGTATGCACAAGTAGTCAAGTAAGAACATAATGATGCAATGAGTTTGCAACCTAACCATGGCTCTATTTTTCTAAACTTCAAGGATATGGGTTAGTCAAAGAGGGTCCATGGTTATGAGTCCAGATGCACCGCGCAGAAGCCTTACCTTTGGAAGGGTTGGCGCGTGTGGATGGGACTCTGCAAGTTAAACTTGCTTCCACGGTTTGGTGAATTTACAAACTCGGATGTACCCTTTGTTGCCATGATCGTTCGATTGGGTAGATGGAGCGTGAATTCACAGAGGGTTATGGCCATATGCAGAACACATATGGGTTCAGAAAAAAGGGAAAAACTCAATAAGGAAGTAAAACCGAGCAAACATTACTAGAACTGGTCGAAACAAGAAGGTGGATTTCTGGCTCGGTATTGGAAGAACTCGGCGCTAGACTATAGTGCCCGTCGTCAGACTATGGCTCTGTCGCCAGGCAACAGAGCCATCGCATGGCGATGGCGCTGTTTTTTCACCGCTAGTTCCTACATGCCTCAGCGGCTTTCTGTTCTTGAAATTTCTAATTTTTCGCAGTGTTATTTCTCTAGTTGTGAAAAATATTTCCCTAATTTTCTACGTGTAAAAAGCCTATGTTTTTTATGCATTACGGATGGTTTATCCAATGCGGACCTTTTTATGCTTGCACCAATAATGTCAATCAAAATTATGCACATGAATACTTAGAACGTTTCGAGTCTCATCTACTCATTCTAAATTATTGCCAAAATAAATTTTAGGAATTAAAATAGAAATCCTACTAGTGGATTCGCCAACAAACTGTAGGGAATATTTCAAGAATCCCACACTTGAGCCCCCTTATGATCATACACTTAAGCATGGTGGCGTCCAAAGGGAAGGAAGCTAGAGAAAAAGAGTCGCCAACAAGTTTTAGGAACTTGTAAACCGTTCAATTCACAGGGTGAAGGTTACACCCCTTCACGATCCACGAGATCGCTAACTCCATAGTAGTCTAGAACCATGACTGGATATTTGGGGATGAAGGTACAAATCCAACCTAAAAGAAATTGAACTTGCCCTAATAATAGGCCTCTACTTTATTCATCTCATATTCATGTGTGCTTTCTAACAAACATACAATCAATAGGTTAACCTTAAACCTGTTTAATCTATGTTGGTTGAATATAAATGCACAAACAAACCTATTATTGGTGATCACTTGAATTATAATCATATTAGCCTAACAAGATTATTAATTTTATATCTTATACAGCGTGATTACAAGTACAAATTCCCTTTAAACATGCATAAACGACGTGATCAAGCAACAACAATAATATATCAAGCAACATAATAAATCATTATCATATTAATAATCAATAAAGAATAATAATATTAGCAAAATCCTTGGCATGATACTAACAAGATTAATAACAAACCCTATCATGTCACTAAACATCAACGCTCAAAGCTTTAACCCTAACATGATACTAACATGATAGAAGGAAAGAATATGAAGCATCATATAAACATATATGATATTAGAAATTTTAGTTATTACCCTAAACAAGTTGCTAGGAATCATAAGGACATCTTAACATGATACTAGGAATCAAAACAATCAAAACATGGTTTCTATAGAAAAAATAATAACAATAAAATTACTTACTTCGATGCCTCATATCTCTTTCTAATAACAAAATACATGCGTTAGTAACTTCAAGAAAAATATTAAATCAAACAATTAATTCAAAAAATTGAAATAGAGATTTGGGACCAAACCCTCAGAAATTATCAACCTTTCACGTATAGGGAAAAGGCAACTTTGAACTTGTCTAGGTTTTTCTAGAACTAATGTTTGTGGAATTTTGTAAGAGGGAAGGTTTAGAAAAAGAATAGAGAGAGAATAAGCTTCTAGATTTTAGAGAGAGAAAGAATAGAGATTGATGGTTATGAATGAATGATTGTGAACAAATAAAAACGAGGAGATACGACCCCTATTTATAGAAAAAAGCCCGGAACCCAAATAAAGCCATATTCGGAATAAAATACCTCATGTCGCTAACAACAAAAGTTAGCGCCAGACGACAAGCTTAGCGCCAAGCAACAACTGTCAACGCTAGGCGACAGCTGTTAGCGTCAGGCGACAGCCTTGTCGTCTTGCGCTAAGGGCCTGTTCACATTTACTTAATTTAAGTTCAGTTCAGTTAAACTCTAATCAGTTTAGTTTAGTTCAGCTCCAATTAGTTCAGTTCAGTTCAGCTCCTAATTTTCCTCTCTCATATAATATTCATTTCAGCTTAGTTTAGTTCAGCTACAATAAGTTTAGTTTAGTTCAGTTCAGCTCCAATCAGTTCAGTTCAGTTTAGTTCAGTTCAGTAAATGTGAACATGCCCTAAGTTAGAATTAAAATGTGCTTTCCACACGAAATCCTCTTCTTAATACGATTAAGCAGCTAATTCCGCATCGATCAGATTAAAATCATGTTTGTGATAAATTACATATTTTATTTAAAATAATTAAAACTCTTTAAAATATAATTATCAATCTTAATCCCATTAGAATTTAAAAGAACCTTCTAGATTATTCTTGAAGATTAAAATCTATCCTAATAACTTCAATAATTAATAGGCCCTCCTCTAGATCATTGGGCCGCACATAAAATTATTTTGGGCTAAATTTAATTTAATCCATAACTTCCTCATTATTCATTGGAATTGGGCTTATAATATATCATTGGAAAGCTCCTTTCGATCCCAATCTAATTACTCTGTTATTGGACCCTTATCATGAACCAAACTAAATTGGACTGGCTATTCTCATAAACAGAGTGTAAGAAGAAATTATTTCAAAAACAGAAAGAGAGATATTTTAATAAAAACTTCCACATCTCTAGACTTTTCACACTTTCACTTCGCTCGACAATCAAATAAATGACATGAAAGATATTCATCACTAGGTTTGGTTTTTGGGAGACACATTTGGTTGTCTACAATAATCATCAACACATACTTCCAATTAATTCTTGAATTAATTAGTGAGCATATACTATTTATTTTAATTAAGGTTCCTAGCCTAGTTTTGTGCATAAAATTTCACGATTACTACCTTGGTGCATAAAATG
The DNA here is from genome assembly GCF_001683475.1 of Chenopodium quinoa. Lineage (NCBI taxonomy): Eukaryota > Viridiplantae > Streptophyta > Magnoliopsida > Caryophyllales > Amaranthaceae > Chenopodium > Chenopodium quinoa. The sequence continues at coordinate 5,221,021 of NW_018742204.1, read as the reverse complement.
CACTAATTACTTCCTTGACTCAATCTCAACTATGTGAGTGAGTAATAAACTAATTTTGACTCGGCCTTACCTTTTGTGGGTGAGTAAATCAATAAAATAACTTCCTTTACTCAACACCAATAATAAATGGGTGAGAATAAAATCATGAATCATGCTCAATAAATATAACTTTAGCTCTTTTCAATAAACATAAGCCTTGCTGATAAATTACATGCCTTCTTGATAACGAATAATAAATAACATAACATGATTCAATTACTTTCAACTTGTATCAAGCTCATAATAATTATTCCAATATATTCACATGCTTACATATAAGACATGAATAACCAATCAATCAATTCAAGTATCACAACACAACTTAACATGATACTACTCTAATACTTTATACCAATTTAACTTTCTAACATGGTACTACGTACAATTAAAATATCATACGCGCATACTTACCTCAAATCGTCTTTCCAACTAGCCACAATGCTGGAAATTACTCAACTTAAAGTCTCCTACAATACCAAGTATATAAACTCAATTAATCTCTTGATAACAAAAAGTTTCAGCGACTTTTAAAAATCTTTAAACCTCTCTAACAAGCTGAAATTTTGGTTTAAAACCTTTATAACTCTTTCTTTAAGTGGGTAATTAAAACCACAAAGTAAAAACATAATTATAGTGCTTATAAAAAAATTCCAGCACACTTTTTAAGGACAAAACCCTCAGATAAATATGAAAATTGTATTAAAACCAAATAAAACCTTCCTTATTTATGGGTAATCAACCCCATTTATTAAAACAAAAAAGTAGCACTTTATAATAAAATTCCAGCAATTTATTCTTAATGAAAACTCATTAAAACTCCATAAAGATACAATCTTTTATCTTTACTAACACTTCTCATATTCAATGGGTATATAAAACCCGCAAATTAATTTTAATAAGTTAGAACCCTAAAAACCAACACTTTAATAATTAAAACCCTTACTTTTAATACTTTATAAAATCGTAAAATTATACACTTTATAATCTAAAATTTACAATCTTTAATCATTAAAACACAATTATAAAATATTTTAATCATGTTTAAACAATTAAAATCAAAACACAAAATATATAGTATAGGAATAATAATTAAAAACAAGAAAAAAGAGGAGAGAGAGAGAAAAGCACCACCGCTTTCGATGGGCGAGCTGGTCGTGGTTCGTCGACGGTGCCTGGGCGGCAGGAGGTGGTTGGAGGTGGCCGACGGCCTTGGGTGACATGGTAGGTGGGGGTGTGAGGTGGAAGTTTGAGCTTGAGCATGGTGATCCATGCGTGAGAAGCCACGCGTGAAAGAAGAAAAGAAAAGAAATAGGGAAAGAAAGAAAAGAACTGAAAAGAGATAGAAAAAGAAATAAAGGAAAAAGAAAAGAAAATAATACTTACCCAATATTATTCTTAATCCTCTTATTGTGGGGAAATTTTGGGGTATTGAGAGGTATTTATAGAGTAGAGAATAGGGTTAAGTTTGGGCTCAATAAATAAATGGGCTTGAATTATAAAATATTTGACCACAAGGGTGGTTCAAATCAACGGTTGGGTTTATTTAAATGAAGTGAGTTATTTCAATAAGAGTATGTAGGACTAGTTTACATACAATATTTTAAATTAGGCCCAATAATTAGCAAATGTTTTGTCCAAAATATATTTTATTTTTATAGAACCTTATAGTTAAAATACTTTAACCCTTTATAATAATTAATTAAAATATTTGAGAACTTCAAATATATAATATAAATACTAAAATACTTTATAAAAATACATACAAATATAGAGTATTACAGTCTCATGGATTGTGAAGGGGTGTAACTTTCACCTTGTGAATGGTTTACAAATTCCTAAAACTTGTTGGCGACTCTTTTGCTCAAGCTTTCTTCACTTTTGATGCCACCATGCTTAAGTGTATGATCACAGTGGGGCTTATGTGTGACATGCTTAAAAAATTCCCTAAACATGCTAGCATGCGTAATGCGTGCACATGGCTAGCATGCCAACTTGCACCAGCCAGCGATGCTAGCATTGCTTTGCTTGGTGCAGTTGCCATGCTTGGTTGTCATGCCCCTGACACTCGGTTTTCTTGGGGCATTCCGATGCTAGGGGTATTTATGAATTTGTTAATTGCTTGGTTTTACCGTCGCGTCGTTTCATAAATTCGACTTGACTTGATACGCTCCTAGCTCGATATCCGACATCTATGCTGATAATGCTCTAACAACTCATTAATTCCTTTCCGATTAATTCGTCGTCATGGATCGATTACTTGATTGGGTGTGACCCGTAGGGTTCAGTCAAGATTAAGTTGTAATATTAATTATACATTATTATTACTAATCGGAAGCGATATCAATCTAGGTATTCCGATCACTTGACCTCACTGAATAATTAGATTTCTAATAATTCCTAACCCTCTATCGAAATAATACACTTTTTCAAAGACTACCATTCCTATCAAAGAACCTACGACAAGAGAATATACAAACGACCCTTGAAAGTTTGGGACTTTGTGTTACGAAAAATGTAGGCAACTAGTAGGGCCAATAAGCAAGGCAAGCTGACGCCCAATTGGGAAGGCCCCTACCGGGTCCGTGAAGAAGTAAGAGGCGGTGCCTTCCATCTAGGGTTACCTCCTGGAAACCCCAGACGACATGCATCTAGCAAGAACTTGGAACGTAGACAACTTTTAAAAGTACTACTTTTGAGACATGTAATAAATTTTTGTAAATGGGAAACTTACTAATGAAAAATTGCTTTTAATTTTAAATTCTAATCATTTAACGTTTTCATTACATACGAGTACATCGCCTGTGCATGGTGCAGGAGATAAAATGTCATATAAATAAAATAATTTCAAAAACTTAGCGGCTAAACGCTCGTTTTAGACGACACAACAAGGTTGCTGGCCGAATAAATACTTAACCGTCTGCTCAAATATGAGTATGACATCCGGCGACGCCTATCCAAGTGAATTCGTATTAGAGAATATCTTCCATTTGGGTGGTACATTTCTCTATAAACATATACAAACAACCAAAATTGATTAACCTAATAGACCAACTCATAGCCATTTGACCTAAGTAATCTAAAAGACATCAACAAGTGACCAAACATATTTCCAATTTAGATTATTTGTAACTCTGGAAAGTCCTCCCAATGGGGTAAAAGGACGTTGGAGTTTATAATTATAGTGTAACTACCCTAGACGATGGAAAAGATGGTTCATGAAACTACTTGAATTTTCTAGGGGCCAATTGTCTACTCGCTTGTATTTTAGACGGATGTGTACTTGGTTTGGGGACAATCACTATTGTGATTAATTCACTTAGGAACATGTCATACTCTCTAAAGTATCTAAAATTCCAAATTCAATCAATCAAGGCTTGAAACCAAACACACAACCGCCTAAGGTCAAAAGGTAAGCTGGTTTGTGAGTTGTCGTTTGCAATTAACAAGTTGGGAAAAATTCAAACATATATATGCAGTAATAAAGGAAAATAAAAAATTGAAAAAAATTGAAGCAAATTTAAACCGACTCAGTCGTCAATTTCATAAAATAAGCCCGACCAAAAGGCCGAGAAAGTGATTGTCAATCGGATCAACGTCCGGAAAATAAAAAAGATTGTTGAAATACCATCCAAATTACACGGCACATAGGTCGGAAATACGAATATCTAAAGGACAAAGAAAACTAAAAGCTATCTTGCTGAGGCGGGGGAAACGACGCATTCTTCTTAGGAGGGAGAAAAACAGTTTCCACTGCAGCCTCTTCAGCGTGTGGCTCATGATCTTCCTCTTCCTCTTGGAGCTGGTTCTTCTCATTATCGTCGGCTAGATCTTTCTCTGCCCACTCTTAAAATGGCTCTGGCTCCGTCTCTCCCTTGCGTGGAGAACAAGGTTGGCATATTGGTACCTCATAGCCCATGTGCCATATTGAGCCCCCAGATGCAGCAGCTCCCAAGCGATCTTCATTCTCTCTTAGTAGTCTTGCTCATTCTCTTCGATGAGGTGGCTCTGATTAGCATTTAGGGTGGCTCTGAAGTTCTCCTAGGACTAGGCCATCTCATCCTTTAAACTATTAACGTCTGCCCGAAGACCAATATTCTCCTTATCAACACCTTCCAGAGCCTTGAGGTCAGCTTGAGCATTCTTAAGGGAAGCTTCAAAGTTAGAGGCCTTCTTATTTGCCTCATTAAGGGAAGCCATCAGGCTCCTTATGCTCTCCTCCTGCATCATCAGCTCAGCTTTAGTCTCAAGTTCATTTATTATGTTTTGATATTAGGCAATGTCTGCAGAATCTTTTGCTGATTTAGTATCCTGTCTTACCTCTTCCTACATGCGAGTATACTACTTTTTCAGCCCATCAACTCTCAGCATCGCCCGTATTACACAAACGGTGCATTAAAAATTCAACCGGAAGCAAACTTGAAAAATCAAGTGAAGTTAACTACCTTAGACAGTAGAGAAATAATGCGTTCAAAATTGAACGTCTGAATGCCTGGGATGACATCCTTTTCTTTCTTGGGGATGACCCCAAGCATGGTCTTGGAGTACTGATGTACATCTGGCCATCGCGAGGATTGATCTGCACCATAAAGAAGATTGGATTAGTGAGCTATATAGACGACACCAATCTGTTTACGGCTGCCTGATGACCCTTGAGACATATGTTGGGAGTGAGACTTTACCTGCATGGGCTTGCCGAGCTCAAACGGGGATTCAAAAGGGTTAGCTTTACCTTAAAGGATCTGCTGGCTATTGTCGGCAGCAGTTCTTGCAACACTACTTCCAGCTTTGGGTGGCTTGACGCCCTTTGGTACCATGTTGGCACCCTTTTTTTTCCCAAGGTCTATCGCGAGACCAATGCCCTTTAGGCTGATGCTTTTCCCCCCGATGCTCAAGTTGCCCTTCCCCAAAGGAAGTTCAGGAGCCGTCTTAACAGACGACACTCTCCAAGACTTGTTGGAGTTGGAAATATCATCATCTTGCTTCTGCTTGAGAAGCTTGCTGAAGGACCTAGGATCTCCCTTGTTTCCACCCTAAAAATCAAGTTGGATATTGAGTATACAGCCAGTAACAACTGTCCCTATGAAAATTCAAAGAGTAAAGGAAGGCAATTTATACCTTGGCCTCTAGCTGAAATCTTTTTGCTTCAGCATTATCTTTGCAAATTTGAGCTCTAGACTGCTTTGGTGTCTTATCGTGTGGAAGCATGCATGCCTCTAGCAATTTCAGCAAAATGAATGCCCGTTAGTTCAGCGAATAAAATATAATTGAAGTAACAAAATAGTATAAACGACATAATAATTGTCGGATGCATGTTAAACCTACATCTATCAAATATTATGCTCAGACCGTAGGCGGACAAGAAAGCCTCGTCCCTCAACTACTCATGCTTGGGTATCCAATTTTTAGGTACACTTATTAGTTTGCTAGTTGAGAGAGAATCTGTTGTAAAGATCCCTGACTCTATTATTCTCTCGTAATCTTTATCCGGGATTGCAAGAAATTTGCATTTTTGGCCCAGAAGGTCAAGCTTCTTATTGTATCGACGATACTCATAGTTATCTCACCGTTTGGGGGCTGAAACCAAATAGAAATGTTTTTCTAGTTAGACCGCTTAGACGGTTTATCTAGGGTCATGTGATACTTGGAGTACGTGGTCAAGTTGTACCATGCCCTTTAGCCGCTTGGCTTACAGCTAATATATTGCATGTGGGCAAAGGCCTCCCAGCTAGGGTGTAGGCCTTGCATCTCACAAGCAGCGACTTAGTCCATAATGTTGACCTAAGATATTGGGGATAAATGCCACACGCCTAGGTCATATCCTCGAAGGATAATCATGCAAAGGGAATCGGAGGCCAGCCAAAAACGTCGCCTCATAGCAGCCGAAGTACTCATTAGCATTTGGTTGATCACCCTTCCAAGCAATCGTCCCTAACTTAAGCGGAATTTGGATGTTATAGCCTTCCGTAAGTGGTCGTTTGTGTTTAAAGTCCTTCAGGCCCTTGATCATATTCTCTCTATCTCTGGTCGAGACATGGATCCAAAGAGGATCCCCTTCATTATTCCATTTTTTCCTCTCTTCCGCCTCGCTGTCCTTAAGTGGCGATAGAGGACCATCATTGCTCTCCTCTGCGCTAGACCTAGAGGCGGTCCTTCCCCCATCTCTCCCTTGAGAAACCTCATCCTCATGATCAGAACAAGAAATAAAGACGAGCTCTTCACTGCCTTTATTTTCACACTCCCTTTCCTAGAAGCTAGAAGCAGAGACGACTTCTTCGCTATCTCCTCCTTTAAATGCAGCAAGAATCCCATCACTTTCCGTTTTGGGCATTCCTGAAGGAAATCCTCTTCCTGGTCAACCAATATATCTTCTCTCTCAACCAGTGTAACCTCATCTGATGACACTTCCAAAGTATCATTTCTCCGCAGCTGCCTTTGGGCCCCCTGCTTTACTCGAGCCATTTTTTCCTGCAAAGACACAGAGACGGTTGGATTTGAGGATGAAAAAGGTTTCTCTATACACCCAAAGCCGGCACCCCCATTTCTAAACTCAGCAGTACCAGGAGACCGACTGACTATTGACCTAGGTTGTTTCGTATGTGTCACTCCAGGAGATGTTCAAAGTGGAATTATCCCAAATTGGCACGTGTCCCTCCCATTCATTTGGAAAAATGTGGCCTTCATGGCCCAAATCCCGAGAAAGCCGCAAAACGGTGCAGCCTATCAATCCTAGGTTTTTGTATTCTAGGCAAGGGCACAAATCCTAAGGTCCCTGTAAATAGGGAGATTCCCCCCATTTTAGGGGAACGTTCATTCATTACAACAACTGAATTCTCTCACATCATAGAAAACATCTGATCTCTGAATCTGAGAAGATCTTACTATTACCTTTTCTACACCTTTTTACATTCTCCGAACACGTTCTAACTTGATCGTCGGAGGTGGAACTCTAACCACCCGAAGTCTCCGTTTTTTTGCGAGTACAGATAGCAGGATTATAGTCTTGATAACGTAACTCTCCCGAGGGACCAGAAAAACCCCGAAACAAGAACAATAATTTATTGTACACTTGCACCATTACACTGGATATAGTTAATGGATATCATGGATGATCATGTGATAGTGTATAGTTAATAGATATCACGGTCTTCTCCTAATAACACCATGGAATATAATTAATGGTGTTTTTAAGGTAGAGAGTGTAGATACCCATTTGTGTCTCCCCAAAACCAAACCCAGTGATGAATACCTTTCATGTCATTTGATTATCGAACAAAGAGAAAGTGTGAAAAGTCTAGTGATGAGGATGTTTTTATTGAAGTATCTCTTCTTTCTGTTTTTAAAAATATTTCTTTTCTTACCCTATTTTTTAAAACGTGCTTTCCAGTTTAGTTTGGTCCATGATATGGGTCCAATAATAGTGTAGTTGAATGGGGCTTAAAAATACATTTCCAACGAGATATTATAAGCCCAATTCCGATGAATAATGAGGAAGTTATGGCCAAAATACTAAACTGGGCTCGGATCTTACCTACGGCCCAATGATCATGTGGAGGGTCCAAAGGTCTAATCCTATTCCTAAACTAATTAGGATTAATTAGAACCTTCCATAAGTTTCTAAAAGATCTTAATTATCCTTTTTGAAAATATAAGATTAAAGAATTTGAGTTAAATAAAAACTTTCCTTTTTTAAAACTTTCCTTTTCTTAAATCCTAATTCTATTCGAATTTAAAGATGTTCAAAGATAGTCAGATTTTATTTTCGTGCCTCATAATCTTTATCCAAATTTTATATGGTTGGATAGATCTTGAATTAATATTTCTAATGATATATTATAATATTAATTCCGAGCTATAACGAAAAAGATATGAATGAGATACAAAACTCTATCCAAAACTGACACCGTCCTACTATTTCGGCCATATTTTTTTATCCACAAAAGATTTTAATCTGATTTTAATTGTGTTGGAAAGTATACTTCAACGACATATTAAAGTGATATAATGACGTCATAGTTGGGTTTAATGGGGTTTGGTAGTAATCGCAACATCTTAAAATTTTTTGCGGTAGTAATTCACAACTTTTTTAATTTGCGGTAGTAATTTACAAAGTAGTATTAACTTGCGGTAGTAATTGGAAAATTTCCTTCCTAATATAGCATGTTAGCATTATTTTAGGGCTATATGTTTTACCTTTATTTCTTAGTGACATGTTAGGGTTTATTATTAATCATGTTAGTATCATGCCTAGGATCTGGCTATTATTATGCTTTAACATGATTATGATTTTATTTATTGTTATTGATTGACCACACCTTTTATGCATGTTTAAAGGGAATTGGTACTTGTAATCACGCTTAATAAGATAATTATTAATCATGTTTAGGGTTAATATGATTATAATTCAAGTGATCGCGCGCCAATAATAGATTTGTTTGTGCATTAATATTCAACCAACATAGATTACCAGGTTTAGAGGTAAACCTATTGACTGCATGTTAGACAGAAAGCGCACATGAATACGAGAAGAATAAAGTAGAGGCCTATTATTAGGGCAGGTTCAATCTCTTTTAGGTTGGATTTGTACCTTTATCCCCGAACTACCAGTCATGGTTCCGGATCTCCTGGATCGTTAATTAAGGGGTGTAACCTTCACCCTGTGAACGGTTTACAATTTCCTAAAACTTGTTGGTGACTCTTTTGCTTTATATTCTTTCCCTTTAGACGCCACCATGCTTTAGTGTATGATCACAGTGGGGTTCAATTTTGAGGTAATGCTTGAAATATTCCCTACAGAGAGTAACTACACAATGAAAGTTATTAATTTTTTGGTGCACTAATAAAAGTTATTTATGGTAAATATGTCAAGTATGTAGAACCAGGGGCGAAGCCATTTTATTTTTTTACTAGGATCCAAACATAATATGTGTATTACTATCTTGTGCACACATATAATATTGAAAAAATTATGAGGAGAAAATTAAATAATAACTAAAAAGATAAATGTTAGGTGCAAGCGTCGAACCTAATACCTCTAAAATAGATCTAATTACTCTCTGCCAACTGAACTATGACACACTTACATTTAAATAATTGCAACGTTTTATACATAACCAAAACCAAAAGGGAGGTCATGGCCCATGCCAGCCCCCCCTTGGTTCCGCCACTGTGTAGAAACAATTCATGATGAGGAAATGACATGACACATAGGATGCTGCATCACACTCATGTGTCGCCTTGTCATATTGAGGGAATGGTGACACATGACAGTACCACATTGTCCCATTGAGTTTTAATAATATCATAGATATTAGGCTTAACTCAGACTTAAAGGTTTTGATTAATAAAACCAAGCACAATAATAATTGACATAGCTACTATATTATTGTTTCGCACACAATATTATGGATTTATGGTGAACTTTGACTAGATAATTTTGATTTTACACCATCCGTTTTAAAAAGGGCCCTAGTTTGACTTTTGTATTATTCATTGACTTCACTTTGACCAACGTTGCTGCTTTATACATTAAATTAACAATGATTTCACCAAACGCCATCGAGTTGTTTAAAAAATCACCAAATGCCATCGCGTTTTTCAAAATTCAGCAAATGTCATCGAACTTTTCAAACATTCGCCAAATATCCTTGATGACTAACAACCATTAGCTCTATTAGTCATTAGGGTTAGTGACAACACATGTCATATTATGATTGGTTCTTTTTTATTACTTATTTTATTTTATAAAAAAATAACGTTTTTCTCAATTTGCGTATCGAAAAATGTTGCATTAAGGTTTAGGGGATCAAATTGACTCTTTTTTTTGGTCAAAATCAAGCTCAGAATTGGTAGAAAAGGAACATAAATGCCGTGTTTTGCGTGTCGTTATTTTTTAACCAGGAAAATTATTCGGGTAAGGTTTAGGGAGAAATTTGGCCCCTTTATGGATCAAAACTCACCTTGAAATTGGCAAAAAAAAATGACATAAATACCTCATTCTAGGTGTTTAGTATGTTATTTTTGTACCATGAAAAATGCATAATGAAGCATCTACTACCCAATTAAAAGCTTAAGTTAGATCCATAAAGGGTCAATATTACCCCCTAAACCTTACCCGATCATATTTCTTAATTAAAAAATACTAACACAAATACTTCTCATCGACATACAAAACGAGGCATTTATGTTATTTTTTCGCCAATTATTTCGAGCTTTACTTGTATCCTTAAAGGGTGAAAAGGAACCCCAAAACCTTACCCGAGGAATTTTCCGGGTTATAAAATAACGTTACACAACTCCAGATATTTCTCAACAAGCAAAACAAGGAAAATCCTTTTTTTTTTGCCAATTATGATCTTAATTTGTCTCCATAAAGTTTCAAAGGACTAGCAAAACCTTACCCGAGCAATTTTCACAGTAATAAAATAACAACACACAAATCGAGAAATTTCTCAACATGTAAAACGTGGCATTTTTATTATTTTTTGTAAACTTCATGCTTAAATTGGATCCATAATTTTTGTAAAATCTTGGTTGAGCTATTTTATCACGAAAATCGAGAATGAAATATTGTTTTAATTAATGAAAATATATAACTTATTAAAAGAAATCAATCATATCATGACACATATCATCATTAACCCTAATGACTAATGAATATAATTGTCGTTATTCATTAATGGCATTTGGTTAATATTTTAAAAGTTTGCTATCATTTAGTGAATTTTGAAAAACACGGTAGCATTTATTGAATTTTCAAAAATTTCGATGGCAGTTGATGAAATCAGTGTAGTTTTTACTTGCAAGCTATTGCATACCTAAAGTTGGTTACAAATTTGGTTCATATTTTAAATTAGCATGGTAAATCTAATAATATAGTAACATCAAATTGACACAAGAACTTCAAAAGCCCAATTTCTAATATATATTTTTTTAATATTTCACCACCTGTATTTAAGGAAGTTTCACAAATATTGTACCATATCCATTTTAAGGAAAGAAATATATGTGTTCACACCATAAATACCTAATATATCCTTTCTTTTAAACACTTACTTTTTATTTTGGGTATACAATAACATTGATAATTTTGTATTTCTACCTTTTCCTCTCATCCTTTTTTCCATTACCAATTTTTTTTTTGTCAAACTCTTATGGGGCAATAATATAAAAACAGAGGAATTATATAAATTAGGTAAAATATTGGGCCTTTTAATTTTGATGTTGGGGATTCAATCCCACCATAAACACTTTGAAGTTGGCCTGGAGATCCCTTATCCTTCTCCGTCACTTTATAAGTGTATGTGTAGGTGTCGTTTGAAGTGCGCCTACATTAAGCATGTGTGAATATGCTTGTCACTCATAGGAAGTGGAAAATGACATATACGATTAGGGACAATTATTAGGGACAAATAATATAGGGAGCCGCCAACAAGTTTTTTAAGGAACTTGTAAACCGTTCACGAGGTAACCACGAATAAAGAGACAACGATATGAAACAACAATTGACCCGTGAAGGTTACACCTCATTCATAATCCATGATATTACTAACTCCATATGGTTCAGAACAACGAAAGAAGGATCGGGGATGATGGTACGAAGTGAGTCATAGAGTCACATTTGCCCATATTGGCCTCTACTCGATTCTTATAGTAGTGATTCCCTGGGATCTTAAAGGCATGCAAAAAAATATTCAATTTTCTCCAAACTATTATTAGGCTAAATTGGTTGAATGTTAATGCAACATTTAATTCTAAAATGTTGTGATCACTTAATTAAATAACAAGATTAAAAAGGAACCTAAACCGGTTGTCCAAATTATCTTATTAGCGTTATTTCCAATTACATATTCCCTTTAACATGCAATTTGGTGATTAGAAAAAAAAAATTGAATAAACATTAAAATTGGAAGCAATTTGATCATAATATCGTTAGTCAAATCAAATAATAATAAACCTAATCATGATAATAGCAATATCAAAATTAAATAAGTAATTAAATTAATTAATTACTCACATTTCGCACGCTCCTTTAAATTGCTACATCATGAATAAATTTTTAGTACCTTCAATAAAAAATTTAAATCAAATTGAAATTAAATTAAATAAAAGTAGAGTTGATTTGGTCCAAACCCTCAGTTATTTATATGTTTCACGCCTTGGTTTAAGGACGGAACCTTGGGTCAAGTATGGATTCCTTGGAGTGCTTAGGGGAAGTACTATGGATGAATAGGGAGGCTAGTGTTTAGGCTAAAGAGGAAGAAGATAATGATTTTTAGTGTAAAGAGATAGAGAATGATTTTCGGTTCCCCCAAACTGCAGAAATCATGTTTGTACTTATATAGGAGACAAATAGGGGGATGCACGGAATCCTAGAAGAGATAAGAGCCGCAAAAAACCCAAATTGGGCACCGTGTCACGGTGTTGGGCACCGTGATACGGTATAGTCCACCGTGGCACAATGAAGCACACCGTGTCGTAGTGTATAATTTGTCTAAAATGCGTCTAGATTCATAAGCGCGTGAAAAAAGCGAAATAGACACGAAAGAGTACCGTGGCACTTTTAGCTGTTGCGCGTTAATTCCAATTTCTTATGCATTTTTAAAAGTATGATAAATTTTGATCTGTAACTTGGAATAAGACATATAAAATATCACTAGACAGATTATTAGTTCTAATTTCCAACTCAATTAGAATCAGGTCAAAAGTTTTTGTAGATTTTAAGATATGGCCGTTTTAGTGAAAAGGTGTTGGTTTTGAGCCGAGTTTAGTATTTTGCTCATATCTTCTTTGTTTAAAATCGGAATTGGGCTTATGATATATTTTTAGAAATCTTATTGAAAGGCCTATCTAAAAAAATAACATATGGGTTAAAATTTTGGAACACAAAATCATTTCAGCACGGTTTTGTGATGTGGAGACGAAAAATGGAGAGTAAGTTATGTTATGGAAATGGCCTACAAATTGGGTTGGTTAATGAAACGTATTGGGATTGAATATGTATTTAAGCACTCCAAATATTAAATACTCAACCCGATCAACAACGGCGGTAAAAGGTTTTTCATCATTGAGATTGGTTTAGGGGAGACATTTTTAGGTGTTTACAAAAGCCCCCACTTTGACTGAGTTTGTAGAAACGCCAGTTTCGAAAATGATAGTAAAATTAGTCGATAGGAACGGAGAATTATTTAAGATGTTCTACGAACCTAAATCAGTATTTGTACGCCAATACCTGCAGAAAAATGTTAGTTCCACAGATAAAAGAGTAGAGATATAATGCTTATCTGTCACTAGTGTATCGGTGGCAAGTATGTTCGATGGTATCTGTAGACACCCAAATGTATCTTCCTAAAACAAAATCCATTGATGAATACCTTTCACGTCATTTGATTATCGAACGAAGTGAAAGTGTGAAAAGTCTAGTGATGTGGATGTTTTTATTAAAATATCTCTCTTTCTGTTTTTGAAAATATTTCTATTTACACTCTATTTATGAAAATAGCCATTCCAATATAATTTGGTCCATGATAAGGGTCAAATAATAGTGTAGTTGGATTAGGCTCAAAAAATGCTTTCCAACGATATTATAAGCTCAATTCCGATGAATAATGAGGAAGTTATGGATTAAATTAAATTTGGTCTAAAATGATTTCATATGCGGCCCAATGATCTAGAGGAGGGCCTATTAATTATTATTCCTAAGGTTATTAGGATTGATTTTAATCTTTTAGAATATCTAGAAGGTTCTTTTAAATTATAATGGGATTAGGATTATAATTATATTTTAAACAGTTTTATTTTGAATAAAATATGTGATTTTTCACAAACATGATTTTAATCTGATTAACGCAGAATTAGCTGCTTAATCGTTTTATGAAGACGATTCCGCGTGGAAAGCGCGTTTTAATTCTGACGTAGCGCAAGGTGACAAGGCTGTCGCCTGGTGCTAATAGTTGTCGCCTAGCGCTAAGCCTATTGTCTGGCGCTAACTCCCGTCGTTGGCGACAAGAGGCCAGGTATTATATTCCGCATAGGACTCGATTTGTTTTCGGACTATTTTTTCTATAAATAGAGGTCGTATCTCACCGTTTTCATTCATCATCATCAACAATCGTCTTATTCTATTATCTTCTCTCTTAAGCTAGAAGCTTATTCTTTCTCCCTCTTTCTAAACCTTTCCCGTTTACAAAACTCCGCATTCACGAGTCTTAGACACACCTAGCAGAGTTCAAAGGTGTATTTACCCTAGACGTGAAAGGTTGATAATTTCTGAGGGTTTGGTCCCAAATCCCTATTTCAATTATTTAAATTAATTGTTTGATTTATAATTTTCTTGAAGTTACTAACTGTATATTTTGTTATTAGAAAGAGATACGAGGAATCCAAGTAAGTAATTTAATTTTTATTCTTTTTCTATAGAAATCATGCTTAGATTATTTTAATTCCTAGTATGATGTTGAGATGTCTTTATGATTCCTAGTATCTTGTTTAGGGTAATTACCAAGATTTCTAATATCATATATGTTTCTAGCTAGGATACTTCCTATTCTTTTTTTTATCATGTTAGTATCATGTTAGGTTTAAAGCTTTTATCTTTAGGGTGTGTTTGGATAGAAGAATTTGGGAGGAAAGGAAGAGAAGAGAAAGGGAGGGACACAATTTCCTTTGTTTGGATAGCAAATTAGGAAGGGAAAGGAAATGGAAGGAAAGTAAATGGGTGGAAAATAATTCATTAATTACGTAGGAGTAAAATCATTCCAATTTTAAAAAGATTTGGAAGGAAAATTCTGTAAAAACTGATGTATTGTAAAAAGAAAAATATACCCTTTACTTTCTAACAAAAATCTAAACATCAGTTTTTGATGTAATTTTTTTCTCTCTCCTCACGATATCCCCAAATTTCTAGGGTTCAAAAATGCAATTTTCCCCCCAATTTCTAGGGTTTGTGGAGTGCGATTTCACTACTAATCTACTCATACTAGTCAGATTTTAGTTTGATTTTATTGATTGAATATTTTAATGCGATTTTGTGGAGTGCAATTTTGTTCTTCTACTCAAGCTAGGATGCGTGTTCATGAGAATGTTAAGCGTTTTGCTAAGAATTACTCAAGCTAGGACTTACTCTGTAATCAAACTCGCAATTTTTCAATAAATATAAATGCGAATAGTAGTATGATAATAATGCTTTGCTTGCTTCTTGTAATCATTCTAAGTTGTATGATAACGTACCCCAACTGTTCGACGAAATGCCTAAGAGACATGAGTTTGTTCCTAATGAGGTTTCTTATGGGATTTTGATTAGGAGTTTTTGTGGGAAGGGTGATCCTGAATTGGCTTTGAAATGGAGGAGAAGAGTGTTAAGGTTACTGCTGTTGCTTTTACTACTATTTATCATTTATGTTGTTGCTTCCCTCCCTTCCCTTCCCTTTCTCTTCTATCCAAACAAGGGAAATAAAAATTCTTCCTCCCTCCCCTCCCCTTCTTTTCCCTCCCCTCTCTATCCCTTCCCTCTCTTTGCTTCCTAAACAGCTATACAAACAAAGTGTTAATGTTTAATGACATGTTAGGGTTTGTTATAAATCTTGTTTGCATCATGCCTAGGATCTTGCTAATATTATTATGCTTTATTGAGATTAAATATATTATTATTATGATCATTATTAATATATTATGTTTCTTGATATATGTTATTATTGTTATTTCTTGATCACGGCTTTCATGCATGTTTAAAGGGAATTTGTACTTGTTAATCACGCTTAATAAGATAATTAACAATCTTGTTTAGGCTAATATGATTATAATTCAAGTGATCGCCAATAATAGTATTGTGTGAATTAATATTCAACCAACATAGATTAAACTTGTTAAGGGTTAACCTATTAATTGTATGTTAGTCAGAAAGCGCACATGAATATGAGAAGAATAAAGTAGAGGCCTATTTTTAGGGCAGGTTCAATCTCTTTAAGGTTGCATTTGTACCTTCATCCCTAAACATCCAGTCATGGTTCCAGACCTATGGAGTTAACGATCTCACGGATCGTTGAGGGGTGTAACCTTCACCCTGTGAACGGTTTACAAGTTTCCAAAACTTGTTGGTGATTCTTTTACTCTAGCTTCCTTTCCTTTGGATGCCACCATGCTTAAGTGTATGATCATAGTGGGGCTCAAGTGTGGGATGCTTGAAATATTCCCTACTGTATTTTGCGATTCCGCTGGGGGGATTTCTATTTTAATTCTTAAAATTTTTTTTGGCAATAATTTAGAATGAGTGGATGAGATTCGAAAAGTTCTAAGTTTATCATGTGCGTAATTTTGATTAATATTATTGGCAGAAGCATGAAAAGGTTCGCATTGGAAGACCATCCGTGATGCGTAAAAACATAGGATTTTTACGCGTAGGAAATTAGGGAAATATCTTTCACAACTAAAGTCAAAATAACGCTACGAAAAAAATTGGAAAATTCAAGAACGGAAAGCTGCCGAGGCATGTAGGAATTAGCGCCGAGAAAACAGCATCAGCACCGAGCGATGGCTCTGTTGCCTGGCGACAGTAATTGTCTTCTGGCGACAGGCACTGTTATCTCGCGCTGAATTCTTCCAATACCGAGCCAGAAAACTATCTTCTTGTTTCGACTAGTTTCTAGTACGTTTTGCTCGATTTTACTTCCTAATTTAGTTTTTCCCTTTTTCTAAACCCATATGTGTTCTACATATGACCATAACCCTCTGGGGATTCACGCTCCATCTACCCAATTGAACTCTCTAGGCAACGAAGGGTACATCCGAGGAAGTGAGTTTAACTCGCGGGGTCCCATCCACTTGCGCCAAACCTTCCAAAGGTAAGGCTTCCGCGCGGAGCATCTGGAGTCATTTCCATGGACCCTCTTTGACTAACTCATATCCTTGAACTCTAGAGAACTAGAGCCATAGTTAGGTGGCAAACTTATTACAACATATTGTGCTTACTTGACTACTTGTGCATTCTTACTTGTGCATAACCTGCATGTGATTAAACTAACCGTTTGGTTCGACTTGTAATTATAAATATGTTAAAATAAACTAACCAAGGACTAAAGTTCTTTTCTTAATTAATTTATTAATTAATTTGATCTAATAAATATGTCTAAAATCGAGTCATAGTTCCTTTGAGTCAACCCGGATTTTTATTCCCGTATACTGCACAAATGTCACCTTGTTTTGTTCCTATCTGGATTTCTAATAAGGGTTACAAGTCGCATAACCAATTGATCTGTAGCCCCGAGTTTTATCTTTCATTTGGCGTTTTTTTTGTCCAATTTGGAGTCACAAATAAAAATCTATGACGAAAATACTACAGCCTGTCCAATTTAGTGCACATACGAGAAGTCTTAACTTAGTCTTTGCTTGTGTCTAGTCACATAGTCTAGTCCCATGATCATGACACGAGTCTTGAACATATCACTTATAATCACAAGTATTTACACACTTTGTACATACTCTTTTCACACCATGACCATGTTTTAGGTTCATACATGAGTCGTCCTTTCCGTCATTTGAGTTGGGGTCCACTTTATTCCTAAATTCTTTCACATCTCTCTATTTACATCATCTTTCCATTCTCCACATGTTTCCTCCATACATAATTCACTTACTACATTATTTTCCCATCCATGCATGTTGAATCGAGTTTGAGTCATGTGATTGACAAAAAAAAGGGGTAATGATGAAATAAATGCACAGGGCAAGCTTCTCACCAAGATTTCTTGCTTTCTTCTTCTTTTTTCAAGCATTTTCCCAATAATTCTAGCATAGGTTTTTTGGATAATTTTTGGAATTCCCTTAGGATATTGGTCACGCTCTGATCTGGCAACGGGACACAGACACCTGCAAAACACGAATCTCCAGTTGTTGGAGACTCGCCGCCGACGATCAAGTTAGTGACCGAAAACGAAATAAATGTAGAGAGAGAAAGTGGAGAGAACTTGGAGCTTTTAGTGCTCTATTAAATGTTATTTCACAATCCACCCCTCCCATCAGCAGTGATTGGGGTATTTATAGGGGTGGGGATTTGTGCCCTTTAGGGTAAGTGACCTAGAATTTAGGGCCATTGATTAGCTACGCAATCAGCAAAGGACATGTGTCCCCTAGGGCGCCGTTTTGCGGCATTCTAGATACTCCTTATGTAAGGGGCATTTATGACATATTAGATTTCAGGTGGTCTCCTTGTTCATAATAAGTGTCATCTTCATGTGGTGACACGTGTCACTCATTTATTGGGCCACGTGTCATCATTGGATTGGACCACATATTTAGGGTATTTTTACCTTAAACATTTGCCCCTCAGAGGGGGTGGCTCGTCCCAACTGGGCCACCTCCTATGACTTCCACTCGTTCGAGTGCCTTGGGCGAGATTGAAGCATTTTGAATTTGTTATCTGGAGTCGGACGAGAGCGTATGGCCGCGATATTGGGCTGAATGCCTGGTCCGAATGACCTGCGATCTTTTACAAGCTTGGCTAAATTGTTCGTATTGAGTGGGCCGAGCGGCCTTGGATTGGGCCACATGCCTGGATGGCCTTGTCTCGACACTTATAAGGAGCAGCGTCGAATGGTCGGTCGGTCATTATAGGCGTCGTTCGAAGTGCGCCTACATAAAAGCATGTTGTGAATATGCTTGGCACTCATAGGAAGTGGGAATTGACATATATGATTAGGGACAAAAAAGTAGGGAGCCGCCAACAAGTTTTTAAGGAACTTGTAAACCGTTCACGGATCATAAAAAGGCAACCACGATAAGGGACAACGATAGGCAACAACGATTGACCCGTGAAGGTTACACCCCATTCATAATCCATGAGATTACTAACTCCATATGGTTCGGAACCACGAAAGGAGGATCGAGGATGATGGTACGAAGTGAGTCATGGAGTCACATTCGCCCGTATTGGCCTCTACTCGATTCTTATAGTGAAAAGCATTCATGCGATCTCAAAGGCATACAAATAATAACTCAATTCGCTCCAAACTATTATTTAGCTGAATTGGTTGAATATTAATGCAACACACAATTCTAAAATATTGGTGATCACTTCAATTAATAATAAGATTAAAAGGATCCTAAACCGGTTGTCCAAATTATCTTATTAGGCGTGATTTTCAATTACATATTCCCTTTAAACATGCAATATGGTGATCATAATAACAATATAATAGAACAAACATTAATATTAAAACCAATTCAATCACAATTCCAACAACATAAAATCATTAGAAAAATAATAAAAATAAAAGGAGCATGACTCTTACTTTGATTCTATTTGTTTGCAACTACAAAATAATAAACGAGTTAGTAACTTCAAGGAAATAAATAAAACAATAACTAAATTAAATTAAATTAAATAAAGTTGATTTTGGGACCAAACCCTCAAACAATTCTACCTTTCACGCCTTGGTTTAAGGACAGAACCTCGAGTAAAATATGGACTCCTTTGAGTACTTGAAGAAGGAATTTTGAAGTCAAAAGGGTAGGCTAGTGTTTAGGCTAATAGCATAGAAGAGAGAAAATAAAATAAATAAAATTAATCGGTGCCCCCGTTCATCAGAAATGAGGGGGTATTTATAGGGAAAATGTGCTGAGGGAGCACACGGAACCCTAAAATGATAAAAACCCTAAAAAAGTATCCCGTGACAAGGTCAAACTGTACCGTGACACGGGAAGCCCTACCGTCAGACGGTACACATTCTCGTGACACGGTACACTTTTGGCGTGACGCGGGAAATTTTCAGAAAACGGGATAGAAAACGCGTCAAGGGTTTACGCGGAAAAGACACGGAATGTCCTGTGTCACGGCAAACCTCCCGTGTCACGGGAAATCCCACCGTCAGACGGTAAGGATTCCCGTGACACGGTGGCAGTCTGCCGTGGCGCGGGAATTTCCAGTCCATTTTCCGTCTAAATACATTTTTAACCCTAATTTCCTTCGACTTTTTTTTAAGTGCCGATTGATAATTTCGGGCCTTTTCTGACTTTTATTATTCGGGCTAAAATAAGAAAATAATTCAATTAAAATAAATAAAAATTTTGGGCTAAAAAAAATAATAAAACAATAAAATAAAAAAGATTTGGGCTGGAAATTAATTAATAAGTTTGGGCTGAAATTAAAACTATGCTTTTATCAAACATCAAGACTAATCCATGGATTGTTCAAAAATATGAATTTAATAAAATACGATTTTTTAAGCACTCTCGGGATTAAATACTGAACCCGACCAATAGTGGCGGTGAAAGGTTGTTCATCATCGGGTTTGGTTTTGGGGAGACATTTTTAGGTGTCTACAGAAGCCCCCACTTTGACTGAGTTTGTAGAAACGTCAGTTTCGAAAACGATAGTCAAAGTAGCCGATAGGGACGGAGAATGATTTAAGACGTTCTGCGATCCTAAATCATTCTGTATACGCCGATACCTGAAGAAAAATTTTAGTTCTACAGATAAAAGAGTAAAGGGATAGAATGCGTATCTTCCACCAGTGTATCGGTGACAAACGAGTTTGGTAGCTTCCTATGCTTGAAGGAATCCACTGGATGACGTTTGTTGAAATGCTTTCCATGCTTGAGGAAAGTCGGAAGATGAGTTTGGTAGCTTTCTAAGCCTGAAGAAACCTACCGGATGACACTTTCCATGCTTGAGGAAAGTCGACGTATGAATTTTGTGTCATTCTATGCTTGAAGAATTCTACCGATAATGCCTTCCATGCTTGAGGAAAGCCGACTACTTGGCGGTTTTCTATACTTGAAGAAAAATCCACCGATAACGCTTTCCATGCTTGAGGAAAGCCGACTTGGCGGTTTTCTATACTTGAAGAAAAATCCACCGATAACGCTTTCCAAGCCTGAGGAAAGCCGACTTGGCGGATTTCTATACTTGAAGAAAAATCCACCGATAACGCTTTCCAAGCCTGAGGAAAGCCGACTTGGCAATTTTCTATACTTGAAGAAAAATCCACCGATAACGCTTTCCAAGCTTGAGGAAAGCCGACGATTGCTGAAATTTGTAAGTCTATGATGGTTCGATTATCCCCGAACGTGGGCCGCAGATGTTTCACAATTTTAAGCCGATTATCCGACCATATTAAGTGCTTAAAATGCCGAAAAATAGTCTTTGATGTTTGCTAGGGGTAAAATGGTAATATTAGTCCCCTTAAATATCACTTAGAATTTTCCACGTAATTCTAGCAAAAAATAATCGCCCAATAAGCTCGAAAAATCATTCAAACTGGTAAAAAATGTCAGGAATATTCGCTGACAATGCACAGAGTCTGCCGTGCCACGTCACCACTTTGCTGTGACACGAGAACTCCTCTCGTCAGACGGGACAAAATCCCGTGTCACGGGAATATTTTATTCTGCCATTTTTTTGTTGTTGTTGAATTGGTCAACGTGAATCAGCGCGCCACGTCGGCAGTGTACCGTTACACATTAACGGTAACTGTGGAACGGTGAACGGGGTTTGTAACAGCTACTTTTTTGCTTTAAATTCACGTTTTTGCTTCACCATTTCTCATCTGATTCTCACTCCAAAAAGTTCAAAAATTTTCCTTGGGTTGTCGTGTCTCGTCGAATGCTCACCGATGCTCGGTTTGTCTTCCCGTCGGCCGGTTTCCACCACCGTGTCGCGACCTTCTTACATTCTCTCTCTCTCCTCTTCTTTTTTAATTTTCTTGCTTTTTTGCTGCGGGTTGCTGCTGCTAATTTTTGCAGCTGATGTTGTTGTCTTCCTCCGGAGCTGCCGTCGGGGTCACTGGAGCTCTGTCGCCTTTTGAGCTTACCGTGACACGGGACAGCCTCGCCGTGTCACGGATTCTGTTGACCGTGTCACGGCGTTCTGTTGGTGGCCGAAGCTTTTTTCGAGCTTTTGGAGTTCGAATTTTCACCAATTTTGCTGTAATTTCTTGCTATCTTCCTCACTTTCGACCCTCTACGAGCATTCATGTAAGTTTCCTTTGATTTTTGTCTTGAATTTTGCTTCACATAAGTAATTTCATGAAAAACCCTTAAAATCAATTTGGGGATTTTTGATTTTGAGGTTTTATGTTGAAATTCTTGCCATGATTTTACTTGTATATGTATGTATGTGAGAAATTTGAGACAAATATTACATGATTTGATGAAAAATTGAGCAAATCACCATTTTTGGGTACTACTTTGTGAAATGATGTTCATGTTATTTCTTTTGTACTTGAAATGGTGAAAAAACGGTGGTGAAGAGTTTCATGATGTGTTGATTCATTGTTTTTGTGCAACTTCGAAACATATTTTGCGTATGTACTATATCGTCATGGAGAACATAGTATCATGCGGCTAGGAGAACTGTAGTATTAGTTTGTCATGGAGAAACTAAATACCATAATTTTGCCAATTTTTAGCCTGGAGGTAAAAATTTAGCGTATAATTCAATAAATAACTAAATAACTTAGGAAATGATGCTAAGTATTTAGATTTTTATAATAGTATGCCTAGGCGACGAGATTGCGATTTTTCTACCCTCGGCCGGCGTCGGGCTTTTCAGGAACTCCCACCATTCCTGAGGGTATGGACGACGATGCTTTAGAGCCCGAGCCTCGTGCATCCGCGAGTAGAGGTAGGTGGGTTCCACCTACGTGGACTCTAGACCAGTTGGTTTTCTGCCGTGAAAACAATGTCTCTCATCGCTCACTCTCCGGCATAGTCGATGGCACGCTTCGCCACCATGGTTCTAGAGCCGGCGATTTGATCCCTCGACTTCACCAGATCATTATGAGGGATCCTGCTACGAGCGCCCTATGGGAATCGGCTGGTTTAGTAGATTTCTATACGGCGGTTGTAGAGTTTCGCAGCCCCCGGGGTTGCGGTGCGACGGTCGTTCGCGCATTGTTTGAGTATTTCTGGGATACTACCAAAACTTTTCATTTTGCTTGGGGGAGATGACGGTGACCCCCCTAGATTCAGTATGATCAGCGGGTTGCGCTTCACCGACCGGGCTGTAGCTTAGATGTCTGATCTGTCTTGGGGATCGACTGAGACAGCTGATTTGTTGGGTCCGATCGTTCAGTACATCAGGTCCCCACCAGTGTCTCGAGGTGGTCCTAGGAGCGGACGATCGGAGCTGGCTTTAGTTTTAGCTCGTGGCTTCGACATGGAGGATACGACGGCTGAGCAGCGAGTGCGGATTTTCATACTGATCCTGATTTCTATGACCCTTTCTCCCGATAGGAGTTCACGTGTACTCCTTTTCTACCTCCCCGCTTTGGTCAGGATCCATGAGATAGGATCCTATAGCCGGGCCAGCCTTT
This sequence comes from Chenopodium quinoa, assembly GCF_001683475.1. NCBI lineage: Eukaryota > Viridiplantae > Streptophyta > Magnoliopsida > Caryophyllales > Amaranthaceae > Chenopodium > Chenopodium quinoa. Next base: position 5,197,679 of record NW_018742204.1, on the reverse strand, counting down.
GATACGCCGATCTCCTCTTATCGCTACGTCATGGCTGTCGGCAGTTAAGTGACGAGTCTCCCATCACCGTCTATGGTCTGTGGAGAGTCGTAGAGGTGATGATCTTTTCCCTTTTTGTTTCACTTTAACTTGTTCGACTCATGTGCTAAAGATTACTTTTCATCGCAGCTATGGTTCTACGAGTACTTCCCAGGATTGGCTCCTCGCCGACGTCGTGGAGCGGTCCATGATTTCCCTGTCGGGGCTAGCTGGCGTGATCGAGGAGAGTCGCGGGTGGAGTCTGTCCCTGCACTGCGTGGGCTGCTACGCCGAGGCACCTCTTCTGTCGGCGTAAGAATCAGTTTTGTTGCTGTTATTTTCCCTCTGACGTTGTTTCTGTTGTTTCACGCCGACTTTTTATGGTTTTCAGGTTGCCATTGATGTCCAATATCGTCCTTGGGCCGGGATGACTGATCTACCTGAGGCCTTGCGTCTTTCTACGCACCGCACGGACGCTTTGTCTGGTATTTGGGGGAGCGAGTCGTTCGTCAGCATAGCGACGATCGTTTTCTGGTGCCCTCATCTCCTCTAGAGTCGATGCTGGACTCACGCTTGATCAGAGAGTTGATCAACAGGGGAGAGCGCTAGACTTTTCCATGGCAGGAGCTTGTACACATGGAGAGTGACTATGCGCGGGATTTGCTTCCCTCTCTGGCTCCTCCACCCCGTCTTCCTGAGGTATGATTTCTTTTGAGGATATTCTTTATTAATCTCTGTTTTAAATAGTCGAATAACTTGATTATTCGATCATATTTTCAGACGACTATTCGTCCTGTGGGGAGGATCGAGATTCCTCCTCAGTTTGTTCGTTATCCAGGGCCGATTGGTATCACAGAGGACCATATTGCTGAGGCGGTAGAGGGTTACAGACAGGCGCAGGAGTCTCTGCCCGAGGTCTTTGAGCCGGTGAGTTTTCTTGGATGCATTATTCATCCTTTTAACACTGTTTGTTACTGACTTTTCTTTGTTTTATCCTCAGCCTAACCGCCCGGAGATGATGGGACTCATGAAGCTGGTTGACGCCCTAAAGTATTGCATCATCAAACTTCGGCGTGGTGCGAGTTGTCAGAGCTCTAGCGAAGTTCTTGAGGTATCATTCATTTTTATTTCTACCATTTATTTTTTTTGCATTGTTGACACCTTTTGGTTTTGTATCTTTCAGGAGCAACAGAGGTCCCGCTCGCGCTCGAGGCACAGAGGCTCGGACGAGGAGGAGCTTGGTCGTGGTAGACAATCTCCTGAGATTCACCGACGTTCTCATTCTCAGCGAGAGCCTCAGGTTACTCAGCCATTTCAGGAGGCTCAGTGGCAGCAGTCTCAGTCTTCTCAGCGCTTTCCGGGCCAGATTCAGGGGCAGCGTCAGTTGTTTTCATAGCCTCCACAGCTTGAGCTTGGGTCTGTTTTGACTCCCTTGGATCCTGGTTCATTTTCAGCTCCATTGTCAGGGATTCCTCCACCGATGTCAGGCTTGTTCTCAGTTCCGATGTATGGGACGATGCCTTCACCGACGATTTCAGTGTCTTTGGGCTAGTCTACACCGTTTTCCGGCTGGACGGGTCCTGCCTTGAACTTGACTATTGCTGGGGTTATAGGGACTAGTAGGGACACTACTCCCCGTACTCGGATGGTGGAGGGACTCTTCGGCTCACCGTTCTCATATGCGCAGGGTGGAGATGATACTGATTCTGGTTCTAGAGACTTTTGACCGAGGGTTTTATTTGTACATACTATGATGACACTTGACATGTTTATTTATTACGACTCTTTTGTACATTATTCACAGTTTATGTATTTATTATTGTGTGTTAGTGTGTGTTTGAGACTCCTTGTGTGTGATTATGTATTTATAAATGACGCGACGAAAAAAAACATAAGTGGAGTAATGGAGGGTACCGACCTTCCCCAAAAGAAAAAGAAATAAAAAGACAAGCAAAACAAAATTACATTCCCCAAAAGAAAAAGAAATAAAAAGACAAAAAATAAATAAAGTGACGAAGAAATAAAATCTTTAAGTGATGAATAAATAAATAAATAAAATAAAGATAATAATAATAACAAGAATATAGATAAATAAAAAGTGAGAATTTTATTAGAAATAAAACTCTCAGAAAAACTGAAAAATAGACGGTGAAGATAAAATACTATAAAAATCCGGATAGATACGGGAAAAGATGAAAAAATAAAACGCGTGAAGTGCCGTGACACGGCACTGTGTACCGTGTCACGGCAAAAGTTCCCGTGACACGGTGGAACTTCCCGTGTCACGGGACGCGTATTACTCAGGGGTGTGTTTTACGCGTATGAAAAGATAAATTCTGGGCAGTTTCGAGCGCTTTTGCTATAAAATAAGACCAGTTTATTCATGATATGCATAATTACGAAACACAAAATAATTTAGAATTTCATATTTCAATAATCATGTCTCAGAATTTTGGTAATACATTGCGTGACTGGTCTTATTCTTTGACCAATGCTGAAAAAAGAGAGTTAGAATTATTTCATGTCAGGGGTTTGCTAGCCTTGCGACACGTAGCTATTGAACATGATTTTGTTAGGGCAACATTAGATTATTGGAGTCCAGAAACACACTGTTTCAAATTTGATTATGATGAAATCTGTCCCTTGCCGGAGGAATTCGGCGCAATCTTTGGATTTCCTGCTAGAAATCTTATTGCCATGCCTACCCTACGTGAATATTATTACCAAGATTTTGAACGCCATCTGAATCTAATAGATCCAGATTTGAATAGAATTGTTTGTGGTAATGAAGTAGACTTAGAAAAACTTGCTAATTTATATTTTAATCGCCCCATCTCCGAGTCTTATCATGTATATCGTAGAAGGGCATATATTTTTTGCATGTTTAGCAAGCTCTTATTTGCAAACGCTAGGGTAGGACATGCTTGTCTAGCGTCTGTGCTTGAACATGTCGAATCTGGAAGATCTCCTTTGCCGACGTGCCTTGGAGAGACATTTCGTGGCCTTGACGAGGCAAAAGCTGACCGAAAAGCCATCAGGAAGGGCTCTCTGGTACTACTGCAGGTAAAAATACGCTCGGAGTTGCCCCCGTGACACAAAACAGGCACCGTGTCACGGTGGGTGTCTGCCGTGAGTCGGCAAAACTTGCCGTGTCACGGGAATCAGCTTGATAATTTTTTTTTTGCTTCCGTGACACGGGAACTTCTCCCGTCAGACGGGATGAAATCCCGTGTCATGGGAATATTTTACACGGTTTTTTTTTTCGACTGATTTTTTTCTTTCTTTTTTTTTTTTTTTTTTTTTTTTTTTGCAGATTTGGTTGATGGAGCGTTTGGAACTATTCGAAGCCCCCGATGATGTTGAAAAATATGGCCCTAACGACCTAGTCCGCAGGAAAAAGAATTACTCTGCGAACATGTCGTATGAAGATTGGAAAAATTTCTTTGCAAAGAGGGAATTTTCCATTCGTTGGGTGGTGCCTTGGTGGAGGCTTACTAGGATGGTTGGCACGAATGAAACTCCATATTGCCGTATTCCTAGTATCTCCAAACTGATCTTTTATTGTCCCTCTCGACTGATGCGGCAGTATGGACTTGAACAAGTAATTCCGCGCTATAACGATAGTCCTCGTGAAGTATCGTTGCATGAAAGTAACGTTCACAAGTAGGAGGCTTATTGGATTAGAAGACCTTTGTGGACCGTTTCTGCAAGTGACCAAGCTCCTCCTCCTTTATCTAGTGCATACAAGGCATGGTTGAACCCTAGAAGTAGGAGGGAACGATTCGGATCACGCAAGTCTGATGTGAAGAGTCGTCTTGGAAATAAGGAAGCTCCTCCTAAAGATCGTCTAGGTCCGAGAACACAAGGGATTAAGTTTAAGACTCCTATAATGCCAAGAAAGAAGAATTATGTGAAAGGGAAGGGTAAAGAAAAGATGGTCTATAGGGAGAAACAACCGAAAAAATTCAAGAAAGGTGAAAGGGGTGAAAGTTCGACTAGGGGTGTGACGGTTCGGGCTACGAAAGACACATTAATGGTGAAGGCCGACCTAATTAACCATGAGAAGGATGTTCCTAAAGAGAAGAGAGATTAGATCAATAGTGCTTTGCTTTTTATGATTTAATTTTTTTTATTTTTAAAATAAGGCATATGATGCCAAAACTTGTAGTCGCATTTATTTTAATAATAATAGCACATTTATTTCAGCCTTAAAAATTACAATGACTTTTATTTATTATTTATTTATCCGAGTCAAGGAGTCGGACGCAATGAAAGAACGAAAATAAAAAATCGAACAATGAATCCGCAACGAATGCACCACTATTTTAAAAATAAAATGGAAAACTAAAATTCCACCATGTCACGGTGAAGAAGTCCCGTGACACGTTACAAATTCCCGCGTCACGGCAATTTTCCTTTTTTTTTTGGCCGACAAAAGGTGACGTGGCACGGGAACTCCTCCCGTCAGACCGGATAAAATCCCGTGTCACGGGAATTTCCCTTCCTTTTTTTCGTTCAGGCCCACCGTGTCACGGTGAACAGTATCGTGACACGGTGGTATGTCCCGTGTCGCGACAATTTTCCTTTTTTTTTTTGGGCCGTGACGCAATGCTGAACTGACGCGCATATTTGATCAACAGAGGGAGGATTTTTTATTTTAAAGTTGTCGGGCCCCCTTGAGGGGTTGCCTACGTATCCTAAAAAGGAATCAGGCCAAACGTAGCTCTATTGGGTCATGAACCCATGCGACTAGGCATAGAATTTCTTGAGTTGATCCAAGTTGGTTAAATTACGGAAGCCGTTACTGTCCATGTCTACCAATTGTGTCGCTTCGCCAGACAGGATGGCTTTAACAATGTACGGGCCTGACCAGTTCGGTCTGAATTTTCCTCTTGGATTTAACACATTTTTACGAAGTGCCTTAAGCACTAGGTCACCCTCTTTGATATTTCTGGTCTTGACTTTTTTATTAAAATGTCGTGCCATACGCTGTTGGTAGGTTTTGACATGATGCAAAGCTGCCAAGCGTTTTTTCATCAAGCAGGACCAGTTCGTCGTATCTTGCTCTAATCCAGTCGACTTCATCTAGTTGGATTTCCAATGCGATTTGAAGAGAAGGGATTTCGAGCTCGATTGGTTGTACAGCTTCAACTCCATAGACCAAAGAGAAAGGGGTAGCCCCTGTTGATGTACGAACAGAGGTTCGATAACCCCAAAGGGCGAAATGTAGCTTACTTGGCCAATCCTTGTAATTTTCTGTCATCTTTTCGATGATAGTTTTCACATTTTTGTTGGCCGATTCGACTGCTCCGTTTGTTTGTGGTCTGTAAGGTGATGATCGGTGATGCTTGATATGATATTTCTGTAATAATTCACCGCATTCAGCTTGGAAATGTGTTCCATTATCACTGATCATCTCATGTGGTACCCCATAGCGGCATATGATATTTTTCTCAATGAATTGAGCTACGTGTTTTGCCGTCAGCTTGGCATATGAGGTAGCTTCGACCCATTTGGTGAAGTAGTCGATTGCTACGAGAATGAATTCATCCCTCCCTTGTCCTGGTGGTGTTATTTTTCCAATAATGTCAATGCCCTATGTGGAGAAAGGCCATGGAGAAGTATACGTGTAGAGAAGCGAAGGTGGAACATGCTGTAAGTTCGCATAGACTTGACACTTCATACATTTCTTGACGTATTCGTGACAATCTCTCTCCATAGTAGTCCAATAGTAACCTTGTCGTTGAATCTTTTGGACTAACATCTTTTCATTCATGTGTGTTCCACATATATTAGTGTAGGGAATAATTTCAAGCCTTTAAAATCCCACTAGCTTGAACCCCACTGTGATCATACACTAAAGTACGGTGGCGTCCAAAAGGGAAGAAGATAGAGAAAAAGAGTCGCCAACAAGTTTTTAAGGAACTTGTAAACCATTCACGAGGGGAAGGTTACACCCCTTAACGATCCAAGAGATCGTCAACTCCATAAGGTCATGAACCAAATAAGGGTTCGGGGATGAAGGTACAAATCCAACCTAAAAGAGATTGAACCTGCCCTAATAATAGGCCTCTACTTTATTCTGCTCGTTTTCATGTGCGCTTTCTGACTAACATACAATCAATAGGATTAACCCTAAACTTGTTTAATCTATGTTGGTTGAACATTAATGCACATACAAATCTATTATTGGCGATCACTTGAATTATAATCATATTAACCCTAAAAAAGATTATTAATTATCTTATCAAGCGTGATTGCAAATACCAATTCCCTTTAAACATACATAAAAGGTGATCAAGCAATAACAATATACAATAATATGCATATCAAGCAATATAATAAATAATCATCATCAATCATAATTGTAAATATTAGAAAGAACATAGGAAGCATCATATTCTTAATCATGCTTAATATTAAAAACACCATAAAAACAATAAAGTACTTACTTGGATGCTCGTACCTCTTTCTAATTACAAAATACACACGTTAGTAACTTCAAGGAAAATAATAAACAAAGCAATTAAATTAAATAATTGAAATAGAGATTTGGGACCAAACCCTCAGAAATTAAAAACCTTTCACGTCTAGGGCGAAGGCAACTTCGAATATGGCTAGGTGTTTCTAGATCTTGTGAATGCGGAATTATTTATTTGAGAAAAGGATAGTTTAGAAAAGAGAGAGAGAATGAACAAGAAAATCTTGATGAGAGTTGATTATTTAAAAACGGGAGATATGACCTCTATTTATAGGAAAAAAGAGGGTCGAAGAATTAAGAAAAGAATCCAAATTCGAATCGAAATAAAACTTGTAGGCAGCAGTTTTTGCGGATATTGTTTTTATCATATCTTTTGATCCAAGAATCGGAATAAGATGAATAAGATATCGTTGGAAAGATCTTGAAATCTAATTTCTAACCCAATTAGAATCAGATTAAAATATTTTGTAGAATAAAAAATATGAACGAAATAGTAGGACGGTATCAGTTTTGGATAGAGTTTCATGTCTCATTCATATCTTTTTCGTTATAGCTCGGATTTAATATTATAATATATCATTGGAAATATAATTTAAAGATCTATCCAACCATATAAAATTTGGATAAAAAATATGAGGCACGAAAATAATATCTGACTGTCTTTGAACATGTTTAAATCCGAATAGAATTAGGACTTTAAAAAAGGAAAGTTTTATAAAAAAAAAGGAAAGTTTATATTTAAATCAAATTCCTTAATATTATCTTTTCAGAAAAGGATAATTAATATATTTTAGAAACTTATAGAAGATTCTAATCAATCCTAATTAGTTTAGGAATAGGATTAAACCTTTGGACCCTCCTCATGATCATTGGGTCGTAGGCAAAATCCGGTTTGGGCCCAGTTTAGTATTTTTGCCATAACTTCCTCATTATCCATCGGAATTGGGCTTATAATATATCGTTGGAAAGTTCTTTGCAAGCCCCATCCAAATACACCATTGTTGGACCCTTATCATGGTCCAAACTAAACTGGAATGGACGTTTTCATAAAATAGAGTGGGTTTTCGAAAATAGAAAGAAGAGAAAAGAAAATAAAAGCTTTCCGCAACACTAGACTTTTCCACACTTTCGTTTCATTCGATTATGGTTCGACGTGAAAGGTATTCATCACTGGGTTTGGTCTTGGGGAGACACAAATGGGTGTCTACAACCAGCATGAAGGTTTTCCATGGTTTTATGTGCTTCTTTCTTGGCTATGCATAAGAGATTTCTTCCCATTGCAGTTCTCTTGTTGAGTTCTCCCCTGATGAGCACATACTGTGAGGCCAGGAGCCTCAAAGCACGACGTGCCCTTTTATCAGTATTAGGAGGGTATTCTCCTCTTGTCACAAAATTAAGGATGTCCGTATACCATGGCTCTTTATCTTCTTCTTGTGGTTCTTGTTTATCGTCAAGTGCATGAACATAAGCCATCTCATATCTTCTTTCTATGGTCAGTGGCATTCTGATTGTATCAGTTGGAATTCGCACCATTGATGCTAATTTAGCTAGTGCGTCAGCGAATTGGTTTTCTTCTCTTGGCAAATACGTATACTCTACTTCATCTAGTTGCTCCATGAGAGTTTCTAAATGATCTTGATACGTAGCGAGACTTTCACTTCTCACTTTCCATCTCTTGGAGATTTGGTTAATGATTAGTGAAGAATCACCGTAGATTCTGAGTTTCTTAATTCCCAAGGCGACAACTGTTTCTAACCCCAAGATGCTTGCTTCATATTCTGCGGCATTGTTGGTGACATCAAAGTCGAGCTTCATGGAAATTGGGATGTGCTCTTCATTGGGTGATACGAGCAAGACTCCTACACCACATCCCTTTTGGTTTGAAGCTCCATAGAGCGTCCAGCTATCATCTTCGGTCATGAGTAAATCTTCGTCAAGGAAATCGTACTCATCTTCTTCTTTTTCAGCTTCTTCTAGCAGAAAGTCTGCTAAGAAGTCAGAAACTGCAGAACCTTTGATGGCTTTTTGTGGCACAAATCTCAAGTCAAATTGAGCCAGATTGACTATTGTAGACACCCATTTGTGTCTCCCCAAAACCAAACCCAGTGATGAGTGCCTTTCACGTCGAATCATAATCGAATGAAACGAAAGTGTGGAAAGGTCTAGTGTTGCGGAAAGTTTTATTTCTTTTTTTTTTCTCTTCTCCATGTTTTTGAAAACTTTATTTTAAGAAAACAGCCAATCCAGTTTGGTTGGTCCATGATATGGGTCCAATAGTGGTGTAGTTGGATGGGGTTTGCAAAGACCTTTCCAACGATATATTATAATCCCAATTTCGATGAATATTGAGGAAGTTATGGCCAATTTACTAAACTGGGCCCGGTTTGAGCTTTAAGTACGGCCCAATGATCTAGGGGAGGGCTTAATATGATTTATCATTCCTAATGTAATTAGGAATGGTTTTAGTCTTCTAGAACATTCTAGAAGGTCTTATCATTCTTAATTCAATTAGGACTCTTCAGAGTTTTAATTAGATCAAATAGCATTTTCGGCTGAAATTATATTATTTTATCTTCCAGTACAAGAAATTTATCGGATTTTCGAAAACGCGTTAAAAATCGATTTGGCGTCCAACCCCAGGCCTTGGCGCCTGGAACTAGGATTGGCGCCAGACGTCAGCCATTGGCGCCTGGGGCTAGCCATTGGCGCCTGGGGCTAGCCATTGGTCCTGGCGCCAATGAGCCAGGTCTGGCGCCAAGGTGGTTTTATGGTCTTCAGGCTCTGTTTTGATAAATTATCTTTTTTGGACGATTTTCTCTATAAATATTGTGTCAAAAACTCCGTTTTGATTCATCATCTACATCTATCATTCATCAACAATCACTTTATGAATTACCAATAATCAACTCTCTTCATTCACAAAATTATTCATTAACTCTCTTCATTCATCTACATCATTCATTCATCAATTTTCAATAACATTAATCTTTTAGCATTCTTTTCTAAACTTTACTTTTTCATACAAAATTCTGCATTCACAAGATCTTGATACACCGAGCCATATTCGAAGTTGCCTTCGCCCTAGACGTGAAAGGTTTTAATTTCTGAGGGTTTGGTCCCAAATCTCTCTTTCAATTATTTAATTTAATTGTTTTGATTATTATTTTCCTTGAAGTTACTAACGTGTGTATTTTGTAATTAGAAAGAGGTACGAGGCATCCAAGTAAGTACTTTAAGGGATTTTATTGATTAATTGATTTATGATGTAGATATCATGCTTAGATTGTTATTTTGATTCCTAGTATCATGTCTAGGGTATTTTTAATATTAAATATGATTGCTATGATGCTTCCTATATTCTCCCTAATATTTATGATTATTATTATTATTATTCATAATTATTATTTATTATGTTGCTTAATATGTATTATATTTATTCTTTATTGCTTGATCACACCTTTTTATGCATGTTAAAGGGAATTTGTATTTGCAATCACGCTTAATAAGATAATTAATAATCTTGTTTAGGGTTAATTGTGATTAATTCAAGTGATCGCCAATAATAGATTTATTTGTGCATTAATGTTCAACCAACATAGATTAAACAGGTTTAGGGTTAAATCTATTGATTGTATGTTAATCAGAAAGCGCACATGAATACGAGCAGAATAAAGTAGAGGCCTATTATTAGGGCAGGTTCAATCTCTTTTAGGTTGGATTTGTACCATCATCCCCGAACCCTTATTTGGTTCATGACCTTATGGAGTTGACGATCTCTTGGATCGTTAAGGGGTGTAACCTTCATCCTGTGAACGGTTTACAAGTTCCTTAAAAACTTGTTGGCGACTCTTTTGCTCTATCTTCTTCCCTTTTGGACGCCACCGTACTTTAGTGTATGACTACAGTGGGGTTTAAGCTAGTGGGATTTTAAAGGCTTGAAACTATTCCCTACAGTTTTTGGTGACTCCACTGGGGAGGATTTCTATTTTAATTCCTGAATTTGTTTCGGCAATGATTTAGAATGAGTGGATGAGACTCGAAAAGTTCTAAGTATTTCATGTGCGTAATTTTGATTAACATTATTGTCATATGCATAAAAAGGTTCTCATTGGAAAGACCATCCGTAATGAGTCAAAAACATAGGATTTTACACGTAGGAAATTTAAGAAATGTCTTTCACAACTAGGACTGAAATAACACCGCGCGAAACTGGATGATTTTATTGAGCACAGAAAGCTGCTGAGGCATGTGGGAAGTAGCGTCAGGGTCCAGAGCTTGGCGCCACACTTTTTTCTGTAGCGCCAGACGCCAGTATTGGCGCCAGGCGCTACAGTTAAAAGTTGGCGCCAATCTCTGTTTGCTGGCGCCAATTTCCCTGAATACCGAGCCAGAAATATGCGTTCTAATTTCGACCGGTTTTTTGTATTGTTTGCTCGATCCTACTTCCTGATTGAATTTTTTCTCACTTTTCTGAAACCCATATGTGTTCTACATATGGACATAACCCTCGGGGAATTCATGCTCTATCTACCCGATTGAACGCTCCTGGCAACAAAGGGTACATCTGAGAGGCTGAATTCACCGAACCATGGAAGCGAGTTTTTTCTAAAAACTCGCGGTGTCCTATCCACACGCGTTAACCCTTCACGGTTAGGCTTCTACGCGATGCATCTGGACAATTAACCATGGACCCTATTTGACCAAACCATATCCTGAACTTTAGAGAACTAGAGCCATGGTTAGGTTGCGAACTCATTGCATCATATTGTGCCTACTTGACTAATTGTGCATTATTTGTTGTGCATATATATTCTATGTTCCTCTTAACCGTTTGTTGATTTGTGTTGAGATTATAATTAATGACTTAAAGAACTTTGCCTAATTAATTAATTTGAGTCAATAAAGTTTTTTCTTCTTTTAATCGGAATCGACCTAGTACGACTTTAGGCATACCCCAGTTGACTAATAATACCGAAAACAGTCCCAGACCGAGGCTCCAATATTGGTGCCAAAATCTGAGCTGTAGCGCCACTGTATGGTGTGTAGCGCCAGACATTTACTAAAAAGTCTGGCGCCAATTACCATATTGTGACGCCAGTCCTGTCGCTTGGCCGACAGTTTGGATTATTTGTCGAGTCATCACCTAATGTCTAATTAACCAGTTTGCTAATTAATTCGGTTATTTCCGCTGTCAATAACACCTTGTCAGGTCATTAATCGAGTCTTGGTCACATAGTCTAGCCACATGGTCATGACACGAGTCTTAACATGTCACCTACACTGACTAGTCTTAGCACACACTTTGAGTACACATCACCATGGCCATGTCTTAGGTTCATGCATAAGTCGGTCTTTTCCGTCATTTGAGTTGGGGTATATTCTACTCCTAATTCTTCATATCCCTCCATCTAAATCTTTCTTCACATTCTTCCATCTTTCTTCACCTCCTCCATCCATTGCATGTTGAATAAAGTTTGAGTCAAATAATTAACAATAAGTATCCCCAAATTCCTTTTCCACAGTACTTGGTCGAGGAGAGAAGGGCGATAAATCAAGGACAACCTCTTTATTCAAGTTTCGCTTTTTGATAAACCGATTCGTCAAAAGAGGAAGGCTAAGAAGATAATGGCAACTCAAGAAGAAGTCAATGAGCTTGGGAACCAATTGGTTACCATGACTGAAACACTGAAGCTACTCACCCTCAAGGTTAATGATCCCGTGAAGCAACAAAAGATGGACATCATGCAAGAGAGCCTAAGCAAGTTGTCTAGTGATTACAAGTTTCAAGAGCTTACATCACAAGGGGTCTCGGTGGACAAAGATCTTCTTCCGCAGAAGTTCAATGCCAACGACATCCCAAAATTCAAGGCAACAGATAACCCTTACTTCCATCTAAGAGCTTTTTAAACTATAATGACCATTAAGGGTATCGATAAGAAGGTTTTCCCCTCTCTGTTCCCACTATCTCTTGAAACCGTTTGCCAACAATGGTTCTTCTCCCTTGACAAGGAGAAAACCTCTACCTGGGAATCGATAGCAAATGCTTTCGTTGATAGGTACAAGTGCAATATCCAAGTTGAAACCGATCATAGACAACTTGAGATGCTAAGACAAAAAGAAAATGAAGGCTTTACTTCTTTCTTTAATAAATGGAGGGAAACTTCCGCCAAGATGATTGAGGTCCCCACCGAAAAGGAATCTGTGAGGATGTTTATCAAGAATCTCCAAGAAAAGTATTCGAAGCACCTAAAATATCAACACAATTTGAATACTTTCAAGGCCGTTTATGACATCGGAATTGAATCGAAGATGACCTTGCAAAGCAAAAAGCTACTAACAATAGTAACCACGGGGGCTGGAAAGGAAAGAAGAACGACAATCCTTATTCTTCCGAAAATGCCCACTCTAGTAACAATGTTAGTACCTTTGATCTCAGTGAAGTTTTAGCCATAGATAACCAAGGATCTAAGAATAAGGAAAGACTTCACCCCCATTGGGATGAGCTACGATACTGCCTTCGATGGACTCCATGCCAAAGGACTCATTACTCCCATTGGACCTATTCAAGATCCCGCACCTGAGAAGAGATTGCCTAGTTGGAATCCAGACGAACACTGCAAGTACCATCAAGGTAGGGGTCATACTACTGAGAGTTGTTGGAAGCTAAAGGAGGCTATCCAACATTTGATTCATAATAACAAGCTTCCCATGCCTCCAGTTAACAAGAAGAGCGAGTGATGATAAAGCAAACAACAAGACAAGAAGCGAGCTTCAACGACAAGATTTCATGGCCTCTTTTTCTATTTTCATCTTTTCTTTTCCCAATAAGTCTAGCATAGGCACCTTTTCTTTTCCTTTAGATTAATTTTGTAGATTTTTCCTTTTTCCCTTTTTAATAAAATGAGCATTTATTTCCTTATATATGATCATTTCATTACATTGCATTACAAAAAAAAAAAAAAAAAACAAAAAATCCATGTCGAGCTAAGCACAAGGTATACCAATGATTTGAGGCACCCCTTGTAGCCACCTCATATCTCCTTTTGCCCTTCAATTATACAATCCTTTCTTCATAAACCACTTTGAGCCTCGTCTAACGATAGACCCTTCTTTTTTCAACCTACATCTATCTAACCTTGGGATGGGATGGTGTGTAACTTACGCAATTCTAAAGAAAGCTTGAGAAAATTCAAAATATAGCAATAGCAAAAAAATAGCAATAATAAAAAAACGAAAATAAGTGTACAAAAGGGCAAGTGTTCCAATGTCTTTGATATGAAAATATCTTCGATAAGAACACGCCTCAGATTGCGTCTCTTATCGAGTGCTCGGTACCGTGCCTGAGAAACATGAATGCCAAGTGAGTGATAGACCGCATGATCGAGATTGCCCACACTTGTAAAAATAAAATAAATGCTAAAGGAAAAAGAGCTAAAAAGAGTAGAAACCTCAAGCATGAAAAAAGCAAGGTTGCACACCTTGGGGGCTTATCTAGGGTCTTGAGCCTTTATCCCCTTCTTCTTTAAACCTTTAGCATAACCACGTTACAACCCTTAAAAAGACCTTTTTGAGGTATACACACTTGTGCGAGGTTTGGCTAGAGCTACATTCGGCCTGATTCCTAACGGATACGTAGGCAACCTCACATTGAGGTGCGGCCGTAATAAACATGCATTCATATTCACATTCACACACTTACACCATGATCATATCAAGGGATTCCCTATGCTCATCCCTATTCACTTAGAGCTAGACTTGGGGGCTTGATCTCTACATCATTAGCTTACCTAGCCTAAAAGTCACCACCATTTGACTCTTTTCAATAATATTTTTTTTTTCCACACACGTAGCTCTTGCAGCTTAGCTTTAGTGTCACTTTCACACACTGCACAGATACATGACCAAATATACTTCCCTTAGGAACCCTTTGTCATGCAATCTTAACACAACGCTGAAGCATGCCTTATCATATCAACATCACTCATCAATCACAATTGTTATTACATAGAAGTATGGAGTGCTTAGCCTCCGTGCCTAATTTACCCAAATACTTTCATCATGGAGTCAACAGTTGAGATAGCCTAGGATGGATTAATCCTTGAACCTTTAGAGATAGTATCAAATGACATTTGACTAAGCTCATTCAACATGCATCTTCAAACTTTCGATTCTTTTTCACGTCTTTCTTTTTCGGGAGAAAGTCGGTACCCTCCACAAAAATGACGGAAGATTTTTTCTTTTTTGCATTTTTTTCGAGTCGCACGATCACATTACAATGCACACACAAGTCATGTACACATTGAGTCATGTCGTGCCATATCACTTTGATTTGAGTCTAACACATGTGTCATTACACTTTGAGTCGAGTCAACCTCGAGTCACAATCACATCGAGTCAAGCTTATACCTTGAGTCGTGTCGAGTCAATGAGTCAAGAAACGTTAAGCCTTAGGTCAACCCTAAGATGATTAAAGATATTGGCAAAGTTCTATAGTCAAAATAAATACAGGTGCAGCAGAACAGGGAAGACCCTATCACAGCGTTCGGCGACAGAGTCAATTCTTGGCGCCAGAGATATTTCAGCAGCGACGGAGTTCGAAGCCTCTCCAAAAGTAAATAAGTGATCGACCTGATGAAAGATCGTCTCACTTAGCTTAAAGCGCCTAGGCATTGGCTCAAAAGCAGAAAAGGCACCGACGTATAGGTTCAAAGCAACGAAAGCGCCGACGTACAGGCATAGCGGAAGTAAAGTTCGAGCGAGCTTTAAAGATCGACAAGTATTGGTCTTCGGTAATTTTCTTTGGAATATTATCGCAACAACTGAGGATGACTTCAAGTAAAGTTATTTTCGACAGCATTCACTGAGATTGTGGAAGTTGTCACCAAAGATTTGAGAAGATAGCACGAGATGGGCGGTCTTCGACAGTGTTCACTAAGATTGTGGAGGTTGTCACCCAAGATTTGAGAAGATAGCACGAGATGGGCGGTTTTCGACGGCATTTGCTGAGATTGTGGAGGTTGTCACCCGAAATTTGAGAAGATAGCACGAGATGGGCAGTCTTCAACGACTTTTGCTATGATTGGAAAGGTTGTCACTATGATTCAAGAAAAGGCTCAAGATGAAGCAACATTGATCGACGGCGTTCCCTAGATTGCGGAAGATCGTCAAAACAAACAGCAAGATGGCGTTCCCTAGATTGTGGAGGGTTGTCACAAAAAACTAAGGATTGTTTCAAGTGAAGCAATCTTCGATAGTATTCCCTTGGACGTGGAATGTTATCAATGCGGATGAGGATTGTTTCAAGAGAAATAATCTTCGATGATGTTCCCTATGATATGGAATATTATCATTGCGGGGGAAGATAGTTTTGGGCGAAGCAATCTTCTAATTTGGAAGCAGTTACGAGGCGAAGCGGTTTTCAAGCGGGATGACATTCTCTAGCTTGCAGGAGGTCATCAAAACAAACGGTTACTTTCAGAGACGTGTGCACGACGGTGTAGGATACGTGTTTCTTAACTCTTTTATCTGTTTAACTAATGCTAGTTTTGCAGGTATCGGCGTTATAAGATTGATTTAGGATTACAGAACTTTCTGAATTATTCTCCGTCCCTATCGATACTTTGGCTTTCGTTTTCAAAACTTGCATTTCTCCAAACTCAGTCAAAGTGGGGGCTTCTGTAGACACCCATTTGTGTCTCCCCAAAACCAAACCCAGTGATGAGTGCCTTTCACGTCAAATCATAATCGAATGAAACAAAAGTAAGGAAAGGTCTAGTGTTGCGGAAAGTTTTATTTCTTTTTTTTTCTCTTCTCCCTGTTTTTGAAAACTTTATTTTAAGAAAACAGCCAATCCAGTTTGGTTGGTCCATGATGTGGGTCCAATAGTAGTGTAGTTGGATGTGGTTTGCAAAGACCTTTCCAACGATATATTATAAGCCCAATTCCGATGAATATTGAGGAAGTTATGGCCAATTTACTAAACTGGGCCCGGTTTGAGCTTTAAGTACGGCCCAATGATCTAGGGGAGGGCCTAATATGATTTATCATTCCTAATGTAATAAGCAATGGTTTTAGTCTTCTAGAACATTCTAGAAGGTCTTATCATTCTTAATTCAATTAGGACTCTTCAGAGTTTTAATTAGATCAAATAGCATTTTCGACTTAAATTATATTATTTTATCTTCCAGTACAAGAAATTTATCGGGTTTTCGAAAATGCGTTAAAAATCGATTTGGCGTCCAACCCCAGGCCTTGGCGACTGGAACCAGGATTGGCGCCAAACACCAACCATTGGCGTCTGGCGCTAGCCACTGGTCCTGGCGCCAATGAGCCAGGTCTGGCGCCAAGGTGGTTTTGTGGTCTTCAGGCTCTGTTTTGATAAATTATCTTTTTTGGATGATTTTCTCTATAAATATTGTATCAAAAACTCCGTTTTGATTCATCATCTACATCTATCATTCATCAACAAACACTTTATGAATTACCAATAATCAACACTCTTCATTCACAAAATTATTCATTAACTCTCTTCATTCATCTACATCATTCATTCATCAATTTTCAATAACATTAATCTTTTAGCATTCTTTTCTAAACTTTACTTTTTCATACAAAATTCCGCATTCACAAGATCTTGATACACCTAGCCATATTCGAAGTTGCCTTCGCCCTAGACGTGAAAGGTTTTAATTTCTGAGGGTTTGGTCCCAAATCTCTCTTTCAATTATTTAATTTAATTGTTTTGATTATTATTTTCCTTGAAGTTACTAACGTGTGTATTTTGTAATTAGAAAGAGGTACGAGGCATCCAAGTAAGTACTTTAAGGGATTTTATTGATTAATTGATTTATGATGTAGATATCATGCTTAAATTGTTATTTTGATTCCTAGTATCATGTCTAGGGTATTTTTAATATTAAATATGATGGCTATGATTCTTCCTATATTCTCCCTAATATTTATGATTATTATTATTATTCATAATTATTATTTATTATGTTTCTTGATATGTATTATATTTATTCTTTATTGCTTGATCACACCTTTTTATGCATGTTAAAGGGAATTAGTATTTGCAATCACGCTTAATAAGATAATTAATAATCTTGTTTAGGGTTAATTGTGATTAATTCAAGTGATCGCCAATAATAGATTTATTTGTGCATTAATGTTCAACCAACATAGATTAAACAGGTTTAGGGTTAAATCTATTGATTGTATGTTAATCGGAAAGCGCACATGAATACGAGCAGAATAAAGTAGAGGCCTATTATTAGGGCAGGTTCAATCTC
Organism: Chenopodium quinoa; assembly: GCF_001683475.1. Lineage (NCBI taxonomy): Eukaryota > Viridiplantae > Streptophyta > Magnoliopsida > Caryophyllales > Amaranthaceae > Chenopodium > Chenopodium quinoa. Next base: position 5,179,889 of record NW_018742204.1, on the reverse strand, counting down.
TTTTAGGTTGGATTTGTACCATCATCCCCGAACCCTTATTTGGTTCATGACCTTATGGAGTTGACGATCTCTTGGATCGTTAAGGGGTGTAACCTTCATCCTGTGAACGGTTTACAAGTTCCTTAAAAACTTGTTGGCGACTCTTTTGCTCTATCTTCTTCCCTTTTGGACGCCACCGTACTTTAGTGTATGACTACAGTGGGGTTCAAGCTAGTGGGATTTTAAAGGCTTGAAACTATTCCCTACAACAATCCACCTTGATAATCTGCCGTTGAGTGTTGCTTTCTCGAAAAAGTATTTGAGAGGGTCCATCTTGGACACGACATGCACTGTATGAGTGAGCATGTAATGTCTTAGTTTCTGTGCTGCCCATACAAGTGCGAGACACAACTTCTCAAGTGGTGTGAATCGCGTCTCATATCCTTGAAGTTTCTTGCTCAAGTAATAGATTGCATTCTCCTTGCTTTCGATTTCTTTTGCTACCATTGCCCCCATCGTTTCTCTTGTGACCGTAAGGTAGAGTCGAAGAGGAAAGTCAGGTATTGCTGGCGCTAGCACGGGTGGGTTTGCCAAATACTCTTTGATTTTGTCAAAAGCCTTTTGGCAATCATCATCCCATGTGACTGGGACATTCTTCTTAAGCTTCTTGAATATAGGTTCACATATCGCTGTGAGCTTTGATATGAACCTACTTATATACTGCAACCTTCCAATGAAGCCTCGAATCTCCTTCTCATTTTTTGGTGGTGGCATGGCCATGATCGCTTTTACTTTCGAAGGATCTATTTCAATCCCTCGAGAACTGATCACGTATCCAAGTAATTTGCCTGACGTGACTCCGAATGCACATTTTGCTGGATTTAATCTCATGTTGTACTTGCGGAGTCTTTAGACTTAACAATCATATCATCGACATAGACCTCAACCTCTTTGTGCATCATGTCATGTAATAATGATGTAGCTGCTCTTTGGTAGGTGGCACCCGCGTTTTTCAACCCGAATGGCATTACCGTATAGCAATATGTACCCCATTGCGTGATGAATAAGGTTTTCTTCATGTCTACTTCGGCCATCAATACCTGATTATATCCGGCGTAACCATCCATGAATGACAGGAGTGCATGGCTTACTGTATTATCGACCAGAATGTCAATGTGAGGTAGAGGGAACCCATCTTTTGCGATTGCATTATTGAGATCCCTGTAATCAGCACACATTCTGACCCTTCCATCCTTCTTTGGAACTGGAACCACATTTGCTATCCATTCCGGATACTTGGATACTCTGATGAAACCTGCGGCCAATTGCTTCCTGATTTCTTCCTTGATTTTGAGAGCCACATCTGGTTTCATTCGGCGCAGCTTTTATTTGACAGGCTTCATACCTGGAATGAGTGGTATTGTATGCTGAGCTATATCCCTGTCAATTCCTGGCATATCTTGGTATGACCAAGCAAATACATCAACAAATTCACTAAGCAAGTTAATTAGCTCTTTGCGTTCATCTTGACTTAGTGTTAATCCAATTTTTACTTCTTTAACAGTCGTATCATTGGAAATGTTAACTGTTTCTGTATCTTCAATAACTGTTGTTATATTTACGTGTTCTTCCATTGCTTTTATTATTTCTTTGTCATTTTTATCATTAGCAAAGCAATATTGATCAGGGCTAGGGGAATGGCACACATCGTAAGCAAAGACACTCATTTTATTGAATTCATTGGCTAATACATCAAGAGAGGCAAGGTCCGCTGCGACCTTACCAGAATTATTAGGACTAGAAAGAGAGGACTCAACAAGAGACTCAGGGTTGAACTCTATAGCAGAAAGAGGGTCGGCCTCAGACTCTATGGACTCGTCTACAGACTTAGACTCAGACTCGGACTCGGACCCAGACGACTATGACTCATCAAACATAGGACCCTCGCCAGCGGTTATTTCCAACTTCTCTCCACTCGGCGTAGTGATCCTCAATGTCTTGCGCCATCCCCTTGAAATGTTGTCAGCTTGGACAATTAACTCGGAGGGGTCAAAATCCTTGTTCTCTATGACAACTTGAACGAGCTCAGAGTTATCATTGCGGACCGGCTTGGACTCATTTTTCTCCATTCCAAAAAGAAGGTTGATTCACAGATCATCAGAGTTCAAGCTAGCTGGCTTCTCGGCTGTGGAGAGCTCTTCGTCTTTATCAACGAAGTCATAATCGAGGAACACCTCAAATCCCGGTTCACGGATCCCATCATGGACGAATGGCTCAGGGAATTCATAGCATGGGAAGTCTTCCCCTTCTTTGATGTACTGGCCATTGAGGGTGAACGGATATGGATCCATGGCCATTTCCGTCTTCGTGATTCGAGCATTATTGCGAGCCTTCATCTTCAATGCAGCTCGTTTCAGATCTTCTTTTGCTGGCTTGAATCCCAAGCTAAAAGTATCCTTCTTGAGTGCACCAGGATGGCCCCAAGATTCATCCATTTTCTTCTTGAGTCCAAGGGTCATTCCGGGGAAATGACCTTGCTTCTTCAGAATGGCATTGATACTGGTGTTTGAATAGGGATCGAAGTCGAGATGGCACTTTTCCTCCTCTTCGATCACGAGAACATCATCTAGTGAAAACCCCCAAAGATCTTCATCTTCTCCGTCATGTTCAACATGGGCGATAGGAGTATCAATAACTTGAATGCGCATAGGAGAAGCATCGATAGTAATCAGAACCCCTCCAACTATGGCTTTCACTTTCTGGTGAAGCGATGACGGAATCGCCTTTAGCTCATGAAGCCAAGGGCGTCCTAACAATAGATTGAAAAAGGCCTTAATGTCCACCACCTGAAATTTGGTGCGACGTTCAATGGCCCCAGTTGTTATATTCAGTATGATAGTACCCACGGCTTGACGGCGAGTATTATCATAAGCTCGAATCCCTTGAGTGGAGGGAGTCAATTCTTCATTCTTTACACCCAACTTCTTTTGCAGTACGGAGTGGGCACACATTGATTGCAGAGCCACTATCAACCAGGCTCATGGGGACATTCATCTGCCTACGCACTAGAGTAAGGTGTAAGGCCTTATTATGTTGGTCCCCTTCCGGGGGTAGATCCTTATCAGAAAAGGAAATCAGATTGCTAGTACTTGGCAGCTCAGTAGTAAGAAAGTTGACCAATCCTTAAGGAGTCATGTCATCATCGACTCCTATTTTCACCAGAGCATTCATCACAGCCTTTCGATGCTCGTGGGAAGTGGCCAAAAGCTTCCGTACATTCATCTCCACCTTGGTCTTTTGCAGTTGTTTGACCACATCACTGTTCACAGGGTCGATGGGATCAACTATCGGATGTGATTGTGGTGGAGGTGGAGGTGAAAGTGGGTTAGGTTGTTGCAACCGTCCACTTCTGGTGAGAACCTTGACTTCAAAGTCCCCCAAACATCTTCACTGGTGAAAAGAGATGAATAGGCTATGTCTTTGAGATAGACGTCTTCATCATCACTATCCCATATCCCATTCACTTCTTCAGTACTTGAGATAAATACAACTTCCGGTAGAGGTTCATTCACATGTTGAATGAGTATCGACGGATCAAAGGAGACTTCATCTCCCATGATAGCCAAAGCATCAGAAAGAGGACCTGTTTGAATGTTAGGCTTCTTGCCCCCTGGAGGAACAGGAAGTTGATTAGCATCGATCAGATCTTGGATTGCATCCTTCAGCCTCCAACACTTCTCAGTATTATGACCCTTGCCTTGATGAAACTTGCAATAAGAATTGGGGTCATAGCTAGCGGTCCTATTCTCTCGCCGAGGTTCTGGAAATGGTCCGATTGGCATAATCAGTCTTAACCATGCAAACGGTCATAAGCAGCATCATAAGTCATTCCCAAAGGCGTGTAAACCCTCCTTTGGCTTTGGAATCTTTGAGGAGGAGCATTAAGGGCCAGAACATCATTGATATTGATATTGTTGGTAGCATTATTGGGCTTAAAAGACGAAGAAGAAGGAGTGTCTTTCTTCTTGTTTTTCCAAGTGTTGTTGTTATTGTTGCTACCAACAGACTTCATCAGTTCATCTTCGATATTGATTCCAATATCGTATACAGCGTCAAAGGTACTCAGAGGCAGAAACTTCAAGTGTTGCTTGTACTTATGAGTCAGATTGGCAATGAACAAGCGAACCATTTCTTTCTCCTTGGGGGGATCCACCTGGAGCGCAGCTGTTTCTCTCCACCTGCTTAAGTAAGTGGTGAAGCCTTCATTCTCTTTTCTGTTTGAGAATGGAGAGTTCACGTTCAGAAGTCTTGGCCTGGATGTTACACTTGTAACGATTCATGAAGCTTTCAGCAACATCCTCCCAGGTCGCGACATGTTTGGATTCCAATTAATAGAACCACTGTTGACAGGCATGCTCTAAGGAAAGAGGGAACACCGTAGGGAAGAGTGTCACATCTACTCCCTTAAGAGCCATAGTTGCAAAAAAATCCTTCAAATTGAAAAGCGGATTATCAGTAGGCTTGAATTTGGGAATGTCAGCAGTGAAAAACTTCTCAGGAAGCTTCTCTCTTATGGACGAAGAGGTCACAGGTTGTTCCACATAAGTGAACTCTTCAGAGATCTTGCTCATCTGTTCCTTAATCTTGTCCATTGCAGCAGTAGTGACATTGTTATGATTGTCCTGTTCTAAAGTACTGACTCTAGTGGTGAGTTTCTGAATCATGTCAGACAATCTTTCAATTGTCCTATTGAGGTTCTCGATGTCTTCCTTAGTGTTTATTGGTTTAAAGTAGACTGGAGATGGATTTTGTGGAGATGATTGAGGTGGTTTCCTTGTACGCCTCTTTGGTATAAGAGGTTGTTGAGGTATGGACGCGAACCGTAACAATCTACCCCTGCTTCTTGACCAAGTGCTGTGACACCGAAACAAACACACCTTTAATGACCAAACTTAACCTTAACCCATCCGGATAAAAAAAGAAAAAAAAAAAGAATTTTTTTTATTTTTTTTTTAAAAAAAATCTATGGTTTTGAAATTCTATTTTTTTTAAGAAAAAAAACATATGGGAGGATACCATCCGACTTACTCCGAAAAAAACGACACAAAAACGAGACTTCCCTAAAATACGGTCAAAAAGTGGTGCACGACTTAAAGAAAAAAGTGTGTGTACGCCATATGTGAGTGACTAAGTGAGGTTATAGACGCGTGTTTTGACCGTACAGCTAGACACGACACAAAACTGGACACAGCATTCGCACAAAAATCGAAAAAAAAGACTGACAGAACACTTTCCTGGGCACCGAGTCACGGTGCAGACTGTCGTGAAACGGTGCAGTCTACCGTCAGACGGTAGATAGTCCCGTGTCACGGCACTGTTCACCGAGGCGCGGTAGAACATGTCGTGACACGGTGCGCAGTTCCAGGTCAGTTTTGTGATTTTTCCAGATTTTAACCGATTTTAGGTCCGTACTAATTACTATGTGAGAATAAAAACCTTCGGTCATGGGTTAAACAAAAGAGCAAACACATGAAGGTTAGCACCAAGCAGCCACATAGCATTTAGGCACGATGATGTAAAAAAAGTTCGCAACCTAGAGTCAAGATATATGTTCAACTATTGGTCAAGCTTTGGGTGTCAAAAGGGTACCATGGTTAAGAGTTTGGACGCGTTAGCAAGGCAGCCTCCCTTGAGGGTGTATGCCAACGGGCGGCTCCGCGAGTTCGTGATAAAATCGAACTCGACTTCATGGTTTGGGTGGATTTAATAACTCGGATGAACCCTTATTGCCATGAGCGTTTTTGGGTCGATAGAGCTTAAATCCCCCGGGGCTAAGACGCATGTAGAACACATACGTTTATTCAGAAAAATTGAAGGAAGTCGACTGTGAGGAAAGAAAGTAAGCCACCGGACTGATTTTAGGACTGCCGTGACACGACAAAAATTCTCGTGTCACGGTACTGTGCACCGTCAGACAGTGCACTGTACCATGACACGGCAGACTCTGCCGTGGCACGGCAGCCAGAAGATCTGACTGGTGCCCTGTTTTCCTTCGCGCGCAACCAAGTTATCCAATTTTTCCTACGGGACAGACCTAAATGCGACGTTAAAACGTCTATGTAGATGCAAAAATGCCAAATTAATCACAGGAATATTTTTTCAAGAATCTTTCAAGTCTCATCCACTCATCTTAATTAAATACCGATCACTCAAATCGATAAATAATTAAGAATCGTCCCCAGTGGAGTCGCCAAATTGTAGGCGTCATTCGAAGTGCGCCTACATAAAAGCATGTTGTGAATATGCTTGGCACTCATAGGAAGTGGGAATTGACATATACAATTAGGGACAAAAAAGTAGGGAGCCGCCAACAAGTTTTTAAGGAACTTGTAAACCGTTCACGGATCATAAAAGGCAACCACGATAAGGGACAACGATAGGCAACAACGATTGACCCGTGAAGGTTACACCCCATTCATAATCCATGAGATTACTAACTCCATATGGTTCGGAACCACGAAAGGAGGATCGAGGATGATGGTACGAAGTGAGTCATGGAGTCACATTCGCCCGTATTGGCCTCTACTCGATTCTTATAGTGAAAAGCATTCCTGCGATCTCAAAGGCATACAAACAATAACTCAATTCGCTCCAAACTATTATTTAGCTAAATCGGTTGAATATTAATGCAACACATAATTCTAAAATATTGGTGATCACTTCAATTAATAATAAGATTAAAAGGATCCTAAACCGGTTGTCCAAATTATCGTATTAGGCATGATTTTCAATTACATATTCCCTTTAAACATGCAATATGGTGATCATAATAACAATATAATAGAACAAACATTAATATTAAAACCAATTTAATCACAATTCCAACAACATAAAATCGTTAGAAAAATAATAAAAATAAAAGGAGCATGACTCTTACTTTGATTCTGTTTGTTTGCAACTACAAAATAATAAACGATTTAGTAACTTCAAGGAAATAAATAAAACAATAACTAAATTAAATTAAATAAAATAAAGTTGATTTTGGGACCAAACCCTCAAACAATTCTACCTTTCACGCCTTGGTTTAAGGACGGAACCTCGAGTAAAATATGGACTCCTTTGAGTACTTGAAGAAGGAAGTTTGAAGTGAAAAGGGTAGGCTAGTTTTTAGGCTAATAGCATAGAAGAGAGAAAATAAAATAAATAAAATTACTCGGTGCCCCCGTTCATCAGAAATGAGGGGGTATTTATAGGGAAAATGTGCTGAGGGTGCACACGGAACCCTAAAATGATTAAAACCCTAAAAAAGTATCCCGTGACACGGTCAAACTGTACCGTGACACGGGAAGCCCCACCGTCAGACGGTACACATTCCCGTGACACGATACACTTTTGGCGTGACGTGGAAAATTTTCAGAAAACGGGATAGAAAACGCGTCAAGGGTTTACGCGGAAAAGACACGGAATGTCCGCGTCACGGCAAACCTCCCGTGTCACGGGAAATCCCACCGTCAGACGGGAAGGATTCCCGTGACACGGTGGCAGTCTGCCGTGGCGCGGGAATTTCCAGTCCATTTTCCTTCTAAATACATTTTTAAACCTAATTTCCTTCGGCATTTTTTTAAGGGCCGATTGATAATTTTGGGCCTTTTCTGACTTTTATTATTCGGGCTAAAATAAGAAAATAATTAAATAAAAATAAATAAAAGGTTTGGACCAAAAATAAATAATAAAACAATAAAATAAAAAAGATTTGGGCTGAAAATTAATTAATAAGTTTGGGCTGAAATTAAAACTATGCTTTTACATAACATCAAGACTAATCCATGGATTGTTCAAAAATATGAATTTAATAAAATACGATTTTTTAAGCACCAATAGTGGCGGTGAAAGGTTGTTCATCATCGGGTTTGGTTTTGGGGAGACATTTTTAGGTGTCTACAGTCATCAGCGGTCGACGAGACTTTTCTGACATTAATCTGAATTGCACTTTCCAAGAGAATGGTTCAACTTCCGAGGTACATGCATAGAGTTACAAGTGTTTATGACGCCCGTTCGTATGCCGTCATAAATAGGAGGGTTCACGGATTCCGTCAAATGGAAGAGTTTAAACGTTGGACTTCTAGGTTAAATTCTTTGAATTTTAACCCTTTGGCATTCTTTAGGCGGGAACCAATTTTTACCATTTTACCCCTCTAAATTTTTTCCTATAAATAGCAAGTGTTTGACCTTCATTTTTTACTTTGGATTTCCTTTCTTTCTAGAGAGAAGTTAGAGCTTCTAAAGAGAGAAAGTTACTTCTTCCGGGATACTTCGAGAGCTCCGCCGCACATTCAAGTTTTCTGTCCAAGATCTTGAGTTTTCAGCCTTTCTTCAACTAAGACCTCCCAAGCACTTCTTCAAGTTTTTCAACTTTTCGCTCGGACGAAGGTAACCGAATACTATCCTTTTCTTTAATTTTCTTTTCAATTTTTTCTTTATTTTAAAACATCTTGGATCAACACTCGGCCTCGTCCGTTATCATGAGGTCGCCTGTTCGCCTGGGACTCATAAATCTAGAGTGAACGGGGACGAGTTCTTATCTTTATGGAGTGGGTCCATTTCTAGTGCATAGTAACTCACCCCTACCTATTCTTCTGTGTCCCTGCAGCCGAACATGGCGCGTACGAGGCAAACGCACGATTTCCACGCCGCCAGAAATCCTGACAGCACTCTTGTTCAACCTCTGGCCTCCTATGATCCGAACAACTCGGACGTGGGGACCAACCCCTCAAACAAAAACACAGAAACCACCACTACTATTGACGGTAGTGCGTGCTCGGTGGTCGAGGTGACCACCTCTTTTAAAGAGCGCAAGAATCAATTAGGCACCTCCACTTCTGGGAGTGGTCCGAGTAAAAACCGTGCTTTTTTTGCTAACTCGATCATTAGAGCGGATGAGTTACCGTTTTCTTTACCCCATTCTTCTCCTAGGACGATCACAGGTCGATCTGAACAAGATCAGCCCAAGCAGTCATTGCACCACAACCGTATTCTATTTGGACAAAATAGGTCGCATTCGTCGGTAGCTGCTCAGGCACGATACCAAAATCAGTCAGGCCCTTCTACTGAGGCCGATCGAACTCTTGTTCCACTCTTATCTCAAGCTCTTAGGTCGGCCAGGCTAGGACCGACATAGTAATTGCCAAACCCACTGACTCCCCCCACCCCTTCCATCTGGAAGTCACGGTTCTGGGGCTAGGGCAAAAGCCAAGGGCAAAGCCTCTTTGGTGGCCGAAGGACCAGTGATGGCCGAGCCAAGGCAAGGATCGGTCGGTGGATCCCTGGAAGATCCGCCGGGCTTTGATGTATATAGGGTAGCCTTTGAGGTCGGTTTCACTTTCCTTTTCACCCTTTCGTCCAGGAGCTGCTACACGAATATCAGATAGCTTTGATCCAACTAACGCCGAACAGTTGGGTCAACATTTTAGGTTACTTGGTGACCTGTCTTCAGATGAGCTTCACCCCCAACTTTCCCGTCTTCTGCGCCATGCACAATATGAAGAAGATAGAGGCGGACTCGGAAGGGTGGTTTATTCTGAGCACCCAGCCGGAATTCATGGTGACTCCGCTCAAGCCGTCCAAGTGGCGCGATTGGAAGCAGAGGTTCTACCTCGTCCTGACGGGGGACCAGGAGTTCAACAAAAAGATGAACAAATTTAACTCCTCTCCCTCCAACTTGGACGAGGGGATAACCGGCCGACTCGCCCCCAATTTCACCGAGACCACGCCAATCAGCTTGATTGTTTCACGGTCAAGCGAGAATTTAGAGGGGGGGCGTCGTGTATCCGTCATTCCGAGGTGGATTCCCTTAGTGATCTAGCTAAGGGATCCTATCTTCATGTCCTCCTTCAGCTTGCTCAGGAATTATCCCCAAGGTTGACCTTCACTGTACGCACTGTCCTTTTCTTTCTTTTTCTAACTCCCACTGCTTTGTTATTTTTAGAGGAAGCCGCGGCCAAGCTCGACCCAGCACAGAGGGGAGACATGGACATGAACGAGTTCAACATGGAGCGTTACAAGCTCATGCGAGCTCAATATGAGAAGGTTAAGGGGGGATCTCTTTGCCTTGAAAATATATTTGTTTTTTCGTTTGACCTACTTACTTGGGGTAGCATTACATTGATATTTGGTTCGGACATTATTCCTGGCCGAGTGAGATTGGAATGTGGGTTCTTACCTACAACCCTACTCGGACAAGGGCAGAGTACCTTTGGCCGACTGGACTCGAATTCATTGTTATTTTCTTCAATGCAACTCGAGCGGTGGTTTCTAACTGAACCCTTTTTTCTTGTTTTCCGGTCAGCTACCCCCAGGCCTGCAAGGAAGCGGTCGGCGACTGCTTCAAAGGATGACGAGTCGTCTAAGGCTGGAAAGGTTTCGGCGTCCAGGACGCCGGCGGCTAGGGCTAGGTCGCAGGTTGCGTCGGCGCAACCTAAAGGAGAACATCCCCAGCTGGCACCTAGTGGGGACTCCAGGCCCTCAGAGCCACCTTCGTCCGATGTGGCCCGAAATGAGCCCGTCCATAAGGACAGAGGGGATGAGCCGACCCTGGACAACACGACCGGCCACAACTTAACTCCGCACGTTGTGTTTTTGGCAACTAAGCCTCCTGGTTCCCAAACTGAAGAAGAGCTGCCCTCCCCGTCCAAGGTGGCCAAGCAGCCCAAGTGGCGCCCCTCCTAAGGGGCGTCCGCGCTTTGTAAATCTCTTAGAAGGTACTTGTACCTCTTCGTCCTTTTCCCTTCTGATTTTTTTCTTTTCTTTAGAACTTTAACTTGTTTTTATTTTGCAGAAACTTATGAGGATTTGAACGTTCGTGCACCTAGTTCTTCCTTAACTGGGGCCGGACGCAAGACTATCTGGGACGCTATTCAAAAGGCTGTCCTAGCCAAGAATCAGGATAAATATCGAGGTATCCATGATGGGCACCTTGGTCCAATTATCAACACCTGTGTTGAGGTAATATTCTGGCTCTTCAACCAATCTACTTAGCCAAATTTTTGTTATTTCGTTTTCCTTTACTAATTCTTTCTATTCGTACGTAGATTCTCCTTAGGCTCTTTGCCTTCCAAGACTGGCGTCCGAGGCATAGGCGCGAGCTCGAGGCAGCCTGGACGGATCTCCATAAGCTGTTGGACGAGAACACCGGCCTACTGGCTGTGGAGAGGCTGTTGAATGAGGCCCTTATCAAAGAGAGGGACAAGGCCATCACGCTTGCGGCCAGTAGGCAGGAAGCGGCCGAGGCCTAAGAATAGATAAGGGCTGAGCTGGAGACCAGTCGGGAAGCCTTGAACGCAGCTCTTCAGGATGTGGACGAGAGCAACTAGGAGGCCGAGCGTATGAGGAAGGAGGTAGAAGAGTTGAAAATTCATATAAGTGCTCCAAGGCCTATTCCTCCATCTAACGTTGTTCGCATCGAACAGACGACACTCAATCGCCTCAAAAACAGTTTTGAGGACGCCTTTTCCATGATGGTGGAACTGAACGAGCTTGCTTATTATTATCAGTGGTTCACCAGAAGGCTGGACTTCCTCACCATGAAGGAAGAGTGCGAGGCAGTCGGTCTACCCTTCTCTCCCTTTGCTGAGACTCCCGACTTTAGCGAAAATGAACAGGTAGCCGAGGATGAGGTCCCCCTTGATGATAATGCGGCCAATGCCAATGAAGCGGCCAATGCTGATAATGGGGGTGACGATGTGGCCGAGTGAGGAGCCTCTTCTGCAACTTATTTTAAGCTTTTTGTCTTCAATCTTTTTATTTTCTATCTCTGTCTTCTTTGTGAACAATTTTTATTGGCCGCCTGTTTTGAGAGGTCTTTGTAAGGATTTCACGGCCTTCTTAGCGGTTTTAATTTTTAAATCAGTTTTCCGCCTTCTGAACGATTTTTTTGCATTTTCGTACTTGGCAATTTTTATGCATTTATATTATTATTTCTTTTTTTATGCTTATTGCTCATTCGTACGAGTACTTAGGGTATGCCCTTTAATTCGGCGGTTTCCTAGTCCAAATTCCTGGTTTGAATAACTTAGTAGATTTATACCTTGAAGGGTATGACTACTAGTAAGTTAATTAAATCATGTATAATGATTGCCCTTGGACTAGGTGAACGCCGAATCAATTTTAGAGTATACGACCTTTGTTTGCTTTCGGTTAAGTCGTCCGTCGAAGCTATCGCTCGAACAGGCTCAAGAAATTCCAAGTATGATCTCAATTGTTTCCCATTTATTGGGCTCGGTTGCCTAGGAAATCCTTGCCCTTAAACAGGAAATTTTTGTTTCCCTATTAGTCTACCGTTCGTCCTAATGGGGTTCAACAGTTGGATTGGCCTTTAGGATTCTTGGTCGAGTGGCTAATTAAGGTAAGCCCTTGCTATTTTAAGTAGTCGAAATTTTATTTAAACATGGCCGAGTGATTTGGCTGATGATGCCCTCTCTACACTTTTTAGTCGGCCGCCACATGACTGGTGGACGAATACCTACTGTTAGGATTTTCACTCGCCTAATTGTGTTTATCGCTCGACTTAGTGTGGCCGAGTCGATCCATTATGTTGGACTCTTATTGAGGTCCTACTCGGCCTACACTTCATGCCCTACGTTGGGAAATTCCGAGTTGCTATGTTGAAGCAACATTGGTTTCTCTTTTCAGGCGCCCCTCAGGCTTATTTTGTGGTGGCCGACTAGCACAGTGTGAATAACCATGTTTTCAATTTCATTCGGCATTTTTAGCTTGCTATAATTATGAACATAAATATAGACAATAAAATTAACAACAATTCTTGACTTTTCATTAATATTTATCAAAATTTTACATTGTTGGTGGTCGTTCATCTTAATTACATCGTTCGGCCATGAAGGCTTAGTTAGACTAATTGTTCATAAATACTGATCCAAAATTTGGCTAACAAGCTTTAAACAAAATATTTTTTCAGATTATCAGTATTCCATGTTCGAGGAATAGGACGGTCGTCTAAGGCTTCAAGACGATAAGTACCATCTCTCTCTTCTTCTGTTATCCGGTAGGGCCCCTCCCAATTTGGGGTTAATTTCCCATCTTCGTTAGCTCGGCCCACCACTTCTATCTTCCTTAAAACCATATCCCCTATCTTTAGCGAATGCTTAGACACTCGGCAATTGTATGCCCTTGTCATCCTCAGACGATAGATTTCGTGTTTGAGTGCTGCATTGCCCCTGGCTTCCGGAAGGAAGTCTAGAGCAGTCTTCGTGGCCTCACAATTGGTTGATTCATCATATAACATCACACGAAGGGAAGGCTCATACATTTCAATTGGAAGCACTGCTTCGGCACCATAGACAAAAAAGAATTGGGTCTCTCTTGTTGAACTTTTTGTTTTTGTTCGAATGGACCATAACACATTTACCAGCTCATCAGCCCACATACCGCATGCTTTATCAAGCTTACGCTTGATGCTGTTGGAGATTAACATGTTATAAGCCTCAACTTGGCCATTAGCTTGTGGTCGGCCGGCCGAGGCAAAACAATGAGCGATGCCCTGGTCTCCCAACCATTCTTTGAGCTGGCGCGTTTCGAATTGGGTCCATTATCGAACACCATTAACTGTGGTACCCCATAGCGAGTAATTATGTTTTTCCAAATGAAAGCTGACACGTCCGTCCACTTAATCCCTCGGACGGCCTCGGCTTTGACCGACTTTGTGAAGTAGTCGACTGCTACTAACACATATCGCCTTTGTCCTGATGCTGGCGCGTACGGCCCCAAGATGTCCATGCCCCGTTTTGTAAAAGGGAGCGGACTACTTATGGATGACAAATTGTTGGTTGACCAATGAATTAGGGTCGCAAACTTCTGGCACTTATCACATTTTTTTACCATCTTCATGGCATCTGTATTTAGGCTCGGCCAGTAATACCCTAGGTGGGTGGCCTTCTCGTCCAAGGCTCGTCCTCCAATATGCGAACCACAATGTCCCTGGTGGAGGTCGTCCGGCACATCATGCCCCCTCTCTAGGGTAGACATTTCAGATAAGGTTTTACAAAGGCTTTCTTGAATAGCTCCCCAATCTTGATCTCTAAGCCGTTCTCTTTTTCATCAACCAGCTCTCTTTCGGATTAGTTTGAAGTAATCCATCCCTCAAAATGGAAATGATGTCGTCCATCAAGTTGAGCTTTTATCGATGGTCTGTACTGGCTCGACATCAATGATTATTTTTTCCTTTACTTCCAAAAACACCAATCTGGAGTATCACAAAATGCCGAGGATGCTAATTGACAGGCTCAAGTCGTATGCACCGAATCAAAAATAAAACCTAAATCCACTAACTATGTAGATAGGGAAGAAGGGTCAAACCACAGGGGAAACAAGTCAATTTATTCCTAAGTAATTAAAAGCAATCTAAATTATCAAGTAACCAAATTATTATAAAAAGGGTAATTAAACTACTAGAAGTAAGAGTAGGAAGGAAATATAATAAGAGATAAATCAATGAAGGAAAAACCTAGGGCATAGGTTCACCAATAAATAACATTCCAGAATAAATCATAATAAGCAATCATCAATGCATTAATTAATCAGATTATAAAAATTCAAGGCAAGAGTTTCCCAGTCAATAATACCAAGTACAGTTCTATTCAAACCGTTAAACCATAATTTAGCTTTGCCACATAATAAAAAGGGAAAAAGAATCTCCATGATTTGGTCCTGCGTGACCCCGGCTTGTCTAATGGTGTTGCAATATTGGCATAAATCTGCAATGTGAAGATTAGGATCTTCACCCTTAGCCCCACTAAATTGCTTCCTCTCTATCATGGTGATAAATTGGGGCTTGATTTCAAATTGCACTACATCAAGGGCCAGAGTGGGAGTAAGGTGTGGAAAATCTGTGAGCTTTGGCTGTGAGTAGTCACTGAGCTTCTTTTGAGCCGTCATCCCTGACTTTGGATCTGAAGGAATTTCTGAGTCACTAGAATCAGTTGGAGGTTCTCTTCGATTATTGTCTTCTTCATAACCCGCCAGGATTTGTTTAAAAAGATTGCTTTGCCTATGAAATGAGTGCTCGATCTCAGGATCGAATGGAATGTAACCTGATCTGGAACACTTGAGCATAAATAAAGAACTAATAGAGAAATATGAGAATTTTCTCAAAGAACTAACGTTCTCTGAGACAAGAGGGGATAATCTAGACTACAAAAATAATCAGAAAATAAAAATACAATTGTTTCCCCGGCAACGGCCCCAAAATTTGACAGGCTCATGTCGTATTCACCTAATAAAAAATAAAACCTAAATCCACTAACTATGTAGATAGAGAAGAAGGGTCGAACCACAGGGAAACAAGTCAATTTATTCCTAATTAATTAAAAGCAATCTAAATTATCAAGTAACCAAATTATTATAAAAATGGTAATTAAACTACTAAAAGTAAGAGTAGGAAGGAAATATAATAAGAGATAAATCAATGAAGGAAAAACCTAGGGCATAGGTTCACCGATAAATAACATTCCAGGGTAAATCATAATAAGCAATCATCAATGCATCAATTAATCAGATTATAAAAATTCAAGGCAAGAGTTTCCTAGTCAGTAATACCAAGTGCAGTTCTATTCAAACCATTAAACCATAATTTAGCTTTGCCACATAATGAAGAGGGAAAAAGAATCTCCCTGATTTGGTCCTGCGTGAACCTGGCTTGTCTAATGGTGTTGCAATATTGGCATAAATCTGCAATGTGAAGATTAGGATCTTCACCCTTAGCTCCACTAAATTATTTTCTCTCTATCATGGTGATAAATTGGGGCTTGATTTCAAATTGCACTCCATCAAGGGCTGGAGTGGGAGTAAGGTGTGGAAAATCTGTGAGCTTTGGCTGCGAGTAGTCACTGAGCTTTTTTTGAGCCGTCATCTCTTATTCTGGATCTGAAGGAATTTCTGAGTCACTAGAATAAGTTGAAAGGTCTCTTCGATTATTGTCTTCCTCATAACCCGCCAGAATTTTTCTATAAAGATTCCTTTGCCTATGAAACGAGTGCTCGATCTCAGGATCGAATGGAATGTAACCTAATCTAGAACACCTGGGCATAAACAAAGAACTAAAAGACAAATGTGAGAATTGCCTCAAAGAACTAACATTCTCTGAGACAATAGGGGATAATCTAGACTACAAAAATAATCAGAAAATAAAAATAAAACATTTTCCCCGACAACGGCGCCAAAATTTGACAGGCTCAAGTCGTATTCACCTAATCAAAAATAAAACCTAAATCCACTAACTATGTAGATAGGGAAGAAGGGTCGAACCACATGGAAAAAACTCAATTTATTCCTAATAAATTAAAAGCAATCTAAATTATCAAGTAAGCAAATTATTATAAAAAGGGTAATTAAACTACTAGAAGTAAGAGTAGGAAGGAAATAAAATAAGAGATAAATCAATGAAGGAAAAACCTAGGGCATAGGTTCACCAATAAATAACATTCCAGGGTAAATCATAATAAGAAATCATCAATGCATCAATTTTTTTTTTTGAAACCATCAATGCATCAATTAATCAGATTATAAAGGGCTTTGGCTACGTATTACAATCACATAGTTAATTTACCAGTATTAAATCTCATCTCTCGAATCTCGACTTAACCGTTTATTAATTAGTCCGCCTATTGAAACTAAGCCTAAACATCAATTCTCATCTCTCAAATCTCGAATCAATATTGCTAAACTCATACAATTAAATCCGGCCAAATCTAATTGCATAGCATTAAATCAATCAATAGGAAAATAATTAAGCATTGGCAATCAACAATCACAAATTACCCCTTCATATTATTTATTGGATCCCCATAAAACCTAGAAATAAAACTACTCACGCATAATAAAATCTAAACTAATCAAAACAATAAAATAAGACATGATGAAAGAATTAAAGAAAGTAACTGAAATTAAAAGAGAAGAAATTGTTACCAAAAGTAATCTGAATTAAGGAATGGAATTAAGAACAAAGTTGAGAGAATTTTAGAGAGAGAAAATATTCTAAGTAGAGAGAGAAAGTCTAAAAGAGAAGGTCAATCAAAATTACTTTCAAAAATAGTACTTAAACATCTCTAAAACAAATCCTAATTGTAAACTAAGATCTCGGCAATTAGGTGCCTCCAAAAACATGTGCCCGATCGGGCGAAGGGCCGCCCGATCGAGGCCTCCTTTTTCTTCAAGGTTTACCTGGGCAGTCGCGCCCGATCGGGCGCGCCTTTTGCTGATGCCTTCTTCTGCGCGCCCGCCCGATAGGGCGCAAGCTTGCCCGATCGGGCCCGGTCTCTTTCTCGAGGCTTGGACTTCGATTGGGAATGATTCTTCGGCCCAATCCGGATTTCCTCTTTGGGTCTTGAATACTCAGTCCAAATGCCCCGCTATCACACACCGAGCCCTTAATCACCGGCTCTAACCGGTCCTGGACTTCAAAGATGGTCGTGTCCTCTTAATGTTCGTAGTTGCTCCACGAAAAAACCCGAAAACGCTCCAAATGTGCAATTTCCTACAAAACTCAAGCAAAACTACAAAAACACTAGAAAACACCAATTAGTAATAAAAGTGGCTCTAAAGAGCCAAAAACACTACTAATTATGACCAAGGGACGGGGGTTAAACACTATATAAATTGGACACATCAAACTACCCCAAGCCATACCTTTGCTTGTCCCTAAGAAAAGAGTTCATCAATGAACATATAAAACACGCTTCAACCCAAGTAAACAAAATCAAGAACAAACGATTCAAGGAAAATCTAATGAACATGCTTCAATGTCAATCAATCTCATTCATCTAATCATTCTTCCTCCCCAACAATTGTCAAGTAGAGCAAACCACATGAGCATATAGAATTCAAGACTAGTGCTCAGACACTCAACTCTCATTTGTGTGGCGAGTATAGGATGTACTCGATCGCTCTCCAACCAACCCCTTTAATGTGAACAATGCCCTACCAACTCACACTCTCGTGTGTTTAAAAAGATGTACATTCAACCTACTAGTCGACTCGAAATATGTCTAATCATAACTTGTATTGATAAAAAAACACTTTCACATTCATACAACTCTTATGCACAAAGGTCGGAAGGTCTTTAAAGCTTGTAATGTAGGGCTAGGGTAAAGGGTAGGATAAATTTAGGAAAATGTGAGAGTAAATCCATGCTTAAGGGAGCCATATCCTAACAAAATCCAAGGTCAAAAACAAGTAATGACCAAAACATCTCCAATCACAACTTAACTCCACAAAAATTCACCAAGCAATCCCATACATAACAACAATCCCAACACTTACATATTCACTCACAAAATATGATAATAAGAAATAGAGTGAATTAAAACAAACTTTGAACTCATTCTTTTTTTCTTTTCTTTCTTTTTTCAAAATAGAACTTTTATTTTTTCTTGAGCAACCTTCACATAGAACATTTGAACATGTGAAACAAATTTTTTTTTCTTTGCTCTTTTTTTCTTTTTATCTCACATTGGAAATTTTCAACTTTGAAACACAAACCATCAACATTTTTCCAATCATTCAATCAAAAGAACAATAACTCTTCTTTTATTCCCACATTGTGCAAATAGAGTGCACACCACAACTCATATAGGCTTGTAATGTGGCTAAATAATCAATAAAAAGGGCACAAGCAACAACATGGGTAGCAAGAAGGGAACAAATGTATCTAATATCGTCTGAAAGCTACCTAAGAGAACAAATGCCTTCGTCCTCCTCAATGTGCATAATATTGAGCCATACAAACATTACTATTAGTTGCAAACCATAACTCAAATTTCTTGACATACTAGGAACTATCACACAATTCCTAACCAAATCAACTAGTCAAGCACTATATTCACAAATAGTTGGCAAAATTGACGCATGTTTAGGCATCCAAACAATTAAACTTCAAATCATGATCAACAAATTCACAAAGCTCATTATCATATACCAAGAATCAAAACAATATTTTCCAAGTATGGGACACATGGAAGCATGATTTACAATTCATTGGAACGTATTTTTATTTTTTTTATTTTTTAATTTTTTTTTGTATTTTTTCATAAAGGAAAACAATAAAAACTACACTAGAAAGCAATAAAATATATACTAGAAAGCAATAAATAGAGAAAAGAGAGAAAGAGTTACCATATGTACAAGATATCTCCCCCTAAGCCAAATCAAGCAATGCCCTCATTGACTTGGAAGTGTAGCTAGGAGAAGCTACTCCTCATCATCATCCTCATCCATCCTATGATAGCCTCCTCCATAGCTTGATCCAACACCTCCATGGCTCGTACCAGCACCACCATAGCCCGAACCACCTGCAAAGTAGTTAGGGTCTACATTTCCCCCCATCCCCCCAAAAGGAGCATCGACCCCATAACCATGGACTGAAGAGTAGTCCACATAAGTACCAAAGGCTCCGGGGGTCGAATACCCTCCTTGGGGGTATTTGAACCAATCGGGAACTAATGCCTCGGGGGGAATAAACCCTCGGCGTGCATAATCATCATACATGGGGTATAAACCCCTCCCGAGGTTCCTCTCAACGTGGACAACCCTCTTATCTAGAGTGCCTAACCTAGAGACTAGGTTTTGCACCATACCCTCCACTCTCCCTTGTCCTCTCTCAATCCGGTCAAGTTGGCTCCTAAAAGCCGAAAAGTCATATGGGGCATGGGGATCGATGTTATAATCAACGGAGGAGGTGGGTATGCGGGTGTAAGGTTGGGGTGGTGGTTGGTATTGGGGTGGTGGTTGGTAATGGGGTGAATGGTGGGGTTGTGGTGAAAAGTGAGGCTCTTGAACCTCGCCTTGACGGTCTAACTCAGAAGTGTAGGAAGGCTTTGCATTCCTAAATTTGGTCAAGGCGGGGCTGGGTAGCTTAAAAGCTTGGTCTCTCCTACCCGATTCTCGGTGGATTATCCACCATGTCTCACCTCCCATAGGTTTCACCCAGTTAAGACTCCCTAAGTATACTAGGTCCATGAGGGTAGAACCCTCCACTTTCCTATGCCCGGTCGGGGTCCATCCTAGGTGTTTTACAGCTAAAAGGGTCACCAACACCCCAAAATAGATAGGCGCCCTAGACCTACCCCCTCCGCCCCATTGACCGCCCTTTGAAAATGTTGGGCTATCCTATAGGTCACATCGTTTCAAAATTTTAGCGAGATTTAATAAACATGCATCAAATGAAGAACCATACACGCTAAAATCATCCATAAAGAATTCCATGATAGACTCTATGAAATCAGAAAAAATGCTCATCATGCAACGTTGAAAGGTAGCGGGGGCATTACATAAACCAAAGGGCATCCTACGATATGCAAAAGTACCATAAGGGCATGTAAAGGTAGTCTTTTCCTGATCTTCAGGGTGAATTGGAATTTGGAAAAATCCCGAATACCCATCCAAATAGCAAAAGAACTTATGGTTAGCTAACCTCTCAAGCATTTGATCTATAAAGGGAAGGGGGGAAGTGGTCCTTTTTAGTGGCGATATTTAGTCTACGATAATCAATGCACATACGCCACCCTGTAACAGTTCTAGTGGGAATCAATTCATTTTTCTCATTTGTAATCACAGCCATCCCACCCTTATTAGGCACTACCTGCACATGACTTACCCACTTGGAGTCAGAAATAGGATAGATAATACCTGCATCAAGTAATTTCATAACCTCTTTCTTGACTACTTCCTGCATATTAGGATTCAACCTTCTTTGGGGTTGAATGCAGGGCTTATAGTTATCCTCTAAATGTATCATGTGCATACAAAAATCAGGGCTAATACCCTTGAGATCATCAATATTGTACCCAATTGCTCTCTTATGGGTTTTAAGAACCCCTAGAAGTAGGGAAGTTTGTAGGTCATCAAGTGCAGTACTGATGATCACGGGGTATAGTTCCTGCTCATCAAGAAAAATATATTTTAAATAAGAAGGGAGAGGTTTTAGTTCAGGTTTCTTAAACTCTGCAGGTTTCGATTCCTGAACTAAATTTACTACCTTCATTGTCTCCTTGGGGTCTAACTCTTTTAGGGAAAGAGCTCTTTCAATAGTATGTACTTCATTACCCTAGAAGCTTGCATTATCTTCAGATAAATTCCCACAAAGAATTTCCTCCAAGGGATCCCTGGCAAGAACCTGTGGCAAGCTATCATCACAAATATCATCCATTATATCAATTACATCAATTAAACAACAATTTTCCTCTAGCATAGGTCCTTTCAAAACTTTCCCTAAAAGTAACATTATCATCACCAACAGAAAGGGTTAGTTTACCATTTTTAACATCAATTATGGCTCATGTAGTATCGAGGAAAGGTCTACCTGATATAATGGGAATTTGTGTATCCTCAGCTATGTCTAAAACAACAAAATCAACAGGGATAAAAAATTTACCAACTCTGATAGGGACATCCTCTAAAATACCTAAAGGGAATTTTACAAAACGATCTGCCATTTGCAAAGTTATATTAGTAACTTTTAAATCACCCATATTAAGTTTAGCACAAACGGACGATAGCATAACACTGACACTGGCACCCAAATCACACAAAGCTTTATCAATAAAAACATTCCCTATATGACAAGGGATAGAAACACTACCAGGATCCTTTAATTTAGGAGGGGATTTATTTTGCAATAAGGCACTACATTCCTCTGTAAAAGCTACAATTTCTACCTCATTAAAGGCCCTTTTCCTAGTCAGAATGTCTTTCATAAATTTAGCATATGCAGGAACCTGAGTGATTAAATCATTGAAAGGAATTGTTACCTGCAAGTTTTTCACAACCTCTAAGAACTTACCGAATTGTTTATCAACCTTACTCTTCAATTGTCTATTAGGGAACGGTAGTTTGATAACTGGCTCTACACATCTCCTCCCTTATTCTGAGATTTACTCTGCAAACAAACATTAGAAGTGTTAGTATCTTTTTGTATCCCTGCAGGGTTAGCAGGATAAGCGTTTGTTATAGAGGAATTTGGATCAGGAACAGGTCCATATTCCTTTGGCATAGGAGGTCCATCATAATGTGAACCACTCCTTAGAGTGATTGCATTGGCATGATCTGTGGGATGGATTGGTTGTGATGGTAGAGATCCCTTCTGACGGGTTCGTAGGGTAGATAAAAGTTGTGCAATTTGACTATCCATGTTTTTATTATGAGCTAAAATTGAATCAATTTACGCATCCCTACTCTCCATATGCTTTTGCATGTTGGTAAGCATTGCTCTAATTTCTGTCATAGTAGGGTCGGAAGATGATGAGGGTTGTGCTTGGTTTTTCTGGCCAGAATTAGGATGGTAATATTTCTGTTGTGGTGGAGGTTGTTGTTGTGGTTGTTGTGAAGGTGGAGGGTTTTGTACATTGGTATTCCGGTAAGAAAGATATGGAGGGGTTCCGGAAACCAGGATTATAAGAGTTTGAATATGGGTTATTTTTCCTATAGGTTTGGAAGGCATTAACTTGGGAACTCCTACAATCTTGCTCCCAATGCCCTACAATACCACAATTTTCACAAAAAGCTTCATTGTTAGCAACAGCAGAAACATTAGCTACAGAGTTAGGAGTAGCAGTAAGATTATCTAATTTCTGACAAATAGATGTTAACTAAGCTTGCAAAAAGGATACGGAATCAAAATTATGTTTTCCTTTATTTGCAAACCCTCTCAGATTCCCGTATTGGGAATTGTGTATTGTCATATCTTTGATAACCTGTCCTGCATCGTCCACATTTAAAATCATGAGTCTCCCACTAGCTGCAGAATCTAGAACTGATCTAGATGAATTTCCAAGTCCATTGTAGAAAGCTTGGATCAATTGCCATTGTGCCAGATTATGGTGGGGGCATTCTCTTTGTAGATCCTTGAACCTCTCCCAAGCCTCATATAAAGTTTCATCAGCCTCTTGGGCGAAGTTCTGAATAGCACTCCTTAGTACAGCTGTTCTCTCTACAGGGTAATATTTATTATAAAAATTCAAGGCAAGAGTTTCCCAGTTAGTAATACCAAATGCAGTTCTATTCAAACCATTAAACTATAATTTACCTTTGCCACATAATGAAAAGGGAAAAAGAATCTCCCTGATTTGGTCCTGCGTGACCCCGACTTGTCTAATGGTGTTGCAATATTGGCATAAATCTGCAATGTGAAGATTAGGATCTTCACCCTTAGCTCCACTAAATTGCTTCTTCTCTATCATGGTGATAAATTGGGGCTTGATTTCAAATTGCACTCCATCAAGGGCCGGAGTGGGAGTAAGGTGTGGAAAATCTGTGAGCTTTGGCTGCAAATAGTCACTGAGCTTCTTTTGTTCCGTCATCTGTGATTTTGGATCTGAAAGAATTTCTAAGTCACTAGAATCAGTTGGAGGGTCTCTTCGATTGTTGTCTTCCTCTGAAACCGCCAAGATTTGTCTATAAAAATTCCTTTGCCTATGAAACGAGCGCTCGATCACAGGATCGAATGGAATTTAACCTGATCTGGAACACCTGGGCATAAACAAAGAACTAAAAGACAAATATGAGAATTTCCTCAAAGTACTAACGTTCTCTAAGACAAGAGGGGATAATCTAGACTACAAAAATAATCGGAAAATAAATATAAAATTGTGTTGACTCAAATGAACAATACAAGAGGGGGGGTGAATTGTATTGTTGAGGAACTAGGGTAATTTTTGCGGAATTCTTAAATAAACTTAAACAAAAACTTTAAAGTGCAAGAGAGATTTTACGTGGAAAACTTCTTGGCCCTAATCAAGAAGAAAAACCACGACCACAAGGGATTTTAATCACAACTCTTAATAATAATAGGGCAAACAACCTATTACAAATTAAGACTCTAAACTCAAGTTCCTCTACGAACTTAAGTTCCCCCTCAACTAATCCCTCAATCAGTAAAGCTCTCGAATCTCTCTCTTTCTCCTTGCTTCACTTCAAGCAATTTCACACTCTAGAGTTTACCCAAACTCTACCCCAATACAACTCAAGATAAAACTTCTAAGATGCTAAGTACAAATACACTCAAGGACTTAAGTGGATTTTTGACTCTTTAAGAAAAGCTAAGAATCATAATGCTCAAGTGTTTTTCAAAACAGAAAACTAATCCTATTTATATAGGAGGAAAGCAGTTGAAAACCTTACGTTTTCCTTAACTCCCACTACACCACAACTTCCATGAAATAAGGAAGTGCAGTTCGTGGATGCTTGGGCAGCAAGCTGAAGCACACAATAAGGAAGTGGTTCCTTTATTTTCTCAACCTCCTTTACCAAGTAAAAGCCGTTTTAAAAATAGTTTTACCAAGTCAGATTTTCCAAAATGTTAGGATAAAATCAGAACAGAAAATCTTTTAATATATAAGATATTTTTACTTAAAAGATATTTTTCCGAAAATATAAAATTAAATCTCGTTAAAGAAAGGAAAATAAAATCTTTATAAACTGAAATTAAATCCACTTAAATCCTGTCAATTAACAATGTACTTAACATATATACAAGAAGCATAAAATAAATAATAAAGATACAATAGACTCCTTGGAACACAGTGAAGCTTCGACTCTGAAGCTTCAGTTCCTCACTCAAGGAACTTGGCTTCTGATTGTCTTCTATGCTCATCCACAGCTCATCCTTAGACCTTGTTCCATGCTCCGTTCTGACTCTAGAACTTCGTTGCATATAAGAACCTGTCAAGTACATCAAAGCTAATAGACAAAAGTTAAAGCCCTTATGGGTTTGCTTAGGTTCCTTGAGTCATCATTAAAACTGAAGATCAACAATATTCCCCCTTTTTGATGAATGACAAACCTAAGCAAACTCACAAAATAAAAATTTTAAAAGACAATCAAAAAAAGAAAAACGTAAAAAAATGAACTAGCTATATTTAAACAAGGAACTGAATGAAAGTTATAGTTATACCTTCTATTATAAACGGATGGAGAGCTTGTCAACAATTGAGTTTGCCTTCTTTTCCCCCTTTTGGCGTTCATCAAAATTAATGCACACAAATATACATATCTAAACACAACACCATTTTATTGGTTTGTGTCCAAAGCATAGAACAAAGCACATATAGGCAGAAATAGTATGCAAATAGTCATAAAGCAAGCAAGCAACATCCATATAAACAAACTGATGTCCCTCTAGAATATCAAAAACAAAAGAAAATACCCTGTTTAATTGTTTACAGACCAAAAGAAGCAAAATAAACCAAGTTTAATACAGACCAAGATCAAAAGATAGTTTGATAGTTGAGATAGACAGAAAATAGGATTAGGCTGTAGGGGCTGGGGTCTTGTGCTCTTCTTCTATTTCCTCGGCAACTTCTTCTTCAACAACAATCTCTTCCAGCTTCTTCAACAACTCGGCCTGGCCTTGAGAGAGAGTTGAAGTGCTTTCCTTCACTGCTGAGGTGAGTTCTTTAGAAGCATGCACCATGTCTCCTACTAGCTTCTCAAGAGCTCCAATCCTCAGGAGCAAAGTTGGTTGAGCATCAGACAGCAGCTTGACAACATCTTTGAGTGCCTTCGGTTCCAAAGTGGAACTCACAGAACTAAAGGTAGCAAATCCTGTACCTGCACTTGCTGGAGTAGAACGAGTGACAGTTTCTTGCACAAATATGCCCTGTTCCCCCTGAACAAAGGCTTTCTCCTCACTGAGATCCACAAAAGCAGATGGAGCCTCAGCTTTCGCTTTTGGCTTAACATCCAACCTAATGCTCTTCCTTTTCCTAGCACTAGAAGCATTACTTTTTCTGCCCTTCTTTTCAGAACTTTCTTCTTTTTCCTTATTTTCTTCCTCTCCCTCACTTTCCTCTTCTTCCAGCCATTTGTCCAACTCCTCTTCCTCAGTCAAAATCTTAACTCCTTCCTTAGCCTTAGGAGTTTTAGGAAGGAATTGGGTAACACCATCAACTACATGCAGGTTTTTGCTTTCCAGGGTTTTGGGTTGAACAAAATGATTGGTTTGTAGTTTGAGATGTTCACAGTTCTCCACAGAAATACCAAAACTATCAATGAGAGTAATGATCAGATTTGCATATCCAACCTTCAAATGGTTTGCAAGACAGTGGGTGAGGTGTTTTATCATGATGGAAGGGAAATTGATTTGTATTTTGTTTTCAAGGCAGTACATCAGCATAGCATCAAGGTGGTTAGCGTCATGCCTGTGCTGAGTTCTTGGAACAATGGCTAAATGCACAAAGATAAACAACAGTTTTTGAAAGGGAGAGAACAGGTTATGATTTGTTTGGACTTTAGACACCTTTCCACCAATTGATTCCACAATATCTTTTATGGGCACATCACCTACACTTTTATCAGTAGCTCCTTTAAAATATTCATCAAACCCCTCATTCGGAGTTCCAAAGATAGCACATAAATAATCAGCATCAAAACTAATTTTCTTATTTTTAACTCTTGATACACAAACACCATCGTAATTCTTAAAATTTGCACAGAATTCTTTCAAAGGAGCATGAGCAAGCACATTATTGTAACTTTCACTAAACAATTGCACCCAATTTTGAGCCTCTAAGATTTCAAGTAATTCAGAATACTTACTTACTTCACACCATGGCAAGTTGATGCAGATACCATGAATGAAACGTTCAGATCTTGCTTCAATTTTCTTTTGAAATGGAGATTTTTCCAACTGAATTATTTCTCCTAATTCCTCCCAACCCTGATCCTCAAGTTCCTCCAGCTTTCGTTTCTTTGACTCAGCAAGCAAGTTCTTTGGTTTATAAACAGAGGGTTTTGTTTGATTCTCTTGCTCGATATCCATGGGTGAATATTTTTGAGGGGTAACTTGAGGTTTTGGTGAAACATCTATGGGTGAATTTGCTGAATCGGTAAAATGTAGGGTGTATTTTACAGAGTGAGGAGGTGAGGAACATTGTGTAGGGTTTGGTGTCATTTAATAGGGGTGGAATTTTAAGGGATAAAAGGGTCGGTGGAAGAATGTGGAAGGTTAATTGAATAGTGCAGGTGTTGTTTGATGAAGGATAGAGAAATTACTTTTAACTTGGTCAGTTTAAAGAATTAATGTGATTTGACATGAAAGGTCTAGGTAAGTTATCAGAAACTTTGAATTGAATGCAAACAGTCACGGGTATTTAATGAACAATTTTTGAGAGATGAATTTGAATTTTAAAAGATAAGCAATGAGGAATAATTCAAAATAAAAGATAAGATTTTAAGAGATAAAATTAATCAACTGATTAGTTAATTAATTCTCAAAAAGATAGAACAAAATCTTATAGATTATTTCGGAGGAACTAGGAACAAATCAACATAGTTTGTTATAACATAGACATGCCAAATGCAATTTTATTTCTTCACATACAGCCACAATCCCATATGTAATGCCATACATTCTAATGCTTAGGACTATGTTTTCACATATTCATATTGTGTAAGATACATATAATGCATGCATGATTGATTTATACCTTGGGGGAATTTAAGGTCCTTTTAACTCAATTGTATCATACCAAGTTCCATGCGCATCTTTTCAAACTTGTCCCTGCTCAAAGTCTTAGTAAGAATGTCAGCAATTTGATTTTCAGTTTCACAAAAATCTAATTAAGCCTTTTTCCACATTATCCTTAAGGAAATGATGCCTTATGTGAATATGTTTCACACGAGAATGATGAACTGGATCTTTTGAAATGCATATGGCACTAGTATTATCACAATAGATAGGAATGCAATTATATTTCATACCATAATCGCTTAGTTGTTGTTTTATCCAAAGTACTTGAGAACAGCAGGCAGCAGCTGCTACATATTCAGCTTCAGCAGTAGACAAGGCCACTGTGTTCTATTTCTTAGATCCCCAAGAAACTAGGCATGGCCCGAGAAACTGAATCATTCCTGAAGTACTCTTCCTATTCACCAAATCTCCTGCATAGTCAGCATCTGCAAAACCTTTTAAATCAAAAGTATCACTTCTAGGATAGAAGAGACAAAGATGGTCAGTTCCTTTGAGATATCGTAGGATCCTTTTTACTGCTGTAAGGTGTGACTCCTTAGGATTAGATTGAAACCTTGCACATAAGCCAACACTAAATGCAATATCAGGTCTGCTAGCAGTTAAGTATAAAAGGGATCCAATCATACCTCTGTATTTGGTTTGATCTACACTAGTTCCTTGTAGATCTTCATCTAACCTTGTGCTTGTTCCCATTGGAGTATGGTTGGTCTTTGCTTGGTCAAGGTTATATTTCTTCAGCAGTTCCTTGACATACTTCTGTTGGTGAATTGCAATACCTATTTCAATTTGTTTGATTTGTAGTCCAAGAAAGAAGTTGAGTTCCCCCATCATGCTCATCTCAAATTCACCACTCATTATCTCAGCAAAGTACTTGCACAAGTTTTCGTTAGTTGCTCCAAAAATAATATCATCAACATATATTTGAACAGCTAGTAAGTCAGTTCCTTCAGATTTTAAAAATAAAGTTTTATCTACTTTACCTCTTTTAAAATCATTTTGAAGAAGGAACTTAGAGAGCCTCTCATACCAAGCTCTAGGTGCTTGTTTCAGCACATAAAGAGCTTTATCAAGCTTAAAGACATGATTAGGAAATTGGGGATTTTCAAAACCAGGAGGTTTCCACGAACACCTCTTCTTCAAGAAAACCATTTAAGAAAGCACACTTAACATCCATTTGATATAGTTTGAAACCCATAAAAGAGTCAAAAGCAATTAAGATTCTAATAGCTTCTAATCTAGCAACAGGAGCAAAAGTTTCTTCAAAGTCAATACCTTCTTGCTGATTATAGCCCTTCACAATAAGTCTTGCTTTGTTTCTCACAATTGTTCCATGTTCAACCAACTTGTTCCTGAATACCCACTTGAGCCCTATAACCTTTTTGTGTTTAGGTTTTTCTTCAAGATGCCAGACCTTGTTCCTCTCGAACTCATTGAGTTCATCTTGCATGGAAATTATCCAGTCAGCATCCTTTAGTGCTTCATCATGATTCCTTGGCTCAATAATGGATAGGAAGGCTTGAAAGGCACAGAAGTTCCTCAACTGTGATCTGGTCTGAGTTCCTCTACCAATATCACTTATAATAAGGTCTGTTGGATGAGAGCCTCGATATCTGAATGGCTTTGGTTGAAATTCTCTGAAAGGAACTCCTATTTGAGGCACTTCTTCTTCAATTTCTTCTCCATTTTCCTTGTTGCCAGGTTCTCCATGATCTTGTTCCTCCGGGTTTTCTTGATTAGGAACTTCAGCATTTTCTTTATGTTCTTGCTCAGGTTCCTCTCTTACTTCCTTGGTTTGCTTGGAGGTTTCTTCATCTTCTTCCCTGTCTCTAATCATACCCATTTCATAATCATTATTGTCTTGTTCCTGCACATTCATAAACATATTAGATTCATCAAATATCACATGAATGCTTTCTTCTACACACAATGTATTTTTATTGTAAACTCTGTAAGCTTTGCTATTAGATGCATAGCCAAGGAACACAACTTCATCACTTCTTTCATCAAATTTTCCTATGTTCCTTTTCCCATTATTATGAACAAAGCACCTGCATCCAAAAGCTCGAAAGTGAGAAATATTGGGTTTCCTGCCCTTAAACAGTTCATAAGGAGTCTTATTGATGATTGGTCTCATCATAACTCTGTTAATAATATAACATGCAGTATTAAAAGCTTCAGCCCAGAAGTTCCTTGGAAGACCACTTGCTATGAGTATAGTTCTTGCCATGTCTTCTAGAGTCATGTTCTTCCTTTCAACAACTTCGTTCTGTTGAGGAGTTCTTGGGGCTGAAAAGTTATGATCCATGCCATTTTCTTTGCAAAAGTCATCGAATCTTGAATTCTCAAACTTAGTTCCATGATCTGATCGAATGTGGATAATTTGATTTCCACTTGACTTTTGTACTCTTTTGGCAAAGGACACAAATTCATCAAAAGTTTCATCCTTGCTAGACAGAAAAATCACCCAAGTAAATCTAGAAAAATCATCAATAATAACTAAAACATATTTCTTTCCACTTCTACTTTGAACACGCATGGGACCACACAAATCCATATGAATTAGCTCCAATGGCTTTGTGGTGCTGACCATGTTTTTTCTTTTAAAAGAAGACCTGACTTGCTTGCCTCTCACACATGCATCACAGATATGTTGTATGAGGAACTTGACTGAGGGAAGCCCTATAACCAAGTTCCTTGCTCTAAGTTTATCCGTGAGTGAGAAGCTAGCATGTCCAAAACGTTTATGCCATAATAAGGGATCATCATTAATGGCACTCAAGCAGGTAAGGTTGTTCCTTGGAACAGAATTTAGATCCAAAATGTATGTGTTCCCTTTTCTAGTTCCTTCAAGAACAACCCTTCCTGTTTTATCATTAATGATGTTGCATGAATCAGAGGTAAAACTTATAGAGTTTCCTTTATCACAAAATTGTGATATGCTCAGCAAATTGTGCATCAAACCCTCGACCAAAAGTACATTTTCTATTGAATGAGAACTGGACCTTCTTACTTTTCCTTTAGCAATTACTTCACCCTTTTTATTGTCTCCAAAGGTCACAGTTCCTCCTGGATAGGCCTCTAGTGAGAGAAATTTTGATTTATCTCCTGTCATATGCTTTGAACAACCACTGTCGAGGTACCACGTGTTGTTCCCCCTCACTAAGACCTGCAAAAGAACTTATTGGTTAGATTCAGGAACCCAGGTTTCCTTGGGTTCCTTGGATGTTGAAGCAATATCAGATTTCTTTACCCAAACTTGCCTAACATTCTTGCTAACAGACTGTTCCTTCTTGTTACAAGTGGCAACAAGATGACCAGTTTTACCACAGAAGGTACATACTTTATAACTAGGAAGGTCTACATATTTTTTCTTGCCCTTATGCTTAGAATGTATGAATCCTAGACCTTCAGTTCTTTTGGTTTGAGCATTCTCTATGCACTTAGGAATTCCAAACTGGCTAATGTTTCTTTCTTTTCGAAGCTCAAGTTCCTTCTCCAATTTTGCCTTTTCAATTCTTAACTCGTCAAGATCATATTTTAATTTTTCAAAATCCTCATTAAATTTAGGCAAAGATTCAGAGGAGGAACTTGGAGACACATCAGCATTAGCAAGTTTGTATTGAGTCAGTTCTACATTAACCATGATATTCTCAAACTTGAGTTTCTCATTCATTTCTTTTAAGAGAAGATTTTTGTCAAAAAGTTCAAAAAATCTACTTTGAACATCAGTTCGTTGATTCTCAATCCACGTACTGTGTTCCTTGCAGACTTTGAGAGCCTTTTGACATTCACCTAAACGAATACTAGTGTGAGTCAAGTCATCTTCCAATTCAAACACTAAATCAATGAGACCATCTTTAGTATAAGTTTTAAGCACATTAGGATCAAGGAATACCTCTTTAGCAAGCTCATCGTTGTAAGCCTTTTCATCACGTTTGGCCATCAGACATAGATGAGCTGTTTCTTCTTCAGGTTGTTTTTCTTCATCCTCACTTTCAAAATCTCCTCAGGCAGCAATCATAGCCTTCCTAATGTCTGTTTTATTGAAAGGAGTTTTTTTGTAGTTGCTCTTAACTTGTTCCTTTGCCTTCCCTTTACCTTTATCTGTATCCCAAAGTGGACACTCACGAATAAAGTGCTCTAGAGATCCACATTTGTGACAACCAGAGTCAGTTTTTGAAGTAGAGGGTTTCTTAGTGAAGTTCCTAGACTTGTTGTTTCGGTTGAACATTCTTTTGAACCTTCTCACCAGCATAGCAGCCTCTTCTTCATCGACTTCAGAGTCTTCTTGGTCTCCAGCTTTGAGAGCCAAGCCTTTTCCTCGGTTTCCTTCACTGTTGCTTGTTCCTAGGTGCAACTCATGAGTTATGAGGGAACCAGCAAGTTGCTCAATATTGAACTTTGTGAAGTCCTTTGTTTCTTGTAAGGCTGTTACCTTGGCTCTCCATCTCTCATCTTAGGGGAGGCTTCTTAGAACTTTTCTGACCTGCTCATCAATAGGGATTTTCTTTCCAAGAGAAACAAGCTCATTAGTAATGTTAGTAAATCTAGTTAACATTTCCTGAATTGATTCTTTTGGTTGCATTTCAAATCGTTCATATTTTGACATAAGCAAGTAAATCTTAGAGCGTTTCACTTCGTTAGTTCCTTCATGAGTGACTAGAAGTAAATCCCAAATTTCTTTAGCATTTTTACAACCCATAACACGGTTGTGTTCATTGGGTCCAAGTCCACAATGAAGTAATTTAACAGCAAGTGCATTGATTTCCATTTTCTCAAAATCTTCCTTATCAAATTCAGACATGGATTTAGGTACTACCTCGTTTTCACCAGTAGTTTTGGTAATTTCGAAATCACCAACTTCGATCACTCTCTTAACCTGGTAGTTGTCGGCTTTGATAAAAATCTCCATCCTGTTCTTCCAATAGGTGTAGAATTTTCCATTGAACATAGAAGGACGCTGCGTAGAGTAACCTTCTTCCAGTTTCTCGTGATTGTTCATCTTGATTCTAGGAACTTAACTCGTCAGGGTTTCCTGATTTCTTCGAGGAACCTGCTCTGATACCAATTGTTGACTCAAATGAACAATACAAGAGGGGGGGTGAATTGTATTGTTGAGGAACTAGGGTAATTTTTGCGGAATTCTTAAAGAAACTTAAACAAAAACTTTAAAGTGCAAGAGAGATTTAACGTGGAAAACTTCTTGGCCCTAATCAAGAGAAAAACCCACGACCACAAGGGATTTTAATCACAACTCTTAATAATAATAGGGCAAACAACCTTTTACAAATTAAGACTCTAAACTCAAGTTCCTCTACGAACTTAAGTTCCCCCTCAACTAATCCCTCAATCAGTTGAGCTCTCGAATCTCTTTCTTTCTCCTTGCTTCACTCAAAGAAATTTCACACTCTAGAGTTTACCCAAACTCTACCCCAATACAACTCAAGATAAAACTTCTAAGATGCTAAGTACAAAGACACTCAAGGACTTAAGTGGATTTTTGACTCTTTAAGAAAAGCTAAGAATCGTAATGCTCAAGTGTTTTTCAAAACAGAAAACTAATCCTATTTATACAGGAGGAAAGCAGTTGAAAACCTTACGTTTGCCTTAACTCCCACTACACCACAACTTCCATGAAATAAGGAAGTGCAGTTCGTGGATGCTTGGGCAGCAAGCTGAAGCACACAATAAGGAAGTGGTTCCTTTATTTTCTCAACCTCATTTACCAAGTAAAAGCCGTTTTAAAAATAGTTTTACCAAGTCAGATTTTCCAAAATGTTAGGATAAAATCAGAACAGAAAATCTTTTAATAAATAAGATATTTTTACTTAAAAGATATTTTTCCAAAAATATAAAATTAAATCTCGTTAAAGAAAGGAAAATAAAATCTTTATAAACTGAAATTAAATCCACTTAAATCCTATCAATTAACAATGTACTTAACATATATACAAGAAGCCTAAAATAAATAATAAAGATACAATAGACTCCTTGGAACACAGTGAAGCTTGAATCTGAAGCTTCAGTTCCTCACTCAAGGAACTTGGCTTCTGATTGTCTTTTATGTTCATCCACAGCTCATCCTTAGACCTTGTTCCATGCTCCGTTCTGACTCTAGAACTTCGTTGCATATAAGAACCTGTCAAGTACATCAAAGCTAATAGACAAAAGTTAAAGCCCTTATGGGTTTGCTTAGGTTCCTTGAGTCATCATCAAAACTTAAGATCAACAAACTGTTTCCCCGGGAATGGCGCCAAAATTTGACAGGCTCAATTCGTATTCACCTAATCAAAAATAAAACCTAAATCAACTAACTATGTAGATAGGGAAGAAGGGTCGGACCACAGGGAAACAAGTCAATTTATTCCTATTTTATTAAAAGCAATCTAAATTATCAAGTAACCAAATTATTATAAAAAGGGTAATTAAACTACTAGAAGTAAGAGTAGGAAGGAAATAAAATAAGAGATAAATCAATGAAGGAAAAACCTAGGGCATAGGTTCACCAATAAATAACATTCCAGGGTAAATCATAATAAGAAATTATCAATGCATCAATTAATCAGATTATAAAAATTCAAGGCAAGAGTTTTCCAGTCAGTATACCAAGTGCAATTCTATTAAAACCATTAAACCGTATTTTAACTTTGCCACATAATGAAAAGGGAAAAAGAATCTCCCTGATTTGGTCCTGCGTGACCCTGGTTTGTCTAATGGTGTTGCAATTTTTGCATAAATCTGCAATGTGAAGATTAGGATCTTCACCCTTAGCTCCACTAAATTGCTTCCTCTCTATCATGGTGATAAATTGGGGCTTGATTTCAAATTGCACTCCATCAAGGGCAGGAGTGGGATTAAGGTGTGGAAAATCTGTGAGCTTTGGCTGCGAGTAGTCACTAAGCTTCTTTTGAGCCGTCATCTCTTATTCTGGATCTGAAGGAATTTCTAAGTCACTAGAATCAGTTGGAGGATCTCTTCGATTATTGTCTTCCTTGGAACCCGCCAGGATTTGTCTATAAAGATTCCTTTGCCTATGAAACGAGCGCTCGATCTCAAGATCGAATGGAATGTAACCTAATCTGGAACACCTGGGCATAAACAAAGAACTAAAAGAAAAATATGAGAATTGCCTCAAAGAACTAACATTCTCTGAGACAAGAGGGGATAATCCAGACTAAAAAATAATAAGAAAATAAAAATAAAACTGTTTCCCCGACAACGGCGCAAAAATTTGACAGGCTCAAGTCGTATTCACCTAATCAAAAATAAAACCTAAATCCACTAACTATGTAGATAGGGAAGAAAGGTCGAACCACAGGGAAACAAGTCAATTTATTCCTAATAAATTAAAATCAATCTAAATTATCAAGTAACAAAATTATAACAAAAAGGGTAATTAAACTACAAGAAGTAAGAGTATGAAGGAAATAAAATAAGAGATAAATTAATGAAGGAAAAACCTAGGACATAGGTTCACCAATAAATAACATTCCAGGGTAAATCATAAAAAGCAATCATTAATGCATCAATTAATCAGATTATAAAGGGCTTTCGCTACGTATTACAATCACAGAGTTAATTTATCAGTATTAAATCTCATCTCACGAATCTCGACTTAACAATTTATAAATTAGTCCGCCTATTAAAACTAAGCCTAAACATCAATTCTCATCTCTCGAATCTCGAATCAATATTGCTAAACTCATACAATTAAATCCGGCCAAACCTAATTGCATAACATTAAATCAATCAATAGGAAAATAATTAAGCATTGGCAATCAACAATCACAAATTACCCCTTCATATTATTTATTGGATCCCCATAAACCCTATAAATAAAAATATTCACGCATAATTATATATAAACTAATCGAAACAATAAAATAAGACATGATGAAAGAATTAAAGAAAATAACTGAAATTAAAAGAGAAGAAATTGTTACCAAAAGTAATCTGAATTAAGGAATGGAATTAAGAACAAAGTTGAGAGAATTTTAGAGAGAGAAAATATTCTAAGTAGAGAGAGAAAGTCTAAAAGAGAAGGTCAATCAAAATTACATACAAAAATCGTATTTTAACATCTCTAAAACAAATCCTAATTCAGAACTAAGATCTCGACAATCAGGTGCCTCCAAAAACGCGCGCCCGATCGGGCCCGCCTTTTTCTTCAAGGTTCTCCTGGGCAGTCGAGCCCAATCGAGCTAATGCTCGCCCGATCGGGCGCGCCTTTTGCTAATGCCTTCTTCTGCGCGCCCGCCCGATCGGGCGCAAGCTTGCCTAATCGGGCCCGGTCTCTTTCTCGAGGCTTGGACTTCAATTAGGCTTGATTCTTCGGCCCAATCCGGAGTTCCTCTTCGGATCTTGAATACTCGGTCCAAATGCCCCGGTATCACACACCGAGCCCTTAATCACCGGCTCTAACCGGTCCTGGGCTTCAAAGATGGTCGTGTCCTCTTAATGTTCGTAGTTGCTCCACGAAAAAGCCGGAAAACGCTCCAAATGTGCAATTTCCTACAAAACTCAAGCAAAACTACAAAAACACTAGAAAACACCAATTAGTAATAAAAGTGGCTCTAAAGAGCCAAAAACACTATTAATTATGACAAAGGGACGGGGGTAAATCACTATATAAATTGGACACATCACTTATTTGGAGAGGGCGTCCGCTTGATGATTGGACGAACCGGGCACTTGTTGCAGTGTAAAATGTTCAAGGCTCTCAGCCTCTTCTTTGACTTTCTTCAAATATTTCATCATGGCCGGCTCCCTTGCTTCAAAGTCACCATTCACTTGGCCGACTATTAGCTGGGTGTCCGAGCTCATATCGATCTTTGTTGCTCCTGCCGCCTTACACATTCTGAGGCCGACCAGGAGAGCTTCGAGCTCAGCCTCATTATTAGAGGCTTGGAATTAAAATCTCAGCGCATATTCAAACCTATCTCCTTCGGGGGATTGATAGATAATTCCAGCACCGCATTCGGTTGTTGTTGCACTTCCGCCCACATAAACCTGCCATATCTGATCCCTGGCCGAATGTACGTCCAACCTATTCATTTTTGCCAAAAAATCAGCAATGGCTTGACCCTTGATTACTTTTCTGGGTTCGAATGTGATGTCAAAACCCCTAAACTCGAAGGCCCACTTAAGCATTCGGCCACTAGCTTCCAAGGTTACAAACAGCTTCTTAACAAGAACTACATTGGCTACCCAATCTTTATAGTAACATTGTCTAAATAACTCGGCATCCAACATCTTTTGCACTTCAGGTGCGCCCTCCTAATTCCTTTCTTCCCCGCGATTCCATTTCTTCTGACGGACAGGCGTAATAAACGGGTTAACAGATAACTTATGCACAGCCAGGTCTGGGCTAATACCCGGCATTTCACTTACTTCAAATGCAAACACATCTTTGATTTCTCTTAGCAGCTTAACTAGGTCGTCCCCGAGCAGTTGTACGGCTATAGTGCCTACCTTGACCATCCGATAAGGCTGGTCCAGATCCAGCACTATATCCTAGTGATCGTCGACCGACTGGGGCCTTAACTCTTCTGGCCGGCCAACGGTCATTAATTTCTATGCTTGCTCTTTCTTGGTCGCCTTTCTCTTTTGGCCGACCTAGTGTGCTTAGAGTGACCCTTCATCTGAGTATGGCTCGGACGACTTTGCTCGCCCACGAATAGTCGGTTTCACAACCAAATGATTACATTCTTTTGCCACTTTCTGACTTCTCTAGATCGAGCCAATCTGCCCGTCCAATCTTTCAAACTTCATCAGCATAAGGTGTGGCACAATAACTGCCTTGGTTGCGGTCAAGGTGGGTCGGCCGAGTATGACGTTGTAGC
The DNA here is from genome assembly GCF_001683475.1 of Chenopodium quinoa. Classification (NCBI taxonomy): domain Eukaryota; kingdom Viridiplantae; phylum Streptophyta; class Magnoliopsida; order Caryophyllales; family Amaranthaceae; genus Chenopodium; species Chenopodium quinoa. The sequence continues at coordinate 5,142,539 of NW_018742204.1, read as the reverse complement.
GTGTTAGCTCTTTGACCACTAGGAAGCGGACCACCATGTCCCTTCCTACCCTTTTCTTCCCTAGCCAGACCGGCAAGTCAATTTGTCCGGCCCGGTGAATAACTGTCCCTCCAAACCAAACCAACGGGTGAGAAACATCCTTCAGATCATCTTCTGGGAATTTGAAAATTTTCAAACAGGAGAGGCTGATGATATCGGACGAGCTACCCGTATCAATCAGTATCCTCTTAATCTTCAAATTGGCTATCTTCAGAACAAATACCATCATATCATTATGCAAGGCCTTGACCTCTCCTCGGTCGGCCTCACTCACCGTTACCTCTGGGAAAGGCTCAGCCTTAACCCTTTCGGTATGCATTACTTCCTTTCTCAAATTCCATGTACATGGTCGGGCCGCCTGCAGCGAAATCGCCTGATATGACAGCCACAAAACCAGAGTATGTGTTGTTTCCATCTTTTTCCTTCTCACTTTGATTTTTCTTCTCAGACTTATTGTCTGTCCAAGTGTACGTGAACTTTGACTTCATCACGTACGAATTGAGCATGCCCTTCTCGGCCAGCTCGTCTAGCAACTTCTTCAAATTGTTGCACTCGTTTGTGTCATGTCCCAAATCCTTGTGGTAGTGGCAGTACTTGTTTTTGTTTCTGTATTGGACCGAGCCTCTTATCGGCGCGGGATTCTCAAATTTGACCTTATCTTTGATCTCTATCAAAATTGAATAAGAATCTTTGTTAAACTCATACTGCAACTCGTACGCCTTTAGCTTTTTTGACTTGGCTTCTAGGTCATCAAATACCCCCGACTTCCTTTCTCTTGTTCTTTTCCTCTTTCTTTTTCCCAGCTGAGTCTTGCTGAGAAGATTGTTTCTTCTAAGCCCCCTTAGCCGATACTTTAGCTTTAGTTAGTGAACAGAAGTCTGCCGCCTCAATATAGGCTTCGGCTTCCCACAAAACGCCTGCGTATGTCCAAACCTTCTTGCAAAACAAGTCAAATTTGAAACCATTATACCTTAATCCCCGGAGAAATTCTGAATAGGCCATTTCATCCGGTAGATTATGAATTTGGGCTTTTTCTTTATTAAATCTCTGGACGTACGAACGCAAACCTTCATTCTTACCCTGAACAATCATAGCCAAATTAAGGCTAGTCTTCCTTGGCATGATATTGTATGAAAAATTTCCAACAAACATCATGCTTAAAGTAGTAAAGCAGTTGATGCATCCGGCCGGCAGGCTGTTAAACCAGTCCTGCGCCACACCCTTCAGGGTGGCCGGGAAGCACCTGCACCAAGTGGCATCATCCACACATTGCAAGTACATAAGATTATGATACGCAGTGACGTGCTCTTCTGGGTTGCCCGTACCATCATAGGCACCCACAAGTACACTTTTCACTTTTGTGGGCTAAGGAATGTTGAGGATCTCTTGATAAAACAGAGGCGGCTTCTCTCCAAGGTTTAGCACGCGTATCTGCCACTCAATGGGCTGTGGCTGAGCAATTGGTCCGGCTAGGCAAGCAGCCTGGTCGAACAGCTGGTCGAACTGCCCAAACTGTCCAAAGACAGGAGGGTTAGTCGGCGGAAAAGTGTTAAAATTCTAGAGAGGCAAATATTGAAACGCGTGCACTGGTGCAATTGGAACTGGCGTTTAAGTCCGATGAGCTTGACTCCCACTGGTCCTGGTCGTGCTGGTACGCTTGGAGGAGGTATGGTTTGAGAAATCCTCCGGCATTGAGGGGGTAGATGTTGTGTCCGAATAGGCTATTTGTTCACGCTGCTTGTGCCGGAGGTAATCTCTAGAATCCTTCCAAAGCCTAGACGACTCAGTAATCTCTTTATGAGGTCGTCTGGCCTGCCCCCTAGCCGACTGCGATTTGTCAAGGGGCCGAGACTTATCTGCCCTTGGCACCCTCGGCACAAGCTCATGCCGGCGGTATGGGGTATTCCCAACATCTTTGGCATTGGTTGCTTTGCTCTGGGTTTTCTTTTGTTGGCCCTCTCCATCTCTCCTAGGTGACTGCCTAGAAGAAGACAGCCGATTACCCTCCACTTCCTTCCAGAGGTTGTTTAAAGCAACCAAGAGTGAACTAGTAGTTACTAGGCGGTCCTCTGCCTCTTGGAATGAAGCGATCAGAGGGTCGCTACAATGAATTACTATGTTCTCAACAAAGGCGTCCTCGCCGGGGCAAGGGTCGGCACCTAGTGTCTGGCCATCCAGGCGCAAAATGTTTTCGGTGATTTTTGGAATTCCCTTGGGATACTGGTCAAGCTCTGATATGGCAACGAGACGCGGACACGTGCAAAACACAAATCTCTGGTTGTCAGAGATTTTCCTCCAACGATCAAGTTAGTGACCGAAAACGGAATAAATGTAGAGAGAGAAAGTAGAGAAAAGTTTGAGCTTTTAGTGCTCTCACTACAAGAAAAACGGGTTTGGGCGACGGGTTTTATTAGTATGGGCAACGAAATATGTTTTCGTTGCCCAAAAATGTTAAGATGGGCTTCTAATCCAATTTCGTTGCCCAAATCTTTATTTTGGGCGACGAAATACAATTCCGTAGCCCAATATTACTTTTGTGCAACGAGTACATATATATGGGCTACCAATTTATTTTTCGTTGCCCAAATTTAATAACGACGACGAATTAATTTAATTCTACAGTCGCCCAAAACTTAAAAATAAGGCGGAAATTTTAATTTTTATTTTGTAATTTCCCACGTTCACAAATTAGTATACGGTTCTCTCGCGGTTTTTCCCAAACTAATGAACTCTTAATTAATCAGGATTTCAACTCCCACCTCACCTCTAATTCAATCTTCTCCCTAAAACCCTCGTACTCTACCTCTAATTGCATAATCTTCTCCTCAATTCAGGTTTTCTTCGGTAGCCGCTCCGATCTAGTCTGGTTCTCTTCGACGCGTCACACAAAATCTTACACTACACTCGCATCTATAGATTATCTATTCAGGTAATTCGCATCTACAAATTCGTTTTTTTTTTTAACATTTTTGGGTGAAATTTGGTCTTTGAATTGATATAATCTACTATGTGAGTCGATTGATTTAACATGCAAGAAATCCCATTTTATTTGTCGAATTATTCAAAATTTGAGCATTTTTATAGAAGTCGATTGATTAATCAATTAATCCTATTAACAATGGTTTTGGTTCATTGTTTATTCTCTTTAAATTTTGTTGCGATTCTGTGATTTTGGTTCAGATATGTTTAGTTTCTTCCTAATTTTGTAGTAAATTGTACTGTTGTTTTATTTACAATTTTATTGTGATTTTTATTGAGAATTTTTTACAATTTTAGTTGATTGATTATACTTTATATCTAGGCAATACTTAAAATGATCATTACATGTATTTGACATAATCAGATTAATATTTGCATACATAATATTCATTCTATTGGACATATCTTGGGATTTTTCTCATACAGTGGGTCTAATTTAAAGTATTAAAAGAAAAGATGGATAACTTGACTACCTACACAATCTACCTAAATTTTGATACTTAAAAATGGAATGAGATTGATGTAATTGAGGTGTCTTTGCCTAAAAATTGAGCTGCTGCCTGTTAAGAATCTTTAAACTATACAATCTCATTCCAGTTAAAACTATAACTTAAAAACCATATTAATATTTGCATTGATAATTAGGTATCTTACATCTAGAGGGTTCAAAAGATCTATTTCCCTTTAATTCAGACATCTTTATACTAGGCACTAAACCAAAATTATAATATTCAATTAGAAATGCCTTAAGAAACATTAAATTGGCAGGTCATCATTCCATAAGATTTAGTATTAGTTAGTCTAAAGTCTAAACTTTAACAGACCAACATAAATAATGCAAATAATAAAGTTTCAAGTTTAACTTGAAGTTCCTATTATATTAAAAATTAAAACCTCCAAATTTTTCATCACTTGTTTTGGTATGTTTGTTTTTGTGATGAATTTGATGATGTAAGATTTTCTTGTTCACACGGTTAATAGCTAAACTATCTAATGTGATCATTTTTTTTGTCGCTAATGTTTTTTTTAATTATTGTTTGTAAGAATGAATATGGATCGAAGTTGGATGAATCATAATGGTGTAAAGGATAGACAAAAAAGGAGTACATAGCGGGTGTTAATGAATTTCTACGGTTTGCTTTTAGGGGAATAAGTGGCGAAACAATGTTGAAATGTCCTTGTCTTAACTTTAGATTGGTTATGTCACAAACTCGAAAAAATATGCTATGTCATTTGCTAGTATATGGCATTGACCGTAGTTGCAACCCATGGTTGAGTCACGGAGAAAGTGTAGAGCAAATTGATAAAAATAAAGATCAAGGGTATGTAGGAGAGGTTTCAGATAATGAGAGTGAGGATCGTCCTTTTGATGACATGGCTCCATTTGTTTTCGATGCGACGAGCGCGTGGAATTATATAAACTCTACATCAATCAATGAAAATGAAAGAACCACAGATATAAGATCAAGTAGTGGCACTAGTGAAACTCCTATGTTGCTCCAAAAATTAATGGAGGATATGGAGGCTAACTTGTATCCGGGATGTAAAACATTTAAGAGATTGGAGTTTATTATGTCATTGTTGCACATTAAAGTTAGCAACAAGTGGAGTGATAAGCCTTTTTAAATGTTATTGAATGCATTGCATAGGGCGTTTAATTATGATAACAATTTGCCTTCAATCTCTTATGACGCAAAAAAATATACCAAAGCGCTAGGGTTAGATTATGTTAAGATTGATGCATGTGTCAACCATTGTGTTTTATTTAGAAAGGAGTTTGCAAATGAAGTTAAATGTCCTAAGTGTTCAGCACCTAGATGGAAGCAGGATATTTCTCAAGATGATGATAATTCAGATGAAGATGAGGGTGTCCATAGAAAAACACGAGTTCCTCAATTAGTCTTGCGCCATTTTCCACTTATTCCAAGGCTCCAAAGGATGTTCATGTTCTCCAAGCTAGCAATGCACATGCGGTGGAATAATAAAGGACATGCTGGTGATAATGACGACGGTATTATGAGACACCCAAGAGATTCAAAATCGTGGAAGTCTTTAGATGAGCTATATCCCGAATTTGCTGCAGATGCACGTAATGTACGCTTGGCTTTATCTAGTGATGGGTTCAATCCCGGGGCGAACATGAGTAGCAGATATAACATATGGCCTGTTATGTTAGTACCTTATAATTTACCTCCTTGGATGTGCATGAAAAGTGACAACATGATGTTGTCATTATTAATTCCCGACCCTAAATCTCCTGGTAATGACATAGATTTTTATTTTTCAACCTTTGATAGATGAGTTGAAGGAATTATGGGGAGATTGGGGTACAAACTTTTGATGCCCATAGTAAGGAGACATTTAATATGCGAGCAGTGTTAATATGGACAATTAGTGATTTCCCAGCATATGCCAATTTGTCTGGTTGGAGCACTAAAGGGGCGAAGGCTTGCCCTAATTGCCACAAAGACACAAATTCCGAATGGTTGAAACATGGCCACAAATGGTGTTATATGTTTCATCGTGTTTTTTAGAACCAGATCATAAGTGGAGACTTAATAAGAGGTTCTTTAGTAAGAAAGTTGAGAGGCGCGCACCACCTAATCCATTATCAGGGAATGATGCTTTGGAGAAGCTACATGGATACCCTAATGTGGAATTTGGTAAAGATAATAAAGGGAAACGAAAAAAAGGCGAAAGATATATTGTTCACCAGTGGAAAAAGATTAGCGTTTTTTTTTTCAATTGCCTTATTGGAGACATCTGTTAGTTCGACATAACTTGGATGTGATGCATGTGGAAAAAAAAAGTTTGTGAAAATATATTAGGCACATTGCTTGACCTACCTGGAAAGAACAAAGACTCTGTAAATGCTCGGTTGGATTTAGAACCATGAAAATGCACGATGATCTTCGACCGAAGAAAGTAAGGGACAAGTATCAAATACCGCGAGCCCCTTTCAACTTGACCTTACATGAACGGAGGAAAATTGTCACATTTTTATCGAAATTAGCGTTCCCCGATGGTTATTCATCTAACATTTCTCGATGTGCTTCTTTGCAAGATGGAAAAATCATAGGAATGAAAAATCATGATTTTCATGTTTTCATGCAAAATTTGCTTACCCCGACCTTTCAAGGTGTCTTAGATGAAAAATTTTTAGAACCTTTAAGTGAGCTTAGTTTGTTTTTTAAGCATCTTTGCGCTAAGACCTTAAAAGTAGCCGACTTGGAACGAATGGAAGCAAATATAGCAATCACATTAAGCTAGAACGTATCTTTGTTCCGGCTTTATTTGATGTGATGATTCATCTTCCCATACACTTAGCTACAGAAGCAAAATTGGCTGGACCTATGCTATAGATCTATTAAATGTTATGTCACAATCCACCCCTCCCGTAAACAATGATTGGGGTATTTATAGGGGTGGGGATTTGTGCCCTTTAGGGTAAGTGACCTAGAATTTAGGGCCATTGCTTGGCTGTGCAATCAGCGAAGGACATGTGTTCCCTAGGGCGTCGTTTTGCGGCATTCTAGCTACTTTTGGGCCTCCTTATGTAAGGGGCCTTTATGACATATTATATTTCAGGTGCTCTCCTTGTTCGTGTCATTTTCCTGTGGTGACACGTGTCGCTCATTTATTGGGCCACGTATCATCATTGGATTGGACCACATATTTGGGGTATTTTTACCCTAAACAATAGGCACCCTTCATCCTTCTTGAATTTATTTCTTAGAGTTTGATTTTTACCCTTCACTTTTTGAATAAAGTAAGCATTTATTTCTTTGCATATGATCATTGCATTGCATTCTAAAAAAAAAACATGTCAAACCAATTCAATCACATGCAAGGTATATTTATGATTAGAGGCACCCCTTCTTGCCGCATCATATCACCTTTTTAGATCCTTTCTTTTTTTGAATAGTTTTTAGATCCTTTCTTGATAAACCACTTTGAGCCTCATCTAACGATAGATCTTTCTTTCTTCAACCCACATCTACCTAACCTTGGGAAGGGATGGTGTGCAATTTATGCAATTTTCAAAGAATAAAAGCTTGAGTGATATTATAAAAATTTCAAAAGAATAAAATAGCAATAAAAGTGTGCAAAAGGGAAAGTGGTCCAATGTCTTTGATATGAATATATCTTTGATAAGAACACGTCTCAGATTGCGTCTCTTATCGAGTTCTAGGTACCGTGCCTGAGAAACATGAATGCCAAGTGAGAAATAGACCGCATGATCGGGATTGCCCACACTTATCAAAAAATGCAAAAGCAAAAAAAAGAGCAAAAAAAAAATAAACAAAAGAAAGAGAGTTAAAAAGTGAAGAAACCTCAAGCATAAAAATATAAAGATTTCAAAAGCAAGGTTGCACACCTTGGGGGCTTATCTAGGGTCTTGAGCCATTATTTCCTTCTTCTTCAACCTTTAGCCTAACCACGTTACAAACCTTCAAAGACCTCTTTGAGGTATACACACACTTGTGCAAGGTTCAGCTAGAGCTACGTTCGACCTGATTCCTAACAGATACATAGGCAACCTCACATCGAGGTGGGGCGTAATAAATTGCAATCATTCATATATACATTCATGCATGATCATATCAAGGGAACTCCAATACTCATCCCTATCCATTTAGAGCTAGACTTGGGGGCTTGATCCCTACATTATTAGCTTACCCAACCTAAGAGTCACCATCATTTGACTCTTTTCATATATATATATACATATATATATATATATATATATATATATATATATGTGTGTGTGTGTGTGTGTGTGTGTGTGTGTGTGTGTGTATATGTATATGTATATGTATATGTATATATATATATGTATATGTACATATATACACATATATGTATATGTATATATATATATATACATATATATACATATATATATATATGTATATATATGTATATATATATATACACCTAGCCTTTGTAGCCTAACTTTAGTGTCACTTTCACACACATCATAGATACATAGACAAATAACCCTCCTCTTAGGAACCTTTTGTCATGAAATCTTAACTCAACGTTGAAGCACGCCTTGTCATATCAAAATTAACATCATTACATTGCAAAGTATGAAGTGCTTAGCCTCCGTGCCTAAGTTACCTAAATACTTGCGTCATCGAGTCAACAATCGAGATAGCCGAGGATGTTATAATCCTTGCACTATGAGAAACAACATCAATGCATACATTTGACTAATCTCATTCAACATGCACCATTAAACACTTTCTTCGATTCTTTTTTGCGTCTTTATTTTTCGGGAGAAAGTAGGTACCCTCCACAAAAAATGATGGAAATTTTTTCTTTTCTACATTTTTCGATTCGCACAATCACATTATAATGCACACACGAGTCATGTACATTGAGTCATGTCACCACGAATTGACTCTAACACATGTGTCAAAAACATTAAGTCACACACGTGTCAAAACACATTGAGTCAACATCAAGTTAGTCAATCACCTTAGGTCAACCCTAAAAAAAAGCCAGCAAAGTCTTTTGGTAATCTTTTTATTTTTACAAGATACAACCATTCAGCAAAGCTCCTGTTCGCAGCCAACCGAACGATCCCAACAAACATTCAAGTATCATAAAGCTCTTTTTTCAGAGATGCGTAGGCATCTATTAAAGATTTTTTGTTCAGAGACGCATGGACATTCCTTTCAAGCTCTTTTGCTCAGAAACACGTGGGTATCCTATCAAAGCACTTTTGTTTAGAGACACGTGGAAATTCCTTTCAAGCTCTTTTTCTCAGAGGCGCGTGGGAATCCTATCAAAGTTCTTCTGTTCAAAGACGCATGGACATTCCTTTCAAGCTCCCTTGTTCATAGACGAGTGAACATTCCTCAAAAAGAAGCTCTTTTGTTCTGATAAGAGTGAGCATGAACAGTAGCAAAGCGCGACCACAACATCAACAGCAGCAAAACTAAAGATGGCTACAAGCAGTCACCTTCGACGACGTTCCCTAGGATGTGTAGAGTTGTCATAAACAATAAAATATGGCTACAAGTGGAGTTTTCTTCGATGGTTTTCCCTAAGATGTGGAAGACTATCATAGCGAAAATCGAACGCAGCTACAAGCGGAGCAGTCTTCAGGCAATATCCCCTAGCTTGAGGAAGATCGTCAAACAAAAAATTAGTTACTTTAGAGACATGTACTTGACGGTGCAAGATACGATTTTCTAAATCTTTTATCTATTTAACTAACACTAGTTTGCAAGTATCGTTGTTGCAAGAATGATTTAGTTTCGCAGAACGCTCTGAATCATTCTCCGTCCCTATCTCTACTTTAACTTTTGTTTTCAAAACTTTCTTTTCTCGAAACTCAGTCAAAGTGGGGGCTTCTGTAGACACCCAAATGTGTCTCCCGAAAACCAAACCCAGTAATGAATAACTTTCACGTCATTTGATTATCGAACGAAGTGAAAGTGTGAAAAGTCTAGTAATGTGGATGTTTTTATTAAAATATCTCTATTTTTGTTTTTGAAAATATTTCTTTTTACACTCTATTTATGAAAATAGCCATTTAAATTTTGTTTGGTCCATGATAAGCGTCCAATAATAGTGTAGTTAGATTAGGCTCGAAAAGAGCATCCAACGATATATTATAAGCCCAATTCCGATGAATAATGAGGATGTTATGAATTAAATTAAATTTGGCCCAAAATGATTTCATATGCGGCCCAAAGATCTAGAGGAGGGCCTATAAATTTGTATTCCTAAAGATACTAGGATGGATTTTAATCTTCTAGAATATCTAGAAGGTTCTTTTAAATTCTAATGGGATTAGATTAATAATTATATTTTAAATAGTTTTATTTTGAATAAAATATGTTATTTGTCACAAACATGATTTTAATTTGATCAACGTAGAATTAGCTGCTTAATCGTATTAAGAAGAGGATTCCGCGTGGAAAGTGCGGTTTAATTCTGACTTAGCGCAAGACGACAAGGCTGTCACCTGGCGTTAATAGCTATCGCCTGGCGCTGACAGCCGTCGCCTGGTGCTAAGCCTGTCGTCTGGCGCTTACTCCTGTTGTTGGCGACAGGAGGTATTACATTTTGAATAGGACTTGATTTGTTTTCGGACTATTTTTCCTATAAATAGGTGTCGTATCTCCCCGTTTTCATTCATCATCATCAACAACAATCATCTAATTATATTCTCTCCTCTCTTAAGCTAGAAGCTTATTCTTTCTCCCTCTTTCTAAACCTTTCCCTTTTACAAAATTCCGCATTCACGAGTCCTAGACACACCTAGCCAAATTCAAAGTTGCCTTTGCCCTAGACGTGAAAGGTTGATAATTTCTGAGGGTTTGGTCTCAAATCCCCATTTAAATTATTTAAATTAATTGTTTGATTTATAATGTTCCTTGAAGTTACTAATGTGTGTATTTTGTTATAAGAAATAGATACGAGGCATCCAAGTAAGTAATTTAATTGTTATTCTTTTGCTATAGAAATCATGCTTAGATTATTTTAATTTCTAGTATCATGTTAGGATGTCTTTATGATTCATAGTATCATGTTTAGGGTAATAACTAAGATTTCTAATATCATGTATGTTTCTAGGATGCTTCCTATTCTTTCTTTCTATCATGTTAGTATCATGTTAGGTTTAAAGCTTTGATCTTTAATGTTTAGTGACATGCTAGAATTTATTATTAATCTTGTTAGCATCATGCCTAGGATCTTGCTAATATTATTATGCTTTATTGAGATTGAATATTATTATTATTATGATCATTATTAATATACTATGTTGCTTGATATATGTTATCATTATTATTGCTTGATCATGCCTTTCATGCATGTTTAAAGGGAATTTGTACTTGTAATCACGCTTAATAAGATAACTAATAATCTTATTTAGGCAAATATGATTATAATTCAAGTGATCACCAATAATAGTTTTTTTTTTTGTGCATTAATATTCAACCAATATAGATTATACAGGTTTAGGGTCAACCTATTTATTGTATGTTAGTCAGAAAGCGCACATGAATATGAGAAGAATAAAGTAGAGGCCTATTTTTAGGGCAGGTTCAATATCTTTTAGGTTGGATTTGTACCTTCATCCCCGAACATCCAGTCATGGTTGACCTATGGAGTTAGTGATCTCATGGATCGTTAAGGGGTGTAACCTTCACCTTGTGAATGGTTTACAAGTTCCTAAAACTTGTTGGCGACTCTTTTACTCTAGCTTCCTTCCCTTTTGACGCCACCATGCTTAATTGTATGATCACAATGGGGATCAAGTGTGGGATGCATGAAATATTCCCTACAGTATCCAACACTAGTGTATCGGTTGAAAATGAATTTTGTAGTTTTATATGCATGAAGAAATTCACCGGATGAAGATTGATGTGATATTTTTCATGCTTGAGGAATGTTGATATAATCGCTGACTTCTTCGCCTTGCGAGGTGGCAATGACCGACAATTTTTAATTCCTGAGGAAAAGCTTGTCTGATGGTGATATTGCAAATCTTTGTGTATCGAGAACCTTGCGTCGTGAATCGACTTCATTTTGGGAAATGATCACTAAAGTTTAAAAAATGATGATGGTTTGATTGTTCCCGAACATGGGTTGTATATGGTTTGATCGTCCCCCAACATAGGTTGTAAATGGTTTGCTTGTCCCCGAACGTGGGTTGTAGATAGTTCGTTTGTCCCCGAACGTGGACTGTAGATGGTTCGTTTATCCTCAAACGTGGGATGTAGATGGTTTGCTTATCCCCGAACGTGGGATGTAGATGGTTTTCTTATCCCCGAACGTGGGCTATAGATGGTTCGATAATCCCCGAACGTGGGATGTAAATGGTTCGCTTGTCCCTAAACGTGGGTTGTAGATGGTTCATTTATCCCCGAATGTGGGATGTAAATGGTTCTCTTGTCCCCGAACATAGGCCGTAGATGGTTCGCTTATCCCCAAATGTGGGCTGTCAATGGTTTCATATCCCCGAACATGGGCTGTAGATGAAACCTGTAAAATAAAATTGACAAAGGACCCGTATAGACTGCGATTGACATACCAACTAACTTGACCAAACTTTACTTGACATTATCGACTTGACATGTGTATGACTTGTTAGTTTGTGTATATGTGTATGATTTGAGTGTGTGTGCAGACACAAGCAAACGAAAATGCAAAAGCAAAAAATTTCCGTCATTTTTGTCATGAGTGGAGGGTATCGACTTTCTCCTAAAGAACACTACAAGAAAACAACCAAACAACGACGGAAAAGTTCTTTCGGAAACAGGGTTTCCGACGGAATTTTGTCGGAACGGGTTGTCGCAATATAATTCGTATGAAAAACAGCTTTTTCCGACGAAATTTCAATCGGAAACACTATTCCGACGGAATTCAGTCCGTCATGAGATATTTCTAGGACTGGGAAAATCCGTCGGAAATTTCCGACGGACTATAATCCGCCGGAAATTTTCGACGAAAATTCCATCGGAAATTTGTTTAAAAAAACAAAAAAAAAAAAGCCTACCCACCACCACACCACCATCCACCACCCCACACCACCAGCCCCCCTAACCCAAACACCGCACCACCATCCACCACCACCGCACCACCATCCACCACCCCACACCACCAGCCCCCCTAACCCAAACACCGCACCACCAGCCCCCCTAACCAACACCACCACCCACTACCCAACCACCAAAACCTCCACCAGAACCCCCTACACACCTAACCTAACCAGATCCATTCCCTAACCACCCCACCACCCACCAAAAACCACCACCACCAACGACGAAAATTTCCGACGGAATATTTATCCGTCGGAAAAGGTAATTTCCGACGGATTTTCCGTCGGAAAACACATATTTTCCGACGAATTTTTATTCCGTCGGAAATTTCCGACGAATTTTCGACGGAATAAATATCCGTCGTAAATTTCGACGTTTCTGACGGATTTTTTTGTCCGTCGGAACCAGTCCATCGTTATTTGCCTGTTTTCTAGTAGTGGAAGAAAGACGTGAAAAATGAAGTTTTGTTTTCGAAATTCCTTCGATGAGAAAATTTTGAAAAAGTTTTTGAACTTAGCTTCCCTAAAAGAAAAGACATGAAAAAGGGAAGAAGTTTTGACTTTCCTCGTTGAGCAAAGCGAAATGAATCGCATGAAATTTCTTCTAGTCAAATTGAACTACTTGTCTTGAGAATAATGCATGCATGATGAATGTTCGTAGGACAAGAGGCTAAGGTCAATTACATCATGTGACACAATCAATAAATGCACTTAGGTCATTAAGTTAAGCACTATAGAATCGCCGATGGATATTGCTTAGGTCTGGGAGCTAAGCATCAGATAGTTTATGAAAACACCATCTTGATGAACGTTGCTTATGTCTAGAAGCTAAGAACTTATATAGGTGAAGTGATTGCTGAGTATTACATAATGAATGTGGTCTTGAAAAATTATAAAGCGCGCACATTGATGAAACAAGATTTCATGATAAAGGGTTACTAAGGGAAGGATGATATGGTAATGTATGTGTGAGTGTGTGAGAGTGATACTAAGGTGAGGCTACAAAGGCTATGGTGATGGAAAGAGATGTGAGAAGAGTCGCGATGGTGACTCTTTAGGCTAAGCAAGCTAAGTCACGTGGGTTCAAGCCCCCAATTCTAGATCTATAAGGGTAGGGATAAGCATTGGAAATGACTCGATCATGTGTGGATATGAATGTTGACATGAATGTGAGTATGAATGTGGTTGCACCTCATTGTGATCTAAGGTCGCCTACATATTCGTTAGGAATCAGGCTGAACATAGCTCTAACAGAACTTTGCACAAGTGTATTTACACCTCAAAGAGGTCATTCAAGGGTTGTAACGTGGTTAAGCTGATGGTTTAGAGAAGAAAAAGGATAAAGGCTCAAGACCCGAGAAGCCCCACAAGAAATGCAATTGTGTTTTTGAAATTTGAACTTTGCAAGTTTTATTTTTCATATTTCTTTTTTTTTTTTCTTTCATTCTTAGTTATTTTATTTTATTTCATTATTTTGAACACATGTGGGTAATCTCAGATCATGCGATCCATTACTCACTTAGCGTTCATGTTTCTCAGGCATGGTACCAAGCAATCGAAGAGTGACGCAATTCAAGACGTGTTCATATCAAAGACATGGAACACTTGCCCTTAGACATTGTTTTATTGTTACCTTGCTGCTTTTTTTTTTTACTTGCTTTTAAATGTTATACAAATTACAAACCTTCCCATCCATGGTTAGGTGAATGTGGGTTAAATAAATAAGGTCAATCATTAGACGAGACTCAAAGTGGTTGATGAAGAAATGGATATGTGATTGAAAATTGTTGAAGGAGGGGAATGACAGGGTTTCAAAGGTGCCTTAAATCATTGGTGTACCTTGTGTTTAGTTCGACAATTGATTTTTTTGTTTATATATAAGAAATACATGATCAAGATATAAAGGAATTAAGCTCATTTTATTGATGGAAATGGTGAATAAACAAACACAATATAGTCTACGAAGAAAAACCTATGCTAGACATAAAGAGGGAATGAAAATAAATAAATAAATAAATAAAAACATGAAATTTTGCATGATAGACTCGCTGTGCGCCTGTCTTCATTGTTGTTTATCATTTCTTGCTGCCCGAAGGGAAAGGAAGCTTGTTGGCATCAAAAAGATCTTGAATAACGTCTTTCAAATTCCAACGTTGCTCGGTAGTGTGGCGCCTTCCTTGATGGAACTTGCAGTGGGCATTGGGATTCTATTTGGTGCTCCTTTCTTCAGGTTTTTGGCTCTGGAAATTGCCCAATAGGTTTGATCAACCCTTAACCATAAAGGCGATCAAAGGCCGCATCATAAGTTATTCCTAAAGGAGTATAAGCTATCATTTTCTTGGGCAATGGCGCATCAAGAGCTAACACTTCATTAAGATCAAATTGGCTTATATTGTTGATAGTATTTTCGTGCTTAGAAGATGAGGAAGAAGGAAGGTCGTTCTTCTTGTTTTTCCAAATGTTATTATTGTTACTACTAGAGGTCTTTGTTAGCTCGTCCTCGATATTGATGCCTATGTCGTGTACAGCTTTAAAAGTATTTAGTGGAACAAATTTTAGGTGTTACCTATACTTGTGAGTCAGATTTTGGATGAAGAGGAGAACAATCTCTCTTTCTTTGGGAGGATCTACCAAGAGTGCAGCAGTTTCACTCCACCTATTCAGATAAGCGGTGAAGCCTTCATTCGATCTCTATCTGTTTGAGAATGGAGAGTTCGCGTTCAGAAGTTATGGTTTGAATGTTACACTTGTAACGATTCATGAAACTGCCGATGACATCTTGCCAAGTTGCAGTATGCTTGGCATCTAGGGAATAAAACCATTATTGCCAAGCACGCTCTATGGAGAGAGGGAACACCGTAGGGAAAAGTGTTACATCCAATCCCTTGAGAGTCATGGTTGCAGAGAACGCCTTCAAATGAAATATTGGACTGTCAGTAGACTTGAACTTTTGAATGTCAGCAGTGGAGAACTTTTCAGGGAGCCTGTCCTTCATATCCAAAGGAGTAGGAGGTTGTTCCACACAAGTGAAATCCTCATAAATATTGCTCATCTATTTTTTCAATTTGTCAAGGGTAGCAACAGTGACCTTGTTTTGTTCCATGGTAGTGACCCTAGTGGTAAGGGTTAACATCATGGCAGACAGTGCCTCGATGGATTTGTTGACGTTCTCAATATCTTCCTTAGTGGCCATTTGAACGAACTGAAATTAGTTTTAAGGTGATAAGTAATGTGAAGATGACGAAGTTTTCTTTAAACGCCTCTTAGATATCAGAGATTATTATAGCGGTAATGACCTCAAACCGTATAAATCTACCCCTTCTCCTTGACCAAGTACTGTGAAATAAAACAATTCACTTATAATTTGACTCATTGCTCAAGATAGGAAAGGAAGGGGAAAAAATAGACATTTGAAAACAGGTGAGAAGAACTTCACTCATTTTTTATTATGACGACAAAGGGGGTGCATGAACCTAGTATATGATCATAAACAACATGGTACATGACCCGAGTCGGAAAATAAAGAAAATGTGTGGACTATACTTGAGTCGTGAGTGATTAAGTGATGTTATAAGACTGGTGGTCTGATCATATGGCTAGACATGTGAACAGTAACCAAAATGACTAATGCGAGGACCAAATTAGCACGAAAGACTAAAAAAAAAGCTGACTGAACTTATTCCCTAGGCACCGTGACACGGTGAACTGGGCGTGTCGCGGTACAAGTTACCGTGAAAAGGCGCTGATTGCCGTGACGCGGCATTTTTGCCATGGCCCGGTGATCAGTTCCAGGTTTTTTTTCCAATTTTTTATTATTTTTATTTTAGTGTTTGCGCTAATTACTAAGTGATCACGGTCCATTGGTATTTGTTAGCCATAAAATAAACAGCCATAGATAAAGAAAACTCGTTAAGGTTAGGATCAAAACGATCACACATAGGGCACATAGGCACAATGATGCAAAGAAGAGTTCGCAACCTAAGGTCAAGTTTATTTGGTGTCAAAAGGGTGTCATAGTTAAGAGTTTGGACGCGTTAGCAAGGCAACCTCCCTTGAGAGTGGATGCCAATGAGCGGCTCCGCGAGTTCGTGATGAAATCAAAATCGACTCCATGGTTTGGGTGAATTTACTGACTCAGATGAACCCTTATTGCCATGAGCATTTTTGGGTTGATAGAGCTTAAATTCCCCGGGGCTAAAACGCATGTAGAACACATACGATTTTTAAGAAATATTGAAGGAAGCTGACTGTGATTAAAAAAAAAAAAAAAAGCCACTGGAAAGATTTCAGGACTACCGCAACACAGCATGAAGCATCGTGACACGATAGTCAGGAAATCTGATTGGTGCCTCTGTTTTCTTCGTTCACAATAAGTTTATTTAACTTTCTTATGGGTAAACCTAAATTACGACATTAAAACGTCTATTCATGTGCAAAAATGCCAATTTAATTACATGAATACGATTCAAGAATCTTTTAAGTCTCATCCACACATCTTAATTAAATACCAATCACTCAAATCAATAAATAATCAACAATCCTTCCAGTGGAGTCCCCATATTGTAGGCAGCGTCGTTCAGAGTGCGCCTACGTTAGTATGTGGTGAATATACTTGACACTCATAGGAAGTGGGAAAAGACATATACAATTAGAGACAACGATTAGGGACAAATAAAGTAGGGAGCCGTCAACAAGTTTTTTAAGGAACTTATAAACCGTTCATGGATCATAAAAGGCAACCACGAATAAAGAGACAAATTAAAGATAGGCAACAATGATTGACCTGTGAAGGTTACACCCCATTCATAATCCATGAGATTACTAAATCCATATGGCTTGGAATCACGAAATGAGGATCGGGCATGATGGTACGAAGTGAGTCATAGAGTCTCATTCGCCCATATTGGCCTCTACTCTATTCTTATAGTGAAAAGTGATTCTCTGCGATCTCAAAGGCATGCAAACAAATATTCAATTTGGTCGAAACTATTATTACGCTAAATTGGTTTAATATTAATGCAACAATAATTCTAAAATATTGTGATCACTTAATTAAATAACAAGATTAAAAAGGAACCTAAACCAGTTTTCCAAATTATCTTATTAAGAGTTATTTCCAATTACATATTCCTTTTAACATGCAATATGGTGATCATAAAAAAATATAGAATAAACATTAATATTGGAAGCAATTTAACCATAAGTAATATTAAAATAATAATAAACCTAATCATGATACTTAGCAATATTAAAATAAAATAAGTAATTAAATTAATTAATTACTCACATTTCTCGTGCTCCTTTCAATTATTACATCATGAATAAATTTTTAGTAATAAGTTTAATAAAAAAATATAAATCAAATTGAAATTAAATTAAATAAAAGTAGAGTGATTTGGTCCAAACCCTCAGTTAATTATACTTTTCACACCTTAGTTTAAATACGGAACCTTGGGTCAAGTATGGATTCCTTGGAGTGCTTGGGAGAAGTAGTATGGAAGAATAGGGAGGCTAGTGTTTAGGCTAAAGAGGGAGAAGAGAATGATTTTTAGTGTGAGAGAGAAAATGATTTTTGATGCCCCCAAACTACAGAAATCAAGTTTGTATTTATAGAGGAGACGAATAGGGTGATGCACGGAACACAAGAAGACATAGGAGCAGTAGAAAAAACCCTAATTGGGCACCGTGACACGGTACAGTCCACCGTGGCACGGTGAAGCACACCGTCTCGCGGTGTATAATTTGTCTAAAATTACATCCTGATTCATAAATGCGTGAGAAAAAATGCGGAATAGACATGGCAAAGCACCGTGACACGGTGAAAATTTTCGTGTCACGGTACAAGGCACCGAGCCACGTTGGCATGCACCGTGCCGCGTATGCGTTTTAAAAAGTATGATAGCTTTTGATATGTAGCTCGGAATAAGGCATATAATATATCACTGGAAAGCTTATCAAGTCTACTTTCCAACGCAATTAGAACCAGATCAAAATCATTTGTAGATTTTAAGATATGACTGTTTTAGTGAAAGGGTGACGGTTTTGGGCCGAGTTTAGTATTTTGCTCATATTTTCTTCGTTTTGAATCGAAATTGGGCTTATGATATATCCTATCCAACTAAATAACATTTAGATCAAAATTATGGGCCACAAAATCAGTTTAGCTCGTTTTTTTATGTGAAGACGAAAAGTGGAAAGTAAGTTATGGTTTAGGCAAATGGGATAGGAATTGGGTTGGTTTATGAAATGTATTGGGTTTGAATATGTATTTAAGCACTCTAAATATTAAATACTCAACCCGACCAATAATGGCGGTGAGAGGTTGATCATCATCGAGATTGGTTTTGGGGAGACATTTTTAGGTGTCTAACAGTATGGTCTGTAACTACTAAATAAACAAAAACCGTACGCGTTAAACTTCGGTCTAGATCATTCTCTTAGGGCTTGTTCTTTCAGCTTATTTTCAGTTCAGTTCAGCTCTAATAAGTTCAGTTCATTTCAATCCAGTTCTTAATTTCATTTCTTCTCTCATAAATATTCAATTCTGTTTAGTTTAGTTCTTAATTTCCTTCTCTCATAAAATATTAAGTTCAGTTCAGTTTAATTCAACTCAATTCAATTAATCAGAACAAACTCTTAATCCAAATAATATACAATTAGATTAGATATGTAATTCTCGATCGAGTTTTCAAATCAAGTCAGTTTTCAACAGCTCTAATAGCGAGTCTATAACGCCAAAAAGCAATAAAAAGTTTAAAGAAAAGGGGTAAGCTAGTAAGGAAAAACGTTAGCCGGGAAATGCGGCCATATGCCGCATCTTTAATTACCCGTCACAAGTTTTCCGAAAATGACACAGGTATTATTAAAACGATCTTTTCATATTATCATCTTTGAACTTTGATGATGAGGTTGCATAGGATACAAGAGGGAAGCAGCAACAAATTTAAATATTTATCTTATTGCACAAATTTGACCCAATTTGATGCTTCGTGATAAATCAACCAACTGATAATCTAACCCAATTATTAATTTTTGATTATCTTACTTTTTTTAAAATTCTTTCTCTCTCTAGATCACCCGGTTTGCGTGCACTATTTGAGCTGTTTCTTACCAAAAGTCAGCGCACTTCTCTCTCTCCCCTTTCTCTCTCTACAGTACTTTGCTCTCTTCTTTTTTTTTCTTCTCTTCATTTTTTGTTTTCTACTAATATTATTCCTTCTACTTAACATTAAGCTTATAAGCTTGCTTTAATTTGCTTCATCTTCAGTTTATGTGTGTTAGTAATTCATTTTTGTCGAAATATGGACAACTATTTAGGGGATCTAGCAGATATAGTTCGAGCTAGCGGAGGTAATGGCATAATAGGCAACCACACAACAGCAACCGCAACCACAAGTGATCAATTTGGTTTATCGAACCAAGACTCGTACCAGCTAATAAGGAATAACGATGCCTATTCATTCCCTGCAGACACCCTACTCCGCAACATCGATGCTATATCAACGTCGTCCACTACTTTCCTCGACAACATGGGAGTCGATGACGGGGGTCAAGGTGGAGGGAGGTTAGCTAGTGGTGCGGATGGACTTGTGCAACAAGTTACGGGACCGTCGCAAACACCGGGTATTATCAACAACGGTTTATGTAATATATTCTCTTCTAATAATATGGTTCAGATCTTACCAGATAGTAATAATACTAGTCATAAAGCTATTGATAATAACGGTAATAACTGCAGTAGTAGTAATAATTATAGTGATGGGAAACTTCCCTTCCTACCTGCAGCAGCAGCAGCCTCGCCTAAGGTTGTAAAGTCGGCTGCTGCGGTGGGTTATAGAATCATGTCTAACCAAATGATAAGCATGAATAATGCTAGCTGTAGTAGCAGCCCTAAGGGTGTGTTTGTTGACGGCTCTACAACCACCGCCGATGTACAGCAGTTGCAAATCCCGTCTCCGCGAAATCATGGTATCAAAAGAAGGTTAGATCGATTATTTTGATTTCATTTATTAATTCAAGAAAAATTACTTGTTATTAACATAATATTAATTTGTGTGTACTTATTGCTAGGTTAAATTGTATGTAATTACATAAAAGTAAATTTAATTAAGAAATTCAAGAATTAAGTATGTATTAACTTCATCTTATTTTGACTTTTTCTTTTATTAAGAGAGATAAACACCGTCCTAATTGTAAAAGCTTTTAAAAACGAAGGTAGTATCATCAACTTTACTCCTAATCTACTCCGTATGATTGGGCTTTTTTATTTTTTTCGATGTCTACTAGCTTAGCTACCTATATGCCTCCCCAACTAAAGACCTAAGCTGAAGAACAGTAGAACCTATTTTATTTACAATCATCAAGTGGCATATCATGTAGTCATGTACAGATGTACTAGTGCACTATCAGTTCGGTGTCAGAGATGTAAACATTAACACTGCCAAAATTAGTTATGCACACATTTTTATAAAATTAAATTAAATTAAATTCTGAACACCCCCAAATATAGCCATAATACCAAAAGAGAATTACACAAATTATAATAAAGTCATTATGTCTCAAACTTTAGAATATATTTGTAAGAAAATGGATTAAATTTAGTATGATAATTTTTTTAATGTAACTAATTTTACAAAAATAAACGGTGATTTTAAGTTAAAAAGATTGAAATTAAGCTGACCCATAAATGATAAATGTACTGGACGGAATAAATGATCGAGATAAATAAATACTGATACTCCGTAAACCGTAATATATATGAACAGGAAAATACAAGCTAAGAAAGTGGTGTGTATACCAGCACCAGCAGCACTAGCAGCAAACAGCAGGCAAACAGGAGAAGTGGTACCTTCTGATCTTTGGGCATGGAGAAAATATGGTCAAAAACCCATCAAAGGTTCTCCTTATCCTAGGTAAATTATCTACTTCTTTAATTTGTTAAACATATTTATGTAGAAGCTCAATTTAATTAGTTTCACATGCATTTCCTACTAATACGTACGTAGTATTACATTAAATTTCATCATACTATAATAATTAATCACAATCTTATACAAAGTAGATTTTAGATCATTAATATAAACCAAAATTTGATCTAATTAATATGTACATATATTAAATTTTATGTTACAGAGTAGCAGTATTGAGCAACTTTAATTTAGTTGAATTGGTACGGTTTTTACTTTGTGGTTCTCAATACATGAATATAAACGACGACCCTTAATTATTTGATAGAGTACATACAAACCATTTTTTGGGGGTTACGTACCCTGTAGCATAGGTTCATTGCTATATTAAATCAATTGTTGATATGTTCCATTATTACTGTGTATCTTTAAGTATAGATGTCAAATAAATCTAAAAGGAGACACATACACTTCTTATTTCTCAAAGTTTACGTTAAAATCTAGAATGTGTGCCTTTTGTTTTAGTACTCAACTTTCTTAGTACTCAACTTGGTGATTGAACAAATAATCGTACTTCTTTGTAAATAGAGATATTTAATGGCATTAGAAATATCTTCATTCTTTATTGTAAGACCAATATTTTACTAAATGAGGTAAAAGTGTAAGAACCTACCAATTATAGGTACCATGCTATTAAGCTAAAATATTTATTTGCTATAATCAAGGTTGACTCGTATGTAAGTATTTATTACTCTAAATGATATGTTCCATACGCGAACCAGTCTAATTACTCTAATACAAGTGTATTGTAAATTTTATTTATTTATTTATTTATTTATTTTAATTTTTTTTTTATTTGAGAAAGAAGTGTATTGCTAATTGATGGATAAATAATGTTGAGATATTTGTGTTTTGATTTCGTAAAACTATTGAAGAAAAATGGGAAATTCTATTTGTTGAATTCCAACTTTTAAATATTTTAAGTGGTAAACATTTTTAAATTTTACTATCAATGGTAAACCTAAATTATTAATTCAACTATAACATTAATGATAAATTATAACTAGATATTTAACCAGATTTAGTTAGTTTTTATTTTTACATTTATTTTAGAAATATTTTTTTACAAACCAAAAAATAAAAAAAAAATAAAAAAATCACCAAACCCCTCACCTAGCCACCAGCATCACTGCCGGTGACGTCTGGCCTCCCTACCTCTGGCCGGTGACGCCCCGCACCTTCTTCTCATTTCTCATTTCCC
The DNA here is from genome assembly GCF_001683475.1 of Chenopodium quinoa. Classification (NCBI taxonomy): domain Eukaryota; kingdom Viridiplantae; phylum Streptophyta; class Magnoliopsida; order Caryophyllales; family Amaranthaceae; genus Chenopodium; species Chenopodium quinoa. Next base: position 5,119,792 of record NW_018742204.1, on the reverse strand, counting down.
CCACCGCCGCCCACCACCTCTCTTTCCCATTTCCCCAACGACGCGCGCCAAGCCCTAATCGGGAAACGCACCCCCAAACCACCACGAAAACCAACCCTCTTCCCCAACGAACCATCTCCTTAGTAAGCCGACCACTAAAACCCTAAAACCCACCCAAACCACTAGAAAACTGAAACTTATTTCCTGGGTTTGGATTCAAAATCCTAAACGAGTTTGGGTATTTTCTGGTGTTTTGGAGTGGGTTTAAGGGTTTCTAGGTCGGCGAACTAGGGATGGGGTCGACGAGGAGGTACGCACGTTTTCGAGATGGTTTGAGGTGGGGTTGAAGTCAGTAGTAGAGCGGTGAGGGAAATGGGGGTGGTGGGGGTTCGAGATTGGGAGAAAGAGATGAGGTGGGGGATTGAAGGTCGGCGCACAAGCGAAGGTGGAGCTGGGCGCTGACGGGGAGGGGCTACTGGTGGCTAGATTGGGTTTTTTTTGTATTAGGGATGGTGGCCAGGTTTGGTTTTTTTTTAAAAAAAATATTTTTATATAATTTAATTATTAAAAAAAATTAACTATAGTTAAGGATTATTATTAAAACAACACTTATCAATGGTAATCAATACTTTAGGTTCGCCATTAATAATAAAATTTTAAAACATTTACCACTTACAAAATTAAAATGTTGGAGTTCACCAAAGAAAATTTTCCAAGAAAAATTGTAAGAACCTATTCTCTTACCCTTATTGTAGCTGAACTGAAATTACTTTTACAGAAGTAAAATTATTTTTAAAGAAATAAAATTAATTTTACTGAACTATAAATAATTTTACTGATTTTCTATTATATTTTTCTTTAAAATTACTAATTTTACTTTGCTAAAATTATTTTAATTGAATTAAAATTATTTTTAACTGAAATGTATTTATTTTTGTCTAATATACATTTTAAATTGTTAATATCTCTAATTGCATACTAGCATTAATTAATTGTATTATGTGCAACAAAGGAATATTTATGTCTCTCGAATAATACACCTTTGTTGCACATAATAAGAAACGGATGTAGTATAAAAGTTTTATATTATTAAAGTATAGTTTTATATCTCTAATTTCGGGCCTGTTCTCATTGGCTGAACTCAGCTGAACTGAACTGAACTGAATTGAGCTGAACCTGAACTGAAATGAATATTTTATAAGAGAAGGAAATTAGGAGCTGAACTGAACTGAACTGAATTTCAACGTAAGAGAACATGCCCTTCATGTTAGTAATCAAACAAATCATGTTTTTCGTATGTATGTATTGAAAATTTAGAGAATTATCGTAAGTTTTGAAAAGTTTATAAATTTTAAACGGGGAGAACATTTAGGTCAGGTCGGAGCAGAATATTTTTCGTGTATGGAGGAGATACTTAGGGCATATTCTCTTACGTTGAAATTAAGTTCAGTTCAGTTCAGCTCAGTTCAGTTCCGTTCAGCTCAGCTCCTAATTTCCTTCTCTTATAAAATATTTAGTTCGGTTCAGCTCAATTCAGTTCAGTTCAGTTCAGTTCAGTTGAGTTCAGTTAATGAGAACAGGCTCTTAATGCGATGATGATAATTACTACTTATGTTTCATATTATGTTGAACAAATGTCTTTATATGGCCTCCTAAATATGGACAAAGAAATTTAGAGATGAATGTGATGAATAGAGAGAAAAAGGAAAAAAGACAATTTAAAAAGAAAATAGTATTTGTTACTCTTAATATGAAACAGTCGTTTTTAAATATGAAACCAGATATTATATAGAGTATAAATAAAACCACAAGATTTACTATAAGCGCAAAATAAATACACTCCTCTAAAACGTCCAAGCTACACCTTTGCAAAAAGTGCTTTATTTCCCTCCTAAAAGTAGGAATTCACACGTGAAATTTTTGTTCCTAGCTTTTTTTGACGGGCTTTAGTTGAATAATGTTGTCTCTAATTTAGCAAAATTTCTATAGTGCTAAGGGAGCTTTTTTTTTTGTTTTTTTTAGTATCATTACTTTTAAAAAAAAAATTAAAATATGATTCTTCTATAGTTTTTTTTAATGACTCTTCATTTCCTTTTAATACGGAGTAATAACTAACTATTCTCTCCGTTTCATAATGTTAGTCCCATATGGAATTAATCATATAAAATAAAAAAAAAACAAATATATTTGGAATCTAACATTAAAATACAACAGATTTCATAATTAGTTTACCTCATTTAACTTTTTTTTATTTTTCATTAGGAAAGCACAAATGATAATTGCATAATTTAAGGTAAACATTTCCTTAAATAGAGTCATGTCATCAATCCACAATAAATTAATTCCAAAAATAATCAAGTCATAAATGAAATATATTCAATATGGGTAGAACTTTTTGTAACGCCCAAAATAGTATATATGGGACTAACATTATGAAACGGAGGGACTAATAAAAACTGAATAACACACCTTTTTTTTTTTTTTTTTGTGTGTGTGAAACAATAAATCACATGTTCCAATTTGTATTGTAGTTAAATACTAGTTTAGTTCTCGTGCGATGCAGGGTTTTAAAGAAAACACATTATAAGGTTTATTTATAATACTGAGAAATAAAGTTTTATATTCTGTAATTTTTTTGTATACATGGTAAGTAAGTTCTATTGTAAGCATATTACTTATAAATTATATTATAAAAATTAAAAAAATTTGTAATGAACACTTTTGAACATTGAAATATAAATATACCGGTAAAAAAGGACTTGGTAACGACAAAGTATAAAGTTTTTAAAAAAAAAATTTAAAAAAACTAATGACATCATCATAGCAAATTGGCGGAAAAAAAAAAAATTTATGTCAGAGTAACATGTGTACAATTTGAACAAAGGATGATGTCAGCAACATTTTGTTTTAGTAATAGTAACTAGATGAAGCGTACTTAGCATGCGAAGTGATTAACTATTTGATAGGTTGACTTTTAGTACCTTAACTAGTTAGCTAAGTATATATGCATGCTTTAATTAGAAAGACATGAAAGACAAATTAGATGATATAAAATAAATTAAATCCTAAGTTATGGTTATCAACTTACCACCCTTTAAAATTTAACCAATTAAATTACCTAGCAATCAAGTCGTATCTTAACAATATGCATTATTCATTATTTGACATGAATTTCTTGTTGGAATTTTGACAGAGGCTATTATAGATGTAGTAGTTCAAAGGGATGTTCAGCAAGAAAACAAGTAGAACGAAGTCGAACAGATCCCAATATGTTAGTCATAACATATACATCCGAACACAATCATCCTTGGCCAACCCAAAGAAACGCTCTAGCAGGCTCGACTAGGTCATCTCAACCAGCCTCGAAAACCTCTTCCAAGGCATCATCACCACCCTCACAAAAACCAAGCAACAACAAATTTCGTAACATACTCATCAAGGAAGAGAATGAAAATGCTTCAACAACCACCGCGACAACTTTGTCTACGGTCAAAGAAGAGGAGACCAAACTCTACGATGACCGGCTAGATAGTAACAAGGTGGACGAAATAATTGAAAGTTATCGTCCACTTATCTTGCCCGAGCCAAAGACTAGTAATGGCCGTGACCAACAAAGTGATCAAGATTTTTTCGCCGATTTAGTTGAGTTCGAGAGTGATGATCCTCTAGAGATATTTGGTACTCAAGGGTGCAAAGGGTTTGATTCTTTTAGTGGTCTATTTGATTGGGCAACAAACAACAACACACCTACAAATGAAGAAAATAATGATCATACAACATTATCTTTGGACCAAGAAAAGTTTAAGAGGTGATGTTTGATGATACTATTTTGATGAATTAATATATAATCATATATACAATTTTTTATATTTGAAGTATCATCATGCACATTTGGTTCAATAGAATTTGTATATCAACTAATGGTGGCTATAATATAAGCTAGAGAAATAAAGATGATTTTAGGATTATTCGTTCATTTGAATGAATAAGATGGGCCTTTTATACAATTGGTGCCATAGTTGACCATTTTTTATGTAAAGTGGTGAAATTGTCATGGTCTCCAACAGTTTTATACAACCACTTACGTACGATAATTTTGTATATAGAATATATGTATATGTGTATGATGTTTTTTAATCTTAATAACTGGTTAGCATATATTGCATTTATTCTTTCAAAAATTGATAAATAACTCCATCGGTAAAACTTAAGCATCTTTAATAAAATATGCCATATATATACATATATATATATATATATAACCAATAGTAACTACCAATCAAAACACAACAAACCCAAACCAAAAGAAAATCAAGAGGACCAAAACAAAATTCTACGCTCACACGCCCGCCTAGCAAGCTAATGGGCTGGCCGAACCCAATCCCGAGGCGCTTTGGAGATTCTGCAAACGGTGAGAATTGAAGGTCGAGAAGACGATGGACATCACTCAATAATTATAAACATGGAACATCTGTCAGCCGACCATCCTGAAGGAGCGAAGCCATAAGAGCACTATCCGTGTTAGCCCATAAGAAACATAAAAAAGAACGAAGCTCCCTCCAATGCTTAAGCTGACCAAACCCTGAAACCAAATCAGGGAACCATAACTCAAAAGGTTATGCCGACCAGGAAAATCTGTCCCAAAACGGAAACCTATAAGTGTACAGATGCTGAGTAAACGAGCAATCCCAAAAGAGATGAGAAGTCGATTTAGAAGCTTCTCTAAAAAAAACGGAACTGACCAAAACTCCCCTCTGACTCAAAGAAGCTTAGAGTGGTAAAGCGTCATGAAGAATCTTCCAACTAAAGATCTTAAGTTTCTAAAGAATAGGCATTCCCCAAAACTTCTTCCACCAAGTATCTGAAGTAGGCTGACTAACAATATTCTCCACTGAGAAACGAACGAGAAAAGAGTAAGCAGTCTTAGAGGAAAAGTTACCATCCCACATAAATTTCCAGTACACAAAATCATCCATGAGCTGCTGAGGACGTTCCACGGACAAAATGCGAGACGTCGTGGGAGGGTCAAAAAACTTATGAACCAATGAATTTCCCACACGTAAGAAGTGGATTAATGATAAAAGACACATGAGCCAGGACATCTGACCCACCAACATCAAACTTAAATCGAACAGAGCCCCCCGAGGCCCAAATATCTTCTAAGATTCGCACTTTAGAACCTGTACCGACTTTCCACGCGATACCTTAATTAACTATCGTATGCATCCCCAAAGCCAACCCCTTACCCCCCCCCCCCCCAAGGTTTACAACCATTCCAGGAAGGAGGCAACGACAAGAGGGGGGATATTTAGCCGATAAAAGCTGGAAAACAAGAAGTTGAGGATGTTGTCAAAGGCGCCAACTTTGACAAGCTAACAATGCAAAATTGAAATGCTCAACACTACAAAGCCCCAAGCCTCTCATCCCCTTAGGGAGATGCAACAAAGACTCTGAGCAAAAAGCCATCCCCCGCGATGGTTCAGAAGACTTCCACCATAATTGGGCCAACATGCCGTCAATGGTACGACAAATTGAGGTTGGAACTTTAAAAGTCGATAAAATATGATTAAAAGAAGCTACCAACATTGAATAAATGACGACAAACTTAGCCGATGTAGACAGATGAATTGATCCCAAGTCTGCAAGATGGTGAGAAACTTTATCCACCATAAACTAAAAACTCAGTGACCATGTGTCGCCCTAAGTCGACCGGCAAACCCGGATAAGAACCAAAAGACTCCTAACTTCGTAACTTCTAGCACCCGGCGAAATACTCACGATAGTTAGAGGGAGTATTTGGACTATACTTGACAAACGACTTCTCTAAATTAATCATTTCGCCTAACATATTACAGAAATCAAACAAAATGATAAGCACTCGATCGCAAGCTTCTAGAGAAACCTGAAAGAACAACAATGAGTCATCTGCAAAGAATAGATGATAAATGGATGGAGCTCCTCTAGAAATATGAATGCCTTAGAACATAGACTGAGCTTCTGCTCTACGAAGCATAGTAGAAAGAACCTCCATACAAAGGACAAACAAGTAGGAAGAAATAGGATCCCCTGATGTAGATCACAATGAGGATGGAAAGGTTACGAGGGATCACCATTGACTAAGACCTGGTAGGAGACTGTTGACAAAACATTGGCGAATGATATGAATCCAGTATGTAGGAAACCAAATGTCTGTAACACTTTAAACAAAAAATCCCATCCAACTCTATCATAAGCTTTGTTCATATCCAACTTCAAATCAGCATAAAAATGCTTACGAGCTATAGAAGCATTCATGAAGGAAAGAACCTCATGGGCCATCAAAGCATTATCTAATAGTAATCTACCTAGAACGAAGGCATTCTGAAAACCTGAAATCAAGGATGGGAGAACAAGCCGAAGACGACTGGTGAGACATTTAGTAAGGCACTTATAAAGCACGTTGCACAATCATATAGGGAGAAATTGTGACACCATCTTCGGACATTCAATCTTAGGAAGCAAAACAAGGAAAGTGTGATTCCATTCCTTGAGCATATGACCACGGGCAAATAAATATTGAACCGCTAAAACAAAAAAATAGCCAACCTCCAACCAAAAAGTCTTAAAGAAGGCCGATGGAAACCCGTTCGGACCAGGAGCTTTATTGTCGTCATAACTAAACATAGCTTGCTTTATCTCTAACTAAGAAAAGGGGACTTAAAGCTGTTGTTGTTGCTCCGAAAAAATACAAGGGAGATCAAGTACATCCCACCAAGGAGAATCAAGGCCCACCGAAGACGAATCACCTGTGTAGAGGTCCTGATAAAAGGATAGAATCAAAGACCGGATTCCCTCAGGTTCAGAAACCCAAAACCCATCGTCAGTTATGAGACTGTGAATCATATTGCGACGATGCACCGACGAGAACAACAAGCGAGAATGAGTATAACCAATGGCGTCCCATTTAACCTTTGCTCGCTGACGCCAATAGAGAAAAGCGGCCTGAGCTTCTGCAATTTTTCCTCCCTGGTAGTAAGAAAAAGAAATCTTGACCGGGAAAATTTAATTTGAGGCAAACTAATCGACTACTATAGCTAGACTTTTTCAATTGACGCCCCAAGCTTTCTGGTGCGAAATGCACCAATTTTTCATGAAGTCCCTAATTACCAAGAGACGTCTGGATAAGGAAAACATGGGAGCCTCAGCAAAATATTGTTCCATAGTTGCCCGGATAAAAAGAAGAACATCCTGAGCCTTTAAACACCAAATTTCTATCTTGTAGGGCTTTGCACCCAATGTTCCCGAAGAAGAATCAGATAAAATAATAGTTGCATGATCCGACTGGAGTATAGGATGATGAACAACTTTATCATGAGGGTGTTCCTCACTCCAAGAACGAGTAGCATAAGCTTTATATAGACGTTCAAAAATAAAATCTGAATCTAGTCTATTATTAGTCCAAGTAAAGCGTGGCCCGGTAAAACGAATATCCACCAAATCCACCTCTAACCCCCAATTAAGGAAATATAGTCTCCCTGGGATCAAATCCCGACTCCCAATTTTATCTAACACATATTCTACTTGATTGAAATATACCAACCTTATATATATATATAACACCCTACAAGTAACCTCAGAATATAAGTAACATCCTACAAGTAAACCCCCGTCGCACCATGTGGCCAGCCACAAAAAGGTGTTACTTGTATTTGGGGTTACTTGTAGGGTGTTACTGATTTTGGTTAGGGGTTATTTGTAATGTGTTACTTTTTTGGTATGGGAATTTGGTCTGAGTTACTTGTAGGGGTTACTTTTAATACAAGTAACACCTCAAGTAACCTAAAATATAAGTAACACCTACAAGTAATCTCTGACAAAAACCAGTAACACCGTAAAAGTAACCCCTGCCGCACTATATGTGTGGCCTACCGTACTGAAAAACCTCTGATATATATACTCACTTTGTGGGGCCCACTTATATTAAATAAAATCCATATTTCTTATCTCTCTCGTCGTTCAAACTAGGGCTGAGCAAAACTACCCGAAAAACCGAAAACCCGTTCCGTTACCGTTCCAAAAATTAGGGTACCCGATCCGATAATCATAACGGTTCGGGTACCCATTCCGATAATTTGTTATCGGGTATGGTTTTTGGGTATCATTTTAAAATTAACGGTTTCCCGTTCCGTTCCGATAAGCAATTATTTTGTTTTTTTTCCTACTTAAATCTATCTTTTCAATATTTAAACTCTTACATTACTTCGTAATCGCTATATAATATCAATAATTTGTAATGTTATTAATAATTTGGTCAAGATCATGTGGTATTGTTGTTAATTAGTGTTAAAAAATTTCATAATAACTATTTTTTTAAGTTTTATTATCACTATTGGATACTTTATTGGGTACCCGATAACCGTTCCGAAAATCCGAATACCCGAACTTATCGGTTCGGGTTATGGATATCACTTTTAGTGATATTGGTTATCGGGTACCCGAACCATTAGTACTAATGATACGAGTACCCGTCCCATGCTCACCCCTACTTCAAACCAAAAATATTCACATAAATAGGTTTTTTTTTCACTTTTAATTAATTTGTGTAATTACATCGTTACAGTAACTAGGTAAGACGAAGAAAAACAGGAAGTAAAAAGAGATGTCATACAGCTATGGATAAATTTGAAATACGTAATACCACTTTTATCAAGTTTAAAATTCTAATTAACAGTTGCAAAACCCAACTACCCACAAATTAAAGATAAAGAATATAAGAAACAATTATGGAAGCAATGAGTTGACTTCTTTAAGTATATCTTAATTACTATGACAAAAACTAACTTCAGTTGGCAACCAATTAAAAACTAAGAAAATAAAAGATTAAGCCATTGAATGATACGCATCAAATAAAATAAAATTAGCAAGTGAATAAAAAAAATAGAAAAACCCCACCACTCAATCAGTTGGAAGCCCAAGAGATTCCTTTATGGAAGTCATTGAAAGATGGGACAGAAAGCGGAGAAACAGAAGGCTTCTACAGTTTAAATAAGTAATTATTGTCAGAATGTACAGTTTTGATGCGACATCATCACTGGATTTACTGTTGCTTCATTTCGTATATCATACAGTACATGCAATGCACGATGGAGGTATAGTTTCCACAGTTTCTCGGTCGACTCTCTAGGATAATTATGTGCAAACTCGGACTTGTTTGATTATCATAGGCTCAATTTTAGTACAAGTAGTAGAGCATTTAAGGGTCTGTTCTTATTGATTGAAATGAGTTGAACTGAACTAAAATAAACTGAACTTATTAGGTTGAACTAAATTGATTAGAGTTTAACTAAACTGAACTGAATATTTTATAAGAGAAGGAAATTAGGAACTGAGTTGAACTGAACTGAAATGAATTGAACTGAAATGAACTGAACTGAACTGAACTTATTAGAGCTGAACTGAACTTATTAGAACTGAACTGAACTGAACTTATTAGAGATGAGCTGAACTGAAAATAATCATATAAAATAGGCCATAAAGATTTGTTGTTCCTTAAAAATATTTACTCACTCCGTTTCATAATAATCGCAACACTTTTTTTTAACAACTGTTTCATAATAATTGCAATACTTATTTATAAAATAAGGATTCACTTTTATTTAATTAGTTATATCTCTTACTAGTTTTACTTTTACAAATCTAATATCATATCATCATAATATAACATAATGGTGAAAGTAATTTGGGTTAAAACCGAAAACTGAAATATTTCGGTTTGGATTTTGGTTTAGGGCTTCCAATAACCAAAAATCGAAAATCCAAACCGAAGTTTATTAAGCCCAAATATCCTAGCCCATTTCCCCTACATATGTATACCAAAACCCAAAATTACTTCCCCTCTTTTCCCAATTTCCCTTTCACTTTTCTGTGGCACCTTCCTCACCAAAACCCAAATCCTCCAAATTTTCCCCCTTTTCTCCCTCACCACCTTACTCAATCCGGCCACCACCTTGTTCAGTGTTTGTACTCCCTCAGATCAATCACTACCACGTTACCATTTCACTCTTCCGCGACGACCCTAATCTTCTAAATTCCCCCCTTTTCTTTCCTCCCTCACCATCTCCGTCACTCATCACCAGTTAAGGTTTGTCACCACCACCGCCTGTGATGATTTGAAGCCTTGATTTGATGAAGAGATATGCACAGATGCACTATTTACTCTTAGATTTGAATTATTTTCAAATTTAGTGTTAGTTATTTGAGGAATTATTTAAGTTTAGTATGTATATAATAATTAAAAGAAGCTTAAAGTACGTACCTCAAGGATACGACCATGCCATGTAAGGGAGATCCGAGGCACCTCAGTAGCTGCCGTGGAGTCCATCACCCGGGTCGCCTTGCCCATAGTTGTAAGCATACGGGCATTCGACACCTCCGCCCAACTTAGGTTACCTACTTGCCCCAAATCACTAAGGCGAATAAGTAACCCAATAGCGAAATGTTCTCCTCGATCACTCAAGATAGTAACGGAAAGAACGTGAGAAATGTATATCCGAGCCAGCTGCTCAGGTGTACACTGCCGATCAAGCTCGTCAGCCGACAACTCGTCGGCAAGAACCGAGTACGGACAAGACTGCGCGTACACGTGAAGGGCCGCCGCGAGACGGTCCACCACAAGGTCTCACAGTCTCTCGTCTGACCCCTTAACGATATCTAGGGCTACGGGCTCGCCTCCAAAAGGAAAACCCATAATCATAGAGAAATCGAAAGGGGTAACCATCATCTCTCCCCATGGAAAGTGGAAAGTGTTGGTGGAATCCCACCAAAACTCCAGCAATCCACGGAGGAAAGCTGACGACGCAGGCTGACTCGATAAATCTCGAAGAGCCGCTAGCTGGGGGCTGATCCCCGAAAGCTCCACAATCTCCTTTGCCACCTCGGGAAAACTCGCAGAACGGGCTCGCAGTTCACCAGAGCCGTATAGACGCATGCTAGGCTCACTCTAAAAATAAAAAATATGAAAAATAAAAAGAAACGGTTATGGTTTGAAAAGGAGAAAAAAAAAACAAAAAAAAAGAGAGAAAAACGAAGGCGCAATGAACTCACGATGCCGCGCCACCCTTTGATCAAGACATGATGGTTTGGGTCCCACTTAAGGACCCTAGGGTCCCAGTTGGGAGGAGCCTCCCCAACTAAATCCTCCTGGCGACGTCGTTCGGCTGTGACGCGTCGCTCCTGAATTTCCTCTCGAGGATGGGTTACCCTCTTTCGAGGGCGGACCGCCTCATCATGACCCTCTAGAATCTCCTCATCAACGACGAATGGAGGCAAGTCCATGCTATGATGGATAAAGTTTATTAATTAGTTTATTTTCCTTCCTAAACTAAGCTAATATACGTATTATAGACCCATTTTGGCAGCATAATGGTTGCCGATAGGGCAAAACACGAAATTCGAATGCCACCCATACTTAGGGGCTACGATGCCTAGAGTTAAACTCAATAAATGGGGGCTTCTAACACCCACCAATGCCATCCTATACCAGTTTCAACTAAGCATTCAAGGGATTGTATTTCAAAATCTCAAAGAATCAACTACTCCTAGACGAATAACAGTAATACAAACAAGATTGTCGTTTACCAAAAAATTTTGAGGTTTAAACATGGCAAAAAACAAGTTAAGAGTATGCTTCACGCCATTTTTCAAAATTTAAAAATTCGCAAAATGTGAATTATGAAAGTAATACTAGTTCCATTACTATAATCTACTTCATAATAAGAAAATGTAATCAAAATGAGCAAGAAAAAGCAATAGATTCGAGCAAAATTCGAAGAAAAAGAGCAAGAACAAACTTAAACAAAGAAATGCTCATATAAGGTTCAATATTTAACCATTTTTCATGAAATTTGTTGCAAAACACTCCTTAAACATAGCATAACAACATAGAACAAACAATTTCAAGAATAAAGGACCAAATCAAAAACCTTCAAATTCAAAATTTGGGGTTTAATGATTCGAAAATCGTCCCAATTAAGCCAAAATCAAACGAAATTTTAACAAAAGACTTACATTGCATTATTGAAAATATGAATAAGGGACGAGATCTACTTCCTTTAGCTTCAAAAAACAAGAAAATCCGAGTTCTATAGAAAGAGAAAGAGGCGAAAATCGTGAAGGAAGGAGAGAGAAAGAGAGCAAAATGAAGAATCGCGCTCTGCGATTTTCTTTTTGTTGAACTAAGTGTCGCGCGCAACTGAATCACTTGCGCATGACAGACCAGCGCAACTCAAAATGATGCGTGCGCCTGGCAGCGCGACCTACTGTGTTGCGCGTATATACTGGTAACTAAATGACCGGTATCCTGATTTTGATTCGTTTGATCATTTTCCAACGGTTTTTGCTCATTATTAGACGTAATGGCGCGTAAATTATCAAAATCTGTTAAATTTCTTTGCATTTTGTAGTTTGTTTTCTTCTCTGTTAGTTTTTTGCATCATTCTTGCATGCACACCGTGCTTTGTGCCTTCCCTAAGCATACGTTTTGAACGTTTTTCGTAAGAGTGTCTTAAGACGTTCCGTGGTGGTGCTTTACGTAAAAGCACCCATAGATAGGCTTGTCATTTTACTGTACTGACATTACAAATGTCCGACTTTTCTTCTTTTTTCATGTCCAAAGCAAAAAGGAAGGCGTTGTCATGCAGCGTAAAAATGCAAAAGGCGTATCGTACGACGCAAAATTGTACGGTGTAGGTGTTGCGTAAAATTTCACTTCAGCCCAAAGAGATCTACCTCTCAGAACTTAAAGGTAGAGGATTACTTTAGGCGTTAGCTCACGTGTCGACAGGAGCGTTGAACCATCAGGAACATACACTTCTTGATTAGAAGCAAATACAATAGTTAGTGAGCTTACTAGCTTACCGGACAGTTATGGTGTCCGTCCACCCCCTGTATAAAGAAGCGACGAGACGATGGTTGCGCCTATGTAGTCACGTGCCCCTAGTTCTGAGACACGTGTACTCATCTTGTGGACAAAACTATTGAGAGAGTTGTTGACTTTCTTCCCTTTCACTAGATTTGGATATGTGCCTCCAGTCCTGAAACATGTATTTCTATCTTGTGGACATCCAGCTCGAATACCGAACCATTTTGGCTTGAATGCCGAAAACACCTTTTTCATCTTTTTACTTTGTTAAAGTCAGGCTAAAGTTTCAATGACATATCGAGGGACTTTAGACCAACGATGACACGATTGAGAGGAAATCATCCCCTTTTAGTCTTTTTTAAAACTGATCTCTTATCATGACTTGACATCACCCAGAACACCTTTACTTGTAAAAGCATTCTACAATTGCAAAGGTTCAATCTAGATTCTTTAGCGCGTTAAGACTAGGAAAAACTTTTTCTAGCCTTAATAGCTACTTGTTTCGAACACTTAGCCAACCAAGGATCATTTCCACATCCTTAACATTTCTGAAAGATTCTCTACTCTTTGAGAACTTCGCAAAATGAGTCTCGGATTTATTACCTTGATTACTTTGATCATCGTCTATTCTAGACTCGATCAAAGTGGGGGATAACTGTAGACATATACTTTTGGCCTCCTGTCCCGACAGGAAGTGCAATGACGATAAATAAAACCATTTTCGTGTTGGATTGAAGTGGAGAATGCTTATGGATAACTGGTTAAGCCACAAAACACAAAAAACTAGCCCAAACTAAAGAACAAAGCTAAACAAGGTCCAATTAACTAAATCCAATAAATATTAGGCTTAAGCCCCATGCTTAAAACTCAATAATGACGGATTTAGGAGCACCTAGGTTAAATTTTAATGTTGCCGCAGGAAAATCCGCGCGCATCTCAATCAGTCGCGAGGGGCAGGCACGCGCAACTAATTCAGTTGCGCGCGACACTCAGCGCAACCCCTAGAGATGCGCTCACGGAAGATTTGGAATTTTACGAAAATATAGAATCAAATCTTACCATAATGCCGCGCGTAAGACACCCAGTTGCGCTGCGCATAGCAGCGTAACCCAATCACTTGCGCTTGGATGCCGCGCGCAACTAATCCTGTTGCGCGTGATACCTGTTGTGGTAGAATGCCCAAAACCCTAATCCTACCCGTTCCCTATAAATAGAGGCTTAATCCGAGGCTTAAACACACAGAAAAATAACCTAAAACTCTGGCAGAATACTTGTGAACTTGTGCTACCTAACCCCTGTTGTCCTAAACACTCAGCCCTTGATATTTTGTTATTACGGTGGAGGTTCCCAAACAAGAAGGTGTCCATAAGTGTTCTAAACGGAGATCTAGCAAAGAGAAGTGGTAAATTCCTGAGCACTTAGATAAATCATATTTATTTTCTTGTTTAAGAGAACTTTAACTAATTAATTAGTGTTGTTTGATCACCTTAAAAGGAATAATTATTAATTAATTCCGCGTAGTATCTTGCGTTAAATAAAGATTATAATTTGATAATTAATTGTTGGTTGATCACTTAAGCCAAGGCGAATATTGTTTATTTTCTTATTCTTTTCACGATATTGATTAAATAAAGAATAATGTAATTCCTACGTGAATTAACGTGTGTAAATAAAATCAACTAACTTAGTTTTAGGTACCGCGTTGCATATATTGTTTGGTGATGAAATTGTAAAAAAGGAAGAGCTAGTAGAGGCCGCACTAGGTCTAGGATAGCGATTTCCCCTAAAGGGAACTTTATATTAGTACCCTCGTTCCCGAACTCATTTCTGGTTTATGTAGACCAATTTGGGCATGGGTAAACTTACGATTCGTGCAAATAATCCATGAACTCCACATGGAAGAAAGGTATGAACGAGGTCTATGAGTTTTCCTAAAACTCATTGGCGACTCCTACTTGTTTCTTATAAAAAAGTGTAATGATAGAATCAATTCTAATTAAAGGTCCCCCAAACAATCAGGAATTCAAATCCTACTACACCTTAACAAGTGTAAAGTCCTGGGCTTTTAAATGGCCATGGGAATCTAAGGAAGGACCCCCTTAAGATGGGATCACCCTCCTTACAGTGTGGAACTACTAAGCTACCAATTACCACATGTCCAATTCAAAAGATGGTTGAATTTCATGTCATGGGCATTAAAACTACATTTAACCTTCTTCTTGGACATCCTTGGATACATGAGCTTTGTGCAATACCATCCTCATTTCATCAAATGATTAGGTTGAACTATCAAGGTCTTCCTATGACTACACATGTTTCTCCTCTCAAAATAGCAATAAATGATCAATCGCTTCTAGAAATAAACCATGATAATGATGAAGAGGACATGTGGGGATTTGCAGCGAAGGCAATTTACACACTAGAAATGGAGGAAATCCTTAAAGAACCATTCAAGCTTTATCCATATTCCACCCTAAAAGTAAACAACATCTTATTTAAGAGTAGTTACTTTCCTGGGATACCTTTAGGAATAGGAATAAAGAAATCTCTCTTACTTCCTATCCCAAAGAAATGTTTTTCTTTTGGATTGGGATATAAACCAACCAAAGAAGAACTAGAGTCTCACGATGCCAAGATAAAAGCACGTAGAGAAAATAGTAAAAAAAGGGATAATCACTTTACTCTCATCCTACAATCAAACCCTTAATGGACAATTCATTAGGGAGGGAGAGGATTACATGTAACACCCTAGAAATTCCTTTCTTTTAAAATACCTATTTTGCGCAATTTAAAACTTTAAATAGGAACATCTAAGACATTACTGTCATCGTGAAAACTGCTAAGGAAACTATTAATGACACACAGCGGAAGACTCTCTTTTAAAATATTTTAATACAACTCAACTTAAAAAGTCAACTCACGAAAGTAAAGTCAAACAAAAGTAAAGAAAAGTCAAACCTACAACTTGGAACCATTGTAGGCTCTTAACCAAATCAATTCAACTTAAAACCTTTACGTTAGTCTCGCAATAGCAATAAAATAAAATAAATAAAAGCAATAACACATCATATGCTTATGGAAACTAGCATGATTCGCTCTTCACTCATCCCATCATGAATATGCTTCATCACCTTAAAAGCTTCTCTCTACTTGTTTCCACTACTCTCTATTAAAAATGGGTCATCATAGGGTCAAGGTAAAGATAAGGCCAACAAACACACAAATCACACAATCAGCAAAGCTGAGTACATAAGCATATTTAAACACACTAACATGCATTTACCTAACAACATACAACTTACCTTGTTGCATATGTTTTTCAAGCAAACAACATACAAAAAAACTTCTCAACTAAGTAACTAAATAATTTATTTATTTTTGATTACGCATCGAATGGGTTTCGCTCCTAACCTGCCCCAATAAAGGGGTACTAACACGGGAGCTAATCGTGCCAATATAAAAGAACCACTCATAAGTGGCGGAATTCTTGCGCATAATAATAAAAGGAATGTACAACGTCCTGTACTCTATTAGAAGTTATGGTTAAATATAAAACCCCATAACTCCCACCATATGTTCATACACAAGGTATATACGTTCCAATAGTTTTGGTGCGTAATCTTTTTCAATTTATATTCTTTACAATTTATTAAGTTGGTGATGACTCTGACAACATAAAAAATCAAACTTCATGATTATTCAAACAATTAAACACTCTAATTTAATTCTTGAACAATTAGTGACCACATAATATTTAATGTTGAACCCTTTTTAAATCTACCTCGGTGTCAAAGACACCTTAAACGCTTATTGCGCTAAAAATCCTATCCCTCAGTGTTAACAACATCCTAAGTACACTAAGGCACCAACATACAATTTATTCCTCGTGTACCTAGACACTTACATGACTCCTTTCTCATGCTTAAAGAATCAATAAAAACTATAGGAACCATAATAAAATTCTCTTTCAATATTCCAAACCAAATTAAACATTTAGTTTAATCAAACATGTTGTACACATCTACTTTTGGCCTCTTGTCCCGACAGAAAATGCAATGACGATAAATAAAACCATCTTCGTGTTGGATCGAAGAAAAGAATGCTTATGGATGACTGGCTAAACCGCAAAGACACAAAAAGACTAGCCTAACCAAAAACAAATACAAAACAAGGTCCAATTAACTAAACCCGATCATAATTAGGCTTAAGCCCGTACTTAAGACCCAATAATGATATATTTAGAGGCGCCTAGGTTAAATTTAATAAGTCGCGCTGGTCTGGCGCGTGCAACTAATTCAGTTGTGCGCAACACCCAGCGCAACTTCTAGAGATGCGCTCGCAGAAGATTCAGAATTTTGTACAAATATAAAATCGAATCTGACCATAAAACCAGGCGCAAGACGTTCAGTTGCGCTGCCAAGGCAGCATAACTAAATCACTTGCGCTGCCAAGGCAGCATAACTAAATCACTTGCGCTTGATGCTGCGCGCAACTAATCCAGATGCGCGCAACACCTGCTACGGTAGAATGCTTAAAACCCTAATTTCACCCATTCCCTATAAATAGGGGCTTAATACGAGGCTTAAACACACAGAAATTAACCAAAAATCCTGGTAGAAACTCTTGTGAACTTGTGCTACCAAACCCTCTTGTCCTATACACTCACCCTCTTAATTTTTTTTACTACGGTGGAGGTTTCTCGAATAAGAAGGAGTCCATAAGTGTTCTAAACAGAGATCTAGCAAAGAGAAGAGGTAACTTCCCGCGCACTTAGATAAATCACATATAATTTTCTTGTTTTAAAGAACTTTAATCAACAAAATAGTGTTGTTTGACCACTTTAAAAGGATATTTAATTAATCAATTCCACATAGTATCTTGTGTTTAATAAGATTAGAATTGAATAATTAATTGATTGATTGATCACCTAAGCCAAAGTGAATCTTGTTTACTTTTGCTCCTTTCACGAATTTGAATTAAATAAAAAATAACGACTTCGCGATGTAATTCCTACGTGATTAATTCTTGTAAATAAAATCAACTAACTTAGTTTTAGGTATCGCGTTGCATATATTGTTTGGTGATGAAATTGTAAAAACGGAAGAGCTAGTAGAGGCCACACTAGGGTTAGAATAGCGATTCTCCTTTAAAGGAAACATTATTTTAGTACCCTCGCTCCCGAACTCATTTTCGGTTTATGCAGACCAATTTGGGCATGGGTGAACTTACAATTTGTGCTAATTATCCCATGAAATCCACATGGGAGAAAGGCATAAACGAGGTTTATGGGTTTTCCCAAAACTCATTGGCGACTCCTACTTGTTTCTTACAAAAAAGCGTGATGATAGAATCAATTCTAATTCAAGGCTTCCCATACAGTCAGGAATTCAAATCCTAATACACCCTAACAAGTGTAAAGTCCTAGGCTTTTAAATGGCCATCGACATCTATGGAAGGATCCCCTACTATGGGAACACCCTCCTTACAGTGGCAACTCTACTAGGGACTTAGAGGTTACAAGATTAGTTCTTAGTTATGGCCCAAGGTTTCCAACACTAAGTTGCCTATGGGTTGTAACGGGAATTAACTTGGGTAATCTCTAGTTAAAGAGGGAGACTTGAACGCATAATATCTTCCTTCTGCACAAAAGTAGAAACCAAACAAGCAACATTGCATCATGCATAATCATAGCACACTTTAACCTTTGGGAATTGGCTCATTAACTAGGGGTTGCCAACACTAGGCTTCTATCCCGAAATCAATACAATTATCCCACCCATATTGCCAACAAAATGTTGAGAGAGCGATGTCATTAATCAACACGTTGAGTGATTGATTTGTGCATTGTTTTTTAAGATATGGTACCCTTGGACACCCAAGCATTTTACCTTAGAATGGCATTATGTGTATCTTGGCTTATGGTATGCTTATGTGATTATGTGACTATATGCGATGTGTTAGGATAGCTTTTTTTTTCCTTTAGTTTGGTTTAGGTTCCCAATTACGAAATTGTCTCTTCGTAATTTTGAGTCATATTCGAAGGGTAACATAAAAAAATCGAAAAAATGATGTCAAATATAAAAAAAAAGCTCGAATTAAAAAAAATAATGAGCAGGTGGTGCGCGCAACTCAATGAGTTGCGCGACCCCAGCAAGTGCTAGTGATTTGAATGCGCGCGCTACCGTGCACAGCTTAGTCACTTGCGCGCGCCTATAGTTACAAGCCATTTTGATTTTTGCAAAAACAAATTGGCTCGTTCAAACAATATCTTCATTAAAGAATTATGTAAGGGTGATGTTATCCATTAGAATATATTTTGCATTCTTTCTTCTTCTTTTTGTCTCCTAAACAAGCGTATTGATTTACTTATCCTTTCGTGCTAATTTTAGGGCCGGTTTTCAAGCTTAGGAACGAAGACTCCTGGGCGCTAGCATTCTACGTTTACCATCAAACAATCCACCCCTTTCAAACCACCTTCTCTCGACAACTAGTCCTAGTCTAACAATAATTTCAACCTTTGAGCAATTCCTAGAAGAGATTGCTCGCTTAAGAGAACAAAAAGCTCAAGAGGCCGAGAAAAGAAGAATTAAGAAACTTGAAAAGGCTGAAAAGAAAAATGCCGAGACTCTAGCCTTGCAATAAAAGATGGAACAATTATCCGTCAACGAAAAGTCGTTGGAGAAGCTTGTTCTTCGTTCTACAATGGGGAACAAGTACTTCGATGCCGAAGAGTTTGCTCCTCCGCAGGACTTGCTTTATCGAAAAAGTTTGTAGCTACGGACTTGCCAATATTTAAGGTGACCAATAATTCACAAAACCACTTAATGTGTTTTATTGGCACCATGACATTAAAGAGAGTTGATCCTAAGCTTTATGCTTTGACTTTCCCTTTATCTCTAGACCCAATCACGAGAGAGTGGTACTATGGGCTAGATCCAAAATTCAAAACAACATGGGAAGATGTATTTTCGGCTTTCATTACCCAATATGAGAGTAACGTAGAGTTCAAATCGACTCTCGTGAACTTGAAATGCTTAAGCAAGGCGACGATGAAGGTTTCCTTGCTTTCTACGGTAGATGGCGAGAAAAGGCGGTTCACCTTGCCCAAAGGCCACATGAGCAACCTACGAATAACTACAAAAAGGGGAAAGATAATACTTCATCCTCTATTGATGTATTTGCGACATCCACACAATATAATAACAGTAATGATCCTCGGAGAATATGGACAAAAGAAAGAAAATTTACACCATTTCCTATGAGCTGTAAAGAATTATTAGAAAAATTGAGCGAAAAAGGTCTACTTGTACCAATAGGGCCAACACCACCCACTCCTCCAGAAAGAAGGTACGCTCAATGGGATGGTAGTTCTTACTGTGCTTATCACAGGGGCGTTGGGCATGATACCGAACGTTGCTATGCCTTAAAACACAAAGTACAAGATCTAGTAGACAATGGGAGAATTCCCATGCCTAAGCCTAACAATAATATATCCCCATTAGGGGTATTTCACATTGTTGAGGACCATATGGGAAATGATACTCTCAATCCTTTGGACTATATCACACCTACAGGGAAACCTCTAAGCACAACAGTTATAGAGGCAGCTAATGAAGTGTGTGGTTATGGGACGACGACTTTCAAGGCTTATATGTCCCTAAGTATGCCACTGTCCCACCTCCATCTTGTCTTCAAGATGAGACAAATGGAGTGCTTGATTGGGATCATTTCTTAGGGAAGTCACAAGACTTATCAAATATCTCCTTAGATGAACAATGGCATCAAGCACAACTCATGGAACATCTCAAAATGGAGGCACGTTCAAAGCCTCTAGAAGAAAGTTGGTTCATGAGTCCTACAACTAACTCGTTCTGGGAAAGTTTACCAAGAACCACCAAATGGATCTTCGACCATACAAAATCAAACTCAAGGTCAAGTACAAAACCCGATACCACCTCCACTTAAGATGGAAGATCCATTGGTCAAACAACTTTGCCAATCCAAGGCGAATGTTAGCATTTAGGAAATCCTAAGTACTTCTAAAGAACATAGGAATTCTCTTATGAATGCTCTAACGGCTTTGTCTGTAAGTACAGACACAACCCCCCAGGATTTGTTAACTTGCTTACTAGTGAGAAATCTGACAAATCAATCATTTTCACTAATGATGATTTGCCTTCGGAAGACACTACCCACAACAATGCATTATACTTAACTGTGGGGTGCAAAGGGTATGATATCCCTCTCACTTTAGTAGATGGGTCAGCTGTAATGTATACCCATTACGAACATCAAAATATCTAGGCCTTAATCCAAATAAAGATTTTCAATTAACAACACAAAGCATTAGGGCCTATGACAACTCGAGGAGATCAGTGTGTGGAACTATTAAGCAACCAATTACCACATGCCCAATTCAAAATATGGTTAAATTCCATTTCATGGATATTAAACCCACATTCAACCTTTTACTTGGAGGTCCATAGATATACGAGCTTGGTGCAATACCATCCTCTCTTCATCAAATTATTAGGTTGAGCTATCAAGGGCTTCCTATGACTATACATGCTTCTCCTCTCAAATAACTATAAATGACCAATCACTTCTAGACATAAACCATGGTAATGCTCAAGAGGACATGTGGGGATTTGCCGCCGAGCCAATCTGCACAATCAAAATGGAAGAGAGCCTTGAAGAATCATTCAAGCTTGATCCATATTCCACCCGGATAGTAAACAACATCTTGTTTAAGAGTAGTTACTTTCCTGGGTTGCCTTTGGGAATAGGAATGAAGAAATCTCTTTTACTTCCTATCTCAAAGAAAAGTCTCTCTTTTGGACTAGGATACAAACCAACTAGAGTCTAACAATGCTAAAAACAAATCACATAGAGAAAACAATAAGAAAGGGATAATCACTTTGCTCCCATCTTACCAACGAACCCTTAATGAACAATTCATTAGGGAGGGAGAAGATTACCCTTGCTATGAATTTTCAGAACCATTAGTTCTGGGAGGAATCAAGAAGCCTGGATTTAAGTTATTTCATGATTGCTACTTCTTGAATGATGATCTCAAAATCGTTGAATCAAAACACCTAACCTCAGGGTGTTATGATAGGCAAGCATTCGACTTGCTATTTGGACTAGAGCAAAACCATGTTGCTACCATGACTAATTAGAATGCCATCAAAGATTAAGCTTTTGACCCAACCTCGTTGATCACCCCTTCTAATGAAACCTTCGAGCATGGATGGACCAATTATAAAGGTGATAAGCTGGAGATCGTCACAGGAGAGGGGAAGATGTTTGAAGAATCGGATGACGAGTTTAGCTTAGACTTTAAGGAAGTTGAAAATTTGAGCCTTGTGGCCAGTATTGAATCTTTATTTTCTAGTTATAAGGACGAAGATCCCAAAAAGGATTCTTCTCTTGATGTACTCTCTTTTGAAATCAATAATATGAGCTTTATTTCCGAGTATATGCCTTCTCTTGAATCTTTTGATTGCTATAACAATCAATCTAATGAAGATGATAATATTAATAAATTTGTTAAACTAATGAATGTACGAGAACAAAAGAACCCTATAATTAAAGAAACTGAAACAGTCAATATAAGAACTAATGAAAACAAAAGGGAAGTCAAAATTGGCTTAACTTTAAATCCGGAAGAGCGATCGATTCTTATATCGATGCTAAAAGAATTCAAAGACTATTCGCTTGATCATACAAGGACATGCCTGGAATAGATAGGGAAATTGTGGAACATACTATTCCCTTGAACCCTACCACTAAACCAGTAAAACAAAAACTTCGACGAATGAAACCTGATGTCGCTTTGAAAATAAAAGAAAAAGTACAAAAGCAATTAGACGAAGGTTTCATTCGCGTATGTAATTACCCAGAATGTGTAGCGAACATCGTCCCTGTCCCTAAAAAGGATGGACGAGTTCGTATGTGTGTCGACTTTAGGGACCTTAACAAGACTAGCCCTAAAGACGACTTTCCTCTACCTCATATTGATATATTGGAAGATAACACGGCTGAACATGCGATGTTATCCTTTATGGATGGATACACAGGTTACAACCAAATCCTAATGGAAAAAGAAGATGAAGAAAAGACATGCTTTATCACCCCTTGGGGTACATATTGCTACACAGTCATGCCATTTTTTAAAAAAAATGCAGGACTACGTACCAAAGAACGGCTACGACTCTCTTGCATAATATGATGCATAAAGAAATAGAAGTGTATGTGGATGATATGATTGTAAGTTCCAAAGATAGAATGGGACACATAAAAGCTTTACGCAAATTTTTCACTCGCATAAAAGAATATAAAATGCGATTGAATCCACAAAAATGCGCAATCTGAGTAACTTCAGGTAAATTACTCGGATACGTAGTAAGCACACGTGGTATTGAGATCGATCCCTCTAAAATAAAGGCAATCGTTTATATGCCTCCCCCTCAAACAGAAAAAGAAATTAGGGGGTTTCTTGGCAAACTGCAATACATTAGTCGGTTTATCAACAAATTGACTATGACTTGTGAGCCAATATTCAAAAAAAATTGAAAAAAAGAAGAAAAACATGAATGGGACAATCAATACCAAAGGGCCTTTGTGAAAATCGAAGATTATCTCTAAAATCCATCAATTTTAGCACCACCAATACCCAAACTACCTCTTAGGCTATGCATCACGGTTACAAACACGGCCACAGGTGCCATGCTAGCACAAGAGGTAGAAAAAGTCGAGCGTGCAATATACTACATAAGTAAAAAAATTCATTCAATATGAAACAAAATATAGCACCTTGGAAAAAACAAGTTTAGCATTAGTGTGGGCAACTAAAAAACTACGACATTATATGTTACCCTACACTACTCATGTGATTTCTCAACAAAATCCAATATAGTATTTGTTTGAACAACAACCTATACAAGGAAGAATATCCAAGTGGTTGGTGATGTTGGCTGAATTTGAACTAAATATATTCCTGAAAAATCAATAAAAGGAAAAATAATTACCGATTTTCTAGCCCAACATCCTATTCAAACGAGTCATGCAGAATTTACTCATCTTCCGGATGAAGAGATTCTCATGACGCAAGATGAAAAATGGGTAATGTACTTCGACGGTGCATTCAGTCAAAAAGGATGTGGCGTGAGAGTGTTACTCATAAGTTCAGAGGGAGCACATACTCCAATTTATGTCAAACTAGACTTTGAGGTTACTAATAATGCCAGAATGTGAAGCGTGCATTATTGGATTAGAAGCAGCAGCTAGCATAGGTGTGCCAAAATTAGAGGTATATGGAGATTCTAGTTTGATTATAAATCATATAATAAAAAATGGAAAATAAAGAACTCCACGATGATATTATACCAAGCACACCTAGCATCGAGCATTTTGAACATATTGATTTTAATTACCTCCCAAGGGAAGATAATCAATTTGCCGATGCGCTAGCAAAATTAGCCTCAATGATCAACAATCCAGATCATTTAAATATGATGCCATTATGTGTTGATAGAAGAGAAGAACCAGCATATTGCAATGCAATAGAGGAAATAAATGACATTGAAGGAGACAATCCTTGGTATGATCATATCCTCCAATATATTACCCATGGCCCTTGGCGGATGTAGAATATTTAGTGTGGAGGGGCACTAAATAAAAAAAATAAATAAAATGCTTGTATAAGGGCTTGAACCTAAGACTTTTAGTCCAAACTCAACACATTACCACTATGACAAAGATAATTTGATATTATTTATTGCATTAAAATTGTATTTAACCCATAAATTTACACACACTTAAATAAAAAATAAAAAATTTGGGGGGGGGGGGGGCGGTGCCATCCAGGCCCCTTCATAGATCCGCCTATGCTGGCATGGCACATATCCTGAAAATACTTCATCGAAAGACCAACAAGCCCTAAGAACACTTGCAGCCCAATATGGTCCATTAAATTGTCAATTATGCAAAAAGGGGCCTAATGGTCAAAGCTTATTGTGTATAGACTAACCTGAATCCACACGCCTTATGGAGAATACTCACAAAAGCGTTTGTGGTCCTCACATGAATGATAAAATGCTTGCTAAAATAATTTCACGATAAGGGTACTATTGGTCCACCATGGAACATGATTGCATACAATATGTTAAGAAATGTCTAGAGTATCAAATGTTCGCTAACTTACAACACCTTCCACCAACCGAACTATATAATCTCACTTCCCCTTGGCCTTTTTCGACTTGGGGAATTGACATAATTGGAAAAATATCTCCAACGGGAGCAGGAGGGCACGAGTACGTATTAGTAGCCATCGATTACTTTACTTAGTGGATTGAGGTCGCTTCTTACGTGAATATCACTTCTAAACATGTCGCAAGGTTTCTCGAAAGAAACATATTTTGTAGATATGGAGTTCAACACGAACTAATTAGTGATAAGGGATCTCAATTCAAAGCTGAAGTCGAGACCCTCTTAACTCGTTACAAAGTAAAACATCATCACCCATCTCCACATAGACCTCAAATGAATGGAGTTGTAGAATCAACAAATAAAAACATAACAATAATCATTAAGAAAATGGCAGAAAATTATAAAGACTGACCAAATAAACTATACTTCGCTCTATGGGGTTATAGAACGTCCATACGAACATCAATAGGAGTAACTCCATACTCCTTAGTTTTCGGAATGGACGTAGTTTAACCAGTCGAACTGGAAATACCGTCCCAAAGAATCGTACTCGAAAGTAAGCTACCAGAAGCTGAATGGGTAAGAGCGAGGTATGAAGTTATTCCTTGATGAACGACGAATAAGAGCTTTGCATCATGTACAAGTCTACTAACGACATATTGCGCGACATTTTAACAAAAGGGTACGACCCAAAAATATCAAAGAAGGTGAATTTGTACTAAAAGAGGTTAGGGATCCACCAACCGATCTAAGAGGGAAATTCAAACTTAATTGGATAGGGCCCTACCGCGTAATTTAAATTCTATTAGGAGGAGCTGTCAGATTAATGGATATTGGAGGTGATGAAATACGCCAACTAATAAATATTGATTGACTTAACAAATATTACATATGAAATCCAGATAAACTCGTTCATTCATTAAATAAATCATTTTTTTAGCATTCAATTAAAAGATTCTAAGCATTACACACTTTATTAAATAACACGGTAAAGTTCATAACAATTGGGGGGGG
Source organism: Chenopodium quinoa (assembly GCF_001683475.1). Classification (NCBI taxonomy): domain Eukaryota; kingdom Viridiplantae; phylum Streptophyta; class Magnoliopsida; order Caryophyllales; family Amaranthaceae; genus Chenopodium; species Chenopodium quinoa. The sequence continues at coordinate 5,093,691 of NW_018742204.1, read as the reverse complement.
GTAATTTAAAAACAAAACATATACCATTCAAGTGTTCAGATTTTTTCGAACATCACGAAAAACTCTTCACACTTGGGGGGGGAGGGAGGGGTAATAATGCGAAAAAAATAAAAAAAAAACTTTAACACTCGTAGCACAGGTGTTGCGCGCAACTAAAACAGTTGCGCGCGGATGTCACGTACAATGGAATCAGTTGCGCGCGATAGGCTCGCCCAACCTTAGACGTTGCGTGCGCCACCTGATGACAAACTGTGAACCCAGAATTTTTGCGCGAGAATAAAATTGCGATTTTTTTTACTTGCGATATAAAGAGGGGCGTTCCTCGAAAATAACATATACTCGGAAAATAAAAATTGAGCTTTGATTTAAATTATTAAACAAAGTTTGATTAATTTTTCATTCAATTTCTACATAAGAGGTTGAAGAAAAATATAAAAAAATATAATACATTGCAAAGAACTACGCAAAGACCTGTTTTCGTAATACGAATACATATGCAATCTTTATGATTCGGTCAATATATATATATGTGTGTGTGTGTGTGTGTGTGTGTGTGTGTGTGTGTGTGTGTGTATATAAGCTCATTTTATTCCATTCGAAATTCAAAAAAAAAAAATAAGAGGCATTATTGAACTAGATAATAAATTAAAAAAAAAACATAGAGTGATTACACTTTATTCAAATTAAACTAATGACATATTGTGTAACACTCTAAGGTTTTACTATATCCTCAATTGTCATAGTAGACGGAGGATTAGTTTCCATTGCAGTAGTTTCAGCAACCTTAGAGCTTTCCCCTTTGCTCTTCTTTTTAACCCAAACATTGTTCTTCAATTTAGGGATTGGGGTCTTTGCAACTTGTTTTCCCTTTCCTTTGACAATTGTTGGGGTCTTCTTGCGAGTATTTGGTGAAGGTTCTTTAATCTTCACCCCTTGTTGTGCAAGTTTAAGAGGAGCCTTTCTCTTTGGTTCCATCGAACGATCCTTAGGAGATTAGAAGTCTAATTTTCTTCTCACTCATTTGTTTTGGCCATTAGGAGGAGTAGTGGTGACCGAATGCATCAAAGGTTTGGGTGGATTGCGAGCTGAGGCGGCTTGATTTTGTGATCGAGCCCTGTTTAGTTCACCCTTGTCCGCCGCATTCATCAAGCCTTGTAGAAGGAGGATAACACAATACTCCAGTAGGACTTTGTACTACCCATGAACCCATCTAGGGAGACTTGACCAATATTCCATCCAATGAGGCATCCTTTCAAGTTTAAAGATCACATCTTTATGAGCATCACAATCCTGAGGGGGGATAACTTGTTTCATTCCATATTGTCTCATCACCCTACAAGGAAAGATGTAAGTAGTACTAGATAGGCCTAAAAGCCTAATATAAGGACAATAAAAACTATTTCCAACCATACTACTTATGTTCCACCAAGGAATCACAAAGCGTATGTTGGGAACCCCATGACATAAAAACGACGTCCATTCTTCTTCATTCTTGTGTTTGTAGAGAATTCGACGTCCAGGGAATGTTCTCACTCCATGAGCCTCAAAATTTTGTGGCTGTTCAACAATTTGCAAGCGCTCCATGAGCCAAATCTGAAAAAAAAGACGAAGAAAATTAATTTGTGACATTACACGAGCAGGTGGAGCGCACATCAAAATCAGTTGCGCGTGCCATCCGCGCGCATCGAAGAAGATTGCGCAGGACAGGCCAGCGCAACTTCCTAACTTCATTGCTTTACGGCGAAAAAAAAAGTACGTGTAATAGGAGTGGACTTCCCGTGCAACCATTCTCGTTAGGGTCTCCTCTAAGGCGATTCAAGCATAGAACGGTATCCGCCAAAGCTAAAGGAGCGGGTGAATGACATCCCTCTATTTTCTCTACTATGGACACCATGGAATAATCTCCGTATTCTTTACCTATCCTAAGTAAACAATGGACAACAAGACAATAACATAAAGCACGAATTTTATAACGTTGTTTAGTCAAGTTGTCACGAGGGGCGACGAAATGTGAAATAAATTGAATTAATCCACGCCTTCTACTTTTCCAATGTTAACCATAACATTGCCTCTCAAACAATTTTTTTTTTGAAAAACAGGTTTGGGATCTGACAAGTTAGGGGCATATGTCACAGGGAGAGTATTTGTAGGGAAGCCTAGTAGAGCCTCAAACTCGCCAGGTAATGGGACAATTTTATCCCCTTTAAAAAGAAAGAGATGGTGGTTCGAGTCCCAATGACTGACAGCAGCATGGAGAAAATCAAAGTTTATAACTAGTTGCATATAACTCAATAGAGGGTCAAGGTGGTATATTTTGAAGGCTAATTTATCCTGAGTCAAAAGGGAAGTGACCCATTGTTTCAGCCGTTGTTTAAAGGTTTTTGCCATTGATCAATGTAAAAAAACAAAGAGAAATTTATAGAGTTTAATTCTATTTAATTCTTTATAGCACTACTAAGCGAATAAATGCGAGATGATCAAAAGCCTACACAAAACCACGCTTAAATAGACCCAAGAGGGGCAACTTTTTGGAAATTTTCGCTCTAAGGAAAGTTCACCCGCAGGTGGCGCGCGCAACTCACGAGTTGCGCGCGCAACCAATTTACATGCGCGCGAAAACTGCGCGCAAGATATCCAGTTGTGCACGTCTTTTCTGTCGTGACATGTCGTTTTGATTTATTTTCGTATTTTGAACTCCATAATAACGGAATGTTGACGAAATCTTATGGATAATTATACGCTTAAATTTGTTAACTCTTGTGTCCTTTTTTATGCTTTATTTTATTTTCATTTTCTTTTATTTTCTTATTTTCCACTTATTTTCCTTTTTTCTTTCTTTCTTTCTTTTTCTTTTCCCCTTCTTTTTCACTTTCTTTTTCATGTCTTCTTTTTTTTTTTCCTTTTTTGTTATTTTTTTCGAGGGGGGTAAGTCGAGAACCCTTTCCCTCCCTCGAGAAAATTTTTGCTTAATTTTTGCTTTACGAAAAAAATGGAAACAAAAGTGTAGGGAATATTTCAAGCATTATCCCAAACTTGAACCCTACTGTGATCATACATTTAAGCATGGTGGCGTCCAAAGGGAAGGAAGCTAGAGCAAAAGAGTCTCCAACAAGTTTTAGGAACTTTTAAACCGTTCAAAAGGTGAAGGTTACACCCCTTAACGATCCAGGAGATCGTTAATTCCAATAGGTCAGGAACCATGACAGGAAGTTCGGGGATGAAGATACAAATCCAGCCTAAAAGAGATTGAACTTGCCCTAATAATAGGCCTCTACTTTATTCTTCTCGTATTCATGTGTGCTTTCTGACTAACATGCAATCAATAGGATTAACCTAAACCTGTTTATCTATATTGGTTGAATATTAATGCACAAATAAAACTATTATTGACGATCACTTGAATTATAATCAAACTAACCCTAAACAAGATTATTAATTATCTTATTAAGTGTGATTACAAGTACCAATTCCCTTTAAACATGCATAAAAGGCGTGATCAAGCAATAACAATAAATATAATCAAGAAACATAACATTAATATTCATAATAATAATCATAATCATAATAATAACAATTATAAAAATAATCATGTTAAGACATAATATTAATAACAAGATCCTTGGCATGATACTAATAAGATTAATAACAAACCCTAGCATATCACTAAACATCAAAGATCAAATATATAGCCCTAACATGATACTAACATGAATATTAAGAAAGACAATAGGAAGCATCGCAGTAATCATAATAAGCATATTTGATATCATAACCTTTTCCCTAAACATAATACTAGGAATCATCTTGTCATTCATAACATCAAACATCCTAACATGATACCAGGAATCATAATAACAACCTAGACATGATTTCTATATCATAATAACAATGCAAACAATTAAAGCACTTACTTGGCTAACTCGTATCTCTTTCTAATAACAAAATACACGCGTTAGTAACTTCAAGGAAAATAATAAACAAACAATTAAATTAAATAATAATAATTGAAAGAGAGATTTGGGACCAAACCCTCAGAAATTAAACCTTTCACGTCTAGGGCAAAGGCAACTTCGAACTTGGCTAGGTGTGTCTAGATCTTGTGAAAGCGGAATTTTGTTTGAGAAAAGCTAGTTTAGAAAAAAGAGAGAGATAGATTAATCAAAAACTTCTTGATGAGAGTAGGTGATAAGAGTTAGATGAGAAGAATTGAGAATTGATGATTGAAAACATAGGTTTTAGGAAGCTATTTATAGAGAAAATCAGCCGGATATGATAAAAAAAAAACAAATTAGAGTTTCGAAAAGAATAAAACACGATGCTGTCGCCAAACACGCGCCTGTCGCCAAACAACAGGGCTGTCGCCAGACGCTGGCAGGCGACAAACATGTCATATGGGGTTGCAATTAGTTCTCCACGCGTTTTCTTATTTTGATAAAATTTAAGCGTACGAGAGGTAAAACTGTAATTCCTTAAAAACACTTCTTTTATTCTAAATAAAATTCCTAAAAGTCAATTTATCAATGCTAATCAAATTAGGATACAAAAGAACCTTATAGAAGACTCTAGAAGACTATAATCAATCCTAATCGTATTAGGAATGATAAATCATAATAAGCCCTCCTCTAGATCATTGGGCCGCATATAAAGATCAAACCGGGCTCAATTAAATAATTTGGCCATAACTTCCTCATTATTCATCGGAATTGGGCTTATAATATATCGTTGGAAAGCTCTTTTCGAACCCGAACCAACTATACTATTATTGGACCTTTGCCATGGACCAAACCAAACTGGATTGGCTGTTTTCTTAAAATAGGTTTTCAAAAACAGAGAGAAAGAAAAAAATTAAAAACTAACCGCAACACTAGACTTTCCACACTTTCACTTCATTCAATTATCTTTCGACGTGAAAGATACTCATCACTGGGTTTGGTTTTGGGGAGACACAAATGGGTGCCTACAGAAGCCCCTACTTTGACTGAGTTTGGAAAAACGCAAGTTTTGAAAACAAAAGTCAAAGTGTCGATAGGGACGGAGAATGATTCAGAACGTTCTGCAATCCTAAATCATTCTTGTAGCGCCGATACCTGCAAACAAGCGTTAGTTAAACAGATAAGAGAGTTAAGAAACGCGTATCTTGCACCGTCGAGCACACGTCTCTGGGGGGTAACCGATTTGTGTTGCATTTGTTGTTGTGACAACCTTCCACAAGATAGGGAACGCCATCTTGCTGTTTTGATGTTCACTCGTCTCTGAACAATGGAGCTTTTTCTGGATATGTTCACGCGTCTCTGAACAAAGAGCTTTTGCTGGATATGTTCACGCGTCTCTGAACAAAGAGCTTTAACGATCTTCCTCAAGCTAAGGGATACCGCCTAAAGACTGCTACGCCTGTAACTGCCTCCAATTTCCGCTGTGATAGTCTTCGAAGATCAACGCCTGTCGATCCTTGATGCTGCTTGAAATTTGCCGTTGATGCTTTTGGTGATGACAATCCTCTTTTCTTTGGGAATAGTTGCCAACACAACTCTTGCATGATGTATGATAATCTGATTTAGGGAAAGTTATCAATGCTTTGTAACAATCCATCCTTGGAAATGTTGCCACGATGAAGCAGCAATCCGTATCTCGGAAAATTTGCCAAAATTCAATTTTGGGAAAAGTTGCACAATCTGTCATAAGAACTTTGCTACGATCGACAATCCACATCTTGGAGCATAACTCTTGAAAGCAATCCACCTTGGAAATTTTCCAATGCTATGCGACAACCCATTTAGGAAAATATTGCCACTATTGACAATTCGCGTCTTGGAACATTTGCGAAAAAGAGTCGATCGACAATCCACTTCGGGAAAATTTGCCATTTACTGAAATGAATGACAATCCACGTGGAGTAACCTTTGCCGAAATTTATGATGAGTAGAAACCTACGACAATCCTTTGGGAAATTTTGCCTTAGGAAATTATGTGTATAACAATCCAATCTTTGAAAACTTGCTGGCAAAGACAATCCGAACTTGGAAAAAATTGCCAACAGAGAAAGAGCACGACAATCCATGCTTGGAAACTTTGTCACAGATGACAATCCAATCTTGGAACATTTGTCGTTGTAGAAGATGTGCGACAATCCATATTTGGAAATATCGTCAGCTGGGGATGACAATCCAATCTTGGAAAAAATTGTCGTATAAGTGCTTGATTTTGAACCGATGTGTTGGTTCTTGTAATGAGCCAATGCTTAGGCGCTTAAGCTAAGTGAGACGATCGTCGTCAGGTCAATCACTTACTGCAATTGTAATCAAGCCGACTACTAATCATGTCAATTTTCTTATAGGGGCTAACTGGAGTACCAAGGAACCCGAAATTGCTGTAAGAGGTCCACATAACCTAATATGGGGGCCACGCATTGTGTCTTCGTACTGGCGCCTGCTGAAAGACTCTAGCGCCATGGTTTTCTTCTGTCGCCAAGCGACAGCCTTGTCATCTGGTGCTGGAGTCGGGTCTTCCCTATTTTGCTCTTGCTGCTGCTACTACTACTCGGTTTCACTCCGAAATTTGAACTTGGTCATTTCCTTTCAACCAAATCCGCTCAAATATTTTGTAAATTAAAGCTCTTCATCTCTAATTCACTGATCCATGTGACTCATGAAATCCGGGAATGTTCTTGCTTGCTGGGATGCACCTGCATTTATATTTTTGACTATAAGACTTTGCTTATCTAATTAGGGTTCACCTAAGACTTAGTGTTGCTTGACTCGACGTGTAACTTGATGTACTCAAATCGACTCTTGTGCATAGACTTACCTCGATGTGATAACACGACATGACTCAATGTGTACATGACTCGTGTGTGAATAGTGATGTGCAACTCGAAAATGAAAAAAAGCAAAAATTTTCCATCATTTTTGTGGGGTGGAGGGTACCAACTTTCTCTCGAAAAAGAAATACACGAAAAAAAAGAAACAAGCAAAGTTTTTTAAGGTGCATGTTGAATGACCTTAATCCGTTACCATTGTCTCTCATAGTATAAGGATTGTAACATCTTAGACTATCCTAGTTGACTCAATAATGAAAGTATGTAGGTAACTTAGGCACGGAGGCTAAGCACTTCATACTTTGTGATGCGATAACGATTACAAGTGATGAGTTATTTTGATATGACAAGGCATGATTTAGCGTTGTGTTAAGATTTCATGACAAAGGGTTCCTAAGGGAAGGACTATTTGGTCATGTATCTGTGCAGTGTGTGAAAGTGACACTAAAGTTAGGCCGCAAGGGCTAAGTGTGTGTAAAAATATATTATTTCAAGAAGAGTCAAATGATGGTGACTCTTTAGGCTTGGTAAGTTAATAATGTAGGGATCAAGCCCCCAAGTCTAGCTCTAAATGAAAAGGGATAAACATTGGAAATTCCTAGATATGATCAATTATGAGTGTAAATATGAATGTATTTTTATTACGGTCGCACCTCGATGTGAGGTTGCCTACGTATCCATTAGGAATCAGGTCGAAAGTAGCTCTAGCCGAACCTCGCACAAGTGTGTGTATACCTCAAAAAGGTTTTTTTTAAGGTTTGTAACGTGGTTAGGCTAAAGGTTGAAGAAAAAAAGGGATAAAAGCTCAAGACCCTAGATAAGCCCCCAAGGTGTGCAACCTTGCTTTTGAACCTTTATATTTTTATGCTTGAGGCTTTTAACTCTTTTTAGCTCTCTTTTTTTTTTTTTTTTTTTTTGCTCTTTTTTTTTTTGCTTTAGCATTTAATTATTTTATTTTTATAAGTGTGGGCAATCCCGATCATGCGGTCTATCACTCACTTGGCATTCATGTTTCTCAGGCACAGTACCGAGCACTCGATAAGAGACGCTATCTGAGACGTGTTCATATCAAAGACATGTTCATGTCAAAGACATTGGAACACTTGCCCTTTTGTACACTTTTATTTATTTATTTTTTATTTTTTGCTATTTTAATCTTTTGAAGTCACTCAAGCTTTTTATGAAATTGAGAATTGCATAAGTTTCACACCATCCCAACCCAAGGTTAGGTAGATATGGGTTGAAAAATGAAAGGTCTATTGCTAGACGAGGCTCAAAGTGGTTTATCAAAAAAGGATTGCATATTTGAAGGGTGAATTGAATGGTGATATGATGTGGCTACAAGGGGTGCCTCAAATCATTGGTATACCTTGTTCTTAGTTTGACATGGATTTTTTTTTATTTTTATTTTATTAATGCAATGCAATGGTCATATGCATATTAAAGGGGGAAAAACCTACAAAATAAATCTAAGGGAAACAAAAAAAAGGTGCCTATGCTAGACTTATTGGGGAAAGGAAGAATGAAAAAGAAATAGAAAAAGAGGTCATGAAATCTTGTCGTTGACGCTCGCCTCTTGTCTTGTGTCGTTTTCTTCATCATCACCTAGTCTTCTCGCTAGCTAGAGGCAATGGGATCTTGTTTGCTTCTACGAGATCTTAAATGAGATTTTGAAAACCTGTAGCATTCATCGGTGGTATGACCATTTCCTTGATGGTACTTGTAATAGGAATTGGGATCCCATCTTGAAGATCGCTTTTCTGGCGTTGGATCCCCGGTAGGGCCAATAGGTTTGATTAATCCGCTATCGTAGAGACGATCGAAATCAACATTGTAGGTCATTCCAATGGGTGTGAACTCTCTCCTGGGTTTCTTTTTATATCCTTGATTATCCATATCTAAGACACCGTTATGGTCAAAGGTACTAACATTGTTACTAGAGTGGGTGTTTTCGGAAGAAGAAGGATTGTCGTTCTTTTTTCCTTTCCAGCCACTGTGGTTACTATTGATAGTAGCTTTTTGCTTTGCGATATCATCTTCGATTTCAATTCCGATATAATAGAAGGCCTTGAAAGTATTCAAATTATGTTGATATTTTAAGTTCTTCGAATACTTCTCTTGGAGATTCTTGGTAAACATCCTCACAAATTCTTTTTTGGAGGGCACCTCAATCATCTTAGCGGAAGTTTCCCTCCACTTATTAAAGAAAGAAGTAAAGCCTTCATTCTCTTTTTGTCTTAGCATCTCAAGTTGTCTATAATCGATTTCGACTTGAATATTACATTTATATCTATCAATGAAAGCGTTTACAATAGCATCCCAAGTAGAAGTTTTCTCTTTGTCAAAGGAAAAGAACCATTGTTGACAAACGGTTTCAAGAGATAAAGAAAACAAGGAATGAAAGACTTTCCTATCAATCCCCTTAATGTTCATTATAGTTTCAAAGGCTCTTAAGTTGAAATAAGGATTATTTGTTGCCTTGAACTTAGGAATGTCAGTGGCACTGAATTTGTACGGAAGAAGCTCCTTGTCCACCGAGACCCCTTGCGAGCTAATGCCCTGGAATTTATAGTCACTAGATATCTTGCTCAAGCGTTCTTGCATGAGCTCCATTTGTTGTTGCTTCACAGGGTCATTTATTTTGAGGGTTAAAGCCTTCAACACCTCAGTCACGTCAGCCATTTGCTTCTTATGTTCATTGACTTCTTCTTGACTTTCCATTATCTTCTTAGCTTTTCTTTTTGACCAACCGGTTTATCAAAAAGTTGTAGTTGAATAAGGGTGTTGTCTTTGATTAATTGCACTTCTCTCCTTGACCAAGTACTATGGAAAGGGAAATTAGGGATAAGTTTTATTATTTATTTTGACTCAAGCTCTATTCAACACGGAAGAGAATGTGAAAGAGAATGGAAATAGATTGGACCCCCTACTTGAATGACGGAAAACGATTCATGCATGAACCTAAGACATGGTCATGGTGACATATGCACAAACTGTGTGCTAAGACTAGTGAGTATAGGTGACATGCTTTGACTCTTGTGTTAGACTATGTGACTAGACTCAATTAAAGACTTAACGAAGGTACTATTATTAACAAAATAACCGAACTGATTAGCAAATTATTTAATTAGACTCATCGTGATGACTCGAGCAAAATGCTGAACTGTCGCCAAAGCAACAGGACTTTCGCCGCACTTTGCAGTGCAACGCCATATGACAAAGTAGTCGCCAGGCGTTGCACAACATAGTGTGGCGCTGCTGCCGCAATCGTGGCGCCATTACTGGAGTGTTAATCTGGGACTTGTAGACACCTAAAAATGTCTTCCCAAAACCAAACCCGATGATGAACAATCTTTCACCGCCACTATTGGTCGGGTTCATTATTTAATCCCGAGAGTGCTTTAAAAATCGTATTTAATTAAATTCAATTTTTGAATAGTCCATGGATTAGTCTTGATGTTTGGTCAAAGCATAGTTTTAATTTTAGCCCAAACTTATTATTTAATTTTAGCCCAAACCTTTTTATTTTATTTTATTGTTTTATTATTTATTTTGGCCCAAACTTTTTATTTATTTTAGCCCAAGTAATAATAAAATCAGAAAATGCATTGAAATTATCAAACGACACTTAAAATGCTGAACGAAATTAGGGTTGAAAATGAATGTAGACGGAAAAGCAGACTGAAAATTCTCGCGTCACGGCAACAGTTCACCGTGTCACGGGAAACTTTCCCGTCTAACGGTGGGGTTACCCGTGACACGGGAAACCTGCTGTGACACAGGAATTTCCGTGTCCTTTCCGCGTAAACCCTTAACGCGTTTTCTCCCCCGTTCACTAAATATTTCCCGCGTCACACAAAATGTGCACCGTGTCACGGGAATGTTTCCCGTCTGACGGTGGGATTTCCCGTGTCACGGTACACTTTGCCGTGTCGCGGTATACTTTTTTTAGGGTTTTTATCATTTTAGGGTTCCGTGTATTCCCTCAGCACATTTTTTCTATAAATACCCCCTCATTTCTGATGTACGGGGCATCAATTAATTCTCTATTTTCTCTCTCTTCTATGCTCTAGCCTAAACACTAGCCTACCCTTATTATTTCAAAATTCCTCCTTCAAGCACTACCAGGAGTCCATACTTTACTCGTGGTTCTGTCCTTAAGCCAAGGCGTGAAAGGTAGAACTGGTTGAGGGTTTGGCCCCAAATCAACTCTACTTTACTTAATTTAATTTAATTATTGTTTTATTATTATTTCCTTGAAGTTACTAACTCGTTTATTATTTTGTAGTTGCAAGCAAACAGAATCAAAGAAAGAATTATGATCCTTTTATTTCTATTATTTTTCTAACGATTGTATATTGTTGGAATTATTATTGTTAAATTGCTTCCAATATTAATGTTTATTCTATTATTATTATGATCACCACATTGCATGTTTAAAGGGAATATGTAATTGAAAATCACGCCTAATAAGATAATTTGGATGACCGGTTTAGGTTCCTTTTTAATCTTGTTATTAATTCAAGTGATCACAATATTTTAGAATTATATGTTGCATTAATATTCAACCAATTTAGCATAATAATAGTTTGGAGCAAATTGAATCTCTGTTTGTATGCCTTTGAGATCGCAGGAATCACTTTTCACTATAAAAATCGAGTGGAGGCCAATACGGGCGAATGTGACTCCATGACTCACTTCGTACCATCATCCCCGATCCTCCTTTTGTGGTTCCGAACCATATGGAGTTAGTAATCTCATGGATTATGAATGGGGTGTAAAATTCACGGGTCAATCGTTGTTGCCTTCATTGTCCCTTTATCGTGGTTGCCTTTTATGATCCGTGAACGGTTTACAAGTTCCTTAAAAACTTGTTGGCGGCTCCCTACTTTCCTTGTCCCTAATCGTATTATGTCAATTCCCACTTCCTATGAGTGCCAAGCATATTCACACATGCTTTAACGTTGGCGCACTTCGAGCGACGCCTACAATTTTGCGACTCCACTGGGGAGGATTCTTGGTTATTTATCGATTTGAGTGATCGGTATTTAATTAAGATGAATGGATGAGACTTGAAAGATTCTTGAAAAATATTCCTGTGATTAATTTGGCATTTTTGCATATGCTTAGACATTTTAACGTCGCATTTAGGTCTGTCCCGTAGGAGAAATTGAATAACTTGATTGCGTACGAAGGAAAACAGGGCACCTGTCAGATTTTCTGACTGCTGTGCCACGGCAGAATCTGTCGTGTCACGGTACAGTGCACCGTCTGACGGTGTGCAGTACCGTGGCACGGGAATCTCTGCCGTGTCACGGCAGTCCTAACATCAGTCTGGTGGCTTGTTTTATCTTCTCACAGTCAACTTCATTCGATTTTTGTGAAAAAACGTGTGTGTTCTACATGCGTCTTAGCCCCGGGGGATTTAAGCTCTATCAACCCAAAAATGCTCATGGCAATAAAGGTTCATCCGAGTTATTAAATCCACCCAGACCATGGAGTCGAGTTCGATTTCATCACGAACTCGCGGAGCCGCCCGTTGGCATACACCCTCAAGGGAGGCTGCCTTGCTAGCGCGTCCAAACGCTTAACCATGATACCCTTTTGACACCCAAAGCTTGACCAATAGTTGAACATAGATCTTGACCCTAGGTTGCAAACTTTTTTTACATCATCGTGATTAAATGCTACATAGTTTGTTTGGTGCTAACCTTCATGTGTTTACTTTTTTTTGTTTAATCCATGACCGAGGGTTTTTATTTCCACATAGTAATTAGTACGGACCTAAAATTGACTAAAATCTGGAAAAACTCACAAAAAAGACCTGGAACTGAGCACCGTGTCACGACAAGTCCTGCCGCGCCACGGTGAACAGTGCCGTGACACGACGTTTTCTACCGTCTGACGGTAGACTGCACCGTGTCACGACAGTCAGTACCGTGACACGGTGCCCAAGGGAACTGTCCTGTCAGTTTTTATACGTACGTATGTGGTTTATGTGTCCAGTTTGGTGTCATGTCTAGCTGTACGGTCATAACACGCGTCCACAACCTCACTTAATCACTCACATGTCGTGTTCACACACTTTATTCCGTTAGTCATGCACCATTTCATGACTGTATTTTAGGGTAGTCTTTTGCGTCGTTTTTTTTTTCGGAGTAAGTCGGACAGTATCATCCCATTTTTTTTAAAAAAAAACAAAAAATAAATAGAATTTCAAAATTCAATTTTTTTTATTTTTTCCGGATGGGTTAAGGTTAAGTTTGGTCATTAAAGGTGTGTTTGTTTCGGTGTCACAACACTTGGTCAAGGAGCAGGGGGAGATTGTTACGGTTCGAGTCAATACCTCAACAACCTCTTATACCAAAGAGGCGTACAAGGAAACCACCACAATCATCTCCACAAGATCCATCTCCAGTCTACTTTCAACCAATGGCTACTAAGGAAGATATCGAGAATATCAACAGGACAATTGAAATGTTGTCTAACATGATGCAAACACTCACCACTAGAGTCAACACGGTAGAGCAAGACAATCAAAACAATGTCACTACCGCTGCAATGGACAAGATTAAGGAACAGATAAGTAAGATTTCTGAAGAATTCACTTATGTGGAACAACCGGTCGCCTCTTCGTCCATAAGAGACAAGCTTCCTGAGAAGTTTTCCACTGTTGACATTCCCAAGTCCAGGCCTACTAATAATCCTCTTTTCCATTTGAAGGCTATTTCTGCAACCATGGCTCTTAAGGGAGTAGATGTGACACTCTTCCCTACAGTGTTCCCTCTTTCCTTGGAGCATGCCCGTCAACAGTGGTTCTACTCTTTGGAATCCAAACATGTTGCGACCTGGGAGGATGTTGCTAAAAGCTTTATGAATCGTTACAAGTGTAACATTCAGGCCAAGACTTCTGAACGTGAACTCTCCATTCTCAAACAGAAAGAGGATGAAGGCTTCACCACTTACTTAAGTAGGTGGAGGGAAACAGTCGCGCTCTTGGTGGATCCCCCTAAGGAAAAAGAGATGGTTCGCTTGTTCATTGCCAATCTGACTCATAAGTAAAAGCAACACTTGAAGTTTCTGCCTCTGAGTACCTTTGAAGCTGTATACGATATTGGGATCAATATCGAGGACGAACTGATGAAGACTGCTGGTAGCAACAATAATAACATCACTTGGAAAAACAAGAAGAACGACACTCCTTCTTCTTCATCTTCCAAGCCCAATAATGCTACCAACAATATCAATATCAATGATGTGCTGGCCCTTAATGCTTCTCCTCAAAGATTCCAAAGGCAAAGGAGGGTTTACACGCCTTTGGGAATGACTTATGATGTTGCTTTTGACCGTTTGCATGGTCAAGGACTAATTATGCCAATTGGACCATTTCCAGAACCTCGACCAGAGAATAGAACCGCTAGCTATGACCCTAATTCTTATTGCAAGTTTCATCAAGGTAAGGGTCATAATACTGAGAAGTGTTGGAGGTTGAAGGATGCGATCCAAGACCTAATTGATGCTACTCAACTTCTTGTCCCTCCAGGGGCAAGAAGCCTAACATTCAAACAGGTCCTCTTTCTGATGCTTTGGCTATCATGAGAGATGAAGTCTCCTTTGATCCTTCAATACTCATTCAACCTGTGAATGAACCTTTGCCGGAAGTTGTATTTGTCTCGAGTTATGAAGAAGTGAATGGAATTTGGGATAGTGATGATGAAGATGTCTATCTCAAGGATATAGCCTGTTCATCTCTTGACACAAAGTGAAGATGTTTGGGGAGACCTTGAGGTCAAGGTTCTCACCATAAGTGGACGGTTGCAACAACCTAGTCCACCTCCACCTCCACCTCCACCACAATCACATCCAATAGTTGATCCCATCGATCTTGTGAACAACGATGTGGTCAAACAATTACAAAAGACCAAGGTGGAAATGAATGTGTGGAAGCTTTTGGCCACCTCTCACGAGCATCGAAAGGCTGTGATGAATGCTCTGGTGAAAATAGGAGTTGATGATGATATGACTCCTCAGGGACTGGTCAACTTTCTCACTACTGAGTTGCCAAGTACTAATAATTTGATTTCCTTTTCTGACAAGGATATGCCCCCGGAAGGGGACCAACATAACAAAGCCTTACACCTCACTGTGGTGTGTAGGCAGATGAATGTTCCTATGAGCCTGGTTGATAATGGCTCTACAATCAATGTATGCCCACTCCGCTCTTCCTCTCTCTCTCTCTCTCTCTCTCTCTCTCTCTTAGATTTGCTTTCTTTCTCCCGTTCACTCGAGTTCAAGGGAGTTTAAGCGTTCAATCTCAGGTAATTTCTATTCTCATGCGAGTTTAATTTCGTTGTAATTTGTGGTAATCCAATCAATAGTGTATTTCGTGCTAATTGTGGAAACAATTTATCGTGGTATTGCGTTTGTACAAAATTTGTAGTGTATTTCGTGCTCAAATTCATGGTATTGCGTTTGTTCATGGAAAATTGACTGTTGAATGTTGATATGTGTCTTGAATTTGCTATGTGTGTGAGGATTTGTCACCACTCACCAGATTAACATGCTGTATAATCTTTATTAACATGTGGGTCGGGTTTTTGAATGGGGCTCCGACCCATTGGTTTGCTCTACTCCGTAATTGTGAATAAAAAAATATACCCGATAAACGTATCTGTCTCTCAGTTTTCAATTGAAGCGCACTTGACATTCTCCATTGAGACGCCCTCTAATACTTTGTACTTGTATCCTCCATCGAAGCAGCTACTGAGGTAAGTTGTTGTTTCTTTTAACCTAGGGTTTATCTTTGATTTATTTAATTTAATTTAATTGTATTGCAGTAAGTTTAGGGTTCGAAAATCTCATAACCAGCTATTATGTTGCTAGAAAACTAAATTATGTGACAAATTTTATAATTGAATCAAATATCAATTTGATAAGAATTAAATTTTGTTGCTGATGTATTGCAGAACCCTTTTATGTTAGAATTTATCTATGAAATTACGTATTGACGTTCATTGCTTTAATTAAAACAATATAGATTGAGTTTGATTGATTGGTGAGATAATGAATTAGAAATAATTGATGTAAAGGTCGACTTGATATAGGATTGGTTGGGTCTTCTTACTCTTATACTTTCGAATAAATCGAATATTTTGATTGAGGTAAGGAAATTTTGATTTTAATGTTATGTTTATAAATTTTTACTAGTGGTTGTATTTTGGAAATTGTGAAAAGATTTGAATTTTGTAATTATATGTGAGAGTCATTAATGTGCTCTTGTTTCTTTATTCATTTCTAATATGAACCGTAATGGTGACTGAAAAGATAGAATCTGATGTTGAAGTGGGTTGTTGCTTATTGTATTTCCGTTATTCGTCCGGATATTTTTGAGGTAATTATTTTGAGTAAAATAAAGTGGTGATACCCAGTTTTTGTTGATGGTAGTGTTTTATGTTTTGCTTTGCGTCCATCCCAAAATCTACAGCAAGCTTGGGATAATCACAGGGGAAGCAGTTGATATTGGATTGGTGGGATTGAGTACAGTGAATTAAAAATCCACTATACTTAGAAGCAGGTGTTTTTGTTTGTTTAATAAATAAATTTTTTGTTAATTTATTTTAAATTTATCAAATTAGACTATATAAGGGTTTGTAGCCTTTTGGTTGGACTAAAAAATCTTGTGACTGGTTAGGCCTACCTTCAAGTTAATTGTGGATGTAACACTTTCTAATCTAGGGACATTTTTGGTTAAAGTTGACAGGTTTTGAATTTGGCAATGTGTTGTTGCCTTGTTGATTTTAAAATAGGAAATCTGTCCTATTTCTCAGTTGTGCAAAATGTGGAGAACTTAGTCAGTTTTTGGTTGAATACCATCATTTTGTCTAAATACTTATTGGTTGGTAACAGGTGTATTACAGTAGGTGTGTGCTCATATTAGATATGTATAAAAATATTTCTGGTATTGGTCTAAGTGATATGTCATGATTATTGTAGCCTTTGGGTTCTCTTGCATCAAAGTTTCAATGGAATGGGTGATGAGCAAACAATCATAAATAAAAAGATAGTATCACTTTTTATTGTAGGCAAGCTTGGAACTTGTTTTATCAATTAGGTGATGTTTAGTTCAACTTATGTAAGCAAATAACTTTTTATTTATGTTTGTTTATCACTAAATATCTTTAATTTTGTACTTATAATTGTGAAAATTCACATTTGAAAAGTAAATATTAATATTAATATAAGTCTAATGACATCTTATTTGATAATATATTTTTTCCTTAAGGGAATGTACAATTAAGGTCCAAATTTAGTCAGTTTAGGAGATTCCTTAGTCATAGGCTTGTCGCGTTATCTATGAAATTATATTTTTATTTTATAAAATTTCTTTAGAATCTGCAAGCAAAAAGTTCAATGGTATTGCTTGAAATGTTAACTGTTTCCGATTTCCTTTTTATCTTTTGTTTGTTTCCATTTCAAAATCTTTATTGTATTATCTTAGAGGAAATGTATAACAGTATAAGGGAATCTTTTAAGATAAGAATGATTTACTTATGGTTTTCAAGGTGGAAGTGCTTTGGTGGGCTGTAACCAAGAAAGATATCGTGTGGATATATATTGATATAATTAGGACGTTTATGCAGTTGTTTGGACTAGAGTAGTAGAGTATTGGAAAGACAAGTGGGTTATTTATTGCAATTGGGATACATCATAGTTTTACACATGGCCCTTTTTATGTCTTAGACTCATAGTTTAGAATAAGGCAAACTAGATAGAAGGTTTAAAAGAGTGGCAAAGTTATCAGATTGTGAGGAGTAGACAAAGAGTTAGAGAAGACCAAGAGTTCTTTGTTGGGTTTCCACTTTACACCACCCTCGTTTTCTTGCTCCTTGTGTATTCTCTCGGCTTCTCCAACTTTCACTCTCACTTTCTATTTTTCTTGCTTCATATTTCGAGTATGGTTCCTTATGAGTTAGGACCACACATGTTGGCCAAGCACATATCTTTTTGGGACTATGTCTTTTGTTGTTTCTGATGAAATTTATTTGTATGTAACTACAGAAGTTTTACAGCTGTAAGTAATGGAGAATTGTGGGAACGGTGAAATTCCTGAAGATGCAAATGAACGTAAGTTTCCTCATTTTCTTATCCGTTGTTTCTATATATTGGCCTTGTTTAATGTAGCAATGATCTGTTTGGGGTTGGCTGGTCCATTTGATCAGTGTTAATGTTTATACTAAGTTACTAACCAAGCATTTCAATTTTGGCTAAAAAAGCAGGTAAATAAGTTTTTGCAGTTAGTTTATACATTTAGCTAAAATTGCCTTTGACAAAATATATACTTTTGGCTGTTTGACTTTATAAGTAAGTAACAGTGATCAAAAAAGGCTGTAGCCTGGTTCCATTTACCAAACAAGTCCTGTATTAAACTGTCCTGAAGCTACAATAGTTATTGAGGTTTATATCTTAGTCTACTTGTTAATATCTGTAGTGTCTTTTTTGCTATCAGATTGCCCAGGTACTCAATCTGAAGAAGCAGGAAAGTCAGATGCCTGCCAAGGTTGCCCAAATCAACAAATTTGTGCCACTGCACCCAAAGGCCCTGATCCAGGTAAACATATGCTGTTAGATACTAGATGCTGTATAAGCAGATTGTTATCGAGATTGATTAGAGTGTTAAACAATCTTGAAATATTTTGTGCTTTGAAATTCAAACACCTGCCACTTGATATTGGAGTGAGGTATAGCTTTTTTGCTCAAATTTTAAAGAGACATGAAGACGTCGAATGGAACATTTTCAATATTTTAGATCTTTATTAATTTATGATGTTAATGTTACAAAAAAAAAAAGAGTATATTTTGTAATTTGAAACTTCGAATTAACCTATATTATTCCATGAAATGGCACAATTTGAGCATTGGTTTTCTTGGAACTACATTCCACTGGTGTACATTTTGTTTTTATGTTGTGCGCCCTGTACTTGTAGGAGCTTGTGTGACTGCACATTTGAGACATTTGATTTGGCATGAGCTTCTCGCTGGGAAAGAGATGAATAATTACCATGCTTGGCTACTTTAGTCTCTTTAACATCTTTTGAATGTTATTGATTTGTTGTGTGTTTATTTTTGTCAGAATGCTATGTAGTTGTTTGGGTCACTGGTGTGGACATGGTTTTTTGGATTGAAACTGCATATTGCTTGGTGTGTTTTTACTAATTTTATAGTCTGTTCATCATCTTATGATGCCTCATGGATACATCCAATAACATTGACACTGTATTATAGCTCCTCTAATAAGCCATTGTATATCTGTGTTGTTAATATTGGCTGAATTTTATATTGATGGTCTACAGATAAGTATAGTATTTTGGTTGGTGGACTGAGTGGGTTGTAGAATATCAAACAATGTACTAATTTGTTAATCTTGTTAGTTGTCAACTTGTCATATACTTTAGGCGACAACAACCTTTTGTCTGCAAGCTTCCTAATATTCCATGACATGCTACTTTGTTTGACCCTTGCCATGCTACTATTGTTTTTGCTCCATTGATGCACTACCTCCTTGTTTGTGCTCATGTCCCTTCACCTTAGGCTTCTTTCTTTACTTCTTTAACTTAACATTGACTTGAAATTGGAACATGCCATTGACTTGTTTGCTAGATCTTTATGCATACTACAATAATGAGACAAATGCCATCTAGCACAATTTTATTTACAGAGGGGTTTAGGCCTTGAACTTGCTATCTACCTTGGTGAATGCTTAAATTTGCAACCTCTTGCATTACAACAGACTTTTTAGTCACTTTGCCTATAATTTATGAGCTTTGGGTACTGATCTTGTTCACTTCCCTCCCAAATGCTTGTGACATACACCTTAATTGTCAGGTGATCTCTCCATAGGCATTTATTCCATGACTCTGATAGAGAATAAGAATTTTGTTTGACTGGATTTGTCTGTTTCTCCTAGCAGTTGGCCACCATCTAGGCTTTAGTGGGGCTATTGTCATCCAGATTGGGTTCCAGAGAGGCAGAGAACATAGTGGTGGCACATATGAGGACTAAATAAAGAAAATAAAATTCTCCCCTGACTTGTTTAACTGATTGTATAAATAAGGTTTTATTTACTATCAATGATATTCTTGCTCACTTTCACCATTTTTCAAACTTTTTCAATTGGTTATCTTGCCATGTCCTTTTTTCTTTGTCTGACAAATCCATATGACAATTCATGTTAGCCGATCTCAAATCATTTTGCTATTAAGGCTTTGTTGTTGTATTATTAATGATACCCTTGCTCTCTTGTTGTTGGACTAGGTAATGTTATATTAGATATGTTGGCTCTTTGTGGCCTTTTTTTTTTTTTTTTTCCTTGAAATATGGTATGTCCAAATGTTATCATTCCAAGACCTCTAATGGTTATGTTTTTCCATCCTTTTGCAGACTTGCTTCCAATAGCAGAGAGAATGGCAACAGTGAAGCACAAAATACTGGTTTTGTCAGGCAAGGGAGGGGTTGGCAAGAGCACATTCTCTGCTCAGCTTTCATTTGCCTTAGCAGCCATGGATTACCAGGTCGGTTTACTTGACATAGACATCTGTGGACCGAGTATACCAAAAATGCTTGGCCTAGAAGGGCAAGACATCCATCAGAGCAATCTTGGATGGTCTCCTTGTTACGTTGAGTCCAACCTTGGTGTCATGTCCATTGGGTTCATGCTTCCTAATCCAGATGAAGCTGTCATCTGGAGGGGCCCTCGCAAGAATGGTCTTATCAAGCAGTTTCTCAAGGATGTGTATTGGGGAGAACTTGATTATCTTGTGGTCGATGCTCCACCGGGCACCTCTGATGAACACATTTCAATTGTTCAATGCCTTCTAGAGACTGGCATAGATGGTGCAATTATTGTCACAACTCCACAGCAAGTATCTTTGATTGATGTACGGAAAGAAGTAAACTTCTGCAAAAAAGTCGGTATTAAGGTCCTTGGGGTGGTAGAGAACATGAGTGGCTTATGCCAACCATTGAGAGATATTAAATTCTTGAAGCAGTCAGGGACTAGTGAACAAAGCGATGTCACCGAATGGGCTTTGCAATACATGAAAGAGAGAGCACCCGAGTTACTGAATTTTATGGCATATAGCGAAGTTTTTGACAGTAGTGGTGGTGGTGCCATGAAGATGTGTCAAGAAATGGGGGTCCCTTTTCTTGGTAAAGTGCCATTGGATCCCCAATTATGCAAGGCAGCTGAAGAAGGCAAATCCTGTTTTGAAGATCAGAAATGCACTGCAAGTGCTCCTGCACTAAAGAGCATCATAGAAAAACTTATCCCGAAAAGAGCAGCAGAGAATGGTGTATAGAGTATTATCTTTTGTCTGTTCTGATAAGTTAAGGATAGTCATTTAGTTGAATGGGAGCATATCTATATGAATGCCCCTGACCTTTTCTTTGCTTTGTGTAATTGGTGTGACTATATATGTTTTTACCCTACTTGTATCAATTTTTGCTAATTAAACAAAATCCGACACATTACCTGCTTTGACTATATCTACAGCTATCAATGCTGAGTTTAGTATGTTTGGAAGCGATACAATATTGTGCTCTGCAGCTCAGCTGCTCACGTACATGTACTTTGTATGTTGTAGGTAGGGCCAGGGACGCAGGGCATTCCAAAATTCCAAAATGTTAAGAGGATACTATACGTTGGCCTAAATTTTAGGAAACGCTTGATAATAGTTGAGGACTTGTTCGTAAGTGTTTTGCATCTGGAAGCTGTAGGGTTTAATAATCTTATCGAGTAAAGTAGTCGCGAGCAAATCAAACTTGACTTTATTCGATTCCTTGACTCAACTCGGCTAGATTTGAAACACTGATAATCACGAATTGAACAAGCTTTAGCTCAAATTGATATGCTCGTGAGCAATTTGATAACACATTTTATTACGGAGTAATATATTATTTTTTCAAAACAACGTTGTTAAAATACACTTAGTAAGAGTTAATTTTCTTATTAAAAAAATTGTTGAGTAATTTTCTAATAATAATGTCCATGATAGCTAGAAGAACCTAAATTTTAATGAGAAGATCGAGCTAATCGATTCCTCTCGAAACTTTACTGAGCACAAGTCGAGCAAGCTATTATTAACTTTTAGTAAGTGACGAGCACAAGTTGAGCATGTGTAAAAAGTTTTCGAGTCAAGTAAGGTACTGACTCTTGAATGATGGACTCATTCGATGAGCACCCCAATATCAATATCTAGTCCTAATACTGAAATCAAATTAAAACCGACTTGTTAAATCCATGACTCCTTCCGTGTTTTAATAAGTGTTATACTTTTTTTTTTTTCAAAAAACTATGGTTAAATGTTACATCTATCTCGTTTCATGGTTCCCATCTAAATCAACTACGTAGTACTACTTTTTCTTTTATTATTATTATATTTTTCCTCTCACATTCATTACTTTTTAATAAACTATTAACCCTATTATCTTTCTTTTATAACTAGGTTAGAACCTGTGCTATGTACGGTAAATTTCAATAACTAATTTTAAAATTAACATTATATTAATTTTTATTTTTTGACTTTAGTATGTTATATTCCTACCAGTTGAATGCTGAAAAACGACAAAAATGACGGAAAAATATCACAATAAGAATAATCAACATGGCAAGTATTTTTGAAGTGTTCATAGAGTATTAATTATTGATTGAAATTCTAATCATAAATTGTTCAACAATGAAAATAACAATTAATAGTATCATTTATTGATTTGATATTCGCATTTAATTCTTGTAGTAGCTTCTATTATATAATTAAAATAAATCAAGAAAAAAAACATTTAATCTTGTTGTAATAAACATATGTAGTACGGAGTACTTATTATGTCTTTTCTTAAAAACACGTCCAAATCAAATTATGTTAAAAAATGTTATTTTTATACTTTTTTTTTTTGCTTAAATATATAGTTGCCAATATGTTTTATATTAGAAAGATACTCCCCTGTATTTTTTTTATTTGCATCACTTTTTTTTATGGGTGATTTTTTTTTTAAATGCATCACTTCTATATTTGGTAACTTTATACGAAGTACTATATTTTATCATTTTCTCTTTTACTTTAAACCCCATTCAAATTATTTTATCATTTCTCTCTCTTTCATGGTCCCCACTTAAATAATAAAATTATTAATCTTCTCTCACATACCTTCTCTTTCATGGTCATTATCTTACTTTTACAGTTTCATCTGTATCCAACACTTTTACCCTTTTGACCTAATTTTAGTCCCAAAATGATTGACTCATTTGCATTAAAATACCCACCAACTTACAATAATATTTGTGCAAAATTAGTTTCCCCATATAATTTGTTTTTTCATGTATTTTTAATGCTCCCTCCTTTTTTTTTTATTTTTTTTTATTTGCATCACTTTGGAATGCACAAAGTTTTAGGAGAGTAATATAATATTGTGAGTGGGTAAATAAATTATTATAGTTAATGTAAGATGGTGACCATAAAAGAGAAAGTATGTGAGAGAGGATATATATTTTTATTATTTTAGTGAGAACCATAGAAGAGAGTGAAATGATAAAATAGAGTATAAGGTAACAAAAAAAAAAAAAAAAAAAAAAAAAAAAGTGATGCATTAAAAAAACACCCAATAAAGGAAAATGATGCAAATAAAAAAACGGAGGGAGTATATAGTTATTGATTTTTTTAATAATCCAACTACCCCACTTACCTCGATCCTGTTTGGTAGTAAGCTTATTAGGGGTATATTAGCTTATTTGACTAACTTTAGCTGATTGACTAGTCAAACAAGCTAATACAAGTGTTTGGTAGTAAGCTTATTGAAAGAGCTTTTCCATTAAATAAGCTCTTTAGCTTATTCATTAATTATTGTGAAATGACACTTATAACCTCATTTAATTTAAAATCGTATCTAAACTACCTACCCTACAATTAGCTTATTGATCATTTCACATACTCAATCACCTTTAAGCTATCAGCTATTTACCAAACACTTTTATTTAATCAGTTAATACAATAAGTTAGTCAAATCAGTTAATAAAATCAGCTAGTCAAAATCAGCTAACTCAATCAGTTTCAGCTTTTAGCTTTCTCCCAAATAGGGCCCTCATGTTTTATTTATGTCAATTAAATTGCCTAAAATTATGTGTTGGTCAAACTGTAACACTTAATAAAATACGGAGAAAGTACTGTCTATAATTCCTCTAATTTCCTTTAAAAAAAATATTTTTTTGTAAAAGAAAAAACCCTCGAAATCTGACTTTAAACACAGTACTCCACTACTCCTTTTAACAAATTAAACCCGAAATTGATCTTGCTCACCAATTATGGGTAGTGTATGTCAAGATTTGTACAATTGTTTCGTCTCTTTATTAAAAGGGTATTTCTAATATTATTATTCACATAATAAAAAATATAGGCTTCTATAAAGGGACGGAGGACTTAAGGAGTACTCCATATAAATTACTCCCTAGTTCGTACAAATGACCATTACAACTTACGTAGTGCCATTAACCAAATTAAAATTATGTGGTCATTAGTTCATTACCCCTTAATCCCTTATCTATATCTATATCTATATCTGTACTTAGTATTTAAAAACAAAAACCATAATTTTTCATATGACACATGTTATCACAAGTCACTCACTACCACATATGACACATGTCACCCCTTTAAATCTTTTTGTTTAAGTCTTTATACATTCTATAACTTGCAAATTCAATTAAGAAAATGAAGTGTTTCATTTCCATCATAATGAAACAAAGTTGAACCAAATAATATACATCACAAAAAAATATGAAGTGAATTATACAAAAATTGTCTTTTCAACTAATAGACTTAAAATAAATTTAAACCAATATGTCATTTAGGGTGTAATCTATTCACCTGATTTTTACTTATCTGAACTTATCTGAACTTATCAACCCTTATCTGAACTTATCTGAACTTATTTGAACTTATTACACCTTATTAACACTTATTTTCACTTATTTGACCTTATTAAACCTTATTAACACTTATACGACATTATTTGATAACAACACTACTATTTTATAGTTTAGAAATAGTAAAAATTCTCCTTTGGTTTTGTTGTTGATCTGACTTTCATTCTCATTAAATTCCCTATGTTTTTTTTCACAAAAATAATAAACTTGTTGATTTGCTTAACTTTTATATAAGCAAAATTTATCTAGTCTTACCATAACTTATGAGTATAACGTTACTTTAATTTTATTTTTTATGCAAATGTTACTTTATTCTTATATGAAATCATGATAATAAAACACATAAAATTTTACAAAAAAAAAAAAAAGTGAAAAGCAATCTTGATTAGCGTGGGTAATAAATTTCAAGCGTTATAACCCCTAGATTGAACCCCACTGTGATCATACACTAAAGTACGGTGGCATCCAAAAGGGAAGAAGATAGAGCAAAAGAGTCGCCAACAAGTATTAGGAACTTGTAAACCGTTCACGAGGTGAAGGTTACACCCCTTAACGATCCAAGAGATCGTCAACTCCATAAGGTCTTGAACCAAATAAGGGTTCGAGGATGAAGGTACAAATCCAACCGAGATTGAACCTGCCCTAATAATAGGCCTCTACCTTATTCTGATCGTATTCATGTGCGCTTTTTGAATAACATGCAATCAATAGGATTAACCCTAAACCTGTTTAATCTATGTTGGTTGAGTATAATGCACAAATAAACTATTATTGGCGATCACTTGAATTATAATCATAATTAACCCTAAACAAGATTATTAATTATCTTATTAAGCGTGATTACAAGTATCAATTCCCTTTAAACATGCATAAAAGGCGTGATCAAGCAATAACCATAAAATCATCAAGCAACATAATAATCATAATAAATATCATGATAATAACAATCATCATAACAATAATCAAAATAATAACAATCATATTAATCATAATAATAATCATCATAATAACAATCATATTAATCATAATAATAATCATGTTAATCATAATAATAATAATTATAGAAATAATAAAATTATAATCATGATCGAAACAATTATAAAAATAATCATAAATCATGTTAAAGCATAATAATAGCAAGATCCTAGGCATGATACTAACAAGATTAATAACAAACCCTATCATGTCACTAAATAATAAAAGTCAAATCTTTAGCCCTAACATGATACTAACAATCATAAATATTAGGAAGAACATAAAAGGCATCATAACGATCATACTTAATATTAAAATTACCCTAGACATGATAATAGGAATCAAAATAACAATCTAAGCATGAGCTCTATATCATAACATCAATAAAAACCATTAAAGTACTTACTTTGATGCCTCTACCTCTTTCTAATAACAAAATACACCCGTTAGTAACTTCAAGGAAAATAATAAACAAACAATTAAATTAAATAATTGAAAGAGAGATTTGGGACCAAACCCTCAGAAATTAAACTTTTCACGTTTAGGGCGAAGGCAACTTCGAATATGGCTAGGTGTATCTAGATCTAATGAATGCGGAATTTTGTATTTGAAAAGCAAGTTTAGAAAAAGAGAGAAAGAGATGGATTAGAAGAGAATGCGAGAATTGATGATTGCGAATGAAAACTGGTTGTAGTCAATGAAAACGGAGTTTTTACGACGTTATTCATAGAGAAAATCAGCCAAAAAGATAAAATTATTAAAACAGAGCATTGGCGCACAGAAAACCGAACCAGCGCCAACACTGGCGCCAGGCGCTACAGCTGGCGTTTGGCGCTGATTTCAGAAATTCACGCGTTTTCTAAAATCAGATAAAAATTATCGTACAGGAGGATAAAATCGTATTTTCCTCAAAAATGCTCTTTGATTTAAATTAAAACTCTAAAAAGTCAACAAAAGTCAATTTATCAATGCTAATTGAATTAGGAATGAAAAGAACCTTCTAGAAGAATCTAGAAGACTAAAACCATTCCTAATTGCATTAGGAATGATAAATCATATTAGGCCCTCCCCTAGATCATTGGGTCGCATATAAGGCTCAAAACGGGCCCCGTTTAGTAAATTGGCCATAACTTCCTCAATATTCATCGGAATTGGGCTTATAATATATCGTTGGAAAACTCTTGTCAAGCCCCATCCAAATACACTACTATTGGACCCATATCATGGACCAACCAAACTGGATTGGCTGTTTTCTTAAAATAAGTTTTCAAAAACAGAGAGAAGAGAAAAGAAATTAAAACTATCCGCAACACTAAACTTTCCACACTTTCACTTTATTCGATTATGATTCGACGCAAAAGGTACTCATCACTGGGTTTGGTTTTGGGGAGACACAAATGGGTGTCTACAGAAGCCCCCACTTTGACTGAGTTTGGAGAAACGCAAGTTTCGAAAACAAAAGTCAAATTAGCGATAGGGACGGAGAATGACTCAGAACGTTATGCGATTCTAAGTCACTCTTGCAACGCCGATACCTGCAAACTAGCTTTAGTTAAACAGATAAAAGAGTTAAGAAACGCGTATCTTGCACCGTCGAGCACACGTCTCTGAAAGTAACCGATTTGCTGTCGCTTTACTGTTGTTTTGATGACCTCCTGCAAGCTAAAGAATGCCATCCCGCTTGAAAACTGCTACGCCTGTAACTGCTTCCAATATAGAAGACTGCTTCACCTGAAACAATCCTCCTCCGCTATGATAATATTCCACGTCCAAGGGAATACCATCGAAGATTGCTTCCCTTGAAACAATCCTCTTCCGCTATGATAATACTCCACGTCCAAGGGAATACTATCGAAGATTGCTTCTCTTGAAACAATCCTCATCCGCATTGATAATATTCCACGTCCAAGGGAATACTATCGAAGATTGCTTCTCTTGAAACAATCCTCAGTTGTTTGTGACAACTCTCCACAATCTACGGAACGCCACCTTGTTGTTTCGATGTTCACTCGTCTCTGAACAAAGAGCTTCTTTTTTATATGTTCACGCGCCTCTGAACAAAGAGCTTCTTTTTTATATGATCTTCTGAATGATGTGTCCACGCGTCTCTGAACGAAGAGCTTGATTATAGGATTGTCCACGCGTCTCTGAACAAAAGAGCTTGATTGATATGCCCACGCGTCTCTGGACAATAGAGCTTGATGGAAGAAATGTTCACGCGTCTCTGAACAAAAGAGCTTTGATGATATGCCCACGCGTCTCTGGACAATAGAGCTTGAATGAAATGTTCACACGTCTCTGAACAAAAGAGCTTTGATGGAGATGTTCACGCGTCTCTGAACAATAGAGCTTCGGTACTTGAACGTTTGTTGCGATAATATTCTGAAGAAATACTTTCGAAGACCAACGTTTTTCGATCTCTAAAGCTCGCCTGAACTTTGCTTCCGCTAAAACCAGTACGTCGGTGTCTCCGTGATTAGGCGCTTTAAGCTAAGTGAGACGATCTTTCATCAGGTCGATCACTTATTGCAATTGTAATCAAACCGACTACTTAATCATGTCAAATTTCTTATAGGGGCTAACTGGCGTACCAAGGAACCCGAAATTGTTGTATGAGGTCAAAATCACCTTTCTGAGAGGCTTCGAGCTCTGTCGCTGCTGAAATATCTCTGGCGCCAGAAATTGGCTCTGTCGCCAGACGCTGGGATCTAGCACCAGGCTCTAACAACTATTACTAGATGCTTTCATCTTGCGCTGAAGTAGGGTCTTCCCTGTTCTGCTGCACCTGTATTTATTTTTGACTATAGAACTTTGCCAATCTATTTAATTATCTTAGGGTTGACCTAAGGTTTAACGTCACTTGACTCATTGACTCGACACGACTCAAGTCATAAACTTGACTCGCTGTGATCGACTGACTCGAGGTTGACT
This sequence comes from Chenopodium quinoa, assembly GCF_001683475.1. NCBI lineage: Eukaryota > Viridiplantae > Streptophyta > Magnoliopsida > Caryophyllales > Amaranthaceae > Chenopodium > Chenopodium quinoa. Next base: position 5,065,000 of record NW_018742204.1, on the reverse strand, counting down.
CGACTCGAAGTAAAATGACACATGTGTTAGACTCAAATCAAAGTGATATGACACGACATGACTCAATGTGTACATGACTCGTGTGTGCATTGTAATGTGATCGTGCGACTCGAAAAATGAAAAAAGCAAAAATTTTCCATCATTTTTGTGTGGAGTCATTTTTGTGTGGAGGGTACCGACTTTCTCCCGAAAAAGAAAGACGCGAAAAAGAATCGAAAGTTTTGAAGGTGCATGTTGAATGAGCTTAGTCAAATGTTGTTTGATTGATTTACCCATCCTAGGCTATCTCAATGGTTGACTCAATGATGAAAGTATTTGGGTAACTTAGGCACGGAGGCTAAGCACTTCATACTTCAATGTACAATGACAATTATGATTAATGAGCGATTTTGATATATGACAAGGCATGCTTCAGCGTTATGTTAAGATTTCATGACAAAGGGTTCCTAAGGGAAGTATATTTGGTCATGTATCTGTGATGTGTGTGATAGTGACACTAAATCCAGGCCGCAAGAGCTAAGTGTGTGGGAAAATATATTGAAAAGAGTCGAGTGGTGGTGACCCTTAGGCTAGGTAAGCTAATGATATAGGGATCAAGCCCCCATGTCTAGCTCTAAGTGGAAAGGAATGAGCATAGGAGATCCCTTGATATGATCATGGTGTAAGTGTGTGAATGTAAATATGAATGCATTTTTATTACGGCCGCACCTTGATGTGAGGTTGCCTACGTATCCGTTAGGAATCAGGCCGAACGTAGCTCTACCCGAACCTCGCACAAGTGTGTATACCTCAAAAAGGTCTTTTAAGGGTTGTAACGTGGTTAGGCTAAAGGTTATAGAATAAGGGGATAAAGGCTCAAGACCCTAGATAAGCCCCCAAGGTATGAAACCTTGCTTTTGAGTCTTTATATTTTTATGCTTGAGGCTTTTAGCTCTTTTTTATTTCTTTTTGCTTTAGAATTTATTTTATTTTTTGCAAGTGTGGGCAATCCCGATCATGCGGTCTATCACTCACTTGGCATTCATATTTCTCAGGCATGGTACCGAGCACTCGATAAGAGACGCAATCTGAGACGTGTTCTTATCGAAGATATTTTCATATCAAAGACAATGGAACACTTTCCCTTTTGTATACTTTTATTTATTTATTTTTTGCTTATTTTTATTTTGATCTTTTGAAATCACTCAAGCCTTTTAGAATTTCATAAGTTACACACCATCCCATCCCAAGGTTAGGTAGATGTAGGTTAAAAAAAAAGGGTCTATCGTTAGACGAGGCTCAAAGTGGTTTATGAAGAAAGGATTGCATATTTGAAGGTGAAAGGTAATATGATGTTGTTTTGGGTTTTTTTGTCCCTCGGGAGAGTTACAACACAAAGACTGGTCCGGTGCGGCCTTTACCTGCAAAACAAACGGAGACACCGGTTGGGTGGTGCTCCGCCTCCAACGAACAAGTTAGTAACTTGAAGGGAGAGAAAAAGGTGTGGAAATTTAGTTGGGTATCTGCTCGGATTCCAAGCTCAGATGTCTCTATCAAAGGGACAGTTTTTAATAAATCGTAAAACGTGCCCTGCAAAAGAGGGGAATCTCCCTATTTATAGGGTCCTCGGGATTTGTGCCCCTGATTAGGTCACTGAACCCTAATCATTGGTGGGTTGCGCCGCATTGCGGCTTTCTCAGGATTTGGGCCCGAAGGCCGCCATTTCCCCCAAGTTTCTGGAGTGACACATGGGTGTCATCCTCTGATTGGACCACGTGGCGGGGTAAAATTACCCTAAACATTTGCCCCTCACAGATGTGACGTGGCACGCCACGTGGCATCTGTGACACGTGTCACGCTCCGGTTGGTGGTAATTTTACCGCCAAAAAGTAACTGTTCACCTTCTGAGTAAATTACGGGGATGCCCCCGAATTTACCCTCTATATATAGTTGTTTATCCTCATAATTTTGTACGTTTACTAAAATTTTCAAGAGAGAAAACTTTGAGAGAGAGAGCAGAAGTCATCCGTCTTAGTCAAGCGCAAGTAAGAAAACTCGTTCTCGTCAACCCAGCCGAACCCGTCTACCTTCAGATATCAAATCTAAAGGTACCGTCTCTGTCTCTCTCAGCTCTTTTTCATTTTTCACCGCTTGTACATATTTCTTGCAATAAATGGATGCATCACCAACACACACGGCACATCCTAGGTTAGAGTCCATCCGGTCACCAGGGACGGCTGAGTCTAGGACTGTGAGTGCCGTCTCGGGGTGTTGGGACCACCCTTTTTCTTGGATTTTGACCATTTACGTGTCTTTGCAGGACACAATGGCTCGGACTATGCAGACGGCCCCCGATCTAGATTACAGAAGCGAGGGCTCAGGCGGCCAAACGCCTGAGGGAGAAGCGTCTGGTCAGGGAAACCAGACGGCTTTGGAGAGATCCCCTCCGCGTGCCCCTTTAACTCCCGCAGATTCCTTTTTGGAAGAATGCGACCAAGGCGGCGATGAATCTGTCTCAGCTCCTTTTTCACAAAATGAGGAGGAGACGGAGAGCGACAGCTCCGCTTCCACTTCCGAGAGCATTGACGACTTGCCACCACTTGTAGATAGTGAGGAGGAAGAGAGGAAGAAGTGGAATGAGAAGGACGACCCCTTCAAAATCCACGTCTCAGCCAAAGATAGGGGTCACATGGAGGACAACTTGGAGAAGTTTAAACAACTACACCCGTTAGGAGACGGGTACAAAATCAGAGTGTCGCATGAGGACGGCACCATCGCCTGGGAAGAAGATCAACAGAACGCCAACGTCTACTTCGGCTGTTATGAGGCGGCGTTCAAGACCGGTCTTCGCTTTCCCCTTCACCAGGCGGTGAAGGTAATCTTGAGAGGCTACTGCCTTGGAGTCTGGCAACTTACCCCCAATTCTTGGGCAAACATCTTGGGGTACGTTGCCGCCTGCGAATTTCAGGGGCTCCATCCCGGCTGGGAAGCTTTTGCTAAGATGCATTATCTTAGCCACAACCTAGGAGGTTGGAGGGCGTGGTACACTTCAACCACGTATCCCCAATACATGATGACCTTAGACAAGGTATCTAAATTTGACGGCTGGAAGCACAGCTTCTACCTGTTGACGGCTCCCAGCAGGCGGGAGAACTATGAGCTCCGCCAATACAATAAGAAGCCCGAACTGATGGGCCTGAAGTGTTGTCTTCCCCGGATCCCAGATGAGGACTTCAACAAAATAATTGAGGCAGACTTTTTCGGCCTCACAGACGCAACCTTGTCAACTGGGGAGACAATAAAAGTCCCCAAGAACTGGATCCCTAAGAGTGCCTGGATCAGGGATGAGTGTTTCTTAGCCGCCTGCGGGCTCGGAAACATGTTTACCTAACGTATGCGCCTGAGTTCACATCCGTTTGTAGTACTTTTGTATCAAAATTGCTTGATGATATACTGATCAAATTTTTTCCTTTTTTTAGAAGAAGCTTTAAACATGTTGCCAGACGAGAAGACACCCAGGCGGTCCTCTGCAACCATCTGGAAGGAGCTTGTGGAAAAACAGGCGGCCGAGCTCAGGGCCAAGGTAAAAACGCCTGACTCTTTCTTAGGTTGGCTTCAAAGTTTACTTTCCCCGAATGCTAACTTTAGCTTGGTTATTTTCACAGGGAGGAGAGGTAGGGAAGAGTAAGACGTTTGAGAAAAATCTCAAACGGGTCAGGGAGGAATCTGCCTCTACCCCCAGCAAGACAAAAAAATCCAGCTCCACCATGACTCCTGGCGCCCCAGCCGGGAAACATCAGATGCGGATAGGGGGGGCGAAATGAGAGGGTAGGCGGCAGTCTGGGCCTTGACCTCGCCAACCCCCTATCACCAACCGGGGGGTTCACCACGCCTGCAAGCGGCTCTCGCTTGGCCAGCTCTGAAGGTAAGAACCCATTTGAATCCCCGACTGAGCTGGGGTGGCCTTTGCGAGTGAAATCCCACTCCCAACAGACGTCATCCTCAGACGATCGGCAACAGATAGGTGCCGCCTTAATTTCGCACTCATCACCTGTTGATTATGGTGCAGATCAATCTCCTCTCTGGCCAGACGTCCAAAGGCATGCTAGGGCCATGCTGAAGGCGGTGAGCAGGAAGGACAAGGACGCTATCCCTGGGATAGAGACGTTCAATCTGGAACGAATCCTGTCCCTTCTGGTTGAGGTAAGATACTTGAAATTTTTTTCTAAGTGCTTTACTCCGTCTGCAATACTAACTTGATTTGCTTTTGCAGGCTCTGCTGCGGGTAGACGGGCTCAAGCGTCCTTATACCCGCAAACAGGAAGAGGTAAAAAGGGTCAAGAAGTCCGCCACAAACGCTGATAATGTTGCTTTATACTCCACTACCATAAATGACCTTGAAACTAAAGCAACCACCATGACACAAGCGTCGAAAATCCAGAAGTTGGAGGCGGATCTGAAGACGGCCAACCAGCGGGTGAGTGACGCAGAGGTGGCTCAGAAGAAGGCGGAGGAGGGCCTCAAGAAGGCTGATGAGGCGCTCAAGAAGGCCCAGGCGGACCTTGGCAAACTCCAAGGTGTTTCTGAAGAGAACACCGACTTGAAGGCCAAGGTTCAGAAGCTTGAAGATGAGGCTGCCCAGGCTCAGATAAACTTTGCGGCAACTCTGGAGGTAGAGCAAAACCGCCTGGTTGCTGAAAGTGATGCTGACAATGACGCCAGAATGAGGATCGCCTAGGATGCCTTGTACCCAGACAAGGATTATGGCGTCTGGGCACTGACTCACATGTACGCCGAAGAAGTGGTGTACTTGAGAGAGAGAGGCGAGCCAGAGCTTGAGTCCTTCACCGTCTGGGCCAACACGGAGCTTCCCGAGCCTTAGCAACTCGGTCCTGGTCAAGCACATGTGATACCCTCTGATGGTGAGGAAGAAAGGGAGAAGGACCAGGAGGAGCCGCCTGTGGGCCAAAAGTGATTTCAGTGGCAGTATGCCAACTCTTTTTTTTTATTATTTTTTTTATCTGCGGCAGTATGCCAAAAACTTGCTTTTCCGACCTGTGTGTCGAGTATTCTAGTATTTACTGGCTGAGGACCCGGGTTAATCAACAATTTCTCTCTTCTCCCGGACATTGTATTTACGGGGTCCGGTTAACATTTGATCCACTACAACCGTTTGGTTGGGTGGACTTTTAATGAACGCACCGACTGAATCGGTTTTGATCATTTTTCGTTTGTGTTTGGATTTCAATTTTTTCATTTTTGCGTATATGCCTGATTTTTGCCTAACTTATCAAAAGCATGCGGCGATTTTTTGCCTAATTTATCAAAAGTCGGCTGTCCTTGCCCCTGGACGGCTGTGTGGTTGGTTTCAAATGGAGTTGGTTGATTGACTTGGGAACGTCTGATGCTGCAAAGAGCATGATACGTTTGTAAGTCAATCAATCATAGTAGTGATTGCCCCAAACCAAGTGCACAGCCGTACACCAACAGGCGCTCCAGTCACTAAACAGACGGTGTTTTTCCATCTAGGTAGAGATTGCATAGCCATTGCACAACTCTTTTACCCTAAACGGGAGAATTGGTGCAACTTAAAAACGAAAAAAAAATGCTAAGAAAGAACTTCAGTCAGTCACCGACTGATGTCGCAGGACATCCGGGTTCCGAGACTTGGTCGTTCCTTAGACTGTTCAGGTCAGACGGCTATGGATGGGCCGATTCGGCCACCCAATTGTGTCCGTCTGCATTGGTACGTAGAGTAAGTAGGTTGGCTTCTCTCTGCAACGATCGCACCCGGAGGGGTGTCGCCGGACGCCTTTGTCCATGTTTGGACAGACGAATTTGTGAAAAAGCAGCCATCCGGCCATTGGCCTCTGGTCTAGGTTGAGACCGGCTGTATAGCCACTAAGCGGTTTTGTGCTTAGCTTAATTACCTGGCCATTGGCCTCTCGTCATACAGACGTTAATTTCGCTTCCAAGTCTCAAACTCAGAAGGTTTAACAAATGACCGTCTGAGCAATGCTTCAAGCGGCGTACAAAACACAAATAAAATTGAAAACAAAAAGCAATTTCTCATTAATGTACTTCTTGTTTACAAACGTTACAAATCTCACAAGTAGTAATTTTTTAAATTGTCTACATTCCAAGTTCTAGGCAGGCGTCTGCCGTCTGGAGTTTCCAGGCGGTAGGTGCCGTCTCTTACTTCTTCATAGATCCGGTAGGGGCCTTTCCAATTTGGAGTTAGCTTTTCCAGCTCAATGGCCCTACCGGTTGCCTCCATTTTCCGTAACACTAAGTCGTCAACTTTCAAGGGACGCTTGTGTGCTTTCTTGTTGTAAGCTCTGGTCATTCTCAGACAGTAAATCTCATGACGTAAGGCGGCATTGCCCCTGCATTTTGGGAGTGAATCCAATGCCAGGCGCATTGCTTCTTAGTTTGCCTCTTCATCATATAGCATGACTCTGAGAGTCGGCTCTTAATGTTCAATGGGCAAGACGGCTTCAGCACCATAAACCATGAGAAATGGGGTTTCACCGGTTGCCCCCTTTGCTGTTGTCCGGATGGCCCATAGGACATGGATTAACTCTTCTGCCCACAAGCCACCGGCTCTTTCAATTTTCTTCTTAATGCCGTCTGAGATCAGTTTGTTGAAGGCTTCAACTTGGCCGTTTGCTAGGGGTCGACCGACTGATGCAAAATAGCTTGAGATCCCTTGATCTCCCAACCAAGTTTTGAGCTGAGGCGTCTCAAACTAAGGACCATTATCGAACACCATAGACATAGGTACCCAATACCGGGTGATAATGTTCTTCCAAATGTAATTACGTCTAAGGTCTTGATGTTCTTAACCGCCTCGGCCTCCACCCACTTGGTGAAATAATCCACAACCACCAAGATGTAGCGCTTTTCGCCTGGTGCAGGCGTGTAAGGACCTAAAATGTCCATGCCCCATTTTGCAAACGGGATTGGGCTGTGGATGGCTATCAGATCAGTAGCCGGACGGTGAATAAGTTTGCCAAATTTTTGGCACTTGTCACATTTCTTCACCAACTCCTTGGCATCTGCCTCAAGAGTGGGCCAAAAATAATGTCGTCTGGCTCTGACGGCTAGGGACCTGCCGCCTATGTGGGAGGCGCAGAATCCCTAGTGCAAGTCTTCGAGAACTTCCTTCCCCTTTCTGGGGTGACACACTTCAACAGAGGCTTCAGAAACCCCGCCTTGAAGAGTTCTTCATTTCTCAACTCGAAGCTTGCAGCTCGCTTCTTCAGGACGGCTGCCTCCTGTGGCGAATCAAGAAGTGTACCGTCTGAAAGGTAGGCCCGGATGACATCCATCCAGGTAGAGCTTCGGTCAAGAATTCCAATGGGATCTTCATAGATGCTTCTTTTTTCAAGAACTTCCCAGAAGACTGACCGAGGCGTATCATGGTATGGGGAAGATGCCAGCTTTGACAATGCATCCGCCTGGTTGTTGTCCGACCTGGGTACTTGACTCAAGTGAAACTCTTCAAGTGACCCAGCCTCCTCTTTTACCGCCTGAAGATACTTGATCATAGCCGGATGAGTTGCTTCAAATTTTCCCTCATACTGGCTAACGACCAACTGTGAATCAGAGTAGGCGTCAATTTTCATTGCCCCTGCCGCCTTACACAAACGGATACCGGCTAGCAGGGCTTCATATTCCGCCTCATTATTAGAGGCCTGAAACTTGAACCGTATTGCATACTCATATCTGTCCCCTTCAGGAGACTCGTAGATTACACCTGCACCACAGCTGTTCTTTGTAGAGCTCGCGTCTACATACACTTTCCAAACCTGATCAAGATTATCCGGAGCCACCGGACGGGTCATTTCAACAATGAAGTCGGCAAACGCCTGACCTTTCACTGCCTTTCTTGGTTCGTAAATGATTTCAAGACTTTACATTTCAATAGCCCATTTCAACATTCTCCCGGATGACTCCAAGGTGGACATTGGCCGCTTGAGTGGCTGGTCGATGTAAATCACCACCGGATGTGCCAGAAAGTAAGGCTTCAGCTTTTTGAATGCCATATACAAAGCAAGGCCAAATTTTTCAACCATGGGGTACCGGAGTTCAGCATTTTTTAGAACATGACTAATGAAGTAAACCGGGAGCTGAACGCCGTCTCGCTCAGCAAGGAGAACGGCACTGAGAGCATGATCTGAGACGGCTAAATGCATGTACAATGTCTCTCTAGGCAAAGGACTGACCAGCCTAGGTAGAGAATGCAAGTGTTCTTTTAACTTCTGGAATGTCGTCTCAGCATCGTCTCCCCATTCAAACCTGGTCTTCTTCCTGATTGCTTGGAAGAAGTAAAGGCATTTGTCGCCTGACCGGCTGAGGAACCTCCCCAAGGCGGCCAGGAAACTAGTGAGTCTCTGAACTTCCTTGACAGAACGGGGTAACTTCATGTCAATCTCCGCCTGTATCTTTTCGGGGTTAGCCTCTATCCCCCTTTGATCAATCAGGAATCCGAGAAACTTCCCAGACTCAACACCAAAGACGCATTTTTTGGGGTTTAACATGACCTTATGCCGCCTGAGGGTGGTGAACGTTTCTCGGAGATCAGCAAGGTGATCCGCCTGTTGCTTGGATTTGACTATCATGTCATCAATGCACGCCTCCACTTCCTCCCAATTTGATTAATGAAGACCGTATTAATCATCCGTTGGAAAGTGGCAGGCGCATTTTTCAAGCCAAACGGCATCACAGTATAACAGAATAACCCCAAATCAGTGACGAAGGCCGTATTCTCTTGATCTTACTTCCAGAGGGGTATCTGATGGAAGCCAAAATAGGCATCCATAAAGCTCATCAAGACGTGACCGGCTGTAGAGTCGACCAGACTGTCGATCTTTGGAAGCGGGTAACTGTCCTTTGGACACACCTTGTTGAGGTCTATGTAATCAACACACATGCGCCAGGTCCCATTCGGTTTCTGAACAAGGACCACATTGGCCACCCAGTCGAGGAAATTGCAAGGCTGAATGAACCTGGCGTCTAGCAGCTTTTTGACTTCGGCAGCTGCCGCCTGAATTCTTTCATCGCCGTGGTTTCTTTTCTTTTGCCGGATGGCTTCTTTTTGGGATCCACGGCGAGTTTGTGGACAGCGAGATCCGGGCTGAGGCCTGGCATCTCTTCCACTTCAAAGGCAAAATTGTCTTTGAACTCTTTCAGCAGAAGGTGCAAGCTTGCACCTAGAGTAGCATAAGCAATCGTCCCAACCTTTATAGTACGCTCTGGACGACTGTCATCCAGAGCGAGATCAATGTTTTCACCAGCCGGTTGGGGACGGAGCTCGTCTGACCGTTCCCCGGCCAGTGATTGCTATTTTTTCTCTTTCTTCACCTCCACCAGCAGAGGCGCTTTTCTTTTCTTTCCAACGGCTGGTGGGGCGGGATTGGCACCCTGACCTTGTCAAGGTCTATTGGTTCTTGCTCATGGTCATCTGAGGCCACAGTGTCTTTAACGACTGAGAGGTAGCACTCCCGGGCCGTCTCTGATCCCCGTTCAGGGAACCAACAGAGCCATCATCCCGCTCATACTTGATGAGCATGAGAGATGGGATGATTACCGCCTTGGCTTCGTTGAGAGTTGGCCAACCAAGGATAATATTGTAGGCGGTCAACTCCTCAACGACCAAGAATCTGACGACGATATGTCGTCCCTGGCCTTTCTCTCCCAGCCGGATGGGTAAGTCAATTCTTCCGGCTGGGTAGACAATCCCACCCCCAAAACCAACCAAGGGGTGGGTGACCGGATGCATGCTGCTGACATTGTATTTCAGCCTCTACAAGCACCGGAAGCTGATAATGTCCGACGAGCTGCCGGTGTCAATAAGGATCCGCCCAACCAGTTGGTTGGCGACCTAACATTCAATGATGACCGGGTCGTCATGCGGACGGCGGACGCTGCCTCGGTCCTTCTCAGTTATGAGGACGTCTGGGAAGGTGGAACTGGCAGACGCCTGCTCATCATCATCCTTGTCCATCTTTCGAAGATGGCTCTTGGTGCCCCGGATGGTAGGGCCACCACATGAAAATCCGCCTGCTATAGTGTAGACAGGATCCTTGTCGGTATCCGAGCTACTAGTAGGCTGGTGGGTAGTCTTGGAGGACTGACCCTTGTTCTTCTTCTTTGCCCCGGCTGGGGACTTAGAAATGTAGGAATTCAACAGCCTTTTGTCAGCTAGACGGTCCAACGCCCGCTAAAGACTGAAGCAGTCGTAGGTGTTATGGCCAACCTCCTCATGGAACTGACAAAATTTATTTTTGTTCCGTGACTGGACGGAACTCTTCATTGGATTCGGCTTGTCAATGGATAGCCGGTCCTTTACCTCCATGAGGATGGAGTTGCAGTCTTTTTTAAACTCGTACTTGGGGATGTACGGTTTAAACTCTCTCTTTTTCTTCTAGGACGGCTGGTCAGAATCACTAACCGCCCAGACTTCTTTTCTCTTTTTGCTCTCTTCTTTCTTGTTGGCCGGTTGAGGAGACCAACTTTCTTTTTGTTTGTCAGACTTCTTGGAGTCTGACTGACCACTAGGCGTGCAGAGGTCGGTAGCCTGAATATAGCTCTCCGCTTTCCTCAGGGCCGCCTATAGCGTGAATGCCCCTTTTCTGACGAGGTCAAACTTGAAGTTTGACCCGTCTCTCAGACCTTTGAAAAAGTCTATAAATGCTACCTCGTCAGACAATCCCTGGATCTAGATTCTGACCAGGTTGAACCGCCTGACATATGAGCGTAGCCCTTCTCTCTCACCCTGCTTAACGGTGCTCAAATCAAGGCTCGTTTTATTAGCAGGGATGTTCATGGAGAAGTTGGTGGCATACAAGAAGGCTAGCTTCTTGAAGCAGTCAATTGAACCGGCTGGCAAGTTGCCAAACCATTGTTGGGAAATGCCCTTCAATGTTGCCAGGAAACATCGACACCAGGTGGCATCGTCCCAACCCTATAAACACATGAGGTTGGTGTATGCCATCAGGTGGTCTTCTGGGTTGGTGGTACCATCATAGGTGCCCACCAACACATTCTTAACCTTGGACGACTGAGCTACCTCGGTTATATTCTTGGCGAACGCAGAGGGTTGTTCACCAAGCTTGAGCAGCCGGAGCTGCTAGTCCAAAGGTTGGACACTGTTATATGCCACCGGACCCCCAAAAGGAGGAGGCTGCATGAACTGTAGGCCATATTGCCCATACTGCGCCTGAGGTGCATATGGGACTGACCCAATCATCAGCTGAGGTTCGGTGTTGACGGTCTTACCGCCTGTCCGACTCTCAAGTAAGGACTGTGAGTTCCTTACAGAAGTTTCTTTGAAGCTGTCTGGAAAGCGCGAAGTGGAGGCTGATTCAGACAGCTGCTGATTTCTCCTCCACTCAATGATGTGTCGAGCGTCGGAGGCTGTTTTCTTGCTGGTCCCCAGCTGCTCACGTCGAGGCTGCCTCTGAGGACTAGTAGGCAGTAGAATTTTCGACCAGTCAAGTCTGGAAGCTAACTTCTCCTTCTCCCTTTCTTTGTCTTTGGGATGCGGAGTTGGCCGCCTGTCCTTGACTGGCTTTTTCTTCCCAGGAGTGGGAGTCTTTTTAGCCGGCGGGCTCTTGCTAGAGCCTGCCTTGTTTTTGTTGATCATGGCCTTGATCTCACCCTTGAAAGAGTTCATGAATTTCATGAGCTCATCCCGAGTGACTGGGGCTTGACCTTTGGCCTTCTGGGTTTCCCCTTCTGGCCTTCCAGTGGCCGCCTGCTTGGGCTCGCCTGGTTAGTGTTGCGCTCCAATTGATCTTTGGAACGCTTGTACTTGGACATGAAGGTCCCATCCTTGGTTGTATAGGTCTCCACGTCATCATCATCTTCGTCATCAGCTTCATCCTCAGTGACGACCTCAGGCGGAGGCCGATTGAACAACTGAGGGATTCCAAAACCTCCCGGCTGAGACACCGGTTAAGGGTTTTCTTGACTTTCCGGTTGTATAACCGGTTGTAGGATCAGGAAGAGGTACAGACTCTCCAACCATCTTTGAGGTACTCTTTCCACAGATGGCGCCAAATGTTTTGGGTGTTTTTGTCCCTCAGGAGAGTTACAACACAAAGGCTGGTCCGGTGCGACATGTACCTGCAAAACAAACAGAGACACCGGTTGGGTGGTGCTCCGCCTCCAACGAACAAGTTAGTAACTTGAAGGGAGAGAAAAAGGTGCGGAAATTTAGTTGGGTATATGCTAGGATTCCAAGCTCAGATGTCTCTATCAAAGGGACAATTTTTAATAAATAGTAAAATGTGCCCTGTAAAAGAGGGGAATCTCCCTATTTATAGGGTCCTCGGGATTTGTGCCCCTGATTAGGTCACTGAACCCTAATCATTGGTGCGTTGCGCCGCATTACGGCTTTCTCGGGATTTGGGCCTGAAGGCCGCCATTTCCCCCTAGTTTTTGGAGTGACACGTGTCAAGCAGGGATAGGTCCACTTTGGGCCATCCTAGGGCTGACACGTGTCATCCTCTGATTGGACCACGTGGCAGTGTAAAATTACCCTAAACAGATGTGGCTAAAAAGGGCCTTAAATCATTGTATACCTTGTGCTTAATTCGACACGGATTTTGTTTTTTATAATGTAATGAGATGAAATGATCATATATAAGGAAATAAATGCTCATTTTATTAAAGGAAAATATATAATGATCCTACAAAATAAATCTATGGAGAATAAAAACGTGTCTATGCTAGACTTATTGGGGAAAGGGTAAATAAAAAAGAAATAGAAAAAAGAGGTCACAAAATCTTGTCGTTGAAGCTCGCCTCTTGTCTTGTGTTGTTCGCTTTATCATCACTCGCTCTTCTTGTTAACTGGAGGCATGGGAAGCTTGTTATTATCAATCAAATGTTGGGTAGCCTCCTTTAGCTTCCAACGACTCTCAGTAGCATGACCCCTGCCTTGATGGTACTTGCAGTGTTCGTTTAGGTTCCAACTAGGCAATCTCTTCTCAAATGGGGGATCTTGAATAGGTCCAATAGGAGTAATGAGTCCTTTGGCATGGAGTTGATCGAAAGTATTATCGTAGCTAATTCCAATAGGGGTGAAATCCTTTCTCAATTGCTTTCGATTACCCATGGCTAGGATCTCACTAAGGTCGAAAGTACCAACACTATTACTAGAGTAGTTGTTTCCGGAAGAAGAAGGAGTCGTTCTTCTTCCCTTTACAGCCACTGTTACTGTTGTTACTAATCTTGGCCTTCTTGTCGCGCGGAGGAACATGAAGGAGATTTGAATCAATGAAGTCTTGAACCCGATCCTTGAGGGCGAGACATTTTTCGATAGTGTGACCGCGACCTCTATGGTATCGACAATAGGAATTTGGATCCCAATTGGAAAAACGTTTTTCAGGTGGAGGGTCTTGACCTTGATCGTGAAGACAATAAAAAGCTTCATTGTGAGTCATTCCTATTGGTATGTATTCTTCAACGGTCCGTTTTTTCTGTGGCTTAGGAGCATTGAGTTCTTCATTAAACCCTTGGCGAGAATTTTGTTCGATGGCCATCACCCGATTTGCTAATCCTTCTACCACATTCAAGAGCATGGAAATGACATCTTGCAGTTTCCGAACGTCCTCTTTTAGACTTGATGGGTCTTCCCTGGTATTATCTAAGAAAAGACTTTCATCCTCCCCAATCATGGCCACCTCATCGAGAGAGGTCATATAAGCTGTCTCGATCATGGGCTCTCCTACAGGTGTGATAAGAAGTGATGGATCGATGGGTGCTTGGTCATCTTCGATGGCTAGAATCTCGGAAGTTTCATTGCTATCGATCAGATCTTGAATAGCTTCTTTGAGTTTCCAACACTCCTCAGTGTCGTGACCCTTTCCTTGGTGATATTTGCAGTGCTTATTAGGGTCCCACTTAGGTGGCCTGGCTTCTGGAACAGGATCTTTGATAGGCCCTATGGGCATGACTAGTCCTTCGTGCTGTTAACTTCTCGAAGGCTGTTTCATAACTCATACCAAGTGGAGTGAACACCCTTTTTGATCTTTGGATTCGTGGTTTAGAGGCATTTGTGGCATGTACCTCATTAATGGAAGAGGAAGAAGAAGGATGGTCGTTCCTTTTTCCTCTCGCACTATTATCTTTCAGAAGGTCATCTTCAATGTCAATGCCTATATTATACACAGCCTTGAAAGTATTCAAGTTGTGTTGGTATTTTAAGTGCTTTGAATACTTCCCTTGGAGATTCTTGATAAACATCCTCACAGATTCTTTTTCGGTAGGAACCTTGACCATATTAGCGGAAGTTTCCCTCCATTTATTGAAGAAAGACGTGAACCCTTCGTTTTCTTTTTGTTTTAACATCTCGAGTTGTCTACAGTCTGTTTCGTCTTGAATATTGCACTTGTACCTATCAATGAAAGCGTTTGCTATAGACTCCCAGGTGGAGGTTTTCTCTTTGTCAAGGGAGAAGAACCATTGTTGGCAAACGGTTTCGAGAGATAGTGGGAATAGAGAGGGGAAAACCTTCTTATCGATACCCTTAATGCTCATTATAGTTTCGAAAGCTCTTAGATGGAAGTAAGGGTTATCTGTTGCCTTGAATTTAGGGATGTCAGTGGCGTTGAACTTATGCGGAAGAAGTTCCTTGTCCAGCGGGACCCCTTATGAACTAAAGCCCTGAAATTTATAGTCACTAGAAAGCTTTCTCAAACTTTCTTGCATGAGGTTCATTTTTTGTTGCTTCACGGGATCATCAATCTTAAGTGTGAGGAGCTTTAGTGTCTTAGTCACGGTAACCAATTGGTTCCTAACTCATTCACTTCTTCTTGACTTGCCATTATCTTTTTGGCCTTCCTCTTTTGACGAATCGGTTTATCAAAAATTAAGATTTGAATAAAGAGATTGTCCTTGATTAATCGCCCTTCTCTCCTCGACCAAGTACTGTGGAAAAGGAATTTGGGGATATTTATTGTTAATTGTTTGACTCAAACTTTATTCAACATGCAATGGATGGAGGAAGTGAAGAATGGTTGGAATAGAATGTGAAGGAAGATGATGTAGATGGAGGGATATGAAGAATTAGGAATAGAATGTACCCCCCAACTCAAATGACAAAAAAGACTGACTCATGCATGGACCTAAGACATGGTCATGGTGACGTATACTCAAAGTGTGTGCCAAGACTAGTGAGTGTAGGTGATATGTTAAGACTCGTGTCATGACCATGAGGCTAGACTATGTGACTAGACTCAATTAATGACTCGACAAGGTGTTATTGACAGCGAAAATTAACCGAATTAATTAGCAAACTGGTTAATTAGACACTAGGTGATGACTCGACCAATAATCCGAACTGTCGGCAAAACGACAGGACTGGCGTCGCACTGTGTAGTGTAGCGCAAGACGACAGAGTTGTCGCCAGGCGCCACACTCCATAGAGTGGCGCTACAGTCCAGACTTTGGCGCCAATACTGGAGCTTCGATCTGGGACTGTTTTCGGTGTTATTAATCAACAGGGGTATGCCTAAAGTCGTACTAGGTCAATTCTGATTAGAATATTAGACTTTATTGACTTGAGTTAATTAATTAATTAATTAGGCAAAGTTCTTTAGTCATTAATTTATTTAATCTCAACACAAGTCAAACAAACAGTTAAGAGAAACATAGACATGCACAACAAATAATGCACAATCAGTCAAGTAGGCACAATATGATGCAATGAGTTTTCAACCTAACCATGGCTCTAGTTCTCTAAAGTTCGGGATATGGTTTAGTCAATAGAGGGTCCATGGTTAATTGTCCGGATGCACCGTGCAGAAGCCTAACCGTGAAGGGTTGGCGCGACTGGATGGGACACCGCGGGTTTTATAAAAACTCGCTTCCATGATTTGGTGAATTCTACATTCTCGGATGTACCCTTTGTTGCACAGAGCGTTCAATAAGGTAGATGGAGCATGAATTCCCATAGGGTCATTTCCATATGTAGAACACATATGGGTTTCAGAAAAATGAGAAAAAATTCAATCAAGAAGTAGGATCGAGCAAACAATACGAAAAACTGGTCGAAATTAGAACGCATATTTCTGGCTCGATATTGGGGGAAGTTGGCGCCAGCAAATAGAGACTGGCGCCAGTTTTTAGCTGTAGCGCCTGGCGCCAATGCTGACGTCTAGCGCTACAGTTAAAAGTCTGGCGCCAATGCTCTGCCCCCTGGCGCTAATTCCCACATGCTTCAGCAGCTTTCTGTGCTCGATAAAATTTTCCAGTTTCGCGCAGTGTTATTTCGGTCCTAGTTGTGAAAGATATTTCTCAAATTTCCTACGTGTAAAATCCTATGTTTTTAACTCATTACGGATGGTCTTTCCAATGAGATCTTTTTTATGCATATGACAAAAATGTTAATCAAAATTACGCACATGAAATACTTAGAACGTTTCGAGTCTCATCCACTCATTCTAAATCATTGCCAAAATAAATTTTAGGAATTAAAATAGAAATCGTCCCTAGTGGATTCGCCAAAAACTGTGGGGAATAAATTTCAAGCGTTAAAACCCCTAGCTTGAACCCCACTGTGATCATACACTAAAGTACGGTGGCATCCAAAAGGGAAGAAGATAGAGCAAAAGAGTCGCCAACAAGTTTTTAGGGAACTTGTAAACCGTTCACGAGGTGAAGGTTACATCCCTTAACGATCCAAGAGATCGTCAACTCCATAAGGTCTTGAACCAAATAAGGGTTCAGGGATGAAGGTACAAATCCAACCGAGATTGAACCTGCCTTAATAATAGGTGTAGACACCCATTTGTGTATCCCCAAAACCAAACCCTGTGATGAGTTCCTTTCACGTCGAATCATAATCGAATGAAACGAAAGTGTGGAAAGGTCTAGTGTTCCGGAAAGTTTTATTTCTTTTCTTTTCTTTTCTCTTCTCTCTGTTTTTGAAAACTTTATTTTAAGAAAACAGCCAATACATTTTGGTTGGTCCATGGTATGGGTCCAATAGTGGTGTAGTTGGATGGGGCTTGCAAAGACCTTTCCAACGATATATTATAAGCCCAATTCCGATGAATATTGAGGAATTTATGGCAAATTTACTAAACTGGGCCCGGTTTGAGTTTTAAGTACGGCCCAATGATCTAGGGGAGGGCCTAATATGATTTATCATTCCTACTGTAATTAGGAATGGTTTTGGTCTTCTAGAACATTCTAGAAGGTCTTATCATTCTTAATTCAATTAGGATTCTTTAGAGTTTTAATCAAGATCAAATAGCATTTTCGACTGAAATTATATTATTTTATCTTCCAGTACGAGAATTTTATCAGACTTTCGAAAACGCGTTAAAAGCCGGTTTGGCGTCCAACCCCAGGTCTTGGCGCCTGGAATCAGGATTGGCGCCAGACGCCAGCCATTGGCGTCTTGCGCTAGCCACTGGTCCTGGCGCCAACGAGCCAGGGCTGGGGCCAAGGTGGTTCTGTGGTCTTCAGACTCTGTTCTGATAAATTATCTTTTTTTTGGCTGTTTTTCTCTATAAATATCGTATCAAAACTCCGTTTTCATTGACGAATTCTCCTTATTCTTAGATCATCTACAATCATCATTCATCAACAATCACTTTTTCAATTACCCATGATCAATATTCATTGACCATTAATCAACTCTTTTTATTAACAAATCATTAATTCTTTTCATTCATCTTCATCTCTTTCAATATTCTTTTCATTTATTCTTCCTTTAATATTGCTTTTTAATACAAAATTCCGCATTCGCAAGATCTAGAAACACTTAGCCATATTCGAAGTTGCCTTCGCACTAGACGTGAAAGGTTTTAATTTCTAAGGGTTTGGTCCCAAATCTCTCTTTCAATTATTTAATTTAATTGTTTTGTTTTATTATTTTCCTTGAAATTACTAACGCGTGTATTTTGTAATTAGAAAGAGGTACGAGGCATCCAAGTAAGTACTTTAATGGTTTAATTGATTTATGATGTAGATATCATGCTTAGTTTGTTATTTTGATTCCTAGTATCATGTCTAGGGTATCTTTAATATCAAGTATGATTAAAAGTACGATGCTTCCTATGTTCTTCCTAATATTTATATTTATTATGATTATGATTATGATTGATTGTTGATTATTTATTATGTTGCTTGATGTATATTATTGTTGTTATTGCTTGATCACCTTTTTATGCAGGTTAAAGCGAATTTGTATTTGCAATCACGCTTAATAAGATATTTAATAATCTTGTTAGGTTAATTGTGATTATAATTCAAGTGATCGCCAATAATAGTTTATTTGTGCATCAAATTCAACCAACATAGATTAAACAGGTTTAGGGTTAATCCTATTGATTGCATGTTAGTCAGAAAGCGCACATGAATACGATCAGAATAAAGTAGAGGCCTATTATTAGGGCAGGTTCGATCTCTTTTAGGTTGGATTTGTACCATCATCCCCGAACCCTTATTTGGTTCATGACCTTATGGAGTTGACGATCTCTTGGATCGTTAAGGGGTGTAACCTTCACCTCGTGAACGGTTTACAAGTTCCTTAAAAATTTGTTGGCGACTCTTTTGCTCTATCTTCTTCCCTTTTGGACGCCACCGTACTTTAGTGTATGATCACAGTGGGGTTCAAGCTAGTGGGATTTTAAAGGCTTGAAATTATTCCCTACAATAGGCCTCTACTTTATTCTGATCGTATTCATGTGCGCTTTTTGACTAACATGCAATCAATAGGATTAACCCTAAATCTGTTTAATCTATGTTGGTTGAGTATAATGCACAAATAAACTATTATTGGTGATCACTTGAATTATAATCATAATTAACCCTAAACAAGATTATTAATTATCTTATTAAGCGTGATTACAAGTACCAATTCCCTTTAAACATGCATAAAAGGCGTGATCAAGCAATAACCATAAAATCATCAAGCAACATAATAATCATAATAAATATCATGATAATAACAATCATCATAACAATAATCAAAATAATAATGACAATCATATTAATCATAATAATCATCATAATAACAATCATATTAATCATAATAATAATCATGTTAATCATAATAATAATAAATATAGCAATAATAAAATTATAATCATGATCAAAACAATTATAAAAATAATCATAAATCATGTTAAAGCATAATAATAGCAAGATCCTAGGCATGATACTAACAAGATTAATAACAAACCCTAGCATGTCACTAAACAATAAAAATCAAATTTTTAGCCCTAACATGATGCTAACATAAATATTAGGAAGAACATAAAAGGCATCATAACGATCATACTTAATATTAAAATTACCCTAGACATGATACTAGGAATCAAAATAACAATCTCAGCATGAACTCTATATCATAACATCAATAAAAACCATTAAAGTACTTACTTTGATGCCTCGTACCTCTTTCTAATAACAAAATAAACACGTTAGTAACTTCAAGGAAAATAATAAACAAACAATTAAATTAAATGATTGAAAGAGAGATTTGGGACCAAGCTCTCAGAAATTAAACCTTTCACGTCTAGGGCGAAGGCAACTTCGAATATGGCTAGGTGTATCTAGATCTAATGAATGCGGAATTTTGTATTTGAAAAGCAAGTTTAGAAAAAGAGAGAAAGAGATGGATTAGAAGAGAATGTGAGAATTGATGATTGCGAATGAAAACTGGTTGTAGGTCAATGAAAACAGAGTTTTTACGACGTTATTTATAGAGAAAATCAGCCAAAAAGATAAAATTATTAAAACAGAGCATTGGCGCACAGAAAACCGAACCAGCGCCAACGCTAGCTGTTGGCGCTAGGCGCCAGGCGCTACAGCTGGCGTTTGGCGCTGATTTCAGAAGTTCACGCGTTTTTTCTAAAATCAGATAAAAATTACCGTACAGGAGGATAAAAACGTATATTTTCCTCAAAAATGCTCTTTGATTTAAATTAAAACTCTGAAAAGTCAACAAAAGTCAATTTATCAATGCTAATTGAATTAGGAATGAAAAGAACCTTCTAGAAGAATTTAGAAGACTAAAACCATTCCTAATTGCATTAGGAATGATAAATCATATTAGGCCCTCCCCTAGATCATTGGGCCGCATATAAGGCTCAAAACGGGTCCAGTTTAGTAAATTGGCCATAACTTCCTCAATATTCATCGGAATTGGGCTTATAATATATCGTTGGAAAGCTCTTGTCAAGCCCCATCCAACTACACTATTATTGGACCCATATCATGGACCACCAAACTGGATTGACTGTTTTCTTAAAATAAGTTTTCAAAAACAGAGAGAAGAGAAAAGAAACTAAAACTATCTGCAACACTAAACTTTCCACACTTTCACTTTATTCGATTATGATTCGACGCGAAAGGTATTCATCACTGGGTTTGGTTTTGGGGAGACACAAATGGGTGTCTACAATTAGTAATAACTCTATATAAATATAATAATTCTTTCGTTCTTTTATTATTGCACCATAAGAGTTTGACACAAATTTTTTGGTAGTGGAAAAAAGGATGAGAGAGAAAGGTAAAAATACCTAGTTGCCCATGTGATTGTATGCACAAAATAAAAGTAAGGGTTGAAAAGCAAGGGTATATTAGGTATTTATAGTGTGAACACATAAATTTCTTTTCCTAAAATGGATATGGTGCAATAAATGTGAAACTTTCTTAAAAGGTAAGTGGTGCAATTTTAAAAAAACGGAGGAAGTAAGTGGAAATAAGGTGAGGAGAACGTTAATTTAGAACTTATTAACCCTGAACTTATCTGAACTTATTAACCCTTATATCAACTTATTTGAACTTAACTAAACTTATTTGAACTTATTAAACCTGAAATACCTTAATATCCTATAATATTCATGTATATATATGTAACTAAATTCCTTTATCTTTTTCCCCATTTCTACCCTCATTCTTTTTTTCCTTTTAAGTTTTAGCAATGAGACAATAATTTCGTATTTCATATCAAAAGTTTAACTACCGAAAAACATACCTACATATGAAATAACCATATGAACCCGTGCATCGAACGGGCCAAAAGGCTAGTTGCTACGTAATTAATCAAACCTAAGACGCAATTCAATTATTGGGAAGAACAGCAAAGACCTCCATTACTACTCCAGCCTCCAGGCGCAACAATGGCGATACATCTGAAATTAAACACCCTCTACCATTGTTCACGGTCTTTCGGCACGGCTCAACCGTGTCCTTCCTACTTTAACCTCACATTCTTCCATTTCCATCGTCATCATTACCCCTTCTCTAAAACTATACTCAAGCATAATTCAGCAGCATCCACAGTAGTTTCCAGGCGCGCGTTACTCTCTTCTGATGCTGCGCTTTTCCAGGATGTTGGCGCAACTGTTTTTTTAATCA
This sequence comes from Chenopodium quinoa, assembly GCF_001683475.1. Classification (NCBI taxonomy): domain Eukaryota; kingdom Viridiplantae; phylum Streptophyta; class Magnoliopsida; order Caryophyllales; family Amaranthaceae; genus Chenopodium; species Chenopodium quinoa. The sequence continues at coordinate 5,043,634 of NW_018742204.1, read as the reverse complement.
CTGGTGGTTACTCTCTTGTTTCTGTCTTTGATAATCTCACTCACCGCAAAATCATCTCTCAGGTTTATTTAGAAGTTTTTTTTTTAATCTTAATTTTAAGTTAATTGCTCTTCAATTTACAATTTTAAATTGGGGTTTTGGCTTGGATTCTTCTGTAATGAGGGTTGTATGTTATTTTGGCTCAGAAATCAGAGACGTGCAGAACATTCAAACTTAGGAACTTTTTTTTTTTTTTTATAAATAATTATGATTTTATATTTAGTGGGTGTTAATTATGTGATTCTCTTTGGTTGATTAATGAGCAGAGCAAAGATCTTGAGAAGTGATAAATTTTACATAGTAGTAGTAGTTTTCCATTTTGCTTTGGTTACATACAAGAAAAAAAAAAAGGAATTTGTATAGTTTTTTCATTAATGTTAGGTTATCTTTGGGTAATAATATTACATTTGGATCAAGGGTCTAATGGAAACAACTGCCTGTGAATCTGTGATCATACAACTATGACTTCCTAGCCTACAATAGGCACGCCTTCTTCAAATATAAGGCGTCCAAAGAATGTGTATGTTGGCATAATTGTAATGTATTGGAGAAAATTTCCTTGACAAGCATCCTTATAAATTCATGCTGAAACTTTTTGTTAAAATCTTTTGGAATATCGATTTACTAAAAGGTAAAGTTCCATTGATTGTTCTTGCAGTATTGCAGTCCTTTCAAAGATACTAGTATATTAGATTTTTTTACTTTTCAGAAGTTCCATTAAAGGAAAATGTTCTGATAAAACCATTTTGGTTCTTTGCCCTTGTGCATAGTGTAAGGCACTGCGGCTATTACAATTTTACAAGATTTGCAGGCTAGCCATTAGCTAAAGTGAAAATTTTCTTAATAACTATGTGATTGTGGATACTCCAGGAATAAGTGGTTAGTTCTTTCTTAATTTAGGATGGTTTTGCAGCTTGATGGATTTCGAAAGATATGGGGAAAATAAAACAGCAAACTTATGTGTCTTGGATGAATGTGATAATAACCGACGTTTACAAAAATAACAACATTTGTGTCTTATTAACTATAGTCTCACTACAGGTTATTCAAAACCCTATTCTATTGATACCTTTATTTTGTTGTTCGTCTCAAGATTCCTACTCCAGAAACTGTGTAGGAGAGGCGAAATTCTGTAGGTCCAAGAAACATTGATGGTTCTTAATTTCTAGTACCTATATCAAAGATACTTGTCAATGTAGATCATGGATGTGTTATAGACTTATTATATGGTTCAGATGATTTAAGTGCCACTAATTTTCCTCTAGAATTACAAGGTATTCAATTCCATCTCACCCTGGCCTCTATTATTTCATCTTTCTCCCTTTGTGTCTGTCATTCTCATAGCCCCACAAGACAAGATTGATGATAATTTGGTCAATTTGTTGATGTAAACTGCAAACAAGCTTGAAGTTATCAATGTGTTAACTTAATAGCTTTGACATCCCTTTGGCTGTTGGTATTCATGTCTTTCTGGAACATGGTATGGCCAAAATTATCTATTAACGTGCAATTAATTGGAAGTCTTGTGTGTTGCCTTGTAAGTCCTTTAACCTAAAGCTGAGCTTTAATTGTGTTTTGTTTGTGGGAAGCATGCCTCTTGCACCTGCCTAGGGTCTTTAGTTAGGTATTTGATGGCGAACTTGTCCTGTGCATACAATGAGTAGGTGGTACATTTATTTGCTAATTTTAATTGGAAAAAACACAAAGGCAATTGATTCTTAATTTAGTTCCTTGTCTATGGAGCAGAATTTGAGCAGAAAGCTTGTCCATATAATTTCTGGGTTGCTTTTTGTGGCTGCCTGGCCTCTTTTCAGGTACTTCTTCTTCATCTTTATCTAGAAAATTGAGGTTTCTTTTTTCTTTTATTTAAAAAAAAACTTTAAACTCATCAATGTGAATCTAGAATAGCGCCTCACCAGAAGCTCGGTATTTTGCGTCTCTTGCTCCATTTATAAATGGTTTGAGACTTGTGGTCAATGGACTCTCACTTGCAACAGATGAAGGCCTCATCAAATCTGTTACTCGAGAAGGCAAACCCAAGTAAGTTTCTCAAATCCTTTAGAAATTTTTTTTGATGACTCTATTGCGTGTCTGTGACATTTTGCTATTTCTCGAAATTGCAGGGAATTACTACAAGGTCCATTATACTATGTTCTGATTCTAGCTTTATCTTCCATTTTCTTCTGGCGTGATTCTCCAGTTGGCCTGTTGTTATTGGCAATGATGTCTGGTGGTGATGGTATAGTCCTTAAATTTCCTTACAAATAAGCTGATACTTTGTTTGACTTAGTTTACCTTCCAGCTTCTTTTTTTATTCCCTGCAAAAGTTTCTCTATTAACTATGGGAGCCACAGGAATTGCTGATATCATGGGAAGAAAATTCGGTTATGTGAAGTTACCTTATAACCAGAAAAAGAGTTGGGCCGGTAGTATTTCAATGTTTACCTTTGGTTTCTTGATATCTATGGGGTAAAATTGCTCTTTCTTTCTTGGCGATTCAAATTAATGTGCTAGAGTGAGTTTGTATTTGACCCCAGTGATTTGATGCATAGCTATCTGTTGTTGATGCCTCAGGATGCTTTACTACTTTTCAGTTCTGGGTTACTTCCAGTTTGATTGGAATCTCACAGCCCAAAGGGTTGCAGTAGTTTCTTTCGTTGCAACAGTTGTTGAATCGCTTCCAACAACAGAGCAAATTGATGATAATATATCAGTCCCTCTCGCAACCCTGGTTACAGCGTACCTCTGTATGTAGCTTATGGTCTAAAAGACTGCTCTTCCCCAACATCTCAAGGAACTCTCAATGTTGCTTGTCCATCCGCAATGTTGCTTGTCCATCCAAGATCCAACCCTCATTGTCTTTTGTTACTATACTTTAAATTTTGTTGGCGTATCTGAAAGTCTTTATTGATTTTTAGTAATGGCTTTAATGATTTTATTTATGAATTAGTTGGATACGTAAACATAAATCGATCATAAAATATCATAAGATGCTTGTGGGGAGCCAACAACGACCTATACCTTTTTTCTTTTCTTTTTTTTTTTTTTTTTTTTTTAAGAAACATCTCATTTAATCCGCTTTAAATATCTAATGTCGTATGACTTTTTATTGACACTTAAATCGTTTTGTTTGACATTTTTTTTTCGGGAGTTTGACTTTTATCCTTCATATGGGGATTTAAATAGGGACCTTTTCTAGTTTGGTGCCCTGTACGACGTTCGGGTTGTTAATAATTCTATGACATAAACTTCTTATCTATATACCAAGTTTTAAAATTTATCATTGATACAAAATTAATAGGAATTGATGTGATTTTGTGACGATTTTAAATTATGCAATAGGCATAATGACTAATAATAACATTGGTAAAAATGCTTGATTTAAATTTTTAAAAAAATAGCAAAATAAGTTTGAAATATTAGAAAGTTTTAAAAATTAACCAGAAATAAAACAAGTCAAAAAAATTTTCTAAGCTAGTTCAGTTGACCCGAACCTAAAACTTTGTGCTAGTATGAACATTTTTTGATTTGTAGCCTGAAGTGACTCGACCCAAAATGACTCGTGATTCAACCCGATTGGTAGTTCTACATAAAGTAATAAAATTATATTAGATTGTGAAGTTTTGTATTTAAATCGATTACGATATATTATAAATGAATGTTGTACTTTTTGAACTTCTTTCAATGCTCCCAAAATAATTATGATATAAATATAAATTTATTTGATAATTTCTTAGAATTATAATCTAATAATTTTTTTTTAAAAAATTATAATTCAATTTGTACCTCAGAAATATTGGTATTTTATCGAAAATAAAACTCCAAACTAACAATTTTATCCTAGTTTCAAAAAAAAAAAAAAAAAAAACCTAAAATTCTATCCAAATAGAATTCTAAACTAACTTTTTTTAAAAAAAAAATTTATGAAGCCTATTTAAATCTATTTAATGTGGCGCTACACATGGCGAAAGGTTGGAATGCCAAGTGTCGCTGTCTCGTGATCCGACTAAAAGTTTAGCTTTATATATAAGTTATATTATGGATGAACTTTTCACTATTTAATTCCTAACTTAACACTTAGTTTAATTAAAAATAAAAAAATTCTACAAACCTTATGGACAAATGTTGACCATAGTATTTGTGTTCATAAACTTGTGATGTATATGAACCAAGAGAAGGTATTGAAGCCTCATCAATAGTTTGGTGAGTCAAGCCTTAAAACAACAATCTCAATTTGTAAATATCATATAACCAATAGAGTATATCAATATATCATAGAACCAATAGAGGATATCATTAAACAAACATATGATATCATTGAACAAACAAATGATATCATCTATAGACGAGATGATATCATATACTTCTTATAATAGAATCAATAGAGAATTATCCAAAATACAATAGATAATATCATATAACCAATAGAGGGTATCATCCAACAAACTAATAGAATACATCATCCAACCTACAAATGATATCATATAACCAATAGAGGATATAAATAATCCAATCTATAAATGATATCATCTAGGCAATGGATCATCTATTATTTTGAGGATATAATGAAAATAATACATGATATCATCTAGATAATGGATGATATCATCCAACTTATGATGGATATCATCCAACTTATAGATGATATCATTCAACTTATTATAGATTATATAATCTAGACAATAAAATTTATTATATAAAATAAAGGTCAACAATGGTTGAACCACCATTGAAAGTCTCGTACAAATCTCATGGGTACAACATAACATGCTCAATTCTCAACCAAAATACATGCATTTGTTATCAAAACGCACACAATTCAACATACATTCACATGGGACAATTAATTTCAACAATTATACATCATACAAGAAAGCCCTAAATCAAATTTTTTTGGGCATTTTTTTTTTTTTGAAAAATTCGAGAATCACAGGCAATTATCTAGCTAATTCAAACATAAATCATGGAAAAATATAATTAAAAAATCTTTATAAGGTTTAAACATCAGAGAGGCAACTGCTAATAAAGAATCAACGACAACAAATTCGGTCAAAATGGTTGAGTTATACTCAAAGACCACTCAAACAGAATTCCTTGTAAGAGAAAGAACTATATAAAAGGCATCTCATATTTGAGAAAACCTTATAAGGAGATCCTCTTGCTTAGTAGTATTGGAATCACCCTAGCTGGTGATTCCGACCAAGTTTGGGCGCGGGTGGACTCCGTTGGAGAGGTCACATTTTGGGCTCTTTTCGTTTTTGAGACCGTGTTTGTTCAAGTAAGAGCTCGAGTGAGCGAAGCACGCTACATGGGTAAGATTGTCTTTCTCTCTCTTTGTTAATCGTGTTATTAATTATGTTAATTAATATGCTTATGTTTAGTTGCATTTATTTATGTGCGGGTCTTGGGGTCGGGTTTTGCTTCCTCGTGGTGTTGGACATCACGAAACCCAACAAGAATTCCTGTAAATCAAGAACATTAGCAGATAGCAAATTAAGGCGTAGATCAGGAATATGACGCACATTCTTCAATGTAAGCACGCACCCAACACTTGTCTTCACACGAATATCACCTAACCCAATAATGCTTGCTGAGCTCTGATTTCCCATCTTCACTCTACCAAAGTCACCAGACGTGTAGTTTATGAAATACTCTCTCTTGGGAACACAATAGTATGAAGCCCCTGTATCTACAAGCCATTTTGTGTTTGAACTATCAACATGATGATACTCACTAGTTGCACAAATCAAACTGACCTCATCATCACTCTTAGAATTTGTTGTTGTAGTATTTTTTATCATCTCTCTCTTCTTGTGAATCATTCTTCTTTCTTTGTTCCTTTTTCAAACGGAAACAATACTTCTTGATATGACCAGGTTTCTTGCAGGAGTTGCATGTAGTCACATTTCTTCCATCAATTGATTTGGACCTACTCCTTGAGTTATCACGACCTTTGGGATGCCTTCTCTTGCCTCTTCCTCTATTTTCAACAACAAGAGTTTGTGAATTATCAACTCCCATTTCCTTTTGTAATACCCCGTATTTTCATACGTATTTTCTAATTAATTAATTAGAAATTGTTTTATAAAAGGGTATTTTTAGTAAATTTTATTATTTGAAGCCAAAATGATATTTGAATTTTGGCGCCAAAAGTATTTTGAAATCTAATTATTATTTTGGATGAAATTTAGTATCCATTTATCTTATTTTAAAAACTGGATTATTTATATATTTCTGATATTTTAATTAAAGCAAAATTATATTATATCAATTATTTTAAATGGCCGAAAATTCCCATTTATTTAGCTAGGAAATTGGGATTTTCTATGTATAGAAAATCTGATTTTCTTAATTAATTATTGGTGAATAATTGGTGTTTAATTAATTAATTACTCTATATTATTTACACAATTATTTTTATTCCTTAAATTGAGCAAAAATCTTCCTAAATACTATTAAGGGAATCCGAAAATCTGAGTTATGGAAAGCTCAAGATTTTCGGCCCTCTTGTATTATTTTGGGGGAAATTATTTTGGTAAATTGTATTTTTAATTATCTCCCAAAATCTCTTATTTTCCTTAATTCTATTTCTCCATCTTTTTAATATTTGATCATCTATTTTATTGCCTTTTATTCTTCTTAATTATTCCCCAAGTAATTCCAACTTCCATATTATTTTTCATGACAAACATACCTTCCATATTTAATTACACACAATCACCTTAATATCAAAACCTTCCTTAATTCTTTTATTCACTTCTCCAAGAAATTCCATAAACCCTACTTGCCATAATTCTTCCCAAATTCTCTTGCCATAATTCTTGCATGAGATAGCCTATAAATACCCCTTCATACCTCTCACATTTTTCACACCAATTCTCTTCTTCTCCTCTTTTCTAAAGAAAATCAGCCCGTACATCTTTGGAGCCAATTTTCGGGCACTTCTGTTCAGTTTTGGGGTTTTTCTATTACAAAAAAAAATTGTTCCTCTAAAAAAATCCCTGAGGTTAGGCTCAAGAATCACCCAATTCAGAGTTATATCAAAGGAGTTACAGCCTCTGCAAGTTCTGCCTATTCTTTCCAATGCAAATCCAATTCTTCTTTTTTCCTTGGTTTCTTATCTTTTCTTCTAACATAATATAATCACTATATATATAAATAACTTGACTAACACGTTTTTAAGCCCTAAAACCATGCAAATTAAGTTTTAAACCCTTATTTTCTTAATTAAATAAATCTGAAATTTTAGTCACTAAATTAAACATAGTATAATTCATAAATTTATAGTCTTTTACAATTCATATACATCATCAAACCATAATAATAATAATAATAATAATTTAGAACAAATTAATCAAAGATTGAATCTTTAAACAATTTAACAAAAATCAAAGAGAAGTAAACAAAAGGGAGAGAGAAAAGGGCGAACAACAGTCACGGGGTGGCTGGTGGTTAGCAGCGAGTAGGTGTCCGGTGGTGGTGCAGGGCATGGCTGGGCGGTGAAGGCAGCAGCTCGATTTATTTTATTTTATTTTTATTTTTTTGTTCTTCTGTTTTCGTGAAAGAGAACCAAGAAGTGAGTAAGGGGAGCTCTTATGAATTTCACATGAGATGAGAGTGAAGTGAGGGTTTTTGGGATTTTATATGGGCTTGGTTCCCATGTTTAAGTGAGAGTAGGATTAAAGAGTTGGGCTTGAATAAAAGTTTAAGGTTTCTTTATTCTAAAGTAGGCTATAATATTATAAACAAAGTGGGTTGAACTTGCATAATCATTCATGATTGAAAAATATGGGTAGAGAAATAATTTAATAAAATAATTTTTATTATAAATAAACAATAAATTTATTTGCTTATATAAAATAAATTTTTGTAAGTAAATAATCATAATTAAATATTCAGATAAATATGTTAAAATATAATTTTAAATTTCACAAAATCACGGGGGATTACACCTTGAAAGTAATTGGTTTGAATAAGCATGTTTGAATGATTTTATGATGATTGAATTAAATTGAATTGAAGTATGATTATGAAATAAAAGCATGTTTAAATAAATTGGTTTTGATAAATAAATTGGAGTATTGGTTTTATATTATGTTTTAAATAATTTAAATTATTATTCATGTTTAAAAGGTTTGATTTTTGGAAGTATGTTGAATTTAATAAAAAGGAGTTTGAACTATTATTTTAAAGGTTGGAATTATTGGATTTAAAAAGGATTTATTGAATCATTGAATTATTATTGAATTAATGCTTACAAGCATTTTGGTAATCTCACTATGCAGATTTGGTTTATTGATAAAGTCTTGGACTTTGTATGACCGGGTCTTTCCTCAAGAATAGCCTTGTAACATAAGGAGACTAGCTTAGGGGTGTGCACACTTGGGTAAGGAATTGGTTTTAAGGGAATTGGATTTTAATGAGGAATTGGTTTTATTGAATTTGACTATTGATTATTATTATTGAAATTGGTTTTGGAATTATTGGTTTAATTATTGGAATGGATGGAATTGATTTCAAAAGCATGTTTGATAATAAATTGAGTTTACATTATCTTGCACTTAACGTACTTAGCATATTTTGCTAACCCGTATCTCTTATTTTGTTTTGGTTCACCCTGTTTATTGTAATGGTAAGCAGTGTTGACTAATTTCAGGTGGAGTCAATGATTGAGCATTTGGAGTCCCGGGAATGGTTACCTAGATTAGGAAATATTGGTCTTTATGTTTATTTTGAGTACTCATGACTATAGTTACTATTTATGGTTTATTATTAATAAAAGAAGAATATTGAAGTTTTCCGCTGCAAAGTATTAGTTTTTTTAGTAAGTTTTGAGTAGCCTTGAGTAATCTCGTGGCGGTAATACGCCCAAGTCTATCTCTACGGTATAATTATACGTATTATACTGGTATTTTCGTAGAGAGAGATTTGGGGGTGCTACATGATAGGCCGCCGTCAAGCCTACCAAAGATAAAGTCCTATCTTGATCTCACTAGCTAATAGCAAGGGTAAGAAAGGGTCAAACCCAAGAGAGGCGTTGAATCAACCACCGAGATACTACCGTTTAAAGAAGCTAAATGAAGTCGAAATTGGTTCGGTTTTTATGTAACATGTACTAGTTCAAATCAACTAACACTAAGGGGTGATCAACAATAATTAGAGAGTTCTAGGGCTCGGGATATACCACTCAATTTCGTCACAAATCACAAATAGCATGTAGCAAACAATGGTAAATTAAGGGGATAATATAGGGGAAGTCATCTAAAGCACCCAACTACCCTCTGAAGCTAGAGGGATTACTTGAATCATGAATACAACCTATTCTCGTGGTTATAAAGCATAAAACAAGTGTTAAAGCATAATCACGATGACATAAACATTCCCTTGACTGGAAATTCCTATTCTCATGGCATTTCAAGTCAATTAAGCATAAGGGAGCTAACTCAAGTTCATCTCTCGATCCTTCGTTGAGAAAGCTTAGATAATAGTTCTAGCAATGGCCATATACAAGAACTAAGAAATTAAACCACTTAAGCTCAACTAATTAACACCCAATAATTACCAAATTAACACATGCAACAAGAAATTAATGACTACATTGAGGGTTTTACCCAAACCCTAGAAAATTAGACTACTCACAATCCATGGAGATAAAACCAATTAAGGGTTTCAAGTAACTCATGAACAAGAATTAACTAAAGATTAAGCTAAATAACAATCTAAGCATACAAGAATTAAGCAAGAAAATTAACAATCCTAGCAATTAAAATAGAAGAGAAGAGTGAAAAATATATTACTAGAAGCTTGAACTTGAATAACAATGGTGGAACTTGTCTTCTACAATGATTGAGAATGAAATTTCCAAGCTAATGATTATAATCTAACTAATGATTTGAGAATATCTGTGTTCCTACAATTACAAACTAAGAGGAAACACTAAAAACTTTGATGCCGTTCAAATGAGCTCAAGGGGTTATTTATAAAGACCCCCAAATAAAAAAGACAGAGAAAACAAGAGTCGGGCACGGCTAAAGGTCAGCACGGACGTGCTGAGGTTGACACGGACGTGCACCTCCAAAAGAAGAGAGGCAGAACCTGCTGTCTTAGCCTGGGGATCCTGCACGGATATGCCAAATGTGGCACAGACATGCATGCCTTGTTTTGTACAATCAGTTTTGAAATTAATTTGGGCTGAGCCAACTGCACGGACGTGCAGGATTTCCTGCACGGACGTGCTGAACTCTGCACGGACGTGCAGGACATGAAAGCTGTAGGCAGTAGCTTCTGGTCGTGCCGGGGCACTCCACGGACGTGCCATACTTTTCACGTCCGTGCAGACTCTCTAAGACTTTTATCTTCACTTTTCTTCGCTTTTGCTTCATTGTCTCGGCTTCTAACCTCGGTTTATCATCCATATGCCTCAAATGGTCGTCTTTGAACCTAAAAACTCAACAAAAACACTAATAACCCGTGAAGCAAGGGATACACAAAAGTTGAACAAAAATAGAGTAAAAGTGAACCAAAATGCCAATATACCAAGTAAAAAAGGTTCAAAATTACTCTAAAATCATATCAAATAACAAGTTATCAAGTCCCCCCAAGCTAAGATTTTGTTAGTCCTCGAGCAAAACAAACATGTCAAATTAAGAAGGAAGATTACTTGCTAATGATCAAACCAAGGAGATATACTAAAGAGAAAACACAAACACAAATCCGCATGGCAAGAACCATAAACACTTTTAGCACAAGTGAAAAGAAATTTAAACCCCTCAGTCGCCTAAGAGGACGTGTTTTTATCTCGTGAGGGTTTCCCTTGAGCTTAACCCACAACTCACACAAACCACACCAAAACTATCAAAACACATCATTATCATCAAAGTGATCAATACACACCAAAACCAATGTTTTTATTTCCCAAGTCAACTCATCGGGATATAAATCACAAGCAAGACAAGTGAGCGACTTTCAAGAATTACCGATCATACAAATGTGCACATGAGTTGGGGGTAGAGAGGAGAACTAAGCAAGATTGCACTAGGATACTTCCTTATACCTTTTACTAGTTCATTAGAGCACGTCTAGATATTCCAAAGTTGCAATAAGCCCTCTTTCGGTTATAAAATCTCAAAATGCAAGTCCACCTCCCAAAATGCACTCCCAAGCACCTTCAACTACACTCTAATTCGGGAATTTACACAAGAAACATCAAAGTAGGTAATGTGTGGGAGGCATCCACAAATTAACCTCTAAATTAGAAAAAGAAATTTTTTGTGAATTTTTGGAGGAGTTTTTGATCTCCTTTTATTTTCTTTTTTTTTTCTTTTTTTTTTTCAACATTCATTGCCCTCGCCTCTTTTAACTGTGAGCGGCTCCTTCTTTTATTCAAAACATGTGGCTTATTATGCCACTTATTACACAAGATACACATAGAACCAATTCCCTAGTAGAGTTTCATTTTGGGGAGGAGGGGAGACACATCAAGGGCACAAGGAACCGCAATTTGATTCAAACATATCCTACTTTGGGAAAATTTGACAATTTCCTATGCTAGACTTGCAATTGAGTATTCATCGGTTTTCATTTCATATGCTCTAATGCAATCAAGATTAATAAGCCTCTAAATGACCCCAACTCTTGCACACACCCCTCTAAAAGAACTTTTACTCATCACTCAAGAGTCGAGCAAGCAAATCATATAAGCATCGTCATTTGAGTCTCATCCAAGGGCTATTTTTTCATTTTTTTTCCATTTTTTTTACAAGAAATAGAAATTGAATAATTACAAAGTTGAGTTAGACTAAGATAAGCATGACTAGACATCTAAATAAAGAGAGAGGAGAGAAGTATTCACAAATTAAGAGATTTGGATTTAGGGTGTTGGATTTCAAAGGGAGCAAATTTGGATGTTTAGGGGTTTGGATGTTAGGGGAAGGGAACAAACAAAATGTAAGGTTGATACCAAAACAAGAACATACAAGAACCAACATATGAACCAAAGAGAAAGACTCCCCCCAAGCTATCATAAACACTGTCCCCAATGTTAAAACAATTAAAGCACAAGAAAGGGGAGAAAGAGAACTAACTTTGGCTCGGGCCTCCTTAGGAGCTTGAGCCCCCGAGGTACCAATGCCGGTAGACATTTTGGAATCCACCCAATTCCGATCGAAGACCCTCAAAGCTTGTCCTCATATTGTCGTGAAAGGACCTCATGTCTTCGTGAGACTTTCTCATATTTCAAACTCGGTGGTCATGCGGGTGAAACCGGCATTCATAAGTTGTATATACTGCTCAAAAGAGAGGTGTGGGTTGTCCTCACCCACACCTTAACCTTGGTACCCTTGTTGGTACCCATGTTGTTGCTCATATTGTTGTTGTTAGAAGAATTGTTGTTGTTGGAATTGTTGTTGTTGGAATTGTTGTTGTTGTTGTTGCTCTTGGTCTTGCTGCTGCTCTACCTCTTGTTGTTGAGGTTGCTCATGCTCTTCCTCCTCTTCACCGGGAACCCAAGGATGGTCCCTCTCAAAGACTTAATTGCTTTCATCTTAAATGAAAGTCCTCTCTGGGTCGGGAAGGAAGGCATAGGGGCGGCCACTCACGTGCCACAAGTAAGGATGCATCCCTTCCGCGTCCGCAATACATATCATTGTCCTTAGCGATTTCATGTCTAGCTGCATCGGCCCTGGGCAAACCTGCTCATCTGCAAAATCAAGGTTAAGAGCAGAAGCAATAATAGTGATCATGCCACCTATGGTGATGTTTCCGGACCCAGTGGCAACATCCTCTAGGTGGTCAACTAACTAGGACCCTACACTAGGGCCGTAATACCCTCGCTCAAGTGCCATAGGAAGTGAAGCTCCCTAGTGGACACTACACCCGAACTATCACCTCTAGCGAACGTCGTGTTCGCTATGGTGCGCTGTGACATCCTAAAAGCGGGGTGGATTATGGCCGTAGCTTTATCGGTCCTAGGGTTGTAGTCGAAAAGGCCGGTGATCTTCCTCTAAAATTCACCCGCACAATAGTTACCGGGGGGGCTATCCTTTTGTCCTATGGTGCCGTTAGTTAGCCACCCGAAAGCTTGATTCACCCTCCTTATGTTCATGTTTTGTTGGGTGTTCATGAGTTGGAAGGTAAGGCGGCGGGGGGATCTATTGTTGTCTCGTTGCACTTAAAGGATGGAGAGGAATTCAAGTGTCAACCTCTTGTAGGTCGAGGCGCTTAAGTCTAGCCAATTCCCTAGGCCACATCCCTCGAAAAGCATCCTAACATCATCACCTACCCCTAAAGCCTCGGCAACACTCTCGTTATAAAACTTGGTAGGTCAAACTCTCCTCCTACTTATTCTAATATAGTTGTTCAAAAAGGTTCGGTCATTGAACACGATTCCTATAGTGTCCACTTATGGTGGATCAACGAGAGGAGGAGGAGAGGGGTTGTGGTACCTAACATCCGTGTTTCTAGGTCGGTTTCTTCAGCTCATGGTTGGTCTTTATGCTAGGCAATAAACACACCACAACCAAAAAATCAACACAACAAACATACAAGAGGCACTAGGTCCACTAAGACAACAACCAAAGGCTTAATCACTAATAAGCACAACACAATCACCAAGTCAAGCTCTAAGTCACCACCTAAAACCAAGCCAAGGCTAATCAACAAACAACCAAGACTACTTCAATAATGCATCAACAACAATTCATCATAAAGTTCATGCACTATTATCAAACAAACCAACACAACAATTCACCTAAACAAGCATGTTTCTCATTCACCAAAATCAATTTAAACAAACTTTCTCAAGCAATTTCATGCAAAAATTCAAGAATTTAAACATAAACTTAGTGAAAGGGAGGAACGATTATATCAGGCCTATCGTGGGTGTAAAACCTGCAAATGAACTTTTCTAACCTTCCTTATGCTTGCTTGACCCTGCTCCAACACCCAATTGCTTCAAATTTTAGCTCACAAGAAAACCCCCAAATTGATTTTTAAGGGTTAGGGTTTTGAAATTTTAGGTATTTTTTAGGGTATAAAGAAGGAGAATGGAGTAGTAGATTGTGATTTTATTGAAATGGAGTGAAGATTTTGAGGTAAAATGTTGATTTTTGGTGGGATTTTGAGGGGTTGAGTTAATTTGAGTGAGTTTATGAAGGAGGAAGAAGGAGTTTTAGAGAGAGAAAGGGGGTATTTTCGTGAGATGAGAAAATATGAGAAGTGAGGAAATCTTTTTTTTTTTTTTACATAAGAATCGTGCTGATGACTGCTGAAACTGGGGCTGCACGGACGTGCAACATTTGGCACGGACGTGCAGCCTCGGACAGTAACCTTACCAAGTTACTGACCTGTTTGGCACGGACGTGCAGGGGGTTGCACAGACGTGCTGAGCAACCTTGCACGGACGTGCTGAATTTGGCACGTCCGTGCCAATCTGGAAAAATTTACTCTTTAAGTTCCTGGTTGCTTCTGTTTCCTGTTGCACGAACGTGCGATGTTCTGCACGGACGTGCAGACATGATGCTGCACGTTTTCTCTTTTTTTTTTTGAGAAAAAAAAAAAATAATAATAATAATAATAATAATAATAATAATAAAATTATTATTATCACCATTATTATTATGATTATTACTAAGCCTACTACTTCGCATCCATGAATATTTTTCTTACTACTCTTTTCATCAATACCTACAAAAGATATTAAGAGAAAAGTTAGTAATAATAATTAAAATTTTGGAAAAGAAATAATAGTTTATAAGAGAAGGGGGTTTAGAAACACGGGTTGCCTCCCGGAAGCGCTCTTTTAACGTCACTAGCTTGACGACATTGCGTGATCAATGAGAGGAAGGAACATCAAATTCATCAAGGTGAACAACCTTGGCTTCTTCATGCACAAAACCGTCAAAGTATGGCTTTTGCCTTTGGCCATTCACTTTTAACGGTTCACCATTTTCTTTTGAGATTTCAATAGCACCATATGGAAACACCTTCTTAACGGTAAAAGGTCCACTCCATCTTGTCTTGAGCTTACCCGGAAACAACTTCAACCGGGAATTGAATAATAGGACCTTGTCACCTTCTTTAAATTCCCTTTTGCTAATATGCTTGTCATGCCAAACCTTGGTCTTTTCCTTGTAAATCCATGCACTCTCATATGCATCCAACCTTAATTCTTCCAAGGCATGGAGGTCAAGCAACCTCTTTTCACCGGCACTTTGAAGGTCGAAATTCAATGTTTTGTTGGCCCAATAAGCACGATGCTCAAGTTCTACCGGCAAATGGCATGATTTCCCATAAACAAGCTTGTATGGTGTGGTGCCGATGGAGTTTTGAATGCGGTGCGGTAGGCCCATAGAGCATCATCAAGCTTTGTAGACCAATATTTCCTAGACCTATCCACCATTTTCTCAAGAATCATTTTTATCTCCCAATTTGAAATTTTAGCTTGACCACTTGTTTGGGGGTGGTAAGCCAATAACACCTTGTGCCTCACACCATATTTCTCAAGGAGAGCTTGAAAGGACCGCTTTGCAAAATGTGAACCTCCATCACTAATAACGGCTTGCGGCACCCCAAACCTTAGGAAAATTACTCTTTTGAAGAGCTTGATCACCACTTTAGCATCATTAGTAGGAGATGCAACCGCTTCCACCCACTTTGACATGTAATCAACGGCCACAAGAATGAACTTATTCCCAAAAGAGGTCGGGAAAGGCCTCATAAAATCAATGCCCCATACATAAAAAATCTCTAACTCAAGACTGTTGTTCAAAGGAATCTCACTTCTTCTTGAAATATTACCGGTTCTTTGACATCGGTCACAAGCTTTCACTACACCCCACACATCTTTGAACATTGTGGGCCAATAAAAACCACATCGTAAGATTTTTGCCAAAGTTTTGTTAGCACTCATATACCCTCCACAAGGTGAGGAGTGACACATTGTGATAACATCTTCAATATCATTATCCGGGACACACCTTCTAAAAAGGCCATCAACACCTTGTTTGAAGAGCAAGGGGTGGTCCCAAAAATATTGACGAACATCATATAGAAACTTCCTTTTTTGTTGATAGGAAAGGTCGGGAGGAAGAATAGAGCAAGATAGATAGTTTGCAATGTCCGCAAACCATGGTGCCGATGTTTGTAGAATAGCAAATAGTTCATCATCCGGAAATGAATCGTCGATTGGCAAGTTATCAAGATCACCTACAAAGATATGCAACCATGAAAGATGATCGGTCACAACATTTTTGGCACCCTTCTTGTCTCTAATCTCAATGTCATAGTCTTGTAAGAACAAGAACCACCGTATCAATATTGGCTTTGGTTCCTTCTTGGACAAGAGGTACTTCAAGGCCGAATGGTCGATGAAGACTATGACTTTAGACCCCAACAAGTAGGGCCTAAACTTCCCAATTGCATGAACAATGGCTAGAAACTCCTTTTCCGTGGTTGTGTAATTCCTTTGTGCATCATCTAATGTTTTGCTAGTGTAGTAGATAGCATGGAGCTTCTTATCCTTCCTTTGTCCAAGAATGGACCCAATGGCAAAATCCGAAGCATCACACATAAGCTCAAAAAGAAGCTCCGAATTAGGGGGTTGAATGATAGGAGCTGAAATCAATGCCTCCTTCAACCTATCAAATGCTAGAAAACAATCATTAGTAAACACAAAAGGGGCATCCTTTACCAAAAATTGAGTGAGCGGCTTTGCGATTTTTGAAAAATCCTTTATGAACCGGCGGTAAAAACCTGCGTGTCCAAGAAAGCTCCTTATCCCCTTTACATTTGTAGGGGGTGGGAGGCGCTCAATGACCTCAATTTTGGCACGGTCAACTTCAATGCCCATACTAGAAATCACATGACCAAGAACAATGCCCTCCTCTACCATGAAATGACATTTTTCTCAATTCAAAACTAAGTTCACCTCTTGACATCTTTTCAATAGTTTAATCAAATTCGAAAGGAATATGTCAAAAGATGAACCAACAACAGAAAATTCATCCATAAATACTTCAATTGATGATTCAAGCATGTCGGAAAAAATAGACATCATACACCTTTGAAATGTGGAAGGTGCATTACAAAGTCCAAATGGAATCCTTCGATAAGAAAAGGTGCTAAAAGGGCATGTGAATGTAGTCTTCTCTTGATCCTCGGGTTGGATTGGGATTTGGAAGAATCCTAAGTAACCATCCAAGAAAAAATAGTGACTATGTGATGCTAGTCTTTCTAATATTTGATCAATAAAGGGGAGAGGAAAGTGGTCTTTCCGGGTGGATTTATTCAATTTTCTATAATCAATGCACATCCTCCACCCGGTGACCGACCTTGTAGAAATGGTCTCACCCTTATCATTCTTAATAATGGTCATGCCTCCTTTCTTAGGCACAACTTAAACCGGACTAAGCCACTTACTATCGGAGATAGGGTAGATTATGCCCGCTTCAAGAAGTTTTAAAACTTCTTTTTTCAAAACTTTCTTCATGTTTGGATTGAGCCTTATTTGATGCTCAATTGAAGAAGCATGATCATTACCAAGTAATATCTTATGCATGCAAATTGTGGGACTTATCCCCTTAATGCCATCAATCTTGTACCTAATGACATCTCTATACTCCCTTAGAACAACTAGGAGTTTATCAAGAGAGACATCATCGAGTTTGGCATTGACAATAACGGGATAAGCCTCACTATCATCAAGGAAAGCATATTTAAGAAGAGGGGGAAGGGGTTTATGTTCAACCTTATGAGGAGGCGTAGTCCTCTCCTCTTTTACCTCCACATTAAGCACTTCCAGTTTCACTTCATTGTGGACTAAAGGTTGGTTGAGCAAAAGATCATACCCCCTTGTTTCTTCATCTTCCCCAACTAAGCCTCTCGTTAGGATAGCTTGTAAAGGATCTCCTTCAATCAAATTCTCTTGGAACTCCTCTAAGTTCCTTTCCAAAGCATCGACTCTATGAACTTCATCAAACAATGGCTTTTTTAATGTTTGTGGGAATGAAAATGAAATTTTCTCATCTCCCACATTCAAGGTCAATCTTCCTTCATTCATATCAATCACCACTCCCACAGTGTTAAAAAATGGTCTTCCCAAGATTAGGGGCACCGTAGTATCTTCTTCCATTTCCATTACCATAAAATCACATGGCACAAATACTCTTCCAACTTGAACCAACACATCTTCAAGAATTCACAAAGGTAGCCTAACCGTGCGGTCAGCCAATTGTAAGGACATTCTTGTGGACTTCAAGTCTCCAACTTTGTAACTCTTAGCAATAGAATAGGGCATCAAGCTCACACTTGCCCCAAGATTCCAAGTCTCCAATCTTCACTGGTATTGCATAGCTATCGGGGTCACCAAGCTTTTGAGGAAGCTTGTTTTAAATGATTGCACTCACCTCCTTAGGAAGGGAGATGGTTGCACTCTCTTCAAGCCTAGTCTTGTTGGATAGAAGATCCTTCAAAAATTTTGCATATGTAGGCATTTGTGACATAGCATGAAGAAAAGGGATATTTACTTGAAGTCCTCTCATGACTTCAAGAAAATTTGAAAACTTTTCATTCAATTTCTTTTCAACAATCCTATGAGGGAATGGAATGGGAGGCTTGTATACTTTCATGGGGGGCTTTTATACCTTTTCCTCATCTCCCTCATTTTTCTTTTGTGGCTCCTTTCTCTCAACATCAACTATCTCATTTTCAAACTCACTCTCATTTCTCACCACAACTCCCTCATCTCTCTTTTGTGGCTCCTCTTCACTCATAACCGGCCCTTCATAACCTCTCCCCGATCTCAAAGTAATGGCCTTAGCTTGCTCCTCTGGGTTCACAAACGTTGAGCTTAGGAAGTGACCACTAGGATTGGAGGATGAACTTCCAACTTGTTGCGCAATTTCAGCCAATTGATTCTCAATTATCTTGTTGTGTGCTTGAAGTTGTTGGATGTTCGCTTGCATATCCGCATTGCTTCTTCCTTATTGTGTAATGAAGGTCTCAAGTGCGGCTTCAAGGCTAGATTTTTGAGGAGGTGGAGGGGCGGGTTGGTTATATTGTTTCCTTTGTTGGTTTTGGTCCCTTGGTTAGGGTGACAGTAAGGAGCTTGTTGGTTTTATGGATGGGATTGGTTGTATTGGTTTTGAGGGGGGCCTTGGTTTTATTGCTTCCAACCCGTGTTTTGTTGGGGTTTCCAACCTTGATTGTAGGGTTGAGAGTATTGATCATTTCTTTGACCAATAGTTGTCGCTTGCTCTTGGTTAGTTGAGTTGCAATAGGAGGACAAGTGATCATTTTCTCCACAAGTCTCACAAGACATGACTTGTTGTGAAGAAGATCTTGGAGATGTAAGGGTAGCTTGATCTAGCTTGTGAGCTAGAATGTCAAACTTTGATGCAATAAGGTCTATTGCACTAAGATCGTGGACTCCGCCTTTCTTTGCTTGAGGTTGCCTTCTATCACCTTCGTATGCATAGTGCTTTGCCACTTCTTCAATCACTTTGTATGAATCATCCACCGATAGCTTTTTAAGGCTACCACCGGCCCCGTTATCAAGGTTGGCCCTTGAAGTAGGAGTAAGACCATCATAAAAGCTTTTAACAATGATCCATGATGTGAAACCATGGTGTGGGCATTTTCTAGTGTAGTCCTTGAAACGCTCCCAAGCTTCACTTAACGTTTCATCAATCTCTTGGTTGAAATTGGTGATTTTCCTTCTTAGTTCGGCGGTCTTTTCGGGTGGACAATAATTTCCAAAGAAATCTCTAGTGACTTCATCCCATGTGGTCATCAATGATCCCTCTTCTACCGTTCTCAACCAATGCTTTGCTTTGTCACGGAGGGAGAATTGAAATATGTGCATACAGATGAACTCTTCCGTAATGTTGTTTTGCTTGATGGTTGTGCACAATTCGAGGAAGTTGTCCAAATGAGCAAAAGGACACTCATGAGAACTCCCACCAAATTGATCACTTTGTATCATACAGATGAGTTGAGGTGAAAGCTCAAAATTATTTGCATTCGTAGCAGGGAGACGTATGCCACTCCGAAGTGTGAAGACATTGGGGTAGTCATAATCTCGTAGCAATGGTGGAGGAGGATTGTTATCACCCATGTTATCTTCTTCGTTGGTTGCAAAGATTTCTTCCGGATCGGAATCTGAATATACAATAGAGAACTTGGGTGTGCCTTGCAAAAGCCTCCTCACGTTTCTCAAATTCCTTTTTAGCTCTGGATTAACGGGAATAAGCTGTGATTGCTTACTCTTCTGTGTCATGCAAGGTCAAACAAAGCTAAGAAAAACGTTAGCAATGACTATCACAAGTTGAAAACACAAATATACAAAAATAAATAAGAAAAATTATGATACAAATACACACACTTAGACTTATTCAACAATAATACATTCAATGTGACTTTGCCTCCCCGACAACGACGCCAAAATTTGATAGGCCGTCGTTGAGCCTACCAAAGATAAAGTCCTATCTTATTCTCACTAGCTAATAGCAAGGGTAAGAAAGGGTCGAACCCAAGAGAGGCATTGAATCAACCACTGAGATACTATCATTTAAAGAAGCTAAATGAAGTCGAAATTGGTTCGGTTTTTATGTAACATGTACTAGTTCAAATCAACTAACACTAAGGGGTGATCAACAATAATTAGAGAGTTCTAGGGCTCGAGATATACCACTCAATTTTGTCACAAATCACAAATAGCATGTAGCAAACAATGGTAAATTAAGGGGATAATATAGGGGAAGTCATCTAAGCACCCAACTACTCTCTCAAGCTAGAGGGATTACTTGAATCATGAATACAACCTATTCTCGTGGTTACAAAGCATAAAACAAGTGTTAAAGCATAATCACGATGACATAAACATTCCCTTGACTGAAAATTCCTATTATCATGGCATTTCAAGTCAATTAAGCATAAGGGAGCTAACTCAAGTTCATCTCTCGATCCTTTGTTAAGAAAGCTTAGGGTTCGTTTGGCATCGTTGTGGTTTTTTTTTTTTTTTTTTTTTTTTTTTTTTTTAGTTTTTTGTTTTTTATAACTATATAATATGTGTCACATAATGAATAAAAAATTATTAAAACTTAGTAAAATCATGATAATTTTGAAAACTGACAACTGAAAAGTGGAAACACCTTTTTCTTGTTTCTTGTTTCCTGTTTTTGGTTTTTAGTTTTCAAAAAAACAGGAAACTGAAAATAAAAAATGATGCCAAACAAGCCCTTAGATAATAGTTCTAGCAATGGCCATATACAAGAAATAAGCAATTAAACCACTTAAGCTCAACTAATTAACACCCAATAATTACCAAATTAACACACGCAACAAGAAATTAGTGACTACATTGAGGGTTTTACCCAAACCCTAGAAAATTAGACTACTCACAATCCATGGAGATTAAAGCAATTAAGGGTTTCAAGTAACTCATGAACAAGAATTAAATAAAGATTAAGCTAAATAACAATCTAAGCATATAAGAATTAAGCAAGAAAATTAACAATCAAAGCAATTAAAATGGAAGAGAAGAGTGAAAAAATATTACTAGAAGCTTGAACTTGAATAACAATGGTGGAACTTGTCTTCTACAATGATTGAGAATGAAATTTCCAAGCTAATGATTATAATCTAACTAATGATTTGAGAATATTTGTGTTTCTACAATTACAAACTAAGAGGAAGCACTAAAAACTTTGATGCCGTACAAATGAGCTCAAGGGGTTATTTATAAAGACCCCCAAATAAAAAAAGACGGAGAAAACAAGAGTCGGGCAAGGCTACAGGTCAGCACGTTTGAGGTTGGCACGGACGTGCAACCATACCTGCACGGACGTGCCTAGGTAGGCACGGGCGTGCACCTCCGAAACAAAAGAGGCAGAACCTATTGTCTTGGCCTGGGGATCCTGCACGGACGTGCCAAATGTGGCACAGACGTGTAGGCCTTGTTCTGTACAATCAGTTTTGAAACTAATTTGGGGGCTGAGCAAACTGCACGGACGTGCAGGATCAGGCACGGACGTGCAGGATATCCTGCACGGACGTGCTAAACTCTGCACGGACATGCTGAACTCTGCGCGGACATGCAGGTCATGAAAGCAGTAGGCAGTAGCTTCTGGTCGTGCTGGGGCACTCCTGCACAGACGTGCCTTACTTTGCACGTCCGTGCAGACTCTCCAAGACTTTTATCTTCACTTTTCTTCGGTTTTGTTTCATTTTCTCGGCTTCTAACCTCGGTTTATCATCCATATGCCTCAAATGGCCGTCTTTGAACCTAAAAACTCAACAAAAACACTAACAGCCCGTGAAGCAAGGGATACACAAAAGTTGAACAAAAATAGAGTAAAAGTGAACCAAAATGCCAATATACCAAGTAAACAAGGTTCGAAATTACTCTAAAATCATATCAAATAACAAGTTATCATTACACCTTTCTTCTGATTTCTTCATTGAACATGCTCGATCTCCTTGATCATATCTAATGAAATCATACCTTTTGGAGCAGTGTTACAAATAATCACAACCAAAGTTTCTCAACTATCTGGCAAAGAACTCAATAAGAGCAAAACCTGCATTTCATCATCAAGAACAATCTTCATAGTAGTTAACTTGTTAATAATATCTTGGAAGTCATTAACTTGCTCATAAACTGACTTTCAACCCTTAAATTTCAAATTAACAAGTTTCTTAATCAATGAAGCTTTATTATTGTAGGCGTCGTTTAAAGTGCGCCTACGTTAAAGCATGTGGTGAATATGCTTGGCACTCATAGGAAGTGGGAATTGACATTATGATTAGGGACAAGGAAAGTAGGGAGCCGCCAACAAGTTTTTAAGGAACTTGTAAACCGTTCACGGATCATAAAAAGGCAACCACGATAAGGGACAACGATAGGCAACAACGATTGACCCGTGAAGGTTACACCCCATTCATAATCCATGAGATTACTAACTCCATATGGTTCGGAACCACGAAATGAGAATCGGGGATGATGGTACGAAGTGAGTCATGGAGTCACATTCGCCCGTATTGGCCTCTACTCGATTCTTATAGTGAGAAGTGATTCCTGCGATCTCAAAGGCATACAAACAAAATATTCAATTTGCTCCAAACTATTATTAAGCTAAATTGGTTGAATATTAATGCAACACATAATTCTAAAATATTGTGATCACTTGATTAAACAATAAGATTAAAAAGGAACCTAAACCGGTTGTCCAAATTATCTTATTAGGCGTGATTTTCAATTACATATTCCCTTTAAACATGCAATATTGTGATCAATAATAATAATAGAACAATATTAATATTGGAACTAATTTAATCACAATTCCAACAACATAAAATCGTTAGAAAAATAATAAAAACAAAAGGAGCATGATCCTTACTTTGATTCTGTTTGTTTGCAACTACAAAATAATAAACGAGTTAGTAACTTCAAGGAAATAATAAAACGATGATTAAATTAAATTAAATAAAATAAAGTTGATTTTGAGGCCAAACCCTCAAACAGTTCTACCTTTCACGCCTTGGCTTAAGGACAGAACCTCGAGTAAAATATGGACTCTTTTGAGTGCTTGAAGAAGGAATTTTGAAGTGAAAAGGGTACGCTAGTGTTTAGGCTAAAGCATAGAAGAGAGAAAATAAAATAAGAGAATTACCCCGTGCCCCTATTCATCAGAAATGATGGGGTATTTATAGGGAAAATGTACTGAGGGAGCACACGGAACCCTAAAATGATAAAAACCCTAAAAAAGTATCCCGTGACACGGTCAAACTGTACCATGATACGGGAAGCCCCACCGTCAGACGGTACACATTCCCGTGACACGGTACACTTTTGGCGTGACGCGGGAAATTTTCAGAAAACAGGATAGAAAACGCGTCAAGGGTTTACGCGGAAAAGACACGGAATGTCCCGTGTCACGGCAAACCTCCCGTGTCACGGGAAGTCCCACTGTCAGACGGGAAGGATTCCCGTGACACGGTGGCAGTCTGCCGTGGCGCGGGAATTTCCAGTCCATTTTCCGTCTAAATACATTTTTAACCCTAATTTCCTTCGGCTTTTTTAAGTGCCGATTGATAATTTCGGGCCTTTTCTGACTTTTATTATTCGGGCTAAAATAAGAAAATAATTAAATAAAAATAAATAAAAGGTTTGGGCCAAAAATAAATAATAAAACAATAAAATAAAAAAGGTTTGGGCTGAAAATTAATTAATAAGTTTGGGCTAAAATTAAAACTATGTTTTTACCAAACATCAAGAGTAATCCATGGATTGTTCAAAAATATGAATTTAATAAAACACGATTTTTTAAGCACTCTCGGGATTAAATACTGAACCCGACCAATAGTGGCGGTGAAAGGTTGTTCATCATCGGATTTGGTTTTGGGGAGACATTTTTAGGTGTCTACAGAAGCCCCCACTTTGACTGAGTTTGTGGAAACGTCAGTTTCGAAAACGATAGTCAAAGTAGCCGATAGGGACGGAGAATGATTTAAGACGTTCTGCGATCTTAAATCACTCTGTATATGCCGATACCTGAAGAAAAATGTTAGTTCTACAGATAAAAGAGTAAAGGGATAGAATGTGTATTTGCCACCAGTGTATCGGTGACAAACGAGTTTGGTAGCTTCCTATGCTTGAAGGAATCCACTGGATGACGTTTGTTGAAATGCTTTCCATGCTTGAGGAAAGCCGGAAGATGAGTTTGGTAGCTTTCTAAGCCTGAAGAAACCTACCGATGACACTTTCCATGCTTGAGGAAAGTCGACGTATGAATTTGGTGTCATTCTATGCTTGAAGAATTCTACCGATAATGCCTTCCATGCTTAAGGAAAGCCGACTACTTGGCGGTTTTCTATACTTGAAGAAAAATCCACCGATAACGCTTTCCAAGCCTGAGGAAAGCCGACTTGGCGATTTTCTATACTTGAAGAAAAATCCACCGATAACGCTTTCCAAGCCTGAGGAAAGCCAACTTGGCGGTTTGCTATACTTGAAGAAAAAAATCCACTGATAACGCTTTCCAAGCCCGAGGAAAGCCGACTTGGCGATTTTCTATACTTGAAGAAAAATCCACCGATAACGCTTTCCAAGCCTGAGGAAAGCCGACGATTGCTGAAATTTGTAAGTCTATGATGGTTCGATTATCCCCGAACGTGGGCCGCAGATGTTTCACAATTTTAAGCCGATTATCCGACCATATTAAGTGCTTAAAATGCCGAAAAGTAGACTTTGATGTTTGCTAGGGGTAAAATGGTAATTTTAGTCCCCCTTAAATATCAGTTAGAATTTTCCGCGTAATTCTAGAGAAAAATAATCGCCCAATAAACTCGAAAAAAATATTCAAACTGGTCAAAAATGTCAGGAATATTCGCTGACAATGCACAAAGTCTGCCGTGCCACGTCACCACTTTGCCGTGACACGGGAACTCCTCCCGTCAGACGGGACAAAATCTCGTGTCACGGGAATATATTTTTTTTCTGCCTTTTTTTTTTGTTGTTTAATTGGTCAACGTGAATCAGCGTGCCACGTCGGCAGTGTACCGTTACACAATAACGGTAACCGTGGCACGGTGAACGGGGTTTGCAACAGCTACTTTTTTGCTTTAAACTCACGTTTTTGCTTCACCATTTCGCCATTTCTCATCTGATTCTCACTCCAAAAAGTTCAAAAATTTTCCTTGGGTTGCCGTGTCTCGTCGAGTGCTCACCGGTGCGCGGTTTGTCTTCCCGTCGGCCAGTTTCCACCACCGTGTCGCGACCTTCCTGCATTCTCTCTCTCTCCTCTTTTTTTTTTTTTTTTTTTTTTTTTTTTTTTTTTTTTTTTTTTTAAATTTTCTTGCTTTTTGCTGCGGGTTGCTGCTGCTAATTTTTGCTGTTGTTGTTGCTGTCTTCCTCCGGAGCTGCCGTCAGGGTCACTGGAGCTCCGTCGCCTTTTGAGCTTACCGTGACACGGGACAGCCTCGCCGTGTCACGGATTCTGCTGACCGTGTCGCGGCGTTCTGTTGGTGGCCGGAGCTTTTTTCGAGCTTTTGGAGTTCGAATTTTCACCAATTTTGCTGTAATTTCTTGCTATCTTCCTCACTTTCGACCCTCTACGAGCATTCATGTAAGTTTCCTTTGATTTTTGTCTTGAATTTTGCTTCACATAAGTAATTTCATGAAAAACCCTTAAAAATCAATTTGGGGATTTTTGATTTTGAGGTTTTATGTTGAAATTCTTGCCATGATTTTACTTGTATATGTATGTATGTGTGTTTGTGAGAAATTTGAGACAAAAATTACATGATTTGATGGAGAATTGAGTAAATCACCATTTTTGGGTACTACTTTGTGAAATGATGTTCATGTTATTTCTTTTGTACTTGAAATGGTGAAAAAAACGGTGGTGAAGTGTTTCATGATGTGTTGATTCATTGTTTTTGTGCAACTTCGAAACATATTTTGCGTATGTACTATATCGTCATGGAGAACATAGTATCATGCGGCTAGGAGAACTGTAGTATTAGTTTGTCATGGAGAAACTAAATACCATAATTTTGCCAATTTTTAGCCTGGAGGTAAAAATTTAGCGTATAATTCAATAAATAACTAAATAACTTAGGAAATGATGCTAATTATTTAGATTTTTATAATAGCATGCCTAGGCAACGAGATTGCGATCTTTCTACCCTCGGCCGACGTCGGGCTTTTCGGGAGGACACTCCCACCATTCCTCAGGGTATGGACGACGATGCTTTAGAGCCCGAGCCTCGGGCATCCGCGAGTAGAGGTAGGTGGGTTCCACCTCCGTGGACTCTAGACCAGTTGGTTTTCTGCCGTGAAAACCATGTCTCTCATCGCTCACTCTCCGGCATAGTCGATGGCACGCTTCGCCACCACGGTTCTGGAGCCAGCGATTTGATCCCTCGACTTCACCGGATCATTACGAGGGATCCTGCTACGAGCGCCCTATGGGAATCGGCTGGTTTAGTAGATTTCTATACGGCGGTTGTAGGGTTTCGCAGCCCCCGGGGTTGTGGTGCGACGGTCGTTCGCGCATTGTTGGAGTAGTTCTGGGATACTACCAACACTTTTCATTTTGTTTGGGGGGAGATGACGGTGACCCCCCTAGACTTCAGTATGATCAGCGGGTTGCGCTTCACCGACCGGGCTGTAGCTCAGATGTCTGATCTGTCTTGGGGATCGGCTGAGACAGCTGATTTGTTGGGTCCGATCGTTCAGTACATCAGGTCCCGACCAGTGTCTCGAGATGGTCCTAGGAGCGGACGATCAGAGCTGGCTTCAGTTTTAGCTCGTGGCTTCGACATGGAGGATACGACGGCTGAGCAGCGAGTGCGAATTTTCATCCTGATCCTGATTTCTATGACCCTTTCTCCCGATAGGAGCTCACGTGTACTCCTTTGCTACCTCCCCGCTCTGGTCAGGATCCATGAGATAGGATCCTATAGCTGGGCCAACCTTGGATACGCCGATCTCCTTTTATCGCTACGTCATGGCTGTCGGCAGCTGAATGACGAGTCTCCCATCACCGTCTATGGTCTGTGGAGAGTCGTAGAGGTGATGATCTTTTCCCTTTTTGTTTCACTTTAACTTGTTCGACTCATGTGCTAAAGATTACTTTTCATCGCAGCTATGGTTCTACGAGTACTTCCCAGGCTTGGCTCCTTGCCGACGTCGTGGAGCGGTCCATGATTTCCCTGTCGGGGCCAGCTGGCGTGATCGAGGAGAGTCGCGGGTGGAGTCTGTCCCTGCACTGCGTGGGCTGCTACGCCAAGGCACCTCTTCTGTCGGCGTAAGAATCAGTTTTGTTGCTGTTATTTTCCCTCTGACATTGTTTCTGTTGTTTCACGCCGACTTTTTATGGTTTTCAGGTTGCCATTGATGTCCAATATCGTCCTTGGGCCGGGATGACTGATCTACCTGAGGCCTTGCGTCTTTCTGCGCACCGCACCATTTTGGTTGGTACCGAACTCTTTGTCTGGTATTTAGGGGAGCGAGTCGTTCGTCAGCATAGCGGCGATCGTTTTGTGGTGCCCTCATCTCCACCAGAATCGATGCTGAACTCACGCTTGATCAGAGAGTTGGTCAACAGGGGAGAGCGCTATACTTTTCCATGGCAGGAGCTTGTACACATGGAGAGTGACTATGCGCGGGATTTGCTTCCCTCTCTGGCAACTCCACCTCGTCTTCCTGAGGTATGATTTCTTTTGAGGATCTTCTTTATTAATCTCTGTTTTAAATAGTCGAATAACTTGATTATTCGATCATATTTTCAGACGACTATTCGCCCTGTGGGGAGGATCGAGATTCCTCCTCAGTCTGTTCACTATCCAGGGCCAATTGGTATCACAGAGGACCATATTGCTGACGCGCCAGAGGGTTACAGACAGGCGCAGGAGTCTCTGCCCGAGGTCTTTGAGCTGGTGAGTTTTCTTGGTTGCATTATTCATCCTTTTAACACTGTTTGTTACTGACTTTTCTTTGTTTTATCCTCAGCCTAACCGTCCGGAGATGATGGGACTCATGAAGCTGGTTGACGCCCTAAAGTATTGCATCATCAAACTTCGGCGTGGTGCGAGTTGTCGAAGCTCTAGCGACGTTCTTGAGGTATCATTCATTTTTATTTCTACCATTTGTTTTATTTTGCATTGTTGACACCTTTTGGTTTTGTCTCTTTCAGGAGCAACAGAGGTCCCGCTCGCGCTCGAGGCACAGAGGCTCGGACGAGGAGGAGCTTGGTCGTGGTAGACGATCTCCTGAGATTCACCGACGTTCTCATTCTCAGCGAGAGCCTCAGGTTACTCAGCCATTTCAGGAGGCTCAGTGGCAGCAGTCTCAGTCTTCTCAGCGCTTTCCGGGCCAGAGTCAGGGGCTGCGTCAATTATTTTCACAGCCTCCACAGCCTGAGCTTGGGTCTGTTTTGACTCCCTTGGATCCTGGTTCATTTTCAGCTCCATTGTCAGGGATTCCTCCACTGGTGTCGGGCTTGTTCTCAGTTCCGATGTATGGGACGATGCCTTCACCGACGATTCCAGTGTCTTTGGGCCAGTCTACACCGTTTTCCGGCTGGACGGGTCCTGCCTTGAGCTTGACTACTGCTGGGGTTACATGGACTAGTAGGGACACTACTCCCCGTACTCGGATGGTGGAGGGACTCTTCGGCTCACCGTTCTCATATGAGCAGGGTGGAGATGATACTGATTCTGGTTCTAGAGACTTTTGACCGAGGGTTTTTATTTGTACATACTATGGTGACACTGGACATGTTTATTTATTACGACTCTTTTGTACATTATTCACATTTTATGTATTTATTATTGTGTGTTAGTGTGTGTTTAAGACTCCTTGTGTGTGATTGTGTATTTATTAGTGACGAAAAAAAAAACATAAGTGGAGTAATGGAGGGTACCGACCTTCCCCAAAAGAAAAAGAAATAAAAAGACAAGCAAAATAAAATTACCTTCCCCAAAAGAAAAAGAAATAAAAAAGACAAAAAATAAATAAAGTGATGAAGAAATAAAATCTTAAAGTGATGAATAAATAAATAACTATATAAAATAAAGATAATAATAATAACAAGAATATAGATAAAAAAAAAGTGAGAATTTTATTAGAAATAAAACTCTCAGAAAAACTGAAAAATAGACGGTGAAGATAAAATACTATAAAAATCCAGATATATACGGGAAAAGATGAAAAAAGAAAACGCGTGAAGTGCCATGACACGGCACTGTGTACCGTGTCACGGCAAAAGTTCCCGTGACACAGTGGAACTTCCCGTGTCACGGGACGCATATTACTCAGCGGTGTGTTTTACGCGTATGAAAAGATAAATTCTGTGCAGTTTCGAGCGCTTTTGCTATAAAATAAGACCAGTTTATTCATGATATGCATAATTACGAAACAAAAAATAATTTAGAATTTCATATTTCAATAATCATGTCTCAGAGTTTTGATAATACATTGCGCGACTGGTCTTATTCTTTGACCAATGCTGAAAAAAGAGAGTTAGAATTATTTCATGTCAGGGGTTTGCTAGCCCTGCAACACGTAGCTATTGAACATGATTTTCTAAGGGAAGCATTAGATTATTGGAGTCCAGAAACACACTGTTTCAAATTTGATTATGATGAAATTTGTCCCTTGCCGGAGGAATTCGGCGCAATCTTTGGATTTCCTGCTAGAAATCTTATTGCCATGCCTACCCTACGTGAATATTATTACCAAGATTTTGAACGCCATCTGAATCTAACAGATCCAGATTTGAATAGAATTGTTTGTGGTAATGAAGTAGACTTAGAAAAACTTGCTAATTTATATTTTAATCGCCCCATCTCCGAGTCTTATCATGTATATCGTAGAAGGGCATATATTTTTTGCATGTTTAGCAAGCTCTTATTTGCAAACGGTAGGGTAGGACATGCTTGTCTAGCGTCTGTGCTTGAACATGTCGAATCTGGAAGATCTCCTATGCCGACGTGCCTTGGAGAGACATTTCGTGGCCTTGACGAGGCAAAAGCTGAACGGAAAGCCATCAGGAAGGGCTCTCTGTTACTACTGCAGGTAAAAATACGCTCTGAGTATCCCCCGTGCCACAAAACAGGCACCGTGTCACGGTGGGTGTCTGCCGTGACTCGGCAAAACCTGCTGTGTCACGGGAATCTGCTGATAATTTTTTTTTTTTGCTGGCGTGACACGGGAACTTCTCCCGTCAGACGGGATGAAATCTCGTGTCACAGGAATATTTTACACTTTTTTTTTTTTTTTTTTTTTTTTTTTTTTTTTTTTTTGCAGATTTGGTTGATGGAGCGTTTGGAACTATTCGAAGCCCCCGACGATGTTGAAAAATATGGCCCTAACGACCTAGTCCGCAGGAAAAAGAATTACTCTGCGAACATGTCGTATGAAGATTGGAAAAATTTCTTTGCAAAGAGGGAATTTTCCATTCGTTGGGTGGTGCCTTGGTGGAGGCTTACTAGGATGGTTGGCACGAATGAAACTCCATATTGCCGTATTCCTAGTATCTCCAAACTGACCTTTTATTGTCCCTCTCGACTGATGCGGCAGTATGGACTTGAACAAGTAATTCCACGCTATAACGATAGTCCTCGTGAAGTATCGTTGCGTGAAAGTAACGTTCACAAGTACGAGGCTTATTGGATTGGAAGACCTTTGTGGACCGTTTCTGCAAGTGACCAAGATCCTCCTCCTTTATCTAGTGCATACAAGGCATGGTTGAACCCTCGAAGTAGGAGGGAACGATTCGGATCACGCAAGGCTGATGTGAAGAGTCGTCTTGGAAATAAGAAAGCTCCTCCTAAAGATCGTCAGGGTCCGAGAACACAAGGGATTGAGTTTAAGACTCCTATAATGCCAAGAAAGAAGAATTATATGAAAGGGAAGGGTAAAGAAAAGATGGTTTATAGGGAGAAACAACCGAAAAAATTCAAGAAAGGTGAAAGGGGTGAAAGTTCGACTAGGGGTGTGACAGTTCAGGCTACGAAAGACACATTAATGGTGAAGGCTGACCTAATTGACCAAGAGAATGAAGTTCCTAAAGAGAAGAGAGATTAGATCAATAGTGCTTTGCTTTTTATGATTTAATTTTTATTTAAATTAAGGCATATGATGCCAATACTTGTAGTCGCATTTATTTTAATAATAATAGCACATTTATTTCAGCCTTAAAAATAAAAATTACAATGACTTTTATTTATTATTTATTTATTATTTATGTATCCGAGTCAAGGAGTCGGACGCAGTGGAAGAACGAAAATAAAAACTCGAACAATGAATCCGCAACGAATGCGCCACTATTCTAAAAACAAAACGGAAAATTGAAATTCCACCGTGTCACGGTGAAAGGGTCCCGTGACACGGTACAAATTCCCGCGTCACGACAATTTTCCTTTTTTTTTTTTGCCGACAAAAGGTGACGTGGCACGGGAACTTCTCCCGTTAGACGGGATAAAATCCCGTGTCACGGGAATTTCCCTTCCCTTTTTTTTGTTCAGGCCCACCGTGTCACGGTGAACAGTACCGTGACACGGTGGGATGTCCCGTGTCGCGACAATTTTCCTTTTTTTTTGGTCGTGACGCAATGCTGAACTGACGCGCATATTTGATCAACAGAGGGAGAATTTTTTTATTTTAAAGTGGCCAGGCCCCCTTGAGGGGTTGCCTACGTATCCTAAAAAGGAATCAGGCCAAACGTAGCTCTATTGGGTCATGAAGCCATGTGACTAGGCATAGAATTTCTTGAGTTGATCCAAGTTGGTTAAATTATGGAAGCTGTTACCGTCCTTGTCTACCAATTGTACCGCTCTGCCAGACAGGATGGCTTTAACAATGTACGGGCCTGATCAGTTCGGTCTGAATTTTCTTCTTGGATCTAACACATTTTTACGAAGTGCCTTAAGCACTAGGTCACCCTCTTTGATATTTCTGGTCTTGACTTTCTTATTAAAATGTCGTGCCATACACTGTTGGTAGGTTTGGACATGATGCAAAGCTTCCAAGCGTTTTTCATCAAGCAAGACCAGTTCGTCGTATCTTGCTCTAATCCAGTCGACTTCATCTAGTTGGCTTTCCAATGCGATTCGAAGAGAAGGGATTTCGAGCTCGATTGGTTGTACAGCTTCAACTCCATAGACCAAAGAGAAAGGGGTAGCCCCTGTTGATGTACGAACAGAGCTTCGATAACCCCAAAGGGCGAAATGTAGCTTACTTGGCCAATCCTTGTAATTTTCTGTCATCTTTTCGATGATAGTTTTCACATTTTTGTTGGCCGATTCGACTGCTCCTTTTGTTTGTGGTCTGTAAGGTGATGATCGGTGATGCTTGATATGATATTTCTGTAATAATTCCGTGCATTCAGCTTGGAAATGTGTTCTATTATCACTGATCATCTCATGTGGTACCCCATAGCGGCATATGATATTTTTCTCAATGAATTGAGCTATGTGTTTTGCCGTCAGCTTGGCATATGAGGCAGCTTCGACCCATTTGGT
This sequence comes from Chenopodium quinoa, assembly GCF_001683475.1. Classification (NCBI taxonomy): domain Eukaryota; kingdom Viridiplantae; phylum Streptophyta; class Magnoliopsida; order Caryophyllales; family Amaranthaceae; genus Chenopodium; species Chenopodium quinoa. The sequence continues at coordinate 5,010,571 of NW_018742204.1, read as the reverse complement.
GAAGTAGTCGATTGCTACGAGAATGAATTCATGCCCCCCTTGTCCTGGTGGTGTTATTTTTCCAATGATGTCAATGCCCCAAGTGGAGAAAGGCCATGGAGAAGTATACGTGTAGAGAAGTGAAGGTGGAACATGTTGTAAGTTTGCATAGACTTGACACTTCATACATTTCTTGACGTATTTGTGACAATCTCTCTCCACAGTAGTCCAATAGTAACCTTGTCGTTGAATCTTTTGGACTAACATCTTTGCATTCATGTGTGTTCCACATATACCAACATGAAGGTTTTCCATGGTTTTATGTGCTTCTTTCTTGGCTATGCATAAGAGATTTCTTCCCATTGCAGTTCTCTTGTGGAGTTCTCTCCTGATGAGCACATACTGTGAGGCCAGGAGCCTCAAAGCACGGCGTGCCCTTTTATCAGTATTAGGAGGGTATTCTCCTCTTGTCACATAATTAAGGATGTCCGTATTATTTATTTTGGCCCAAACTTTTTATTTATTTTTATTTACTGAATTCTTATTTTGGCCCAAATAATAATAAATCAGAAAAAGGCCCAAAATTATCAATCGACATTTAAAATGCTGAACGAAATTAGGGTTAAAAATGAATTTAGACGGAAAAGCGGACTGAAAACTCTCGCGTCACTGCAACAGTCCACCTTGTCACGGGAAACTTTTCCGTCTGACGGTGGGGTTCCCCGTAACACGGGACACCTGCCGTAACACGGGGGTTTCCGTGTCCTTTCCGCGTAAACCCTTAACGCGTTTTCTTTTCCGTTCAGCATATATTTCCCGCGTCACACAAAAACACACTGTGTCATGGGAATGTTTCCCGTCTGACGGTAGGATTTCCCGTGTCACGGTACACTTTGTCGTGTCACGGTATACATTTTTAGGGTTTTTATCATTTTAGGGTTCCGTGTGTTCCCTCAGCACATTTTTTCTATAAATACCCCCTCATTTCTGATGTACGGGGCATCAATTAATTCTCTATTTTTCTCTCTTCTATGCTCTAGCCTAAACACTAGCCTACCCTTCTTCTTTCAAAATTCCTTCTTCAAGCACTCCTAGGAGTCCATACTTTACTCGTGGTTCTGTCCTTAAACCAAGGCGTGAAAGGTAGAACTGTTTGAGGGTTTGGCCCCAAATCAATTCTATTTAATTTAATTTAATTTAATTATTGTTTTATTATTATTTCCTTGAAGTTACTAATTCGTTTATTATTTTGTAGTCGCAAACAAACAAAATTAAAGTAAGAATTATGTTCCTTTTATTTCTATTATTTTTCTAACGATTTTGTATTGTTAGAATTATTGTTAAATTGCTTCAAATATTGATTTTTATTCTATTATTATTTATGATCCCATATTGCATGTTAAAAGGGAATATGTAATTGAAAATCACGCCTAATAAGATAATTTGGACGACCGATTTAGGTTCCTTTTTAATCTTGTTGTTTAAATCAAGTGGTCACAAATATTTTAGAATTATGTGTTGCATTAATATTCAACTAATTTAGCCTAATAATAGTTTGGAGCAAATTGAATCTTTGTTTGCATGCCTTTCAGATCGCAGGAATCACTTTTCACTATAAAAATCAAGTAGAGGCCAATACGGGCGAATATGACTCCATGACTCACTTCGTACCATCATCCCCGATCCTCCTTTCGTGGTTCCGAACCATATGGAGTTAGTAATATCATGGATTATGAATGGGGTGTAACCTTCATGGGTCAATCGTTGTCCCTTAATCGTGGTTGCCTTTTATATATGATCCGTGAACGGTTTACAAGTTCCTTAAAAACTTGTTGGCGGCTCCCTACTTTCCTTGTCCCTAATCGTATGTGTCAATTCCCACTTCCTAAGAGTGCCAAACATATTCACCACATGCATTAACGTAGGCGCACTTCGAACGACGCCTACAATTTGGCGACTCCATTGGGGAGGATTCTTGGTTATTTATCGATTTGAGTGATCGGTATTTTATTAAGATGAGTGGATGAGACTTGAAAGATTCTTGAAAAATATTCCTGTCATTAATTTGGCATTTTTGCATATGCATAGACATTTTAACGTCGCATTTAGGTCAGTCCTGTAGGAGAAATTGAATAACTTGATTGCGTACGAAGGAAAACAGGGTACCAGTTAGATTTTCTGACTGCCGTGCCACGACAGAATCTGTCGCGTCACGGTACAGTGCACCGTCTGACGGTGTGCAGTACCGTGGCACGGGAATCTCTGCCGTGTTACGACAATCCTAAAATCAGTCCAATGGCTTGTTTTATCTTCTCACAGTCAACTTCACTCGATTTTTCTGAAAAAACGTGTGTGTTCTACATGCGTCTTAGCCCAGGGGGATTTAAGCTCTATCAACACAAAAACGCTCATGGCAATAAGGGTTCATCCGAGTTATTAAATCCACCCAAACCATAGAGTCGAGTTCGATTTCATCACGAACTCGCGGAGCCGCCCGTTGGCGTACACCCTCAAGGGAGGCTGCCTTGCTAACACGTCCAAACTCTTAACCATGGTACCCTATTGACACCAAATAAACCTGACCATAGTCGAACATAGAACTTGACCTTAGGATGGGAACTATTCTTTGCATCATTGTGCCTACGTGTTTTATGCTTGGTCGTTTTGATCCTAACCTTAACGATCTTTCTTTGTTTATGGTGGATTATTTTATGACTGACGATTGCCAATGGACCATACTCATTTAGTAATTAGTGCAAAAAAAAAAAAAGTTTGCCGCGCCACGGGAAGGTCTACCATGTCATGGCAAATTTCCACCGTGGCACGGTGGACCTGCAAAAAAAAAAAAAAAAAAAAATTTGCCGCGCCACGGGAAGATCTACCGTGGCACGGTGGACCTGCAAAAAAAAAAAAATTATCGTGCCACGTCAGCATCCACCGTGGCACGGGAAAGTTCACCATGTCACGGCAACTTCCACCGTGGCACGGTGGATTTCCAAAAAAAAAAAAAACCCACCGCGTCACGGCAGCTTGTACCGTGACACGGTACAGTTTTCCATGTCACGGTGCCCTTGAAATAAGTCCAGTCAGCTTTTTTTAATTCTTCCGTGTTAATTTGGTTCTCGTGTCAGTCATTTTTGTTATTGTTCACATGTCTAGCCATATTATCATACCACGAGTCTTATAACATCACTTAGTCACTCACGAGTCAAGTATAGTCCACACACTTTCTTTATGTTCCGACTCGAGTCGTGCACCAGGTCGTTTATGATCGTATATTTGGTTCATGCACCCTTTTTTCGTCATAATAAAAAAATGAGTGGAGTTTTCTCACCTGTTTTCAAATGTCTATTTTTTCCTTCCTTTCCTATCTTGAGCAATGAGTAAAACAATTAAGTGAATTATTTTATTTCACAGTACTTGGTCAAGGAACAGGGATAGATTAATATGGTTCGAGTCATTACCGTAACAATCTCTCAGATCTAATAGGCGTTCAAAGAGAAATTTTCCATCTCTACATTACTTATCACCTTTCAATGGCCACTAAAGAAGATATTGAGAACATCAACAAATCCATCGAGTCACTGTCTGCCATGATGCAAACCCTTACAACTAGGGTCACTACCATAGAACAAAACAAGATCACTGTTTCCACCCTTGACAAATTGAAGGAACAAATGAGTAAGATTTATGAGGATTTCACTTATGTGGAACGGCCTCCCACTCCTTTGGATGTGAAGGACAGACTCCCTGAAAAGTTCTCCACTGCTGATATTCCAAAGTTCAAGCCTACTGAAAATCCAATATTCCAATTGAAGGCGTTCTCTGCAACCATGGCTCTTAAGGGATTGGACGTAACACTCTTCCCTACGATGTTCCCTTTCTCCTTAGAACATGCTTGCCAACAATGGTTTTATTCCTTAGATGCCAAGCATACTGCGACTTGGCAAGATGTCACCAAAAGTTTCATGAATCGTTACAAGTGTAACATTCAAACTAAAACTTCTGAACGTGAACTCTCCATTCTCAAACAGAAAGAGAATGAAGGCTTCACCGCTTACCTGAACAGGTGGAGGGAAACAGCTTCACTCTTGGTAGATCCTCCCAAAGAAAGAGAGATGGTTCGCCTCTTTATTCAAAATCTGACTCATAAATATAGGGAACATCTCAAATTTCTTCCACTGAACACTTTCAAAGCTGTATACGATATCGACATCAATATCGAGGATGAGCTAATAAAGACTGCTGGTAACACTTGGAAAAACAAGAAGAACGACCATCCTTCTTCTTCGTCTTCTAAGCACGAAAATACTACCAACAATTTAAGCCAAGTTGATATCAATGAAGTGTTAGCTCTTGATGCTCCACTGCCCAAGAAGAAAAGAACTTACACTCCTTTAGGAATGACTTATGATGCGGTCTTTGATCGTCTTTACGGTCAAGGCTTGATCACACCTATTGGGCCATTTCCAGAGCCAAAACTTGAAGAAAGGAGCGCCAAATGGAATCCCAATGTCCATTACAAGTACCATCAAGGAAGGGGCCACACTACGGAGCAATGTTGGAATTTGAAGGACGCCATTCAAGACTTGGTGGATGCAAACAAACTTCTTGTCCCTCCAGGCGACAAGAAGTAATGAACACAAGGCGCACAGCAGATCCTTCGTGCAAGATTTCATGATTTATTTCTTTATCATTCATCTCCATTCCCCCATTCATGTCTAGCATAGGTTTTCCATTTTGAATTTTTATACGTTTCATGTGATTCGTTCACCTTTTCCATTAATAAAATGAGCAAATTTCCTTTACATCTCTATCATAGAATTTTTCATTCATTCATTCATTCTCAAAAAATAAATAAAAAAAATCAATTACCGAACTACACCCAAGGTACACCAATGACTTGAGGCACCTTTGCAACCCTGTCATTCCCTGTTAACCGTTCAATCACATTCCATTTCTTCATCAACCATCTTGAGCCTCGTCTAACGTTTGGCCTTCATTTCCTCAACCCACATTTACTTAACCCTGGGATTGGAAGATGTGTAATTGTATAACATTCAAAAAGCAAGTAAAAAGAGAAAGCAGCAAAACAACAATAAAACAATGTCTAAAGGCAAGTGTTCCAATGTCTTTGATATGAACATGTCTCAAATTGCGTCTCTCATCGAGTGCTCGGCACCGTGCCTGAGAAACATGAATTCTAAGTGAGTGATGGATCGCATGATCTGAGATTTCCTACATTGATTCAAAAGAATGAAAAAAAAACAATCAAAGCAAAAAAAAATGTGTTGAAAATAAACTTGCAAAATTCAAAATTTTCAAATTCACAATTACACATCTTGGGGGCTTCTCTTGGGTCTTGAGCCTTTTACCTCTTTCTTCCTTAAACCATCAACTTAACCACATTACAACCCTTGAAAGACCTCTTTGAGGTGTACATACACTTGTGCAAAGTTCGGTTAGAGCTACATTCGGCCTGATTCCTAACGGATACGTAGGCAACCTCACATTGAGGTGCGGCCACATTCATATTCATATCTATGCATGATCGAGTCAAAGAATATCCAATGCTTATCTCTATATCCCTACCCATTTAGAGCTAGACTTGGGGGCTTGAACCTACATCACATTAGCTTACCCAGCCTAAAGAGTCATCATCTTTGACTCCTCACACATATATTTCCATCACCATAACCTTTGCAGCCTCACCTTAGTATCACTTTCACACACTTCTTTCACACATACATATCCATATCATCTTTCCCTTAGGAACCCTTTATCATGAAATCTTGTTTCCCTACCGCGCATGCTTCATTATCTTTCAAGACAACATTCATCAGAAGAAACGTTGTATACTTGCTTAGATTCTTGACCTGAGCAATGTTCATTGTTTCATGCAACGCATAATGTGCTGAGTACTATTTCTATATCAATGATTTGTTATAATACAAAGCATATCGTTCTTAGCTCCTTGACCTAAGCAACGTTCATAATCACTTCATCTATATACGTGCTTAGTTTCTAGACCTAAGTGACGTTCAAGATCGCTTCTTTACACCATATATGATGCTTAGCTCCATGACTTAAGTTCATTCATCTATCGTGTCACATGATGTAATTGTCCTTAGACTCCTGGCCAAAGAACATGCAAACATTATTTTCAGGACAAGCAATTCAATCCATACGATTCATTTTGTCTTGCTCAAGGAGGAAGTTCAAAACTTCTTCCCTTTTTCGTTATTTTATTTTGGGGAAGTTCAAAAACTTTTTCAAAATTTTTATCGAGGGAAGTTCGAAAATAAAATTTCATTTTTCACGTCTTTCTTTTTTGGGAGAAAGTCGACACCCTCCACTCGTCTCATGACAAAAATGTTGGAAAATTTTTGCTTTTGCATTTTTGGTTGCTTGTGTCTGCACACACACACTCAAACTATACACACACAATCACAAGTCATACTCATGTCATGTCATGTCATGTCATGTCATGTCGTGTCAAGTCAAACTTGGTCAAGTCAGTTGGTCAAGTCAATCATAGTCTATACGAGTCCCCTGGCAGATTTTATTTTGCAGGTCTCAATTACAGCCCACGTCCGGGGATAAGCGGACCATCTACAGCCCACGTCCAGGGACAAGCGGACCATCTACAGCCCACGTCCGGGGACAAGCGGACCATCTACAGCCCACGTCCGGGGACAAGCGGACCATTTACAACCAGCCCACGTCCGGGGACAAGCGGACCATTTACAACCAGCCCACGTCCGGGGACAAGCGGACCATTTACAACCAGCCCACGTCCGGGGACAAGCGGGCCATTTACGGCCCACGTCCGGGGACAAGCGGACCATCTACAACCCACGTTAGGGGACAAGCGAACCATTTACAGTCCACGTCTGGGGACAAGCGGACCATCTACAGCCCACATCCGGGGACAAGCGGACCATCTACAGCCCACGTTCGCGGACAAGCGAACCAACTACAGCCACGTTCGGGGATAATCAAACCACCTTCATTTCACGGCGCAAGGTTCTCGATACACAGAGACTTGCAATCTCATCATCTGTCAACTTTCCTCAAGCATGGAAAGTATTATCCGGTGGATTTCTTCAAGCATAGAAAACCGCCAAATTCATATGTCAGCTTTCCTCAAGCATGGAAAATATCATCTGGTAGATTTATTCAGGCTTAGAAAGTTACCAAATTCATAAGTCGGCTTTCCTCAGGCATGGAAAGCGTTTCAACAAACGTCATTTGGTGGATTCCTTAAAGCATAGGAAGCTGTCAAACTCATTTGTCACCGATACACTGGTGCCAGATACGTATTCTACCCTTTTACTCTTTTATCAGTGGAATTAACATTTTTCTGCAGGTATCGGCGTATACAGAGTGGTTTAGGATCGCAGAACGTCTTAAATCATTCTCCATCCCAATCGGCTACTTTGACTATCGTTTTCAAAACTGACGTTTCTACAAACTCAGTCAAAGTGGGGCTTCTGTAGACACCAAAAAATGTCTCCCCAAAACCAAACCCGATGATGAACAACCTTTCACCGCCACTATTAGTCGGGTTCAGTATTTAATCCCGAGAGTGCTTAAAAAAACAAAATCATATTTAATTCAATTTTTGAATAGTCCATGGGTCAGTCTTGATATTTGGTCAAAGTATAGTTTTAATTTCAGCCCAAACTTATTTTACTTTTTTATTATTATTATTTATTTTGGCCCAAACTTTTTATTTATTTTTATTTACTTAATTATTATTTTGGCCCAAATAATAATAAATCAGAAAAAGGCCCGAAATTATCAATCAGCATTTAAAACGCTGAACGAAATTAGGGTTAAAAATGAATTTAGACGAAAAAGAGGACTGAAAACTCCTGCGTCACGGCAACAGTCCACCGTGTCACGGGAATGTTTCCCGTCTGATGGTAGGATTTCCCGTGTCACGGTACACTTTGCCGTGTCACGGTATATATTTTTAGGGTTTTTATCATTTTAGGGTTCCGTGTGTTCCCTCAGCACATTTTTTCTATAAATATCCCCTCATTTCTGATGTACGGGGCATCAATTAATTCTCTATTTTTCTCTCTTCTATGCTCTAGCCTAAACACTAGCCTACCCTTCTTCTTTCAAAATTCCTTCTTCAAGCACTTCCATGAGTCTATACTTTACTCGTGGTTCTGTCCTTAAGCCAAGGCGTGAAAGGTAGAACAGTTTGAGGGTTTGGCCCCAAATCAATTCTATTTAATTTAATTTAATTTAATTATTGTTTTATTATTATTTCCTTGAAGTTACTAATTCGTTTATTATTTTGTAGTTGCAAACAAACATAATCAAAGTAAGAATTATGTTCCTTTTATTTCTATTATTTTTCTAACGATTTTGTATTGTTAGAATTATTGTTAAATTGCTTCAAATATTGATGTTTATTCTATTATTATTTATGATCACCATATTGCATGTTAAAAGGGAATATGTAATTGAAAATCACGCCTAATAAGATAATTTGGACGACCGGTTTAGGTTCCTTTTTAATCTTGTTGTTTAAATCAAGTGATCATAAATATTTTAGAATTATGTGTTGCATTAATATTCAACCAATTTAGCCTAATAATAGTTTGGAGCAAATTGAATCTTTGTTTGCATGCTTTTGAGATCGCAGGAATCACTTTTCACTATAAGAATCGAGTAGAGGCCAATACGGGCGAATGTGACTCCATGACTCACTTCGTACCATCATCCCCGATCCTCCTTTTGTGGTTCCGAACCATATGGAGTTAGTAATATCATGGATTATGAATGGGGTGTAACCTTCACGGGTCAATCGTTGTGCCTTAATCGTGGTTGCCTTTTATGATCCGTGAACGGTTTACAAGTTCCTTAAAAACTTGTTGCCGGCTCCTTACTTTCCTTGTCCCTAATCGTATGTGTCAATTCCCACTTCCTAAGAGTGCCAAGCATATTCACCACATGTTTTTAACGTAGGCGCACTTCGAACAACGCCTACAGGTACGGTTATCCCAATGCATTTTCCCCATCTTGTTAGCTGTCCAATTAACAAGTTACATTACCACACATAAAATGCCAAATATATATGGCAATCAAATTCATTACATGCATTGTTCAATATATATGCGTTCTTTATATATATGGTAAATGGAATATGTCATATGCATGGTTGATTATATGGATTCATTAGATGCATGTAATTTCGTTTAATTACAACTACATCCAATTCATCCAATTCCAAGACAAACTAATAATTCAAAGAAGTTCAATAATATAAATCAGCAGTGTTTTATTTTAATTCAATCTAATACACTGTCCACTGACAGTAGTTATTAAATTATTCAACCAACCATATAAACAATTCTTTAAGCAAACCTCTAATAATAAACTCACAATTTCAAATAGTTTTTACTCAATAATGAGTCAAGATTCAACACCTAACCCTTAGTTTTAGTATTGGTATATTATTTAATCTCAGCTAAGCTAAGAAAACTGCCTTTCTATGTCTTAGACTCTAATCCACATCACGGTTTTCCTCTAATATTTTACTGGACACTTGTTTTTTCCCCTGTTTCAATCACACTTCAAAGACTTTTCTACAACCTACTTTGGCCCCTTATTAAACATACTTGAGGTAATTGCAATCACATCAAGGAACTAATAATATTTATAGTTTGTTTGGGATACAACAAGCTTGTTAGCTCGTACATGAATGAAACAATTAATGGATGGGAGTAATAGTTTTTCATAATTAATCTAGGTATGGCCAGGTGCATATGCACGATTTTGGGGGTACCTTGGACGGTTTTGATGGTACATTCTTATATCTAATTCCAATGGCTCTAGTAATAATTTACGGACTTGTGTGCTTCTTGCTGATCCAAAGGTCAGCCTATCAACTATCGAACATACATCATCTAAACAAAACCTACTAATATCAAATCCAACCTAACAAAAAAACATGACAATACTACATGAAGTCATACAACGCATCATTACATCAATATATCATCCAAGAAAAAACTAGACAAATAATTTACATGCTCCGGGGACAAGGATTCTTGTGTAAACAAGGCTGCAAATTAGCATATACTCCATATATAGAAATACTCTTTAGTAGCTGAATTTCAAGATACTAAATACTTACATATAAAATTATCACAAAATTCACATAAATAATAGAATAATAAGATTGAAACAAGTATCTAATCACGCATCAGTTTTATTATTAGTAAAATAATAATAATAGTAATAGTAATAATAATAATAATAATAATAATAATAATAATAATAATAATAATAATAATAATAATAATAATAATAATAATAATAATAATAATAATAATAATAATAACCCCTTTATGATTATTAGTCTGATTACTCCCACAATTAGTTTGATAAACATATAGTTTGATTAAAAACTAGTCACGCATCCACAAGTATCTAGAGTTTAACAAACAATGATAAACATACAGTTGGAAGGTTTGGTAATATGTTACCTGAAGTTGAGTAGGGAGCTGCCGACGGAATTCTCTAAGCAGGAAGAGCGGCTGGATCGAAGGCTCCTGGTCGGCAAGTGGTGCCGGGAGAGTACTCGGTGGCAGGTCGTAGAGCGGTGGCAACTTCGGGTGGCAGAGCTTCGGGGTTATCGAAGCGTATTTTTTTTTTACTTTGAATGGTATTGAAGTTCTTGTAGTCGTTGCTTTATATTGAGGAAGTTCTTTATTTTTTATTTAATTTTTTTTCCACTTTTAAGATAATTATATGGGTAATTGGGGACAATATTGTGAATTATTTTTGGAAACATTTGACCACAAAGATATTGGTTGAAGCTTTAGATTAAATGCACTGTACAATTATGGGCAGCTTTTAGATTTGATTAGTAATTAATCCTATTTCCTTTTTTCTTTAAATAAAAAAGGTTAACATTTTAGTAAAATATATTCCTTTACAAAAAACTAAATGGGTAATTGCCTAATTGGGAATATTAATGTATAGGTTTGGAAACAATTGACTATCAAGTTGTTTATTGATCCTTTTGAGTAAATAGGATTGTTTGGAAGAACATATTTTAAAGCAAATAATTTTTTTGTACCTTTTTTATTCTTTTTATAGCATTGGTCATAATTATTAAATAAAATAATGTATTTAATATTATTATTAAATATTATGTATTGCTTTTCAAAAGAAAAAAATATTAAGTATTACTATTCTCTAAAAAAATATTAACTGTTTGTTATTATTATTCTCGGCAACTGCAAATTGTTATTATTTTTCTTTCAAAATAAAAAAAAATTGTTATTATTATTATATATTTTTTTGAAAGAATTTTTATAATTATTATAAATTATTAACTAATAATATTATATTAAATTAATTCTTAATATTTTGAATTATTATTGATAATTATTATTATAAATTATTATTATGAATAATAAATATTAATTATTATTATCAATAATAAATATTAATTATTATTAATAGTAATAATTATTATAATTGTTTTTAATAGTAAGAATTATTATAATTAATTTTAATATTAATAATTTTTTAATAATAAATTATTATCATCACTATAATATTAATTATTATTATTGAATATTAATTATTATTGTTATTGTTAATATTAAATATTATTTGAAAATAGAGCAAAGTAGATTTCTTTTGAGCAGAGCGGAGCAGATTTTATCTGAGTAGAGCATGCAGGGCTCAACAGAGCAGAGTAGAGCAGCTCTAAAGATCGGGGCCTTAGTCTTTGTGGTTGTTTCTATTGGTTCATGTAAGTCTTTACAATACAACAAATTTTCCATCACAGGTCTCCAAATTGAATAATTATTTGATGTCAATTTAACCATCGAACTACCACTAGTTGATTCCATACAGTGAGAAATTAAATTCCGACTTTGATACCAAGTTGTAGGGATTGGAAAGGGGTCACTACGACACCCACTTTGTCACACACAAGATAATCAAATAAAATTCAATCAAATTAAACCAATTTCTCAGATAACCAAAATAGCAATTAAGCAGTAGTAAAAGTATAATAACGCCAACAATAATTGGAAGAAACAACAATAATCAACACATACAGATTATAGGTGGAAAATCCCTTCGATGTGAAGGATAAAAACCACGGGACTGCTTCAGGACTCCACCCTAGCTTCTCTTATTGAAAATTGATGGTAAAATAAACCCAAATCAGTCTAAACAAGATTTAACAACCCACAAACGACAACAAACTATAAGAGATCGAAAATTAGAGAGCAAAAGAGTAGAATTCACCAAAAAGACAGCAGTTCTTCCCGAAAATAATTAAGATCAAATTAGAGATTAAAACGACGATCCAACTGTCCAAAATGAAGCCCTTGATGTTAGGAGTAAGCTATCAAAATTTGAGAATGATCCAACAGTGGAATCTCTGGAAATAAACGATGTATTGAAAGATATCCAAAAAGATCCGAAGGAGGAAGCTCTTGTAAAAGAACCCTAACTCTCTCTCTCTCTCTCTCTCTCTCACTCTATACTTTTGTGTGTGTATGCTCAACTACTTGCTGCTTACTAGGGCACTTGTTTTTAGCCACAAGATATCTCATCTAAAACTCCCAAGAGAAGCCACAAAAAGTCATCCCAAAAGCTTATAAGAGAAACCACAACTTAAGTCCCTAAATTGGAATTAATTCAAGCTAGTAAAATGTAATAAAAATGGACCAAGTAAATGGAAAAAAAATACATTTTACTTCAATAGGGCTGGACCCATAACAGAAGCATGGTAAGAGTGTTCCATCAACAAAAGAAAAAGGCCTAAAGGCTTGTGTTTGTCACGGAGGGTGAGTTATTGTTGAGTGCGGTTGGAGTGCTTGGAGAACTAGAAAAATCCCTTGGATAACACGATGTTTATCAAAGTTGGTGTCGACTTTGATGTTTGCTTCCTTGGTTGAGAAGAGGCGTCATTTCCTTGGTGTAGAAGAAACGGGTGCGTTGTCGGAGTTGGTTGAGATCTTGATGTTTGCATTGCCTTCTTGATGTATAGACGGTGGTGAGTTTGAGTTGGAGTAGATTCCAAGTTTTGCTTACTTGGTGTAAAGGAAGTGGTGCTTCCTTGGTTGAGAGAAAGTTGTTTTATCAAGATTTTAATCTTGATGATTAGTATTCTTGGTGAAGAGGAAATGATATTTCCTTGTTGAGGAGGAAACAATTGTGTCGAACTTGATGTAGACTTCGGTGGTGTTCCTTGATAAAGAGGACTTTTATTTCACACATGAGCATTATGTGTGGAATGCAAATGGAGCAAAGGATGTGTTTTTTGTGTGGGAGTGTAGGGAATAAATTTTAAGATTTAACCCCATGCTTGAACCCCACTGTGATCATACACTAAAGTACGGTGGCGTCCAAAAGGGAAGAAAATAGAGCAAAAGAGTCGCCAACAAGTTTTAGGAACTTGTAAACCGTTCACAGGGTGAAGGTTACACCCCTTAATGATCTAAGAGATCGTCAACTCCATAAGGTCTAGAACCAAATAAGGGTTCGGGGATGAAGGTACAAATCCAACCTAAAAGAGATTGCACCTGCCCTATTAATAGGCCTCTACTTTATTCTGGTCGTATTCATGTGCGCTTTTTAATTAACATACAATCAATAGGTTTAACCCTAAACCTGTTTATCTATGTTGTTTGAATTTAATGCACAAATAAATCTATTATTGGCGATCACTTAAAATTATAATCAAATTAACCCTAACAAGATTATTAATTATCTTATTAAGTGTGATTACAAGTACAAAATTCCCTTTAAACATGCATAAAAGGTGTGATCAAGTAATAAAAATAAATATCAAGCAACATAATAATCAAAATAATAATAATCATAATAATAATTATAACAATAATCATGTTAAAGCATAAAAAAGCAAGATCCTAGGCATGATACTAACAAGATTAATAACAAACCCTAGCATGTCACTAAGCAATAAAAAATCAAATCTTTAGCCCTAACATGATACTAACGATCATAAATATTAGGAAGAACATAGGAAGCATCATAACAATCATATTTAATATTACCCTAGACATGATACTAGGAATATCATAATAACAATATAAACATAATTTCTACATCATAATATCAATAAAAATTATTAAAGTACTTACTTTGATGCCTCGTACCTCTTTCTAATAACAAAATACACACGTTAATAACTTCAAGGAAAATAATAATCAAACAATTAAATTAAATAATTGAAATAGAGATTAGGGATCAAACCCTCAGAAATTAAACCTTTCACGTCTAGGGCGAAGGCAACTTCGAATATGGCTAGGTGTTTCTAGATCTTGCGAATGCGGAATTTTGTATATGAAAAGCAAAGTTTAAAATAAGAAAGAGAGAAAGATGAATCAAGGAGAAGAGAATGAGAGAATTAAAGATTGTGAATGAAAACTGATTGTAGGTGAATATTCGTGAGAATTGGTTGATGAAAACGGAGTTTTTAATACGTTATTTATAGAGAAAATCAGCCAAAAGATAAAATATCAAAACAGAGCACTAGGCACACGAAAAACAGAGCTGGCGCCAACCCTGGCTAATTGGTGCCAACCGCCAATGGCTAGCACCAGGCGCCAATGGCTGGCGCCAGGCGCTAGGCCTAGTTCCAGGCGCCAATGCCTGGAGTCAGGCGCCAGACCTGTTTTCAACGCGTTTTCGAAAATCAGATAAGTTTTCCGTACTGGAGGATAAAATCGTATATTTTCCTCAAAAATGCTTTTTGATTTTAATTAAAACTCTGAAAAGTCAACAAAAGTCAATTTATCAATGCTAATTGAATTAGGAATGAAAAGAACCTTCTAGAAGAATCTAGAAGACTAAAACCATTCCTAATTGCATTAGGAATGATGAATCATATTAGGCCCTCCCCTAGATCATTGGGCCACATATAAGGCTCAAACCGGGCCCAGTTTAGTAAATTGGCCATAACTTCCTCAATATTCATCGGAATTGGGCTTATAATATATCGTTGTAAAGCTCTTGTCAAGCCCCATCCAAATACACTATTATTGGAGCCATATCATGGACCAACCAAACTGGATTGGCTGTTTTCTTAAAATAAGTTTTCAAAAACAGAGAGAAGAGAAAAGAAAATTAAAACTATCCGCAACACTAAACTTTCCACACTTTCGCTTCATTCGATTATGATTCGACGTGAAAGGTACTCATTACTGAGTTAGGTTTTGGGGAGACACAAATGGGTGTCTACAAAAGCCCCCACTTTGACTGAGTTTGGAGAAACACAAGTTTCGAAAACAAAAGGTCAAAGTATCAATAAGGATGGAGAATGATTCAGAACGTTCTGCGATCCTAAATCACTCTGGTAACGCCGATACCTGCAAAACTAGCATTAGTTAAACAGATAAAAGGGTTAAGAAACGCGTATCTTGCACCGTCGAGCACACGTCTCTGAAAGTAACCGATTGTTTTGATGACTTCCTGCAAGCTAGAGAATGTCATCCCGCTTGAAAACCGCTACGCCTGTAACTGCTTCCAAATTAGAAGATTGCTTCGCCTGAAACGATCCTCCTCCGCTATGATAATATTCCACATCCAAGGGAATACTATCGAAGATTGCTTCTCTTGAAACAATCCTCAGTTGTTTGTGACAACTCTCCACAATCTAGGGAACGCCACCTTGTTGTTTCAATGTTCACTCATTTCTGAACAAAGAGCTTCTTTTTTATATGTTCACGCGCCTCTGAACAAAGAGCTTCTTTTTTTTAATATGATCTTCTAAATGATGTGTCCACACGTCTCTGAACGAAGATCTTGATAATAGGATGCCCACGCGTCTCTGAGTAAAAGAGCTTTTGAATGATATGCCCACGCGTCTCTGGAGCAATAGAGCTTGAAAAGGATTGTCCACGCGTCTCTGAACAATAGAGCTTTTGAATGATATGCCCACGTGTCTCTGGAGCAAAAGAGCTTTTGATGGAGATGTTCACGCGTCTCTGAACAAAAGAGCTTTGATTGAAATGTTCACGCGTTTCTGAACAAAAGAGCTTTGATGGAGATGTTCACGCTGATATGTCTATTTTATATAGTGTTTTACCCCCGTCCCTTGGTCATAATTAGTAGTGTTTTTGGCCCTTTAGGGCCACTTTTATTACTAATATGTGTTTTCTAGTGTTTTCGTAGTTTTGGTTAAGTTTTGTAGGGAATTTCACCTTTGGAGCATTTTCCCGGGATTTTTATGCAGCGACTACGAGCATTGGAGGAACACGACCACTTTTGGAGCCCAAGGCCGGCTAGAGCCATCGAGCCGGTGATTAAGGGATCGGTTATTTGGATCACGAGGCAATTGGACCATGTATTCGAGACCTGAGAGGAAATATGGATTGGGCCGAGAAATCTAGCCGAATCGAAGTCCAAGCCTTGAAGATGAAGACCGGGCCCGATCGGGCAAGCATACACCTGATCGGGCGGCTGCGCGCATGAAGGCTATTAAGAAAAGGCGCGCCCGATCGGGCGCGGCACTTTAGACTGGGCATAGGAAAGAGGGGGCCCGATCGGCGCCCCTTCGCCTGATCGGGCGCATGTTTTTCCTAGTGTCTGATTTAGTTTAGTTAATTCTTGTTTTAGGAGAAGTATATATACGTTTTGTACGGATTATTTACTCACCTTCTTTCTCTTAGACTTTCTCTCTCTACTTAGTATTTTTCTCTCTCTTAAATTCTCTCTAACTATTGTTCTTAATTCCTTCATTAATTCCAGATTTAGTTTGGTACAATTTCTTCCCTTTTTAATTTCAGCTATTTTAATTGCTTTCTTGATCATGTTCTTATTTATTTATTTGTTTGGTTTAATTATGATGATTAGTGAGTAGTTTAATTCTAGGGTTTATGGGGATCCATAATTAATATGAAGGGATAGTTTGTTATTATTGATTGTTGATATTGCATGATAATTTCCTATTGAATTGTTTCAATTCTTTGCAATTAGATTATGAATCGAACAGATGTAATTTTATTGTGAATGTTTAGCAATATTGAATTGATGAATCGAGCAGATGTTGATTTAATATTAAAGGCTATTTTTAATAGGAACTTAGGTCTAATAAATTGCGAGAGCCTGTTAGATCTATGTTGGTTAATAAATTGCGAGAGCCTGTTAATCATGTTATTTGTGCATTGTTAATTATTAATTACTTCGTTCTATCCCGGAATATTAATTATTGGTGAACCTGTGACCCTAGGTTTCCTTATTATTGATTCTTTTCTCCCTAAACTCATTCTTCGTAGAATAGAATTCACATTCAAAATATTGGTTACTTAGATAATTTAGATTATATTAATTAATTAGAATTAAAAAGACCTGTTTCCCTGTGGAGTTCGACCCTACTTCCCTATCTACCTTAGTTAGTGATTTAGGTAATTATTTTTTATTAGGGGATACGACTATACCCTGTCAAAATTTGGCGCCGTTGCCGGGGAGACGGTTTTATTTTTATTTTCTGATTATATTTTTGTAGTCTAGATTATCCCCGTTTTGCCTCAGAGAACATTAGTTCTTTGAGGCAAATCTCATATTTGTCTTTATTTCTTTGTTTATGCCCAGGTGTTCTAGATCAGGTGATATCCCTTTCGATCCTGAGATCGAGCGTTCTTTTCATAGGCAAAGGAGACTCTATAGACAAATTTTGGCGGGTTCTGAGGAGGACAACGATCGAAGAGATCCTCCCACTAATTCTAGTGATACAGATATTCCTTCAGATTCAGAATCAGAGATGACGGCCCAGAAGAAACTCAGTGATTATTCGCAACCGAAGCTCACAGATTTCCCGCACCTTACTCCTACTCCGGCTCTAGATGGAGTTCAATTTGAGATCAAGCCCCAATTTATCACTATGATAGAGAGGAAGCAGTTCAGCGGAGCTAAGGGTGAAGATCCTAATCTTCACATCGCAGATTTCTGCCAATATTGTAACACCATTAGACAAGTCGAGGTTACGCAGGACTATTGGCATTACAGACTGGGAAACTCTTGCTTTGAATTTCTATAATAAATATTATCCTGCAGAGAGAACAGCGGTGCTAAGAAGTGCTATTCAGAAATTCGCTCAAGAGGCCGACGAAACATTATATGAGGCTTGGGAGAGGTTCAAGGATCTACAGAGAGAGTGCCCCCACCACAATCTAGCACAATGGCAATTGATCCAAGCATTCTATAATGGACTTGGAAAATCTTCTAGATCAGTACTAGATTCGGCAGCTAGTGGGAGGTTTATGAATTTAAATGTGGATGATGCGGGACAGGTTATCGAAGACATGGCAATACACAATTTCCAATATGGGAATCCGAGGGGGTTTGCAAATAAGGGAAAACATAATGTCGATTCCGTATCCTTACTGCTATTTGCCAAAAATTAGATAATCTTAACATCTATTTGCCAAAAATTAGATAATCTTACTACTGCTCCTAACTCTGTAGCTAATGTTTCTACTGTTGCTAACCATTAAGCTTTTTGTGAAAATTGTGGAATCGTAGGTCATTGGGAGCAAGATTGTAGGAGCTCTATGGAACAAGTTAATGCCTTCCAAACCTATAGGCAAAATAACCCATATTCCAATTCCTACAATGCCGGTTATAAAAACCATCCTTATCTTTCGTACCGGAGTACCAATGTACAAAACCCTCCACCTCCACAACAACCACAACAACAACCCCCACCACAGCAAAAATATTATCATCCTAATGCCGGCCAGAAAAGACAAGCATCACCCTCATCATCTCCCGACCCTGCCATAACAGAAATTAGAGCGATGCTAGCTAATATGGAAAAGCACATGGAGAGTAGGGATGCGCAAATTGATTCTATTCTAGCGCATAATAAAATCATGGACAATCAAATTGCACAACTTTCATCTACCCTACAATCCCGTCAGCAGGGAGCTCTACCATCACAACCTATCCATCCTACAGATCATGCTAATGCAATCACTCTAAGGAGTGGTTCACATTATGATGGACCTCCCATGCCAAAGGAAGATGGACCAGTTCCTGATCTAGATTCCTCTATACCAAACGGTAATCTTGCTAGCCTTGCAGGGCTACAAAAAGATACTAACCCTACTAATGTTTCTGTGCAGGGTAAATTGCAGGATAAGGGAGGAGTTGTGCAGAGCCCAGTTATCAAGCTTCCATTCCCTAATAGACAACTGAAGAGTAAGCTTGATAAACCATTCGGTAAGTTTTTAGAGGTTGTGAAAAACCTGCAGGTAACAGTTCCTTTCACTGATTTAATCACTCAAGTACCTGCTTATGCTAAATTCATGAAAGACATTCTGACTAGGAAAAGGGCCTTTAACGAAGTAGAAACTGTAGCTTTCACAGAGGAGTGTAGTGCTTATTTGCAAAATAAATCACCTCCTAAATTAAAGGATCCCGGTAGTTTTTCTATCCCTTGTCACATTGGGAATGTTTTTATTGATAAAGCTTTATGTGATCTGGGCGCTAGTGTCAGTGTCATGCCATCATCTATATATGCTAAATTAAATATGGGGGAATTAAAAATTACTAATATAACTTTGCAAATGGCAGATCGTTCGGTAAAATATCCTTTAGGTATTTTAGAGGACGTACCTGTCAGAGTTGGTAAATTTTTTATTCTTGTCGATTTTGTTGTTTTAGATATGGCAGAGGACACACAAATACCCATTATATTAGGTAGGCCTTTCCTCCACACTCCAGGAGCTATTATTGATGTGAAAAATGGTAAACTGACCCTTTCTGTAGGTGACGATAATGTTACCTTTAATTTAGGGAAGGTTTTGAAAGGGCCTATGTTGGAGGAAAATTGTTGACATATTGATACAATTGATATAATGGACGATATTTGTGTTGATAGCTTGCCACAGGTTCTTGCGAAGGATCCCTTGGAGTAATTTCTCTGCGGGAATTTATCTAGCGACAATGCAAGCATTTGGGGTAATGAGATACAAGATATTGAAAAGGCTCTTTCCTTAGAAGAGTTAAGCCCCAAGGAGACAATGAAGGTAGTAAATTTAGTTCAGGAATCAAAACCTGCAGAGGTCAAGAAACCTGAGCTAAAACCTCTCCCTTCTCATTTAAAATATGTTTTTCTAGATGAGCAGGAACTACACCCCGTGATCATCAATACTGCACTCATTGACCTACAATCTTCCCAACTTCTAGGGGTCCTCAAAACCCATAAGAAGGCTATAGGGTACAGTATTGATGATCTCAAGGGTATTAGCCCTGATTTTTGCATGCACAGGATTCATCTAGAGGAAAATTACAAGCCCTGCATTCAACCCCAACGAAGATTAAATCCAAACATGCAGGAAGTAGTCAAGAAAGAGGTGATGAAATTACTTGATGCAGGTATCATCTATCCTATTTCTGACTCCAAGTGGGTAAGTCCTGTGCAGGTAGTACCGAAGAAGGGTGGGATGACTGTGATAACTAATGATAAAAATGAATTAATTCCCACTAGAACTGTAATAGGGTGGCGTATGTGCATAGACTATCGTAGACTAAATACCGCCACTAAAAAGGATCACTTCCCTCTCCCCTTTATTGACCAAATGCTTGAGAGGTTAGCTAATCACAAATTCTTTTGCTATTTGTACGGGTATTCGGGATTTTTCCAAATTCCGATTCACCCTGAAGATCAGGAAAAGACCACCTTTACATGCCCTTATGGCACTTTTGCATATCGTAGAATGCCCTTTGGTTTATGTAATGCACCTGCTACCTTTCAACGTTGCATGGTGAGCATTTTTTCTGATTTCATAGAGTCTATTATGGAGGTCTTTATGGATGATTTTAGCGTATATAGTTCTTCATTTGATTCATGCTTAATTAATCTTGCTAAAATTTTGAAAAGATGTGAGGAGTGCAACTTAGTACTTAATTGGGAGAAATGTCACTTTATGGTGACAGAGGGAGTAGTCCTTGGTCATATTATATCTGATAAGGGCATACAAGTAGACAAAGCTAAAATATCAGTGATTGAGCAATTACCTCCCCCAGTCAATGTTAAGGGAGTTAGAAGCTTCTTGGGTCATGCGGGGTTTTATCGCCGCTTTATCAAAGATTTTTCTAAAATTGCTAACCACTGACCCAGCTTTTGCTCAAGGATGCCCCATTTATTTTTACTAACGAGTATCTTAAGGCTTTTCACAAGATTAATCAGGCTTTGATATCGGCACCCATCATATGTGCTCCCGATTGGAACCTCCCTTTCGAGATCATGTGTGACGCAAGTGACTTTGCACTAGGAGCCGTGCTCGGACAGAGGAAGGATAAGTTTTTGCATGCTATTTATTATGCTAGAAAAACCTTAGATGAAGCCCAAGTCAACTATGCCACCACAGAAAAAGGAGTTTCTTGCTGTTATTTATGCTTTAGAAAAATTTAGATCATATCTAGTTGGTTCTAAAGTTATTGTTTTTACTGATCATGCAGCATTGAAATACTTGATAGCCAAAGCGGAATCAAAGCCAAGGCTACTCCGTTGGGTTCTCTTACTCCAAGACTTCAACATTGAAATAAAAGATAAAAAGGGAGCAGAGAACATAGTGGCAGACCACTTGTCACGTATCAGGTATGATGAGGGTAAGGATTCTTTACCTATAGATGATTCTTTCCCTGATGACAACCTGTATGCAGTTGTAGAGCATCACCCTTGGTACGCCGATTTTGCTAATTATATAGTGGGTGGTACTCTACCTCCTGACTTGTCCTACCAACAGAAATAGAAATTCCTTTATGATGTTAAACATTATTTTTGGGATGACCCTTTTTTGTTTCGTGAGTGTGCAGATGGATTATTTCGCAGGTGTGTACCCAAATGGGAGGTTCACAGCGTCCTTACCAGTTGTCATACTTCACCATATGGTGGACATCATGGCCCCACTAAAACGGTGACTAAGATTAATGAGTCAGGCTTCTTTTGGCCTACTATGTTTAAAGATGCTAACACTTTTGTGCAGGCTTGTGACTCTTGCCAGAGGACTGGCAACATTTCGCGGAGGCATGAGATGCCCCAAACTGGGATTCTTGAAGTTGAAATATTCGATGTTTGGGGTATCGATTATATGGGGTCGTTCCCATCTTCCAATGGGAATTGTTACATACTTGTAGCCGTCGATTATGTGTCAAAGTGGGTAGAAGCCATAGCTTCACCAACAAATGACTCCAAGGTAGTCATTAAGCTCTTCAAGAAGATCATTTTTCCCAAGTTTGGTGTTCCACGCGCTATTATTAGTGATGGGGGTACCCACTTCCATGAAAGACAATTGGATAACCTCCTCAAGAAGTATGGCGTATATCACATAACAGGGCTTAGTTACCACCCTCAAACTAGTGGTCAATTTGAGGTCTCTAATAGGGAAATCAAGGCGATCCTAGAAAGGGTAGTAGCCAAGTCAAGGAAATATTAGAGCATGAAGCTTGATGACACACTTTGGGCATACCGAACAACATTTAAGACACCGATCGGCACTTCACCTTATAGATTGGTTTATGGTAAGGCATGTCATCTTCCCGTAGAATTGGAGTACAAAGCTTTTTGAGTGATCAAAGAGCTTAATATGGATTCTAAGGCCGCGGGTAAGAAGAGACTCCTCCAACTCAATGAGTTGGATGAGCTTAGATTGTCGGCATATGATAGTGCGCGGATCTACAAGGAGAAGACCAAGAAGTGGCATGATAAGAGGATCTTACCAAGAGAGTTTTCACCGGGCGATAAGGTTCTTCTCTTTCATTCTAGATTGAAGATTTTCCCAGGAAAGTTGAATTCTAGATGGTCTGGTCCCTTCACTGTCACAAAGGTGAACAAATTTGGTTCGGTAGAGTTGGTGAATGACAAAGGTGAAGAATTCAAGGTGAATGGCCAAAGGTTGAAAGTGTACCATGAAGGTGCTACCATTAGAGATGTGGAGGAGACTCTCCTAACTCCACTTCCAACATGAGTTTCAAGGTGGTGAGAAGTTCGTGCGGGACCTAGATAAACCAGCGCTTTGCGGGAGGCAACCCGTATTCCATGCTTTCTAGGCTAGTTTTCCTTTTCCTTAATTTTTCTTTTTTTATTTTTATTTTTATTTTGACTTTTATTTTTTTTAGAAAGGCGAGGAGAGTGGTATTTCACCAGTTTTAAGTGTTGTTGTACAGGTATGCATTTGACAGGTATAAAGACTTAGAAAATTTTTGAAGAAGAAACGAAATCGGAGAATAAGGCTCTTTCGGAGAAAATTTTAGAAATGTCGGGCGAAGCTCGCCCGATCGGGCGAGAAAATGGCAAAAATTCGTTCGCGTTCGCGCCTGATCAGGCGGAGCTCGCCCGGTCGAGCGCGCAACTTGAGTTTTGGATGTTCGCACTTTCGCCCGATCAGGCGAGGCTCGCCCGATCGGGCGCGCCATCAGGCCGACCCCCCTTTATTTTCTTTTCTCTTCTTTCTTTCCTCATTTACTCCTTATTTCATCTTCTTCATTCACTTTCTCTCTCTAAAACCTCCATTTTCAAACCTTAAACTTACACTTCAATCCAAGATCTTCTCCAATTCTTCCATCCAAAATCAAAATTTTTTACATATTCCATCTCCCCTCACCTTCCTCTACACTCTATACTAATTTTCCCCAATTTTCTCTCAACTTTTCCCAAACCCTAAGAGAGAAAAACCTCAAATTTTCTACTATTTTCAAAGATAATGGCCTCTAAGCGTTCAAGAAATCAAAGGGGTGAGAGCTCTAGTGCACCACAACCAACAATCAACCCGGACCTTCAAATTCTGGGATGGGAGGAGGTTGTAATCACCTCGGAGGAGAAACGGGTTCGGATGATCAACCTCATCGATCGTCAGGTAATTTCTACCCGTTTCATTCATCATCCTACTTTAGCTAGGCTAGGTCTTGATAAATACGTAGCAAAATTGTTTAAGGGCATATGCATGAGTGGTTTGTTTCAAATGTGCCATGATACTTATGATTATTTAACATTGGAATTTATATCAAGTTTTAATGTTATCAAAATGAATGCACTTATCACTCATGTCCAATTTCGATTGTTAAACAACGATGTGAGACTAACTTTAAAAGAATTTGGTAAGTTGTTTGACTTGAAATCGGACAAGACTATTGAACCCTCTCAAGACCACACCGCCGTGGTCTATAAGAGGTTAACAGGGGAGGATTTGGTGAACCTCCAACATGCCAAAGGGACGTGGATTCAACATCCCGTCCCCAAACTTTGGCAAAGATTTGTCGGCCTCACCATTTTTGGGAGGCATGAACCGGCAAATGTTCGGAGGGATGAATTGGAATTATTGGCTTCCTATATAATTCCTAATGCTGAAAAATTAAACATACCGCATAGGATAGCCAATCATTTCCAAAGGGCGGCCAACGCGTCCGAGGGTAGTAGGTCTAGAGATCCTATTTACTTTGGGGGGTTAGTGACCCATATAGCTAGGAAACACTTAGGTTGGAACCCCGATGGCCATAGGAAAGTTGTGGGATCGAACCTAATGGACCTACCCTATTTAGGGAGCTTGAATTGGGTACAACCGGTGGGGAGTGATACTTGGTGGTTTGTCCACCGACAATCGGGTAGGAGGGACCAAGCCTTTACCTTACCTAACCCCGCCTTGACCAAATTTGAGAGGGGGAAGCCCTCCTACACTTTCGAGTTAGATGGTCAAGGTGAGGTTCAACCACCTCACCCCTCACCACAACCTCACCAATCCCCCATTCACCAGTCCCCCATTCACCACTCACCCCAATACCAACCACCCCCACCTTTCACCTACGGCATGCCAACTTCCTCGGTTGATTACAATGTCGACCCAAATGCCCCATATGACTTTTCGGCTTTTAGGAGCCAACTAGACCGCATTGAGACGGGGCAAGGAAGGGTAGAGGGCATGATGCAAAACCTAAACTCTAGGTTAAGCACCCTATATGGGAGGGTTGGTCTTATTGAGAGGAATCTTGGGAGGGGCCTTTACCCAATGTATGATGATTATGCCCGTCGGGGGGCTATTCCTCCCGATTCCCTTACTCCCGATTGGTTCCAATACCCCCAAGGTGGGTATTCTCACCCCGATGCTTATGGTACTTATGTGGACTACTCTTCGGTCCACAGATATGGGGGTATGGGTGGGAATGTAGAACCTAACTACTATGCCGGTGGCTCGGGGTATGGTGGTGGTGGCTCTAGCCATGGAGGTGCCGGCTCTAGCCACGGTGGGGGGTACTCTAGGATGGATGAGGATGAAGATTAGGCTACTCTCCCAAGTCAATGAGGGCATTGCTTGGTTTGGCTTTGGGGGGGTGTTCTTTCACTTGGAAATTCTCTTCCTTTTCTCTCTTTATTTGCTTTCTAGTATAGTTTTTATTTGCTTTCCTAGTGTAGTTTTTTATTGCTTTCTTATATTTGAAAATACAAAAAAATTGATAAAAATAAAAAATTCAAAAATACGTTCCAATGAATTGTAAATCATACTTCCCTGTGCCCCATACTTGAGAAAATTGTTTTAATTCTTGGTATTTGATGATGAATATTGTGGATTTGTTGGTCATGATTTGAAGTCTATTTGTTTGGATTCCTAAACTTGCGTCAATATTTCCCAACTACTTGTGAATATAGTGCTTGACTAGTTGATTTGGTTAGGAAATGTGTGATAGTTCCATAATTCCTGGTATGTCAATGAGTTTGAGTATTGATTTGCAACTATGAGTAGTGTTTCATGGCTTTTTATTATGCACATGAGGAGGACGAAGGCATTCATTCTTTTAGGTAGCCTTCAGAGTATTTAGATACATTTGTTCCCTTCTTGTCACCCATGTTGTTGCTTGTGCCCTTTTATTTTTTATAGCCACATTACAAGCCTTAATTGCCCCATTGGTTACTAGTCCCAAGCTTGGCTTGGGTGAGCTATTAGTGAGTGAGGTGAGGGAGTTTGTAGTGTGCACATTATTTGCACAATTTGGGTGGGTTTTGAGAAGTAATTTGTTCTTGATCATATTTTTGTTTTTATGAGTTTAAAAGTTGTATATATTTGAGAAAAGTAAAAGTGTGATGAAAAAAAAAAGAAGTTCAAAGAAAAAAAAGTGAGAAATTTGAAAAAAAGAAAGTGAACTTCTAAGAAAAAAGAGGAAAAAATGCTTGATGTTCAAATGTTCTAAGTGAAGGTTAATTAAAAGAAAGAAAAAAAAAGTTGAGTTTCAATGTAAATATTTCAAGTTATGAGCTTAAAGTTTGTTATTCACTCTTGTTCTACATTATCATATTTTTTATGAGTGAAATTGTGAGTGTTGGGATTGTTATATTGTTTGGAGTATATTTGGTGTTTTGTTGTTTGGAGTTGGTTATGTTGGAGATGTGTATGATCATTATTTTTGGTCATGGATTTATTAGGATTTGGCTCCCTTAATTCATAGCTTTTCTCTCACATAATCCCAAATTTATCCTACCTTTACCTTAGCCCTACATTACAAGCTTAAAAGACCTTCCGACCTTGTGCATAGAAGTTATGTAAATGTGAAAGTGTTGTTTTTCAATGCAAGTTATGACTTGACATATTTTGAGTCGACTAGTAGGATGAGCGTTCAATGTTTTTATACACACGAGAGTGTGAGTTGGGAGGGCATTGTTCACATTAAAGGGGTTGGGTGGAGAGCGATCGAGTACATTCTTTACTCGCCACATAAATGAGAGTCGAGTGCGTGAGCACTAGTCTTGAATTCTATATGCTCTTGTGGTTTGCTCTACTTGACAATTGTTGGGGAGGAAGGGTGATTAGATGAATAAGATTGATTGATGTTGAAGCATGTTTGTTTAATTTTACCTTGAATCGTTGGCTTTTGATTTGTTTATTGGGGTGAAGTATGTTTTATATGTTCATTGATGAGCTCTTTGCTTAGGGACAAGCAAAGGTTTGGCTTGGGGGAGTTTGATATGTCTATTTTATATAGTGTTTTACCCCCGTCCCTTGGTCATAATTAGTAGTGTTTTTGGCCCATTAGGGCCACTTTTATTACTAATATGTGTTTTCTAGTGTTTTCGTAGTTTTCGTTAAGTTTTGCAGGGAATTGCACCTTTGGAGCATTTTCCCGGGATTTTTATGCAGCGACTACGAGCATTGGAGGAACACGACCACTTTTGGAGCCCAAGGCCGGCTAGAGCCATCGAGCCGGTGATTAAGGGCTCGGTTATTTGGATCACGAGGCAATTGGACCATGTATTCGAGACCCGAGAGGAAATATGGAATGGGCCGAGAAATATAGCCCAATCGAAGTCCAAGCCTTGAAGATGAAGACTGGGCCCGATCGGGCAAGCATACGCCCGATCGGGCGGCTGCGCGCATGAAGGCTATCAAGAAAAGGCGCGCCCGATCGGGTGAGCGTAGGCTCGATCGGGCGCGGCACTTTAGACTGGGCATAGGAAAAAGGCAGGCCCGATCGGGCGCCCTTCGCTCGATCGGGCGCGTGTTTTTCCTAGTGTCTGATTTAATTTAGTTAATTCTTGTTTTAGGAGAAGTATATAAACGTTTTGTACGGATTATTTACTCGCCTTCTTTCTCTTAGACTTTCTCTCTCTACTTAGTATTTTTCTCTCTCCTAAATTCACTCTAACTCTTGTTCTTAATTCCTTCATTAATTCCAGATTTAGTTTGGTACAATTTCTTCCCTTTTAATTTCAGCTATTTTAATTGCTTTCTTGATAATGTTCTTATTTATTTATTTGTTTGGTTTAATTATGATGATTAGTGAGTAGTTTAATTCTAGGGTTTATGGGGATCCATAATTAATATGAAGGGATAGTTTGTTATTATTGATTGTTGATATTGCATGATAATTTCCTATTGAATTGTTTCAATTCATTGCAATTAGATTATGAATCGAGCAGGTGTAATTTGATTGTGAATGTTTAGCAATGTTAAATTGATGAATCGAGCAGATGTTGATTTAATATTAAAGGCTATTTTTAATAGGAACTTAGGTCTAATAAATTGCGAGAGCCTGTTAGATCTATGTTGGTTAATAAATTGTGAGAGCCTGTTAATCATGTTATTTGTGCATTGTTAATTATTAATTACTTCGTTCTATCCCGGAATATTATTTATTGGTGAACCTGTGACCCTAGGTTACCTTATTATTAATTCTTTTCTCCCTAAACTCATTCTTCGTAGTATAAAATTCACATTCAAAATATTGGTTACTTAGATAATTTAGATTATATTAATTAATTAGAATTAAAAAGACTTGTTTCCCTGTGGAGTTCGACCCTACTTCCCTATCTACCTTAGTTAGTGATTTAGGTAATTATTTTTTATTAGGGGATACGACTATACCCTGTCACACGCGTCTCTGAACAATAGAGCTTCGGTACTTGAATGTCTGTTGCGATAATGTTCTGAAGAAAAATTTCCAAAGACCAACGTTTGTCATCTCTAAAGCTCGCCTGAACTTTGCTTCCGCTAAAACCAGTATGTCGGTGTTTCCGTGATGAGCCAAATCTTAGGCGCTTTAAGCTAAGTGAGACGATCTTTCATCAGGTCGACCACTCATTGTGATTGTAATCAAACTGACTACTTAATCATGTCAAATTACTTATAGGGGCTAACTGGCGTACCAAGTAACCCGAAATTGCTGTATGAGGTCGAAATCACCTTTCTGAGAGGCTTCAAGCTCTGTTGCTGCTGAAATATCTCTAGCGCCAAGAATTGGAGTTTGGTCGTCCCTATTCTGCTGCACCTGTATTTATTTTGACTATAGAACTTTGCCAATTTCTTTAATTATCTTAGGGTTGGCCTAAGGTTTAACGTGTTTGACACATTGACTTGACACGACTCAAGGTATAAACTTGACTCTCTGTGATTGACTCAAGGTTGACTCGACTCAAAGTGTTTGTCACATGTGTTAGACTCAAATCAAGGTAATATGACACGACATGACTCAATGTGTATATGACTTGTGTGTGCATTGTAATGTGATTGCGCGGCTCGAAAAATGCAAAAAAGCAAAAAATTTTCCGTCATTTTTGTGGAGGGTACCGACTTTCTCCCGAAAAAGAAAGACACGAAAAAGAAAGAAGCTTTCGAAGATGCATGTTGAACGAGCTTAGTCAAATGTTGTTTGATACTATCTCTCAAGGTGCAAGGATTAACCCATCCTAGGCTATCTCAACTGTTGACTCCACGATGAAAGTATTTGGGTAACTTAGGCATGGAGGCTAAGCACTTCGTATTTTGTGATGCAATGATGACTGATGTTGATATGACAAGGCATGCTTCAACGGTGTATTAAGATTTCATGACAAAGGGTTCCTAAGGGAAGTATATTTGGTCATGTATCTGTGCAGTGTGTGATAGTGACACTAAAGCTAGGCCGCAAAGGCTAAGTGTGTGGAGAAAATATTATTTGTTAAAAGAGTCAAATAGTTGTGACTCTTAGGCTAGGTAAGCTAATGATTTAGGGATCAAGCCCCCAAGTCTAGCTCTAAGTGAATAGGGATGAGCATTGGAGATCCCTTGATATGATCATGGTGCAAGTGTGTGAATGTAAATATGAATGTATTTTTATTACGGCCGCACCTCGATGTGAGGTTGCCTACGTATCCGTTAGGAATCAGGCCAAACGTAGCTCTAGCCGAACCTTGTACAAGTGTGTGTATACCTCAAAAAGGTCTTTTAAGGGTTGTAACATGGTTAGGATAAAGGTTATAGAAGAACGGGATAAAGGCTCAAGACCCTAGATAAGCCCCCCAAGGTGTGCAACCTCGCTTTTGAATCTTTATATTTTTATGCTTGAGTTTCTACTCTTTTTTAGCTCTCATTTTTTTTTGCTTTAGCATCTATTTTATTTTTATAAGCGTGGGCAATCCCGATCATGCGGTCTATCACTCACTTGGCATTCATGTTTCTCAGGCACGGTACCGAGCACTCGATAAGAAACGCAATCTGAGACGTGTTCTTATCGAAGACATTTTCATATCAAAAACATTGGAACACTTGCCCTCTTGTACACTTTATTTATTTTTGCTTATTTTTTCTATTTTAATTTTTTGAAGTACTCAAGCTCTTTATTAGAATTGCATAAGTTAACACACCATCCCATCCCAAGGTTAGGTAAATGTAGGTTAGAAAAAGAAAGGTTTATCGTTAGACGAGGCTCAAAGTGGTTTACCAAAAAAAAGGATGTATAATCGAAGGGTGAAAGGTAATAAAATGTGGCTACAAGGGGTGCCTCAAATCATTGGTATACCTTGTGCTTAATTCGACATAATTTTATTTTTTTTTGTTTATTTAATGCAATATAATGAAATGATCATATATAAGGAAATAAATGCTCATTTTTATTAAAAAGGGGAAAAACTACAAAATTAATCTAAAGGAAAAGAAAGGTGCCTATGCTAGACTTATTGGGGAAGGAAAAAATGAAAAAGAAATAGAAAAAGAGGTCATAAAATCTCGTCATTGAAGCTCGCCTCTTGTCTTGTGTTGTTCCCTTTATCATCACTCGCTCTTCTTGTTAATTGGAGGCATGGGAAGCTTGTTATTATAAATTAATGTTGGATAGCCTCCTTTAGCTTCCAACAGCTCTCAGTAGTATGACCCCTACCCTGATGGTACTTGCAGTGCTTGTCTGGATTCCAACTAGGCAATCTCTTTTCAGGTATGGGATCTTGAATAGGTCCAATGGGAGTAATGAGTCCTTTGGCATGGAGTCGATCGAAGGCAGTATCGTAGCTCATCCCAATGGGGGTGAAGTTTTTCCTTAGTTGCTTCATAGATCCTTGGTTATCCATGGCTTAAACTTCACTGAGATAAAAGGTACTAACATTGTTACTAGAGTGGGCGTTTTCGGAAGAAGAAGGATTGTCGTTCTTCTTTCCTTTCCAGCCACCGTGGTTACTATTGTTAGTAGCTTTTTGCTTTGCGAGGTCATCTTCGATTTCAATTCCGATGTCATAAACGGCCTTGAAAGTATTCAGATTGTGTTGATATTTTAAATGCTTCGAATACTTCTCTTGGAGATTCTTGATAAACATCCTCACAGACTCCTTTTCGGTGGGGACCTCAATCATCTTAGCGGAAGTTTCCCTCCATTTATTAAAGAAAGAAGTAAAACCTACATTCTCTTTTTGTCTTAGCATCTCAAGTTGTCTATGGTCGGTTTCAACTTGGATATTGCACTTGTACCTATCAACGAAAGTGTTTACTGTCGATTCCCAGGTAGAGGTTTTCTCCTTGTCAAGGGAGAAGAACCATTGTTGGCAAACGGTTTCAAGAGATAGTGGGAACAGAGAGGGGAAAACCTTCTTATCGATACCCTTAATGTTCATTATAGTTTTGAAAGCTCTTAGATTAAAGTAAGGGTTATCAGTTGCCTTGAATTTAGGGATGTCAGTGGCGTTGAACTTATGCGGAAGAAGTTCCTTGTCCAGCGAGACCCTTTGTAAACTCATGCCTTGAAATTTATAATTGCTAGATAGCTTGCTTAGACTCTCTTGCATGAGATCCATCTGTTGTTGCTTCACGGGATCATTGATCTTGAGTGTGAGTAGCTTTAGTGTCTCAGTTACAGTAACCAATTGGTTCCTAAGCTCATTGACTTCTTCTTGAGTTTCCATTATCTTTTTAGCCTTCC
Organism: Chenopodium quinoa; assembly: GCF_001683475.1. Lineage (NCBI taxonomy): Eukaryota > Viridiplantae > Streptophyta > Magnoliopsida > Caryophyllales > Amaranthaceae > Chenopodium > Chenopodium quinoa. The sequence goes on along the minus strand of NW_018742204.1, from coordinate 4,978,927 downwards.
TCTTTTGACGAATCGGTTTATCGAAAAGTGAGACTTGAGTAAAGAGGTTGTCCTTGATTAATCGCCCTTCTCTCCTCGACCAAGTACTGTGGAAAAGGAATTTGGGGATACTTATTGTTAATTATTTGACTCAAACTTTATTCAACATGCAATGAATGGAGGAAGTGAAGAAAGATTGGAATAGAATGTGAAGGAAATGATAGAGATGGAGGGATATGAAGAATTAGGAATAGAATGTACCTCCAACTCAGATGACGGAAAAGACCGACTCATGCATGAACCTAAGACATGGTTATGGTGACATATACTCGAAGTGTGTGCTAAGACTAGTGAGTGTAGGTGGTACGTTAAGACTCATGTCATGACCATATGGCTAGACTATGTGACTAAACTCAATTAATGACTAAGTTAAGACTTCGAGTATATGCATTAAACTGGACAGACTATGGTATTTTAGTCATAATTTTTATCTGTGACTCTGATTTGGATGAAACCAACGCCAAATTAAAGATAAAACTCGGGGCTACAGATCCATAGGTTGTAAGACTCCTAGTTCTTCCTAGAACTCCGGCTATGACCAAAACAAGTTGACGTTTGTGCAGTATACGGGAATAAAAATCCGGATTGACTTAAAGGAACTATGACTCGATTTTATGTTTATTTATTAGCACAAATTTATTAATTAATTAATTAAACAAAGTCCTTTATTCATTAATTAGTTAATTTAGTCTTAACACAAGTCAAATAAACGGTTAGGAAAAATCGCATAGAGTATGCATAACAAATAATGCACAATTAGTCAAGTAGGCACAATATGATGCAATAAGTTTGCAACCTAACCATGGCTCTAGTTCTCTAAAGTTCGGGATATGGTTTAGTCAATAGAGGGTCCATGGTTAATTGTCCGGATGCACCACGCGGAAGCCTAACCGTGAAGGGTTGGCGCGAGTGGATGGGACACCGCGAGTTTTAGAAAAAAAACTCGCTTCCATGGTTTGGTGAATTCAACATTCTCGGATGTACCCTTTGTTGCACGGAGCGTTCAATCGGGTAGATGGAGCATGAATTCCCAGAGGGTTATGTCCATATGTAGAACACATATGGGTTTCAGAAAAGTGAGAAAAAATTCAATCAGGGAGTAGGATCGAGCAAACAATATAAAAAACCGGTCGAAATTAGAACGCATATTTTTGGCTCGGTATTAGGGGAAATTGGCGCCAGCAATCAGAGACTGGCGCCAACTTTTAACTGCAGTGTCTGGCGCCAATACTGGCGTCTGGCGCTACGGCTAAAATGTTGGCGCCAAGCTCTGGCCTCTGGCGCTACTTCCCACATGCCTTAGCAGCTTTCTGTGCTCGATAAAATTTTCCACTTTCGCGCGGTGTTATTTCGGTCCTAGTTGTGAAAGATATTTCTCAAATTTCCTACGTGTAAAATCCTATGTTTTTAACTCATTACGGATGGTTTTTCCAATGAGATCTTTTTTATGCATATGACAATAATATTAATCAAAATTACGCACATGAAATACTTAGAACGTTTCGAGTCTCATCCACTCATTCTAAATCAATGCCGAAACAAATTCAGGAATTAAAATAGAAATTGTCCCTAGTGGAGTCGCCAAAAACTGTAGGGAATAAATTTCAAGCTTTAACCCCATGCTTGAACCCCACTGTGATCATACACTAAAGTACGGTGGCGTCCAAAAGGGAAGAAGATAGAGCAAAAGAGTCGCCAACAAGTTTTAAGAACTTGTAAACCGTTCACAGGGTGAAGGTTACACCCCTTAACGATCCAAGAGATCGTCAACTCCATAAGGTCTAGAACCAAATAAGGGTTCGGGGATGAAGGTACAAATCCAACCTAAAAGAGATTGAACCTGCCCTATTAATAGGCCTCTACTTTATTCTGATCGTATTCATGTGCGTTTTTTAATTAACATACAATCAATAGGTTTAACCCTAAACCTGTTTATCTATGTTGGTTGAATTTAATGCACAAATAAATCTATTATTGGCGATCACTTAAAATTATAATCAAATTAACCCTAACAAGATTATTAATTATCTTATTAAGCGTGATTACAAGTACCAAATTCCCTTTAAACATGCATAAAAGGTGTGATCAAGCAATAAAAATAAATATCAAGAAACATATTAATCAAAATAATAATAATCATAATAATAATTATAATAATAATCATGTTAAAGCATAAAAATAGCAAGATACTAGGCATGATACTAACAAGATTAATAACAAACCCTAACATGTCACTAAGCAATAAAAAATCAAATCTTTAGGCCTAACATGATACTAACGATCATAAATATTAGAAAGAACATAGGAAGCATCATAACAACCATATTTAATATTACCCTAGACATGATACTAGGAATATCATAATAACAATATAAACATAATTTCTACATCATAATATCAACAAAAATTATTAAAGTACTTACTTTGATGCCTCATACCTCTTTCTAATAACAAAATACACACGTTAATAACTTCAAGGAAAATAATAATCAAACAATTAAATTAAATAATTGAAATAGAGATTAGGGACCAAACCCTCAGAAATTAAACCTTTCACGTCTAGGGCGAAGGCAACTTCGAATATGGCTAGGTGTTTCTAGATCTTGCGAATGCGGAATTTTGTATATGAAAAGCAAAGTTTAGAAAAAGAAAGAGAGAAAGATGAATCAAGGAGAAGAGAATGAGAGAATTAAAGATTGCGAATGAAAACTGATTGTAGGTGAATATTCGTGAGAATTGGTTGTTGATGAAAACGGAGTTTTTAATACGTTATTTATAGAGAAAATCAGCCAAAAGATAAAATATCAAAACAGAGCACTTGGCGCACGAAAAACAGAGCTGGCGCCCACCCTGGTTAATTGGCGCCAACCGCCAATGGCTAGCACCAGGCGCCAGGCCAGGTTCCAGGCGCCAATGCCTAGAGTCAGGCGCCAGGCCTGTTTTCAACACGTTTTCGAAAATCAGATAAGTTTTCCGTACTGGAGGATAAAATCGTATATTTTCCTCAAAAATGCTTTTTGATTTTAATTAAAACTCTGAAAAGTCAACAAAAGTCAATTTATCAATGCTAATTGAATTAGGAATTAAAAGAACCTTCTAGAATAATCTAGAAGACTAAAATCATTCCTAATTGCATTAGAAATGATAAATCATATTAGGCCCTCCCCTAGATCATTGGGCCGCATATAAGGCTCAAACCGGGCCCAGTTTAGTAAATTGGCCATAACTTCCTCAATATTCATCACTTCCTCAATATTCATCGGAATTGGACTTATAATATATCGTTGTAAAGCTCTTGTCAAGCCCCATCCAACTACACTATTATTGGACCCATATCATGGACCATCCAAAGTGGATTGACTGTTTTCTTAAAATAAGTTTTCAAAAACAGAGAGAAGAGAAAAGAAAATTAAAACGATCCGCAACACTAAAATTTCCACACTTTCGCTTCATTCGATTATGATTCGACGTGAAAGGTACTCATCACTGGGTTTGGTTTTGGGGAGACACAAATGGGTGTTTAAAGGGAGCATAGTGAGTTGTTTCAAGAGCAAAGATGAATTCCTTTGACTTGTGTGTTGCTTTGGAAGGCGTTGTGTTTGGTTTAGAGCACGGTGAAAAGGCTTGAGGAATAATGCAACGTCCCTCGGTTGTGTGATGAGTATCTTGTCAAGGTTGGTGAAGACCTTGATGTCACTTCCTTAGCTAAGAGAAAGTGGGTTTATTTTCTTGGTGTAGAGAAAGCGGATCTTTGCTATGGTGATTAGCAAAGATGTTGATGACAATGGTTGGCTCATTGTGTTGGTGTCATCTCGTGATGATAAGTTGATTTTTGGGTTGAGAGATTGTTGGGCTTATGTAGAGAAGTTACAGCACAATGGAGAAGCCATGAGAGTATATGTGTAGTGTGTTTGTTCTCACACTTGAACCTATCTCTAGGTGGGAGTTCAGTTCAATCTTTTTATGAACCTGAATTCTTTGCTGAAGCTGGGTTTGAGAAGTGTGGAGAACGGTTCAATAAGGATAAGTGATATGTCCAATTTATATAGTGCTTTACCCCCGTCCCATGGTCATAATTAGTAGTGTTTTTGGCTTTTTAGGGCCTCGTTTATTACTAATTTGTGTTTTCTAGTGTTATTGTAGTTTTGCTTGAGTTTTCTAGGAAATTGCACACTTGGATCATTTTCCCGGGTTTTCATGGATCAACTACGGAAATTAGAGGAGCACAACCATCCTTGAAGCCCAGGACCGGTGAGAGTCGGTGATTAAGGGCTCGGTATGTGATTAAGGGCTCGGTATGTGATACCGGGGCAATTGGATCAAGTAATCAAGACCCGATGAGGAAATACGGATTGGGCCGAGGAATCGAGCCCAATCGAAATCCAAGCCTCGAAGAAGAAGTCGGGCTCGATCGGGCAAGCATACGCCCGATCGGGCGGGCAGGCGCAAAGCAGCATCGAAAAAGAAGTCACGCCCGATCGGGTGAGCGTAGGCTCGATCGGGCGCAGCACACCAGCAAGGGCGTAGTAAAAAAAAGGCGGGCCTGATCGGGCACGTGTTTTTTAGGGGATCTGATTAGTTTTCAATTATGATTTGTTTTAGGGAGGTTTAAGTACGATTTTTGTATGTAATTTTAAGGACCTTCTCTTTTAGATTTTTCTCTCTCTACTTAGCTCTTAGATTAGTTTTCTCTCTCATATACTTTGTCCTTAACTCTATTCTTAATTCCAGATTTTCTTTGGTAACAATTTCTCTTCTCTTAATCTTGGTTATTTATTTTATTCCTTTGATCATGTCTTGTTTTATTGCTTTGATTAGTTTAGTTTTTATTATGTGTGAGTAGTTCTATTTCTAGAGTTTATGAGGATCCATAAATAATATGAAGGGGTTTTATTGTTGTTAATTATAAATTATAGATTAATTTCCTATTGATTGATTTAATGCTCTGTGACTAGATTTTGCGCAGATCTTTTATGAATGAGTTTAACAATATTGATTCGAGATTCGACAGATGAGAATTGATGTTTAGGTCTAGTTTCAATAGGCAGGTTAATTTAAAAATGGTTAAGTCAAGATTCAAGAGATGAGATTTAACACCGGTAAATTAATTGTGTGATTGTAATACGTAGCGAAAGCCCTTTATGATCTGATTAATGTATGTATTGATGAATGATTATTATTTTTTACCCTGGAACATTATTTATTGGTGAACCTATGCCGTAGATCCTTTTATATATTGTTTTCTCCTTATTCTTAATCTCCGTAGTTTAGTTTTATATCCAAATTTACATATTGGTTAATTTATAATTTAGATTACTTTAATTAATTAGGAATAGAAAGACTCGTTTCTCTGTGGATTCGACCCTACTTCCCTATCTACATTAGTTAGAGGATTTAGGAATTACTTTTGATTAGAGGATACGACTTTACCCTGTCAAAATTTGGCGTCGTTGCCGGGGAAACGGTTTTATTTTTATTTCTGATTATTTTTATAATCTAGGTTATTTCTTTTTGTCTCAGAGAACGTTAGTTCTTTGAGGCAAGTCTCATATTTTCTTTTTGTTTTTTTTTTTTGTTTATACCCAGGTGTTCCAGATCAGGGTACATCCCATTCGATCTTGAGATCGATCGATCCTTCCATAGACAGAAGAATTTTTTCATGCAAATTCTGGCGGATTCTGGTGATAATAATAATCACCGGGATCCTCGAACTGGTTCTAGCGATTCAGAGGTATCATCAGATCCAGAATCAGAGATGACGGCTCCAAAGAAGCTTAGTGATTACTCACAACCAAAGCTTACAGTTTTTCCACACCTCACTCCCACTCCGGCTCTTGATGGGGTACAATTTGAGATTAAACCCCAATTTATAACGATAATAGAGAGGAAGAAATTTAGTGGAGCTAAGGGTGAAGACCCAAATCTTCACATTGCAGACTATTGTCAGTATTGTAATACCATCATGCAAGTCGGGGTCACACAAGACCAAATCAGGGAGATTCTCTTTCCTTTCTCTTTAACTGGAAAAGCCAAATTATGGTTTAATGGTTTAAATAGAACTGCACTTGGTATAAATGACTGGGAAACTCTTGTTTTGAATTATTATAACAAGTATTATCCTGCAGAGAAACAGCCGTACTACGGAGTGCAATTCAGAACTTTGCCCAAGAAGCCGATGAAACTTTATATGAGGCTTGGGATAGGTTCAAGGACCTACAAAGAGAATGCCCCCACTATAATTTGGCACAATGGCAGTTAGTCCAAGTCTTTTACAATGGCATTGGAAATTCATCTAGAATAATTTTAGATTCTGCAGCTAGTGGGAGGTTTATAAATCTTAATGTTGATGATGCAGGTTAGGTAATTGAAGATATGGCGATACATAATTCCCAATATGGGAATCCTAGAGGCTTTGCTAACAAGGGGAAGCATAGTGTTGACTCTGTATCCTTTTTTCAAGCTCAATTAACTTCTATCTGTCAGAAATTAGATAATCTTAGCATTGCTCATGTAACTAATGTTTCTGCAATTAATAATAATGCTAATGAGGCTTTTTGTGAAAATTGTGGAATTTTAGGTCATTGGGAACAAGATTGCAGGAGTTCGGTGGAGCAAGTTAATGTCTTTCAAGCTTATAGGCAAAACAACCCATACTCCAACACCTACAATCCTGGATACCGGAATCGTCTGTACCTTTCCTACCGGAGTACTAATGTTCAAAATCTACCACCACAAGAACCACAAGCGCCACAACAACAACATCAAAAATATTACCACCCCAATGCTGGCCAGAAGAACCAACCACAACAACCCTCCTCATCTTCCGACCCTGCTTTGGTAGAAATTAGAGTGATGCTATTTAATATGCAGAAGCACATGGAGAGTAGAGATGCACAAATTGATTCAATTCTAGCACACAATAAAATTGTAGACAATCAAATTGCGCAACTATCCGCTACTCTATAAGCCCGCCAACAGGGAGCTCTGCCAGCACATCCGACCATGCCTACGGATCAAGCCTATGCAATTACTCTAAGGAGTGGTTCAAACTATGAAGGGCCCCCAATGCCCAGAGTTGATGAACCTGTTTTAATAAATAATGCTAATCTTGATTCCGTTAAACCAGACAATGTAGCTAACTGCCCTGCAGGGCTAAAGCATAGTACTAATATATCTAATTCTACATTGCAGGGTACGAATCCAGAGAAGTTTTCCACTCCAAATAAGGGCAATAATTCTCCAAAGGCGGTTATCAAACTTCCATTCCCCAATCGTCACTTGAAAACAAATTTGGATAAGAAGTTTGGTAAGTTTCTGGAGATGGTAAAAGATTTGAAGGTAACAGTTCCCTTCACTGATTTAATCACACAAATTACTGCATATGCAAAATTTATGAAAGAAATATTGACAAGAAAAAGTTCTATTAGTGAGGTAGAGACAGTAGCTTTCACTACAGAGTGTAGTGTCGTACTTCAAAATAAATCTCCACCTAAATTAAAAGATCCGGGTAGTTTTTCTATCCCTTGTCATATTGGCAATCTAATTGATAATGCATTGTGTAATTTGGGTGTTAGCGTTAGTGTTATGCCATTATCTGTGTGTTCCAAGTTAAATATGGGTAAACTAAAAGCTACTAATATTACACTACAAATGGCCGACCGTTCTTTCAAATACCCCTTAGGTGTTTTAGAGGATGTTCCCGTTAGAGTAGGTAAATTTTACATACCCGTTGATTTTGTTGTTCTTGATATGGTTGAGTATATGCAAACCCCAATCATTTTAGGTAGACTATTCCTTAACACTGCAGGAGCAGTTATAGATGTGAGAAGTGACAAATTAACACTATCAGTAGGGGACGATAAAATTATTTTTAATCTTAATAATACCCCTAAAAGCCCCATGACAGAGGAGAAGTGCTTTAGTGTTAATGTGGTTCATAATTATTCTAACAAGCCCCAAGCTCTTGTAAAAGATCCCTTGGAGGCGGTATCTTGTGTTGCATCCCTTTAAGATGAGATAGACAAATGGAAAAAGGAAGTTGATGCAATAGAAATAGCCCTCTAAACTATCGGTCTTGGTTTCGAGGATGAAAAAGTGGAATCAAACAAGCAAGTTGTGCAAATTGAGCCTACGGTGAGTGTTCCGCCAGATCGAGTTGCAAGTGCTAAATGCAAAGACAAATTAAAGCGACCCTCAATCGAAGAGGGATCTTTAGTGCGTAGCATTGAAGAGCCCCCAATCCAAGTCAAGGAGGATCCACCAGATAAGGTGAATTGGCGCCCCACAGGTTATGTCAGGAAGCCGCGATGTGATCTAAACACCGCTCGACCGGGTGAGAAACCACCCGACCAAGCGTTAGGCCAAGGGTCCTAATTCTTGTACTTGGTAAGAAGGTCGTGCGGGGCCTAGATAAACCAGCACTTTGCAGGAGGCAACCCGTATTTCCTGCTTTCTAGACTAGTCTTTCCTTTATTTTAGTTTATTTTTATTTTCTTTATTTTATTTTACTTTATAATTATTACTTTTTTTTAGAGAGGAGAGGATAGTGCAATTTTACCTTTTGCAAGTGTTTTTGTACAGGTACGGAGACTTAAGAAAAGAAGTTGAAAATAAAGAAGAGATCCGATTTTGGCACACACCCGATCGGGCGCACAAGTAAAGAAAATTCCAACTTAATTTTCGCCCGATCAGGCGCGCAAGTGAGGTTGGAAATCGAGCTATTTTTGCCCGATCAGGCGAAGTTTGCTCGATCGGGCGAAATTTTTGAGAAATCGAGTAAGAAGAAAAGATATGTCAAGCGAATCTCGCCCGATCGGGCGAGAAAAGGGCAAAAATTCCCTTCGCATTCACGCCCGATCGGGCGGAGCTTGCCCGATCGGGCGCGCAACTAAACTTCCAGAATAAACTATTTTCATCCGATCGGGCAAAGCTTGCCCTATCGGGCGTGCCACTTTTCGGCCGGTTTTTTACTTCCTTTTCTTCCTCCTTTTCTCACCTTCTCCTTATTTCATCTTCTTCTTCATCACTCTATCTCTCTCTAAAACCCCCATTTTCATACCTTCAAACCATATTTCTTTTCAAGATCTTCTCTAATTCTTCCATCCAAACTCAAAATTTTTTACATATTCTCAATCCCCTCATCTTTCTTTCGATCTACACTAAATTTCTACCACTTTCTCTCTAATTTCTCTAAAACCCTAAGAGAGAGAAAGCTTCAAATTCCACCATTTCTCACAAAAATGGCATCCAAAAGATCTAGAACTGCAAGGGGTGAAAGCTCAAGGCAACAACAACCACCATTGGTTGACCCGGAGCTGCAAATTCCGGGATGGAGCGAGGTGGTGATAGCCTCACAAGAACAACGATGAAGGATGCTCCACCTTATCTCGAGGCAGGTAATTCCTACATGTTTTGTTCATCATTCTACGCTTTCTATATTAGGAATCGATAAGCCAGTAGAAAAATTGTTTAAGGGTATTGGAATGAGTGGTTTATTTCAATTGCATTATGATACTTATGACTATTTAACTTTGGAATTTATTTATAGTTTTAATGTGATAAAATATAATGCTTTAATTACTCATGTTCAATTCCGTTTTCTTAATAATGATGTGAGATTGACTTTGAAAGAATTTGGTAAATTATTTGAGTTAAAATCGGATAGGCCTATTGAACCACCCCAAGACAACATTGTCATTGTCTATCAATCCCTCACGGGGGATGCTAATCTAAACCTCCAACATGCCAAGGGCACTTGGATACAACATCCCGTGCCAAAATTTTGGCAACGGTTTGTTAGCCTCACTATATTTGGGAGGCATGAACCCGCCAATGTAAGGAGGGACAAACTAGAGTTGTTAGGGTCTTACACGATCCCTAGGAGTGACAAGCTAAACACACCTCATAGGATAGCCCAACACTTTCAACGGGCGGCCAATGCGGCCGAGAGTGGTAGGTCTAGGGCCCCTATTTATTTTGGCGGTTTAGTCACCCACATAGCGGTCAAGCACCTTAACTTTGTTCCTAACGACTTTAGGAAGGTAGTAGGCCCAACTCATATGGACTTACCCTCCTTAGGTAGCCTCAACTGGATCAATGTCATAGGGGGTGAAACTTGGTGGGTAATCCAAAGGGAGTCGGGTAGAAGGGACAATGCCTTTACGTTGCCTAACCCCATTTTAACCAAGTTTGAGAAGGGTTAACCTTCTTACACCTTTGTTTTAGACAACCAAGGTGAGGCTCAAGCGGCTCACCAAGAACCACCTTCACCACAACCTCAATTACACCCTCAACCACCACCTCATCCCTACACTTATGACATCCCCACTTCTTCCACGAACTATAACATTGACCCAAATGCCCCTTATGACTTCTCGGCTTTTAGGAGCCAACTAGATAGGATTGAGATGGGGCAAGGGAGAGTGGAGAGTATGGTGCGAAACTTGGATACGAGAGTAGGGTCTCTAGATAGGAGGGTGGGGCATGTGGAGAAAACCTTGGGAGGGGTTTAAACCCCATGTGATGACTACACACGTCGGGGGGCTATTCCCCCAACTCACTTGTTCCCGATTGGTTTCAATATCCTCAAGGAGGATATTCGGACCCAAGTGCCTTTGGTACCTATGTGGACTAATCTTCGGTCCACGGTTATGGGACCGATGCTCCTTTTGGTGGGCTTGGGGGGAATGTAGACCCTAACTATTTTGCAGGTGGTTCGGGTTACGGAGGTGGTGGTTCGAGCCATGGAGGAGCCGTGTCTATCCATGGAGGAGACTATTCGAGGATGGATGAAGATGATCAAGACTAGCTATGTTGGGATAGTTCCCAAGCCAATGAGAACATCGTCTGATTCTGGCTTGGGGGAGATTTTGGATTTGGTATCTTTCTATTTCTCTTTTCTTTTGTTTTGGTGTGTTTTCTTAGTTTAGTTTTATTTCTTTCTAGGTTAGTTTTATTGCTTTCTTATTTATGAAAAATACAAAAAAATTGAAAAATAAAAAATTCCAAAAATACGTTCCAATAAATTATAAATCATGCTTCCCTGTGCCCCATACTTGAGAAAATTGTTTTGATTCTTGGTTATTGATGATAATCATTGTGGATTAGTTGATCATGATTTGATGTTTGATTGTCTTGAAACCTTAACATGAGTCAGTTTTGCCAACTATTTGTGAATTTTTTTTTTTTTTTTGAAAGAACTATTTGTCAGTGCTTGACTAGTTGATTTGGTTAGGAATGTGTGATAGTTCCTGGTATGTTAATGAATTTGAGTATTGGTTTGCAACTATTAGTAATGTTTATATGATTCATTATTATGCACATTGTGGAGGACGAAGGCGTTCATTCTTTTAGGTAGCCTCCAGATGACTTTAGATACATTTGTTCCCTTCTTGCTACCCATGTTGTTGCCTTGACTTTTTGTTGTTTATTAGCCACATTACAAGCCGATTTTTCCCCATTGGTTACTAGTCCCAAGCTTGGCTTGGGGGAGCTATTAGTGAGTGAGGTGAGGGAGTTTGTAGTGTGCTTATTATTTGCACAATTTGGGTGGGTTTTGAGAAGTTATTTTGTTCTTGATCATGTTTATTTTTGAAGAGTTTTACAGTTATATTTTCTTGAAAAAAATAAAGTATGATGTTATGAAAAAAAAAGAGAAGTTCAAGAATAAAGAAGTGAAGAAAAATAAGTGAACTTCAATAAAAAAGCAAAAAGAAAAAAATTGTTCAATGTTCAAATGTTCTAGTTGGAGGTTGATCAAAAGAAAAAAAATTGAGCTTCAATGAAAATTCAAGTTTGGAAAATAAAGTTTGTTTATTCAATCCACTTCTTCATTATTATATCTTATGAGTGAAATTGTAAGAGTTGGGATTGTTTATATTGTTTGAAGTTGTATTTGGTGGATTTTTGTTAGAGTTGGTTATGTTGGAGATGTTTGGTCATTATTTATTTTGATCACGAGTTTTACTAGGATTTGCTCCCTTAAGCATAGCTTTTCTCTCACTTGTTCCCAAATGATTCCTACCCTTTACCCTAACCTTACGTTAAAAGCTTTAAAGACCTTCCGACCTTTGTGCATAGAGTTGTATAAATGTGAAAGTGTTGTTTATCAATGCAAGTTATGATTTGACATATTTCGAGTCGACTAGTAGTTTGAGCGTTCATTGTTTTAAACACACAAGATTGTGAGTTGGGAAGGCATTGTTCACAAATAAAGGGGTTGGTTGGAGAGCGATTGAGTACATCTTTTACTCGCCACATAAATGAGAGTTGAGTGTGTGAGCACTAGTCTTGAATTCTATATGCTCATGTGGCTTGCTCTACTTGACAATTGTTGGGGATGAAGGATGATTAGATGAATGAGATTGATTGACGCTGAAGCATGTCATTAGATTCATCTTGAATCGTTTGTGCTTGATTTTGTTTATTGGGATGAGGCATGTTTTATATGTTCATTGATGAGCTCTTTGCTTAGGGACAAGAAAAGGTTTGGCTTGGGGGAGTTTGATATGTCCAATTTATATAGTGATTTACCCCCGTCCCATGGTCATAATTAGTATTGTTTTTGGCTCTTTAGGGCCACGTTTATTACTAATTTGTGTTTTCTAGTGTTATAATAGTTTTGCTTGAGTTTAGTAGGAAATTGCACACTTGGAGCATTTTCCCGGGTTTTTATGGATCAACTACGGAAATTAGAGGAGCACGACAATCCTTGAAGCCCAGGACCGGTGAGAGCCGGTGATTAAGGGCTCGGTATGTGATACCGGTGCAATTGGATCAAGTAATCAAGACCCGATGAGGTAATCCGGATTGGGCCGAGGAATCGAGCCCAATCGAAATCCAAGCCTCGAAGAAGAAGTCGGGCCCGATCGGGCAAGCATACGCCCGATCGAGCGGGCGCGCGCAAAGAAGCATCAAAGAAGAAGTCGCGCCCGATCGGGTGAGCGTAGGCTCGATCGAGCACAGCACACTAGCAAGGGCGTAGTAAAAAAAGGCGAGCCCGATCGGGCGCGTGTTTTTTAGGGGATCTGATTAGTTTTCAATTAGGATTTGTTTTAGGGAGGTTTAAGTAAGATTTTTGTACGTAATTTTAAGGACCTTCACTTTTAGATTTTTCTCTCTCTTCTTAGCTCTTAGATTAGTTTTCTCTCTCTTATACTTTGTTCTTAACTCTATTCTTAATTCCAGATTTTCTTTGGTAACAATTTCTCTTCTCTTAATCCTGGTTATTTATTTTATTCCTTTGATCATGTCTTGTTTTATTGCTTTGATTAGTTTAGTTTTTATTATGTGTGAGTAGTTCTATTTCTAAGGTTTATGGGGATCCATAAATAATATGTAGGAATAATTTATTATTGTTAATTATCAATACTAGATTAATTTCCTATTAATTGATTTAATGCTCTATGACTAGATTTGCGCAGATCTTTTATGCATGAGTTTAACAATATTGATTCGAGATTCGACAGATGAGAATTGATGTTTAGGTCTAGTTTCAATAGGCAGGTTAATTTATAAATGGTTAAATCGAGATTCGAGAGATGAGATTTGATACCGGTAAATTAATTGTGTGATTGTAATATGTAGCGAAAGCCCTTTATGATCTGATTAATGTATGTATTGATGAATGATTATTATTTTTTACCCTGGAACATTATTTATTGGTGAACCTATGCCATAGATCCTTTTATATATTGTTTTCTCCTTATTCTTAATCTCCGTATAGTTTTATATCCAAATTTACATATTGGTTAATTTATAATTTAGATTACTTTAATTAATTAGGAATAGAAAGACTCGTTTCTCTGTGGATTCGACCCTACTTCCCTATCTACATTAGTTAGAGGATTTAGGAATTACTTTTGATTAGGGGATACGACTTTACCTTGTCAATAAGGGGGTGCATAGCTTTGGAGTTAAGCTATGGATTGATTGCTTGGTGCAAAGTAACAATAATGAAAAGTAGAAGTTAACTTCAAATGTAATATCTCAAGATCTAAAAATGACATTGAGATGATTCAATTTGGAGGTGATAACTCGTCTCAAGAGCTTTCCAACGACTGGTCATAAGCTTGATTTGGGTAAGAATCGAGGGAGTCATGGTCGTTTTACAAAGAGTTGATCGCGTTGTGCGAGAGTTTGATCAAACTGTTGAAAAGTTCGGCTGAACTTGTCCTTGAAGAAAATAGAGTGCATCCACTGACTTAATTGGATGTTCGACTGAACCTCTTGGAGGTTCGATCGAACCACCCCCAGTTTGACTGAATTCGGTTGAATTGGTTGCCCGTGTTCCAACTATGCGATTTCTTTTATTTCCTTCGGGATGTAATCTTAGCTGTTGATCTTCCTTGTAATCTTGCACTATTAGGGCCGTCCCAACCTGTAACACCCCAATGATTCTCTCTTTAAGCATGTGAATAACCTGAACAAAATCAAAGAGAATTACTGGCGTGCTACCTCCACGTGTTCAAACGTTAAGGCTATATCAAAAATTAGCAGCGGAAAAACTAAATCAGTTATAAATAAATTTCAAAACCAACAAATAAAACCAAATTAAGTGATACAAGCTGGAACCATAAAGGCCCTTATTCAAAATCCAAACTGGAAGAAATAGTATAAAAATAAAACCGAGTTTAAATAAATCTCAACTTGCAAAAGAAAATAAACTGCGAACAATAACTAACTTTCCACTCAAAATCCCTTATGCGGATGCTGCATGTGTAAGAACCCGTGGTTAACCTTCTCCCCAATATTACAAGTGTAAAAATTGGATCGTCATAGGGTCATTGAAAGGCGAAGGCCATGACTAAAGAAAGACACACACAAAAGCATGCAATTAGCAAAGCTGAGTACATACAAGCTGCGAAACAAATAAGAAATCCATAAAATGCTACAAATAATCAATCATCATGCATCATTAAATTATAGACTCAACACACGACTCAATTATCAATTTTATTAAGACTTCACTAGTTAATAGTAGCAAACTCATTTTATTTATTTCTTTGGATTAAGCAATAGACAAGGTTGTCCAACCCATGCTCCATTTGGAACATCAATAAACATCCAACGACCACGGGCGCGACTCCGTTACCATAGTTAGTATGAGATCTCATCTAACTCCTAGTTTTGAAAAGTATTTAAAATAAGAGACTCGTAGATCAGACGGCCTCGAGAAAAGTGCACGGCTAATATCCCGTGTATCCCAACCCCTGATTGTCATTACTCCAGATGTGCACCAATCCAGAGTTTTATTGCTCATCCATCTTGCACTTTACATGATTTAAAAGTTTAGACTTGGTGATGACTCATATGCATAACAATACAAACATTCCAATATCAATTCAATAAAGTAAAGCAAGTTTCCAATTTCAATTCCTGATTTATTAGTGACAAACAACATTTATTATTTAATCCTTTAACTACCTCGGTGTATAAACACCTTAAGTGCATAAGGCACCCACAAACTTAACCTCGTCATATAAGACTTTAATTCATCATTTACTCATCTTGTTTCCATAGTCATGAATGAGTAATAAATTAATCATTTTACCAATCACATACCTTTGCCTCTAAGCGCACATTGCATAATTAGAGCATAAATAATACTTGCAATATAGAATAGTGCACGTCATACGAAATTCACAATGTATAACCAAACAATTTAACTCAGTCATCCCTATACATGCTACTAAGTTCTCGATCCGTCCTTAAACATGCACCTAAAAGCAAGGTATCGTAACTTGTACGTACCTTGAATAAACGAATTGGTATGCCACTTTACTATCTAGAAATCACCTTCAATAAACTCCTCTCCTAAACCAAACAATAACATCTCAATCAATACCCAATCAATCAAATTTACAGCAATACTAACTTACTTTAATACCTTCAAAATCTAAATCAAACAACACTTTAAAACCTTCCCTTTAGTTAAAATTAAAGGCTTATATATAGTTCTTTAAATTTTCTTCATAAAAACCTTAAAATACACTCTTATACATGAATTTACAGCAAGTTTAAAGTTTAATAAAAATCTGAAATTTATTTAAAAACCCCTAATAATCTCCCTTTTTAATGGGTGAATAAACCCTCTTTATAAAACATCAAAAGTAGTACTTAGAATCTATTTCCAGCATTAGATTAATTAAAACCCTTAAAAACTTTATCAACACATCACTCTTATACTCAATAAAAAGTCTCCTAAGAAATAATCACTTCTTAAAAAAAAAACAACCAACAATTAAGTAATTTTCAACAATATATCATGATGAAAACATCTTAAAACTTCAATAAAAACATATATTTATGCTTAATTAACTTTAAACATAATTAATTTTATTAATCAAACTCAAGGATAAAATTTTAAACATAAAAAAAAACTTCGTTAAAAAATCAAAAACTGCCCGAAAATCATATTTAGAGTCTGAATTTTGCCACGAGAGGGTGGTGCTCACTACCAAAGTTAGTGAGTCTTTCTTAAAACGTTGTTAACACGTGGAAAACACTACTTTTTTTTATCAAAATCGGATGAGTTCAAAACCTGATCGGAATTAAAACGGGATTAATATTAACGAACGGAAATCTAAAAATTAAAACACGAATTTACGTGTTCAAAATAATCTGGAATTAAGTTAAACTAATCAGTAGTTATAATCACCAAAATTTCAAAACATCATTATTACTATAAAAGCCCCAAATCAACATAAAAATCCTAAAATCATGATTTTCGATAATTAAAAACCCTAGGTTATAAAATTTACAAAATCTGAAAATTATGACATTTATTAAATCTGAAATTATAAAGTTTAATCATTAATATACAATTTGATACTAATGAAATTAATTTCAAACAATAAAATCAAAACCCATAAATCAATTATTTTAATTACACAAATTAATAAAACAAAAGAGAAAGAAAATAAGACTAACCTTTTTGTGTGGGAAATTTTTGGGGATTCATGGGGTATTTATAGGGGAGAATGTTGTAGGGTAAATAGAAAGATTGAGTCTCATAAAATTAATGGGCCAAATGAATGAAATGGACTAAGCTTTAGTTGTATTGAAATAAATTATAGAATGAAGGTTCATAAATAATTTGTACCAAAATAATTTTTGACCCAAAATAATAATTTGAATATTTTGAAATTAAATTACGGAAAAATAAAGACCAATATTATAAACGGAAATTTCACCATATACCACTGAGTTTAAGCTTAATTCAACGTATAACACCAAAAACTTTCAAGTACACCAAATACCGCTCAATTACTGTACATTAACACAAAATGCCTTTTTGGCTAACTGTCGTTAGTGAGTCGTTTGGGGTAATTTACCATTATGCCCTTATACACCAAAGTGGCGCCATCAATAGGGTTGACTCCTCCAAACATCACAATTGTGATTCAAAAAAATTTGACCCCCCATTCCCTCTTTCCATTGAAGCATCTCTCTGTTCTTCTCCATTACATTTGAACCTCAAAAATTCAATCAAAAATCTTTACACTTTCTACGATCAAAGGTAGATGTTGCTAGTAAGACAGTGATTACAGGTTTTTTCGTTTGAACACAAACGCTGGTTGGTGCGTTTTGAGAGAGAGGAAGTTGTTCGTGAGTGAATTTCGCTCCTCATTCTTACCTGGGCTCGAATAAGCTTTCTTAAGTTATTGTTGTTCTCATCGATTTGTTTTTCGAGCTCTGATTTTGTTGTTTTTTTTGCGAAATTTAGTTAGGGTTAGGGTTTATTCTACAATGATTATGTTAGTTTGAATGTGTTGCTAAAATGTCTGAATTGTTGATTAATTTAGGTTAGATTAAGCATGATTTGTTGCATGTCAATTGTTTGGAGTGTGATGTTAATTGTTGTTGTTTATAATTCATTTTTAGGATGAGTGCAGTGTGGTTATTAGTTCGTTCCCAAGTGGTACTTTTGATGTTAGGGTGGATGACACTGATAAGACTAATTTGATGGAGTTGTTTGAGTATATGTTAGAGTATTCAGTGAAGCAGAATGTTTTCCTCCCTAAATACTTCACTTTGTTTGTGAGTAAACCCAGAACTAATCGTAAGTCAGAGTTAGTTAATGATGGGGCAATGTTGAAAATGTGGGAGTGGAATGAAGGGAAGGATGAAATAGAAGTGTTCATTAAAGAGACTGAAAAACCATGTAGTGTTTCAGTCTGCAGAAGCTAGTTGGGCAAGAACTTTGAAGTTGAGGGCTGACAAAATTAAGCATAGGGAGGAAGAGAATAGGAGAAATGCAGAGGCAGTTGAAGCTGAGGAGGACCTTAAGGCCCAAGAACCATTTACAATGGCTGTAGAGGTCCCTGTTGTGAATGCAGATGAAGATATGCTTGAATATGTCAGGGTATTCAAAAGTGCAGCAGCTGATGAGTCATTTCCAGGAGATTCTCAACCTGAACCCTCTCAAAATGAACCACTCAACCTCAACCTTCACAAAATGAACCATCAGCACCCAAATAAAAATCTCCAAGAAGGAATAAAGTAACTCCAAGTAAGAAAAAAACCCAACAATCACAGTCCACTCAACCAAATAAGCCTACATCTCCAACACCAAATGTTTCCCAAGAACACCCTTCTCCACCACCAACACTAACACACCATGCTTCACCAAGCAACCCACATATGCATAAATCACCACCCCAACCCAAGCAGCCAACACCACCACTACCACCATCACCAGCACCTCAACCAAGGCAGCCAACACCACCACCCCCATCACCACCTCAACCAAACTCAGCACCATCTAGTTCTGCTGGTAAACCAAAAGAGAAGACTAGACTTAAACCAAAAGAGTAGAGGGTTCCAAGAAGCACAGCAAACAAGTATGGTCTTGAGGTTGGCAAAAATAAAAGAGGAGGAAGGGAAGGGAATACCAAGAGAAAAAGACATGTGACTGTTGAGGAGAGTGATGGTGAGTCTGATGCATGGCCTTCTGATGATATAGAAGATGATGACTATGAAGTTTCTGAAGCAGAAGATGATTTGGATATGGAGTTGAACCTTGATGATCAATATAATGTGGAAGAGGAAGACCTAGCTGATAATATTCCAGAGAAGACATTTGAAGATTACCTGGATGGGTCTCATGTGTTAGACAAGATGTACAAAAATGGCAAGGTTTGGTCTAACTTACCATTTGGCAATTCAACTTGAACCTTGGTTAATATTTGAAAATAAGCAACAATTTCATGAGGTGTTTAGAGATTTTTGCATAAAAGAAGGCTTTTCTATGACAGTTGACTATGCTGACAACTATAGATATACTGCAAAGTGTCTGATCAATGACTGCAATTGGAGGATTCATGCAGCAGTCCTTGTTGATAAAGTCAGCTGGGCAATAAAGAAGCTAGAAGGGGAGCATACCACTTGTGGGAGGCTAGAAGAGAACCCTATGGTTTCTTCAGCATGGCTCTGCAGACATTTGATGCAAGACCTAGAGGCAAATCCATAGATCCTTGTTGATTCATTGCAAAGAATGTGCTTGAAAAGGTATAGGATCCAAGTGAAACTCAGACTGTTTTACAAAGTGAAGTGTTTAGCCAGGGAGCAAATACATGGTGGTTTTGCCTAGTCTTATGCTCTCTTACCAAAATATGCTGAGATGATTAAGGCCACAAATCCTGGCTCATATGCTCTCATCACCTGGACTAACAGTGGGGTTAATGGTGAGAAGTTCAAGGCATGTTTCATCTCCTTTGCAGCTTAGGTGAAAGGCTTCTTAGGGGGTTGCAGACCCATTATAGGCATTGATGGTGCACATCTCAGTGGCTATTACAAGGGAATCATGCTCACTGCAGTTGCAATTGATGGAATAATGAGATTTTTGTAATAGCTTATGGTCTGTTGATACAGAGAGTATAGAGAGTTGGACTTACTTCTTTAGAAACCTAAGGGTCCTATTTGCCCAGTATGGATCTGAGAGGGATGACTAGACTTTTATAAGTGACAGGATGAAGGTTAGTGACCTACTGTTTTACAATTTTCTATCCTTTTGTTTGATATGTTAATTTCCATTTACTAATTTTGTGTTGTTCATTCAAGGGTGTTGAATCAGCCCTCTTTGAGGTGTTCCCAAGGGCAAGTAGGAGGGTATGCTGTCAGCATGTGTACTCTAACTGCAAGACTGTTGGATGGAGTGGAACAGAGTTCCATAAACTTTTTTGGATTGCTGCCAATGCATACAATGCATATGTGTATGACAAAGCAATGTCAAAGATAAAGAAGTATGATGCAAAAGCATTTCAGTACCTGACAGACATTGAAGAGTAGTGGAGTAGGCACAAGTTTGACACAACAGTTTGATGTGATCATAACATAACAAACTCTGTTGAGTCACTCAACTCATGCACAAAGGACAAGAGAGATTGCCTGTCTTGACTTTACTGGAAGGTAACATCTAACCCTTTATTTGATATGGATACAATTGATAAGGAACATATTCTGATGTTTGGTGTTTTTTTTTATTATTTTTTTCACTTCCACTAGCTGTAAGGAATTGGTGCATGAAAAGGATAGGTTCCAGGTTTGACACAGCAATAGATATGGATCCTAATGAGCTAACAGAGTATGCTAAAGGGATTTTGGAAACAAAAAGTGAGGAGTCCAGGTTCTGTCATGTGACATCAGCTGATGATGAGGAGTTTGAGGTGAGGGATGGGCATGTGAAGTTCCCTGTCACACTACATACTATGATCTGTGGGTGTGGGAAGTGGTAAGGGTCATGGATACCATGCAAGCATGGTCTAAGGGTCATCTACAGCCAAAGACTTTAAGCCAGAGATTTTGTGTCACCATACTTCAAGGGGGCTGCTTACAAGCTCACTTATGCAGACCAAATCCATCCCATGGCTGATCCAAGTCACTGGCCAGCACTTGATGTGCCTGAGTTAGCACCACCAACTGTCAAAAGAGCTGCAAGCAGACTAGCTAAGCAGAGAAGGAGAGCATCTCATGAAGCCAGAAAAGGAAAGAGGCACAAGAACAACAAATGCAGTCTGTGTAAGGAGTTAGGACACAATGCCTTATCATGTAAAGCAAGAAAGGAAGTAGCAAGACAAGCAGAAAATGCAGCATCCAGTTCACAGCAAGGCAAAGGAAGGGGAAAGAAGAGAAAGGCTGCAAATTAGAAACCTTGAAGCTGCCAGAAATGATGTATAATTTTTTGGGGAAAACTTTTATAACTAATGTGTTAAGTGTCATGTTTTGTTTGGACAAATTGTAAAGTACTTGGTGTAATTAAGTACTTGGTTAAATTGGCACAAACTTGTTTATTACATTTCAGGGAAATGTACTACAACTATTGCACAATCATGTAGGCATAATTTTTTGAGCACAAAAGCTATGAATTATAATGCATATATTTTTTTTTTTGCAATGATACAATCATGATACTTATTGCACAATCATTAGGGAAGTGTTCAACGGCTAGTTTTTTGAAAAAATTTACCGTTTTCAAAAAATGGGTAAATGATGAAATATCTTTTAAAACATGGTATATGGTGAAAAAAACTTTTGCATAAATGGTACACGGTGAAATGGTAAATTACCCCAAATGGCTTACTAACGGCAGTTAGCCAAAAAGGCATTTTGTGTTAATGTACAGTAATTGAATGGTATTTGGTGTATTTGAAAGTTTTTGGTGGTATACGGTAAATTAAGCTTAAACTCAGTGGTATATGGTGAAATTTCCGTATTATAAATAAAATTTAATTTCTTTTATAACATATTTAAAAATACGGGGGATTACACAATTTTTTCGGAGGCCCTGTGCGAGAATAGAGTTTAAAATTGGTACATGAATTTTCTCTATTAGGTTTATTTTTATACCAAAAAGCAAATCATTGTTTTTTCCCCGCCCTTAAAAAAACAAGTTTATAAATGTTGTAAGGGTTTAGTTATTTAGTATGACAGAAAACGAAACACATAATAGTTGTGAAAATTCAATAGGCGTTGTGTAATACCCCGTACTTTTTTTAAGCATCTTACTAATTACTATGGATTTTTCCAAAATATTTTATTATATAAAAATATTTAAATGATTTTACGAAGATAATTTTGTAATTATACTTTATAAAGATTTTAATTATACGAGTCGAGTTAAAATGTTATTACTTGAAAATCGGATTTTAAATTGATTCCCGAGTCAAGAAACTTTGTTTTCGGGTCAAACTACAAATTCATTCCTGAAGCATTTTGGTAATACTTATTTCTCTATTTGTTTTGGCTTGGCTCTACTCATCATTAATGATGAGTAGATAGGTGATGATGACCAGACAACGTGAATTATATGCTGCATTGGGAACGATGAGCGGTGATCACCTAATTTAATTTAGTAAACACAGTATCATTGTTGTAGTTACTTTGAAAGTGTTTCAAAATTATTATTATTATTATTATTATTATTATTATTATTATTATTAGTAGTAGTATTAAATGACAAGTACTTTTCTTCCGCTGCAAGAAGCCTTACGTAATCATGTGGCGGTAATATCCCGAAGTTACTCTCTAAATCATATTTTATAATAATTATTATTGGGGGTGTTACACGTTGATTACGTTTTACCAAAATAGTGAACATTAAAACTGTTAGTGGGAACACTTTTTTTTTTGGAAAGGTTGGTACTTGGTAGTGGGAATTGAACCACTAACTTCCCACAACAAGCTTGAATAGTTGAATTCACTTAACCTCTAGGCTAAAGTTAGCATGCATTCATAATAATTGTAGTATATATTACTTATACATTTTTACATTTGAGGCCCAAGCTGAATTCGGGCCCTGTGTGGCCGCACATGCTGCGTAGGAAAGGGTCGGGCCTGTACACTATATATACTCATTTTTTTGTCAATGATAGAGAAAAATATGATGAAGGGAAAGATGTAGAGAGAGAGAGTCTCAATGGAAACTCAAACACTTAGGGTTTGAGTGTTTGAGATGCTGAGATTGGGGTAGGAGCTTTCATGGTGAATTGAAAGCTTGTAATTTACATTATTCTTCATCAAAGTATTACTCCATAGTGGATTGGTGGATTTTTCTCCCGGTTTTCAAGTTTTCACGGTAACTTCTCCTTGTCTCGTTTATTACTCCTTTTTCCGTATTTGTTGTTGTTAATTGTCATTAATTACAAACTAGCTCGTACATTCCTTAATATTTTCAAAGTCTATTCTAATCAATGAAATTTTTTTATTTTTGGTTATTAAGAGGCAAGCCCCAACAAAACAAACAATAAAAACTAGCTAGAAATAAAACAATAATAATATTGCTGCTGTTTTACTACTAACTAGTTATTGGCCCATGTGATGCCCCAATACATCGTAATTTTATAACTTTGATCAAAATCAACAAAAAAAGATTAATGTTGAACAATAATAATAAGTGAGTGAGAAATATAATATAGAGGTTATTGATTAGGGGATTTTTATCCACCAAGCGCCGTTTGACAAGTGGACCAACCAGGTTCCGCCACGCGTCCTCCACGGACCACTTAAGACACGCCACGTGTCCACCCATGCCAAATGGGACAACCGGCCATCAAGGCCCATTTCAGTCTAGAAGCCCGATCGGCCCTAGGTTTACCTTAAACCTAGAGAGTTGCACGCTTCCCAAGGCTATAAATACTCGATTAATCCTCATTAATCAAGGGACCGAATAATTTACGGAACACACTAATAACCGGCTGATCTCGCTAGCAAAGCAGATTACCTACATTAAATACTCTCACCTAGAGAGACCTTATTACTTTAATTTCTGTATTAATTACTCCTTAATCAGGTACTAACTTGACCGTTGGAGGCGGAGCTCTCAGGAGTCTCCGTTATTTTGCAGGTACAGGCGTCCGGTTCCAGTCTCGGAATTGTAGCTCTCCCGCAGGACATCAGAAAACCCCGAAACATCTGGCGCCGTCTGTGGGGAGAGTACTTCAGAGATGGCATCCAAGTCTGTACCGACCCCAGAAGAGAGGCGTCCCCTAGACGACCCTCAAGTTCAGTCGGACCATGATACCGAAAGTGAATTTGAAGTTGAAACTCATACAGCTCCAGACGGGACCCTAAGGGCCCGCCGTACCCGTCATACTGAAATAAGGGAACGGGAGTATCTTCAAACAGGAAGCGAGCCAGCAGGCGCACCGCTTGCTCGGCAACAGCCGACTGATGGGTCTGCTCCCATCACAAGGAACGAACTCATGACCTTCATGAGGGGATTCAAGGGAGAGATCCAAGAGTTGATCAACAAAAAACCGCCTGCTTCAGTCAAAGAGCAGGCAGCCAAAAAACCTTCCACTTCACTGAAGAGGAAGCCAGTTCAAGGGCGAGAGGCGACTCCCCATCCTAAATCTAAGAAGCGGGAGCCGTCTGCTCTTGATTTCACAAAACTCCGTTATCCTACGGGAAGTAGGAAACCGGTTCGTCATATTCAGGCGGACGGGTCAAAGCAAACGTTCACAGATGCTCGGCACCTGCTAGAGCAGAAGAAGAGTGACCGATTATCAGAGTCGGCCTCTACTTCAAATTTTCAGGACAGTTTGCGAAATGCCTCGATGAGGCCAACTCAGTCGTACCATGAGAGTCAGTCAGGCGGCACCTCCCGTCAGTCTGGCTTTCATAGTGCGCAGGCGGTACCAAAATTGCCATTTGTGCCGCAACAACAATATTTTATGCAGCCACCTCCATTTGGTGGACCTGCAGCAAAAAACGTCCAACCTATGGACTGGCAGCTACGGCTGCTTAGACTTGGTGAACAGCCGTCGGCCTTCTCCAAGGAAATTACTGAAGCCGCTCAGCCGGCCAAAGTAAAAAATGTTTTAGTAGGCGCCTATGATGGCACTACTAACCCGGAAGACCATCTGATGGCATTCACCAACCTGATGTACCTTCAAGGGTTGGATGATCCCACTTGGTGCAAGTGTTTCCCAGCAACTCTCAAGGGAATTGCACAGCAATGGTTCGGCAACCTGCCGACTGGTTGTGTAAACAGTTTCAGGACGCTTGCTTACTTATTTGCCTCCAACTTTGCAATGAACATCCCTGCGAAGAAAACGACCCTTGATTTGGGAACAATTCAGCAGGGTGAAAAGGAGGGGCTTCGTTCCTACATCAGGCGGTTCAACCTGATGAGAATACAGATTCAAGGGTTACCGGATGAGGTAGCTTATACTGACTTTTTTAGAGGTCTCAAAGACGGGTCTACCTTCAAATTTGATTTAGTTCGAAAAAGGGTGGCGACTCTTCAAGAGGCCTTGATTGAAGCAGAAGCCTATATACAGGCGACTGATCTGTGTACAATGAAACAGTCGGACGGGAAGAGGTTCGACAATAGAGAAGGACGACAGAAACAGTCGTCCAACAAAGATGAAAAAAGAAAAGGGGTCTGGGCGGCTGATTCCTCTAAACAGCCGGCCAAGAAGAAAAAGGAATTCAAACCATACTCCCCAAAGTATGTGTTTAACAAGGATAACCAGTTTATCCTAAAAGAAATAAAGGGACGGCTCTCAATTGAGAAACCGCTCCCCATGAAGGGTTCTGCGAGCAACCGGAACCAAGACAAAATCTGTGCTTATCATGATGACATTGGTCATCACACCAACGACTGCATTAGTCTCATGCGGTACCTAGACCGCTTGGCAGATCAAGGTGATCTTGACACTTATGTCAAGAAATCTACGGGGAATACTTCCTCAAAAAAGCAGTCGGCCAAAAAGAATCAACAGGCCGACAGTTCCGATACAGATGATGCAGTCGTCTACACCATTGCAGGCGGCTTCTCAGGAGGCGGCCCCACTATTAGGGGCAACAAAGATAATATAAGGCGGTTAGATGTAAATTCCGTTCACCAAGAACGACCGTCCAAATATACATTTCCTGAGATTGTCATCACTGAAGAGGATCTAGGAGGAATAAGGGGGCCGCATGACGACCCTCTCGTTATTGAATGTAAAGTGGCCAACCAGAGAGTTGGTCGAATCCTCATAGATACTGGGAGCTCTTCAGATCTCATCAGCAGCAAATGTCTGTCAAAACTGAAATATCAGACGGACTGCATACATCCGGCCTCCCACCCTTTAATAGGGTTTGGAGGAGGAGTCGTCCACCCACTGGGACGAGTTGATCTACCCGTCCGCCTGGGCGAAAAAGGGGAAGGACGACACATGGTAGTCCGATTCCTAGTTGTAGAGGAACTCTCTGCCTACAACATGATTCTGGGTCGCCCAACCCTGAATAGTGCCAAGGCTGTTATAATCCCGTCACTTATGCTGCTTAAGTTTGAAAGGGACAATGGAACAGTCGGCTCCCTCAGGGGAGATCAGAGGATGGCCCGAGAGTGCTATCTCTCGGATGTCAAACCCACTGCTAAGGCCACTGGGTCAAGTGGAGAAAAAACAGACCTTGACAATGTCAAGGAAAGTGCGCCTGTTCAAGAAACAGGCGACAGAAAAAGAAAGGCGTCCCAGACAGAGTCCGCCAGAAAGGCAAGAAAATAGCAATCATTGGCAGAGGACCGGCCGGATGAGTTCCGTCCTCAGCCGGCTGGTGAGCATACGGACCTGATATTAGACGACTCCCGCCCTGACCGAACAGTCAAAGTTGGGACGACTGCTCTGAGAAACCTTGGTGATGACTTTCACAACCTGTTGAAAGAATACAAGGACATCTTTGCATTTGAAGTCCATGAAATGCCAGGCATTAGTCCTGATCTGGCAGTACACAAACTCGCTGTGGATCCGAAAAAGAAGCCGGTACGGCAAAAGAAGCGGAACCATGGTGAAGAAAGAGGTCAGGCGGCCGCCGCCGAAGTCAAAAAATTACTTGATGCAGGGTTCATTCGGCAATGTTACTTCCCAGATTGGGTTGCAAATGTGGTACTTGTTAAAAAGCCGAATGGCACCTGGCGAATGTGTGTAGACTACACAGACTTGAACAAGGCGTGCCCCAAAGACAGTTACCCTCTGCCCAAAATTGATAACCTGGTCGACTCAACAGCCGGCCATGCCTTGATGAGTTTTATGGACGCCTATTCTGGTTTTCATCAAATTCCTTTGTGGAAGAAAGATCAGGAGAAGACGGCCTTCGTCACTGATCAGGGATTATACTGTTATACGGTCATGCCGTTTGGTCTTAAGAATGCCCCGGCTACATTCCAACGAATGATAAACACAGTGTTCTTTGATCAGATTGGGAGAAACGTCGAGGCATACATTGATGATATGATTGTTAAGACTAAACTTCAGAAAGATCATCTGACGGACCTCCGAGAAACTTTCGCCACACTCAGGCGGCACCATGTCATGCTCAATCCCAAGAAATGTGTATTTGGAGTTGAGTCTGGGAAATTTCTCGGATTCCTTATCAACCAGAGAGGAATAGAGGCGAACCCTGAGAAGGTACAGGCGGTCATTGACATGCAGTCGCCTCGTACCGTCCGAGAGGTTCAGAAGTTAACAGGTTGTCTGGCGGCCTTGGGAAGATTTCTAAGCCGATCAGGCGACAAATGCCTATACTTTTTCCAGGCAATTAAGAAAAAGGCAAGGTTTGAATGGGGGCCGGATGCTGAGGCCGCCTTCCAGAAATTAAAGGTTCACTTGCATTCCTTGCCAAGGCTGGTCAGCCCTTTGCCCAAAGAAAATCTCTACATGTACCTGGCCGTCTCTGATCATGCGTTAAGCGCGGTGCTCCTTGCTGAAAGGGACGGCTGTCAACTTCCGGTCTACTTTGTCAGTCACGTACTGAAAAATGCCGAGTTGAGGTATCCCCTAGTGGAGAAATTTGGTCTTGCACTCTTCATGGCTGTTAAAAAATTGAAGCCCTACTTTCTGGCACATGCAGTCGTCGTGTATACCGACCAACCGATCAAACGGCCCCTTACCACCATGGAGTCCTCCGGACGAATGATCAAATGGGCCATAGAAATGCAGAGTCTCGAAGTTACTTTCGAGCCTAGAAAAGCAGTGAAGGGGCAAGCCTTTGCTGACTTTATTGTAGAGATGACTCGTCCTCCTGACTCTCAAGTTCCAGACCAAGTCTGGAAGGTATATGTGGACGGAAGCTCTACTTCAAACGGTTGTGGAGCAGGCGTCGTATGTCAATCTCCAGAGGGCGACAGGTTCGAGTATGCTCTACGCTTCAGTTTCCAGGCTTCAAACAATGAGGCAGAATATGAAGCTTTACTAGCCGGGATCCGCATGTGTAAGGCGGCCGGGGCAAGGAAAATAGACGCCTGTTCTGATTCACAACTGATAGTGAGTCAGTACAATGGCGAATACGAAGCAACACATCCGGCCATGATCAAATATTTACAGGCGGTCCGACAAGCAGTCGGCTCCCTTGAGGATTTCCATCTGATCCAAGTACCGAGATCAGAAAACAACCAGGCAGATGCACTCTCGAAATTAGCATCATCCGCCTCCTCCGATACTCCTCGAACTGTGTTTTGGGAAGTGATGGAGAAGAGAAGCATCGAGGAAAATCCTATTGGAATTCTAGACAGAAGCTCAACCTGGATGGATTCAATCAGGGCATATCTGACAAACGGTACACTGCCGGATGATCCTCAACAGGCGGCATCACTGAAAAAACGAGCCTCCTGTTTTGAAATGATACAGGGGGAACTGCACAAGAGGGGGCACCTTCAACCCTTCTTAAAGTGTGTTACTCCTGAAAAGGGACGAGAGATACTAGATGATCTTCACTCTGGTTTCTGTGCTTCCCATATAGGTGGTAGGATGCTTGCTCAAAGGGCAAGGCGGCAGGGCTACTTTTGGCCTACTTTGGAAGCAGATGCAATGGAGATGGTGAAAAAATGTGACAAGTGCCAAAGGTTTGGCAAATTAATTCACCGTCCGGCTACTGACCTCACTACCATTCACAGCCCACTACCGTTTGCTAAGTGGGGCATGGACATTCTGGGTCCATATACGCCTGCTACAGGCGGCAGAAGGTATATACTTGTTGCCGTTGACTACTTCACTAAATGGGTAGAGGCGGAGGCTGTAAAGGGAATCAAGACGAAAGATGTAATTTCATTCATTTGGAAAAACGTCATCACTCGGTTCGGGGTTCCCATGTCTATGGTTTTTGATAATGGTCCCCAATTTGAGACGCCTGTTCTCAAAAGCTGGTTGGGAGACCAAGGAATTGGACATTACTTTGCATCTGTCGGCCGTCCACAAGCAAACGGCCAGGTAGAAGCCTTTAATAAAATCATCTCAGACGGTCTCAAGAAAAAAATTGAACGAGCAGGCGGCCTATGGGCAGATGAACTACCACATGTTCTTTGGGCCATTAGGACGACTGAAAAAGGGGCGACTGGAGAAACTCCATTCCTCCTAACTTATGGTGCAGAAGCTGTTCTTCCAATAGAACACTACGAGCCGACTCTTCGAGTAATGCTATATGACGAAGAGGCAAACTGGGAAGCTATGCGCCTGGCATTAGACTCACTTCCTGAAAAGAGGGGCAATGCTGTTTTGCGCCATGAAATCTACCGCCTGAGAATGACTAGATCATACAACAAAAAAGTGCACAGGCGTCCACTCAAAGTAGGGGACTTTGTACTTAGAAAAATGGAAGCAGTTGGTAGGGCTAACGAGTCTGGCAAACTAACTCCCAACTGGGAAGGACCCTACCGAATCTATGCGGAAGTCAGGGACGGTACCTACCGTCTGGAAACACCAGACGGACAACCGTTGCCTCGAACTTGGAATATAGATAACCTTAAGAAATATTTCTTTTGAATGATGTAAAGTAAAGAGCTACTTAATAAAGTTGGCACTTACTATTCAATTTTGTATTACGAGGGGCATGCCGTCTGTACCTTTACAGTCGGCTACTCTCCATTGAGTTTCACTCTTTATCTTTACAGGGGCATGCCGTCTGTTCCATTACAGTCGGCTACTCTCCCTCGAGTATTTTACTCACAATACTTAGCTAAAAAGTTTAGGGCCTGGCCGATCCTGTAACTAACAGGCGGCTACCCTTCTTTTACTTAGCACATACGTTCACCAAGAACATACCAAGGCCACTGGCCGAATGATCAGACCAGGCGCCTAGTCAACTGATCTAACTTTTAAAAACTAATCCGACCTGTCCCAACATTATAGCAGGCGTCCGGCGGCATCCATTCGGATGAAATTCGTCGCAGAGAGCAGCTCCCTTTTGGGTGGAACATTGTTCTATAAACTAATTACACGGCACCTATACGACTGTCCCAAAGGGCAACCACGTAGCCGTTTTTGAGACAAGGATAACTCTATCACTAACCAAACCAGTGGTAGCAGTTGACATCTGAGTCAGATGACCGCCTGTATTACTTGGGATAAATGCAGGGGGTACCTATTGAGTTAATAGCCAACAAACATTGGCGAATCAAGGGGTCTAGCCGGTCTACGCCGCCTGGTACCTCTACTTCTCAAACAAAAGTGACGGAGACTGAGTAACTCCAAAGTTAACTCATAGTCACTCCTTCAAATTTGGTATGGAACCTAAAAAGTTTGAGTCGTCCGCCTGTTTTATACAAACAAGGGCACTCGAACCCCTATTCCTACTGGATAACCTATTGAGTAAATAGCCAACAAACATTGGTGAATCAAGGGGTCTAGCCGGCCTACGCCGCCTGATACCTTTACTACTCAATCAAGATTGTGACGAAGACTAAGTAACTCCTATGATTAACTTAATAGTCACTCAAACTTAGTACTGAGCCTAAAAGGTACGAGTCGTCCACTTGTTTTTAATAAACAAAGGCTCTCAACCAATACTCTTGCTAGGTTAACAAATAACAAATTAGAGGCCAACATTGGCAATAAAGGGAAACAACCGGTACCCGCCGCTTGTTTTCCTACTTAAATTCCTTGGCTACTTGGTATTTCTATTTACTTGGTCAAATTGAATAAAGAGTTCGAATACCGATTGATTAAATGGCCGACTGATCATCTATCCTGGAAACAGACAACCAGTCGTCCAGGGGCATAGGCGGCATACTTACTATTTGTACCTGTCTTAACGTTCGGCCATACACAACAGTCTGTCTAGTGAGCAAATTTCAAATACTTAGACAAATTTGAACAAAAACAAAAAATTTGATTAAAATGAGCCGGCCATAAAAGACCAGCAGAATATTCAAAACCCCGGCCCCCTGGCCGGGTAATTACAAAGCAAACGGCACGCAGGCCGTGAAAAGAAAAAATATACTTAAAGCTTAAGAAGGGGGCAGTTCAGTATCAGCAGCAGCCGCCTGGTCAGCACTCTTCTTGCTGGACTCGGCCTTCGCTGCATCATCTTTTGATGCCTTTCCCCCAAGTGGCACAAGCGCCACAACCGGCTCTTCCTCCTCCAACGCAACGTCCATCGCCTCTTCTTCAGCAGCCGCCAGGATCTGTTGATTATATATTTCCGAACACTGGCGGTACGTTCTTTCCCATGAGGCAAAGTCGGCACTGGGGAACAGTCGTTCCCAGGTCATGCGTTGGATTTGGGCGGAGTCTTCCACCATCTCCCGGACGAGCTCTTGTTTTTCTTGCTCGGCCTTGTCCGAGAGCTCTTGGGTAAGACTCTTCTCCTGGTTCACCAGGCGTTCTTTTACGTTAGCCAAAGATTTCTCCATGGCTTCGTAAGAGTGCATTTTCTGGCGAAGGGGTTTCAGCTCGGCTTTAAATTTGGTGACGGTCCCCTCCAGCTCGTCAACCTTCTTTTGGGCCGCCTCTAGCTGAGCCCGAACAGCGGCGGTCGCCTGCGCCTGATAATAAAGAAGATCAATGGTCAGTACTTCATTTTGGGCAATTTGAAACATTGCTTTATCACAGCTGGAGGCGGCCATAGCCTTTGCGGCCTTTACCTCTTTGTTTTTCCGATCAATCGGCTTGCGAAGGCTGTTGACTCGGAGCAGGGCCTAAGTACAAAGAAAAACAGGCGTCAGTTTCCAATCAAAAGGGTTAACAGGCGTCCTGGAACTTCAAAAGGGTATACCTCAGCTAGGATCCCCGAAATTCCATCGAGGTCAAGGGTGCCGGCACCCTTGACCGCCTCCCTGTCAGAGGGAGGAACTACTTTAACCATTGACTTGGCTACCTCAACCAAGTCAAGTCCCTGGGGGCCGGCTGCATTAAGCAGAAGGAAAAACAAGTTAGACCTAATCAAGAAGGAAGCAAGAGTGAGTTTTTACAAGCAAGTGTCCATACATCTAGGCGGCCCCGCCTGGGTTTTTGAAGAAGTGGCCGGCTGCTTCTCAGCCGCCACTGTTTTCCTGGAAGACCCAGGAGAGCTTGCAACAGTCGTTCTCCGGGCCTTGGGGTCCGGCTGTTGCGAGGAAGAAGCCCTTGGAGTTCCAGACTGAAAACAAAAAGAGTTAGTATATGCATAATACAACTTAAAGGGGAAGAGTTTTCAAAGCTTACCAAGGGTGCCTCCTTGCTGGGGGAGTCGGCGTACGACTGCTTCATTAGCGAAACCCGCAGCATGGCCGCCGCAGTCTTAGATGCTGTTATTTTACTCATGGCGTCGGCTGAAAGAAATAAACAGCAAAGTTAGTAAAAATCCCAAGTAAACAAGGTGTGAAAAAACAGTATTCGTCAGGCCGGCTACCTCTAGAGCACCGACTGCCGAGGCCACAGGCGGCCAAGAAGTACTCATCATAGAGCCACTTGAAGCTCGGGACGCAGTGTAGGGGTACCTGCTCTCGTACCCCTGAAGTAGAGTTCACCCTAGTCTCTACTTTGAAGAGTCCTTTGTCTAGGATCTCTCTTTTAGCCTTTGGGGGAACAGGCGGCATGCTGCGGCCGCCTGCAAGAAGAGGCGGATCCCTGTTCCACTTGTTAAAACGTTTGTTCAGCTCCGTGTCTGAACTCTCGATAATAAGGAAGGTGTTCCGCCAATCCTTCCATTTGTTTGCCTTACCTCTCGTCATGAGGTAACCCCTGTGGCTTGTTAGTTGATACCAGCCGGTACCTCCCGACTTAGGGGTCCGGCTGAGATAGTTCATGTGGGCGAAAGCCTCAAAACTTGGCTCCACCCCGTTCAGTTCGCACCCGGCCACATAGCCGAGTACGTTTACCCAAGAGTTGGGGGCTAACTGCCATAACCCCAGATCATACCCATCTAAAATCCGCTGAACAGCCGGATGTAATGGGAAGCGCAGACCAGCTTTGATGGCCGCCACATAGCAGCCAAAACAGCCGTCACCATAGCTGGTACCAGCCGGCCAGACGACAGTATCTTCTGGATCCGGCACAAACAGTAAATACTCCGGGCCCATTTTGTGGTTAGCAATAAAGCTCGCCACGTTGTCTCGCATGGTTGCGATCCGGCCCCGGGGCACCCTGCAGTAGTAGGGGGTGTTTTCCTCTCTGTAAGAGGCGGACGGCTCTGCCCAATTATCCCCCTTCTCCACTGCATGGGAACTTCTTGCCTCTTGTAGGCGGTTATGTTTTTCTTCTGAGTCAGAAGAACTATGGTCAGAAGAACTATGGTCAGAAGAGCTGGAATCGGACTCGTCCCCTGACGAGTCCGAAGAGGACGACGCCTCCCCTCTCCTAGAGGGGCCCGCCTCCTCTCCCTTAGAAGGAGCAGAAGGTAAATTGGACATGTCCACGGTTAGATGAGAAGGGAACACCTTGGTCCCTCTCTCAGAACTGTCAGCTTGACAGTCGCCTCGTTCCACATCTGGCGCCTGGTCAGATGTTTCGCTAAGGAGTACCCTTTGGGAGGAGCCGTCTGAGTTTGATATTCTAGCAGTCTTTTTTGTTCTGGCCATCACGTTCTGCATAGACACAGATTCAGTCGGACTTTGTATAAAGGGCAAAGATGGGTCCAGAAAAGGGCAGGCGGCACTCCTAGTCCTAGATTCAGCCGTCCCCGGTGACCGGCTGATCACTAACTTAGGGCGTGTCGTGTGCTTCCATGGTGCCATTTCAAAAAATAAAAAGAAAATTAAGAGTAAGAGAACTGAGTTACCTGAACGGATGACAGTTGATGAAGTCCTGAAAGTTCGGGTCAGTCGGCTTGTCAGAACAGGCGGTAGGCAGAAAAAGTCCGAAAATGTCAGAGCAAGTTCAGGGGTCCGAATGTTCTCGCAAAAATTCTCAAATGTGAAAATGACCGAAGTCAGCACTTCCTTTTATAGGCAAAATGAGAAGGCGAAGGGTCGCTTCCGAATTCAAATTTGGGCGGGAGAGTCTCCCGGCCGTCTGCAAGGTGACACCTGTAACGGGCCGTCGCCTGTCACCGTGCGACGCCTGTCACAGGCGACACGTGACCAGTCGCGTGCCACCTGTGAGGGGCAAATGATTAGGGGATTTTTATCCACCAAGCGCCGTTTGACAAGTGGACCAACCAGGTTCCGCCACGCGTCCTCCACGGACCACTTAAGACACGCCACGTGTCCACCCATGCCAAATGGGACAACCGGCCATCAAGGCCCATTTCAGTCTAGAAGCCCGATCGGCCCTAGGTTTACCTTAAACCTAGAGAGTTGCACGCTTCCCAAGGCTATAAATACTCGATTAATCCTCATTAATCAAGGGACCGAATAATTTACGGAACACACTAATAACCGGCTGATCTCGCTAGCAAAGCAGATTACCTACATTAAATACTCTCACCTAGAGAGACCTTATTACTTTAATTTCTGTATTAATTACTCCTTAATCAGGTACTAACTTGACCGTTGGAGGCGGAGCTCTCAGGAGTCTCCGTTATTTTGCAGGTACAGGCGTCCGGTTCCAGTCTCGGAATTGTAGCTCTCCCGCAGGACATCAGAAAACCCCGAAACAGTTATAATAATTAAATTTATATTATCTTTCATTAATTTATGTATAAAATATGACAAATTTAAATATAGAGGTTATACATATATATGAAGAGTTTTTTTTTTTTTTTTTTCAACAAAGATGAAGAGTTTATTATAGAGAATTAAAGTTAGACCAATAAAGAGTTTTTCAAATTAAAGTATATATTTCTATGATTTAATGTAGTGAGATAAGGGTGATACACATAGAATACACATGGCTAGAGCTGTCAGTTTCTGACCCGAACCGTTAAATCCGACAGTTTCGAACATATCCGAAAAGGAACTAAACTGTTTAAAACCCGTTTTTTGGAAACCAAAAACTGACCCGACCCAATTTTTTCCAAACCGAAACTGAACTAAACCGAATTTGTGCAAACCGTTACTAACCCGATCCGTTATCAAGCCAAACCGTTACAACCCGAAACTGAAAGCAACCCAAACCGATTACGTTTAAACCCGATAGTAACCCGACCCGTTTTAAACCGAAAACCGTTAAAAACCGATAAAAATCCGATAAACCTAAATCGTTCCAACCCGTAACCCGTTGTGACCGAACCGGTTATAATCCGTAACCCGTTGTGACCGAACCGTTTACGACCTGTAGCCCGTTATGACCAAACCGTTTAAAACCCGTAACCCGTTATGACTGAGTCATTTACAACCTGTTACCCAATATGTTTATGATCTAATCTGTTTCAACCCACTACTCGATAAACCCAACTTATTTATGACTTGACTTGATTATAACATGACTCGTTCCTACCCATTATCTGACTAATTCGACTCGATAATCATCCGACTCAATTTTAACCCGATATGATTTTGATTAGAAACCCGTTTCAAATTGGGTAAACTCGTTTTCAAACCAACCAAGTTCAATCTAAACCGATTATAACCGAAACAATAATGGTTGGACCCGATTTGAACCGAAACCCATTTTCGAACCGACCCAGTTAAACCCAAACTGATTATGACCCGAACCAATTACGACCCGTCCTGATTAAGACCCGAACTGTTTTTATCCGAAACCCACATTAAATGGGCTAAACCCGTTTTCAAACCGACCCAGTTTATCCCAAATTGATTATGACCCGAACCGACTAGAACCCGACCCGATAAGGATCCGATCCGAATAGAAACTGCAATTAAAAAACCAAACCGAACTGACCCGATAATTTTCAAAACCGATCCAAACCGACCCGCTTATTATTTCAATCCGTTATAAACCGACCCGTTATAACCCGAAACTGATAAACCCAATCCAAACCCAAACTGTTTAACCGAATTGACACCCCTACACATGGCAGCACAGCGTCACATGTATTACCGAGTAAGTAATAAAAGTGGCATATGTTAAATATGTTATGCTAGATATAGATAGATTTGGCTCACCAAACAAAAGCCTGGTTTTGTTTAATCCTTTGCCAAACATTTTGTTTAATCCTTTGTCAAACAAAAGCGTGATTTTGTTTAATCCTTTGTCAAACAAAAGGGTAAAAATATAAAAGACTCACATTGCCAAAAAAAAAAAAAAAAAAAAAAAAGGGTATAAAGCTCCCATGTACTAAAAATTTCAAATATTAACGGCTAGTCATCATCTTCTTCCTCTTACATTCCCCCCAATTCCCTTCCATTTTCCCAGAAACAACCCAGTTTCTCTGCAAATTCAACAATTCTTCCTCAAAGAAATTGACACTTTCAATAAAATAACAAAAAAATGTGGAAAGACAGAAATAACAGCGACGAAAAATTACTGGGATTTTACACTCCTCCTCCAAAACGCAGTTCAATATCTTCAAAATCATGGATGTCAGAACAAACCAAGAAGAATTCTGATATTTTTCATGTCATTCACAAAGTCCCTTCTGGTCATTCTCCTTATGTCAAGGCCAAACACGTTCAGGTATTCCTTTGAAGTGTCGAGAATCCGATACGGGTATTTGTGGGGTAATTAATTGTTGGAATTACTTTTTGTAATGCTGCTAGTTAACTAATTGAGATGAAAGATTTGATTATAATCATAATTTATTTGTTATTTTTGTTGAATTTTGATTTTCTCAGTTTTTCTTGCTGTTTCTTGATGATTCAGGGTTAATTGAGAATTACCGCCTCTTAATTTCTGTGTTTTTTTAGGAATTTGCTTCTGGGTTTTTTGGAATTGCGTTTTTCTTGTGAATTCATGCTATTGATTTGGTTTTACTGGTGTTTTTATTTTTTAGTTTTTTTTGCCCAAAACGAAAAAAACCCCATTCTCTTGGGATATTTCCAGATTTCCTGGAATTGTGGTTATTTATTGAAATTACTAAATTGGATTATTATCTGAATCTGTGCTTCTTTATTGAATTTACTAAAAAGGTATAATCTGAAATTCTGAATGAGTATTTCTTATTTTGAGTTAAATTGATATTCTGGATTTATTCATTAATTTTTAAAATTTTATATAAAAATGCAAGTTTGATTAATGCATTAGAAGTGTTCTAAATTGTGGTTGTGAGTGAATTAAGCGATTTGATCAATCTATCCTGTGTTTTTTGTCGCAAAGTTGATTGAGAAGGATCCAAGTAGAGCAGTAGCCATGTTTTGGAATGCTATAAATGCTGGTGATCGTGTAGATAGTGCTTTGAAGGATATGGCTGTGGTGATGAAGCAATTAGATAGGTCGGATGAGGCCATCGAGGCGATCAAATCATTTCGCCATCTCTGTTCATCAGATTCTCAAGAATCACTAGACAATGTTCTAGTGGAGCTCTACAAGGTAATACCTTGCTTTGCTTTGATCAATGTGTCTTCTGGTTGCTAGTCTGTTTGGAATTTGGATGATGTTTGTGCTCATTATTGAAGTAATACCTATGTTATTTCGATTACTGAATTCATTTCAAACACTGAACATACTTGATGATCCAACTTTAGTCTTTGATGTAATATAAGTGTAGAGTAACATAGTGTTATATTGCTAGGTAGCTATATATGAAGGGTTAAGGAGGAGTTTATCAGTTTGGTTAACTGCTTGTACTGCCTATCTTGCTTGTTTTCCTTAAATTAGCTAGAGATCAACTGCTACTTTCCATAAGATTTTTATTAATTGTATCTTGGGATGAGAGGCTGTTGGTATTTTTGTCCGTCGCATAATCTTTTGTTGATAGAAATGTACTTAGAAGTACATCAACAGAACATTGCATTTAAGTGCAACATGATTCTCCATAGTCTAGTGTAACATATCAGATGATGATAATGGTAATACTGATGTGGTAAGAATGTTTAGCATAACAGCATCCTAGAATTATAATTGAGCCAAAGGACATAGATTTTGTTTGACACTGATGATGATATAATTCTAATTTGTTTGAGACCTCAGCTCAGCTAATGTTTTAATGTTTTAATTTTAAAATTGCCTGCATGAATTCCAAATGTTTAGCGCTCAGGAAGGCTAGAAGAGCAGATTGAGGTTCTTCAGCAAAAGCTAAAGCGAGTCGAAGAAGGCTTTCGTTTTGTGGGAAGGAGAGTTAAAGTGGGAAAATCTCAGGGCAAGAAGGTTCAAATTACAGTTGAGCAGGAATATGCAAGGTGAGATGCAATAGATTATTATAACAATTGCATGTCATATCTTTATCAATTTCACCAATACATTTTCTGACCATATGCCTTGACATTTTTATACAGGCTTTTAGGGAACTTGGCTTGGGCATACTTACAACAAAATGACTATGAAACTGCTGAGGAGTATTACAGGTTTGCGCTTCTGCAAAGTATTGCATATGGACTTCTGCATCTGCCTTTGGCATAGTTTGTTTTTGTTTGGGTGTACCTAAATACATTTTATATACCTTGTCCAGGAAAGCTCTATCAATTGAGCCAGACAGGAACAAACAGTGCAATCTTGCCATCTGCTTGATGTGCATGAACAGGATAGCTGAAGCTAAGTTTCTTCTTCAAGTCACCCGTGCTTCAGCTCCTGAAGGGCTGATGGATGAGTCCTATGCCAAGTCCTTTGAACGAGCATCCGACCTGTTGGCTGAAATAGAAAATCAACCAGATGAATCTTCATGTGAAGCAGAAAAAGAAAATTGTTATGGAAATGCCAGATTCTTTGCTTTTAGCCCTCACAAAAAGCCATATGAATCTGTCCGAAACAGCAATAGAAGAGGTTCTGATAATGAACTTGATCTGAAAGATGGAGCTAGATCCAGGGATTCTTTTGCCACAAGCAATATTGGAAGTTCAGTTTATAACACAGCTGCATTTGATGCTAGTTTCAATTGTAAGAGAGCGTACACACCATCGGTTCCAGCAAGAGGAATCCCTAAGAGTCCTTTCACACAGCCCCGAAAAAGTTTAAGCCATGACAGCAGGAATTGGAGAAAAGGAACATACAGTAATGAACCAGTAAGCTGCTTGCCTCGCAGACTCCAATTTGAAAACCCTGCAGATTCAGGTTTTCAATCTACCAAAGATTTGAGAAGCGAATACTCGGAAACTGACGAGAAGGGGACTGAGAATACAATAAATATGCCAATCGATTCTACTCCAAATAGAAAAGTTTCGGACATGACAGCTGATGTGGACAGGAAAGAGCATTTGTCAGTAACAAAAACTTATGGTCCTGAAAATGAGGGTAGGGATTCTTACAGTTGTTTGTGGGATTTCTCAAGCTTTAAATCTCAGAAGAGCTGGGCTGATATGGCTGATGAAGAGGAACAGGAGATGTTGCAGATGCATCAATACTCAGTAGATACTCAGCAAGACTCATTGAAAACTAAGAACAGACTTGAGGTGTTCCGAGATTTGACTCCAGAATAATAGTGTGAATACTAAAAAGTGTGTAAATTTTGGTAGATTGTGCTTGTAGATTTTTGATAGATTGTGGTCACAAAATTGACTATATCCATTGATTCTTTAATGCAACTGTAAGTAAAATTTCATTTTATGATGTAAATGAGTAGTGTGCATTTTTGTACTTTGTAAAACTGTACTAGCAAAAGCAATAAAACCAAAGCTTTTTTAGCCTTAGTAGCAAATACAAGTAAAATGAAAAGTTCAAAACCTTGTGTTTAACAGTCAGCTGAAAATCATGAATGATTTGAATGCGCTCTTTTTGCTTTATACACAGAAATGTTGGTATTTTCTACCCAAGCATCATAGTTACTCCAATGGTCCAATGAATAATGTATAGAATTGAGTATGTTTTCTTTGCAATTAGCAATAATGTGTCGGCTCACTTGGTAAGTTCTTACCTCAAATCCTAGAGGTTTGGAGCTGGAATCTTGCAAGTAAAGGTATTTGGGGTAGAGACTTCTTTACTTAACCTTTACTCTCATATATTGTCTCATGTGCATGGCTTGAAAATACTGGACTAGCAAGACCGTACAAGTCATAGGTCCAAGTTCTTTTTACCATTTATTTTATTAACAGTATTGTGGTATATAATGCGAGTTTGTTCTTGGATAATTTCACGTATGTTGTGTTAAAAGGACCAAATTTTCCATAAAGGCTAGTTTCATATTTACCATGCAACTTTACCCTCTACCTCACAGATGCACACATCTATGTTTCTTTTAGGGTGTATTTTCTTATTAATTTATTGTAATAAGAGTTGTGTTGTTTCGTAATTAGGCAAATTCAAAGTTCATCTCGACTCCTTTGCAAAGGAAAACCTTCTCGATCGATCACGCTAAAGGTACATGTGAATAATGCGACGAAAATGATTCTAAAATTTTAAAATCTATTTGGGCTAATAAATGGCAGATTTCCATCTAAATTTTCCTACTTTCTTAACTTTGATAGATTAGGTTGTAGTTTTAAGAAAAGACGAACCTAATTGTATACATATACGAGTATTTTTTTCTTTCCTTAGAAAATAAGTACGGAGTTATTAATTGTTACTCCCTTCGTCCCTTTTTTATATTCCTGTTTGTAAAATTACACGGGAATTAAATAAATAAGAATAAAACAAATAAGAATAAACAAAACACAATGGGAAGTATAAAACATTAAATCATGTCTTTGAGTAAAACAAAGATAAATTAATATTAAATGATGCCATGTCATCAAACCTTTGCAAAAAAAAAAAGGACCAATAATATGCTCTTATTAGAAAATTAAGAACCAATTATATTCATCTAAATTTAGCAGTGAGAATAGGAAAGTAAGAGTGAAAAAATAAGAATGTGAAAAAGAGTGAACATTGATTACATAACAGAAAAAGAGAGATAATTTGGGGAAAAAAAATACTTAAGTCCTGTTCTCATTGACTAAACTCATCTGAATTGAATTGAATTGAATTGAACTGAACTGGACTGAACTGAACTGAGCTGAGATGACATGAACTGAACTGAATTGAACTAAACTGAAATGAATATTTTATAAGAGAAGGAAATTAGGAGCTGAGCTGAACTGAGCTGAACTGAACTGAATTTCAACGTAAGAGAACATACCCTTACTAAAAAAGAAAAGAGGAATGTAATTTTGGAATACCAAAAAAGAAAGCATGAATAAAAAAGCGAGTATTCCGTAAGTACTATTGGCCTAATGCTGTTGGTTGTTATTAATGTTGTTGACTTGCTAAGGGTAGCCTCACACCCCTTACCAAATTAAAAAGTTTAATTAATAAAATTATTACACTCTTACTCCATATTAATTATTTTGTTGTAGAATATATTATATAACCTTTTAATTTCACAATTTTTTAGGCTTGTGCGAAAATTAGTAACGGCCATTTTATAAGACTGAAGGAATACTACAGAGATAGATAACCATAAATTGGAATGCACACAAGCTGACAATTATGCGTGTCACCAGTCACCACATTTTGTAACAAATAAGAAACCGCGGCACATTTTAACATTAACAAAAACAAAATAACATTTCGTGTATCAAATGTTCTCCCAGAAAAACAACCAAACCAACAATTTCCACCTAAAATTCATTCAATTAATCGCAAATAATGTTTTTCTAAATTCTCCATAATCATTGAAATTCTTACTCTGATCAATTAACAAGTATAATCTACTGCTTGTTTGAATTATCGAATGTTTTCATTGGCGAGCAAAAGACTTTTGCAGCATGCAATTCGACGAACAACTGGAAATGGTTTTGGAATTAGGTGTTTTGCTGCAGTTCCTGATTCCAAAATTCCTTCATTTTCACAAAAACTCATCAATCTAGAGGATCAATTTAGTGCTCATAAGTAAGCTATTCTTCCT
Source organism: Chenopodium quinoa (assembly GCF_001683475.1). NCBI lineage: Eukaryota > Viridiplantae > Streptophyta > Magnoliopsida > Caryophyllales > Amaranthaceae > Chenopodium > Chenopodium quinoa. The sequence goes on along the minus strand of NW_018742204.1, from coordinate 4,936,897 downwards.
CACAATTTCTTCAATTTATCTTTTTAATTTAATTTTTTTTTTTTTTTTTTTTTTTCTGGGTATTGCCTTTTCTGATTGATGTTCCGTATTTTCAGTATTCTTATTGATGATAAAAAAAATGATTATTATTATTATTATTATTTATTTATTTATTTATTTTTATTTTTATTTTTATTTTATATATTTTTTGTGGGTGGAGATTATTGATGGTAATTAAGTTAGCTTAGTATTCCCTTAAATATTGATAGAGTTATGAGACATGAGATATAATCAATATCAGAAAATATATTTGTGTTATGCAATTTCCATATTTCTGGTCAAGCTTAGCACACTGCAATCTCACTGGGCATACAATTTGTTTTGTTAGTTGTTTACTTGTTATAGTTGTCAAATGATTGGAGTTAGGCTACTTATTAGATCATCGTTTGGATGGAGTGTTTTTGCTGTCTTTTGATGTGAAATTAGTTCGTATTCGATAGATGAATTTTAAAGGGAGGAAAGTTACACATTTGTAACTGCATAACATTGATTAAAATATTATGAAAACACATGATAGAGAGAGAAAAGAGGAGAGAGATAGGAAGAGAGAGGTCTGTAGGTGACACCTACCTATTTTTTGGTCGGATTGTATTACGTGATGGGGGACCACATGTTGATTGTTCTACTGAAAGTTTATATGGTACCATTGAATCCTCAGTGGTACTATTTATGCATAAATTTTGTACAACTGAATGCATATATAATACCATTATGTGCATAAATAATATCAGTGTATATTCAGTAGTACCATTTGATCATCCAATGACACCAGAATATGAATTCGTTTGTACATATGTATAATTACATGAATACCCCTTGTTATGCATTTGTAAATGCCTAACGTTCCTCCATTTCTAGTTCCTCGTATTCAATATGGCCTACAATTTTCATCCCACCTCTTGTACGTTCCTGACACCCTCCTTGTTTGTCTCAGTAAGTTTTCATGTGAATGTATTTTCATCTACCCTATTAATTTGAAAAAATTGAGCTACTGGTTGATAAATAATAAACCTGAGCTGTTATTGAAACATTATGATATTGATGATTGTAACTATATACTTTGGCAAGGAAAGACGGAGCTTTAAGATTATGGAGATTTTAGAATAAGTTGATGGAAGCCAAGATCAATAAACCGGAATCGGAAAGCATGGGAATTTTAGGGCTTGTTGGTACCTCCAAATGGGTCCTTATAGAGAAAGGGATGGAGATTTTTTTAGAAAAAATGGAAACTAATAATCTCACCTTTGCTTTATCTTTTTTTAACAATCCCACCTTTTGATTATTCCAAAATAATCCCACCTTTTATCTTAATCTTCTTCTAACAATCCCCGACGTGTTAAATTGTTTTGGTAACCTGTTTTCCTAGGTTAGTTGTCACGTGTCACTATTTAACAAGTCTATTTCATTTTTTGTAAAAAAAACAAAAAAAACAACCCCAGGTCCCACCATAGTCTGAATGACCAATCAACCACCGTGCCCCCACCCCTTGTGCTGCCGTGGGATGAATGGCCACCCCCTTTCCCTCCCCATCTGCATGAACAGCCAGCCCTGTTTCCCCTTCCTCGCCGGCAGCAAGCCCCACCCCAATCCTCACCTCTAACTTCTTTTCATTTCACTTTAACATCTGAGTTCGTTCATTTTGATAGGAAAAATCATCTAATAATGTAATTGACTAGCAATAAGTACACTATCACAATCACTACCATTAAGAATCAATCAAAATTCAATTGCAGGATCAATATCAAATTCATCACCAGCACCTACACATTTGGTATATTGATGACATTAATTTATTAGCTTAAAGTATACGATTTTTGAAATAATATTATTTCAACTTTGTATTTGTTCTGAAAACATCACAAACAACCCAAATACTCTAAATGAAACCAAAAACATAAATTAGTCAGCTTCAATTCCGCGACTAAACAAGTAAATACAACAATTGGGTTATTAAAAAAGACAAATTGGTATTACACTTCAGTGTGGGGTTGCGGATTGCAGTTGGAGGGTGAAATGAAATCGTGTGGGTTGCTGTAAGGTGGTTGTAGGCGGTGGCAGTGCTTGGGAGGTTGGATCTCGGTGGTAATGGTGGCGAGTGTTTATTTGTGTGGTTGGGGTGAGTTGCGTGAGGTGTGTGGTGATTTGTGTGAGGTAGGGGTAGGGAATCGAGGAGGAGTTGGGAGTGGGGATTCACGCAGCATGGAGTAGCCAAGCAGGCATTTTTGAGGTTGGGTGGTTCAGGAGGATGGAGGTGGTGGCAAGATGTGTGGGTGGTGGACGGGAGGCCATGGTGAGAGGAGAGAGTCTCGTAAGAAAAAAAAAAAAAAAAGACCCGGTTTAACCGGTTAAAGGTCAAAAGGACTGTTATAAGAAGATTAGAGTGAAAGGTGGGATTGTTTTGGAATAATCAAAAGGTGGGATTGTTAAGGGAAGATGGAGCAAAGGTGGGATTATTAGTTCCATTTTTCCATTTTTATGAAGGAATTTGTATACAGAAGAATATAACATCCGATAGAAGTGAAAGGAGGGAGAGTATTTTGTTGATGATCACTGGTAAAATCCCTATCCTATTAGGATTAAAACTTAAGGGCTCATTTGACATCGTTTTCAGTTTTTTGTTTTTTCAAAACTGAAAATTGATTTCAGTTTTTTATTCTCTGTTTTTAAAAACTGTTTTCATTTTTCAGTTTTGAGTTTATAATCAACTCTCAAAATACAACCAAATCATTTATAGCTTTAATCAACTATTTTACTACCGATAATTATTTATTATTATTAATTTTTTTATTTAATAACAGCTTATTTATTTTCACAAAAAAATATATATATTTCAATAATAAATTTATTGATTGAATAAGGTTATAACAAAATTTAAAGGAACAACTACGGAAAAAAAAGGTAACAATAAAATAGTCAAATGCAATGTAATATTTATTCCTCGTTGAAGACTTTCATTGTGAATTTTGTCTTTCCCACAATCTTGTTGCCAAACGATCTCGAAATTGAGCCATTCTGTGAGGTTCTTGTTGACTTTTAGAAGGAGTCACTAGGTCCTCAGATCCATTGTTGTTGATTGCATCATCTTCTAGTTTGACATTTTCATGCGCATACTGTATGAACAAAGGATCTCCGTCCTTGCACATTTTTATGAAATTGTGGATAACACAACACAACAAATTTATATATTTTTGTCGTTTTAAGTCTTATGAAGGCATATCTTTGAGAATGGGAAATCTAGCTTTTAATACCCCAAAACATCTTTCAATAACATTTCGCAAAGAAGAATGTGTATAATTAAATATTTCTTCAGGACTTTGTGGGCTCGTTGCTCCTCTATAATCAAGCAAATGATATCGTTCTCCACGATACGGTGAAAAAAATCCTGGCATATTTGTATAGCCTAAGTCTACAAGATAATACTTTCTAGTAGGAGGCATAGGAAACTTGGTCTCTTCTACATTTGTAATTGTTTCCCAAAAAATTCTTGAATCATTTGCCGAACCTTCCCACCCAGCCATCACAAATGTAAATTTCATGTCAAATGAGCAAGCGCACATTACATTCATTGTAGGCTTTTTTTCTTTTCCACGATAGGGAATTTGATCATCTTGTGGCACACGTGCTGATACATGAGTTCCATCAATAGCTCCCATGCAATTCTATAATAAATCGTTAAATTCAAACTACATACTTAGTGAATTAATACATAGATAATATGTAAAAATAAAACATTAATGACAAAAAATTACCTTGAAAATCGGTTAGTATCTTGGGTTATTTTTTATTTCTGGAGGTATTTCGTCAAATGCCGGAGGAACAATCCAATGCTTCGATAAAGATGCAATGGCATACAAAACCTTTCGAAAATGGTGGTGAGTAGATTCTAAGGAATGTTGAAATCTATCCGCTATAAGTCTGTGCCTCAAATTATGAGAAATAATAAGAAGAAACATTGCAACTTGTTCTTGAATTGATATAAATTTGGAATCTTGCAACTTTTCCCTTTTTTTCAATTCTTCACACAAGCTAATAAAGATAGATCTGAGGAGTCATTCGAAGCAACATAACATGTCATTGGATGACCGTTAAGCAATTCAAGGACATATTGGTGACCTGTTAACTTTGAAATTCTTTGCAAACGAGTTTTCTTTTTAAGGAACCCGTTATTTTGTAAGTTAATATAAATTGTCAATATTTGTTGAAAATCTTCCTCATTAGAATCTGATAAGATATCTTCAATGTCGAAATCCATAACTATCTGCATTTTTTACATATAAATGTTATAAGCAAGCATATAGTATATTATCAGTACATATAAATGTTATAAGCAAGCATAAAGAATATTATCACCATTATTATTTTTATTAAATCAAACCCAAATACAAAATAAAAAAAAAAAAAAAAATCATACTTACGACAAAATCTAAATTGAGTTTAAACACTCAAACATGCATTATTGAAGGGAAATAAAAATTTTACTAACGAGACAATGCTTAAAGGTTGAGCACAAAATCTATCTTCCTATCATTTGGAAATCTAATAAACATTTTCCTCTACAATGGATCATCATGTATTAGTTTAGTTGCCTTTGCAAATGAAGCTCCATCAATTCCCTCAAGAGCACTCGGTGCATCTACACATTCCATGAGCAAATCATGATCCTCCTTGGACTGATGCCCACCTTCATCATTGCCATTAAATTTTCTCTCGATAAGTTCAAGTTTTTTCTTGGAATTTTCACTCATTGTAACCAAGGCATCCGCCATTGCTACATTAACACTTTCCCTAAGTTTCTTACGATTGACATTAGGCTTGATTTTTTTGTTTTTAGGACCCTCTTCACATTGTTTCTTGAGTCACCCCCTTCTCCGTCTGTGTCATCTTCATCCTCACTCTCAAAAGGGCTTTTAGTAGAAGGATGTGAACTAACACCAGTAGCGGTTGTATCCCCATAAATTGTGCATAATTTATCATAATGCTTACATCCCTTCTTTCTAAAAGTTTTGGCATACTTATTTTTTTGTAACAACCATACATTCACATCAAATATCACAAAAATAAAATCGTATTAATTTAAAAATGTCCCTACTTGATCCATAAAAGAATATCAAAATAAACTTATTGACAATTACCTCATACAACTTTTTCCATACAGCATCCTCAGCACAAAGTTGATAAGTCATAGCATTGTATCCCATTCCAGTTTCTTGTACTAGTTTACTAAATTCCTTCCATCTTTGTCTTAGTTGGTTATATTTGTTCTTAAGTTGTTCTTAACTATAATCCTTTTTTGTCTTCTCCTTTAGTTTTTGCTTGATAAACCTCCAAGCTTGCTTGGTTAGAGTGGTTGTTGGTCTATTTCCTTTTTTTACCTCCTCCTCTATCAAGCTTATAAGGTAAGATTCAATATTTTCATTCCATACTCCAACTACCCAGTAGATTCAATGATTCAATCTCAACAATTTCATCTTCGCACTCGTCATTTTTCAATTTTGACATCTATAAAGTAATTCACTATTAGACATAATAATCATCTAATTCAACTAAACAACCAATGTGCAGCAACTAGAAAAACAATAGCATATGTAAACTTCACCAATATCATACTAGCAACAAGATAAAGCAAGAAGAGAAAGAAAAAAAAGAGCACAACACATCCAACACACTCCATTACGCCATTATTAGTAGACTAACAATGAACGTTTTAAGGACAAAGATTAAAAATTTTATTATTGCTGATGTCACAAATGTGTGATAGAGAATTAGAGATAAAAAATTATTAAGAGTTACCTAATTCCATTGTAGGTCCTTAGAAAGCATAACCATTTGTCTGCCATTACCAGTATGTTAAACATACAAACTTTATCAAAGTAATTGATCCTATTATTTAAGCTAACTTGGCATATAGCTCACATAAAGTGTACTACAAAAGTAATACTAGTTTTTCTCCAATATGTATAAATCATATTACTTTAAACGACATGTCTATGGCCTAGACTTATTAGCAACAAAAACACTTAGAAGATTAAAATCGACGAGCTACCCCAACTCACACAACCAGTTCTTTTTTTTTTATTTTTGACTGAGGAAGTTATATCAATACTTTTCATTGACTCGATGTTAAAGAAGGCAGCTCAAGTAAAAGGGAAAAATGCAAGAGAATAGTGAATAATAAAGCATAATTTTGTACAACATACAAAAATCAACCAGTAGCAAAAGTAGGCCAGCCAACCAAAGTATCAGGGGAAAAATAAAGAGTATGAGATCACAATCACTTTAGGAGCTTTTCTGATACAAGATCGTATCACAAGAGAATTGAACCATCCCAGTTCCCATATACTAGCTTTAGGTAGGCGATCCCATACAAACCCACATCAGCCCCCATATAACCTTACTATACTCACACAACCAGTTCACATAGTAGATAGTAGACACTGTAATTAACTTATAGAATTGACATGAATTACATGATATTCTGCCCATAAATTCAATAAATTCAATTTACAACATGATATAATTATTCAATTACACTAACAATTAATCAACAATCGTATTATTTCAGGAGAAAAAATTCTCTAAATATAAAACCCAAATTAAATCATATACAAATTAGACAAAGAACAATTAAAATTCAGAAAAATAAAGAACAAAGATCATCAATTTGATCAACGAAAGTGAATACAACCAAATTTAACAACAAAAACATCAATAACTTTATAAATTAAGAAAGAACAATCGGAAGAAACATGGTGATTACAAACAAAATTAAAAAATTAAAAAAACGAGAATGGAGAACGCTCCATACCTGTAATTGCTCCTTGAATCTTGAGAATGATTATTGCTTGAGGAAGAAAGATGAAATATTGAATTTGGAGGAGATACGTACAATGATAATACACTTGATAGGGTTTATTATTTGTAAAAAATAAAACAAAACCTCAAAAACTCCTTTTAGGTGTTTTAGGTTTACTGTTTTATTTTTTATAAAATAGTTGTAAAGTTGTTTTTTTAAGCAATTTTGCCAAACACTGTTTTGTTTTATTTTGGGGGTAAAAAACAAAAAAACCAAAAACAGCAATGATGCCAAACACACCCTTAACAATTCTATTGTTTTTTTTTTTTTTTTTGAGAAAATCTACACCCCAAACAATTATTCTCTAGAATTTGAATGGGAAATGTTGCATGCAAACTATGCTTGCATCATCTATTGTTAAACGTGAGGACAACCACCACACTACATTAATTAGGAGGCAAAGAGAAATGAGGAATTCACTCATGAGGAAACATTGCACAAAATCCTATGATTTCTTATCCTACCCATTAACAATGTGCTGATATCTAAATGTAGGTATGTATAGGATTTTCAGCTTGTTCTTTTGCAAAATGTCATTTTGTAACATGTTTATAAACATTTCACATCAATCATTTCACCATTATTATCTCTTTTTGAAGCTCACATACCGCCTTTGTTTGGAAATTCATATTGAAATAAATTTAACATGGGGGGTGGGGGCGAAGCATAGTGGTCAAGGAGTCCGTGTGATGACGGGAGCCAATATAGTGAGAAAAAAAGGCCCATATGTTAAAGAGATAGATTGAGGAAGTGAGACATATGAGAACCCACATGCAAAAAGGTAACTTTGTTTAGAATTTTAAAACTTTCCCCAGACAAAAGTGTTGCATTTATATTATAACAAAGTTTACTCAACACAGAGAGCATAGTAGAATTTTAAATTCATATTTTAGTTATTACAAATTTTTATAGCCAAAGATTTCTTCACAATGGACATGGTTTAGAGATACAAAGTACATGTTCAAGTGTAATTTTAAATTAAGTTTCCTTATTTACTACATTGTGTATTTGAAAATTCTTTGTTTAGTCAATTCTTTGTCATGATAGCTATAAATGAAAGTGAGAACAAATTGTGCTAGCTTGTACACGATAAATGATAATTAACAATAACGAAGACGAAAAACAAGTAAACAACAAGACAAAAGAAAATTCACCATGAGAAGCCAGAGAATCAGGATAAAAACCCACCAATTCACTATAGAGATGAAGAATAATATAGTTTGAAAGCTTTCAAAGCACCATGAAAGCTCCCACCTGACAGACTAAACATTCCCACGGCCATAAATATTAAGTGTTGGGACTTTTACATTTGAGGCTCTTTGACTATTACAGACTAAATATGAGTATACATAGTGGAAGGCGTAATAAAACAATCCTACTGCCATAAATAAGCCACGCTACTTAAATTGCTAAACCATAGAAAACAGGGGCAAGATGTTGGGTGAACCAAGCCATGGTTTGGACTTTGGGACAGTTTTCCCTTTAAGTTCGGGCAAACCTTTTCTAGGTTCGGGCGAACTTTCTCATAGTGCAGACAATTCTTTGTAAAACGGCCATAACTTCCTTGTTTCTTGTCCAAAACGAGCTTACGACTAGGTCATTGGAAAGCTCTCTAGACAAGCTATCACCTCCAACTTGAATAATCTCAATATTATTTCTAGGTTTTGATATATGCTCATTTGAAGTTAGCCCATTGCCATCCATCATTGCTTCGTACCAAGCAGTCAACCTATAGCTTAACTCCAAAGCTATGCATCCTTATGCCTTGGACAACTGTTCATACATTCCAAACCTTAAAGTAAACTCGTAAAATACCAGCGATTTTAAATATGCCATTTTAAATATGCCACAGCCAATTCCATTCACATTCTCATCTATGTATATGTAGTATGAAAGAATGAAAAGTATAGAGTTGCGCAATGACATGGGAGGGTGGTGGTATAGGTGCACACCTTTTTTTTTTCCTCCCACTTGACACTTTTGTTGTAAGGGAATAATGTAGAGGGAATGCAAATTATGCTTACTTTGTATACTAGAGTGGTACGCTTTGTTGTTGACAGGTTTTTATTGTTCACATGCAGTTACCATCCAATTCCCATGGTTTTTTCTCAAGCAAGAGGATCTTCAATATGGGATCCAGAGGGGAACAAGTATCTTGACTTTCTGTCTGCATACTCTGCTGTTAACCAGGTATATTTTGAGCCGCTGCCCATCCCTGGTTTTGGCATATCTACCAAACAATCTACTCACTTGTTGTATTCCAGTGCCCGGAGTATGATTATACCTGATATTTAAGCTTGTCAAAACTTTAGTTTTTAGGTTACTTGTTTTCCCCATCTCTTTGATAATTTTGGTAATTGAATAGTAGGGAAACTGTTTATGAAGTTGATTGACTTTTCCTTTCTTCATGTAGGGACATTGTCACCCTAAGATTATGAAGGCATTAATTGAGCAGGCAGAAAAGCTCACTCTCAGTTCTAGAGCTTTCTACAATGACAGGTTTCCCGTATTTGCCGAGATGATAACTAGTATGTTTGGATATGATATGGTGCTTCCAATGAATACTGGGGCCGAAGGGGTAGAAACTGCTCTCAAGCTTGCAAGAAAGTGGGGTTATGAAAAAAAAAAGATTCCTAATAATGAGGTGGGATTAATCTTATATTCATGGTGTCTGTGTTTTTTGTATTTTATTTGGTTGAGGATTTCAACTCTGGGTATTGCCTGTGATTGAAGCTTGAGCTGCATGGTTTAGATGAGTATGGTTTATTTGGGAAGTCTCATTCTCTCATTTATGTTTATCAATCATCCTATGTAATAGAGCATGAGAAATTGTAGCTTACAACTCATTTGTTATCCAACCAACCTAGTCATGTTGCATTCTTGGATTATTGTTTTATTGTATTGTTTATAGATCAATTTACTTTTTTAAAATCGCAGGCCATTATTGTTTCTTGTTGCGGTTGCTTTCATGGTCGCACTCTAGCTGTCATCTCAATGAGCTGTGACAATGAAGCAACCCGTGGTTTCGGTCCTTTGTTGCCGGGTCATCTCAAAGTTGATTTTGGAGATGAAGTTGCCCTTGAAAAAATATTTGAAGGTCTGAAGTATTTTTATTCTAAATGTATGAATGCATTTAATTAAAGCTTGCCCATGTTGCCGGAATATAGTACACTCAGATATGGTTTCAATTTTTTTGTTTAATCTGGATAGTCTTATAGATTCTTGATCTGTCTTTGAATTTGGAGGAATCTGAACCTGTGCCTCAACTAAGAAATGTGCAATAATTTCTATCTATATTAGGGTTTGTGTTTAGACTTGTCATATCGTTGTGACCCAAAAACTTGGCTCAAATTTGTATCTTTAATCCATTAAATGACAAGTTTATTATCATTTTAATGTTTTCCGTAACAGGTTCACTTTTTTCGATTGTTATTTGTAGAGTATAATTAAAAAATTGTAATCATGTACAACTGTGTAATAGTTGTTTCAAGTATCATTCAAGTTGTTGAAGAAAAGTAATGGAAAGGTGCTATTGACTTATGTGATTAATTTGTTTAACCATAGAGTTTCAAGTCAAGGCTGAAGCCGCTGAACATTCTTCATTGTGAAGCAATATTTCTTGACCCCGTTTTTTATAAAGTCTGAAAGCATTTTAGGTGGCCCTGCTTGATGGGTCAACTTCATTAACTTGTCTCACCTGAGTCAATTCTGTTGATTGTGAGTGGAGTAAGTCAAGTACCAGCTGAGGATTTTACAACCTTTTTGCATCATTTATATATGCTACATATTTTATGAGCATGTCACACTTTACCTTGAAAGTCTGATTGTTGAATATAAATCTTAAAGTTGATATTCTTGTTTACTGGGATTGAGAATCAGATGACTTTTTCAATGTTATATCTTGTCTGAATCTTTCTTGTTATGTGGACCACAGAGCATGGAGATAATATTGCTGGATTCTTATTTGAACCCATTCAAGGGGAGGCAGGGGTAAGATACTAAGATCTCCCATTTATTTACTGGGTTTTATTCTCAAGATTGCTTTGATTCTCAAGATTGCTGTAGTTGTTTGAGTGCTTATTTTTGTATTAATCTGAATGTGGTTTTCATCGGACTTTTGAGGAAGCTTTTTTATTTTAAATTTTTTTTATTTTTTATTTTTTTAATTTCTTTTGTGGTATTAATCTTCTTCTTCTTCATCTTTATAAGCTTCAGGTGCATTCCCATGCTCTTTTACTCTCCAAGAGATTGGAGAGACTTCTAAGGGATGTAGTCTGGGCTTGATTTTGGTAAGGAGAAGAGGGATTCCTGTGTAAGATGGAATTGTGTTTTGTAGACCTGAAGTGGAGGGAGACCTCAATTGTGTTTTGTAGACCTGAAGTGGAGGGAGACCTCAGGTTTGGGAATTTGATTTCCAGAATATCACTTTGATGTGAAATAGATCTAGCAATTGGGAAGGTTGGGTCAGACTTGTATCAAGTAGGGTCATTTGTGGGTTGCCTTTTTCAACGGGTTTAATGGGTTGGGTGGGTCACGAGCTGTGTTACTCGGACACTGAAAAATGCCCCATATCCAGGTCGATAACCCTGACACTGATCTGGGTATAAAATATGGTATGGATATACCAGTTTACACTTGGGTAAAAACTACCTACTCAAACCTAAGTCAACAAAAACAGCCCAATAATAAACAAGGAGGGAGGAAGATCTAGGTGAAGGTGTTCAGGTCTAAGCAGTGAACCCTATGTGGCAGAAGTTGGAGAGATAGAAAGGTGGTAACTGAAGAATTTAAGCGGGGTTTAACTTTTAATTCCATTTCCTCTTTCTAAAAACAATCAGTCAATCAATCAAAGCCTTAATCCCATAAGTAGGGTCGTCACTTTTTAAAAACATTGACGATTAGGAGAGGGTTAAAGACCCTATATTCTCGCGTTCTTACCACTGTCCCACACTTGGCCACCACAACGGGCCTCCAGCACATGCCGATCGGCAATCTATACCATGTTTTGAAATCCACTGGTGGCCATATTGTTTTATTGTTTGTAGGTGTCCTACAACTCATGAACCGGTTTATAGGTTTTTGATCTGAATCCCAGATCTGAAAGTTACATTGAAGAAATTTGGGTCAAATAGTAGGATATTGACACTTGTTTTCATACACATCATTGACATTAACAATTTTTCGGAGCTGTGGAGTTGAGTTATGTCGACATGCGACACCCATTGTTAAACCAAAGCACCAGAGTAATTGAGGAGTTAATTGTTATTCAAATGTGATAAATGTAAGATTATAGAAGCAATAAAATTAAGTAACAGGGGGGAATCATGAGAGAGTGAGACAGAATACATAAATGTAGTATTTTACTTTAGATAGAAGTGTAACACTTAAATAAAACTGATGATATAACCAGGTGTAACCCTTAAAAGACATAAGGGAGTATATAATTTCAATATTAAATTTTATAATTAAAAAATAAATTTATAAACACAATGCCCCTCATCACCAAAATAAATAATCCATGCACCAAAACCTTCCCAAAATCACTTTGCATGCTGTGTTCATAACAAGCCCTCACGATACATTGCTTGATTCTTTTCCAATAATTTTAAGAGGAAATTTATTTAAAAATTAACCTCCTTGTTCTTAAGTTTTTAGGTAGGATTATAATGGGAATATAGGAAAGTACAACATTTTTCCTCGTTTTTTTAATTTTATTTTTATTTTAATATTCGTATTGAGCCGAAATTTTGTATAATCACGACTGTTGTCATCGAAAAAATAAATTAGATTTATCGTCAAAGGATCATGTTTAACACATCATATAGCAGAGTCAGTCTCGAATAATTAGTTATTAGGTTAGGCTCTTTACTACTCCTAGTCTTGCTAGAGATGAAACAAAATTATACTTCCTCTGTTCACTTTTACCCACAACGTTTTGACTTTCACGTTTTCCAATACATGATTGAACACCTTCCCCCCCCCCCAATTTTTTTTCTTTTTATTTATAATTATAGAAAAGTAAAAAACATAAAAAATTGATATTGGGAAAATTGTAAATTGAGACAAATCTATGTAACGACTGCTGAGAAGAGCAAGAGCAAGCACAATGATTAGATTACTTATGAGCGCAGGGGCAAGAAAGGACAGCAGCAGGGAAAGCCACCAAATCAGTGCACTAATCAGTGACAGCTTCCATATTACATTTTTGTCTCTTTTGCTTTTGGCTTGATATGTGTATATAACAAAGGGGAGGGGGGAGTGTGTTGGTAGGCTGTGAATTCGTAAATTCTAGGATAGGAGATTGGTGCCCTAAAGGTACTCCCTTGAGGCCAGGCCTCAAGTCACCATTTTGTTTAAATCTTCCGTTTTTGAATCAATGAAACAACAACCTTCTTCCCTAAAAAAATCATATCTTTATTGCTTGAATACTTGAGTTTACATTTACAGCTAACAAGGGCGTTACAAGTGGTATCAGAGCGGTGATCCTGTGACTGCCGTCACCGGAAAACATCACACCACAACTCTCATTATTATTAATAATAATAATAATAATAATAAAAAAGAGAAAAAATGGTTATTTTTGCAACTCAGAGGTGTGATACCTTAGAAGAACAAATGGCCGGAGTTCAAACTCAACTAGGAGCGTTAGAAACAGCGTTGAAGACCCAGGAGGAGTCCCTGAAGAAATCGATGGAGGAGGCCATAACCGATTCGAGTTGTTCTGGCAACAACAGGAGGCACAGATGACAGTAAACACCACCATCCAAACCCAATTTTTCGAAGAGTTGCGAAATTTGGTGAATCTGAGAAACCACGACCAAGGATAGGGGATGAACTTTGGAATGCGGAACTTGAATGATTTGAACGGCGGTGGCGACCACCCTTGGACTCACGGAGGATAAAAAACTACAAGCCGCCATCTCCGCCATGGAAGGCGATGCTCTGAGGTGGTTCCAATGGGAAATTAGGAGGCGACCTATACCTAACTGGGAGAGCATGAAGAGCCGTATTTTGCGCCAGTTCCAGCTAACCTACGCCGGCAGCCTTCACGAGCAATGGTTGGCGGCGACTCAGGAGACGACGGTGACGGAATATCGCAAGAGGTTCATCGAGTTGTCTGCTCCGTTAGAGGACATACCGGAGACGATAATGATGGGGCACTTTATTAACGGACTAAAGGATGACATTAAAGCTGATGTGAGGTTGATGAATCCTTTTGATCTGGAACAGGCTATGGAAATAGCGGGTCCGGTCAAAGAGAGGAACCGGGTTGGTGGGTATAAGAAGGGAACCGGTTATTTTGGGTCGGGTAGTTCCATGGCTAGCAGTAGCGGATCTGGGCCTAAAAGCTTAGTTAGGCCAAGTGGGCCTGGACTCATACAAGCTGACGGGACTCCAACCCAGCTAGCTTTAACGTTCAAAGGCTAGCCTAAAGCCCCTTAGGCCTCTGTTAATTTTGCAAGGTCTACCAACACCACTTTAGTCAAGACCGGTGAACCACAGCGGTTAACTGACGCCGAACATCAAGATCGAAAGGCGAAAGGCCTTTGTTTTTGCTGTGATGAGCGCTGGAGTGTCGGACATCGGTGTAAGAACCGAGAAATGAGTTTTCTCATTCTAGGGGGAACAGACGACGGCGATGTGGGTCCTTCGAGGGCCGCTGCCGACGACACCAGCGAAGAAGAACTATCACCCAAGGTCACTTTGTGCTCGGTAGTGGGTATCTCTAACCCGAAAACAATGCAACTCGAAGGAAGAGTGGGGCCAAGGTCGGTGGTGGTCCTTGTAGACCCAGGAGCAACCCATAACTTCATCTCCGACGGCTTGGTGTCGGAGGTTTGAATACCCGTGTCAGGTACGCAAGAATTTGGGGTTTCTTTGGGTAATGGGGACATTATTGTGGGTAAGGGAAGATGCAGGGGAGTGAGGGTAGTCATTAATGGTGGATTTGTGGTGGTCGAAAACTTCTTGCCATTGAAGTTGGGTAATGCAGATTTAATCTTGGGAATTGAATGGTTGGAGAAGCTAGGGCCGGTCGTACACAATTGGAAAACTCATCTCATGAGTTTATGGTGGGTGAAGAGAAGGTGACCTTGGAGGGGAATCCTGCCTTGACTCGAACTCGAGTCACCCTCAAGGCCATGATCAGAAATTTACGACATGAACGGGGAGGATTTTGGGTGGAAGTTAATAGTGTTGAGAAGGCAGGGCAGGCAGGTGGCAGAAGCAGAAGAAACAGATGTGCCAGGGTGGTTGACCGAGGTTTTAGAGCAGTTCAAGAGGGGTGTTTGTCCCCCTAGTGGGCTGCCACCGAAGGGTGGTCATGAGCAACGTTACAAGGTACAAGGTACGATTCGAAACGCGGTACAGAAACGGATACGTGGTACGTTACCATGTATGAATCCGGTATGATGGGTACGATGTGTTTAAAAATCTAATACTGTACTTATTATTTTTATATTAGTATAATAATGTAACAATTTAAATTTAAATAAAAGTAGTGGAATTTTAAAAAATAAAAAAGAAAATTGAAATCCCCAAAATCATCACGTGACTTTCTTTAGTGGGGTCAAAAAGTCAAGAAATTAATAAAAGATGAAAATAAAAGAAACCACACAATGTGGACAGCTGTCCCACCCAACTCCCCCTCCACCTACCCTAGTAGCCTTGTCCCTTCTCTCTCTTTGGGGTCTGCAACAAGCTTAATAATGGAGTCTTCACAAAATCACGGCCGAGTTTTTACACGTTCCAAGCTACGAAATTGGGGTCGCAGAGTCCGGCGACTTGAGTCGCGACCACCGGCGAACTGAGTTGTGCCTATACCGTGTTCCGGTACGAGCGAATCAGGTCGCGATTCGCAGCAACCTACCGCGAACCTTGTAACGTTGGTAATGAGCATGCTATAGTGTTAGGCCCTATCGATATCCACAATTTCAGAAAGATGAAATTGAAAGGTTGATCAAAGAGATGCTAGAGGCATGGATAATTAAACCTTCCGCCAGTCCGGTTTTATTAGTTAAAAAGAAAGATGGTTCGTGGTTGTTTTGTGTAGACTACCAGGCCTTGAACCGGGAAACAATTTCCGACAAATACCCTATTCCTATCATAGAGGAATTACTTGATGAGCTCCACGGGGGCTGCTGTGTTTTTGAAATTGGACCTCAAATCGGGTTATCATCAGATTTTAGTGAGAGAAGAAGATACGCACAAGACAGCCTTTCGGACCCACGAAGGGCATTATGAATTTCTAGTGATGCCCTTCGACTCACAAATGCGCCGGCCACCTTCTAAGCACTCATGAACGATGTGTTTCGACCATATTTTCGGAAATTCGTGCTAGTGTTTTTCGATGACATCCTAATCTATAGCTCGGATAAGGATAGTCACTTGGAACACATGAAAGTGGTGTTATCCAAACTAAGGGAGCATAGCTTGGTGGCTAATTTCAAGAAGTGTGATTTCGGCCAAGCTAAGGTAGCTTACTTGGGACATGTAGTGTCCAAGGATGGAGTGGCGGTCGACCTTGAGAAAGTAAGGGCCATGGTGGATTGGCCTATCCCACAAAATCTGAAAGAATTGTGCGGGTTCCTTGGATTTACCGGGTATTACCGGAAATTCATAAGAGGGTATGCCCAAATTGCAAGGCCGTTGACTGAACAATTACGCAAGGATAATTTTGGGTGGTCAAGTGAAGCTACAACAACTTTTGAGAGGCTGAAATCGGCTATGGTTTCGGCCCCTGTTCTAATTATGGGCTGGGCGCGGTACTAATGCAGGAGGCTCGGCCTGTGGCATTTTCCAGCAAATTATTGGGGCTAAAATCGCAAGCTAAAGCCATTTATGAAAAAGAATTAATGGCAATTTGCTTGGCGGTAAATAAATGACGCCATTACCTCCTTGGGCGATACTTTGTTGTGAGGACCGACCAACAAAATTTGAAGTACATTATGGAGCAAAGAAAGGTAAGTGGGGAACATAAAAAATGGGTTCGGAAATTGTTGGGGTTTGATTTCGAGATCCAATTTAAACCCGGGGCTAGTAACCGGGTAGCCGATGCCTTGTCTAGAAAGGGAGGAACCGAGAAGGGGTTAGCAAATTTAATTTCAATGGTGGGAATCAATTGGGAAGAATTGGAGAAGGAAGTCAAGGCTGACCAAGACTTAAGTCGAATTATAGTAGACCTGGCAGCAGATGCTAAGGCTCATGTAGGCTTCACATTGGAGAGGGAGAGGTTGCTATTCAAAGGAAGAGTGGTGATTTCTAAGGGGTCGTTCCTAATCACCAAACTCTTGGCAGAATACCACGATAGTCCGGTTGGAGGACATCAAGGGGAAACTAAAACATATTTGAGGATAGCCTCGGAATGGTATTGGTTGGGAATGCGGAAAGAAATTGGCGTGTATGTAAGGCAATGTGTCGTGTGTCAACAGGCCAAACACTCACAATTGCAGCCCTTGGGTTTGCTGCAATCTTTACCCATTCCCGAGGCCATATGGGAAGACATCTCAATGGATTTTGTGGAAGGGCACCCCCATTCGAAAGGGATGGATTCGGTGTTGGTGGTAGTTGACAGGTTGTCTAAGTATGTGCATTTTATTGGGTTGAAGCACCCTTATAGTGCTTTGACAGTAGCCGAGGTGTTCACTAAGGAGATTGTGCGGCTCCATGGAATGCCAACCTCAATTGTTTCGGATAGGGATCGCATTTTTATGAGTGTGTTTTTGGAAGGAACTGTTTTGGCTACAAGGGACGGACCTCAAGCGAAGCACTTCATATCACCCACAAACCGATGGTTAAACCGAGATCGTTAACAAAATTCTTGAGACCTATTTGCGTTGTTTTGTGAATGGTAAGCCCAAATCATGGGGAAAATGGCTGCATTGGGCGGAGTATGCCTATAATACTTCTTATCATTCTTCTACGGGGTTCACACCTTTTCAAGTGGTTTATCGAAGGGAACCACCCAAGCTAATTAAAGTAGGTCATGGGCAGACCCCAGTTGATAGGCTGGAAGAATGGCTTCAAGAGAGAGATGTGGTGATAGATGACTTGCACATGAACCTGATTCGAGCTCAAAACAAGATGAAGTTTCACGCAGACAAGAGGAGGGAAGAGGAATTTCAGGTTGATGATTGGGTCTATTTGAAGTTGCAGCCGTATAGGCAAAAATCTCTTGCAAGGATACCCAATGTGAAGTTAGCACCGCGCTTTTACGGTCCCTTCAAAGTGGTTCAATGTATTGGGAAGGTAGCATACAAGCTGGAACTGCCACAAACTTGCAGAGTACACCCCATATTCCACGTGTCTCAACTCAAACGCGCAATAGGTGAACACTTGGTAAGCCCCACGATACCTCAGCAGCTAACAGAGGAGCTCGAGTTAAGAGCTGAGCCAGAGAGTGTACTGGACATCAGGGCTGCTGCAAGTAACCCCAAGGCTCGAGAGGTGCTAATTAAGTGGCAAGGGTTACCCTTAATTGAAGCTAATTGGGAGGAAGAAAGCACTATTCAAGAGAGATTTCCATCATTTCACCTTGAGGACAAGTTGACTCTTGAAGGCGGGGGGGGGGGGATGTAACGACTGTTGAGAAGAGCAAGAGCAAGCACAATGATTGGATTACTTATGAGCGTATGGGCAAGAAAGGACAACAGCAGGGAAGGCCATCAAATCAGTGCACCAATCAGTGACAGCTGCCATATTACATTTTTGTCTCTTTTGCTTTTGGCTTGATATGTGTATATAACAAAGGGGAGGGGGGAGTGTGTTGGTAGGCTGTGAATT
The DNA here is from genome assembly GCF_001683475.1 of Chenopodium quinoa. Lineage (NCBI taxonomy): Eukaryota > Viridiplantae > Streptophyta > Magnoliopsida > Caryophyllales > Amaranthaceae > Chenopodium > Chenopodium quinoa. Next base: position 4,918,224 of record NW_018742204.1, on the reverse strand, counting down.
CGTAAATTCTAGGATAGGAGATTGGTGCCCTAAAGGTACTCCCTTGAGACTAGTGGCCTCAAGTCACCATTTTGTTTAAAGCTTCCATTTTTTGAATCAATGAAACAACAGCCTTCTTCCCTAAAAAAATCATATCTTTATTGCTTGAATACTTGAGCTTACATTTACAGCTAACAAGGGCGTTACAATCTAACAAGTTCCCACATTACTATATGTTGTCTAATATGTAAATCAATAAAGGTGATCGAATGAGAGAACGTGAATAGTGCAAATTGTTAAACGTTGTGAGTAAAAGAGAACAGAGGAAGTATGTTTTTTTCATGGTCATGGTCACATGGCATTTTTTAGCCATCAAAAAACTCCTGTTTAGCCAATACATGCTTGCTGTAAGAGAAATCCCAAAGTACCAGAACAAATCTAAGAGCAAAAAGGGAAAAAGCACATTTGTTTTTTGCATGGTTCCATAATATTGCTAAGTTTTGTTTAATTTTTTTTAAATTATTTTTTTCTACTCGGAGTTATCTTCAGATACCATATGTGAAGTTTGGAAGTTGAAAGCAACAAGAGTTATTGTGTCAGGATGCATTTGGCCGTTATGTGGTGATATTGTGGTAGGGGTCTAGTAAGATTATCCAAGATCGGGAGCCTTTGTTGGTTACTCTATGTGAGGAATGGTTTATTTAGCCTTTTTTTTGGGAGCACTCACATGGGGATCATAGCAGTGTGCCCTTTTCTGATGTATTGAGAGTTTGGAGCTCTTTTTGTCTTTGGCCCTGATTTTTGGTGGACTTTTGGTACTCTTTTGTTGTTGCTGTTGCTGTTGCTAAATAAAATTTGTATCCTTATCAAAGAAAAGGCTGACCTTAGTCTTCTCTGTGTTCATGCTGGTTTTTAAATATTTTCTTACTTCATCTTATATAAGAAAAGCAAGTATAAGGAAAGTGACTTCTTTATTTTCTCATTTACGTCTCCCTGAGTGGAACTCATCATCCTATTTAATTTTTTGTTTCTTCTCTTAATTAACATATCTTTTTTTACAGAACCTTTTTCATCTTTGCAGGTTATAGTTCCTAAAGAAGGTTATTTAAAAGCTGTCAGGGATCTATGCACAAAATATGGAATATTGATGATTGCTGATGAAATTCAATCTGGCCTTGGAAGATCTGGAAAAATGCTTGCTTGTGACTGGGAAGGTGTTCGTCCAGTCTTGTTGTAAGACTATTTTTGTGTGCATTAGCATCTTTAATGTTTGTTGCATTTTATTGGAATGTCTGGACAGGGGAGAATCAATCATAATGTCATCAATAAGGATCCATCTGTATTTTTCATTTTGTGTTTATGAAGCATACCAAACATGGCATTTTAGAGCCGCACCTTAGGCAGAAAAAATTAATTGAAGGAGGAATTATGTGCTTACAGAAATGATTTAAATGTAAATTTTATCATATGATTTTGTAAGCAGTTTCTTCTACTTCTGTTTGGTATATATTATTAGACCAAGTGGTTGTGAAGATCGAGAGGTATGAATATATTGTCTTAATATATTACTGAGTAAAACAAAAATTTTGATGGCCAATTAGCTCATGACACATTATTATTATTTTTAACCAGCCCAACACTCTAGCAACTTTGAGATTTTGTTTTGAAAAGGTTGCCCCATAGTTAAAATTAATTTGATCGAGTGAAGATTTAGGAAAATTTTGTGACGGCCTCTAATAGAGGGATGATTGATCTTGATATTTCCATTAATTTGGTACATAAATTATTCTTGGTTTTCCTTTTATACTCCATTGGATCCTTTTTGTTCTTCCTATTTAGAATCTTGACACTATTTATAAGTTGAGAACATCTTCTAAATTACTCTCAATATATAAAACATAACATAGTCATGTTGGGTCTTATTTGATTCATTTTATTGAGTAGTTTATTAATATTAAACTACTATTTTTTTTCTTTTTATGCAACTGTAGATAGATGTTTATGGTCCAAATAATGCATTGACAAACATGCACAGTCAAAATGACATGAACATTTAGGATTGGAAGGAGTATTCTTTCTTCTCTCTCCTATTATGATTCTACAAACTTTGATTTTATTGTCACTGTTAAATTAGTACAACTTACCATCATCAGAAGTATGCCTTTAAAATGTTGTTTATTATTTTCCTGTAGATCCTTGGAAAAGCTTTGGGAGGTGGAGTAATGCCTGTCAGCGCTGTTCTTGCTGACAAAGATGTGATGCTGTGTTTTCGACCTGGAGAACATGGGAGGTTTGTATTTCTATGATGCTTATGATACAATATGATTTCTGTTCCATTTGTCCATGGCTTAATTTGTATATACCCTAACCTTTTCTGTATTAACACTCATAATTACTGCCTTTTAGTTTTTTTTTTCCCTTTTTTTTTAAATTTGAAAAAACCTTTTGAAAAAATATTTGAAATGTTGAATTGCACTGGTATATATTGATATGGAATATATCGTTTGTTTGCAAGTAGAGCGCGATCTTTATAATTTGTTGATGTGTATTTATATGGCTTACTAGGATTTATCTAGCTTTTACTATGGATACAAGTGGACTGTTGGTACATCGTTCACTTTATACTGCAGTCAAAGCCCTCTGATCAATGCTATGCTTAATGACCTGAAAAATTAATCATTTCTCATTTAATTTTTTTTTTTTTTTTTTTTTTTTTTGTATATATCTGCTGATTATGTCATTTTCTTTATTTCTAATAAGCTTTATCACTATCATTCATTTTCAGTACTTTTGGTGGAAATCCATTGGCAAGTGCGATTGCTGTTGCATCACTAGATGTTCTCAGAGAGGAAGGGCTTGCTGAGAGGTACTTAAATGTATTGCTTGCATAATTTTGTCCTTGAAACTGTGAAAGTCTTAAGTTAAAATACTCATGCAGTTTGTCTGTCCTAGCATGTCAAGACAATAACTAGAGGGATACAAATCATGCATGGCCTTTTGAGTAGGTGTTTTGAATTTAAAAATTCTTAGACTTGGGTGTATGTGGCATTCTTGGGTCATGGTCATATAGTACAAACTACAGAGCCTTTTTGGTTTTTTTTTTTTTTTGTTTTTTTTTTACGAGAATTAAGGAGATTGTAGCTTCCTTAAAACTAATAATTGAGAGTGCATATGTGCATGTGGGGTTATTTGAGAGAGATAGACTACTACAACAACAACAAAGCCTTAGTCCCAAAAAGATTTAGGGTTGGCTAACATGAATCGTCATAAGGAATCGTACGATATAAAGAAAAGGACATAACAAAATCATCATTTAAAAGAGTTTGAAAAAAGGCAAGTAAAGTGAGTAAACGACAAAGCATATAAGAAAAATTAGGGGAGTTTTAAAAGAGAATCAAGAATAAAATTTAATAATTTTTTTTAAAGAGTGGTTTGAACCATAGTTATTAGAATCGAGATTCTACCTTGGATCGATGAGTGGGGTAGAATCGAATCGATAATACGATTCGATTCTACAAAGGTGAAAAATTGGGCTTCAAAATGTAATAAATGATTACATACATAATTTTCAAGCAATGAGAATGATAAAAATATATAGTGTTGATAACACAATATCGACAATACAAACATAAAATAGTTTTAGAAGTAATTTCGCACGCGGATAAGTCACACAGTACTCTATCAAGTCATAATATTGGTATATAATATTTATCACAAGAGTACGAGACAATTGTTGTTAAATTTATGAAAAAAAATAACGTTCTTGACTCCTAAAATTGTTTCCCTTAATAAATAATGCGTTGATAATAGAATACTAAGTGTCAAGTTAGTTCATTTCAAAGAGATAGCTAAAGATCGAATGACAACTACGACAAACTCATATTATAAAAGTGTATATATGCCCAAAGTTAGTGTATAAGACTCGTGAATATATTCTTTTGCCCAAAATATTTAAATGGTTGGATAGAATTTTAAAATTTCTTTATATTAATGTTTGATAAGCTTTAAGTATGATTTATATTGAATAATATATAAGTCATTGATTAAAGTTAGGCTCAACTATGATACCTTTACATTCATTAGGGTATAACATAAAATATATAAATGATATGGGTGCGGGACCAATTTTATTAGAAAGTAGACCTCAAGAGCTTCCCAACAATATATTATAAGCCCTATTTCGACTTTGCTATCAAAAGTTATGGGTTTCGAAAAATCAGACTTTATGCAAGAGTGGAATTGTTAAAATCGGTATAGAATTATGGAATTGGTCCGATTCCACATATTCTAACCGATTCTACTGATTCCATGAGCGATCCTATCGCCGAGCGATTCTACCAAATCGTTTGGGTGGATTGGGATCTACAATCCGAATCGTGATTTTAATAACACTGGTTAAAACGTTGAAGTAGAAAACATAATGATTTGAGAAAACTTTTACAAAGGAAAACATTACAGTTCATAAAACATTGGTGGGCTAAAAATAAAATAAAATACGAAATGGAAAAATTGTAAAAAATAATACAAACTTTAAGCAGCCCGCCAAAAACAAGTCAATCTTTTAATTATTTATGAATTATACAAACTTTGAGAGGTATCCGCTTTAAACAAGTTAAAACCGATTAGTTATCCGATGAAAATGTTATATGGAACAAGTGGCATTGTATAATTTTATTTAAACTGTTAAACAAGTTTATAAGATGAATAAAAAAATTAAACGTCAAAATAAGTTGTAGATAAAATAACTTATTTAAAGCGAATAACTCACCAAGTTTGTATTATTCAGAAATAATTAAAAGATTGACTTGTTTTTAGCGGACCACTCAAAAGTTGTATTATTTTTGACAATTTTTCCATACGAAAATAAATTTAGAAAGTATATATAATCACGACACGTCGCTGACATGAATTTTCTCCCTTCACACCACCCTATCCAACAACATATTTTCCTTAATCCTCAAAACACTCATGTCGTCACCCACTTCCAAGTTTTCTTAGGTCTTCCTCTACCTCTCGGCTCTCGCAATCCCAACACTTTGCAATTCTTCAAGCCTCCTTACTGGAGCGTCACTTGGTCTCCTTCTTACATGGCCAAACCATCTTGAGCGATTCTCCCTCATCTTGTATTCAATCGATGTAACCCATACTCTCTTCCTTATCATCTCATTCCACGATCTTTTCTTGTATGACCACACATCAATTGCAACGTACGCATCTGTGCCACATTCATCTTATGCACGTGGCAATGTTGTAAAAAACTCGTCGCACTCTTCCACTTCAACTAACCCGCTTTGATCATATGAGCTACATCTCCATCCAATTTTCTATCCTTTTGAATAATAGATCCCAGATATCGGAAGACCTCACAACTTTAAACACTCTTCCCATCCACGTGATTACCCGTGCCTTATTGATTCTCACACCGCTACACTTACATTTTAAATACTATGTACTTTTGCTCACCTTCGAGCCACGGGACTCCAAAGTACGTCTTCACAGTTCCAACTTACTTTCTACGCCTTCATTCGTCTCATCAATGAACACAATATCATCAGCAAACATTATGCACCATGGTATATCATCTTGAATTGAACTCTAGCAAAAAGAAAAGGACTAAGTAAGGAACCTTCATGAACTCTAATTGTAATTGGGAACTCTCCAGTTTTCCTCACAGTCCGCACACTTGTGCTAGCTCTCGTATGCATGTCCCTAATGATGTCAATATATTTCCGCAAAACGCCTTTCCTTGTTAAAGTCCACCAAAGAATCTCCCTTGGTACCTTATCATAAGCCTTCTCCAAATTAATAAAAAGCATATGTAAATCCTTCTTCTTATTCCGATCTCTATTAGTTGTCTCATAAGATGGATTGCCTCCACAATCGATCATCTAGGCATAAATCCAAATCCAAATTGGTTTTCCGAGATCTTGACTTTTCTCCTTAACCTTTGTTTAATCACTCGCTGCTAAAGTTTCATAATATAACTCATTGTTCGATCCCTCAATAGCTAGCACAGGACATCACCTTTATTCATATACAAAGGTATCAAAGTACTTCTCCTCCACTTAAAAAACATCTTATTACATCACCAAATCTTGTTCAAAAAAGTTGTCAACCGTTCAATTCCTCTTTCTCCCAAACATCTCCAAACCCCAGAAGGAATGGCATCAGGTCCAACTGCTTTCTTCAATACCATCTTTTTTAATGCCATTTTGACTTCTCCTTTTTGAATTCTTCGAATAAACTCCCGATTAACCATATCATGAGGGACACTGTATTACCAACATCTTGAGTTCGATCTCCATTAAATAAACTATCCAAGTAAGACCTTCATCCATCCTTTAACTCCTTGTCTCTAACATGAAACCTTTGGTCAATCTCCTTCACTTATTGGACTTTCCAATATTCCGCGTCTTTCGATCTCTAATATGAGTAAGCCTATAGATGCCTTTTTCTCCTTCCTTTGTATCCAAGCTTGCATAAAGGTTTCAGTTCACTTTCATTCTCGCATCACGTACAACTTTCTTTGCTTCGTTCTCCTCTAGCTTCTTTATATTTCTCATAATTTCATCACTTCTGCATCTACCCAACATCTTATAGCAATCTCGTTTATTCTTTATTGCATGTTGCACTTCTTCATTTCACCAAGTTAGTGGCATGTTTCCTTTAGATTCTCCTAGGATTTCTTTCGCCACTTCGTTTGTGTTATGCTCCATTTTACCCCACATCCAGTGCTATCTTTCTTACTATTTTTTGTTGGTTTTCCCCTTAAGTTTCCACCACTTGATCTTTGGCTCCACTTGTGGTCTCCGCGTCCTTACATATCTACGACCTCGAAAATCAAGCACAACAAGCTTATATTGAGTTAATGTACTCTCGGAGCCCATTTTTACCCTTCTAATATTGAATGACACATGTCATGCTTTAATTAGCTTGTGGACACGTGTCGCTGTGGCATTGGTCCACATATCGAGGGTATTTTTACCCTAAACAACTATAAATTACAAAAGTTATTCAAAGTAAATCGTTGTATATATACCTGTAAACTACTTTCGTAAAAATATAAACGTGTCAACTTATAAAAGTGTCGCTTTATACATATACTATATACATGTATAAAATATAAATAATGTAAAAACGGAAACGTGTTGACAAAAAAATGGAAGACGTATATAATAATCTAACCATATACAAGTAAAGTTCTATATATATAATGCATATATAATAAATGTTCTTGTAAAAATGCATATATAATAAAGAAGATAAGTCAAAGTTGTAACTATATTCTCTCCCATCATATTTTTAGCTTAAGCCAAGTTTTTTCTCTTAACTCCTCTGATGATGACATGATGAACAATTCAACTTCTTTCTCCAAATATTGTTTCTTTCATTGTTAGTCGTACTTTGAAGGCACAAATCTTTAAGACAATGGTTTACTCGTTTTTTAAAATACAAATGAATAACAATGAAATGGAAACGAGAAGTAGCAAATTAAACAGTAACTTTAATCATTAATAATAGAGAAAGAATAAAAAGCACAATGATGCTATAAACCTTAATGCATAACAATAAGAAAATTGTGAATATTACACGAGAAGAAAAATTCTAATAACTTGCTTATTAAGTTCAACATAAAAGTACCTAAATTACTCCCCCTAACAAAAAATGCTTAAAATACTTGACTTAATAGTCATCATATTAAAGGGATTTGTGATAATGATATTCCATACTTGGCCTTAATGATTTCGCATACTTTCTCTTTTTTTTTTCTAGTTTTTTCGTCCATATTAGACGTGTCCTTGCAAAGTATCCCAAAATCTTGTTGTCGAATGTGTTCTTTGCACAATGTAAGTCTTTTTTTTTTTAATTATTTATTTATTTATATCTTGATAATTATCCCATTTCTCGTCAAAATGAGTTGTTTTGCTTTTATTCCTCGCAACCTCTGTAGTTGCTTTTGGTCCCATTGGTCGTTTATCTCCTCAGCTCCACGTTATTAATTTCACAAATCAGGATTTAAGGAAGAGGTAATGTAATCCCCGGGAGTAGAAGTCTTTGTTCTTTTTTGTAGAATTACTTTGTGGAGAAACATAATGCTTCCACTTCGAAGAATTTTCCATGAATGAAAATTTTGAAATGTTCATCTCTTGTTTTCACTTTGGCCAGTAAAAAGATTTTGGGCATTACTAATTATTTGGTCATCGTCATTGCCACTTGGATGAGCACTTTTAACTTGTATATAACACTCGTTGAACTTGCTAACATCATGATTCATTTTATATCAGTGAGTTATTAAGAGGTCTTCCCTTTTTTTACTCGTTATAATACTCTATAATATTTTTCCAATAATTCGCCTTACTTTACTTGGTGCCTTTGATTGAATCAGTTGTAATCTAACCAACTCATGCAAAAATCTTCGTCCATGGGTCCATGAAAGCTTATCTGTCAACTTATTAATAGCTTATGGATTTATCTCTTATTAATAGTTTTAGACCTTTGAAATGAAGATTCATGATGCATGCTAGAGGCCCCTACACTTTCTCTTCTTGTAGCATCATGAACCACATAAAATTCACTCGAAAGTGGAGGTTGAGGATAGTAGCTCGACCTAGTGTCATGCAAATTAGGCATTGTAGTGTTTGGGACAATAGTAGCGTTTGAGGGTAGGAATATTCGGAGGCGTAATTGTCAGTGTTTGGTGAAATTCCCAAATAACCAAAATATTAACTAAATAGATTATCTGTATCATCCTTCTAATTTTTTACGAAGAATTAATCGTAGATATGAAAGTATTTATAGATTATATTGTTATGAGACAATATGTTGGATGTATTCTTAAGTTTTAGTTTGTTATTTATAGATACATTAGCATATAAATTTTTGATAACTCAAAGCTAAATGCGGTTACAAAATATTTTACGTTGGCTAAAATATTTGCAAAATCCATTGTTGAAAAACTCTAGTTTGTTGTTATAAGAAGTAATCACATTAGCTCATAAATTTTTGATAACTCAATGCTAAATACGGCTACAAAATACTTTACGTTGGCTAAAAATTTTGGTACAATCCATTGTTGAAAAAGTCTAGTTTTTTATTATATGAAGTAATCAAATAAATTTATATTTAAATATTGTAAAAAAAAATTAAAAAATAAAATAAAACATATGATGTTTACAACACCGTTAGGTCCTCTAGAATGTCATATGTTAGTCAAGTCTACCTATAAATGAATAAAGATGCTCTAGGAATGATATGTGAGTCAACATCTCACCTATGTATAAAGTTGAATATAATAAACTTCCTCGTTTCTTTTATGATTGGATCATATAGGTTTGGGCACAATTTTTTTTGTAGTAAAAAAAAAGGAAGTGAGAGAGAGTGGTAGAAGTACAAAATTAACCATATGATGTAAGCATAAACTAAAGAATCAAGTATTAAAAGTATTGGTACATTGGGTATTTGTAGTGTGAACACAAACATTTTGTTTCCTTAAATAAATATGGTGCTATATTTGTGAAACTTCTTTAAAAGACAAGTGATGCAATAATTAAAAACAAAGGAAGTATTAAATTTATTTTTCCTTAGAACAAGTTAAAAATGATGTTGCTCTTATCTTGTGCAACAGTGTACCTAGTGTACCTCATGTTCGATAAAAAATAAAAAAAATAAAAAAAAAAACCGTGTATCCACGCCCCAATCTATGAAAATAATTTTCATTTGCATAGATTTTCCATGCAGTGTTGCTTAACTCATCTGTATTGTATTTCAATAGTGCTACAACGATTAAGCAACAATTTTAATATTTTACAGGTTTGTAAGAGGTCTTTAAAATACTCTATTTGATATGCTCTTATGTGTGAACAAAGTTGTACTCACTTTTATTAAAAAAATATCGTGGCTATGATACCAAATGTAGGAGTTACAATTTACAACTTGGTAACGCAAATAGTTATGGTTTTCAACCCTCAATAAAAAAAAATTTGCACTTCTATATATTTTTTCACAAATGACATTTCTAATTCTTGTATCTCCTTTTGATAAATTTGGGAGAAAAAGTTAATGCTCAATTATTATTCATCAATAGGTTGAGTATTTATACAAAACCTAAGATTATAAGATTGGAAACAATATTCGTAAAATATATACTACCATAATCATAAATCCTTAAGATATATTTACTAAATAATATCTTAACATAAATTATCTTAAATATATTATTATTCTAATTATATCTACGGAAAATGTATCACACATATATTTTCCATTATATCATATCTCTAACGCCCTCACGCATTCGTAATGGCAGTAACACGAACGTTGCGATTGGAGATTCTTCTTTTGGTTGAAGTCGAAATGCACTACTTTGGTGATGTCGCCTTCAATCTTTTTTTTTTTTTTTAATGATGAGAACGTTCATTTTTTTCGAACTCATCTTCATTAAATAAAAGTGATTATAAACTAACTTTTTGCTAGTGTAGGTCTTCTGCCACGTCCCTTTACTAGATTCTATGGTCTTCTGTAACATCCATCCTTTGCTACTGTCCGTAGTTTTCTACAACCACGTTTATTCTTATCCTAATGTTTAAAAGACGTCATATGCTTGCCTTGTCGTCTCAAGGTAAACCAATATGCTTCTCCGGTCGTTTCAAGGTACAACATCAAGGGCCAACCAAACCCTGGAACCCATATATAAAACCTTGTCTCACGGCACAAGGAGAACCAAAATATCTTGTCTCACGACACAAGAAAGCCAAAAATCCTTTTTATTTTATAAAAATATTGCGCCAAACGTGGTTTTTCTTCATCTCCATGGAGATGCATTACAGGATAAAACTCACTCACGTACTCCAACAAAATCACATACCATCATATATCTAAAAACTTGCACAACGGATTTTTTTTAAAATGTAATCTTAGCTAAAAGTTCATCCCACCGTTGGGTTTAATTTCCAACCCACGAACACGGGGAAATTGGTGTGAAGGATCCCAAAATCTAACTTGCTCTTAATACCATGATAAATTTGGGGGAAAGAGTTTACAGAATGGCTTGATTATTATTCATCAATAGGTTGAGTATTTATAAAAAAAAAACCTAAAATCATAAGATAGGAAACAATATTTGTAAAAGATATAATACCATAACCATAAATCTTACAGACATTTTCTCTAAATAATATCTTAACATAAATAATCCTAAATATATTATTCTTCTAATTATATCTACGGAAAATATATATCACACATATTTTCCGATATATCATATCTCTAACACCTCTTCTTTCTTTTTCTCTCTTATTTTTTTTTCTTTTTTGCCTTGATCTCGTAGGAAATGAAACCGAGTATCAATATGCTTGCTTCTCCCATGTTGTACTGGATTTTTGGCAAGTTTTATTGCTGATATGTTATCCACATAGATCATAGTAGATCCTTCTTGAACATGTCCAAGTTCTTTCGATAAATTCTTAAACCATAATGCTTCACATATTGCAAATGAAGATATTATTTATTTTGCTTCACACCTTGGGAAAGCAATTGCTGGTTACTTTTTTGAACTCGATTAAAAGCAATTGAACCATGTTAAAACGTATCCTGTTGTACTTTTTTAGAATAAATAAATAATGTTGCTCCATCTCCATAAGAATAGAACATTTCATAATCTAAGGTATCTTGGATATAACTTACTATTCTCTTTACAATGCACGAATGAGATTCCTTAGGTGTTTCCATATATCTACTAACAAGCTTGATACCATATATAATAGGTGATGGTTAAATATCTTAGATTCCCAACAAGACTCTTGTAAGTTAGATTAATGAATTTCCCTTCTATTTTTGTCAACTTTAACATTGTTGCAATAGAAGTGTTCATAGGTTTGCATGAATCCATTTTACATTTTTCAAGAATCTTCTTTACATTCCATTTTCACATTTCTTCACCTCTATGCCAAGAAAGAAGTTTATTAAACCACAATATGTCATCTCAATTATTTAAACATTGCTACCTTGAAATCATCAAACATAGTTTGGGTGTTCTTAATGAATAGTAGATTGTCAACATATAAGCTTATTATAAGAACATCATCACCATTCTTCTTTACATACATAACATGTTTGTATGGACACTTGATAAAACCATTTTTTTATTTCGTATCCATCAATATGTGTATTCCAACCTCATGGGGCTTGCATTAAACCATAAAGTGACTTTTTTAAATGGAGCACTTTACCTTCTCCCTTGATCATAAAACCTTTTGGTTGTTCAATGTAAACTTGTTCTAAAATGCCATTTAAAAATATCGACTCAACACTAGGTTGACATATCTTCAATTTATGTTGTGCGGCAAGTGAGATCATCATTCTCATAATGTTTAAACGAGCTACATGAGCAAATACTTCATCATAATCAACACCATGTACCTCTTTTGATCTTTTTTTGCACCTATAGATTTATGGCCCTTTCGCAATGTAACCTACTCCCATGCATCATTTTTCTCTATTTAGCTCTTTCGTAGCAGATATCCATTTTACTTCTCCAACAACTTCTTAAAAATTGATGGGTTCATGGTCTATATATACATAAAATAAATCAACGCCTTCAACTTTAGCTGTCTTTTCATAGATGTCATTTAGGCTACTCATCTTAATATGTGTTTTCGATGATGACACTTTTCCAATGATGGTGATGATGATGCTTTATTGTTATTTCTAGGAATTTTTGGATGTGTTTTTTTCAGAACTCATCCTAGAAATATAAGTATGTTCTTCGAACACAAATTTTATTTTCCTTTTTTCCTTTCTTAATTATCCCATTTCCAAGATTCTCCTTCACTAATGATTGCATCTCTACTTTCAATCAACTTTCCAGTGATTGGATTGTATAACTTATAAGCTTTTGATTGATTGTGAACTATATCAAATAAAGATACATTTTTCACCTCAATCATCTAAGTTTTTCCTTTTTGCGTCAGGTATTTGGGCATATGCAATGCACCCAAACACTCGAAAATGTTTAACATTTGGCTTCTCACTACTCCATGCTTCTTGTGAAGTCATATTCTTTACACTTTATAGGACAATCATTTAGTATACAGGTTGTCCATGTTGGAAATCCTTTTTCTTATAAAATGCTTTTGTGTCATGTCCAAAACTGTTCGATTCTCCCATTAAGTAGTTCCATTATGTTGTGGTGTATAGGGGGCTGTATATTGTTGTCTAATTCCTGTAAATTTATTTTAAAAAATTAATATATTTGATGTATATTCACCCCTTGATCAGATTCAACTAATGTATCAAACGCAACTTTAGCATATGCACCCATAATTTTCTACTATAATCATCAATGTATATAATAAAGTAGCAATTATACGGGCTCCAATGATCCATGTGTACAATTCCAATGGTTCTTTCGCTCTCGATGATAATCCCTTAGTCTTGCTTGTTTTCCATCGTACATATTTTTCAAACTTGTTTAAGATCTTCAAAGTACCCTTGCACCATGTTCTTTGACTGTAATAATTTTAGGCCTTTGAAATGCAAATGCCCCAAACGTTTATGTCATTTCCATGACTCATTCTCTATGACAATATGAAAGCACTTTTGTACTTTAGTGTTAAGTTGTAGAGGAAACATGCGATTCTTCTCTACTTTTTATTGAACAGTAATTCTTCCAATGTTATCTTTAAGTTGATGATTATTACTCTCCAAATGAATGATATATCCTTTTTTTCAAAAGTTACCCGACGCTAAAAGTTACTTTCATATTAGGCACGTAATAAACATCATAAATTAATTCTTCATTTCCATGCTTGAGAAAATTTTGAATTTTCCCTTTTTCTTCAACCTATAGTTTGGACGTATCTCCCAAACTTACATTACCTTTGATTTTCTGAAGATCAATAAATAATTCTCTTCTTCCGCACATGTGGTTAATCGCTTCAGAATCGAAAAACCACGTGTTGTTGATTAATAACTTCTTCATGGGCTAGCAACAATGTCAGACTTTCCTAATCGTTTCTTGAATCTTCAACAAACTTCAATCGATTTCCTTGATCATTTTGTTTTTCTGCTCAGATGCGATGTCCATTTTTTTACAATTAAATCGTGGAATGACTTTTGTCTTATTACGTTCATTAAAACTGATTCCTCTTCTGTTTGACCCTCTTCCATGGCCAAAATATCTCTCATTACTTTGGTGGGTAGTTACCACAACCTGTACCTTGTCCATGAAAACCGCCTCGTTGGTTTACACCTTTTTGTTCATATGAAAACTTTGATTCAAAAGCTTGCTCCATAACACCTGGTTCATCATTCTTCAGACTTCTTTATTCATGCACTAGAAGGGATTCTATAAGTTCTATTGATAATGTGTTTTGATTCTTCAGTTGCATGTAATACATGATTAAATATTTTACTGGATGATCTAAGTACTTTTCAACGATCCTTGTGTCTTCGGTCTTTTCTCCATTTAATTTCTGCTGGTTAGCATTTGTAGGTAGGCAAGAAAAATAGTCATTGTGATTTTCTTAAACTCACCTCGTAGGCTTGTGAATGAATTTTTCGAACTCTCTCAACTCCTTTAATATAATTGCAAGATTGTCCCTAGCTTACTTGCTGGTTGCATTGGAGATCTTTACATGTGTTTCGCGATCTACACCTGCGTAAATCAAAAGTAATGCCCTTTGATCTCCTTTATTATATTCTTACAAATCATCTTTCTTTTCTTGAGTTAATGCCAATTTTGCCTCATATGATGGTTTTTCAAACCCATCGTTTTCACAAATTTTGGAACTAAATAGTGCTTTCGTTTTAATGCACCAATCTTCATAATTGGTCTTTGATAATTGGGGCACTTGTGGCTGAATAAAGTTAGTAGACATTTTTGTTGAGAAAATAACGTGGCTGTGATACCAAATGTAGGAGTTACAATTTACAAATTGGTAACTTAGGTAATTAATTATTCTCCTGGAAGTCTGATTATTAGTGAAATGGTAACGTCTATTGTTTGCTCTAAATTTAGGTAATACTAAATACAATATAATAACTAGTGAAAACCGTTGTATAGTTTATGTGTTATTATCAAGGAGAAAGAAACATGGGTTACAATCCCAAATCACAAAAGTGCACTTTTATATATTTTTTCACAAATAACTTTCTAATCCTTATATCTCCTTTCTTTTTTTTTTATCCCTCTCTTATTCTTCTTTTTCTTCTGCAGTATAAATTGAAAACAATACATTGCAAATATGTTATCGAATTTGCTAAATTTGATGACGAAAATTTTTCTCATTTCCAACCTCTCACTAAACGTTAGTTAAAGTAAACTAATTTTAGTGTTTTCTAAATTAATGTTTGGTGACTTTCAACACATTTGTGGGTGGTTATCTGAAATAAAATGTATCCATCTTTGAACAATAAGAAGGTGGTTGTGTATTCATTATAAATTCAACTATAACTTGTGATTTAGGTGGTTTGCTGAAGTGTGCAACTTCTTAGGGTAGTCCACTTAAGAAATTTCTGCAACATGATGTCTTAGAATATTTTTCAAAGACCACCTAACACGAATGAACTCCTATAGTAAGACTTTGAAACTTGCTATTAGCGAAATATTTCAGCATAGTGGTTTAAAATGGCAAAATGTATATCCTTTACATGGACTAAATTAGTCATCAAGATAATATGCAGTTATTAATGTCTTTAACAAATTGTTTTATTCTTGGTGTTTTCATTTAAAGCATTTGTAGATTGTTTAATTATACATTTTCTTGATACAGATCTGCAGAGTTAGGAGAGGAGCTTAGGCATTTGCTAAATAAGCTTCAACAGCAGTACCCTAACTTCATTGTAAAAGTGTGTGGAAAAGGTCTTTTTAACGCAGTAGAACTCAATAGCAAAGCTCTGTTCCCTGCATCAGCTTATGATATATGCCTTAAATTGAAGGAGAGAGGTGTTCTTGCTAAGCCTACCCACAACACAATCATAAGATTAACTCCTCCACTCTCAATAAGGTAATTATATTTTTCCAACAATATGGATACGAAGAATTTATATGGTTTAAAGTTTGGGTATTCTTTGTCTTTTGTAAAGCTGACATAGAAGTCAACTTTTCTCGAAAATGGGCCAATGGGATGGTTCCTTTCTTTGGTTTAGAGTTCCCTGATTATTGGTTATGTTCATTTGTGATCTAATTATACTTCATATGATTATAATTTGATGCAAATGTGCATTCTTGCAATTCTCTTCTTCTCGAATTTTTTATATTGCATTAGAGCATTTCCAATGCTAAGCTAATTGTTAAATTAGCTTGCCATGCCTCGTAAGATTTCTAACTTAACTCTTTTGTAGCTAGTTTGTGTCCCAATGGTTAGCTATTTAAAGTAGTTAATAGAAGGAAATTTCATTTATGTACCAGTTCCTCATCTTTTGGCGATTTTTCAAGCAATTAATTTGCCCAAGCGAATTTTAAGTAGAGTCTTTTGAAATTTTAGTTAGAGCAAATTTTGAAATTAGTTAGCTATTTAACAAGTCCCTAGCTATAAACCATTATTGATGCTCATAGTGGTCTAATATGTGAACTCTAATCTATCTTACTTGGACACGGGTACCCATGATGGGTACGGATACATATACAGGTCCGACTTGGCTATCTTGTGAAAAATTTCATGAATTTGAACTAAAATTAAAGTGTCCAAGTGTCATACCCATAATTGTCTAGCACGGGTACTAGAGCACGAGTACTTTAGATGAAATGTAGAGTCTTAGTAAGATAGAATCTAATTGTAAACTAGAATGTAGTGTTTGTGAAATCATAATCAAGGAATCCCTATTTGCTTAAAACTATAATCAATTCTATTGTTTCATTTTTTATTTCCATCTTTTCCTCCTAGCTAAGCATTTCTCGTTTATTTTTTTTTTTTTTTTTTTTTTTTTTAATTTTGGAAATTCAATATAATGGCCTCATGTTATTGCAAATTCCTCTTGGTGGATATAATTTGGCCCTTTTCTCAAGTGACTAGTTTGCATGTTTAACTAGAGCCCGCCAATTGCCATTAAGATGGCTAACTTAGGCTTAAATGATTAATCTTCGCTCTAACAACCACCAACCACGTTGCCCTCTATTTAGATCCACCACCCCATCCACCAGCTACATTGGATGGCCGTACCAGCAGCCTAACCACTAAACCACCCTTCAAGGAAGGATAGAGAATATAGATGGGAATGAAGGTCAAGGAGGCTTTCATTTTGGTGGGTTAGGTGGTATTTTTCTGTGTCATTGGTATTTTAAATGATGGGTGATGGTTTCAAAGGTTGGGAAAAGGGTTTGGGGGGTGGGGGAGGGATGTTTTTTAGTGGATGTGAGGTTTTTTGTGGTTAGGTGGTGGATTTTGGTGGGTGGATAGCGGTTTTTGCCCTTTTGTTGGGTCGGGTTCGGCTAGTCATGGCAGGGTTCAGGTTGGTGTATGGTCGTGGGGAGATGAGGGGTTGGCTGAATCAAATAGAAGGATAAATTAGTAGATTAAACTATCTAAGATAAAGGATAAATTAGTATATATATATATATATGTATATATATAGAATCGTCATTGGCTTGAAGGCAGTTCTATATGTATAATTGTGCTTATTACAAACTGCTTTCTAATACCTTGTTTCCTTGTACTGTTATTTAATTATGCATTAGTCATTTTGGTCTTTTTTCTTTGAGTCTATCAATTATCTTGCTATGCTCTTTCCTTTTCCGACGGTTCCTTATGACGATATATGTCAGCCAACCCTAAATCATTTTGGAATTAAGGCTTGTTATTGTTGTTGGTGGTGGTGTTGTCGTATTTTCACACCTTTTCATTCTTATATACTTCATAGTGACACAAAAGATGTACTATTTCTGTTTTAAACATCAAACTTTATAAACTTCAACCACGATTTACAATATCATATTCTCCTTGTTCCTTTATTTTTGCCTCATTGTCATTTTTGGGTTTAACTTTGAAAATTTTGTCCATATATTACTGTTAATTTTTAAGAGATAATAGAGTCATGTGGGATTTTATTAAAGAATCGTCTAATTGTATATATTAATATTGCGTTTTTATTATTTTTACGTGTATGAAAATGAAGATATATGCGTTTTAAGATGAGCCTTATAGACTGTGAAAAGTCAAATGGTGCAAAAAATAGGGACAGAGGGAGTACAGGAAAATATATATTCAAATGAGATCTTGTTGGAAACATCTAATATTTATTTTAAAAATATTAACTTTTTATGATTATAATCAACGCATAATTAAAGATAATTGTTGTCAAACTAGAGCATAGTGACAGGGTAAAGTCGTATCCCCTAATCAAAAATAATTACCTAAATCACTAACTACAGTAGATAGGGAAGTAGGGTCGAACTCCACAGGGAAACAGGTCTTTTTAATTCTAATTAATTATTATACTCTAAATTATCTAAGTAACCAATATTTTTGGGTAAGAATTCTATACTACGAAGAATAAGTTTAGGGAGAAAAGAACCAATAATAAGGAAACCTAGGGTCACAGGTTCACTAATAAATAATATTCCGTGATAGAACGAAGTAATTAATAATTAACAATGCATAGATAACATGATTAACAGGCTCTCGCAATTTATTACTCAACATAGATCTAACAGGCTCTCGCAATTTACTAGACCTAAGTTCCTATTAAAAATAGCCTTTAATATTAAATCAACATCTGCTCGATTCATCAATTTAATATTGCTAAACATTCACAATCAAATTACATCTGCTCGATTCATAATCTAATTGCGAAGAATTAAAACAATTCAATAGGAAATTATCATGCAATATCAAAAATCAATAATAATAAACTATCCCTTCATATTAATTATGGATCCCCATAAACCCTAGAATTAAACTACTCACTAATCATCATAACTAAACCAATCAAATAAATAATTAAAAGCATAATCAAGAAAAAAATTAAAATAGCTGAAATTAAAAAGGGAAGAAATTGTACCAAAGTAAATCTGGAATTAATGAAGGAATTAAGAACAAAAGTTTAGAGAGAATTTAAGAGAGAGAAAAATACTAAGTAGAGAGAGAAAGTCTAAGAGAAAGAGGTAAGTAATTATTCCGTACAAAAACGTATATAAACTTCTCCTAAAACAAGAATTAAAACAAAACTTAATCAGGTCCTAAGAAAACACGCGCCCGAACGGGCGAAGGGCCGCCCGATCGGGCCCGCCTTTTTTACTATGCTCCTACTGATGTGCCGCGCCCGATCGAGCCTAGCTCACCCGATCGGGCGCGCCTCCTCCTTGAGGGCACTAATGCACGCAGCCGCCCGATCGGGCGTATGCTTGCCCGATCGGGCCCGATCTTCATCTTCGAGGCTTGAACTTCGATTGGGCTAGATTTCTCAGCCCAATCCATATTTCCTCTCGGGTCTCGAATACATGGTCCAAATGCCTCGTGATCCAAATTACCGAGCCCTTAGTCACCGGCTCTCACCGATCTTGGGCTCCAAAAGTGGTTGTGTCCTTCTAGCTTCCGTAGTCGATCCAATAAGGCCCGGGAAAATTCTCCAAGAGTGCAATTACCTGTAAAATACAACTAAAACTACGAAAACACTTGAACACACAAATTAGTAATAAAAGTGGCCCGAAAGAGCCAAAAACACTACTAATAATGACCACGGGACGGGGATAAAACACTATATAGACTAGACATATCACATAGCCTAGATAAAAAATAAATAAATAAATAAAAATATTCTTGAGACTATTTTTGGAAATAGCAGCTTAAAATAGAATAGAAGAAGCCTAAAAGAAATGGCCATACATATTTTTGCTATGCTCGTTTGGCAATTATCAATTGAAAGAAAGGAGCAAGTCATTTCTGACATGTGGCAGTTAAAGATATCTATAACCTTGGTGAGATTTTAGAATGCACCTATGATTTGCTACTTTGCTGCAGCCTTTGGGATTGTGTGCTCCAAGACCATCATCACTCATGGTATAAAAATTTATACTATCCCTCTCTCTCTACCACTTTCTCACTCCTCCACATCATTTATACCACAATACAATATACTTTCTCCAAAAAGCATCTCACCCATGGTATAAAAAAAGGTTTACCACCACACTTTCTCTCTCCTATTTGTATTAATAATACACCAAATTTAATTATAATTATATTTCATTTTATTATTGGAAATAACTAATTAATGTTTGTAAAGTTAAATTAAATAAAATAAGCATTTTATGTATTAAAAAGTGAATTCGAAAAAATATATAAAATTATATCAATATGGGTGTCTATGTGTAGCTCTTGAAAAATTATGAACAATGGTAATTTTTTCATAATTTTTTACTTTATAATTTTTTCTTAAAATGCAATTGAAAAAAAAAAAAGATACATGATAACCAGGCCACATGGCGTGACATGGTTGGTTCATGTTTTACGGGGACCAAAGCAATTGTTTATCATGGGATGGTATGTACCATCAAATGGTATAGTTTTACCACCAATATAGTAAAAAATTGCATATTTTTTAGGAAAAATTCACATTTACTACCAGCAAAAGCACCATGTATCGGATTTACTACCTGTTTAAAAAAATATTTTATATTACTACCACTATAATTCCCTAACTGTAGAAATAACTACCAGTGACTAACTCCGTTACTGTTTCTGTTTGAGGGGCCCACAACAATGGCAGCCACCCCTCCACCCCTCCACAACAACGGCAGCCACCCCTTCGTTCAACCACCTTGCAGCCCCTCCCCTCAACTGCCACCCCCTCCCCCCTGCCGGCGCCGGCGCGACCCCACCACATCCCCCTCCAGCGCGCGAACCCCACTCCCTCCCTTTCCCCCACCTACGCAGACAACCCCCCCTCCCTTTTCCCGTTGTTGCTGCCCCGACCCCCACCCCGTACCGGAAACCACTGCCTTTCCCTTTCCCTTTCCCCCACAGGAAATCGCCCCCCTCCCTATTCCCCACACCGAAAATCGCCCCCCTCCCTACTTCTAAACCACCAGCGCCAAACCACCCTAGACGAGGGTTTCGATTTCGGTGGTTTGGGGCTGGTGGTTTAGGATTTCGAATTCGATTTCGATTTTGAATTTTAGGGTTTCGATTGGCTGGTGGTTTGGGGCTGGTGGTCGGGGCAACAAGAAGGAGATTGGGGTTCGTTGGCTAGGTAGGGGTGGGGGGAAGGTCGGGGCGCCGCCGATGAAGAATTTGGTGGAGTTTCGCGGCGGAGGTGGTTTAGCAGTGGGTCGGTGCACCGACCACGAGGTTAGGGGTGGTTAGCAGGTGGGGAAATGGAGGAGGTGGGGTTCGCTGGTTTCGAGGAAACATTTGGCCGCCAGCAAGGGGAGGGGGGAGGGTGGCTGACGCTGGGAAGGGGAGGGGAGTTGTTTGAGAATTTTTTTTTAAAAAAAAGTTTTTTTTTATATAATTTAAATTATTATTTAATGAAATATGGGGCCCACTTAACAAAATCTTAACGGAATCTGTTAAGTGGTAGCAGTATATACAGTTAGGGAATTTATGTGGTTGTAATGTGACACGGGGTGTTTTCGCTGGTAGTAAATGTCAATTTTTCCTATTTTTTATGAGTTTTTATACCGTGGTATAAAATTATACCACGAGTGTTGATGCTCTAATAGTTTGGTTGCTAGACTATTTCAACTAATTATCTGATGTGCTCAATTGTTTATACACTTTACATTGGAAATTTGTTTAGCCTTCCATTTAGACTATTGTTATAGATTTTTGTATTTTCATCTTGTATATTGTAATAGAAAATGTATATTCATCTTTTATTTTGTTATACTACGTAGTTATGCATACCCTGCTATCTTAGCTCTCTTTTTTGCCTAGGGTTGCTATCCTTGTTTGGTACATGTTTATCTGCATGTTTTTTTCCCAATATATTGGTATTGTCAGGCTGTTGCCTAATAAACAATTTACACATGCAGCATGGATGAGCTTAAACTTGGAACCAAGGCACTGTCTGAAGTGTTTGAGTTTGATCTACCTAAGATGCAAAAGGAAAAGCCTGAACATGTTACTTCAATGGAAACTGATGTATGTGATCGTTGTGGTAGAAACCTGTAAGCCCTAGAATGAATATACTCATTCACCAGGGTTTGCGCATCAACTTCTGTGTCGCTATATATGAAGTTAGGTCCTTTAATATTTTCCGAATCCATGTGCTTTCACCTGAAAAATTCATTTGATTTTAGTTATGATAATATCTTTCAGGTGTTGGTCATAATTGTGCTATGTACATAACTTTCAGTTGTGCAGTGAAACCTTGATTTATCTTGGAAAACATTCTTATTGCAAACAGTTGCTGAAGACGTGAGAAATCATTAATAGGTTTCGTTGTGGTAACTCTAAATGTTCCTAGATTTTGTTCTGGTGTGGTGAAAATTTTGCATGTGTTATTGTGGGTTGTATTTTGTATCTGCAGGCGCTTCAAGGGTGGCTTGTGCCTGATTGAGCGTAAATAATATTTCATCTTGGTGTTGTAGTGGATCGTATATTGTGATCTTTTCTTATTCAACTGCTATCTTGCTGTTTGGGGAGTACCTGAAAGTTAAAGGTGACATCCATTTTGGGGTTGGGGCGGGAGTGTGTGACAGCCGCCCTTCCTGATTTTAGGAGAAAAGTCAGAAAATCAGGAAACAAAGAAGGGTTAACCATGAGGTTTCTTAGTGCCGAATAATTTAAGCAGAAGGTGATGAAAAGCTATAGAGAGGACCATTTGGAGAAGTGTCTTTTGTTTTAAGGATTTGATTCTTGAATTAAATTTAAGGTGTAGAATTAATGTAAGTATAATTTGTCTGGTTTTATATGATGATTTCAAAGGGAATCATAAAAATAACATTAAATTGCGGAAGGTATTTTATCAATGTTGAATTGCCTCCCCCAGTGGAAGGAATAGCACTATACAAGCTGAGTTACGAAGGAAAGTGACTAACCTATTCAATTTCAAGGTCCCTAAATCGACTAGCGTCATGAACCTTGGACTTTGGCAAACTTTTGCTAATTTGCCGCTTAGTAAAGAGTAGTATGGTCCCCGTCAAAAAAAAAATAGTATGGTCTTTTTGCTATTCCAAAGCCTAGGTTCCATGACAGCATAATTTGCTCTTCCTTGTGTCCTGCTACATTTCCTCTACAAATCTGCGAGTGACCACTCAAATGTGTATAGATACAACTTTCTTTTACAGGTTCTGTTTTGGAGGCAACTGCCAATACCATGTCTAAAGGAATATTGAAGTTTACATCCCTTTGAGAAAGAAAAATCACTCAAATTTTTGTTCTGCTAGTTGTTTCATAAGTAAGCTAGTTTAAACCCTCCTGAGTTTACACACATCTATAAACACAAGAAGATGTCGGTATCGATGTCGGTGGAGACTAAGATGGTGCTGGTGTCGGAAATAATGGTGTTGGTATGGGCAACGGTGGGTATATTGATAGGAGAAGGAAAACAAAATTGAAGGTCTGTGGGGGTTGAAGGAAGAAGGACTAAGTAAAAGAAGGATGAAGGAGCTAACTTTCGCTAACTTCAGCCTTCAAACCTAATCACAAAAGTAGCCTCACTTGCTAATACAAATGACTATTTGGTCGCTTGAGAAACCACGATCAGCTCCAATTGATTCAATTGCATATAGTGACAATTTTGTAGGCTCTATCGAATTTGTAATATTTTAAGGATCTTGCTAACGAACGCGTCCAGGGCATTAGATAATCCTTTTGGTTTCTAAAATGACATTAATTTGGAAATATATGTCAAAATCACGTAATGATCGGTTACTGAATGTCACAAATTCTTAAATGAATCTAGTTCATATTAATTCATTGTGGACCACTAGTATTAGAGAAAATATGGGTGTTTTATTAATTAAAAAAAAAAGGTCACTATAATAAAAACAAGATCACTATGTTGAAATAAAAGTCATTTTGGTAATAAATAGGTTATATAAGAGGTTAATTTTTTTAATGAAATATTTTATATACTGGTTAATATGAATCATAAAGGTCACTATGTTCAAATTAGGGTCATAACATCGTATTCAAATTCACAATAATATTAAACGTATACAAGTTTTAATAAAGGTTACCATGTTAAAAATAAGGGTCACTATGTTTAATATAATGTCAATTGCGTGTGTATAAATCCCGGGTCCACAATAATATTATTGTGGATCAGGTCCACGCAAGTCTTTTTGAATATTAATAGCTCTTGAAATCAACAGTTTAATATTTTATATTGAATATTCAATAAATGTAGGGAATATTTCAAGCATTACCCCAAACTTAAACCCCACTATGATCATACACTTAAGCACGGTGGCGTCCAAAGGGAAGAAAGCTAGAGCAAAAGAGTCGTCAATCAACAAGTTTTAGGAACCTGTAAACCGTTCACATGGTGAAGGTTACACCCCTTAAAGATCCATGAGATTGTTAACTCCAATAGGTCTGGAACCATGATTGGAAGTTCGGGGATGAAGGTACAAATCCAACCTAAAAGAGATTGAATCTGCCCTAATAATAGGCCTCTACTTTATTCTTCTCGTATTCATGTGCGCTTTCTGACTAACATGCAATTAATAGGTTTACCTTAAACCTGTTTAATCTATGTTGGTTGAATATTAAATGCACAAACAAAACTATTATTGGTGATCACTTGAATTATAATCAAATTAACCCAAACAAGATTATTAATTATCTTATTAAGCGTGATTACAAGTACTAATTCCCTTTAACATGCATAAAAGGTGTGATCAAGCAATAACAATAAATATCAAGCAACATAATCATCATAAATTATAACAATTATAATCATAATTAAAATAACTTTAATCATCATCAAAATAATAATAATCACGATTATCATAACCATGTTTATGTTAATAATAAAGCATAATATTAATAGCAAGATCCTAGGTATGATACTAACAAGATTAATAACAAACCCTAACATGTCACTAAACATTAAAAATCAAAGTTTTAGTCTAACATGATACTAACATGATATTAAGAAAGAAAATAGGAAGTATCGTAGAAATCATAATTGATATTAGGAACTTATTGTTGTCACCCTAAACATGATACTAAGAAAAGCATCCTAACATGATACTAGGAAAAGCATCCTAACATGATTCTAGGAATCAAAATAACAAACTAAACATGATTTCTATATCATAATATCAATTAAACAATTAAAACACTTACTTGGATGTCTCGTACCTCTTACTAATAACAAAATACACACGTTAGTAACTTCAAGGAAAATATAAAATCAAATAATTAAATTAAATAATTGAAATAGAGATTTGGGACCAAACCCTCAGAAATATCAAACCTTTCACTTATAGGGCGAAGACAACTTCGAATTGGGCTAGGTGTGTCTAGATCTTGTGAATGCGGAATTTTGTTTGAGAAAAGGCTAGTTTAGAAAAGTGAGAGAGAATATATCAAGAATTTCTTGACGAGAATTGGTGATAGTTGATGAGAAGAATTGATGATTAAAATGGAGGTTATAGGAGGCTATTTATAGAGAAAATCAGCCGGATATGATAAAGAACGAATCATTCGAAAAGAATAAAACACGACGTTGTCGCCAAACACGCGCCTGTCGCCAGACGCCAGACGTGTCGCCAGACGCCAGTTCTGTCGCCAGGCGACAGACGTGTCGTACGGCGCTGCAATCAGTTTTTCCATGCGTTTTCATATTTTGATAAAATTTAAGCGTACGAGAGGGTAAAACTGTAATTTCCTTAAAAACACCTCTTTTATTCTAATTAAAACTCTTAAAAGTCAATTAATCAATGCTAATCAAATTAGGATTCAAAAGAACTTTCTAGAAGATTCTAGAAGACTATAATCAATCATAATCGCATTAGGAATGACAAATCAATAATATGCCCTCCTCTATATCATTGGGCCGCATATAAAGATCAAATCGGGCCTAGTTTAGTAATTTGGCCATAACTTCCTCATTATTCATCGGAATTGGGCTTATAATATATCATTGGAAAGGTCTTTTTGAACTGATCCAACTACACTATTATTGGACCCTTGCTATGGACCAAACTAAATTGGATTGGCTGTTTTCTTAAAATAGGTTTTCAAAAACAGAAAAAAAGATAAGAAATAAAAACTAACCCAAACACTAGACTTTCCACACTTTCACTTCATTCGATTATGATTCGACGTGAAAGGTACTCATCACTGGGTTTGGTTTTGGAGAGACACAAATGGGTGTCTACAAACATATATCGCAAACTGAAATACTTTTATTGATTTTTTTTTTGAAATATCCAATATTAATAATTTAATATATAGTAGCTTATATTGACAATTTAAACTCCCTCTATTTCTTTTTATTTTTCACGCTCTAAATTTTACGGCCTCAAATATACGTTACTAGATGAAGGTCGTGCAATGCATGGTTTGTTTGTATTTTTTTTAAATAAAATACTACGTATTTTACTAAGAGCAACTCCAACGGTTGCTTTTAGGGACTAGCTTGCAATTTTAATAATTTTCAAGCTAATAGCCAAACCATTGGAGGATAGTTTAATAATTAGCTTGGCCAAGCTAATGCCAAGCAAATTAGCTTAGCTAAGCTAATTAGTTTAAAAATTAATTGTCTCTAATAAAATACTAATTATTTAAAAAATAAAGCTGAAAAATCTAAATGCTACTTAGCTTAACCATTGTGGCATAAATTAGCTAGAAGGAAGAATAGCTTTGCAATCCTATGTAGCATGGCAAGCTAATTTGGCAATTAGCTTCACTAGTGGAAAAAATCTCATTCGTAACAGGCTATTTGTAACGGGCAAAGCTTTGCCCGTTACAATTAAGATATTCGTAACGGGCAAAATAGTATCCGTTACGAATACATTTATTCGTAACGGACAATATTTTGCCCGTTACGAATACTATATTACACGTAACAGGCGTATTGTGCCCGATACAAATGCCCAAACTTGGCCCAACTGATGAGAGGAGCCCAGTACTTGGCTTTTTAGGGTTTCACAGCCGTCATTCACCTCTCTCTCTCTCTCTCTCATCAGTCCCTCACTGCCTCTCTCTCTCCTCTCCTCTCCTCCCCGTCATTCACCTCTCTCCTCTCCTCCATCAATCTTCCCCTTAACAACAAGTGAAGATCTCTAAACCTAACCACTGATGAACAATTCTTAGATAATTTAGGATATCTTTGCCGAAAACTTCAACCATTTTAGATCGTGAGGTAAGATATCCTTCAATCATTTTTTCCTTTCTTGAATTGATTTTTGGGCATCTAATTGTTTAAATTCTTGAATTTGTTCTTGTGAATTCTGATTTGCTTTATTTTTTTCTACATGCATTTTGTATTTGATGCATTTTTGGCATTTATATGGTTCGGTTATCTTTTATACGACCAAACGAATAATAAATCTAAAAAAAATATGTTCTTCAGTTGAAACGAGTAATACATGCAAATAGTAGTGAATTTAGTTCATCTTTGTCGATTAATACCCAAATTTTTTTGTAATTTTTTTTGTTTATAGAGAGAATTAAGAAACCTGAGATGGCAAGTTGATTAATTTTAGGGTTCTTCGAGTTCTTTCCCGAAATCGATCAATTTATCCCTAATTCGTTCATTTTTAGTGGTAATTTATGGGTTGTTGGTATATAATCTCTGTTAATCTGTTTATTGAAGTGAGAATTTGGGTATTGGTTGTTGATTCTCTATGCAAGGTTGGGGGGGGGGGGAGGGGGGTGTGTTGGAGGGGGTTATCGAAAATATGAAACGAAGCATACCCAATGGCGAATCCTCCCTCCCCTGTGATCTCTTTCTTTTGATTGTAACTTGAAAATAAATCTGGGATATCCTTCATATTTTTGGTGGTATAAAACTCTAAAATTCATTCAAAAACAACATTTAAATTTCCAGATATACCGTATAGGTGGAACAAAATCTCTTTGTAGTTCTAAATGATTGGAGATTGCATATGTGCTAGTAAGTAAAGTCGCTGCTTGAAAAGGGACACACTGTACGTGCCACTGTCAGAAACCCAGGTTCATAACTCACATATATCTCTGTGCATAATATGCTAAATTTATTCTAGAAGCAGTATGTTATCTTACAGAATTTTGCTTACCAAATTTTCAATTAAGTTGGCTTATTTTAAATGAAACAGAAAATGAAGAGAAGGTAGGATTTTTATGGGAAATGAAGGGAGCAAAAGAAAACATGATCTGCAGTCTTGTAAATTGCAATGAGCTGTATATGCAACAACATTTTATATTGTAAATTGACTAGTGAAGCTATATAATAAACATTCACTTTAATTAGAAGTATTGTGAAAACATGTAAGAAAAACTTCAAGATATATGCACCCATAATTTATGTCAATACTCCATTTGTTTCAAATGTATGGTATTTTAATCACAGTATTCTTTTGTTTAAGACTGATGCTGAAGCTTCTGTAATTGTTCAGGAAGGACTAGTAACTGCAGAAGAGTGGTGAGCAGATACAGCACAGCTGCTGCCACTGAGGATCCTATTACGCCGCCTGTGAGTGTAAAATATACTCAGCTTCTGATCGATGGAAAATTTGTGGATTCTGCATCAGGTGTGTTTTTATTAAGCTCCTAATGATGACTAATCAGACGAGAAAATTACTAACGATTGCTGATGCCATGATGATTAATAGCTCTCCATCTGTTTCAGGTAAAAAATTCAAAACATACGATCCAAGGACAGGAAATGTGATTGCAGAAGTTGCTGAGGGTGATGCTGAGGATATTAATCGTGCAGTTGCTGCTGCTCGCAAAGCATTTGATGAGGGGCCTTGGCCTAAGATGACTGCTTATGTAATCAGCTAGCTTCTTTCATTAAAACTGATTATACAGGCCACAGTAAAACAGCAGTAAATAAGTATATTTTTATTTTTCAGGAAAGGTCAAAAATTCTGTTCAAATTTGCTGATCTACTTGAGCAGCATACTGATGAGATAGCTGCTCTTGAGACTTGGGATAATGGCAAGCCATATGAGCAAGCTGCTAAAGC
Source organism: Chenopodium quinoa (assembly GCF_001683475.1). NCBI lineage: Eukaryota > Viridiplantae > Streptophyta > Magnoliopsida > Caryophyllales > Amaranthaceae > Chenopodium > Chenopodium quinoa. Next base: position 4,889,184 of record NW_018742204.1, on the reverse strand, counting down.
CGAATTACCAATGTGTGTTCGTCTAATGAGATATTATGCTGGTAGGTATTGAAATAAGCTAAGCTATTTGGGTTTAAGAATATGAAATTTGAGTTTTGTTTTGACAATTGTTCGATGTTGGAATTTCTTAGGATGGGCTGATAAGATACATGGTCTAACTGTTCCTGCTGTTGGACCATATCAAATGCAAACATGATCGATTGGAGAAAGATGGTGGGTGGAAGTGGGATTGGAGACATGAAGGAGACACAAGACATGATCGATTTTCTTTTGCTCTATTTTTTTAGTTTTGTTTGTTTTTTTTTGTTTTTTTATTTATTTTTTTTTGACAAAAGAAACAGCTGAAAAGTCCATGGCAAACAGCAAATATGAGTATGTTAAGTCCTTTGAAGTACAAAATTATGTTGCCATGGTCTAACTGTTCCTGCTGTTGGACCATATCAAATGCAAACATGATCGATTGGAGAAAGATGGTGGGTGGAAGTGGGATTGGAGACATGAAGGAGACACAAGACATGATCGATTTTCTTTTGCTCTATTTTTTTAGTTTGTTTGTTTTTTTTTGTTTTTTTATTTATTTTTTTTTGACAAAAGAAACAGCTGAAAAGTCCATGGCAAACAGCAAATATGAGTATGTTAAGTCCTTTGAAGTACAAAATTATGTTGCCCACTCTGATGGTTGTTGTCATTGATGGCTGGAATATTCGAAGGTTCTCTGAAGCTCATAAATTTGAGAAGCCTCGTGATAAAAAAGCCTTGGAGTTGATGAGTTCATATGCAAATGCTGTCATGGAGGAATACACTGACATAATATTTTCATACGGATATAGCGATGAATTTAGTTTTGTATTAAAAAAGGAGTCCAAATTAGTTTTGTATTAAAAAAGGAGTCTAAATTTTACCAGAGACGTGAAAGGTTTGTGGTTGAATCTACATTCAGATGTTAGTACCTGGGATTCACAAATTTCCTTGTTGACATACTGATGTTTTAATTGCTGTTTCATATTGCTTTATTTTCCCCTTTGTTATTTGTAACGGGCAGTTGAAATTCCCGTTACAAATAAGTCGTTATTCGAAACGGGCACTTGAAATGTCCGTTACGAATAACGGGCTATTTGTAACGGGCACTTGAAATGTCCGTTACTAATAACGGGATATTCGTAACGGGCACTTGAAATGTCTGTTACGAATAACCCATTATTCGTAACGGACATTTCAAGTGCCTGTTACGAATAACCCATTATTCGTAACGGACACTGCCCGTTACGAATAACACTAGCTATCCGTAACGGTGGCATACGTAACGCTTGTTTCCCGTTACGGATAGCCCTTTTTTGATAGCTATTTTTCCACTAGTGCTTGTTGTTGGAGTTGCTCTAATATATATTTATTTAATAAATTTTTTGATATTCGCTGGCTACTTGAATTTTTTATCATAAAATGAATTATTAACTTTGTTTCATGTATTTAGATAAAATTCGTTACATAAAAAGAAAATATTTTTTTTTCCAAGTTTATATGTGGCTGGTCACACTGTGTGGTCATAAATTACTTGGTCAGGAGTTACTTGGGATGTGAAGGGTTACTCAATTGATTAGGGGTTACTCGGACGGTCAAGGGTTACTCGGTCAGATTTCGTGTGTGTCTCAACAGGCCACATGATATAGCCAGGCACACAAAAAATGAGCTGGCTTTATTTTTATAATTAATATTAAATTTTCGATCTAAATAAAATTGCAATTTTTATTGGCTAAAATATAACATTTTCCTATGTGACGCTCTAAAATTAATCTTACGTGGCATAATCCTATTTTAGTATTTTTTTTTTAAATTATTAGTCATATGTGTCGATTTTTTTTATATATATAATGCTACATAGCGTTTTTAAAAAAACTAATCTTACATGGCAAAAATACTATTATAGCGTTTTAAAAATATTAATCATAAGTGGCGCTCTAATAATTTTTTAAAAATTAAAATCCTATGTGGCGCTTTAAAAACACAGGAAAAAAACTCCCCTTTATATATATACTAGTTTTGTGCCCGGGCTAGGGGTAAAAGTAATTTTGATTAAAATCAAACGAACCGAAAATCAAACCGAATTAGTAATTTGGCTTGGATTTTTTTTTTAATTCGGATTGGATCGGATTGGAAAAATTAAAAAATATGGATTACGGATGGGATTCGGTTTGGGGTTTAAAAAAATCGAAAACCGAATTACAAACCGAATTTCGGCCCAATACTTTAAGCCCATTTTCTTTTTCAAAGTATCTAACCACTTTCCCCTTTCATATATAAAAAGAATCTAATTCTCACTTCTCCTTTCTCAATATCTTACTCTCTCACAGAGAATGTAGTTAACAAGAAATGATTGTAGGAATTTTCAGGGTAAAGTTCGAGTTTTGGATTTGAATGTTGCAAAAGAAGGGAACAAATTTCGGTTTGGATTGGATTCTAATTTGAAAAACTGTATTAATTTGGTTTGGATTGAATCTTAATTTGGTTTGGATTTGGATTGAGATTTCTGAAACCAAATTCGGATTGGATTCGGTTTTGGCTATAATCCAAACTGCAAACCGAATTTTCACCCCTAGCCCTGGCGATGCCCGGATTGTCCTAAATTTTTTAGCTTGAATGGTAAATACGATCATATAACCCCTTCTGATATTGTAAAATATTTAGACATACGATATTATATCGCTTATATATATATATATATATATATATATATATATATATATATATATATATATATATATATATATATATATATATATATATAATAGTGTATTTATTTAGTTTTATTTGTAAATAGATATAATATTATTCCAAATCTTCCATATAGTTTATATAACGTAATCGCATTTTTACAACTACTTATAAATTGAAATTAAGAAAAATATTATAAAGATATGCATAATTTTTAATACTCCCTCCGCCCACTATTATATACAACAAATGTACTTTTTGCGGACTCATAGACACAACTTTTAGTGGAGTGTAATTATATTTAAATGGGTTCAATTAAGTGGAAAAAGGAGGGAAAGTAGTAAGAGGAGAGAGAAGGGATAATTAATTTAAAGTAAATACTCTCTCCGTTACGTATTACTCGCAACAAACATGAGGATTGCAGACTCCTAGACAAAAGATGGTAAGTGTAATTAATGAAAAATAAGGGCATGTGTTTATTATTAATCCAGCCAAAAAAAAAATCAAATACAACAACCTAGCAGCTCCACCACCACCAAGCAACAACACAATGGAACCCAGAAAATTTGAACCAACCAACCAACCCACGGAAGTCGAACCACCAAAGTTGGGGACACCACGAAAATCAAACCAAACAACCCACGAACCAACCAACCAACGAAAATAGAACCACCAAAGTCGGTGACACCACGAAAATCGAACCAACCCCCCAAAAAGCGAACCACCAAAGTCGGCGACACCACGAAAATCGAACCAACCAGCCCAAAAAATCGAACCACCAAAGTCGAACCCAGGCCACGAAATGTGAACCCATAAAATTAAATAGACAGATTTGGAAAATCAAAGCTTTAATTGGTCAAATTAAACCATCAAAACTCTAGATTTAGAGCTTTAATGGTTTAAATTTGTCCATAAACCTTTAAATTTGAGCTTTAGCAATAATGAAGAAACAACGACAAAAGGAAGAGAGAGAAAATGAAGGCGACACCAAGGAATAAGACAACGGTGGTGACTTCCGATAATGGTAGAGGTCGTCATAGAAGGTTGCAGTGGTAGTCGTTGCCAATGAAGATAGAGTGGAGATCGGTAGTGGTGGTGGTGGTTGCCAATGAAGGTGATGATGAATTTAGATGGAAGGTGATGTTGAATTTAGATGGAAGATGATGATTTAGGTAGAAATGGTTAAGTTAATCAATGTTATGTTTAAGTTAATAAGATAAAATCAGACGTTTAATTAGGGTGTTTAAAAAAAAGTGATAGTAATTTTGTAAAATCACACAATTTTTTTTTTACTATTAACAGGAAAAAAGTCGGTTTGTTGCGAGTAATACGTAACAACTATTTTTAGTAATTGTTGCAAGTAATATGTACCGGAGGGAGTAAAAAACTACAATTAAACAGGCCACCCCACAAACCACCAACAACCCATGCCCAACTACACAACCACCACTGAAACCCACCATCCTATGAACCTAAACCACCAAAACCCACCACTACACGAACCCATACCACCGAAACCCACCAATCGACGAACCTAGACCACCCAAACCCACCAGTCGACGAACCCAAATCACTGAACCCGACCACGAATCCCACAAACCCAGACCACGAAATCCACGAACCCAGACCATGAAACCCACAAACCTATACCACAAACGAAACCCACCAACTTAGATCTAGAATCGGAACACTTAAGGTTGGTCTTCTTCTTCTTCAATTCATGAGAATGGGTTAAAGGATGAGAGAGAAAGATAATATAAATATGAAGATGAAGATGATGAGTGGAATATTTTGAGATTAATTACATTAGATTAGTTTTTAATTAATTTTTTTTAAGTATGTAATTGAGGTTATAAATTTTAAAGTAAGGGTATTGTAGTCAATTTGTTAGAAAAAAGTTACTAAATATGGAAAGAAAAACATTTGTTACAGATGATAGAGAGCACCCATTATTTATGGTAAATGTTGTAGATAATAGTGGACGGAGGGAGTATAAAATTTGTACGAAATATATCATATTGGTATGTATAACCTAAAATTTACTACAAAATATTTTAATACAAAATATTGACCTTTGCCTTGACCACCTTTTTCATATACTTTTTTATAAAGAGAAAAAAAATTAAACATTTTGTTAAAATTCTTTATAAAATTTGGTAAAACCGTGCATAGCACGGGACCATAAGCTAGTAACATACTAAAAGCAAATCTGACATGACATTTATCATGTTCTGATTAAAAAATTTCCAGCCACTTTCATTTTTTTTTTTTTTTTTTTTCCAAATCTTCATGCATATTAATTTATATATCCTATATTTCTAACTTTTAATTTGACAACTATATTCTAAGTATATTCTATATGCATTTAATAAAATTTTTTAACATTTCTTATATTTTATAATAGGTATTTTTAGCCTCCAAAAAGGTATTTTTCTATGATAAACAAACATATACTACTTATATAAGGTAATATTACTATAATAATGCACTACTCTTGTACTTTGTATCATTTGACATCGTATTTTTTCTTTTGACATTTTTTTTTGCTCCATCCATGATTAACACTTTATTTATTTATATATATATATATATATATATATATATATATATATATATATATATATTGGTTTATTTATAATGATAACACTACACTTCAATAAGTATAAATATAATTTTATTTTATTTTTGTAAAAAAAAACTTGATTATTAATTGTCACAAATAATAAGTCACTTAAATGTGTATAAAAATAAGTGTGAAATGTTATCTTTTTCTTATCGTTCCCTCTAGTTTTTCTCCTTGAGAGGTTGTTTTTGTTCCCTCTAAGTTTATCCTTGGGAGGGTTTTTTAGCCTCCATTGATAGATTTTTTTTTCTACGTTTTTTGTAGGTTTTCCTTCACTCTTCTCTCTCTCTCTCTCTCTCTCTCTCTCTCATTTATTTTCTTCTGATCTCAATTGTAAATTTTTGTAGGGGCTTTTATTGGTGTTTTTATCGGTGGTAAGCCCCAAAAAACTTTTTATTTTCTTTCAATAAATGGGTCTCGTCTTTATGATGGTGCTTATTTTATTAGGATTAATTTCTTTGTTTTTTCGTCTACTAAAGATTGAAGTATTAGGGTTTCACAATCTAAGAAAGTATCTAGAAGGTCATGTGAGTTTTTTCACCGAAACAACTACTCATCCGTCGAACCTCAAGCCGAATTAGTGCTAACTTAGAGATTGTATTGCTTTATATTGTATTGCATCAGATGAAGTTTTTTCACTGAAACAACTACTCATCCATCGAACCTCAAGCCGAATTAGTGCTAACTTACAGATTGTATTGCTTCAGATGAAGTTTCTTATTAAGGCGATCGTTGATCAATTCTGCGATGTAACTAGTTATAAGGTGATTTGTACTTGTGTTGGCATTTTAGATTTCCTAAGAATTGTTTGTAACTATCATTTGACTATCTTTCATTAATAAAATCATTTTTTTTTTCTTGTATATAAATACTTGTGCTAGTTAAAGTATGCTATAAAATATTTCGCCGGTCAAAATATGCAACAAAATAGAGACATATGGCATATATAAGTAAATTGCACGGGTTATAAATAACATAAAAATTAAAATATAATGTTAAGTGTCTATGTCTCGTGATCTAACTACGAGACCATCTTTATATATTAGTGATATGATATTAGATTAACCAAAAATATCTTTATGAAACACAAGTAAAAATATTCTAATATAATTAATATTTTAAAAATATATTTCAAGTTGAATCTAACAAAATCACATAATAAAATTTTAATGTTTATAATAGTGATTGTCTTAATCGAGTTTCTATGGTCAAAATGTCTATAAGTTGAACACATCAAATCTCAAGAATTATATAAAAAAGAATAAATAAATAATTCAAGGGAGTAGCTTTAATCGACAATTTAATAGTTTATACCAACAATCTAAAAAATAATGCAATAATCAAAGGAGAGAGTTTTAGTTTATCATAATGATAAAAATAAGTTAATGATGTTAGCGATTTTATTATAAATGATTTTACCCATAAATAGTGCTATTTTAGGCCATATATAAATATATTAATATCAAGCACTTATAATTTTTATGCGTATGCAAGTAAAGATATATACTTCGTATTCAAAACCGTGAAGTTAAATGAGGAAAAAGTTAGGGATGAATGGAGTAATATTAATCTAGATGATAAACTTGTACTCCCTCCACTTTTAAATACTTGCTCCATTTCTACTTTTTGCATTATTCATTTGTTCTACTTTGAATTTTGTGATTTATAAATAAGAAAAAATATAGTCTTGTGGGTACTTGTTAGAATCATCTCAATGAATAGATTATTAAATTTCAATTGTTAGAATCTATACTTATTGATAACTAAAGATATTATTGATAAAAAATTGGAATCGGCTTACGTGTCCAAGAGAAATGGGGCAAGTATTTAAAAACGGAGGGATTATTATATCGGATCAAAGACAACATCATTACCGCAAACTATTGGGTGCAGGGACCCTCATGCACCCAAGTGTTTGTGCATCCGGTCTTCGAACACGATGATGACGATGACGATGGCGATGATGGCAATGGTGAATGACAACAATGACAATGAAGACGACGACAATTGAAACCCTAGATTTGATTTGGAGATGCGATTTGGTGGAGGTTGCAGGTTTTCAGCTGGTGGGTTCGGTCGGTAGGTGTAGTGGGTTGGTAGGTGCGATGGAGAAGGAAATTAGGGGGAAGTGAGGAAAAAATTGAAGGAGTGAGGGAATTTGTGAGGATTTGTTCCAATTTTCACGTGAAAGAGAAAGAGAGGAAGAGGGGAAAGAGGAGAGAGAATGAAATAAAAATAATGTATGGCCTTATTTTGGGCTGTTCGCTTATAGATTTTGAATAGTTAGCTTATACAGTTTTGGTTGTTGGCTAATACATTTTGGGTTCTTAGCTGATATATTATTCATATTTGCCATTGAAAGGTACATATCAGCCAATTGATGTACGATATCAATAAACATCATAAATATATCTGACATTGATAAAAAAAAAAAAAAAACGTATCAGCCAACAATATCTACTTAGCAGCCAACAGAAGGAACATATCAGCCAATAAATGAATCATATTAGTCAATAAAAGGATGAAATCAGCAAACAAAGGCAACAGGTAAGCCAACAAAATAAATATATAAGCCAAAAAATAAAACATATAAAATAACAATTAAAATATACATATTAGCCAACAAAATAAATATATCATCCAACTAAAAATACATATAAATCAAATGATGTCTGATACCAGCAAATAAAAGAATTAAAAAAAAACATAAGCCAACAAAAAGAGTATATTAGTCAAAACAAAAACCATATCAACCAACAAATGAAACATATCTGCCAACAAATAAAACATATAAGCCAAGCCAACCGCACGGAAATTTGTGTGCGAACGCAATAGCTTCTCCATCATAAATTGGGAGCTCAATGCTACAAATTTGCAACAATTGTTCAAATAAATTTAAAGAATACTATTAACAAAACATTAAATAATTTCTCAAACATGAATCAACCAATGTATTTCAATACATTAATATCCATCAAAATTACTCCTTTAATAATTAAAACTTAATTTCTCCGAAAGTGTGATTGAAAAATCTTTAAAAAGCAATTAGTGTACCTAAAAGACTTAGGATTAATACACTAGAGACTTAGTCCTGCTGGAATATGATGAAGTTAGATTCATATGTCAATTAGCACTTTTTGCAAATTCACTTGACCTATTAAATTAAGAAAAATACTATGCATAGCCTTTAGGCCGGGCTACATATAAGCTTTACCCACACGCTAGAAAATTATGACAAAAATACACCAATTACTCTGATTTATTCGTATTTTTGTCATGAGCTCCTAATTTTATACAATTTTCAAAAGTGTATTTTGTTTTGGGTAATTTTACCCATGCCACGTGGGCCAACCAAATTGTGACACATGTCATACCCCGATCGGTCCAAATTGGACCAATCCCCATTTGACACGTGTCACTCCCAGAACCTGGGAGAAAAGGCGGCCTTTAAGGGCCCAAATCCCGAGAAAACCGTAACTCAGCGTAGCCTAACAGAATTAGGTCAGAATGACCTAATCAGGGGCACATTTCCCGATGACCCTATAAATAGGGAGGTTTCCCCTATTTTGGGGGCACCTACAATTTATTACAGCATACCGTACATTCTCTTACATCAGAGAAACACCTGATCTCGGAATCTGAGAAGATCTCACCTTAATTTTCGCAGCTTTTCATACTCTCACTCAAGTACTAACTTGATCGTCGGAGGCGGAGCTCCAACCACCCGGAGTCTCCGCTGTGTCGCAGGTACAGGCTGCATTCACCAGTCTTCGAGCTGTAACTCTCTCGAGGGAAAAAAACACCCAAAATATATTTAATGTTTATATGCAACCCTAAGGACTACATGCAGCATTACCCTTTTAATTAATGTTTGTGATTTACACATAAAAATAAAATATAATCTTGTGGGTACTTATTGATATTATCTTAATAAATAGATTATTATAAATATATGCAAACTATTGGGTGCGTCCACCCGCACCCAAGTGTTTATGCTGCCATTCTCCATTTTCCGCTATTTCACTTTACTTCTCCCTAAAATCACAAAAGTGAACCTTTTATCTATCCTCTTTTTTCTTTATTCAAACAATTTGTGATTTAATTGGAGGCAATTTGGACATGGAAGATCGGGCCACTGTGATTTCTGCCCCCGATACTGTTGCCGGAAATAATGGGCATGGCCTGCTTCAGTCGGTGGTGCTGGTTCGCTACACTGGTGCGATTAGGTGGAGGTTTGATTTGGTGGAGTTTGAATTGGAGATGCGAATTCCAACGCTAGTAGATCTGACGGGTAATCGCATTTAGGGCCTTTTTTAGGTGGTGGATGTGTGGGTTTAATGGTGGGTAAGTGGGTTCGGTGGTGTGGGGAATAAATTTCAAGCCTTAACCACTAGCTTGAACCCCACTGTGATCATACACTAAAGTACGGTGGCATCCAAAAGGGAAGAAGATAGAGCAAAAGAGTCGCCAACAAGTTTTAGGAACTTGTAAACCATTCACAGGGTGAAGGTTACACCCCTTAACGATCCAAGAGATCGTCAACTCCATAAGGTCTTGAACCAAATAAGGGTTCGGGGATGAAGGTACAAATCCAACCTAAAAGAGATTGAACCTGCCCTAATAATAGGCCTCTACTTTATTCTGATCGTATTCATGTGCGCTTTTTAATTAACATACAATCAATAGGATTAACCCTAAACCTGTTTATCTATGTTGATTGAATATTAATGCACAAATAAAACTATTATTGGCAATCACTTGAAATTATAATCACAATTAACCCTAAATAAGATTATTAATTATCTCATTAAGCGTGATTACAAGTACAAATTCCCTTTAAACATGCAATAAAAGCTGTGATCAAGCAATAAACAATAAATATCAAGCAACATAATAAATAATCATAATAATAATTATAATCGTCATAAATAAAATAATCATCATCAAAATAATAATAATAATCATAATCATGATCATCATAAATTACAACAATTATAATCATAATCATGTTCATGTTAATATTAAAGCATAATAATAGCAAGATCCTTGGCATGATACTAACAAGATTAATAACAAACCCTAGCATGTCACTAAGCAATAAAAATCAAATCTTTAACCCTAACATGATACTAACAATCATAAATATTAGGAAGAAAATAGGAAGCATCGTAACAATCATATTTGATATTAAAATTACCCTAGACATGATACTAGGAATATCATAATAACAATATAAACATGATTTCTACATCATAACATCAATTAAAACCGTTAAATTACTTACTTTGATGCCTTGTACCTCTTTCTAATAACAAAATACACGCGTTAGTAACTTCAAGGAAAATAATAATCAAAACAATTAAATTAAATAATTGAAATAGAGATTTGGGACCAAACCCTCAGAAATTAAACCTTTCACGTCTAGGTCGAAGGCAGCTTCGAACTTGGCTAGGTGTTTCTAGATCTTGTGAATGCGGAATTTTGTGTGAAAAAACAAGTTTAGAAAAAGAGAGAGAGAGATGAAATAATCAAGAAAACTTGATGAGAATTGGTGAATGATTAAGAGAGAATTAGAGAATTAATGATTGCGAATGAAAACTGATTGTAGGTGAATATTCGTGAGAATTGGTGAATGAAAACGGAGTTTTTAATACGTTATTTATAGAGAAAATCAGTCAAAAAGATAAAATATCAAAACAGAGCCTGACGCACAAAAAACAGAGCTGGCGCAAACCCTGGCTAACTAGCGCCAGGCACCAACACCAGCGCCAGGCGCCAATGGCTAGCGCCAGGCCTGGTTCCAAGCGCCAATGCCTGGAGTCAGGCGCCAAGCCTGGTTTTAACGCGTTTTCGAAAATCAGATAAGGTTGCCGTACTGGAGGATAAAATCATATATTTTCCTCGAAAATGCTATTTGATTTTAATTAAAACTCTGAAAAGTCAACAAAAGTCAATTTATCAATGCTAATTGAATTAGGAATGAAAAGAAACTTGTAGAAGAGTTTAGAAGACTAAAACCATTCCTAATTGCATTAGGAATGATAAATCATATTAGGCCCTCCCCTAGATCATTGGGCCGCATATAAAGCTCAAACCGGGCCCAGTTTAATAAATTGGCCATAACTTCCTCAATATTCATCGGAATTGGGCTTATAATATATCGTTGGAAAGGTCTTATCAATCCCCATCCAACTACACTACTATTGGACCCATATCATGTACCAACCAAACTGGATTTGACTGTTTTCTTAAAATAAGTTTTCAAAAACAGAGAGAAGAGAAAAGAAATTAAAACTATCCGCAACACTAGACTTTCCACACTTTCGCTTCATTCGATTATGATTCGACGTGAAAGGTACTCATCACCGGGTTTGATTTTGGGGAGACACAAATGGGTGTCTACAGAAGCCCCCACTTTGAATGAGTTTGGAGAAACACAAGTTTCGAAAACAAAAATCAAAGTATCAATAGGGACGGAGAATGATTAAGAACGTTCTGCGATCCTAAATCATTCTTGTAATGCCGATACCTGCGAACTAGCGTTAGTTAAACAGATAAAAGAGTTAAGAAACGCGTATCTTGCACCGTCGAGCACACGCATCTTAAAGTAACCGATTGTTTTGATGACCTCCTGCAAGCTAGAGAATTCCATCCCGCTTGAAAACCGCTACGCCTGTAACTGCTTCCAATATTGAAGACTGCTTCGCCTGAAACGATCCTCCCCCGCTATGATAATATTCCACATCCAAGGGAATATTATCGAAGATTGCTTCTCTTGAAACAATCCTCATCCGCATTGATAATATTCCACGTCCAAGGGAATACCATCGAAGATTGCTTCTCTTGAAACAATCCACAGTTGTTTGTGACAACTCTCCATAATCCAGGGAACGCCACCTTGCTGTTTCGATGTTCACTCATCTCTGAATAAAGAGCTTCTTTTTGATATGTTCCAATTTTTGCTGTGATAGTCTTCGAAAAGATCACTGCTTCTTAATGCTTGTTATGCTAGTACGTCGGCGCTTTGCTGCTTGTGTACCAGTATGTCGACAATCCTCTTTTATTTGGGAATATTTGCCAACACAACTCTTGTGTAATGTATGACAATTCGATTTAGGGAAAGTTATCAATGCCACGTAACAATCCATCCTTGGAAATGTTGCCACGATGAAGCGACAATCCGTACCTCGGAAAATTTGCCAAAATCCAATCTTTGGAAAAGTTGCCAATGCTTCGTAACAATCTTTCATAAGAACTTTGCTACGATCGACAATCAACATCTTGGAATATAACTCTTGAAAGCAATCCACCTTGGAATTTTGCCAACGCTATGCGACAATCCTTTTGGGAAAATATCGCCACAATTGACAATCCGCGTCTTGGAACATTTGCAAAAAAAAGAGTCGACCGACAATCCAATTCGGGAAAATTTGCCACTTACTGAAATGAATGACAATCCACGTTTGAGGAACTTTGCCGAAATTTATGATGAATAGAGACCTACAACAATCCTTTGGGAAATTTTGCCATAGGGAACTGGGTGTATGACAATCCAATCTTGGAAAACTTGCCAACGAGCCGATGAATGTATGACAATCCGAACTTGGAAAAACTTGTCAATAAAGAAGGAGCACGAAAATCCACGCTTGGAAATTTTGCCAGAGATGACAATCCACTCTTGGAAAAATTGTCGTTTAAGAAGAATGCGCGACAATCCATATTTGGAAATATTGTCGTTTAATTGCTTGCTTTTAAACCGATTGTAATGAGCCAGTGTTTTAGACGCTGAAGCTAAGTGAGACGATCTTGCATCAGGTAGACCACTTATTGTGATTGTAATCAAACTGACTACTTAATCATGTCAAATTGCTTATAGGGGCTAACTGGCGTACCAAGGAACCCGAAATTGCTGCATGAGGTCGAAATCACCTTTCTGAGAGGCTTCGAGCTCTGTCGTTGTTGAGATATTTCTGGCGCCAGGAATTGGAGTAGGGTCTTCCCTATTCTGCTGCACCTGTATTTATTTTGACTATAGAACTTTGCCAATCTTTTAATTATCTTAGGGTTGACCTAAGGTTTAGCATTTCTTGACTCATTGACTCGACACGACTCAAGGTATAAACTTAACTCGATATGATTGACTGACTCGAGGTTGACTCGACTCAAAGAGTTTGACACATGTGTTAGACTCAAATCAAAGTGATATGACACGACATGACTCAATGTGTACATGACTCGTGTGTGCATTGTATTATGATTGTGCGATTCAAAAATGCAAAAAAGCAAAAATTTTCCGTCATTTTTGTGTGGAGGGTACCGACTTTCTCCCGAAAAAAGAAAGACGCGAAAAAAGAATCGAGGATTTTTTGAAGGTGCATGTTGAATGAGCTTAGTCAAATGTCATTTGATACTGTCTCTTAAGGTGCAAGGATTAATTCATCCTATGCTATCTCAATTGTTGACTCAATGATGAAAGCATTTGGGTAACTTAGGCACGGAGGCTAAGCACTTCATACTTTGTGATGCAATGACGATTATGATTGATGAGTGATGTTGATATGACAAGCTTCAGCGTTGTGTTAAGATTTCATGACAAAGGTTCCTAAAGGAAGTATATTTGGTCATGTATCTGTGATGTGTGTGAAAGTGTCACTAAAGTTAGGCCGTAAAGGCTAAGTGTGTGGAGAAAATATTATTGAAAAGAGTCAAATGGTGGTGACTCTTAGGCTAGGTAAGCTAATGATATAAGGATCAAGCCCCCAAGTCTAGCTCTAAGTGAATAGGGATGAGCATTGGAGATCCCTTGATATGATCATGGTGCAAGTGTGTGAAAATGAATATGAATGCATGTTTATTACGGCCGTACCTCGATGTGAGGTTGCCTACGTATCCGTTAGGAATCAGGTCGAACGTAGCTCTAGCTGAACCTCGCACAAGTGTGTGTATACCTCAAAAAGGTATTTTTAAGGGTTGTAACGTGGTTAGGGTAAAGGCTATAGAAGAAGGGGATAAAGGCTCAAGACCCTAGATAAGCCCCCAAGGTGTGCAACCTTGCTTTCGAATATTTATATTTTTATGCTTGAGTTTCTACTCTTTTTAGCTCTCTTTTATCTTTTGCTTTAGCATCTATTTTATTTTATAAGTGTGGGCAATCCCGATCATGCGGTCTATCACTCACTTAGCATTCATGTTTCTCAGGCACGGTACCGAGCACTCGGTAAGAGACGCAATCTGAGACGTGTTCTTATCAAAGATATTTTCATATCAAAGACATTGGAACACTTGCCCTTTTGTACACTTTTATTTATTCTTGCTTTTGCTTATTTTTGCTGTTTTAATTTTTTTAAATCACTCAAGCCCTTTTTTTAGAATTGCATAAGTTGCACACCATCCCATCCCAAGGTTAGGTAGATGTAGGTTGAAAAAAGAAAGGTCTATCATTAGACGAGGCTCAAAGTGGTTTATGAAGAAAGGATTGTAAATTAGGAAGGTGAAAGGAGATATGATGTGGCTACAAGGGGTGCCTCAAATCATTGGTATACCTTGTGCTTAATTCGTCATGGATTTTTTATTATTATTTTTTTTTGTTTATTTAACGCAATATAATGAAATGATCATATATAAGGAAATAAATGCTCATTTTATTAAAAAGGGAAAAGGAAAAAAAACTACAAAATTAATCTAAAGGAAAAGAAAAGATGCCTATGCTAGACTTATTGGGGAAAGGAAAAAATGAAAAAGAAATAGAAAAAGAGGTCATGAAATCTTGTCGTTGAAGCTCGCCTCTGTCTTGTGTTGTTTGCTCCGACATCATCTAGTCTTCTCGCTAGCTAGAGGCAATGGGATCTTATTTGCCTCTATGAGATCTTGAATGAGGTTTTGAAAACCTGTAGCATTCATTAGTATTATGACCGCGCCTTCAATGGTACTTGCAATAGGAGTTTGGATTCTATCTCGAAGATCAATTTTCAGGTGTTGGATCCTCGGTAGGGCCAATAGGTTTGATTAATCCTCGATTATAGAGACGATCGAAAGCAGCATCGTAGGTCATTCCAATGGGTGTGAACTCTCGCCTGGGTTTCCTTTTATATCCTTGATTGTCCATGGCTAAGACACCATTATGGTCAAAGATACTAACATTATTACTAGAGTGGGCGTTTTCAGAAGAAGAAGGATTGCCGCTCTTCTTTCCTTTCCAGCCACCGTGGTTACTATTCTTAGTAGCTTTTTGCTTTGCGAGGTCATCTTCGATTTCAATTCCGATGTCATAAACGGCCTTGAAAGTATTCAAGTTGTGTTGATATTTTAAGTTCTTTGAATACTTTTCTTGGAGATTCTTGATAAACATCCTCACAGACTCCTTTTTGGTGGGGACCTCAATCATCTTGGCGGAAGTTTCCCTCCATTTATTAAAGAAAGAAGTAAAACCTTCATTCTCTTTTTGTCTTAGCATCTCAAGTTGTCTATGATCGGTTTCAACTTGAATATTGCACTTGTATCTATCAACGAAAGCGTTTGCTATCGATTCCCAGGTAGAGGTTTTCTCTTTGTCAAGGGAGAAGAACCATTGTTGGCAAACGGTTTCAAGAGATAGTGGGAACAGAGAGGGGAAAACCTTCTTATCGATACCCTTAATGTTCATTATAGTTTCGAAAGCTCTTAGATGAAAATAAGGGTTATCCGTTGCCTTGAATTTAGGGATGTCAGTGGCGTTGAACTTATGCGGAAGAAGTTCCTTGTCCAGCGAGACCCCTTGTGAACTCATGCCCTGAAATTTATAGTTGCTAGATAGCTTGCTCAAACTTTCTTGCATGAGGTTCATTTGTTGTTGCTTCACGGGATCATCGATCTTGAGTGTGAGTAGCTTCAGTGTCTCAGTCACGTTAGTCAATTGACTCCTAAGTTCATTAACTTCCTCTTGAGTTGCCATTATCTTTTTAGCCTTCCTCTTTTGACGAATCGGTTTATCGAAAAGTGAAACTTGAATAAAGAGGTTATCCTTGATTAATCGCCCTTCACTCCTCGACCAAGTACTGTGGATAAGGAATTTGGGGATATTCATTGTTGATTATTTGACTCAAACTTTATTCAACATGCAATGGATGGAGGAAGTGAAGAAAAATGGAATAGAATATGGAGGAAAAACGATGTAGATGGAGGGATATGAAGAATTAGGAATAGAATGTACCCCCCAACTCAAATGACGGAAAAGACCGACTCATGCATGAACCTAAGACATGGTCATGGTGTGAAAAGAGTATGTACGAAGTGTGTGCTAAGACTAGTAAGTGTAGGTGACATGTTAAGACTCGTGTCATGACAATGTGGCTAGACTATGTGACTAGACTCAAGCAAAGACTAAGTTAAGACCTCACGTATATGCATTAAACTGGATAGACTGTGGTATTTTAGTCATAACTTTTTATCTATGACTCTGATTTGGATGAAACCAACTCCAAATTAAATATAAAACTCGGGGCTACAGATCCATAGGTTGTAAGACTCTTAGTTCTTTCTAGAACTCCAGATATAACCAAAACAAGTTGGCGTTTGTGCAGTATACTGGAATAAAAATCTGGGTTGATTTAAAGGAACTATGACTCGATTTTATGTTTATTTATTAAAAAAAATTCCTTT
Organism: Chenopodium quinoa; assembly: GCF_001683475.1. Classification (NCBI taxonomy): domain Eukaryota; kingdom Viridiplantae; phylum Streptophyta; class Magnoliopsida; order Caryophyllales; family Amaranthaceae; genus Chenopodium; species Chenopodium quinoa. Next base: position 4,872,215 of record NW_018742204.1, on the reverse strand, counting down.
AGTAATTAATTAGTTTATTTAGTCTTAACACAAGTCAAACAAACGGTTAGGAAAAACACATAGAGTATGCACAACAAATAATGCACAATTAGTCAAGTAGGCACAATATGATGCAATGAGTTTGCAACCTAACCATGGCTCTAGTTCTCTAAAGTTCGGGATATGGTTTAGTCAATAGAGGGTCCATGGTTAATTGTCCGGATGCACCGCGCTGAAGCCTAACCGTGAAGGGTTGGCGCGAGTGGATGGGACACCGCGAGTTTTAGAAAAAACTCGCTTCCATGGTTTGGTGAATTCAACAATCTCGGATGTACCCTTTGTTGCACAGAGCGTTCAATCGGGTAGATGGAGCATGAATTCCCAGAGGGTTATGTCCATATGTAGAACACATATGGGTTTCAGAAAAGTGAGAAAAAATTCAATCAGGAAGTAGGATTGAGCAAACAATACGAAAAACCGGTCGAAATTAGAACGCATATTTCTGGCTCGCTATTGGGGGAAATTGGGGCCAGCAAACAGAGACTGGCACCAGCTTTTAGCTGTAGCGCCTGGCGCCAATGCTGGCGTCTGCCGCTACGGTTAAAATACTGGCGCCAATGCTCTGGCCCCTGACGCTACTTCCTACATGCCTCAGCAGCTTTCTGTGCTCGATAGAATTTTTCAGTTTCGCGCGGTGTTATTTCGGTTCTAGTTGTGAAAGATATTTCTCAAATTTCCTACGTGTAAAATCCTAAGTTTTTAACTCATTACGGATGGTCTTTCCAATGAGATATTTTTTATGCATATGACAATAATGTTAATCAAAATTACGCACATGAAATACTTAGAACGTTTCGAGTCTCATCCACTCATTCTAAATAATTGCCGAAACAAATTCAGGAATTAAAATAGAAATCCTCCCCAATGGAGTCGCCAAAAACTGTGGGGAATAAATTACAAGCTTTAACCTCGAGCTTGAACCCTACTGTGATCATACACTAAAGTACGGTGGCGTCCAAAAGGGAAGAAGATAGAGCAAAAGAGTCGCCAACAAGTTTTAGGAACTTGTAAACCATTCACAGGGTGAAGGTTACACCCCTTAACGATCCAAGAGATCGTCAACTCCATAAGGTCTTGAACCAAATAAGGGTTCGGGGATGAAGGTACAAATCCAACCTAAAAGAGATTGAACCTGCCCTAATAATAGGCCTCTACTTTATTCTGATCGTATTCATGTGCGCTTTTTAATTAACATACAATCAATAGAATTAACCCTAAACCTGTTTATCTATGTTGGTTGAATATTAATGCACAAATAAAACTATTATTGGCGATCACTTGAAATTATAATCACAAATAACCCTAAATATGATTATTAATTATCTCATTAAGCGTGATTACAAGTACAAATTCCCTTTAAACATGCAATAAAAGCTGTGATCAAGCAATAAACAATAAATATCAAGAAACATAATAAATAATCATAATAATAATTATAATCATCATAAATAAAATAATCATCCTCAAAATAATAATAATAATCATAATCATGATCATCATAAATTACAACAATTATAATCATAATCATGTTCATGTTAATATTAAAGCATAATAATAGCAAGATCCTAGGCATGATACTAACAAGATTAATAACAAACCCTAGCATGTCACTAAGCAATAAAAATCAAATCTTTAACCCTAACATGATACTAACAATCATAAATATTAGGAAGAAAATAGGAAGCATCGTAACAATCATATTTGATATTAAAATTACCCTAGACATGATACTAGGAATATCATAATAACAATATAAACATGATTTCGACATCATAACATCAATTAAAACCGTTAAAGTACTTACTTTGATGCCTCGTACCTCTTTCTAATAACAAAATACACGCGTTAGTAACTTCAAGGAAAATAATAATCAAAACAATTAAATTAAATAATTGAAATAGATATTTGGGACCAAACCCTCAGAAATTAAACCTTTCACGTCTAGGGCGAAGGCAACTTTGAACTTGGCTAGGTGTTTCTAGATCTTGTGAATGCGGAATTTTGTGTGAAAAAGAAAGTTTAGAAAAAGAGAGAGAGATGAAATAATCAAGAAAACTTGATGAGAATTGGTGAATGATTAAGAGAGAATTAGAGAATTAATGATTGCGAATGAAAACTGATTGTAGGTGAATATTCGTGAGAATTGGTGAATGAAAACGGAGTTTTTAATACGTTATTTATAGAGCAAATCAGCTAAAAAGATAAAATATCAAAACAGAGCCTGACGCACAAAAAACAGAGCTGGCGCAAACCCTTGCTAACTGGCGCCATGCACCAACACCAGCGCCAGGCGCCAATGGCTAGCGCTAGGCGCCAGGCCTGGTTCCAGGCGCCAATGCCTGGAGTTAGGCGCCAAGCCTGGTTTTAACGCGTTTTTGAAAATTAGATAAGTTTGTCGTACTGGAGGATAAAATTATATATTTTCTTCGAAAATGCTATTTGATTTTAATTAAAACTCTGAAAAGTCAACAAAAGTCAATTTATGAATGCTAATTGAATTAGGAATGAAAAGAACCTTCTAGAAGAGTCTAGAAGACTAAACCATTCCTAATTGCATTAGGAATGATAAATCATATTAGGCCCTCCCCTAGATCATTGAGCCGCATATAAAGCTCAAACCGGGCCCAGTTTAGTAAATTAGCCATAACTTCCTCAATATTCATCGGAATTGGGCTTATAATATATCGTTGGAAAGGTCTTGTCAAGCCCCATCCAACTACACTACTATTGGACCCATATCATGGACCAAACAAACTGGATTGACTGTTTTCTTAAAATAAGTTTTCAAAAACAGAGAGAAGAGAAAAGAAATTAAAACTATCCGCAACACTAGACTTTCCACACTTTCGCTTCATTCGATTATGATTCGACGTGAAAGGTACTCATCACCGGGTTTGGTTTTGGGGAGACACAAATGGGTGTCTACAGGTGGTAAGATGGGTTTGGTGGTGCGTGGGTTGTTTCCCTGGCTGGGTGGGTTTTGTTTAGCTAGGGTGGTTGTGTGAGGTTAGGGTCGTAGTTTGTTAGGTCTTGGGTGGTGGCGTGAGAAAGAAAGGCTGGTGTTTTGTAATACCCCGTATTTTCATTCGTATTTTCTAATTAATTAATTATGAATTATTTTATAAAAAGGGTATTTTAGTAAATTTATTATTTGAAGCCAAAACAATATTTGAATTTTGGCGCAAAAAATATTTCAAAATCTAATTATTATTTTGTATAAAATTTATTATCCATTTATCTTATTTAAAAAACCGGATTATTTATATATTTCGGTATTTAAATCAAAGCAAAATTATATTCTATTAATTATATTAAATGGCCGAAAATTTCCATTTATTTAGCTAGAAAATTCGGATTTTCTATGTATAGAAAATCTGATTTTCTTAGTAAATTATTGGTGAATAATTGATATTCAATTAATTACTTATTTAATTAATTATTCTATATTATTTACACAATTATTTTTATTCCTTAAACCGAGCAAAAATCTTCCTTTTATACTATTAAGGTAATCAGAAAATTTAAGCTATGGAAAGCTCAAGATTTTCGGCCCTCTTGTATTATTTTGGGGAGATTTATTTTGGTAAATTGTATTTTTAATTATCTCCCAAAATCTCTTATTTTCCTTAATTCTATTTTTCCATCTTCTTAATATTTGATCATCATATTTTCTTGCCTTTTATTCCTCTTGATTATTCCCCAAGTAATTCCAATTGTCATATTACTTTTCATGACTATACACCTTCCATATTTTTATTTTGCACAATCACCTTAATATCAAAACCTTCCATATTTCTTTCATTCACTTCTCAAAGTAATTCCATAAACCCTACTTTCCATAATTCTTCCCACATTCTCTTGCCATAATTCTTTCATGAGCTAGCCTATAAATTCCCCTCCATACCTCTCACATTCTTCACACCAATTCTCTACTTTTCTTCTCCTCTTTTTACACAAATCATCCCATTTATCTTTGAAGCCAATTTGCGAGCACTTCTGGTCAGTTTTTGGGGTATTGATGTTTCACATAAGAATGTTCCTCTCAAAAAATACTTGTGGTTATGCTCAAGAATCACCCAATTAGGAATTATGTCAAAGGAGTTACAGGCACTACAAGTTCTGCCTATTCTTTCCAATGCAAATCCAATTCTTTTCTTTTCCTTGGTTTCTTATCTTTTTTTCTTCTCTTCTCTTATTCTCTTATTATTATTATTATGGGGAGATTTATAAATTATTATTATGAGTAGTTTTAATTATATAAAATCATATTTTTAATGATGTTTATGAGAAATTAATTTAAATGGTTCATGTACATATAGTTGGGGGGTTTTAATTACTTGTTAACCTTATATTGATTAATGTTATATTTATTTGTAGGGTGTGTTCGATCAAGATTCTTGAGGTTCTTTTGGTGTGTTTTGCTAAGCAAGGATCAAGGTACGTTAGGTGGCTAGATACATTGAAAGTGATCGGTTTGAATTAGCATGTTTGAATGATTTTATGATGATTGAATTAAAGTATATTGAATTGGATTATGATTTATGAAATAAAAGTATGTTTAAATAATTAGTTTTAATAATTAAATTTGAGTATTGATTTTATATCATGTTTTGGATAATTAAAATTATTATCCATGTTTAAAAGGTTTGATTTTAAAAGCATGTGGAATTAATAAAAAGGTGTTTGAATTATTATTATTAAAAGTTAGAAGTATTGTATTTAAGGTGGATTTATTGAATTATTATTATTAAAGCTTTATAAGCATGTTAGTAATTCCACTATGCGGATTTGGTTTATTTGATAAGACTTTGGACTTTGTATGACCAAGTCTTTCTTCAAGAATAGTCTTGTAACATAAGGAAACTAGTTTGGGGGGTGTGCACACTTGGGTGAGGAATTGGTTTTAAAAGAATTATTGGATTTTAATGAGGAATTAGTTTTATTGAATTTGACTATTGATTATTATTATTAAAATTGGTTTTGGAATTATTGGTTTGATTATTGGAATGGATGGAATTGATTTCAAAAGCATGTTTGCTAATAAATTGAGTTTAAATTATCTTGCACTTAGCGTACTTAGCATATTTTGCTAACCCGTATTTCTTATTTTGTTTTGGTTCGCCCTGTTTACCGTAATGGTAAGGAGTGTTGACTAATTTCAGGTTGAGTCAATGATTGAGCATTTGGAGTCCCGAGAATGGTTTCACCTAGATTAAGAAATGTTGGTCTTTATGTTTATTTATGGTTTATTATTAATAAAAGAAGAGTATTGAAGTTTTCCGCTGCAAAGTATTAGTTTTGTTTAGCAAGTTTTGAGTATCCTTGCGTAATCACGCGACGGTAATACACCTGAGTCTATCTCTACGGTATAATTATACGTATTATACTGGTATTTTCGTAGAGGGAGATTTGGGGGTGTTACATGTTTGGCGTGAGAAATGGCGTGCGAAAGGAAGAAAGAGGAGAATTGGGCTTGGCTTATCTGGTTTTGTGAATGTGCTAGAAAGCAAGTGAGGAAAAGGGGGGAAAGAGGAGAGAAAATGAAATTAAAATAGTTTGTACTTGTATATACTTTCTACATAAGCTAATACAAGTAACGTATCAGCCAATTAATATTTTGTATCAGTCAACATTAAAGACATTAACAAAAAATACATATCAATCAACAAAAGGAGTATATAAGCTAACAACAAGAGTATATCAGCCAACAAAAAGAACATACAAGTCAATTAGCAAACAAAAGCAACAGGTAAGCCAATAAAATAAATATATCAGCCAACAAAATGAAACATATAAGCCAACAATTAAAACATACATATCAGCCAAAAAATAAATATATCAGCTAATTAAAGAAATATATAAACCAAATTATGTCCGATACCATCCAACAAAAGGAAAAAAAAAACAGCTAACAAAAGGAATATATTCGCCAACACAAAAAACCATATCAGCCAACACATGAAACATATAAGCCAACGAGTAAAATATATCAGCCAGCCGCAGCAAACAGTTCGTGCGTCTGTATGCATGCAATAGCTTCTCATAAATATATTATTAGTCAAACTAAAATTTATACGCATATGTGTGATATGTCTATTTTATATAGTATTTTACCCCCGTTCCTTGGTCATAATTGGTAGTGTTTTTTACTCTTTAGAGCCACTTTTATTACTAATTGGTGTTTTCTAGTGTTTTTGTAGTTTTGGCTGAGTTTTGTAGGAAATTGCACTTTTGGAGCATTTTCCTGGGATTTTATGGAGCGACTACGAGCATTGGAGGGCACGACCACTTTTCATAGCCCAGGGCCGGTTAAAATCATCGAGTCGATGATTAAGGGCTCGACATGTGAAATACCGAGCATTGGGCACCGAGTGATCAAGCCCTAAAGTGGAAATTCGGAATGGTCCAAGAAGTGAAGCCCAATCCAAGTCCAACCAATAGCCGGGCCCGATCGGGCAATCCTTAACTCGATCGGGTGGCTGGCCAGATTCAAAAGTCAAAGAAAAAGGCGAGCCCGATAGGGCGACCCTTCGCTCGATCAGGCGCTTGTTTCTGAGGGGATGTGTTCGGCGATTTACTTAGTTTTAATTAGGATTATAGAGGAGTTTTGTATAAGTACGTTTTAGTGTTTAGATTTAATACCTCTTCTCTTAGACTTTCTCTCTCTACTTAGCTTTATTTTTTCTCTCTCTACAACTCTATGCTTTTTTCTTGATTCAACTTGTTATTTCTGTTAATTTCGGTAACGATTTCTTCTTTATTAATTTCAGTAATTTTATTTCTTTTATTCATCATGTCTTCTTTAATTGCTTTGCTTAGTTTAGATTTAATTATGCGTGAGTAGTTTTCTTTCTAGGGTTTATGGGGATCCATAAATAATATGAAGGGGTAATTTATTGTTGTTTTTTTTTTTATCAATGTTTAATTAATTTCCTATTGATTGATTTAATGTTATGCAAGTAGATTTGCACAGATCTTTTATGTATGAGTTTAGCAATATTGATTCGAGATTCGAGAGATGATAATTGATATTTAGGCTTAGTTTCAATAGGCAGGTTAATTTATAAATGGTTAAGTCGAGATTCGAAAGATGAGATTTAATATCGGTAGATTAATTATGTGATTGTAATACGTAGCGAAAGCCCTTTATGATCTGATTAATTGATGCATTGATGATTGATTATTATGTTTTACCCTGCAATGTTGTTTATTGGTGAACCTATACCCTAGGTCTTTTATACATTGATTTTCTCTTTTTCTTATTCTTCCCTACTTTTACTCTCCGTAGTTTAGATTCCTTTCACTGCAATAATAATTTGTTACTTAATAATTTAGATTGCTTTAATTAATTAGGAATAGAAATACCATTTTCCCTATGGATTCGACCCTACTTCCCTATCTGCATTAGTTAGAGGATTTAGGAATTACTTTTGATTGGGTGATATGACTTTAGCCTGTCAAAATTTGATCGGGCCCGCCTTTTTCTTTGAGTTCTGAATCTGGCCAGCCGCCCGATCGAGCTAAGGATTGCCCGATCGGGCCCGGCTATTGGTTGGACTTGGATTGGGCTTCACTTCTTGGCCCATTCCGAATTTCCACTTTGGGGCTTGATCACTCGATGTCCAATGCTCGGTATTTCACATGTCGAGCCCTTAATCACCAGCTCGATGACTCTAACCGGCCCTGGGCTATGAAAAGTGGTCGGGCCCTCCAATGCTCTAGTCGCTCCATAAACCCCGAGAAAATGCTCCAAAAGTGCAATTTCCTACAAAATTCACCCAAAACTATGAAAACACTATAAAACACTAATTAGTAATAAAAGTGACTCTAAAGAGTTAAAAACACTACTCCCTCCGTTTTTAAATACTTGCTCCATTTCTATTTTTTGCACTATTCATTTATTATACTTTGACTAATATTTGTGATTCATACATAAGAAAAAAATATAGTCTTATGGGTACTTGTTGGAATCATCTCAATGAATAGATTATTAATTTTCAATTGTTAGAATTTATACTTATTGATAATTAAAGATATTAGTGATCAAAAATTAGCATCAACATGCGTGTACAAGAGAAATGAAGCAAGTATTTAAAAACGGAGGGAGTACCAATTATGACCAAAAGACGGGGGTAAAATACTATATAAAATAGATATATCAATGTGTCATAGCCAAATGGATCACTTATTATAACGGAAGAAATAGTGTTAAGTATTAATGGAAGATTAATTGGAAGGAAGTATGATGGCCGTTTATATCTTGGTGGGTAGGCCCAAAGTGAGTCCGGCTCACCCAAGACAATAAATATGTCATATATTTCAAAATTGTTTGATTTGATTATTGATTTACCTTCACATAAACAACGGAGTATTATGCTTCTAAATCAGTTGATATACTTTTGTGTACTTGTTCATAGAGTGCAAGATCCAAAAATATATTGTACTTGTCCGTAGCAGAGTTGGAGACAAGATAATTCCTAAACTTTTGGCATTTGGGCAATATTATTAGAAAAACAAAGCTTTATCAAAGATTTAAAATGATTCAATTAGTCATAATTTTGACGGTCCAAACCAAGACATTAGAATCCCAAGAAGCTAGTAGAGTAGTAGCTATATACACGGTATCTTTTGGTTAAAATAAATAATAATTGATAGACAATGTTGAGACATTGTTACCATCTTCCGCTATACATGATCATTGTGCTACAAAAAAAAAGATGCAAATTAAAAAAAAGTTGATTGTCGATGATGATTAACATAATGCATAAAATCACACCTTCTACATAAATCTTAACGTTGGTGATCAAATGGGGATCCTACACATTCCTTTGTTTAAGCTAAACATGGACAACTTGTCTATTCTTCATTTCCCTACCTGCCGGTTTTATACGTTATTGAGCAACGAAATGTTCGAGATTTGAGAGGTTAAATTAGAGGTGTCGATTTGAATATTCGGGTTTATTTTGGTTCAAGTTAAGTCAAGTCTCAAGTCATGTCCACGTTAGGTCAGGTTGGGTCAATACAGTCTCCCGATCGAGTTTAAGTTCGGGTGGGATCTAGTTTGGATTGGGTTATGTCAAGTCTATTTTGCTTTCGAGTGCAAGTCGGTTCTGTTTAAAGTCAATTTTTAATTGGATAATATTTCGGGTTTGTGTTTTGTTGTGTTGGGTTTGAGCGAGTTTATAGCGGATAAATCTATGTACGAGTCATATTTTACCGTATAATAATCTGGTTAATTGGACAAACATCAATTTTAGGTCAATTTCAGGGGTTAAATTTGGGTTGGCTTAATATCGAACCCTATCAAATAAGACATGTATTATAATTATGCTTTCGATGATTTGACCAATAGTTATTAGCATGTTATTAAACCAAAACTGAACTTATATATATATATATATATATATATATATATATATATATATATATATATATATATATATATATATATATATATATATATATATATATATATATATATATATATATATATAAGTATTGTTCTTCAAAAAAAAAAAATGGATTGACAAAGTTAAATTATATTTGTTTAAACCATTGAAACTAAATTAAACTTCCAAGTTGAATAGAAATAGATCCAGTAAACACTTAAATTACATATTGGGTCAAAGAAGTCGGGTGAATAAATGGGTTGTGTCAGGTTATAAATAATTCTAGATTTCAATCGGGTAAGGTGCTAGTTTGGGATTAAATTATTGGTGGGTCGGGTTAAATCATCAGGTAATATCAAGTTAGGTGCATGTTTGAGTATAGGTCATAGAGTATCATGTCAAATCAGTTATTGGTTAATATCAAGTTAGGTTCAAGTCAGGTTTCGAACCACTCATATCATCCATTGTTTAGTATAGTTCGAGTTCGGATCTTGTCGGTTCAGGTCAATTTTTTTAGTCTGGTCAATTTTTAACACCTTAGTTTAATTTATGGATGATGACTAATGATTAGGTTTGTCAATCGGGTCGGGGTTGGGTCGGGTCACAGGTCATTTCGGGTCAAGTTACTTTGGTTCACGGGTCGAGAAATGCTTAACCCTAACCCAAAGTTTCGATTTAGGTCAACTCAACGGGTTTAGAGATTTTTTTTTTAATTTAATTTATTTTTGGCTAATGTTTAAAAATTTATGATTTTTCAAGTTTACTTTGTTTTGTTTTCAATTTTTAATCGAAATTCTAAGCAATATGACACTATTATTTTTATCCAATAATAGGGGTGTCCGTTCAGTTTTCAGTTTGGATTTAGCCCAAATCCGATCCAATTCGAAATATAATTCGATTTTCAATTTTTTAATCTGATCCGATCCGATCTGAATTTCTCTCTCAATCCAATCCGAATTTAAATTTGGTTATTTGGATCCGAATCGAAAATCCAAATTGTAATACAATATTTTTTTAGTGCTTAATACAATTAAAAAAATAAAGCTTTAATATAGTTACAAGTCTTCAAAATCATTATTAAAATAAATAGTTCAACATCAAGTCATTAATTAATTAATACAAAGTCTCCCTTTATATATTTTATGTAGTAGTAAGTATTTGAGCTAAACTTCAAAAATTAAAAAATACATATTTATACAAGCTTAATTTTACAATTCGGTTTTCGGTTTGGATTGGATCCAATTATGGTCAATCCGATCCGAATTTTTAAAAAACTTCAATCCGATCCGATCCAATAATTCGGTTTGAATTGGATTGAATTTTGGTTTTAATCCGAACAATAGGCACCCATATCCATTAAATGCCTACTACATAATTTAAATCGTCACCAAAGCACATGAATTCCTAACTAATAAAAAATCCCTACCTTATAAAAAATGCACGATTGATCTTATGAATAGTATGCTGCCAATTATACCATTCAAAATGTGTACTTGTATTTGCATGTGTGCTCTCATTAATATGTTCTCCCTCCGGTTTGATACTTGCTCTATTTCTCCATGCGTACAGTTTTAGGAGAAATTGGAGAATGTAATAAAATATGGAGATAGTAAGGTAGGTGGAAGAATAAAAAATTGTAAAAAGCAAAAGTAGTGGTGAGAATTGAAGGAGAGTAGAGAACATGAAATTAATAAAATATGATAAATGGTGGGTCCATTAGGTGAGAGAAAGTAATTAAATATTGTAAAAAATTTCCGAATAAGGAAATGAAGCAAGTATTTAAAAACGACGAAAAAGGAAAGTAGAGCAAGTATTTAAAAACAGAGGGAGTAAAGTTTTTTTACGTTTGTTAATGTTATTTAGAATATATAGTGTGCAACATTTATACACCCCTGAAATATTTGTTTACATATTTTACCTCATTAATATAGCCAACAACTAAAAAAGCTCCATAAACAAGGCTAGCTATGGCGCGATGTTAGCCACCCTAGTTAGGGTTGTACACAGTTTGGTCAGCCGTAACCAAACTAAACCAAACCATATTTAAGCAGTTTGGTTTGGTTTACGGTTTATAAAAATATGGTTTGGTTTCAAATTTTTTTGTAAATACAGTATATAGTTTAGTTTGATTTTTCAAAATTTATAAACCAAAACAAACCGTAAACCAATAAACCGTATTTTAATATTTATATAATTTTTGAATAAATAAATATAATTATTATATATTAAAAAAATTTAAAAATAATAATAATTGTTGTTTTTATTGTAAATTTGTAATACAATTTAATCCGTTGGGCTAATTATTTAACTTTATTATAAGTTAATGTAGTATTATATAGAATGTTTGTCTCAACATCAACCGCAAACCAAACCGCTCCAAACCGTATTATTACGGTTTGGTTTGGTCAGGTTTCAATACTATTATGGTTTGGTTTGAAAAAATTGACTAAACTGTATTTTACGGTTTGGTTTTGTTTGAACTCAAACCGCACCAAACTAGACCATGTTCACCCCTATCACCCTTGTGATGATAATAAAATAATAAATAAAAAAACCCTTTAAACATTACAAAATTAGTGGAAGAGGTCAGGCCTACGTGGCATGACGGTGATGTGGGTTATGTAGATGCTATTGGCGTGGGTCGATAATTGGTGTAGAAGGTTGTTGGTGTGGATCTAAGCAAAAGTTATATGAGATAGAGGAATGTATGTCTGATAAGTGACTTTTATGTCACTTCTAGGGTGTTTATTGAGTCATTTTCCGGCTTGTTTTCCAATAATTTAGCTCATTTTGTTCTTTATTTCTATTATTTGCTTATTCTCATCTCTTATCTTTATTTTATGTATTTTAGTAGTTTTTAATAGTTTTTAGCTTATTTTCTTTATTTATTTAATTTCTCTTATTTTCTATGTTTATATTTTAAGTTTTTATAAGTTCCTAGTTTCTCACATTTTCTTATTTGTTTTAATTTAGTCATTTATTTTGTTTTACTAATTTTATTTTATTTTTACTTCGTTTTATTTTATTATATTTTGTTCTATCCTCGTGTCGGTTTTTGGTTGTAGGTGTGTTCCGGTTACTTAGTTCTATTTTATTTTAATTTGATGAGTGACATTTATGTCACTCTTAGGGAGTAGTTTTAGAGTCATTTTCGTGTTTATTTTCCCTTATTTTCCCTTTTATTCTCTTATTTTCTTTTTAATAAAGTTTCTAGTTTATTTCTTAGTTTTAGTATGTTTTAATTTAATTTCTTTATTTAATTAGTTTCTAGTTTATTTTCATATTTTATTTGCTTTCGATTTATTTTATTTCGTTCCTTTTCTTTGTTACTTTCATAGTTTTAATTAGTTTTAAGTTTATTTTATTTACTTGTATAGTTTTATGTCTTTGTTAGTTTTAGTTTTATTTCTCTTATTTCTATTTTAGTTTTATTTATTTATTTTTATTAGTTTAGTGTTACTTCTCTTTTTCTATTTTATTTTATTTATTTCCTTTTTATTTATTTTATTTTATTTGTCTCGGTTTCACACTTTTGTCCTCGGGTTTGTTTGTGTGTAGGCTCGAGTTCAAGGTCCAAGTCAAATCTTTTCAATTGCCAACACCACCGCAACAACCAATTCCCCTGCTCCCTCACTTCACACAACAACAACAACCACCCAAATCACCACCAACACCCCGCAACTCCAATCAACCACCACGCAGCCACCCAAACCACCTGAACCACCAATCACCCCCCGTAACAACCACCAGCCCTTCACCCACAATCGACCACCAAACTCCAACCCAATTACTCACCAATTAAGCCACACAACTCACAGCAACACAAACTCACAGAGCAGCCAATTCGCGGCCGCGCAGCCCTATCAGAAAGCGCACAAATTGGAGTCCAAAATCAGAGTTGAGGCAGTAGCTTTGCGCGACCTGTGCGCGACTTCTGTGCGGTCGCGCAATTGTGGGTCAATCACGAGCTTTTCACGTGATTTTAATGAAAATCGGACGACCGCAATTTAGTTTTGCTTGATGAAGATTTTTGATGAAGGGTGAGGATGCATGCGGCTTCTGAGTAATGGAATGGAGGATGAGAATCAGAGCAACCACGAGGAAGGGGAGTTTGGGGGTCTGATGATTCGTGGGTTTGGGTGGGAATTTTAGGGGGTTTTGGGGTTTTCTTTTTCCTTTTCATTTTCTTTTATTTTATTTTATTGTAGTTTTGTTTTTTTTTTTGGTTTTTAGTTTAGTTATTTTAATTGTTTTATTTAGTTTTATTTATTTTTATTTATTTTTATTTATTTTTATTTAACTTGTATTATAAATACCCCTTTGGGGTTATTTTCTCAAGAAACTTTCAATCAACATTTTTATTTGAGATAGATTAGATTAATTTAGCCTAATATATTTTCTCTCTCTTAGGGTTAGATTAGGATTTTCTCTCTCTAGTTTTGGAGTAGTGTAGAGAGAAAGTTTGGATTTCCATGGAGTTTTTGAGAGATTGAAGAAGCAACTTTGTGGAACTTCTTCTCATCTATTCAATTAGCATCTTCTAACTTTCTCTCATCTTTATTTCTTTGCTTAATTATTAGTTTTTTCTTTTTGTTTGTTGATTTGAGTAGATTAATTAGTTTGTTTGTTTAATCTTGTTTTTATTCTTATTTTACCTTGTTTTTCCATGTCTTTCTTCATTATGTTAGCTTAGGTCTTGTTCTAGGGAATTGGATGAAGGTTATATTAATGAATTGAATGATTGATTGTGATTAGTATGACATTGTTTCTTGATTATTGTGTATGGGTGATGCTTTTATGGATTAGAATCTTTCTAGCTAATCGATTCTATGCTCTTAATTGTGCTTTCAATCAATTGTGCGAGAGTGAGTTGGTTGAGAGCCTTAAATTCTTCCATACCTTTGCTAGGCTAGTTGCACGAGATTGAATTAGTTTAGTAGGATAATTAACATGCTTAATTGTGCGAGAGTGAGTTAAATGTGTTGATGTTCCTAATCGAGGTCATTTTCATCTATTTGTATGATGTTGTTTAATATATTGATGTGATTGGATTCCACTTTCCCTAGTTTTAGTTAATTGCTCTTAGTAGTGTTTGGTTTAATCTCTCTCTATCGCACAACCTTTCCCACTAGTCTAATTTGCACAAATTGATACACTTAGTCCTTTTGGGTTTGACCCTTTACTTACCACTAACTAGTTTAGTGTAAGTTTAGGTAATATAAATTTCTAATTTACTTAGGGTTAGTAGTCCCAACGACCTACTTCTACCTACGATCAAATTTTGGCGCCGTTGCCGGGGAAGCGGCTTGTTTAGCGTCTATTTTTGCTATTGTTAGAGTCATTTTATTTGCTTTCCTTTCTTTTATTTTGCTTGTTTTATCCTACTTGTCATTGCTAATCGTGTGCTTAGCTTTGTTGTATTCAAAGTGAGATATGGCAAGACAAGAGGATGACCTTCTTTTTAGGGAGTTTGGAAACCCGGAAATCTATGAGCTCACGAGTGGTATACTTCTCCCGACCACCGAGACTAATTTCACAATCCATCCACAATATGCTAGGATGGTGCAAATTGAGCAATTTTTCGGAGGCGTAAGTGAAGACCCCATTGAGCATTTGGACCGATTCCTTGAGTTGTGTGCAATGATGCAAACAAATGAAGTGAGCCAAGATTACATTCGTATGTATCTCTTTCGGCAATCTCTCATCGGAAGAGCAAAGAAATGGCTCAAGCTTTTGAAGCCCAACTCTCTCACCACATGGAAGGAAGTTGCAAAGGCCTTTCTCAAGAGGTTTATCTCCGATGAGAAAACCGCAAAAATGAGGAGGAAGATAGCTTCCTTTGAGAAGGAACCGGATGAAACTCTTGGGGAAGCATGGGAAAGGTTTAAGGATTTGATTAGAGCATGTCCTCATCATGAATTCAACCGTAATTTTCTCATGAGATTATTTTAAGATAGCTTGGAGCCAATATCAAGGACCAATCTAGATGTGGGTGCCGGTGGCCAATTGATTAAGATCCCTCAAAGCCAAGTTGAAGCTACAATTAAAGAAGTGGCTACTAGCTATTCTTGGGGAGGCCAAAGAAGGTCCCAAGGGAAGCAAGGAGATCTTTATGAGTTGGATAAAGTCGGCCAACTTAATCACATATTTGAGCTCTTGAATGAAGGTCTTTCCAAGTTGAACTCAAGTGTTGGTTTGTGTTCAAAACCTTCACAAATCATTGATTTCTCATGTGCTCGTTGTGGTGGGACAGATCATGATGCATCCTATTGTAGAGAGTTCAATCTCAAGCATGGTGAAGTTTTAACTTTGAGGGAAAAGAGTTTGTAACCCAAGCTCAATCCCAACAACTTCAACAACCTCCAAGGCAAGAAAACTCCTACCCTCAAGATGGACCTC
Source organism: Chenopodium quinoa (assembly GCF_001683475.1). Lineage (NCBI taxonomy): Eukaryota > Viridiplantae > Streptophyta > Magnoliopsida > Caryophyllales > Amaranthaceae > Chenopodium > Chenopodium quinoa. The sequence goes on along the minus strand of NW_018742204.1, from coordinate 4,856,388 downwards.
TCTTCAATCCACCAACCCAAAACTTTTCCTACCTTTCCAACCAAGTAGAGAACTCTCAAGATCAAAATCATGACCTATGTCCTCAAGCGTATGAAGAAAAATCCCCACCCGACCACACACAAACCCAAATTCTTCAACAACGTCAAACTATTACTCCACAATTCCAAGAAATCAGATCTTACAATGAAGTTGTTGATTCCCAACTAGCCAAAACTTCTTTTCTCCATTTAACCACAAAACTCCCCTTATAATCATCTACTAACCCTTCACATACTTATCAACCAAAAACTTGCAAGGAGGACAAGGTTGTAGATGATGTGGTTGAGAAGAAGGTTCAAGAACAAAATGAGGAGCCATTTGATTTTAGTGAACCAAACAAGTTTGAAGGCCCGATTCCCTTTCCTTGTAGGCTAGTTGAGAATGTCGTTTTGAAGAGCCCTATGGCGTGAGCGTATGTAGAGTTGATGTGGTCGATGATGTGATGGCTAATGAGATCTTACCTCCACGTGATGATAAGGTGACAATGAGGTATGATGACTTCCTTGAAGTTCCCGCTTGGTTTGAAGGCTCTCTTGAGGAAGGTGAGGTTTCCCTTCCTAATATTGAGGATTCCAAGCTCGATCCCTCTTTTAGAAGGAAAAGAAAGAAGAGTGAAAAAAGAATAAGAATCAACAAGAAGAAGAGAAAGAGAAAAGATGAGCCACCATTGGCTCTTGATTCATTCCCTCCTTTTCCTTGTGGTGATGTGAGACCTCAAGGAATTCTAGTTTTCAAGTTTGGGGGCATCTACGATTTAATCCTCAAGTTGATGAGGGTGATGTTCTTTAACCCACCTTGAAAGAGGTGAAGGGTCAAGCTAGAGACCATAAACAAGCGCTTCCCGGGAGGCAACCCGGAGGTTTTCTAACCCTTTTCTCCCCCTCCTTTCTTTTTCTTTTTTCTTTATTTCTTTGTTCTCTTTTAATGTTTTCTTTTGTTTCTTATCTTGCCTTGTAGGTTTCTTTTTGGAAGTTTGGAGCGGAGTGACATTTGGTGAACTCTATTTTATGCTCCTTAATTATTTTAAGCTAACCTCCCGGTGAGACCTTTCTTATTTTTACTCTTTTACTCTTTCTTTGAGTGCTTAGTTTAGGACTAGCTTAGGGGATGGTATAAGTTTGAAAATTATGATAAAACACGCATTAATAAGTCTAATTAATGTTTGTTTATTCTTCATATATCCATAACCCTTAAGGTTATGTTTATCATTCCTAAAAAAGAAATACATTTGTTGTATATCATCTTTGGATAGTAATACTTTATTTGAATTATCTAACAAATGAGAAAAAAATTTAATGTTTGTTTTGAAATAATTTAAGAATATTCAAATTATATTTTTGTTTTTAGGGATATATCATTTGTATCATAATGACAATATGATGACAGTTGAAATTTTGCATTATTAATCAATACTACTTAGATTTTTTTTTCTAACCCTAACTAAACCAATTTACTACCTCTGCTTCACATTATTACTCACTCCGTTTTTAAATACCTGCTCCACTTTTCTTTTTCGGCCGTTTTTTAATACTTGTTCCATTTCTTTTTTTGGAAATCTTTTATAATATTTAGGGTATGTTCACATTTACTTAATTTCAGTTCAGTTCAGCTCCAATCAGTCCAGTTCAGTTTAGTCCAGTTCAGCTCTAATCAGTTCAGTTCAGCTCTTAATTTCTCTCTCTCATAAAATATTCATTTCAACTTAGTTCAGTTTAGTTTAGTTTAGTTCAGTTCAGCTCAACTCTAATCTACTCAATTCAGCTATGTTCAGTAAATGTGAACAAGCCCTTAATTTATTTTTCTCACCTAGTGGACCCAACATAAATCATATTTTATTAATTTCATATTCTCTCTCTTACAATTCTTTCAACTACTTTTTCTTTTTACAATTTTTTGTTCTTCCTTCTACCCCACTACCTCCATATTTTATTACTTTCACCAATTTCTCTTAAAACTCCGCGCATGGAGAAATGGAGCAAGTATTTAAAAACAGAGGGAGTAGCAACGATTAGACCACATTTCCTAATCAGACGTTATGTCAAATAATTGCAAATAATATGAAAAGAAGGTAATATAAAGAATAACGATATATTGATTCACACCACCACTAATGGAAAAAATGCTATTAGCAACTGACAAAAATTGGCTTTTAGCAGTTGGCGCGTAGGGCTGCTATTGCGGGGGCTACAAATAAGAATATTTTTTGCAACTGACATTTGTTCGCTGCTAATAGCATTTATTCGCAACTGGCGTAGGAGTAGGCCAGTTGCTAATAGTGTTTATTAACAGTTGGCGTAATATAATGCCAACTGCTAATAGTGTTTATTTGCAGCTGGCGTAGTACTAGGCCAGCTGCTATATTCTTTTTTAGTTAAATAAAAAAAACTATTTTCAGCTGGCTAAGGACTACACCAGCTACAAATAGTCATTTTTTGAATAAAAAAAATTGCAATTTTTCCAAATTGATACATAAACTACATTATATACTATTGTAACAAAATTTATGTTATTTTTGAAGTAAACATTAATTACAAATTATAAAATATGATTCCCTAAAAAAAATTTAAAAAAAATATGCAAGGCTTCTAAAGAAACACAATAACAAAAGCGTCCCGAAACAATGAAATTTATGAGCAGTAGAGATAAGAGGGCTGTTTCGGGTGATTTTTGGATTTACTCGGACACTGGTCACGTTCTTTAGGCAATAGAGACTTGGACACCTACAAAATTAACAAATATTCCTTTACCGGAATATTCGCCTCCGATGATTAAGTTAGTGATCTGAAACGGAAAGGCTAGAAGGAGAAAGTAGAGAGAAGTTGGAGCTATTTATTGCTCTTTTTAATGTAATGTCACAACCCACCCCTCCCATCATAAATGATTTGGGTATTTATAAGGGTGGGAGTTTGTGCCCCATTAGGGTTTGTACCCCAAATTTACTTGACCTGATTGGCTGCACAATCAGGTGGTGCCACGTGCAGGATGGGGGCACCGCTTTGCGGCTTTGAACAGTATTTCTCGGGATTTGGGCTCTGATGTAAGAAAGGCCCTTTTCTCTTATCTCAGGTGCTCTTTTTGAGCATTAGACATGTGTCATCTTCCCATATGGACACGTGTTGCCCTTTGGTTCAGCCACGTGTCACTATGGGATTGGACCACGTGTAAGGGGTATTTTTACTCTAAACATTTGCCCCTTAGAGGGGGTGGCTCGTATGCTACATGCCGCCTCCTCTGATCTTCTACTCATCTTGATGCGTCCGAGTACATGGAGATTTGGCGTGTAGCTAAGAAGGCGAATAAACATGTCCTCTTCTTCAAGGTTGGCCGCCTTGGGCTGGATGACTTGTCTTGTCCGCCTGAAGCTCTTCTAGGGGACGTTTGAGTCTGAGAGTTAGGCGGACGAAACATGCCACCGAAATTTTCGGAGGAGAGCTTGGACGCCCGGATTTTCAGGATGAAAACTTCAATTCCGTTCACTTGGTCGTATATTTGGATGCACCGTTACTCGTCCGTCTCTTTCTCCATCCAAATTAATTGAACCATCTTTTTAACTTTTTGAATTCTAAGTTAACTTTTTCAAAAAATAACCGTTCGGATTCCTGGGCGGGAAACATGAATTTACCATTTTGCCCCCATAAATTCGGCCTATAAATAGAAGAGGTTTAACCTCATTTTAGCACTTTAGCATCTTGAGAATTCTAGAGAGAAGTCAGAGCTTTTTAGAGAGAGAGAGAGTGATTTTTCCCCTAATCTTCGAGAGCTCCGCCGTGTAATTGAGTTTTCTGGACATATTTTTTTAGTGTTTTTTGGTCAGCCTTCAAGACTTTCAAGAACTTTTCAAGTTTTCTACACACATAGAGGTAGCCCATCTGTTTTCTCTTCCTTCTCCTTTACTTGTATTATATTTTCTTTGTTTTTAAATCTGGCTCAACACTCGGCTTTGTCCGTTTCTCCTCATGAGGCCGTCCGTTCGCCTGGGACAGAGGAGTCAAGAGTGGACGGAGACTAATTGTTTCCTTTATGAAGTGGTCCATTTTTTTGTGCGTACCAACTTACTTCCACCTATTCTTCTTTGTCCCTACAGTCGAACATGGCAAAGACGATGCAAACGCGCAAACGTCACGCGACCAGAAACCTAGACGGCAGTCTGGTTAATCCTAGGGTCCCTTATGACCCAAATAGTACAGACATAGAGACTGGGTCTACTACCCATACAACCACTTCCACGGTACTCATCACTCGATCGTGGAAGTAACTTCTTCTTTTGAAGAGCGCCAACGAATACAAGGCGTTTCTTTTGCTGCGGGAGCGTCCGGTCTAACCCCGTAACTTAGGTCCCCATAATATGCCAACTCGGTCATGGATTCGGTCGAGTTGCTATCTCGAGAGAAACCTCCTTCCCTTTCTCGGGCAGACGCTGCTGGTCCGTTCGTGTTAGTTCCTGCACAACCCCATCTCCAACATAGCAGGTCGAACAGGCCAAGGGTTAGGATATCCATTAATGAATTGTCCGACCTGCCTCCTCGCAGTGGCCCTTCTTCTAGAAATAGGGAGGCCACTACCAAGGACAAAGGCAAAGGCCCCTTAGTGCCTGAAGAGTTTCCCTCAGCTAGGGGCAGCTATGGCTCTAGGAGCCGAAGCTCGGCCGAGGCAGCAGATTTGGACAGAGTGCTGTCCTCTGAATTTGGAACTGCCCCTCGCCAAGAGGACGATGAGGCATAAAATGAGGCCGAGGGTGAGGTGGTCGAAGGTGAGGCGGTGGTCGAAGGTGAGGCGGTGGTCGAAGGTGAGGCGGCGGCCGAAGAGGACGTCGCCAATATTGACAATTTTAAGGACCCGTACGCCTGTAAGGTGGGTAACACGGCCTTGGGATACCTTCATGATGGGTCCGAGGAGTACAAGGCATTCCTCTTCCTTGGGGAGGAATTTGAACTGGTGGGGCCAAAGAAGTCTCATTCTATGGTCGCCTGGGAGGACGAGCAGTCGCGCAGCAAAGCTTTTAGCGTCTATAGGGCCACCCTAGACATTGGACTCCGCTTCCCCCTTCACCCCTTCATCTGCACAGTCCTGGACGAATACAACATTTCTCTCTTCCAGATGATGCTGAACAGCTAGTTGAATGTTTTTGTGTACTTGGTGACGTGCATCCACAAGGGCTTCAAGCCAGACTTTTCGGTTTTCTGCGAGATACACTCCAAGACTAAGCTGGAGAAGCACATGGACGGCTGGTTCATCCTTAGCACCACTAAGGATTAGATGGTAGTGGTTGACGAAGTCTCCAAGTGGCGAGACTGGAAGAACCGTTTCTACCGCATCAAGACTAAGGACGTTGAGTTCAATTTGCGAATGAATCGGTTTAACTCCAAACCGATCCAGCTTGGACGAGGGGACCACAAACCGTACAAGCCACCCGTCCATCCAAGCCAGGAACACAACCTTGACTACTTTAGAGTCAAGAAGGTGAAGAGGGACGGAAAAATGGTGGTCGTGCCAAAGAACTGGATTATTTCATCCAGTTAGCTTTTGGAACCAACATTCATGTCGGCCTACAACCTGTACAAGAATTTTCCCTAAGGTGGGAAGCTTAGATTTTCCTTGTACGCATATTGTTTTTCCTTTGAAAATTTTCTAACTATTTTATTCTTCTTTTTTGCAGCGAACGCGTACGCCATATTGGACAAGGAGCAAAAGGGGGAGGTGGACATGTCGGAAATCGACTTGGCCAGATACAAGGCTCGTGAAAAGATGTACGAGCAAACCAAGGAGATACATATTTCTTTCTCAGAATCTTTCGTCCGTTTTGATAGGTGTGGAGGAGACTCCTTCTCTTTTTCACGTGGACAACTCTTTACGTCCGTGTTGGTATGTTGGGAGGAGGCTCCTTCCTGATTCCACACGAACGCTGGTACATTGCTTCATTTCTGTTTCACTAACTTTTACTTGTTCTTTTCAGCTGACCACTCCCATCCCCAGGTCTAAGCAAAAACAGTCGTGCACAGCTGCTAAGGATGGGAAGGCGTCCAAGCAAAGGAAGATGGTTGCCCCCAAGACCTCTTCCATATCAGCGGCAAAGGCTACGTTGCAGGCTGCTTCAATTCTAAGTAGTCTCAAGGAGAGCCAAACTGGCTGGGTGATAGCAGGGTCTCCAAGTATGTGGATCCGGCCGCTAGGCCGTTCCATGATGAGTCCGTGAAGACGGACAACGGGATTAAGTAGTCGACCCCGGCAAAACCGATCAGCCCCTTCTCGACTTCGCATGTCGAGAGAGTTAAAAACTCTTATTAGTAGGAGGCCTCTCAGTCGGTTGGTGATTAACTCGGCCGCACCGGTGAGGAGGGTGATGAACCTATGCCGCCTCCTCCATTCACCTTCAACACTCTTTCTCCTCCGAGCTTATCGGACGGTTAGTTTAAAGCACCTTTTACACAATTTTACTCGTTTTGGTACAAGTCCTTTTGCTCGATCTAACACCCTTTTGCGGTCGTATGCAGATATTGCGGAGGAGATTAACATGAAGCTGCCCGACCAATCTCTTACTAGCGCGGGCAGGAAGGCTATGCGAGAAGCTAGGGCCAGGGCTGTCCCCCCAGCGCAACGAGACAAGTTACAGGGGATCCATAAGGGCTTCCTTGGCCCTATGATTTACTGCAACGCCGAGGTAACATTTTACAACCCTTTCCAATTTCATACTAAGAGTATTTTCCTTATTGTTTTGCTAACTTGTTTAGTCCTGTACGCAGCTCTTCCTCTGGCTTAACGCCTTCCTCGAATAGAAGGATAAAGAAAATGAGAGGCTGAAGAGGGCTTGGAATGAGGTTCAGAAGGTTGAAGACGCCGCCACTGGGACGTTTGCGATCCAATGAATCAACCTAGAAACCCAGATCACCGCGTTGTCCGACAAGGCTGTGCGGCAGACTGAAGACCTAGTCAAACTAGGTAAGGCTCTTGAACAAGAGTCTTTGGCTAGGGAGACCATGAGGTAGGAAAGGGATGCGGCCATCCTGGATGGCTAACGCTGGAAGGAGGGCTTTGAGGCCTCTAAGAACCTGAAGGGGGATGTGGCCCTTGCTCAGCAAAATCTTAAGGTGGCCTTAGATGAGGCGGACGCTCTTAGGGCCGTGGTGGAAACTTTAAAGAAGTCGGTTTTGGACTTATCATAACAGATGAAAGCACCTCGGCCGCCCAGTGCCGATAAGGTCATCTGCATAGAGCACAGCGCTGAAGAGAGGCTAAAAAGCCATTCCTTTGATGCTTTTGAACAGATGGTAGACGCAGGCGACGCCGCCTACTACCAAGAGCGCTTTACCAAGCGCCTTGAGTACGTCTGCCTCAAAGAAGAGGCTAATAAGGCTAGGCAACCTTCTCCTGAACTGATTGTTACCTCTCCCGAGTCTGGAGAGGACGAAGAGGAAGAGGAAGAGGCAGACGGCGGCGGGGAGAATCCAAAAGAAGAGACGTCCACCCTCGCCTCGGCCAATGAGAAGGAATCGGCCGTGGAGGAGCCTGCCAAGGATGACAATCCGGCTACATAGAGCTTAGGTCCTCCAATAGCAGCTGCCAAGCTTTAAACTTCTTATTCTCAGCACTTAGTTTATTTTTCTTTCTATTTGAACAATTCTTTTTTTATTTGGTGTCGCTTGTTTTGAGCGGCTTTGTAAGATATTTTACCGCCTTCTGAGCAGCTTTATTTTTAATGTTAATTTTGTCGGCTTCTGAGCGGTTTTTTATATTTGTTCAATACTTAGAAAATTTTTGTGGCGATTTTTAACGCTTTATTTCTTTTGTACGAACCTGGGGGTATGCCCCTTTATTTGTCGTTCGCCTAGTCCATACTCTGAGTGGTTTGATTGACTTGGTAGTTCTTATACCTTAAAGGGTATGACAACTAGCAAGTTAATCAAATCATAGTAATGATTGCCCTCGGACTAGGTGAAGCGCCAAATCAACAGCTTATGCGTCTGATTGATTAGCTTTATGTGAGCCGTTCGTTGAAACTATCGATCGGACGTACTCAAAAAATTTCAAGTAATATCTCAACTTGGAAATTTCTAAGTTTGGCTGGGCTAGAATGCCTAGGTATGCCCTTGCCCCAATTTTTAGGAGGTGAATGCCTTAGACAAACTTAGGATACCTGGTGTCTTTACCATCCGCCCCGGTGGGGGTCGGACGTTTACTTGTGACTTTCCAGTCAGTTTTTTTTTTTACCAAATTAATTGACTTAAGGTTGCCCTTAGCTTTGTGACCGGATTACTATATTGTGAGCAATCTTGTTTAGCCTTTATAGGTCGTGTTGCTATGTTGCAGGCAACATCATTATAGTTTTCACTCGGCATTTCAGCTCAAATAACGAAAGCATACGTAAACAAAATTAGACAACTCAATAAGATAACATTGCCTGACTTTTACATTAATTTGTCAAAGTTACATTTTTGGGGTCGTACGACTTTAATTACATTGCTCGGTCATTAAGATCTAGCTGTATATACAGCTTTTTGGCTAAGTACAAGGAAAAGAATTAAACATAATATTTTTTCAGATTGTCCGTGTTCCATGTTCGTGGAATTGGACGGCCATCTAAGGCTTCAAGAAGGTACGTGCCATCTCGAACTTCTTCTCTGATCCGGTACGACCCTTCCCAGTTTGGGGTTAACTTGCCATCCTCATTCGCTCGGCCTACCACTTCCATTTTTCTCAACACCAGATCCCCTATTTTTAGCGGCCGCTTAGACACTCGACAGTTGTAAGCTCTTGTCATTCTCAGATGATAAATTTCATGTCTAAGAGCCGCATTGCCCCTTGCCTCAGGAAGAAAATCCAAGGTGGTCTTCATAGCCTCCCAATTGGCGTTCTCATTGTATAGCATCACTCGGAGAGTTGGTTCTTACATCTCAATTGGGAGCATAACCTATGCGCCATAGACTAAGAAGAATGGGGTCTCCCCTGTGGAGCTCTTTGTTGTTGTCTGTATAGACCACAAAAGATTGACTAACTCATCAGCCCATAAGCCGCCTGCTTTCTCAAGCTTACGCTTGATACCATTGGAGATCAGTTTGTTGTAGGCCTCAACTTGGCCGTTAGCTTGAGGACGGTCGACCGAAGTAAAACAGTGAGTTATGCCCTGGTCACTTAACCATTCCTTGAGTTGGCGCGTCTCAAACTGAGGTCCATTATCAAATACCATGGACTGTGGTACCCCATAACGAGTAATGATGTTCTTCTAGATAAAGGTTGACACGTCTGTCCACTTAATTCCTCGGACGGCCTCGGCCTCGAACCACTTGGTGAAGTAGTCTACCGCCACCAGCACATACCATCTTGGGCCGGACGCTGGAGTGTACGACACTAAGATATCCATGCCCCATTTTACAAAGGGAAGTGGACTACTTATGGCGGAAAAACTATTGGCCGGACGGTGGATCAAGGTTGCAAATCTTTGGCATTTATCACATTTCTTTACCATTTTCCTTGCGTCCGCGTTGAGGCTCGGCCAATAGTACCCCAAGTGAGTAACTTTCTCAGCCAAGGTGCGTCCTCCTATATGCGACCCACAATGGCCCTAATGGACGTCGTCCAACACATCATGCCCCCTTTCTGGAGTCACACACTTCAAATACGGTTTCACAAAAGGCCTTTTAAATAACTCCCCTTTCTTCATCTCGAACCAGGTCGCCTTCTTTTTCATCAACCAGATCTCTTTTGGATTGTCCGGGAGAATTCCATCCCTCAGATAGGAAATGATTTCGTCCATCTATGTTGAGCTTCTATCAATAATCTGAATGGGCTCGGCATCAATACTCTGCTTCTCTTTTATTTCCCAAAACACTGATCTGGGAGTGTCACATGATGCCGAGGATGCTAACTTATAAAGTGCGTCCGCTTGATGATTTTTTGAACGGGGGACCTGCTGCAAAAGTTAAATATTCTAGGCACCCGACCTCTTCTTTTACCATTTGCAGGTCTTATTGTGCGCTCGTGTGCGCTCGCAAGGTCTTATTGATAGTCACTAAGCATGACAGCTTTAAATGGACTTGACAGTGGGTTCAACACCGTGATCTCATGAAAGCGTGGCTTGAGAACGCAAGAGCTAGAACTAGGAGCATGCCACTTTCTTACATCTTGAGTTTTCTCAATGCTATAATCTTGCTCCAAAAACATATTCCAGCTTAGTAAGCCACCAATATCAATACCCAAACCTCGTGGAATACCTACAACCACAAAAAGAGAACAAATAAAGGAGAAAACACAAAAAAAAATCATAAAAACACAAAATAAGATAGAAAAAGGAAATTAAATAGAAAATGCATAAAACTAATCATTTATAAGAAAGAAAGTTATGAAAAGTAGGTAAAAACAGCCTAAAAACTCATCAAATGAGTGCCATTTATGACACTCATCAAATATCCACAAGCTTAACTTGCTCATCCGCGAGCAAAACAAAAAACAAGCTAAGCAAAGGAAAATGATGATCTTATTCAAACAAACAAAAGAAATGGAGAGACGAGAATATACACTAACTCACTTTCGTAGGAATCACGATTTCTTTTAGCTACAACAAGCCCTTAAATCCCCAAAGTCGCCAATGACGAGTGAGTTCTCGTAAGGGTTTCCCAAGAGGTTAACTCACAGCTATCTCAAATCATGAAAATGAAACCAAAAGAAAAGAAAAAAAATGTTCATGAATGGACTTTTGCAACTAAATAAGCATAAATGAATGCAATTCTTTCTAAGCTAATAAGGGAGTGCACGTTTCAAGATATCCAAGGTTAATTGAAACATAAAATATGCTAAGCCTAGAGAACTTATAAGACACAATTCACCTTCATCCCAAAAAATCTTACCACGTTCTCCCTACTAGTTTCAAATCCACCTCTAGTGAGCATCTTAATGGTCCTCGAAGGAACCGAAAAAGAAGAGATTTTAGGGCTAATCGACATCTTGAATATGCAAACCGATCCATAGGCTTGACTTATATCTCCATCCACCGAGTTGTGACTCAACCAAAAAGGTCAAAAGGTCTTGGAAAAAGTTGTAACGTATGGGCGAAGAGGGTAAAGGTAGTCTAAAATTTGAAATTTGATGGTATACCTAATTTTTGAAGCAAAGGGTGATCAATCCTCAACACCATAATCAAGTTATCACCAAACAAAAACACCAACACCCAAAGCTTATTCAAAGAAAATATCACAAAAATATATATATATATATATATATATAAAGCGTAATAACGTTTCCCCCCAAGCTTAAATGGAGCATTGTCCTCAATGCTCTAAACTAGAGAGATCAAACTTACATCAAAATATTTTGTGCTTTTCATTTCTTAATTTTCATTTTTTTCTTCATGCTTCAAAGCATTTGCTTTTGCATTTCATCACTTTCTTTGAACGTTATTGGTTTGTCCTCGCCTCTTTTAACTATGGATGTGTAGGCATCGTTCGAAGCGCACCTACGTTAGCATATTGTGAATATGCTTGGCACTCATAGGAAATGGTAATTGACATACTATTAGGGACAACTATTAGGGAAAAAGCAAAGCAGGGAGACGTCAACAAGTTTTTTTATGAACTTGTAAACCATTCACGGATCATTTAAGGCAACAACGATGGTTGACCTGTGAAGGTTACACCCCATTCCTAATCCATGAGATTATTAACTCCATATGGTTTGGAACCATGAAAGGAGGATCAAGGATGATGGTACGAAGTGAGTCATGGAGTCACATTCTCTCATATTGGCCTCTATTCGATTCTTATTGTGAAAAGTATTTCCTGCGATCTCAAAGGCATACAAACAAATTCAATTTGCTCCAAAATTTAATTATGCTATATTGGTTGAATGTTAATGCAAAATATAATTCTAAAATATTTGTGATCACTTGAATTAAACAACAAGATTAAAAAGGAACCTAAACCGGTCGTCCAAATTATCTTATTAGGTGTGATTTTCAATTACATGCCTTTAAACATGCAATATGGTGATCAACAATAAAAAAAAAATAGAATAAAAATCAACATTGGAAGAAATTTAACAATAATATCGTTAGTCAAATAAAATTATAATAGTAACCTTAATCATGGTACTAGCAATATAAAATAAAATAAGAGTAACTAAGTGATTAATTACTCACAATCCGCATTTCCTTGAATTGCTACATCAAGAATAAATTGTTAGTAACTTCAATAAAAAAAATATAAATCAAATTGAAATTAAATTAAATTAAATAAAAAGTGGAGTTGATTTAGTCAAATCCCCTAGTTAATTAATTCTACCTTTCACGCCTTGGTTTATGGATGGAATCTCGGATCAAGTATGGACTCCTTGGAGTGCTTAAGGAAGGAATGATGTAATTAGGAATTTAATTTTAAGGCTTAGAATATGACAGAGAAGAGAGAATGATTTTTTGGTGTATAAGAGAGGAAGAGAGAATGATTTTTTATGCCCCGAAACTGATGAAATCATGTTCGTATTAATAGAGAAAATGCGTAGGGTGAAGCACATAACCCTAGAAGTGAAAAGGCGCCATGAAAAACCTTGGGAAAACACCGCATTACCATATATGCACCTCGACATGGCTCAAAATACCATGACACGGTGCACAATACCATGACACGACATTTATACCGTGCTGCGGTATTTTCCAATTTTCACGCGTTTTTAAAAGTATGATAACTTTTGATCTGTATTTCAAAATAAGGCATATAATAATTGTTGGAAATCTTATCAAGTCTAATTTCCCAATCCCTCGAAAAGTGCATTTATGGTCGTTTTTTGGCAAAAAACACAGTTCTTAAAGGGTAAAACCATTTCCAAAACGCCTTTTCCACCCAAATTTCACTATTTTTGGGCTAAAATCTGGGTTTGGGGCTTAAATCAGCTCTAATACGGGCTTAAAATTAATAAAACCGAGCTACTAATCTAATTAGCAACTTAAAACCAGAAAAATTAAGCCATAAAATACCTTGAAAAATATGGTTATAAAAATAAATGAGCAAGGCTCCGATACCGCTGTTGGGTTTCGGTGCAACTCACCGTGCAAGGAAACTCGACCCCAAAATTAAACTCACAATAATTATAACCATAAGCATAATTAACATAAACACAAGACTAAGTAAGAGATTATTACCTTTGAAGCGTGCTTCGCTCACCAAAACGAGCTCTTACTTGAAAGCTCTTTAGTCCCGCTCACACTGCAACCTCTTTCAAAGTTCACTCGCAACACGAGCACCAAACTCGATCTATTGCCTTGGAGTTACAAAGGCCCGACCTTAAAACCCGAGTAATTTGTGCTCAAAGGTTTTCACACTATGATGCCTTTTTCAACACTTACTCAAGTGAAGAATTCCCAACTCCCTAGGTTGGTATTTGTAGGCAAAGGCTCACAAAATTCCCATCATCTTTCCATGTGGGAGATTTTGATTTTTCCATTTTATTTTAAATCTAAAATAAAATAAATAAGCAAGCTACTAATAAATCAACAAGTGTCAAGCTCACATGAGGGGTTACGTGAGGATCACGCTAGGCCATATGTCCCTAGCACTCGGTTTGCTCGGGGCATTCCGATGCTAGGGGTATTTTTGTAATTTTGTTGACTTATTAGTATTTCCGATTCTAGGGGTATTTCCGGGGACCTCGGTTTTCTCGTCTTGTCTTTTATTATTTTTAACTCGACTTTCGACGCTCGGTTTATTTCGATGCTCCAAGCTCGAATTTCCGACGTCTGAATATTAATTACTCGGGCGACTCATTAATTCCTTCCGAATTAATTCGTCGCTTCGGTTTGCCAGTTGCTTGGGTGTGACCCGAAGGGTTCTGTTAATATTAAGCTATAATATTAATTATACATTAATATAATATTATAAGATCGGAAGCGGCCTCCACCCAGGCATTCCGATCACTTGACCTCACTAAATAATTAGCTTTCTAATAATTCCAAACTCTCTATCGGAATAATACACTTGTTTGAAGGACACCATTCCTTTCAGTTTATACATGTTCATATTTTTTTAAAGTCATCCTAGGTCCCTATAGTCTAGATTAATGATCAACCTTTTGTTGTTACTCGTAATTACTTTATTTGATATTGTAAAAAAAATTACAAATAATTTTGATATTAGTTAGAAATATGCAAAGTTAACATCCATAAAATACGAAATTAACATCATAATCTTGATGGATCAGGTGTAGGTGGTGGGTTTTGCAGGTGACTAAAGAGCAGATGGACTAAACGAGTGAAGCAGATAGAGTTAGAAGGTAGATGCTAATGAAGCTTCACCCAAACTAAATCTAAATCGTTGTCATCCTGAGGCAAGATGTGGCGTGTCGCGCTGCAACCAGACAATCCCAGTTCTTATGATTTTTGTTTTTATCATAACTTTTGATCCCAAAATTGTATTAAGGAAAATAAAATATCGTTAGAATTCTATGAAATTCTACTTTCTAACCCGATTAGAATCAAGTTAATATAAATTCTATGTTTTAAGTTATGGCCAAAATAATGCAAAGGTATTGGTTTTGAATTTATTTTAATATTTGGCTCATATTTATTTCGTTATAATTTGAAATTAGGCTTATGTTATATAATTGTAATGCTTATTTCAAGGGCTATCCATAAATTTATAATTTTGTTAATAATTATGAAGTACAAGGGACATATAGCTCAGTTTCAAGATGTAGTATGAAAAGAAGAAATCGGTTAAGGTTTGCGGATTTTGGGCTTAAAAAAGTGCTTGGGCTATTAAAATGGATAAAATGATTTATGAAATGATAGGAAATAGAGATGCCTTGGTTTTCTGAGCAAGGCTCTAGTGTTACTTTGATCTGATACATGACTCAAACTAAATGACAGTAAAAGGTTTTTCATCACTGGGTTTTGGTTGGGGAGACTTTTTAGGTGTCTACAATAATTAAGTAGTATTTTAAATCAAATACTCTTTAGTTTTATAATATATTTTCAATTGTGATTTTAACAAATCCATCCCTAATCAATTAATTCTCTATTACAACAAGATTATGTTTTTCATTCATCAATCTTCCCATTTATAAATCTATAATTACCATTAATTCATGAAAGTATTCATTTGATGTATAAAAATACTCACCTTCTCTTTTTTAAATTACAATGCCTTTAATATTCTTTTTATCTTTCCCTTACATATGACCATGTATTTCATTTATTTAGTCACGAATTGATCTATATTATTATTGGTTACATTAATTGAATAGTTACTAACTACATATATACTTCATGGTAATTGAATCTTATTTTATTTGATACTCCTTCTATATTTTGTTACTTTCTTAATTATCCATGCGCGGAGTTTTAGGAGGAATATATAGTTGAAAGTAATAAAATATGATGGAAGTGGGGTTAGTAGAAGAATAAAAAATCTTATAAAGCAAAAGTGTGTGTAAGCGGGGAGGATAGATTATATGAGAGCATGAATATTATAGAGTATGGATTTATCCTCTCATTCATTCTCTTTCCTTACCCTATTTTAACACCTCATACTCTCTTTCATCCACCTCATTTTTTACTATCTCTTTCCCCTCTTCCATCCTCTTCCATTTATTTTTCCCACATCAAAGGGTATCCTCTTAATATATTTTATACTATAAATATGGCCCCACCATATTATTATTGATTTCTTTAATGATAAGATCTAATAATAATAATAATAATAATAATAATAATAATATTAATAATAATAATAATAATAATATTAATAATAATAATATTAATAATAATTAGTATTCGATAATTAGCATAATAAAAATTATCATACTTTACCAACATTTTGATACAATAACACATGGCTTTAGGACTAAAAACACTAATTGATACACTAAAGTACAACAATACAAGAAATTAAAGACAAATAACTAAATATCCTCCTTTTTCCTTACCGATTACTAGTATGCCCAAATCTTGCCCACAAATGTTCTACCAAATCTTGTTTAAGTGACATATGAGTTTGTTTATCGTGGAGATTTTCCGTTGCTGCCATTAATGTGGTTAGGTTAGGATTTTGGTAGCGCAGGGTTATGGTGAAAGTCGTTGCTCTTCGGTTTGAAGTTCCTGCTAAATACTCGGGTTGTTCAGTAGCAAACTCATTAGGATCCCAATATTTAAGATAACTTTTGCGCTCATCTTCCACGATCATATTGTGCATGATAATACACGCCATAACAATTTTCCACAACATTTCGACACTCCATGCCAAAGTAGGGGATGAATAAAAAGTTATACCGCAAGTGCACGATGTCTGTTGTTAGCGCAGACTTAGCACAAATACAGGTCGAATCCCACAGGGAGACATGTTCTATTAGTTTTTTCCTAATTATTATAAACTATTTCGATAAACGAAGAGTGATTTGATGATTAATTAACTAAAGAATGACAATAATGAAAATAAGGTTGTTCACAGATAAATTAAAGTCTAGGGCATACGGTCGGTCCACCATGCTTATACCAAACCAAGAAATGCAAACAATCCATTAATAAACAAACTAAGTCGAATAATTAAAGCACTTGTTAATCCTACGATCGGGAATTAACACTTACGAATTAACATATGTAGTTTAGTCGCTAACATAATCAAATTCGCCAATTGTAATTAAGCCTCTAAAAATATGATCTTTCAATTCTAATTTTTATTACTAAATAATTAACTCATGATATTGGCCAATTACATGAATCAAACAATAAAGAAAAAATCAATTGGAATTATTCAAACCCTAATTCATAAATTTATAAATAATTAAGCACAAATAATCATGGTATAAACATGGCTTCCCTCACTTAACCCTAGAAAACGACTACTCACTCATAAATGAAATAAACAAAACAAAAGAGATAAATAAACTTGAATTCATAATTAATAAAATAAATAAAGAACGAAAGATTGAATGAAAATGCCTCAATGATTGAGTTAACGGAGAATGAAAAGCTAGGGTTCAACAATGGAGAGAAAAAACTAAGTGTTTAATCTAGAAAAATAAAGCATAAAAGAGGAAAATAAAATCCTCTCAAGTATTTATATTAAAGCTTAATCCTAAGTAAAATAAAATAGATAAAATAAAATAAGGAAATAAAAGTAACAAAGGTCATCTTTTAATTGGTCGCGAGAATTACAATCGACGGAAAGTAAGATTCCCGCACGCCAGACCCATCGCCCGATGGATGGCCGATGGTCGAGTGATCAAGGGCTACGACGACGAACATCGGCCGATGGATTTCCATCGGGCTAGGCAAATTCGAAGGGTCGTGTGTGCGGCTAAACCATCGCCCGATGGCTAGGCGCTTGCTGGCAGATTTGCTGGACCAATTTCGGAAGGTTGTAACTCACAATATAAGAATCGTATGAAGGCGTGCGACCTTTCATTGGAAATATATTCAAGTCTAGTTTTTAACCCAACTTGAATCACCTCAATACAATCTTTAGAACTTGAGATATGGCCGAAACAATGCACAAAGGTCATTTTTGATACTTTGCAAGCCTTCGTTTTCCTTTGTTTCTAACTTAAATTCAATTCCAAAAAGTGCATATTGATACTTGTGGATGATATTTTCAATTCCCATGCATATAATCCTTAGAGACAACATCCACGAGCATAAATCCCTCGGTCAATGAACTCGATCCATCTATTTCCATTCAAATATCATTCGAATCATCTCCAAACACTTCGAAAGCGTCCAAATGACTACAAAATCACCTGAAACATTAAGAAATACACAAACGGAGCATAATAGAGAGATATATGATGACTTATGCAAATATGACCCTAAAATCGACCAAAAAGATTAAGAAAAAGGTATAAAAACTAACATAAACGTGCCTAAGAATCTTATATAAATATGATTCATCAAATTCCCCCAAGCTAAACCATTGCTTGTCCCTAAGAAAAACTTGACTCAAGACGGAGAAACAAGAAAAATAACACTTTTAGGGAACCAGAATAAGACCGACTTGACTCTCGATAAAACTGTCAAACCAAAGTTAGCAAAACTGAAATCTGGCTCGGATACATATAGAACCACGTAGCACTCATAGTCCTGCAATTAATTCGCCAATCTAGAGGCCACAAACAGTCTCTTTCCAAGCTAGTCTCCGCCGATTCCTGTAGATATGCTGAAGTCGAGCACGAGAGGTGCCCTACCAGCTTAGGGTTATAACAGACACTCAACCTATACCATGTCGACTCGGAATGCAACAAATACTCTTTAACTTTGACTCAAAACTCATTTCACTTAATCATCACTCATGCACGAAGATCAAAAGGTCTTTATGAGGGTTGTAATGGGGCTAGGGTGAGAGGTAGGATTAACATTTTGGGAGATGTAAGAGTTGAACTAGCTGGGAGAGTGATAATAATAGTTTATAATAACAACACAACCATAAAATAAAATTTATACCTTCACTAAAATTTAAAAAGAAAAACAAACAACGTTAATAGAGTTAGTGAAGTAAAACAAAAACAAAAAAACTAAACGAAACTAACACTAAAAAAAAGAAATTAAAACTAGAAGAATAGCATACATAAATAAATAAATGAATAGAAAAATTAAAAATAAAAAAAAAGAAGGAAAGTAAGAAAAATTAAAAACAAAAAGGAAGAGAAACTAAAAAGAAAAGGGAAAAAAAAAACTAAAAAGAATCATAATAAAAGAAGAATTAGGAAATCTGTTTGCCTCCCAATAAGAGCTCATTTTGAGTCGTGAGCTCGACTTCTTACCTTAGTATCAATCTCAATTGGTGTATCGGAGAGATAAATCGTCTCCAATTTGCCGATGAAAGCACCCTCGGTATATAACTTTAAACGTTGTCCATTTACCTTGAATTTTGTGCCTTTTTGCTAGCAACCTCTATGGCTCCATATGCTTTGACATCGGTGACTGTGAAAGTCCTGAACCATCTAGACTTAAGCTTTCCAGGAAAGAGTCGAAGTCTTGAGTTATAAAGCAACACCTTGTCACCATTATTGAACTCTCGTTTTTGGATCTTCTTATTATGAAACTTCTTTGTTTACTCCTTGTAGAGCCTATGATTCTCGTAAGCATCGAGCCGAATCTCATCTAGCTCGTTCAATTGAAGAAGTCTCGCTTCACCGGCCTTCTCTAGATCTAAAATAATCTCCTTGACGACCCATTGTGAAAGGTATTCCATTTCGACCAGTAAATGACTAGCTTTGCCATACACCAACCGATACGGAGTTGTCCCTAACGGAGTTTTGTAAGTCGTTCGCAATGCCCACAATGTATCATCCAACTTCAATGACCAATCTTTGCGGGATTTGTTGACTACCTTTTCAAGGATTCTCTTGATTTGTCGATTAGACACCTCAACTTGGCCGCTCGTTTGAGGATGATAGGCCAAGC
Organism: Chenopodium quinoa; assembly: GCF_001683475.1. Classification (NCBI taxonomy): domain Eukaryota; kingdom Viridiplantae; phylum Streptophyta; class Magnoliopsida; order Caryophyllales; family Amaranthaceae; genus Chenopodium; species Chenopodium quinoa. The sequence continues at coordinate 4,836,977 of NW_018742204.1, read as the reverse complement.
CAACCTTGTGAGTAACTCCATGTTTCTTAAGAAGAGACTTGAAAGTTCGCTGATGGAAATGAAAACCACCGTCACTAATAACAACTCTTGGGACTCTGAAGCGCAAAAGGATGATCTTTTTGAATAGCTTCATAACGACCTTCGAATCATTAGTAGGCGACGCAATAGTTTCGACTCTCTTGGTGACATAGTCAACGGCAACCAAAATGTACTGATTTCCACAAGAAGAGGGAAATAGTCCCATAAAATCAATGCCCCAGACATCAAAAGGCTCGACCTCAAGAATCCCATTTTGTGGCAACTCTTGCCTCTTCTATATATTTCCTGTTCTTTGACACTCATCACATGCATTGTAAAAGGCACGAGATCCTTGAATAATGAGGGCCAATAGAAACCACATTGAAGCATTCGGTAGGCAGTTGCAGTAGAACTAAGATGTCCACTAGAAGGTAGATTATGGAAATTATGAAGGATACCATGAGTATCCCAATCTGCTACACATCTCCGAAACATTCCATCAGCACACTTACGATAAAAATGAGGGTCATCCCAAAAGTACCGCTTGGCATCATGGCGTAGAACTTCTTGCGTTGTTGGTAAGTCAAATCTGGAGGATGTGAACCACCTACACAAAAATTAGCCTAGTCAGCATACCATGGAGATACAGAAGAAATAGAGAATAATTGATCATCGAGGAAAGAGTCATTTATAGGGCTATCTGAAGTAGACTGAAATCTCAATCGAGAGAGGTGATCCGCAACAATGTTCTCGACACCCTTATACTCTCGAATTTCTAAATCGAACTCTTGAAGGAGCAAAATCCATCGAATGAGCCTCGGTTTAGCCTCTTTCTTTGGTAGGAGATACTTCAGAGCGGCATGGTCAGTGTGGACAATTACTTTCGAACCAATGAGGTAAGTTCGAAACTTGTCAAGAGCATACACAATAGCTAGGAGCTCTTTATCAGTGGTGGCATAATTCATCTGAGCCTCATCCAAGGTTTTACTAGCATAATAAATGGCATGCAAAACCTTATTCTTTTGTTATCCAAGCACGACTCCCACAGCATAGTCACTCGCGTCACACATGATCTCGAATGGCAAATCCCAATCCGGAGGTTGTATGATTGGAGCAGTTATCAATGCCTCCTTAATCCTATTAAAAGACTCCATACAAGCATCAGTAAACTCAAATGTGGCATCCTTAAGCAATAATTGAGTGAGGGGTTTCGCTATTTTCGAAAAATCTTGTATAAATCGACGATAAAACCCTGCATGACCAAGAAAACTTCTCACTCCCTTGACATTCACGGGAGGGGAAAGTTTCTTAATCACCTCAATTTTTGCTTTGTCAACTTAGATGCCACGATCAGAAATAAGATGACCAAGTACCACTCCTTCATTGACCATGAAGTGACACTTTTCCCAATTCAAGACCAAATTAACGTTAGTACAACGTTTAAGCACCTTAGAAAGATTATGCAAGCACATATCAAAGTCGAAACCATAAACACTGAAATCATCCATAAATAACTCCATGATGTTCTCAATGAAATCAGAGAAAATGGCCATCATACACCTTTGAGGTGTCGCTGGGGCATTACACAACCCAAATGGCATTCTGCGATAAGCAAATGTATTATAGGGGCATGTGAACGTTGTCTTCTCTTAATCTTCCGGATAAATGGGAATCTAAAAGAAACCTGAATATCTATCCAAATAACAGAAAAAACTATGTTTTGCTAATCTTTCAAGCATTTTATCTATAAAAGGTAAGGGGAAGTGATCTTTCAAGGTGGCCGTATTCAACTTGCGATAATCGATACACATACGGCAACCTGTGACAACACGAGTAGGAATTAGTTCATTCTATCATTTTTAACAATAATTGTCCCCCCTTTCTTAGGAACGACTTGTACCGGGCTCACCCACTTAGATACTGAGATGGGGTAGATGATGCCCGCGTCAAGAAATTTCATTACCTCTTTCTTCACCACCTCTTGCATATTAGGATTCAATCGACGTTGTGCTTGGATGCAAGGGCGATGATTCTCTTCCAAATTGATTCTATGCATACAAAAATTAGGACTTATCCCTATAAGATCGTCAATGCTATACCCGATTGCCTTTTTATGCATGCGAAGCACAGTCAAAAGCTTAGAATTTGGCTATCATCGAGTTTAGCACTAACAATTACAGGGCATTCCCTATTATTATCAAGAAATGCATATTTAAGATGAGAAGGCAAAGGTTTTAACTCTACCTTTTTTACTTGTGACTCAGAAGTAGAACAAATAGTTTCCATTACCTCAAACCCCTTAGTGTTAGGGGCATCCAAGTCACGAATCAAGGAGTCAATCTCTGCATCTCCTTCTCCTTCAGAGACCTCTAGGGTGAGAACAGCTTCTAATGGATCATTAGCTAACTCACGAGGCGTATCATCTCTCACAATCTCATCAAGAACATCAATCCTGCAACAAGTATTCTCAAGCATAGGCGATTTCATCGCATTAGTTAGATTAAAAGTCACTGTATCATCACCAACAGACAAAGTAAGGGACCTAAACTTGGCATCAATAACATCACTTGTAGTACACACAAAAGGTCTACCTGATATGATCGGTATATTACTATCCTCCTCCATATCCAAAACTACAAAGTCAACATGAATGAAAATTTTCCCAACCCGAACGGGGACATCCTCCAAAACACCTAAAGGGTATTTTATAGAACGATCCGACATTTGCAAAGTGATCTATGTGCATTTTAAAGCTCCCATATTCAACCTGTTACAAACAGATTGAGGCATAATAGACACATTAACACCTAAGTCACATAAAGATTTATCAATGAATAATGCACCTACATGACATGGGATGGAAAAACTACCAGGGTCCTTAAGCTTAGGTGGGGATTTATTGCAATATAGCACTACACTCTACAGTTAGAGCAAATGTTTCTACACCACCAAAGTCTTTATTCTTAGTAATCATTTCCTTTAAAAACTTGCACACATTGGAACTTGAGAGACCAAATCATTAAAAGGAACAGTTACCTCAAGGTTCTTGACCATAGTCAAGAACTTACCAAATTGTTGATCTACCTTGTTCTTTTGCATCCGATGTGGGAATGGTAGCTTTAGCTCGATGGATGGAGGCTCGAAACCTTTCTTTTTCTCTTTATCAACCTCACTTGTTTTAGCTTTCCCATCCTTCAAGGTGGGAACATCATCCACATCTTTCTCTACAACCTCACTATTCTCCTTCTCAAGATTTGCATCATCAATAGGCATTTGGGGCCCTTCATAGCTAACACCACTACGAGTAGTGATAGCATTGGCGGTCTCCTTAGGGATAGGTTGTCCTGGTAAGTGGCCAGGTTGCCTTTGGATATTGGTGCCAGCGACTTGTGCGATTTGGTTCTCCAAATGCTTTGTCGTATTTTTCAACTCCTTGATGTTATCTTCAGTGTTTTGCTTCATGGATGTCATCATTCTCATAAGGTCAGACATAGTCGGCTCTTGAGTGCTAGCATTTCCATGAGTAGATTGTTGAGGTGGTCTATTGAAACCCGGAGGAGCATGATGAGAGGCTCCTTGTTGGTTGAGTGGAGGCCTTGTAGCATATTGTTGAGGCTGAGGGTTCTGAGGCTGTGACCACTGTTGCTGAGTTTGAGGGTTTTGAACATTGTTGCTTTTATATGAGAATTAGGGATGATTCCTCCAACCTGGATTGAATGTGTTAGAATATGGGTCATTTGGTTGCCTTTGTTGAAAAGCATTCACTTGCTCCATCTTATTGGTATCTTGAGAATTCTGAGCACATTGATATCCAAAGTGACCCTATATACCACATAATTCACAAAAAAGTTAGTTTGTAGAGGTTGAGAAGACATAACATTAACAGATACAAGATAGGATTCCTAAGTGGCCTGTAATGCATCAATCTTTGCAGTTAATTGAGCCATCTGAGAATTCAAGATTGAATAGGCTTCAACTTCCATCTTCCCTTTCTTTGCTCGCGTTCTTGGAGAAGAGAAATGATTGGCTGCAAGATTTGCAAGAAAATCATACCCTTCCTCGATTGTCTTGTCAAGGAAAACACCACATGCGGCAGAATCAACAATACATTTAGTCTCGGGTTCTAGTCCGTTATAGAAAATACGAACAAGATTCCACTTCTCAAAATTGTGATGCGGGCATGATCGTTGAAGATATAAGAATCTATCCCATGCTTCCCTAAGATATTCTCCCGACTCTTGAGAAAATGTTGATATTTGATGTCGAATCTTTTCAGTTTTTTCAGGAGGGAAATACGCTTTGAGGAATGCTTGAGAAATTTCGCTCCACTCCGTCTCCTTAACGGTATTCAACCATTTTTGAGCTCTATCGCGAAGGGAAAATCCGAACAACATCACTTTCAATTGATCTTGATTGATTCCTTTGTGATGAACAGTGGAGCACAATTGTTGAAATCGCTGCAAGTGATTAATTGGCTCGTCAATAGGATGGCCGCTAAACTGATTTTGTTGGACCATACTAAGAAATGCGGGTTTAATTTCAAAGTTCTCTGCAGTGATTGCTGGCATTTTAAGACCCGTTGGAATGCCATCTTGGGATGGTACCCCGTAAGAATTAAGACACCTATTATCAGTCATCTCTTTGCGTATGTCAAACTGTGTTGTAGAGCTCTTCTATGAGTGGATCTTTTGTTTCTTTCCTTTCCCTTGTTTTTTGAGTTGCCTAAGGGTCTTGTCTAAGGCCAGATCCGTAAGGATCAAATCACCTGTTCGTTTTGACCTGGGCATAAACAAAAAGAAAAGAAAGCAACGACAATGTCCCAATTAAAACTAGAAGTTCCAATGGGACAATGGAAACAGTTCAAACAATCAAACTAAAACTAATAGAATCTAGCCGTCTCCCCGGAAACGACACCAAAAACTTGATGAATAAAAAGTTATAGCGCAAGTGCACGGTGTCTGTTGTTAGCGCAGACTTAGCACAAATACAGGTCGAATCCCACAGGGAGACAGGTTCTATTAGTTTTTTCCTAATTATTATAAACTATTTCGATAAACGAAGAGTGATTTGATGATTAATTAACTAAAGAATGACAATAATGAAAATAAGGTTGTTCACAGATAAATTAAAGTCTAGGGCATACGGTCGGTCCACCATGCTTATACCAAACCAAGAAATGCAAACAATCCATTAATAAACAAACTAGGTCGAATTATTAAAGCACTTGTTAATCCTACGGTCGGGAATTAAAACTTACGAATTAACATATGTAGTTCAGTCTCTAACATAATCAAATTCGCCAATTGTAATTAAGCCTATAAAAATATGATCTTTCAATTCTAATTTTTATTAGCTAAATAATTAACTCATGATATTGGCCAATTACATGAATCAAACCATAAAGCACAAATCAATTGAAATTATTCAAACCCTAATTCATAAATTTATAAATAGTTAAGCACAAATAATCATGGTATAAACATGGCTTCCCTCACTTAACTCTAGAAAACGACTACTCACTCATAATTGAATAAACAAAACAAAAGAGATAAATAAACTTGAATTCATAATTAATAAAATAAATAAATAACGAAAGATTGAATGAAAATTCCTCAATGATTGAGTTAACGGAGAATGAAAAGCTAGGGTTCAACAATGGAGAGAAAAAACTAAGAAGCGTTTAATCTAGAAAAATGAAGCATAAAAGAGGAAAATAAAATCCTCTCAAGTATTTATATTAAGGGTAATGCTATATGCAGCCCTTAGGTCTACATATAAGCATTTAATATACTTCATTTTTTAGTATTAAGTTGGGAATTTATCGACAATTCACGAGTAAATCGGTGTAATAAATGTTTATTAATTGTCAATTCTTTCTATTTTTGGCTTCTTATATGCAGCCCTTAAGGCTGTATATATCTTTTTCCTTATATTAAAGCCTAATCCTAAGTAAAATAAAATAGATAAAATAAAATAAGGAAATAAAAGTAACAAAGGTCGTCTTTTAATTGGTCACGAGAATTACAATTGACGGAAAGCAAGATTCCTGCACGCCAGACCCATTGCCCGATGGATGGCCGATGGTCGAGTGATCAAGGGCTAAGACGAAGACCATCGTCCGATGGATTTCCATTGGGCTAGGAAGATTCGAAGGGTCGTGTGTGCGGTTAAACCATCGCCCGATGGCTGGGCGCTTGCTGGCAGATTTGCAGGACCAATTTCGGAAGGCTGTAACTCACAATATAGGAATTATATGAAGGCGTGCCACCTATCATTGGAAAGACCTTCAAGTCTAGTTTCCAACCCAACATGAATCACCTCAATCCAGTCTTTAGAACTCGAGATATGGCTGAAATAATGCACAAAGGTCCTTTTTGATACTTTGCAAGCCTTCGTTTTCCTTTATTTTTAACTCAAATTCAATTCCGAAAAGTGCATATCGATCCTTGTGGATGCTATTTATTCTCATGCATATAATCCTTAGAGACAACATCCACAAGCATAAATCCCTCGGTCAATGAACTCGATCCATCTATTTCCATTCAAATATCATTTGAATCATCTCCAAACACTTCGAAAGCGTCCAAATGACTACGAAATCACCTGAAACATTAAGAAATACACAAACGGGGCGTAATAGAGTGATATATGATGACTTATGCAAATATGACCCTAAAATCGACCAAAAAGACTAAGAAAAAGGTATAAAAACTAACATAAACGTGCCTAAGAACCTTATTTAAATATGATTCATCAGTAGGACGTCTTATAATGGAAAATTGAGCTTACAACACTCCAAATGCAATTTCTACATCTTTTCTAATACTCTCTTGTTTGGTAGTAAACAATCATTGTTTAGGGATTTGCGGTGCAGTTATTGCATCTATAAATGTTGCCCATTTTGGGTAGATCCCATCAGTGAGATAATACCCCTGATTGTAAGTATTTCCATTAATGGTGAACTGAATTTGTGGAGCATGACCATTTAAAATGTCGTCAAAGACGGGTGAACGTTGAAGGAAATTAATATCATTGCAGGATCAAAGTGTTTCGAAAAAGGCATGCCATATCCACAAATCACAAGATGCAACAGCTTCTAAGATAACCGTTGCCGTTTTCGATCGCCCTTAATACATCCCTTTCCACCCCGCTGGACAATTTTTCCACTCCCAATACATGCAGTTGATACTTCCCAACATACCAGGAAAAACTTTTTCCCCTCCTTCTCTTAGAAGGTGATTCATATCTTAAGGGATTGGTTTCCTCAAGTATTCTGCTGAGAATTCACGAATCACTCCATCAACAAAGTGCGTGATACAATGCCTAGCCATAGTTGCCCCAACCTTGAGGTACTCGTCAACTTGATCAGTTGCACAGCCATATGCTAACATCCTTATAGCCGCTGTGCACTTTTGTATTGGAGAAGCACCCAAACTCTTACTAGCATCTAGATGTTGCTGGAAGAATCAATCAGTTTCACTTAGTTGGTTCACTATCTTCATAAATAGAGGTTTCAGCATGCGAAACCTACTTTGACACTTATCATATAATGGTTGTTCGCTGAAATAGTCAGCAACCAACTGATCATGTGCTGCTTTGCGATTATGTGGTATAACTTCCCTTCGTTTTCTCTGGTGTGGAACATCTTCTTATTGTTGTTGCATGGTGGTGTTAACCACATATCTCAATGACTCGATGCATCTTCTATGATTTGTTGTTGCCAATTTTCCTCAATAAAATCAAGCAACATGTAGTCATAGATTTCATCACTAGAAGTGGAAGAATTTGAATTACTACTCATTTTAAAATTAGTAATATGTAGTTGTAGTTGTAATAGTGAAAGTGTTGTAAGTGAAATAGGTCAATTTATAGACAATTGAGATAAAATTAAAGATACAAAAAATGATTTGCAATCTGGTAAGATAAGATTTTTTACCATAAGATAAGATTTTCTAACAGAAGATAAGATTTTATTAACAGTGGATAAGATTTCGTTAGATAAGGTCATATTTTATGGCAGATAAGATAAGATTTTTTGGCAAATAAAATGAGATTTTTTAACAGAAGATAAGATTTTTACCAGAGGGATAAGATTTTTGGTAAATAAGGTAAGATTTTGTTATAGATAAGAGTAATTAACATAAAATATTTTTCATGTGAAAAAACTTATATAAGCTCTACTTAATAGAAAATTACATTTTTTTTTTGTAGAAACATAATATTATTACTCCAACACATAAGATTACAACATCTAATATCATTTAAAAATACATACGATTAAATTACTACTACATACTACGTACGATTACATCTTAAGTACTACAACAAGTCTTAAACATAATGTTAATACATAACAATAACAAGAACTTAACTTGATACAGAAATGAAAAGATGAAATAGTTAATACATAAAAATAACAAGTACTTAACTTATATATTTTAAAAAAAAAACCTATTACTAAACTCCTTTATAAGCTTCTTGTACATTTCGGCTTCAAATTCATCGAGGACGGGTTTTGCCATCAATGAACGTAACATGCCGAATTTCATCTCCTCCTTCTTTTGCTTTTTCCTATCTTTTCTCCTTTTACTTATCAAGTCGATCATTCGTTCTCCTTGATCAAGCCGCTTATCACTAGTTTCGTCAAGAGTTGTGATGAAAGCTTCAAGGTTTATTGATGTAAGAAGAATTACTACCTTTTGCAGCTTTGATTTTTTTTATACCTAGAGGTCGCTTTCGTCCAGCACCCACACTTGGTGATTCTGGTTCAGATCGTTTCCCACTTCACTCGCTATCCAAAGGAAGCTCTTGGACCATATGTGGGTCCCATTTAGGAAAATTTTGCATTGTTTCAAAACAATGCATCATAGTAAAGTGTTTTCCATGATTGAGTTTTGCATAATACTCATGGGCACGTTGGACAGCGTCCCTGCCTGAGTTTCCACTTTTTAGGTGTCTTAGGATACAATCGTATGCTATAACCCATTTTGAAACTCATTTGCTGATAAAATCCCAACGTTGTTGCATGGACTTAATGGTCCGTTCTTTTATCTCTTCAAGGTTCTCTACTCGTGCCTCTTCATATAACTTACCAATTGCAGCCCATAAATCGGATTTAGTTCATTTTTTATTTATGGTAACATTTCCACCGGCATTGATAGATGTGGCCTAAAACAAGCGCCTTATCTTCTCTAGTAATTTCAACAACATCATCATCGAGATCTTCTAGATGTTGAGCTTCCCGTACATCTTGTGTTGGAGAAGCAGTGCTACTAACATTTATTTCATAGAGATTGATCCATGGGTTGGGTAAAATGTTGGGACATGGGAAATAATGGGACATTTTGTGAAGATGAACTCTTATGAAATTGGTGAGGAATTTGGGATGTATAATTCAGGTTATAAGTCTTTGGTGGCTACCAAACCATTACAAAGCAGCTTGAAATTGTGGATTATTGAATATATTTGGATCAAAAGGGGAGTATTTGCATTGCATTTAGTTGGGAAATTCATATTTCTTCCATAATTAGGATTATTTGGATCCATTACATAAGAAAATTTTTAAAATAGAGGAAAGAGAGGAAAAATATGAAAATATGAAGTGCATAAAAAATGGCCAAAATTAAGTTCATTTTATAGAGAAAAAAAAATATAAAGTTGTTGGTGAAATTAGTTTTTTTAAATAAGTTACCGTTTGTTATTAATTACCGTTATAAGATTTTTGTGCTAGTGAAATCATGTAACAAATGTAACAAATTAAAAGATGACACTTGTCAATGTAGACACCCAAATGTGTCTCCCCAAAACCAAACCCAGTGATGAATACCTTTCATGTCATTTGATTATCGAACAAAGCGAAAGTGTGAAAAGTCTAGCTAGTGATGGTGATGTTTTTATTAAAATATCTCTTCTTTCTGTTTTTGAAAATATTTCTTTTCTTACCTTTTTTTTTAAAAACGTGCATTCAAGTTTAGTTTGGTCCATGATATGGGTCCAATAATGGTGTAGTTGGATGGGGCTTGAAAAGACCTTTCCAACGATATATTATAAGCCCAATTCCGATGAATAATGAGGAAGTTATGACCAAAATACTAAACTGGGCCCAATCCGGATTTTATCTGCGGCTGAATGATCTAGAGGAGGGCCTATTATTAATTATCATTCCTAAAGATATTAGGATTTATTATAGTCTTCTAGAATACTCTAGAAGGTTCTTTTAAATCCTAATGGAGTTAAGATTGATAATTATGTTTTAAAGAGTTTGAAATTGAATTAAACTACTCCTTTTTAAAATCCTTGTTTTGTACGAAGTGGAATATATTCAGATTTTATTTTCGTGCCTCATAATATTTATAAAAATTTTATATGGTTGGATAGATCTTGAAATTATATTTCCAATGATATATTATAATATTAAATCCGAGCTATAACGAAAAAGATATGAATGAGATACAAAACTATATCCAAAACTGACACCCTTTCACTATTTTGGCCATATCTATTTATCTACAAAAGATTTTTATCTGATTCTATTGGGTAGGAAATTAACCTTTAAGAGCTTTCCAACGACATATTATATGCCTTATTTTGACTTCCGGATTAAAAGATATGATAAAAACAAAAACGTGTGAAACTGATTATTAGCGCCTGGCGCTAACCTTCAGCGCCTGGCGCTAATCGTGTTCTATTCTCGTTGAAACTCTGATTCGTTTTTTATCCATCCGACTGATTTTCTTCATAAATAGCCTCTTAAAATTCTGTTTTCAATCATCAATTCTCAGCAATCATCAATTTCCATCAGCTCTCTAATTGTCTCTCTCACCAACTCTCATCAATAATTTCTTGATTCTCTCTCTCTTTCTAAACCAACCCTTTTACAAACGCAATTCCTCATACATTAGCACTAGACATACCTAGCTAAATTCGAAGTTGCCTTCGCCCTAGACGTGAAATGTTTTAATTTGTGAGGGTATGGTCCCAAATCTCTCTTTCAATTATTATTTAATTTAATTGTTTTATTTATTATTTTCCTTCAAGTTACTAACGTGTGTATTTTGTTATTAGAAAGAGGTACGAGGCATCCAAATAAGTGCTTTAATTGATTTTATTGGTATTATGATATAGAAATCATGTCTAGGTTGTTATTTTGATTCCTAGTATCATGTTAGGATGCTTTCCTTAATTTGATGTTTAGGGTGACAACAATAAGTTCCTAGTATCATGTTTAGGGAAAATTTAATATCAAATATGACAATTGTGATTTCTATGATGTCTTTTATTGTCTTTCCTAATAGTATCATGTTAGGGTAAAAGCTTTGATTTTTATTGTTTAGTGACATGCTAGGGTTTGTTATTAATCATGTTAGTATCATGCCTAGGATCTTGCTATTATTATTATGCTTTATTTTTAACATGATTATTTTTATTATAATTATTATTTTGATTATCATGATTATGATAATTATGATTATGATTATAATTATTAGTTTGATTATTATTATTATGTTGCTTGATATTTATTGTTATTTCTTGATCACGCCTTTTATGCACGTTAAAGGGAATTGGTACTTGTAATCACGCTTAATAAGATAATTAATAATCTTGTTCAAGGTTAATTTGATTATAATTCAAGTGATCGACAATAATAGTTTTATTTGTGCATTATATTCAACCAACATAGATAAACAGGTTTAGGATTAATCCTATTGATAGCATGTTAGTCAGAAAGCGCACATGAATACGATCAGAATAAAGTAGAGGCCTATTATTAGGGCAGGTTCAATCTCTTTTAGGTTGGATTTGTAGCTTCATCCCCGAACTACCAGTCATGGTTCCAGACCTATTGGAGTTGACGATCTCTTGGATCGTTAAGGGGTGTAACCTTCACCTCGTGAACGATATACAAGTTCCTAAAACTTGTTGGCGACTCTTTTGCTCTATCTTCCTTCCCTTTGGACGCCACCATACTTAAGTGTATGATCACAGTGGGGTTCAAGTTTGGGGTAATTTTTGAAATATTCCCTACAGTCAAGCAATGGAAGGTTGGTTTTAAAATATTGTCGTAGCATGGTCTTCGTCATTTTGTAGTTCTGATGTTTGTGTCAGATGATTTATTTTTTCCTTTTTTTAACAAAAGGTCATCGTTTGTTTTGTTGTTTTCTTGAAATGTTGCACTTATTCATCCTCTTGGCGCGGTAGACCAGGTGTAATTTCCTTCAACAGAAGAGGATTCATGAGCATCCTCCTCCCCTCCAAGATCCTCAATAATTCCTAGCATCAAAGAGGATATGTCCATGTAAGCAAAAATCACCTTCAAGAGCATAGATATCCTCTCCAATATTCATGTTCTGAAAGATATTAAAATATAATGTAAGAGGAATTCTAGTGGGAAGGGAAATAGATAAATACTTTTAAAAAGCTTTTAAAATAAAGAAAGGGAGAAAGTAATAAAATTCGACCAAAAGAAAAATGGACCAAGTAATAAAATACAGAGGGATAAATAATTATCATCCATTGGTCTGTTTACTTTACCTATTGTTTTGATTTTAACTTTTCAACATATTTGACCATATTTATTCTTAACTCATTAAATTTTGATATTTAAATATTTAAAGGAAAATTTTGAGGAAACTTTCACTTTTGCTACCACTCAAACACCCCCATTTCACTTTTGCTACCCATCTAAAATTTTATTTTATTTTGATACCACCTAAAATCACATAATTTAATTTTTACTACCACTTAACAGAATCTGTTAGGATTCCGTTAAGTTTATTCAAAAAATACAAAAAAGAGTTTAAAAATAAAAAAATAAATAAAAAAATAAATAAAAAACCTAGCCACCATCAACTGCCCAGCCCCTTCCCGTCAGCCACCCTCCCCCTCTCCTCCTTCCGGCAGCCAACCCCTATAGCTTTGGTCGGCGCCGGCTACCACACCACACTCCCTTTTCCGAGGAAGGTCGCCAGCAAAACCACCATAAGCAAAATTCTAAAATTCGTTTAAGGTGATTTCAAAAGGTTAGGGGAAGGGGAGGGAGGGTCCTCGGCGTCGACCAAAGCTTTAGGCGCCAGCCGCCTACAAGGGGGAGGGGTGGTTGAATGGGAGGATGCTGGTCTTTTGGTGCTTGGGCTTTTTAATTATTTAAATTTTTTTTGGCGGCTGACGGGGAGGCAATTAAGGTGGCTGGATTGGCTGCGCTGAAGATGGAGGGGTGGCCGGAAGGTGATAGTGAGGGTGACTGGATCTCAGTAATAGAAATAATAACTAAAAGTGTTAAGTGATAGTGAAATTTAAATTATGTGACTTTCGGTAGTAGAAAAATAAAATAATATTTTAGATGGATAGCAAAAAAGAAATAGGGGTGTTTGTGTGGTAAAAAAAGTGAAAATTTCCAAATTATAAAACCACCCTCAAACATCAAATTTTAATTTATCACGTGTTTTTTGTTTATTTTAAATAACTTCCTAATGTAGGGCTATTCATCGGTCCAAGATCGGACTGGGCTTTCAAGGACTGAAGAACGGACTGATTAAGTTGGGAACGAACCTGGACTAGACCAGGAAAATCGGTCCAAAACCCGTGCTGGACCAATTTGGACCGTTTTTTATTTTTTTAAAAAAAATATTTTGGGAAACTTGAAAAAAAGTAAAGGGAAAACAATAATTATGTCTTTTTATGTATGTTTAGTACAAATAAACTCATACAATTAATGTTTTCTAAGCTCATTAAGGATAATTTTTATCATTATTGAAGGTTTGATGCATACTTTTAAGCAAAAACTCGTTTTTTTATAGGGTTTTGGAACGGATCGGACCAGACCAAAAACCGGAAAAATGAATTTCTCAACCCAGAGACTAGAGCGATTAATTCGGTCCAGTCCGGCCTGAGGTCGATCCAGTCATGCCCGGTCCATTTTTTTCCGATCCGGATCGGTTTTTGAACACCCCTACCCTAACTGTAAATAAAGTTAGATTTCACCACCCTTTGTATGAAACTAGCCAATTTCGATTGTGCGGCCCTTATAACGACTAGCCTTTTATTTTAAATACTTCTCTCTTTGATTTTTTTCCCTCTTACATATTTTGCACTCATGCTCTTGTAATTTTTTCTAAGTATTTGTCTTAAAAAAGATTGTTTTCTATTTTAATACTTAAATTTTTCTATAGATAGTTAATCTAAAATTAGATAAATTATTAAGGTTCAAGTTTGTTTAATTGGGGGATATTTTAAGGTTGAATGATTTATTGCAAATTAATCAAATTTTTGGGTTTAATAATCATCATCATTAGAACCACCATAACCAAGCCAACATGTTGCTTCATCACCACAAGCGCCGACAAAATTTTAGGCAGTGTGCAACAATCGTGCAATTCATCAACAGTAGGCCATGCAAAACAAGGAGTTCGTCTTGATCATCGGTTGAGAATTGTGTGCGTGCAATTCAATTATTAGGTAATTTGTTGTTCAATGTGTAGTAAATTGCTCCTTTATTTACGTAATTGTTATGTGAATTTGTCATTTTAAGTAGAAGGAGAAATAACAGTTCATGTAAATGAAATTGGGGGTTTCTTGAAGTTGAAGGATTATTGCAAATTAATTATTTTTGTTACTCTGTAGATTTTATAAGCTTAATCATGTTTAATTAGCCATTTTATTGTCAAAAATCGTGAAATAGTAGAAAATGGGGAGACAAATAAAAAAGTGGGCCCCAAAGTCAAAAATATGATTGGACTCGGGCAAAGGGTGGTGAAATCTAATTTTATTTAATTTTAGAGCTAGTTATTTAATACAAAAAAAAAAGGTGGTAAATCAAATTTTGGTCTTTTGAGGGGTGCTTATTTACATTTTTTCTTATTATAATTCATGATATAAATTATATTAATTAATGTGTAACGCAAATATCACATGCATAAAAAAATCTAGTATAAGTACAATGGGGGCTTTCTACTTGTAGCTACAAAGAAAATTGACCACAATTGGCAGCCTGAGCTTGTGGCACTACTATTTCTCGTTATGTGGTGGAGGTTTCCAGGAGAATGGTGTTCAAAAGAGTTGTGCTTAAGTGCAATGCATTGAATGTTGTTCGAGCAATTAGGAGAAACAAGGCGCTGCTCTAGAGGTGATCAACATAAGTCCGTCCCGCTAACCCGATCCGATCTGGCTCGCTAACTTGACTTAATTCGGTCCAAAAATAGGACGGGTTTGGCTAAGCCTAAAAATGTATTTTAGTTAAAAACCTCAACCCGATCCAAAAAAACCCACTTTGGCCTGACAAGCCCACAACATTTTTATAGTTTGTGCACGAGATATGATGTTAAGGCCCAACCTGACCCGGATTTTTAATCACCTCTAAGTTACATCAAGTTGTCACTTCTTCGAGGACATTAGTCGTGCTTATAAGGAATTTATTTCTTTTAATTGTGTTCTTGTAATGCGTGCGGGGAACACCATTGCCCTGATACATGCATCAGTTTGAAATGTATATTGGTATACATATGAATTTTCTCCCCAAAGTTTTAAAATATTGACGGATCTTGATTCAATAAATTGAGTTTTCCGCGTTATCTAAGAATAAAAAGTGTTCAAAGTATGGATCCAAGGGTTCTGTTGGGTGAGCTGGGTCCCGTCAACAACCTACACAACGCAGCAAACGTAAACTGCCCTCGGGGGTGGCTCGAGGAAGCTTAAGTTAGAGAGTGTTTAGAGAGAGAAAGTGTACTTGGAGAGATTTATAAAGTATAATAACTTGAATGTCTCACCTCTTTTCCGTTGTACTTTATCGTCTATTTATAGGCGTACCATCTCCTTTGTGGAGAGTTCAGCCTGGTCAGCCCTGCAGGCTGACTCCACCGGGCTGATGAGCCCTCCTTAATTGCTTTCTCGGTAGTGAGTGCACACCCTGGGGGTTGGGCGATAGTTCAGCGGGAGCTATCCTATACAACTAGCCCCTCAAGAAGTGGTATGAGGTCACTCATGCCGACTCTTTATATGCAGGTACATTCTTCTTAACTGAGCCCAGCTGGAAGGAATAACTCAGCAGGAGCTATCCCCTACAACTAGCCCCTTAAGAGATGGCGTGAGGTTCTTTTCATGCCAGCTGTTCTGAGCATGTAGCCTTATCGGCCATGGCTCAACGGGTCGTCTGGCCAAATTAACCTGCACACTCCTAGCCCCTCAAGTCTCTAGGGTGTTGATGCGGCCTGGAGACTTGGGAGGTCAGGTTCCGTTTTTGTTGGCTGTGTTTACATATTGTTTGCATGTTGACGATGGCTCTAGATTTGGGGAATGACAAGCTCGCGGAGAGGAATTTCGATCACTCCCGTTGAAGTCTTAGAAATGACGAGCTTGCGGAGAGGATTTTCGATCACTCCCGCTGAAGTCTGAGAAATGACGAGCTTGCGGAGAGGATTTTCGATCACTCCCGCTGAAGTCTGAGAAATGACAAGCTTGCGGAGAGGATTTTCGATCATTCCCGCTGAAGTGCGTATTCTTATTATTTTTATATTTTATGATCTTGTTTTTTTTTGCGGGACCAGTGTTTGCATGAGTAGGACACGTGTCGATGATCCAAGCCGTCAGTTTTGCTTTTACTGAAGTGGCATGGCGGTTTGGTTTTTCTTTGTGCCCAACCGCCTCTTTGCTCCGTATTAAATTCATTGTCCCCTTTTTACATTCACTTCTTTTACTTCTCCACTTTTTCATCTTCCCTTCTCCATTTTTATTATTTCAAAATTTTCGCTCTTCATTTCTCTCCTTCAAACGCTTGTGTTCTTCGATTGTTGTGGTAAGTTCTTGTCTCTCTCGCCCTTATTTTGCTTCATTTTCCCTGTTTTTGCTCCTACACTTCACTGATTTGTTTTTCTTTTGCCTTTCTTGGTTGTAGTTTTAAACTTCGTCTTGTTCGGGTTCTTGCGATTGCCATTGTTGTTGTATTCTGTTGCTTCTGCAAATTTTTCCCCTAAAGGTACTTACTTTGTACCTTTTGTCATATGTATTTACCCAATTTCGCTTCTTTTTTCCTTTTTCCGTCACAAAATTGTATCTTTTGATTCTTCCCAACTGTCGTTCAAATTTTGCGCTGCGAGCGGGATGGGTACTGCTGCGACTCCTGCTGCTGTGTCTGGGTCAGGCAGTAGTCATCCCGCTGAGGTAGTGCTTTTCGCCCTTTCCAGCGCAAACCCCGTCCTGATTTCTTTGATCCTTATTGCGAGCGGGTGCTCATGCTGGATGGGATTCCTTTAACCCATCTCACCCATTTGAGGATGCGCGCAATGCGTCATAAAATGTTAGCTGACGCTGTCAAGGCTAATCCCCCTAACGTGTCTCTTGTTAGCCCCATTCCCCATGTTCAGCCTTTAAATAGTTTTGCTTGGCTTAATAACATGGCTAACGTCCATCGGTTTGATCATTATGTAGTGCGAGGTGGCAACACTAAGACTCCATCACCGTCTCCTTCTCTAGGTGTTCAATCAGGCAGGATGACTGAGTCTCCTGGTGACCGCTCTTATTATGACTGTCAGCCCACTTACGTTGTGGAGCCCATAGAGGATGGCAAAACTGAGTTTTTTCTGGATGACAAATGTTATGGGCCCAAAAATTGTGTGTTGGACTCCAGCTGGCGTAAGGATGATAAGAGGCTGGATCTGGTTGCTGTTGGGCAGAAATTCTATGGTTCCGGGGAGGGTTATGGGCTGGTTCTCCATGCTGATGGTGCGAAGCTATCAGCTCCTCTTGCTGGTCACATTGTTGTGTTCGCTTCACAGCTGGATTTGGGCTTCAGGTTTCCCCTGGACCCTACCCTGGAGAAGTTGCTACATGCCTTCAATATTTGTATATCTCTTGTGCATCCTGCTTCCCTTCACACTTTGATCTGCTTGCTGTGGTTTTTAAGATTTCTAAGGTATCATGAGTCCCTGCACTTTTTCAAGTCTCTGATGAGCCTGAAGAGATCTTCTTCTGGGACTAAGTCGGGGTGGTATTATGTTGCTTCCAAGGAGAGCAGGGTCTTGTCCTACCCAAAACTTGGCCGCTTCAGGGATTGGACTGGTAAATTTTTCTGGGTGAAGTTGCCTTCCAATTTTGCTGCCCCGCACAACTTCAGAGAGATCCGCACCAACATGGCTGGAGTCATAGTCTCCCCTACTGAGCCTGCCCGTGAGACAGAAGCTTTTGAGGCTCTGCAGGGAGCGGGGACTGGTGATTCTAAGTTCCCCAAGGTCTGGCTGCCCAACTCCATCTATATTGTGGGCAACGAGCAACTCTCTGCCATGTGTTTGTGCCGTACGCATGAGTCTGGTAAGCTTTCCACTTTTCGTCCTTTCTTTTTCTTCCTCGTCTCTCTTTTTTTTTCTTTGCCTTACTTAACTTTTCTGCCCTTTTGCTTTTCAGGCTATGATAAGTTGGACAATCGTATGCTTGGGCTGGCTGATAATTGGAAAGACCCTTTGACTGCTACCCCTGAGAATCCTCCTCAGCTCTTTGACACGCTGGAGGTGTTTGCGGGCTCTCTGAAGGGTGGAGTGCGTCTAGCTTCTGCCGTGCTGCGAGCTGTCGTTGGCACAGCAGCTACTGGTGAGCGTGCTGGGTCCAGCTACGCTGAGGCTGAGCCTTCGTCTTCTATTGTTGGGAGTAGGCGTGAGACTCGGCCTACTCCTCGAATGGTGGCTTCAGAATATGAGGCGTTAGTGGCGTCTGATGCTTCCCCTGAGAAGCAGTCTGTCGCGGCTTCCGGGCGGGTGGCACCTCAGACTTTTGCTGCCAAAAGACAACGTGATCAAGCTTCTGATGATCCAAAAGCTATTACCGATGATTTTGCTAATAATGTTCTCTAATTTTCCTCTGAGAGGGCTGAGACCGCTGCTGTGGGTGAAAGACCCATTTCTTCTGCTGAGTATGTTCTGCTCTTTCCTTCTTCTGTTGATGATGCTATTGCTGCGAAGGATACTGTTGTCCCTTCTGCTGCAGCCACTGACTTCCAGCTCCCTGACGAAACTGTCATGGAGCTTCCTAGATTTCTGCCGCGTCCCTACAGGCTGAGAGGGCGGCTTCGAAGTGCTTCAAGGGGTGGGCTCTCCCGGGCAGGGGGTTCTCACCAGCATGATCGTCCAATTATCGACTTGGAGGATGATCCAGTGTCCTCTGCCCCTACTAGAGATGAGCCGGAAGCGAAAAAGGCTCGCACCTCTCCTGGTCCTGATCCTCTTGCATCTACATCCGCCAACACCGGGCTTCCAGGTGGGAATGCTGATAGGGGGGTGGATACTCAGAATTCTAGTGAACTTAACCGTTGTGTTCACCAATTCTTGAGTGATGCTTTTGAGAACCCTCTGTCTGCTACCTCACTTTCTGCAGGAGGAACTTTTCGCCCTACTGGGCTATTGAGTTTTCTAAGGTTCCCATTGATGTCCATCTCCGCCCATTACTCTGCCCTGCTGGAGCTGAGAATGCTCCCTTGCGGCCCTTGATGAATGTGAGGGCTGATGAGTCTTTGTTTGTTGACGACCCTCAGAAAGGTGGTACCTTGGGGTACCGCTTGACTCAAGGGGTTCATCTTCCTGCTGATTCTACACGCAGCTCAGTCAGCCTCCCAGCTACTACGGCCTGCCATGACCTGCAGAAGGTTAGTTTCTACTTTTGGTCTTTCTCTTTTTCATTTTAGCTTTTCTTTTCTTCTCTGCTTGCTCTGTTGTTACTATCTTGTTTTACTTTTATTTTTAGTTAACTTTTTCTTTGGCTCACTCCTCCTTCCCTCTGACTTTCTTGCAGCTTGTTATGTCTGTAGGAGATTTATCCAATGCTTTGTTGTTAGTGGAGAAGGAGAATCAGAATCAGGGCATAACTCTCTCTCAGAAGATTTTGGAGGTTCAGCAAGCTCAGGCTGTGAGGGATGCTATGGCCAGTGAGGTGACTCCACTGAGGGAGAGGGCGGACGCCCTGCAGCTCCAGTTGGGAGAATTTCAGCTCACTCAGACCAAGTTGAAGAGCTGCGAGGAGCAACTGAAGACCTCTCAAGCCAGGGTGCAAACGTTGGAGGCAGAGGTTTCAGATCTGCGAGCTGCGCACACTGTTGAGCTGGAAGCTGCTAGAAAGGAGGCACTCAAAGCCTTCATGCTCTCCTCTGCTTTTGCTAAGTTACTGGCTGATCGCCATGATGGTGGATGGGAGGCTGCAGCTCGGTGCGTAAGCAGCTTATATGGTGAGGGTGAGAAGCAGCGGGCTCATTTCAACGATTTTTTGTCTAAGGTTGAGGTTGCGGGAGAGGCTGGTGCATTTAATTTCCCTGCTAATCATCCTCGTGTTGTTAGCTCGGTGTGTAAGAAGCTTATATGGAGGTTCTGAACTTGGAGGTTCCTCACTGCCCTGATGTTGCTGCGGCTATTGGAGTGGAGTCTTTGGCTGGTGACCAATAAAGGCTATGGCAGCTGTCACCCTCCTACTCCAGTGGTTCTCCTGAGTTCCCCTCACCTAGATCTGTGGTAACCAAGTAGTTTTTGTTGCTATCTTTGGGGTGTATAGCCACCAAAGATTATATTTCCCTGTGTTTCTGCTGAACATTTTATCTTTTTTTGCTGGACCTGTCCAGCTTGACTTAACTTTATATTTTCCCAACTATATTCGCTGAGTGTTTCCTTGTCTTGGTGGACGAGGGCTCAGTGTTGCATATGTTGTAATTAACTTGCTGGATGTTACTCTGCCTTAGTGGGGAGGGGTTCAGCTTTGTAATTATGATGATTTATCTTGCTGAATATTTCATAGTCTATCATTTTACCTAGTGATTATTTCATAGTCTGCGTATTTGTCCTGCTGAGACTTATTTGTGTCGATCACCTTTTTTACTTGCTCCCTTTATGTCATTCAGCTTGTTTTGATGTGACTTATTTCTGTCTTTCAGCTTGTTTATGCTGTGACTTGTTTATGTCGTTCAACTTGTTTATGCTGCTACTTGTCATTTTGTGCCTGCTTACTTCTTTTCGTAAGGGCTTATTGTATGTCTGTCTCCTCCTTTCCTCTCCCCCTCAAAGAGGTGGGATAAGTGGGACTAAGAGAACCCTAGTGCTGCCCACGTAGCTCATCCTCTTCGTTTCCCCTTCTCTCTCCTGCTCAAGCTGAATGTGTCAGGCCTCCCCCTCAAGCGTCCCCGAGGTGGTGCCCTGTTTTTCTTTGAGCAGGTGAGGTGAGGTTTTAGGGAGGGATGCTTTAAATTGTCGTTTTAACGGTACTTTGCCACTTTGTGCTAGAGTGTTTCTTGCCTCTAACATCTTATAATTATTCTTGTTTGGCTTCTGCATGTGAGCATATGATGCTGGGGCATAACATATTAAACAGATTTAGGCAACATACTCCTCACGCAGAGGCTTGTATTTCATTGAATAAAAATGGCTCAAATGCCTTAATTAACATAACATGAACTGAATAAAGGTTTATCAAACTTGAAACAACTATATTTGTTTTTCAGGCTATTTAAACAAAATATTTCTTTAACACATCAGCATTGAAACTGTTTCTTAAGACATGACCTTCTTGATCTGCAAGGAGGAATGCTCCTGGTCCAACCTGCTCGTGAATGATGAAAGGGCCTTCCCAGTTCGCTGACAACTTTCCATGCTGATTTCCTCTTCCCACTGCTGCTGTTGTTCTGAGGACTAAATCTTCGGGCAGGAGCTCTCTATGCTTAACCCTCTTGTTGAAATCTTTTGAAATCCTGCTCTTCTGGGCTGCTAGCTTGAGAGCTGCTTTTAGCCTTACTTCTGGCAGGAAATCTAGCTCTTCCAGCATGCGCTTTTCGTTTCCTTATTGCTCATAGTGATGTATCCTCAGGCTGGGAATTTGCACTTCCACTAGGACGACTACATCAGCCCCATAGGCCAGGGTGAAAGGGATTTTACCAGTGGACTCCTTCTCAGTGGTTCTGTTTGCCCACAGGACCTCTGGCACTAGGTCTTCCCATAGGCCTTTGTATTCCTCCAGCTTCCTTTGCAAGGCTGTTAGGATCAGCTTGTTTGCTGCTTCTGCCTGGCCATTACTCTGCGGATGGAAGACTGTGGCACTTGCATACTTGGTGCCCATATCCTCCAGGTAGTCCTTGATGGTGTCACAGTCGAACTGACATCCATGATAAAAGACTATGCACTGTGGCACACCAAATCTTGTGATGATGTTTTTCCATATTAATGTCCTTACTTGGACTGCCTTTATGTACTTAGTGGGTTCAGCTTCTATCCACTTTGTAAAGTAATCTACTGCCACGTTGAGATACTTCCTGCCCGCTGACCCAGTGGTGAAGGGTCCCAATATGTCCATTCCCCACTGAGCAAACGGAATCAGGCTGAGGATTGGAGTTAGATCATTTGCTGGTTGGTTTATAACTGGTGAATAATTTTGACACTTGTCGCATTTTATCACATATGCTAGCGCGTCTCGCGAGAGAGTTGGCCAGTATGCCCCCCTTCTGAGGACTTCTACTCCCAATGCCTTTCCACCAATGTGGTTAGCGCATATTCCCTAGTGGGCTTCTTCCATAATGCCTTCCTGCTCCCACTTTGGGATGCATCTCAGCAGTGGTTTTGAGAAGTCTTTCTTGTTGAGCTCCCCATTCATCACCACATACCAATTGGCATCCTTCTTCACCTTCTTAGATTGTACTTCGTCATCGGGCAGCAAGCCATGAACTTTGTACGCCAGAATGTCTGAAAACCAAGCCCTCTGCTGGCCAATGCAGTTTACCTGCTCCTTTTCGGTAATACTGCTTTCCTCTAGGACTTCAACCATCACTGTCCTTGTGAGGCTCTGTAATGTGGAACTAGCTAACTTAGATAAAGCGTCAGCCTGGGAATTTCCAGCTTTGGGAACTAAGTCTATCTGAAAGTGGACTAGCTGAGCTGCTAGCTCCTTTACTTTAGTTACATATTTCAACATGGCGGCTTCTCTAATCTCATACGCTCCCTGCAATTGGCTGGCGATGAGCTGAGAATCAGTTTGCAGATGTACTTTGCAGGCTCCCGCTACGATGCTCACACGCAGGCCTGCCAGCGCTGCTTCTTATTCTGCTTTGTTGTTTGATGCTTTGAACTTGAATCTTATGGCGTACTCGAATACATTTCCCTCTGGGATGTTATTATGACTCCTGCTCCACTTCCCGTTTGGGCTGAGGATCCATCTACTTCCACCTTCCAGACCCCAATATCATCCTCTTTCTCTTCATAGGAGGCTTCCAGTATGAAGTCCGCTAAGGCTTGTGCCTTGATGCCTGCCCTAGGTTTGACCTCGAATTCGTACTCAGAAAGCTCAATTACCCACTTTAGGAGTCTGCCTGATGCATCCATTTTCTGTAACGCTTTTTCCAGTGGGTGATTTGTGAGGATTTGTATTACATGCGCGTCAAAATATGGTTTTAGTTTCCTTGCTGTGGTGACCATTGTGAAGGCTAGCTTCTCTACCAATGGGTACCTTTGTTCTACCTCAGTCAGAACGGCTGCGATTGTCTGTATTGACGCAGAGATGTACAGTTGCAAATTTTCCCTCAGCTCCGGGCTGATCATTGTTGGGAGCTAGTCAGATGATCCTTAATACCCTCAAAGGCTTCTTTTTCTTTGGCTCCCCACTTAGATTCTCTGTTCCCTTTCAGTAGCTGATAGAACGGTAGAGCCTTATCCGCTGACTTGCTGATGAACTTGGTCAGCGCAGCCATTCTGCCCGTCAACCGCATGATATCCTTGATGCACTTAGGCTCAGGCAGGCTTAGGACTGCTTCGACCTTTTCTGGATTTGCGTCTATCCCTCTCTCACTGATCAGAAAACCCAAGAACTTTCCTAAGCTCACTCCAAAGACACATTTATTTGGGTTGAGTTTGATTTTATACTTGTTTAGGGTGGCAAATGTTTCTTCCAGATCCATGATATGCCCAACCCGCGTGACGCTCTTAACAATTGAGTCGTCAACGCATACTTCAACATTCCTGCCCTTCTAGTGTATGAATACTCTATCCATTGCCTTCTGAAGGTTTCCCCAGCATTCTTCAGCCCGAAGGGCATAGCTATGTAATTGTACACTCCCCCTTCGGTGATGAATGCGGTTTTCTGCCGGTCTGGTTCATGCAAGTTGATCTGATGGTACCCTGAGAAGGCATCCATGAAGCTTAGCAAGGCGTGCTCGCTGGTTGAGTTTACCAGCTGATCGATCCGTGGCAGCGGGTAACAGTCTTTTGGGCATGCCTTATTGAGATCTGTGAAATCAACACACATTCTCCACTGGCCATTTGCTTTCTTCGCCATGACCACGTTAGCTAACCACTCTGGGTAGTCACAAGGTTCAATGAATCCTGCCTCCAAGAGTTTCTCCACCTCCTCCTGGATTGCTTGATTTTTCTCCGTGGAGAAGCTTTGCCTTTTCTGCCTAACTTGCTTAATATCCTCCTTCACATTCAGCCTGTGTACCATGACTGCAAGGTCAATTCCGGGCATCTCATCTGCGGAAAATGCAAAAATATCCTTGTTCTTCCTCAACAACTCTACGAGGTGTACCCCTACTCCTTGATCAATGTCTTTCCCAATTTTCACCGTTCTCGAGGGGTCACCTTCTGTGAGCTCGACTGTGACATGCTCCCCACTAGGAAGTGGTCTAGCCATCTCCTTTTTTGCAGGCTCGAAGTTTTCCATTGCTAACTTCTGTTTATCCTTTTCCCTGTGATATTCTTCACGCTTCCTTTTCCTTGACTTCCTCTCAGCCTGCTCAGGGGGCCTTCTCTCTGAGCCAGGCTGTTGTCTGGTTTTTGCGGGCTTCTTTAGGGCAATTATGTAACATTGTTGAGCCGTCTTTTGACTTCCCCTGAGCTTTGCTGACCGTCCCTCATTAGTTGTGTAGGCCATGGCAAGGTGATAGGTGGATACCACTTCGCCTATCTTGTGGATGAGTGGTCTTCCCATGATCACATTGTAGGGTGAAGGAGAGTTTATCACAAGGAATTCTACTCGAACATCACGCCTTCTTGATCTCTCACCCACCCGGACTGAGAGATCGATTATGCCTTCCGGGGTTAGCCCTGATCAATTAAACCCGGTGACTTCGTAACTCACCCTCTTCAGATCCTTCTTGTCCAACTTCAGCTCGTTGAACGCGCTGATGTATATGATGTTGGCTGAGCTTCCTCCATCTATCAATATCCTATTGATAGGTTGTCGTACACCTGTCAAAAATAAATTCCTAACAAAACCAACTAACAATGTAGTAGGGTAAGTAGGGTTGAATCCACAGAGAGATGGTTATTCAATCTAACTTCTAAGGTATGGAGAAACTAAACTATGTCACGAAATTGGGATAGAAAAATAGTCTAAATTAAAAGAGGGAAAAAGTAATAAATAAAAAGACCTAGGGTTATGGTTCACCATGTTTATAGTTCTAAATCTATCAAATATCAATAACAATTCGATAATCAATTATCTAGAGCAATTGCTAAGCCTACTGTCGGGTCTTAACGCTCTCAATTCAACATATGTAGTTCCGTCGCTAACATAATCAGGATTTCTTATTGTAGGTAAGCCTCTAAAAGTAAGATCTTTCGATTCAAACTCTTATTAACAATTATTAATCAAATATAAGGCAGAGTTTGGTTTTTTGGGAGTGATAGTGGAAAAGTTGACAGATAAGTGACCCTTACTGCCACTCTACAAAACCGTACATGAGATTTTCACCTCATACGGCTCCTCGTTCAATTCTTTCGAAGCCATTGGATCCTTTCCATAATTCTTTAAGTCCCATAGGTTTGATCCTGTAGAATCTGACCCACTTTTTCATTGAGCGAAGGGTACGAAAAAAATCCAATTGATTTTGATTTTTCGATCAAAAGTACTATGTAAAATCCTCGGTTTTTCCTCTTCCTCTATCCCTATCCCATAAGTACAGCGCTTGAATCAATAGAGAACCTTTTCTTCTGCATGAATCGATATTATTACATTCCAATTCCTTTCCGATACTCCCAAGGAAAATCCCGAATTGTATCATCCCAAATTGACGGGTTAGTGTGAGCTTATCCATGCGGTTGTGCACTCTTCGAATAGGAATCCATTTTCTGAAAGATCCTGGCTTTCGTGCTTTGGTGGGTCTCCGAGATCCTTTCGATGACCTATGTTGTGTTAAAGGGATATCTATATGATCCGATCGATTGCGTAAAGCCCACGGTAGCAAGAGAACCGGGGAAAGTATACAGAAAAGACAGTTCTTTTCTATTATATTAGTATTTTCTATTAGATTAGTATTTGTTAGTGATCCCGACTCAGTGAGTCCCTTCTTCCGTGATGAACTCTTGGCACCAGCCCTACATTTTGTC
Source organism: Chenopodium quinoa (assembly GCF_001683475.1). Classification (NCBI taxonomy): domain Eukaryota; kingdom Viridiplantae; phylum Streptophyta; class Magnoliopsida; order Caryophyllales; family Amaranthaceae; genus Chenopodium; species Chenopodium quinoa. The sequence continues at coordinate 4,810,635 of NW_018742204.1, read as the reverse complement.
TTTGTGGACCGAGGAGAAGGGGGGCTCGTCGGGAAGAGGATTGTACGATGAGAGAAGCAAGGAGGTCAACCTCTTTCAAATATACAACACGAATTCTGGCAATGCAATGTAGTTGGACTCTTATGTCGATCCGAATGAATCATCCTTTCCACGGAGGTAAATCTTTGCCTGCTAGGCAAGAGGATAACAAGTTAAAAATTCTGTCTCGGTAGGACATGTATTACTATTACTATGAAATTCATAAATGAAGTGGTTAATGGTGGGGTTACCATTATCCTTTTTGGAGTGACAAATGCGGTATGTGTTCCTAAGAAAAGGAATTTGTCCATTTTTCGGGGGGGCGCGGAAACACATAAGAACTCTTGAATGGAAATGGAAAAGAGATGGAACTTCAGTTCCTTTGGAAAGGGTAAGATCTGGTTGCAAGATTAACAACAAAACACTATCAATTAGAGAAATCAATAATCAAAATATTAAAATTATCAATCAAGATTCATAGTATAAACATGGATTCCCAAACCCTAGAAATAAAACTACTCAAACATGAAATAAATAATTAAAACTAGATCTAAGGAAGAAAACATAATTAAAAATAAGAGATAGAAATAAAATACCTCAATGAATAAAATTAATAAACTCAAGAACAATCCATGGAATTGCTCTTGAGAAAAACTAGGGCTAAGAAAACAAATGTAGAAACGGCCTAAGGGAAAAATAATCCCTTCGGTATTTATAAACTTCCTAAATTCTAATCTAAAAATAAATAAAGAAAAGAAATAAGAAAATACAAATTACACAAGTTGTATTACTATTAGGCGATAGATGATGACGTGGCACGAAGATGATCGATGCAATCGAGGAACGAGTGAAGATATGCAGCGGCAAAGCCTCGTGGGCTGCTGTGGCTGGTCGGCAGAACCTGCGGCCGCAGGGTGGTGGCCGCGCCCTGGCAGTAGCAGCAGGGAGGATCGAGTGGGCGCGGGGTTTGGTCGCAGGGTACATAACTCGGATTAAAAAAGCCATAACTTCTGTTCTAGGAGGCTTCTTGGGGCATGTGACCTATGATTGGAAAGATCTTCAATTCTAGTTTTCAACGCAATTTGAATCGCATCAATCCAATCTATAAAACTCAAGTTATGATCAAAAGAGTGAGAAAAGGTCAGTTTTGCCACTTTGTAAAATATCGTTTTTCTTCGTTTCTAACTCAAATTCAATTCCGAAAAGTGCATAACGACCCTTGTGGATGTTATATTCATTCCTCATGCATATAAATCTCAAAATCAACATCCATGAACATGGGATCTTCGATTAATAAGCTCGATTCATCGGCTTCCATCCAAATATCATCCGAATCAACTCCAAACACTACGAAAGTGTCCCAATGTCTATCAAATCACCCGAAACATTAATAAAAACACAAACGGAGCGTAATAGAGTACAAAACAAACAAATTATGTATTTACGACCTAAAAAGCGACTAAAAGACCTAAAAAGCAACTATAAACTTAGCATAAACGTGCCTATAAATCATATATAAATGTGATTCATCACCTATCCACTTCCTAGTTTGCAATTCTCATTGTCACTACCAGTGGATCATCATGAGGGTAAAATATGCCCTCCTGGTCATACTCGTCAAACGTGGCTCATGGCTGCGGGGAAAGAGGTGGCCATCTACGCTTCTCATTGTCGTTTATCTGATGTATCATCGCCCGCAGGTCAGCCAGTGCTCTGTTAACTGTTCCTCTATGCAATGGACCCCCACTGATCACATATACCCTGCCTTCTGGCTTGCCATCTATGTCTCTGTCTTTAGCAGGACCCCTATGACCTCCTCTGTGGTCAGCGCGACCTATTCTACCCTCATCCCTCCTTCTGGGAGGGTCATTGCGCTGCTTAAACTGATTCGGGTGCACTCTCCTGACTAAAACTTCTATGTTATCCTTCAAGTGTGTGCATTCCTCAGTGGTGTGGCCATGGTCTCTATGGAAGTCACACCACTTGCTGGTATCACGGTTCCTATTAACCATCCTTGGGGCCTCTGCCATTTATCATCAGCTTTATTCACGCTGAATATATGAGACCTTTAGTGGGTTAGTGGGGTGTATTGGTCGAACCTCCCAGGCCTTGGCCCTCTCTTTGGATCTGACCTTCTCACCCCCACTGCTATGTCCGCTTCTCTGAGACTTTGCTCGGCCCTGCTCGACTGGTCATCCCTGGGTGTGTTCTCTGCCCGGGTGACCTATATCTTCTTAATTGAGTCACATAGTGCCTTCCTACTCAGCATTGCTCTGTCAGTCTCGTCTGCTTTGATGAACTCGTGCGCTTTACCTAGCGCTTCAGCAAATGTTTTGAGGCTCTTACGCCCCATATACGCTCTGAATGGTGAGCTTGGTAGTAAGCCACTCTGCATTGCTAGTAGTGCTACCTCTTGACTCATATTTGGGATTGTTGTTGCCTCTTTGTTGAATCTGGTGATAAACTCCCTCAGGGGCTCGTCTTTCCCTTGAACTAATGACATCAGCTCGGTTGTCATTTTAGTTCGGTCTACCAGGTTATGAAATGCTCCATGAACATTCTCTTCAACTGGTTATACGAGTATACGGAACATTTGGGAATAGCTCCATACCACTCCGTTGCCAGCCCCTCTAGGGTCGGCGGGAACGCCTTACACCACACTGAGTCCATCATAGTATAAAGTACCATGTGGTTCTCAAAAGCAGATATGTGACTTTTGGGTGTTGTGGTTCAGTTGTATCTACAACTCGACATCTTTATCTTTTCCATTGGTTCTTCCGGAATCTCTCGGCAAAATGGGAAATCATCTGGAACAACCTGGATTCGCGCTTGCTTGTCTCTCCTCCAGGCTGGGTCCCCGCTCTGAGGCTGGCGACCTGCTGCGGGGGACCCGCTTCTCCGGGCTGACCTGAGCCGGAGTTATTTCCTCCACGCTCCATTCTCGATTCAGATTACGAGCTTCCAACTCCAATACCCTCTTCCTTAGCTAAATGAGCTCTTTTTGCTCAGGGGTGAGGGATGAGGAAGCCAACTTCTTTGTTGCGGGCTCCGCAGTTGCCGTTGTCAGTGAAGGATTCGCCCCCTTACCCATATTGGTAAGGACCGCCGTCATTGCTGCCAGCTGCTCCTTACTGCACTTAGAAAGGCTTTGCAGGATGACTGCCATATTTACGGGCTGCGGTTTCTGGGTTACAGGTGCTGAAACAATGAGCTCATTGTTCGCGCCTGTTAACGGCATTCTGTATTTGAAAATGGAACTGGATCCTGCCGGATCGACTGGTTTCGACGCCGCTTTAGCTGCAGCCGATGTCGATCCAATGGGGTTGAATTTCTGAGAGATGGTCGATTTGGGATTTCTGGTGGATCCTTTTGGATCGAGGGTTACTAAGGGTGTTTTTTGTGGTGTTTAGTTGATCTCATTAGCTTTGGACATGGGTGTCGGTACAATTTCTTCTCCGGCTATGGTGGTTAGTTAACTAGTCCCTAGCTCAGTTGGTGAACCTCAGGTTAGATGATCCTTCCCCTCCTTCTAGCGACAATTGTTCCAGGTATGGATCCAAGGGTTCTGCTGGGTGAGCTGGGTCCCGTCAACAACCTACATAAGGCAGCACATGTAAACTGCCCTCGGGGGTGGCTCGAGGAACCCCCCTCCGAAGCTTAAGTTAGAGAGTGTTTAGAGAGAGAAAGTGTACTTAGAGAGATGTAGAAAGTATAATAACTTGAGTGTCTCACCTCTTTTCCGTTGTACTTTACCATCTATTTATAGGCGTACCATCTCCTTCGTGGAGAGTTCAGCCTGGCCAGCCCTACGGGCTGACTCCACCGGGTTGATGAGCCCTCCTTAATTGATTTCTCGGCAGTGAGTGCGCACCCTGGGTGATGGGCGATAGTTCAACGGGAGCTATCCTATACAAAAAGTTAAAAAAAAAAATCATGTTTTAATTCAGAATATTTATTTATGAATATTTATTTATTTTTTAGAATAGATATATATATATATATATATATATATATATATATATATATATATATATATATATATATATATATAGATATATATATATATATATATATATATATATATATATATATATATATATATATATATATATATATATATATATATATATATATATATATGTATGGATTTAGAGGCGCCCCAGGTTCATCTCAGTGATAAACTAGAGCGTTTATGTAGGGGTTAATGGTCTTTTCACGTCATAAGTTAAGGGTGCGAAGGTAAATTGCTTGCAACGGAATTTAGCCTTTTGCCCAAATAAAAGACGTCGTTAAGTCTTTAACGTTAACCATAGTTAACTAGTGTCTGTTTCTTAAAATAACATCCGCAAATTCAGCACACTTCTTCAATGCTCGACTACTCTCTAGTATGAACTATTTTTCCACTAATTTAATTCATTAAATTGCTGAACTCGTCTTCGTTTGTCGTCAATTTGTCTATTGTGATTGGGAATGGTCGATCTTGATTGTTGTGGTTGTTTCGTCCACAAATCCAAGTTCGAAACCTCGCATTAAAAATTCAATTACGGTCGAAATTAGATCCGAATCAATTCCACATTATCCGAGTTCTAAACAATAGAAAAAGTTGCAAAACCACCATCACTTTGCTTTACAAACCCACTATCATGAGCTTTCGATTAATTTAATCCACCATTTTCATCTTGCTCCTTTTTACACTAACACCAACACCAACATCGATATTAATGGCGGCGGAGCCGCCACCAAAAACAAATGAAAAGCCCACAAAAAATAAAGAAATTTAAAGTAGGATTAACCCTAAAGGGTAATTGATATTTTCCTTCTCCATTGATTCACCATTGAAGATGAGCTTTCGATCTAGTGAAGTTAGACTTATATGAACACAAACTTCTGTTGATAGCCGAAAAACCACCGTATCCCGACCTAATCTAGCCAACACTACAATCGTAATTCACATGTGGAATCGACCAGTCACCACCGCAATCGTAGTTTATTGTATGCTTGTTCGAGTTTTTTTGGTCTTATTTTTTTACGACTAGTTAACTCACTCTGAGTTAAGACTGTGAAGTAGGAGTTAACGTTGGAAATTCGTTTGTTTTATCGTTACTTGGCTTTTGCATGCCAAGTGACCCATTTAGACCGATAAAATTGTGCTTTATTGTGCTTTTGCGAATCCCAAGACATTTTTATTATAGAAATGCCATATAATAAATTATCCAAGTTTATCACCCAAATAACTTAGATTTCCTCATGGATTTATTTTCAGTGTTTTAAAATATTGCTAGATCTTGATTCAATATACTTCTTCCGTTAATGGTTAATAGTAACAAAGGAATATTTTATATCTCACAAATAATACCTTTTTGTTGCAATTAACCATTAACGGAGGAAGTATTGAGTTTTTCGCATTTTCACAAAATAAAAATATAAAACAAAAAAAAAAAAAAAAACACATCATGCATCATATCATCATCCGTGAGTTGTGACTCTGTTTCATTGCTATCTTAAACGCGCCTAATATGATATGATATCCCCACTTTCCCTGTCTCTTTCTTTCCTTTTCCTCATTTTCTCTCTCTTCTTTTCCACTTTCTCTCTCCTGTCTCTTGTGACATACCCGTGGATCCATCCCTTCCTACCATTCCTCTCCCTTCCTTCCTTCAATCTCTTTGTATTTATACCCTCATACTCCACACCCCATCTGTTCTCTCTCCTCCTCCTTCTTCAATGGCTTTCTCCTCTTCTTAACTCCTTCTTCACTCACCTCTTTTTCCAGATCTATTCTCAATTCCTCCCATTTTCTCTCTCTTAGGGTTTGAATTCAATTTATCTTCATCCCCTTTTCAACAATGACTTCGTTTCGGCCAGATCTGACGGCCACGGCCAGAATCTATCCCGAACCATTGATGGAGAATCGTATCGATGTTGTGGTTGATGATGATGAAGTTTGTGATGATGGGGTTGATCACTTTGATAGATTACCGGATTCTCTGCTATTGTTGGTTTTCAACAAGATCGGTGATGTCAAGGCTTTGGGTCGGTGCTGTGTTGTTTCTAGAAGGTTCCAGACGTTGGTACCCCAGGTTGAAAACGTCGTCGTTCGAGTTGATTGCGTGATCTCCGATGATGATTCCTCCGTTGCTTCTTCTGCTGCAGATAAGTCTCGTTCTCCTTTTGCGAATCTTGTGCGTCTCATTTTTGGTAATATTTTTAAGCCCATTCAAGCTTTGGGTCAGTTGTTGGGCCCTAAACGATCTGGGCCTGTCGGTGTGTTGGGTACTGGCCCATCGTCTTCGTCAGCCTCGGCTTCTGCCTCGTCCTCCTTATTGGTGGGTAATGGGGTTGATGATGAGGAAGGGGAACAGGGTGGTGTTACTCACCATTCTCCAACTCAGGTTTTGAAAAACTTTCTTGAGATTCGCTATCTAAGGATCGAGTTGCCTAGTGGTGAATTGGGTATTGATGATGGGGTTTTGCTCAAATGGAGGGCTGATTTCGGGTCTACTTTAGATAATTGTGTCATTCTTGGTGCTTCGTCAGTTGTTAATAGCGCGAAAACTAGTCAATTGAGTGAAAATGGGGTGATTAGTGAGCAAATTAGCCCGAGTAATGTGGTTAATGATGATAATGGTAGTATACCGGAGTCGTTTTACACTAATGGGGGTCTGAAATTGAGGGTGGTGTGGACGATTAGTTCGTTGATTGCAGCATCAGCTAGACACTATTTATTGCAACCAATAATCGCAGAGCATCAAACTTTGGATAGTCTTGTTTTAACGGATGCCGATGGTCAGGGTGTACTGTGTATGAATAGGGATCAGTTGGAAGAGTTGAGGGTGAAGCCGTTGTCGGCTTCATCTGCATCAAAGAGGACTCTCGTGCCTGCATTGAATATGAGGCTGTGGTATGCACCCCATTTGGAGTTGCCTAATGGAGTAGTATTGAAAGGGGCAACATTAGTTGCTATTCGACCCAGTGAGCAGTCAGGAGTGATTGCCAAGAAGGAAATTTCGGACTCATCTTGGGTTTCCACTGCTTTTGAAGAGCCCTATGGTACAGCGGCAAAGATGCTAGTGAAAAGACGGACCTATTGTCTTGAGATGAACTCATTCTAAGTTACACTGAGTGCAGGTATACGTTCTCTTTATTTTTCATAATCTTGTTCATTTCTGGTCTGTGATCTTTTTCTTGCATGTATGTTCTTTTTTCTAATTTATTGTAGTTTTGATGTTTATATTCTATAATCTGGCATGAAATGTTGGGTAGACAATTTCGAGACATCTTTGTATTAAGCATTTTATGATTGATGTTTAGGCGTCATTAAATTGTCTACTACTTGTTGCTTGTGAAGTAGGAAATTGTTTATGAATTTCTTGTCATGATTCAGTGGTCGGTGGATATTGTCTTAAATCGAAACACATTATCTCAAAGTAAAGTGTCTTTGGAGGTGTTTCTGTTTCGAGTAGAGTGTTGCATTTACTTGTAACTTATGCTGTAGAAAATTTGCCATGACTTTGAAATTTATGTGGTGGCAATTTTAAGTTGTCTGGACTTGCATATGATGGTACAGGTTTAGTGTTCCAATTTTTTATTTCTTTTGCTTATTGCCTGCCTGAAGTGATTAGAAGACTAGGCTCTTTAGGTATGGTGGCTAAGTCAGCTTGGCTGATATATGTCTGCAACTGCAGAGTATATGCTGATTGAGTATGGATGCTCTTATCTTAGGTCACTAATGATCAATATCAGATGTGGGATCTTGATAACTTTAATAGTTCAGGTTTTCTTTTTAGGAAATGTGTCTTTTCTGAAAGCAACTTTTTGTCTTGATTTGATTCTAGATTGTGGATGAATTATGTGCCCGTAGTCCATAAGTTTCTCTAGATAGTATACTAGTATTGGGACAGAATTTTGTTTTGATGTCAATTTCAAATTTTTTATCAGAGGACATGGTGGTGTAGCCTCTGTAAATTTTTTTCGTACTTGCAGCTATTAATTCTATTCGTGTGCCTTCATTTAGCTGGTTAACTTTTGATTTTTTCTGTAATTTTGTCCATTAACTTGGAGTATCCTAATCTATTACAACAAAGCCTTGACTGTGCTATGTAGCAAGTACTTTTGTCTTGTTTTTCGTTTTGCTTGGTAAATTGGATAGTTGGATTATATGTACTCTAGGGTCTTCAGATTAATTTCTTTTTTTAGGATTCCCCTTGACTGTGCTAAGTAGCAAGTAGTTTTGTCTTGGTTTTCATATTGAATTCGTGATGATGCATCTGCTGGTTGAAAACCTTTAAAGTTCTATATTGATGCACTGTGCTAGGTTTGCTGTTCTATATTGCTAACGAACATCCTATATACCTGATGTCTTCTCAGGGCGGCATGTTGTGTCAAGGGAAATGGGAGCTTGAGACTGTTTCTGAAGACAGGAAATACAATTTTGTTTTCACAGTACTCATCAAGGGGGGGGGGGGGGGGGGGTGGTGCTCTTCGTAATCAACAATGCTAAACTATATGGTGGAGGCACCAATAATCCGTCCCGTGTATAAATGGAGCTCATATGGCACCCTACTGGTACGAGTAGTAACACATCTGCATCTAGTTCACTTGAAGCCATATGCTTTGTAAGAAATGCAGACATGCATCTAGATTGAAGTTGGAGCTTTTGAGTTTGTGGATTCTTAATAATTTACCTATCATTGTGAATATTTTAGGCATGGAATATGTTTATCCTTTCATTTGATGTAAGTTTTAATGTCATCAAGCAGTGTACTTTTGCACTCTGATGTACTTTCTAGTCTTCTTAATCCAACTTTGAGAAAGGACACAACATGATTATACTGAGTCTTTGTCATGTGAAAAATTCTTAATTGTTAACCACGACATAGTATGATAATTGTGCAAATTAGTTCAAGGTCTTAGTAGCCAATTATGTTTTAAACATATCTAATTAATTATTCTGGAGCTAATTTCGCGCTTAAGCCCTCGTGTTTTCTTGCTTATCTATGAATCTATCCGTTGTATATTAGTTATGGTGTTTTTTAAGGAAGTCTGCGTTAGGTGGATTCATAGTTAGGTAAAGTGACAGCCAGCTTGGAAGAATGCAGCTAACTTGGTTGGTAGTCTTATCTCTCCTGCCAATGCTTCAATTTGCCCGCCATTAACGCAACCTACAATCGCTAATTTAGATTATAGAATGCTTTCTACTCCGTATTATATTGTTGGATTCTTATTGGAAAAAGTCTGTTCCAACTAGCATTAATTAGATTTGGGGCTTTTGAATTTCTGTTGGGTGGTAGAAAAAGTCATTTACTCTTCTGTATAGTGTAGTTTCTTTGACCTTTTTTCTTTCTTTCTTTTGCCATTCTCTTTTTCTTTTTTCTTTGATTTTGGGGGATGACCAAAATATTTTTTCCTGTTTTATGTTAAGATGAGCTACTATTTCTCTAAATATTGCTCTTAGTATACTTCTATTTGCATCATGTACACAGAAATGGCAAGCTTTCTATTAGCGAATCATGAAGTAATACGGAGTACTAGATTTTAGTTATAATTATAACGGTTATTTCGCTAAATGCCTGAGTACTTAAAAAATTCACCAAATGCTATCAAGGTTTTCAAAATTCACCAAATGCCATCGAGCTTTTAAAAAAAATTCACCAAATGCCATTAATAACTAACAGCCGTTAAATCCGTTAGTCATTAAGATTAAATATTGACACGTGTCATAATATGACTAGTTCATTTTAACTATCTAAATTAATAAAAATGATATTTTTTTTTTCATTTTCGTGGCAAAAATTGCTCGGGTATAGTTTTGGGGGTCAATTTATTTCTTTATGGCCACAATTTAAGCTCGGAATTGACAAAAAAATAACGTAAATGCTCCGTTTTGTGTGTTGAAAAATATTTCGATTAGTGTGTCATTATTTTTTATCCATCAAAATTGATCGGGTAAGGTTTTGCGGCTCATTTTGATCCTATTTGGAAACAAATTAGCTCAAAATTGACAAAATATTAACCTAAATGCTCCATTTTATGTGTGAAAAATATTTCGATTAGTGTGTCGTTATTTTTTAACCATCAAAATTGATTGGGTAAGGTTTTGGGGGTCATTTTGATCCTTTATGGTAACAAATTAAGCTCGGAATTGACTAAAAAATAACATATATGCCCCTTTTTGTATGTCAATATCGTATTTTTTTTTTCGAAAAAAAAATGCGAAAGGGGGCATTTAATTTTTTTTTTTGCCAATTTCGAGTTTAATTTGTGCTCATAAAGGGTCAAAATGACCCCCAAAACCATACCCGACCAATATTCGTCAAGAAAATTGAAAAAGTATTATTTTTATTCATTAAAATAAATAATTATTGTGTATTAATTTTAAAAACTAATGGCATTTGGTGAAATAATTTTCTAAAGTAATGGAATTTGGTGAAATAAGAATTGCATTAACGGAAAACTAATGTCCATATGCTATTAGTGGCACGAGGTGTTATTGTATTGTTTGTCAGTGACATTTGGTGAATTTTGAAAACTTTGATGACATTTGGTGAATTTTGTAAATATTCAGTGATATTTGGTGAAATAGCCGTAATTATAATACGAGTATATCTTTCGGTTAAGGCTAAAATTAGGAATGCTTGGGTTCTTCAAGAGGCTTTGTTCTCTTTCCTATCACTGATTAAGTTCGTTGTTCTGATCGACTACAATCATTAATAATAACATAACTAAAAGAGAGACCTGTGTCACTCCTTGTTAATTTTTTCCCTCTACAAAGTTCTTCCTTTTTTTTTTGTTACATCTTCCTTTTGAAGCTATTATTTTAAAATATCTTTTCCATTTTTAGCTAACATGTTTTCTTTCATATAATTATATACCTTTATTTATACTGGGTATTCATAAATCCTGATGAATTTAAATATGGTGAGTATTATAAATCAATATTTTTATCATTTTATTCTTTTCTTTCTTTGTTCATAATTTTAATTTTATTTGATTTAAATATAGTCAAATTATTTTGCTAGTAAATATATGGATTAGTATGTACATAACATACACCGATAGAAGATTTACATTACTGCAATTACAAGTCATAATAATTCTGCACCAAAAAAAAGTCATAATAGTTAGCAATGACGTGTCGAAACTTAGGCCCTGTTTGATTCACCTTAATTTTGCTGAACTTAAATTATTTTTATTGAATTGAACTTAATTTTACTGAACAGAAATTATTTTTAATGAACTTAAATTATTTTTACTGATTTTCTATTTTAATATTTCTTTAAGAAAACTGAATTTTACTGAACTGAACTTATTTTTACTGAACTAAAATTTTTTTACTGAACTGAAATTAATTTTACTGAACTGAACTTATTTTTACCGAACTGAAATTATTTTTTTAAGGTGAAGAGAACAGGGCCTTAGTGCACAAAACTTTCATCAATTTATTTTGAAATTAAAAAAACTTAAAGATAACAAATTTTTTTTATATATATAAAGTACTTTTTAAAATTATTCTTTTTCATCTTAAATGTAATTTTTTTTTTTTTTTTTTTTTTTTGGGTGTAAATATAATACAATATATAATTTTAGCTAATCTATCAAAATGATTATAAATTCAACATATATAAGATACAATATTATTATTATCTAAAACCTTGTGCCGATCAAATTATTTCAACAAAATAGCTAGGGATGGAGAGTGTTTTGGGTATTTTTACCCTACCGCTTGGTTCACTGTGAGTTTAACACGTGTCACTCTAGGAAGGCCTCCAAATGGACCAACCAGGGGAAGACATGTGGCAGGAAGATACCCTTCAGGAATTGGCGGCTGCCTTCAGGGCCCAATTCTTGAGGTCGCCGCAAAACGGCGCAACCCAAATCCCTAGGTCATCAAACCCTAGGACACCTTACAATCATTACTTCATTTATTATTGGGACACCTTACAATCGTTACTTCATTTATTATTCTCGAAAACAGAGAAGACACCTGATCTCGGAATCCGAGAAGATATTTACTTTCTGCACGTTTTCACTTCGAACGCTTACTAACTTGACCGTTGGAGGCAAAACTCTGACCATCCGGAGCTTCAGTGTTTTTGCAGGTAGCAGGTATAGGCTGCCTTGGACCAGTCTTGGTGTTGTAACTCTCTCGCAGGACACAAAAAATCGCTATACATCTATCTGGCGCTGTCTGTGGGGAGAGTACCTCTAAGATGGTTGAAGAGTATGTACCGCCACCTGAACCCAACCAACCTAAAGTCGATGGGCAGGTCTATTCAAACCATGACACAAACAACAACTTTGAAGTTAAAACCCGTGTGGCCCTTGATGGGTCACTCATCTCTAAATGCATCCGCCCTAGAGATAAACTTGAATGGGCCGATAGTCAAGCAGGTCCAAGTAAATCTTCCGGATAGCCGATTAGGGAATCCCACACGGCTAGAGGACAGGCTCTTGTTACTAGAGACGAACTCATGAAATTCATGACTAGTTTCAAGGGAGAGATCAAGGACCTGATCAACTAAAAGACAGATGGCTAAAGCAAGGGTTAGTCGACCAAGAAGACTCCTTAGGCTGAGAGGAGAAAGCCAGTCTAGGACATGCAGCCTACTCCACACCCTAAGAAGAAGGTTGTGACTGCGATTGACTGGTCCAAAATCTTTCTTCCTCAAACGGGCATAAGGAAGGTCATCCGACACGTTCAAAAAATCGTTCTCTGAAGCTTATCAGAAGAAGAACCAACAGTTGTCGAATTCACCCTCTACGTCGAGCTTCCCAAACAACTTCAAGAATACCTTAGCAAGGTATTCCCAATCTGTTCATAAGAGTCTCTCAGGCGGCAAGACCGTCCATACTAGCCCTCATATGATTGGATCAACCTCGTATGTGCCACAGATGAAATACGGGCAATATGCCCCACCTTACATGCAACCAACCCTCTTAAGAGGTTAGACGACATACAACGTCCAGCCTCTAGAATGACAGCTTCATCTGCTCAAACTTGGTGAACAGTTATCTGCGTTCACCAAGGAGATAACTAAGGCGGGAACAACTGGCCAAGGTTAAGAATGTTTTTGTTGGGGCCTATGATGGTACCACCAAGAGGACCACCTCATGGCTTACACCAACCTCATATACTTGTAAGGGTTGGATGACGCTTGCTAGTGCAGGTGTTTTTCGGCTACATTGAAAGGCATTTCCCAACAATTGTTTGGCAACCTGCCGGTCGGATGTATTGATAGCTTCAAGAGGCTAGCCTTCTTGTTTGGTTTCAACTTCTTAATGAATCCCTTCCATGAAAATAAGTCTCGATTTGAGCACCATCTTGAAAGGATATAGAGAAGGGCTTCAAACCTACATTAGGCGGTTCAATCTGGTAAGAATCCACATTCAAGGACTGTATGACAAAGTGGATGACACAGACTTCTTCAAGGGTCTGAAGAACGAGTAAACTTTTAAGTTTGACCTTGTCTAAAAGAGAGTCTTCACTCTCCAAGAGGCGTTGATGGAGGCGGAAGCTTATATATAGGCGACCGACCTCTGATTGCCTAGTAACCAGTCTAACTCTAAAAAGACTGACAAACAAAAGGAGAGTCGCCCTGCTCAGCGATCTCCCAAAGTTGAAGAGAGCAAAAAGAGAAAAGAGATCTGGGCGGTTGGTGACTCTGATCAGCCGTTCCAGAAGAAAAGGAAAGAATATAAACCGTACGTTCTAAGGTACGAGTTTAATAAAAAATGCTACTCCATCCTCATGGAGATAAAATACCAGCTGACCATTGAAAATACGGCTGTAATGAAAGGTTCCGCCAAAAATCAGAACACAAACAAGTATTGCCATTTTCATGAGGATATCGGCCATGACACCAACGACGGCTATAGCCTCAAGCGGATGTTGGACCGTTTGGCTGATCAGAGGGTGTTGAAGTCCTACATCCTAAAGTCTAAGGTTACCTTGAAGACAAACCCGGGGCAGTCATCCAAAAAGACTACCCATCTTACTAGTAGTTCGAAGACTAACAAAGACCCGATCTACAACATAAAAGGCGTCTTTGCCGGAGGGCGCCCTACCATCCGTGGCACCAAGGACCATCTAAGGAAGATGGACGTCAACTATTCCGGCGATGGTCAGGCATCTACCAGTAAATTTCCTAAGGTCGTCATCACTGAAAATGACCACGACTCAGTCCGCCGACCGCATGATGACCTAGTTGTCATTGAATGCAAGGTCGCCCATCAGCTGGTTGGCCGGATTCTGATAGATATTGGTAGCTCCTCTGACATCATCAGCTACAAGTGCTTCCCAAGGTTGAGGTATAAGCCTGACAGCCTACACAAGGTCTACCAGCCCTTAGTCGGTTTTAGGGGTGGGGTGGTACATCCAGTTGGCCAAATCGATCAGCCTAACTGGCCGGAAGAGAAAGGAAAAGGATGCCATATGGTAATCCTGTTCTTGGTCGTTGAAGAGCTAACCGCCTACAATCTCATCTTGGGGCGTCCGACTCTTAACGAATCCAAGGCAGTCATCTTCCCCTCCCTCATGCTAGTTAATTATGAAAGGGATGATGATTCTGTTGGCTCCCTAAATAGGTACCAAAAGATGGCCAGAGAGTGTTATCTCTCAAACGTCAAGCCCACGGCGGCGGCAGGAGGCCAAGGGGAGGAGCCAATAGACCTAGACAACGTTAACGAAATCGAGCCTGATCAAGCAACAGCTGACAAAAAGAGAAAGGCCAGCCAACTGGTGGCCATGAAAAAAGAGAAGCAATAGCAATCACTAACTGGGAACGGTCAGATGAACTCTGTTCCCAGCCAGCTGGTGATCACATTGATATTGCTATGAATGACAACCGTTCAGAGTGTAATGTTAAGGTGGGGATGATTAATTTTGCAGATCTGGGTGCAGACTTGCACCACATACTAAAGGAATTCAAAGAAAACTTTTCCTTTGAAGTGGAAGATTCTAGGCATTAGCCCGGATCTTACTGTCCACAAACTTGTCGTGGATCTAAAAAAGAAGACAATCAAGCAAAAGAAAAGAAATCACAGAGATGAGAGAAGTCAAGAGGCAACCTCTAAGGTGAAAAAGCTATTAGACGCTGGGTTTATTCGACCATATAATTTTCCTGACTGGGTTGCGAATGTAGTGCTTGTAAAGAAGCCGAATGGTATGTGGCACATGTATGTTGACTACTATAGGAATATTTCAAGCATTATCCCTAGCTTGAACCCCACTGTGATCATACACTAAAGTACGGTGGCGTCCAAAGGGAAAGAAGATAGAACAAAAGAGTCGCCAACAAGTTTTAGGAACTTGTAAACCGTTCACGTGGTGAAGGTTACACCCCTTAACAACCCAGGAGATCGTCAACTCCAATAGGTCTGGAACCATGACTGGTAGTTCGGGGATGAAGGTACAAATCCAACCTAAAAGAGATTGAACCTGCCCTAATAATAGGCCTCTACTTTATTCTGATCGTATTCATGTGCGCTTTCTGACTAACATGCAATCAATAGGATTAACCCTAAACCTGTTTAATCTATGTTGGTTGGATATTAATGCACAAATAAATCTATTATTGGCAATCACTTGAGTTATAATCATATTAACCCTAACAGATTATTAATTATCTTATTAAGGATGATTACAAGTACAAATTCCCTTTAAACATGAATCAAAGGTGTGATCAAGCAATAACAATAAATATATATCAAGCAACATAATAATAATAATAATAATAACAATAATTACGACAATTATAAAAATCATAATCATGTTAAATCATAATAATAGCAAGATCCTAGCCATGATACTAACAAGATTAATAACAAACCCTAGCATGTCACTAAACAATAAAAATCAAAGCTTTAACCCTAACATGATACTAACATGAATATTAGGAAGAGAATAGGAAGCATCGCAGGAATCATAATTGATTTAAGAAACTTATTCTTTACCCTAGACATGATATTAGGAAGCATGCTTTTAATCATACTTGATATTAGAAATTACCCTAAACATAATACTAGGAAGATCAAAATAATAACCTAAACATGATTTCTATATCATAATATCAATAAATCAATTAAAGCACTTACTTGGATGCTTCATATCTTTTCTAATAACAAAATACACGCGTTAGTAACTTCAAGGAAAATATAAAACAATTAAATTAAATAATAATTGAAATAAAGATTTGGGACCAAACCCTCAGAAATTAAACCTTTCACGTCTAGGGTGAAGGCAACTTCGAATTATGCTAGGTGTGTCTAGATCTTGTGAATGCGGAATTTGGTAGAGAAAGCTAGAGAGAGAAGAGGAATTCTTAAAAGCTAGAGAGAATAAGAATACTAGAGACTTGATGCTAATTCTTGAGAATTGATGATATGTGATGATTGAAAAAGGAAGGTTTTAGGAGACTATTTATAGAGAAAATCAGCCAAACGGATAAAAAAACAAATCAGAGTTTCGACGAGAATAAAACAGGTTAGCGCCAGGCGCTGAACATTAGCGCCAGGCGCTAATCCCTGTCGTCAGGCGCTAGTCATTATTTTCACGCGTTTTCTTAATTTCGATAAAATTTAGCCGTACCGAGGGGCAAAATCGTATTTTCCTTAAAAACACTCTTTTATTCTGATTAAAACTCTAAAAAGTCAACCAAAGTCAATTTATCAATGCTAATTGAATTAGGATGAAAAGAACCTTCTAGAAGACTCTAGAAGACTAAAATCAATTCTAATTGCATTAGGAATGTTAAATCCATATTAGGCTATCCTCTAGATTATTGGGCCGCACATAAACATCAAACCGGGCCCAGTTCAGTAATTTGGCCATAATTTCCTCAATATTCATCGGAATTGGGCTTATAATATATCGTTGGAAAGCTCTTTTAAAGCCCCATACAAATACACCATTATTGGACCCTTGATATGGATCAAAACAAACTGGATTGGTTGTTTTCTTAAAAATAGGTTTCAAAAAAAGAGAGAAAGAAAAGAATTAAAACTATCCGCAACACTAGACTTTCCACACTTTCACTTCATTCGACTATGATTAGATGTGAAAGATACTCATCACCGGGTATGGTTTTGGGGAGACACAAATGGGTGTCTACAACTACACTGACTTGAACAAGGCATGTCCAAAGGATAGTTACTCGCTTCATAAGATAAAAAATCTATTCGACTCTACGGCCGGGCATGCCTTGATGAGTTTTATGAACACCTACTCAAGCTTTCATTAGATAACTCTGTGGAAAAAAGATCAAGAGAAGACGACATTCATCACTGATAAGGGGTTATTTTGTTATATTGTGATGTCGTTTGGCTTGAAGAATGCGCCTGCTATTTTCCAACGAATGATTAATACTGTATTCATTAATCAGATTGGGAGGAACGTAGAAGTGTACATTGATGACACGATAGTCTGTTCCAAGCAACAGGAGAATCAACTTGCTGACCTCCGAGAAACATTCACCACACTCAGGTGGGATAAGGTCATGCTCAATCCCAAGAAGTGTGTCTTCGGTGTTGAGTCTGAGAAGTTTCTCGGATTCCTAATTGATCAAAGAAGGATAGAGGAAAACCCTGAAAAAATACAGGCGGTCACTGACATGAAGTCACCCTGCACGGTCAAAGAAGTTAAAAAGCTAACAGGTTGTCTGGCAGCCCTAGGGAGATTCCTCATCCGGTCAGGTGACAATCGCCTCTATTTATGAAAGGAATGGTGTCCTTCGAACAAGTATATTATTCCGATAGAGGGTTCGTAATTATTAGAAAGCTAATTATTCAGTGAGGTCAAGTTATCAGAATGCCTAGGTGGAGGCCGCTTCCGATCAATAATATTAATGTATAATTAATATTACAGCTTAATCTTGATTGAAACCTTCGGGTCACACCCAAGCAACTAACGAACCGACGCGATGAATTAATTCGAAAGGAATTAATGAGTCGCCTGAGTAATTAATATATAGACGTCAGAATTTCGAGCTTGGAGCGTTGAAACCGAGTGTCGGAAGTCGAGTCAAAAATAATAAAAGCCGAGACGAGAAAATTACTAATTATTCAAAAAAATTACTAAAATAACCCTAGTATCGGAATGCCTAGAGCAAACTGAGTGTTAGGGGCATATGGCCTAGCAAGGTGGCTAACAAGCGCACCAAGCCAAGCCTAGGTTGGCTGGTGCGTGCTAGCGCAGCATGGCTAGCTAGGCTGGCCAGCAGCCCGCACATATGTGCGTGGCGTGCTAGCAGGCCTCGGCCATCAGCCCGCACATATGTGCGTGGCGTGCTAGCAGGCCTCGGCCAGCAGCCCACACATATGTGTGTGGCGTGCTGGGCCGAGTGTGTGGCAGCAGCCATAACCCACTTGGGGTGCCTTGGTGCCCAAGTGGGGCTACAACGTGGCGTGCGTGAATTGGAGGCTTGAGGGTGTAGGTGGCCGGTTGTGAGGAGAGCTTGGGGAGCAAGTTTGGTCCCCTCCCCTCCTTGTGGTCCTCACCTAAATCTTCTCCTAAATATGCCACTTGTTGATTTTTAGTAGCTTGATAATTAGTTTTATTTTTATTTTAAAAATAACTGGAATAGTTAGTTCTCCCACATTGGTGGAAGAGTAAATCTCACTCATGCTTTTCCCTATAAATACCCAAGTTGGGGTATTGGGAAAAGTACTTTATTAAGGTGTTGAAAAAGACATCTCCATTGAGAAAACCTTTGAACACATATAATTACTCGGGTTTAGGTCGGGCTTAACTAACCTCTAAGCATTGGACCATTTTCAGGGGTCGAGTTGTGGGTGGACTTTTGTTGGAGGTTTTCGTGCGAGTGAGACTTAGAGCTTTTGAAGTAAAGCTCTTTTAGTGAGCGAAGCACGCGCCAAAGGTATTAATCTCTTTCTTAATCTTGTTTTTTAAGTTAATTATGCTTTATGATTATATTAATTGTGAGTGTGGTCTTGGCTCGGGTTTTCTTCCGCGGTGAGTCGGACTCATTGAAACCTAAAAACAGTATCTGAGGCTTGCTCATTTATTTTTATTATACTATCATATTTTTCAAGGTGTTTCTATGGATTAATTTTTCTGGTTTTATGTTGCTAATTAGATTAGTAGCTCGCTTTTATTATTTTAAGATCGTATTAAAGCTGTCTTCAGCCCAAAACCCAAAATTTTGCCCAAAAATAGTGAATTTATGGTGGAAAAGGTGTTATGGAAATTGTTTTACCCTTTTAGAGTTGTGTTTTTAGCCAAAAACGCCCAAAAATGCCTTTTGTGAGGGATTTTTTGTTTTGACGAAATTTTTTAAGTCTTTCTAACCTTGAATCTTAATGGCATATTTATGGTGGTTATGTATTTGGTTCTTTCCTTAATTTATATGCAATTTTAAACCTCTTTAAGCATGATTACTTGGTAGTAATTGGTGCTTGAAAGATTGGTTCATATTTTCACATGATTACAAACCATTGCATTAAGTGTGAAAAATTTGTTCTTTAATACTTCTAAGTACTAAAGATTCAATCTTTAATTGTTTTAAGTGATTGAAACTTTGAGTTACTAAATTTCATGAATTTTTTGGTTGAACTTTTGATTTAATCATGTATTAAGTTGATTGGAATCATAAAGTTTGAATCTTGTGATAGAAATTTCATTTATCTTCATATTGGAATATATAATTTTTCAAGGATTCACAAGTGTAAAAGTTGGAATCTTTATTTGAACTTTTATGTTCATATTTTCAACTCCTTTTTATTTTGTCAAAATCTCATGATTAATTTAAATTAATAGTGAGTGATTGCCCTTACTTATTTTATTGCACCAAGTTAAACCAATTTTATTAAAGAATGGTTCTTGGAAATTTTTTTGGTTAAGTGCACCTTGATGAATTTTATTTAAGTTAGACTTGTATTAATTTCTCATTTTGGCTCATTTTATTAATTATAAAATTAATTTAGAATTAATTATCAGTCACGCAATATTCGGGTTTGAAACCCGAGGATATGGCACGAAAATCAAGGCAAAAGCCTCACTTGGCTAGCCGGGATGCATAGGAGCTTGCATGTGGATGCCAAGAGGCTTCCTTAAGCTTGCATGGGGACATGTGCGTGGTTTTTGCTCGCTGCCAGCATCGTGGCGCTCCAGCCAGCTATAAGCAGCAGCATCATGCGTGCGCGCACCGTGCGTGCTGCTGTGCTGCGCATGGCTGGCCGTGGCTGGTGTGAGCTTGAGCGGGTGTGTGCGATGCTTGGTGCTTGGTGCAAAAGGGTAAGAAGCCTTAGTGCGTGTGCCTTGCACTACGCAAACCGCAGTAAACTCTACTAGGCTCGACCTAGCTAGTGCTAAGTGGGGTGGTGGAGGCACATGCACCAAGCCACATAGTCCGGGGTTGCTAGACGACCTTTGCTTGCATATGGCACGCGCTTAGTGCATGAGCCACTTGAGTGCGGTTGGCTACGTGTTTGCTTATTTTTCCTTTTTTAATAATTTTATTAATTTAATTTGGTTTTAATTAATTTAATTTAATTTTGGAGGATAGGCCTCGGTTTTTGAGCGGCATTGGAAAAAAATTTAGTTTTGGCAAATATTTGGGTTTATCGGCTTAATTAATTAGATTAATTAATATGGATGAAGAATTTAGTGGGAGCTTCAATTATTAATTGCGCTAAATTAGATAATCAATTAAACAACTTTGACTAGTTTTATTAGACATGTTAATTGGATTATCGACCTAAATTAGTTACTAGTTTACGCGTGTTTTATGCATTTTTACTTATTTATCGTTGTAAAATGCATGGGCCATTCACAAATAGTGAATGGATGAATGTAATGTATGTTCTCTCATAGGTTTTTATAAAATGACAACTAGTGGGGCCCGATTAGGATAGAATATACGGACTGCGATCCGTGATGTATTTTTGTAAATCTAAATACGGTCTGCGAACCATTGAGTATTTTTGTACCTTAATATTTAGATTAGTCCTAATTGTAGATACTAGTATTTGCATAATTATGGTCATGTCTTGAAGATGGAGGTTCTTGGAAGACAAAGCCATAAAGTTGCAAAGCCGTCCCTTGAAGACTTGAAGACTCAAGGGGTCATGCTAGTTGCCGAATGCATCATTATTTATGTTTTCGATAAATATTTATGAGTATTTATATATGAATTATATGTTAGATGCATGTTTAGGATTTCGAATGTTGTGATGATTAATTAAGTTCACTTAAATAAACCAACATAGTAACCCTAGGTCACTAAAATATTGAGTGAAATTGTCATTCCAAAACAACACTTATTGACCAATTGAGAGTACTAATGGGCTACGCCAAAGTGAGGCATCACTATTGCTCCCTAGGATACGTAAGGCATACTGGGTATGCAAGTTGGTTTTGGTTATACTCAATGATATGAGTGATGGAGTCCTAACATGTCGTGGCAAAGTGGATAAGTTGTTGAAAGAGCATTAGATGCGACGATTTATCCAACCAAGAGTGAGTTTGAGCCATTATAAAAGAGTTGCTCACCTTAGGAGATTGAGTGTTAAGACAAGCCAAAGCATGCTTAACCACTCTTTGTTTCTTTGGATCTTGGAATCGACTTATTCTCACTAAAACGGGGACAATTTAATGTGTGAATAAGACGTTTGAATAAGTTTGATTTAAACGCATGATTTCAATCTTATTTAAGTATTATTAATGGTTTTTCATTCAAAATTCTTTCAATCGTAGAATCATGTCTTCAAATAACTCAAACAACCAATTCTCATTACGCTCAACTCTTGACAAGGAGAAGTTGAGTGGGCCTAATTTTCTTGATTGGCAAAGGAACTTGCGTATAGTTCTCATGCAAGAGCAAAAGGAATATGTCCTTGATGAGGAAATGCCCGAGACTCCCAATGAGGAGGTGACTCAGGCTGCCCTAAACCGATGGCAAATTGCCAATCGGGATGTCAAATGCATCATGTTGGACACAATGTCTCCCGAGCTTCAAAAGACTTTATTTTAAAAGGAGACATCTTTTGAGATCATTTCTGAGCTTCTGAATATGTTCCAAGAGCATTCCCAAACTGAAAGGTTTGAAACCCACAGGCAGATCTTGAGAGCAAGCTCAAGAAAGGAGAGCCAGTCAGCCAACATGTACTCAAAATGATAAAATTGTTTGAGAACATGGGAAGGCTTGATGCGCGGTATTCAACCGAGATGGCAATTGACATCATTCTCCACTTGCTGGACAAAGGCTATGATCAGTTCAAGATGAACTATAATATGCACTACATGGAGAAAACTCTCACCGAGATTCATAGTATGTTCAAGAAAGCCGAGGAAACGCTCAAGGATGAGGGGAAGCATGATATGCTCATGATTAAAAAGGTCAAGTCGTTCAAATTCTCAAGCAAGAAGAAGAAAGGCTTTAAGGGGAAGGGTAAGAAGAAAACCTTTTTTCCTAAGTCTAAAGCTACCAAGGATAACAAGGAGAAGAAGGTAGCGTCTTCTAAATATGATTCCAAATGCTTCTATTGCAAGAAGATGGGACATTGGAAGAGAGATTGCCTCAATTTCAAGGAAGATAAGAAGAACGAAACCGTTGCTTCTGGATAAAGTATATTCGTTATAGACTTAAACTTCACTAGCTCAACATTATAAGTATTAGATACCGGATGTGGATCACACCTTTGTTACCATTCTCAAGGACTAAGGAACATTAGGAAGCTAGTGAAGGGAGAAGTTGAACTCTAGGTCGGCAATTGAGCTAGAATTGCAGCCGTATCCGAAGGAACTCTCAGTTTATCTTTTCCCTCTGGGCTCGTTTTGGAACTTGAAAAACTATTATTATGTTACCTACATTACCAAAAACATCATTTCAATTTCGGCGTTGGACACCAATGGTTTTGAATTTTGAGTGAATAATACAGCCATAAGAACTAAGACCATGGAGTTAAATCAGACGTACTTGTGACATTGTCGTCTTGGACACATTAACATCAAACACATCAAGAAACTTCTACAAGAAGGTGTTCTTGACTCTTTCAATTTAGAATCGTTTGATAATTGTGAAGGATGTTTATTAGGCAAGATGATTAAACATTCATTCTCCAAGTTCGGAGAAAGGGCAGGAGACTTGTTGGGTCTAATACACATCGATGTATGTGGACCAATGAGCTCCGCCACACGGAACCAACATCGATATTTTATCACCTTTACAGAAGACTATAATAGATTTGGCTATGTCTACCTCATGTCGCACAAATCTGAATCGTTTGAAAAGTCAAAGAATTTCAGAGTGAATTTGAAAATCAGCTTGGCAACAAAATCAAAGCCCTTTGGATTGAATCAAGGTGGTGAATACTTGAGCCAAGAATTCGATGACCATCTGAAAGAAAAGGGTATACTTTCATAATTAACACCTCCAGGAAATCCACAATGGAACGGAGTATCTGAAAGGAGAAATCAAACCTTGTTAGACATGGTACGATCTACAATGGTTCTTAGTGATCTTCCTATCTCTTTCTAGGGACACGCACTTCTAATTGCGGCACTAACAATGAACCGTGCTCCATCAAAAGCTGTAGAAAAGACTCCATATGAGTTATGGACGAAGAAACCTCCTAGGTTGTCTTTTCTAAAGATATGGGGATGGGAAGCATATGTCAAGAAATTGATTTCTAACAAACTTCATCCCAAATCTGACAAGGTTTACTTTGTGGGCTACCCAAAAGAAACCAAGGGTATTACTTCTACAATAAATCTGAGAACAAAGTGTTTGTTGCTCGATGAAGTTCGAGAGGACGAGTAACAAAATCAGATTGACATTCAAAGTGCTTAAACAACATATGTTGACGCTGGTCAAAATGGTCAAAATTTGCAAAGTCAAACTAACAATGAAAATACTCAGTCCATTACCCTACGTAGGTCTCAAAGGACGAGATCTCAACCTGATAGATATCTTGGTATAGTATTAACCAAGAATCAAGACATCCTAATTATGAGGGGTATGCACCTATTAGGTGTAAGTGGGTTTTCAAGTTGAAAACCGACAAAGATATAAATGTATTCATTTACAAAGCTAGATTGGTAGCAAAAGGTTACAGGCAAGTTCATGGTATTGATTACGATGAAACCTTTTCTCTAGTCGTAATGCTTAAATCCGTTCGGATCCTCCTAGCGATTGCTTCATATTACAATTATGAAATATGGCAGATGGACTTCAAAACCACCTTCCTCAATGGTATTTTGGAAGAAACTATGTATATGACACAACCTGAAGGTTTTGTCGACCAAAATAATGCTGGGAACGTTTGTAAGCTTAAAAATTTCATTTATGGGATGAAGCAAGCTAGGAAGAGTTGGAATCTGCAATTCGATGAAGCCATCAGTAAGTTTGGTTTTATCAAGAATCCAGGTGAATCTTGTGTTTACAAGAAGATCAGTGGGAGTGACATCGCCTTCCTAGTCTTATATGTCGATGACATATTGCTTATTAGAAACAACATTCCGTTGTTAGAGTCTATAAAGGCATGGCTCAAAAAGTGTTTTTCAATGAAAGACTTGGAGAGGCTTAGTACATATTAGGCATCAAGATCTATAGGGATAGATTGAAAAGGATGATTGGGTTGAGGAAAAGTACTAATATTGATAAGGTACTCGCTTGATAAGGAGGCCAAGAGAGGTCACCTACCCATGTCACATGGCATAACCCTAAGCAAGAAGTAGTGTCCACAGACACCTAATGAGTGGGAAAGGATAAATCAGATTCTATATGTTTCGCTAATTGGATCGATCATGTATGCCCTGATATGTACTAGGCCTGATGTATCGTATGCCTTGAGTACTACGAGCCATTACCAATCAGATCAGGTGAGGCCCATTAGACTACGACCAAGAATATCCTAAAGTACCTGAAAAGGAAAAAGGATAAATTCCTAATGTATGGTGGTTAAGAGGAATTAGTTGTTGAAGGTTATACCGACACAAGCTTCCAGACAGACAGAGACGATTTCAAATCGTAATCTGTATATGTGTTCTGTCTAAATGGAGGAGCTTTTAGTTGGAAGAGTGCTAAGAAAGCACAACTGAAGATTCTACAACTGAAGCCGAATACTTGGCAGCTGCTATGAGCGGCTAAGGAGGCTGTTTGGATTCGTAAGTTTGTTGGTGAACTTGATGTTGTACCCTCCATCAAGGGTCCAATAGCCCTCTATTGTGTCAACAATGGAGCTATTGCTCAGGCTAGAAAGCCAAGGGAACATCAGAAGGTCAAACATATCAAGCGGTGGTTTCATATGATTTGAGAATGGAAATCAGAAGGTGAAATCAGAATTTGCAAAGTTGGAACGGATGACAATGTAGCCGATCCACTTACTAAACCTTTGCCTCAAGTGAAGCACAACAAGCACATTGAGGCAATGGGAATCAGGCATGTTGAACACTGGCTTTGATTTCCCTGTTTAGTGTTTTAGTTAATTTTTAAACATTTTAATGTACGACACTAAGAAAAAATGTAATCCTCCGTATTTTATGTATTTTTATAAAGTATTTAAGTATTTATAAAATATACTTGTAAGGGCTTAAGTATTTTAATTATAAGGTTATAAAAGTAAAATATATATTTTGGGTCAAATGTTTATCAATTATTTGGGATCATTTAAAATATCGTATGTAAACTAGTCCTACATACTCTTATTGGAATAACTCATTTCATTAAATAAAGCTCAACCCTTTATTTGAACTCTTGTGGGTAAAATATTCCATAACTCAAGCCCATTTATTTGATAATACCAAACCTATCCATACTCTCTACTCCATAAATATCCCTCAAAACCCCAAAATTTTCCCACACAAAGAGGCTCAAGAATCATATTTTTGGGGTAAGTATTCTTTTTCTCTTTTTCCTTATTTTTTTTCTTATTTTCTTTTCTTCCTTTTTTTCTTATTTTTCCCCCCTGCTTCTCTTGTTGTGCGTGGGAATTGGGTGCCCCATACCACTCACAACATGGCAGCCTTCCTTGCTTCCATGTGTCACGCTGGCAGCCACCTCTTCCGTCGACCACCATCAGCCGGCGATTGCAGCCACCCCCACAACCACCGGCAGCTGTTCCCTTGTCTCTCTCTTCTTTTTTTTCTTGCTTTGTTATTTAGTATGATCTTGGTTTTTATTGTTCAAAATTGGTTTAATTAGTATCAAAACCATATTTTAAAGGTTTTATTTGTATTTTCAAATTATTATTATGAGTATTATTTTCATATTTTGATAAGATTAAAGTAAGCTAAGGGTTTCTAAATTAATAAAGACTTGATTTTTAGGGTTCTTATACAATTTGATTTGGGGCTTTTGTATACCTAATGGTTTTATTGATTAGTAGAGCATAAAAATATGTTTTTATAAAATTTTTAGGGGAGTTTAATCAAATAATATTGTTGGAATTTTATTTAAAGTAGTAAAATTGTGATTTTAATGAAAGGGTTTAATTACCCATTAAAAGAGAGAATAATTAAGGGTTTTAATTTAATTTTCAGATTTATGTAAGGGGTTTAAACCTTAAAAAGTGTGCTGGAATTTTAATATAAGCACTATAATTATGTGTTTACTTTGGGGTTTTAATTGCCCACTTAAAGAAAGAGTTTTAAAGGTTTTAACCTAAAATTTCAGTTTGTTAGAGAGGTTTTAAAGTGTTTAAAAGTTGCTGTAAATTGTGTATAGAAGGGTAATTAATATAGTATTAATGTCCCTTTATGTAGGAGACTTGATTCGGGATTGTGGTAGTGTAATTGGCTACTTTAAGGGTTTAGTTGAGGTATGTATGCGTACTCGGAGATTTATTAAGCGTGTATAAACATGCTAGGATTTATTTATTTGCTTCCAAGTTAGTGTCATGCTAGGAATTGGTTGGAATGGTTGAATTGAAATGAAATTGGTGATTTGATTTGGATTGATTGAATTGAGAATAGTTTTGGTGAAATATTTGTGAAGCATGATTGGTTGAAATAAATTATTTATCGGAATTGGTGATATTGGAATATTCATTGGACAATATTTTTATTATTGGCGTGTTTGAAGGTTTGTTTAATTAAACTAAATATTAATTTGGTTTGGAATATTGGAAAAGAATTTTATTATGGTTCATATAACTTTTATTGATGCTATAAGGATGAGGAAGGAGCTATTTAAGGGTCTTTGTACACGAGAAATAAATTATATTTTGGTGCCTTAGTGCACTTAAGGTGTTTTCAACACCGAGGGATAAGATTTGTGGCGCATTATGCGTTTAAGGTGTCTTTGACACCAAGGTATATATAAAAAGAGTTCAAAATTAAATATTATGTGGTCATCCTAATTATTCAAGAATTAAATTGGTATGTTTGATTGTTTGAATAATTATTATGATTGAATGATTATGGTTTGAGACTCATCACCCAGTCTAATAATATGTAAATAACATAAAGTGAAAGAGATTACGCACCAAAACTCTTGGAACATATATACCTTGAGTATGAACATATGGGGAGTTATGTGACTTTATATTTGACCATAACTTCTACTGGGGGTACAATATGTTGTGATTTCCATTTTATTATGTGCAGGAATTCCGCCACTTACGAGTGGTTCTCTTATACTGGCACGGTTATCTCCCGTGTTAGTACCCCTTTATTGGGGCAGGTTAGGGGGAAAACTTGTTCGATGCGTAATCAAGCTAAATAAATAAATTAGTTATTTATTTGATGGTCATGTTTTATGTTGTATGTTTGTAAACGGGTGCAACAAGGTAAGTTGTGTGATGATAGGGTGAAATCATGTTAGTGTGTTTTAGTTACGCTTATGTACTCAACATTGCTGATAGTGTGTTTGTATATTAATTTGGCCTTGTCTTTACTTTGGCTCTACGAAAACCCATTTATAATGGTGAGTAGTGGGGACAAGTAAAGAGAAGCTTTTCAGGTGATGAAGCATTTTCATGATGGGCATGAGTGAAGAGTGAAGCATGCTTAGTTTCCATGAGGCTATGATTTGATTTATTGCTTTATTTATTATATTATATCATGCTTGTGAGACTAACGCAAAGGTTTTAAGTTTTATTTGGTTTTACAAAGGGCCTACAATGGTTCTAAGTTGCAGGATGACTTCGTTTGACTTTACTTTTGTTGGGTTGACTTTCTAAGTTAACTTGTTTTGAATGTTTTTAAAGATAGTCTTCCGTTGCGTGTCTTTGATAATTGCCTTAGCCGTTTTTACGGTGGCGGTAATGTCTTAGATTTTCCTATTTTGGATTTTTAAAGGAGCAAAACAGGTATTTTAAGGGAAAGGAATTTCTAGGTTGTTACAAAAAACCATTCAAGTTATTGGAGTAATTTAAATTTCATGCAATTTTATCACTCCGTTTGCTATTTAAATATGGTTTAATTTAAGATTAAATAATGAGTCCATTTGATTATGAGAATATTCAAAATAGGGTATCAGGACCAGTCTTGGTAAGGAAACACCTATTAAGTGAACATTGAATATTAAATTTGAGAACCTAATCAAGGTCATTTAAACGATGGAAGATTAATGACCACTTGAGATTAGTGTGTAGTTTGATTTATAGCACCGTTTCTTGTGCTATAAGGAAATGATTGTTTTTAATCATTTGCACAGGTATTGGTTTAGAACCATACTGGATCGACATATGAGAATACTTTAAGAGATTAAAATCGTCATACTTCTCATTATGGTTATAGGAATCTATTTCCTCGACCATGAGTATTGTGAGTTATCTTGTTTGAGTACTAGACCGCTTTGATGTTGTCAAATGTCTGCCGTAAAAGGGGATTATAACGACAAAACTCGGGCGCATAGGTCCTCTCAGTAAGAGAAGCAACATTACAAGACTGGGAATGTCCCCTTACTAAAATAGGGAAGATGTCTTTGTTGTTTACAAGGCCTCTCGAAGAGTGAGACTGTAAAATGCATGGTCGTGCTCGGATGGATTTTAGAAGTCCTCTGTTTATTGACAATCAGACTCGGGATCAAGAAATACTTTTGGACATAATAAGGATGACGAATAAATCTTACCTTGTTCATGAAGAGACATTAAGTGACATAGGGAAAAGGCTATACACTAAATGCGCACTTGTCCGGAAGAACAAGTGGAAGATTAAAAGGAATGGTGTCCATCGAACAAGTGTATTCCGATAGAGAGTTCAAAATTATTAGAAAGCTAATTATTTAGTGAGGTCAAGTGATCGGAATGCCTAGGTGGAGGCTGCTTCTGATCTGTAATATTAATGTATAATTAATATTATAGCTTAATCTTGTTTAAACCTTTCGGGTCAACAGCTTAATCTTGTTTAAACCTTTCGGGTCACACCCAAGCAACTAACGAACCGACGCGATGAATTAATTCGGAAGGAATTAATGAGTCGCCCGAGTAATTAATATTTAGACGTCGGAAATTCAAGCTTGGAGCGTCGAAACCGAGCGTCGGAAGTCGAGTCAAAAATATTAAATGACGAGACAAGAAAATTACTATTTACTCAAAAATATTACTAAAATACTCCTAGCATCGGAATTCCCCGAGCAAATTGAGTGCTAGGGGAATATGGCCTAGCAAGGTGGCTAGCAAGCGAACCAAGCTGAGCCTAGGCTGGTTGGTGCGTGCTAGCGCACCATGGCTAGCTAGGCTGGCCAGCAGCCCGCACATATGTGCGTGGAGTGCTAGTAGGTCTCGACCAGCAACTTGCACATATGTGCGTGGCATGCTAGGCCGAGTGTGCGGTAGCAGCCACATCCCACTTGGGGTGCCTTGGTGCACAAGTGGGGCTGCCACATGGCGATCTTGGATTGGAGGCTTGAGGGTGTAGGTGGCCGGTTGTGAGGAGAGCTTGTGGAGCAAGTGGTCCCCTCCCCTCCTTGTGGTCCTCACCTAACTCTTCTC
The DNA here is from genome assembly GCF_001683475.1 of Chenopodium quinoa. Classification (NCBI taxonomy): domain Eukaryota; kingdom Viridiplantae; phylum Streptophyta; class Magnoliopsida; order Caryophyllales; family Amaranthaceae; genus Chenopodium; species Chenopodium quinoa. The sequence goes on along the minus strand of NW_018742204.1, from coordinate 4,780,728 downwards.
CTAAATATGCCATTTGTTGATTTATTAGTAGCTTGATAACTAATTTTATTTTTAATTTTAAAATAAAAAGAATAATCAATTCTCCCACATTAATGGAGGATCAATTCTCCCACATTGATGGGGCCCAAGTTGGGGTATTGAGAATAGCACTTGAGTAAGGTGTTAAAAAAGGTGTTTCGGGTGCTTTTATGTCCCTTGGGAGAGTTATGACTCGAAGACTAGATCTGACAAGGCCGCCTGTACCCACAAAATGAACGGTGCTCTGGATGGTCGGAGGTCCGCCTCCGAAGAATAAGTTAGTACGAATTCGGAGTAAAATGTGCAGAATGTAAGTATCTTCTCGGATTCCGAGATCAGGTGTTATCTGGTTTCGAGAGCAATAAATGTCCTGTCCCAGGGTTTGATGACCTAGGAATTAAGGCAGCGCCATTTTACAGCTGCATTGGGATTTGGGCCTTGAAGGCCACCATTTCTCAAGAGCCATATATGCAAGACACGTGTCAGCATCTGGGGGATTCCATTTGGTCTTCTCTTAGAGCGACACGTGACACACGCTCATTGGGCCACTTGGCGGGGTATAAATACCTAAATCATTTGCCCCTCACAGGGGTGATGTGGCTCGGCACGTGGCGCTTGTGATAGGTGTTGGCATCCTATTGGGCAGATTTTTGATGTTCACTTGAGAGGGAATTTAGGGTTTTAACCCTAGATATTTTCTATAAATAGGGTTGACCCCCCTCCTTTTAATTCACGCTTTACGTGAATCTTGAGAGAATCTTGAATCTTTGACTTCAAAGAACTTGACCTCTTCCTGACATCCGACACTCGGTCGTTCGTTTGCCTGTAAGTAGACTCCCAGACCAATCGGATTTAGTAACTTCATCTAAGGTAACTGTATGATCTTTTCTTTTCTTATTTTTTGCATTTTCTTTTTCAAAAATGGTTTCCCAAACGCACCCAGCGCGACTTAGGTTAGCGATCAGCCGGTCGCCGGGGACAACTGAATCTAGAACTAGGAGTGCCAAATGCTCGTTCAAGGACTCCTTTTTGAGAAATTCTCCAAATCCAACAGTGTCTGTGCTCTTGCAAGACACTATGGCAAGAACCAAGCAAACTAGTCGGACATATAGGGCAGATGGTTCCGGGTACCATTTAGGGAGTTCTACCATTTACTCGAAGGGCTCCATTAGGGTGCCTGAATTCGAGGTTTGTGAGGACCCGCCCAGCAACGTTAGCCCTTTGAGCTCCTCAATTTTGGAGGATTCGGATGACTAACAAAAAATTCCCGGGCCGAGTGGATCGGTGCCGAATGCAGAGATGGGGGAGGACAATGCTAACACTAGTTAGCAAGCCCCTAACTCTAAAGAAGGTTATGATGATAATCATCATCCTCTGACAGCGCCTCCATTGACTCGGAGAAGACGCAGTCCAAATAGAACGATGCCTAAGAGTCACTTTCAGTGGACATAGGCGAAGGGTAGGCGGAGCCATCTAATTTGAGCCGGCTGGAACGTGCTCCTTATTTTTTGCACGTTGCCAAAAGCAGGCGGGAGAAAATGAAGGAGGACTTTGGGAAGTTCATCTCCAATCATGTCATGGGACATGAATTTCTACTCTCCGTGCCGGATGCCGAGGACACATTCTTCTTGCCAGAGAAGGCCATCTACGATGATTAGTGCTTCGGCTACTACAAGGTGGCCATACAAGCTGCTCTTCGCTTCTCTCTCCACCTGGGAGTGGAGAGAATTCTTGATGGATACCAACTAAGTATCTTGCATCTAGCCCCCAAATTTTGGGTAAATATTTTGGGCTATGTTGCCTCCTATGAGATGTTGGAGGTGGACTCCAGATTTAAAGCATTCGTTCATATGCACTATTTGAGCAAGACTCCCCAATCAAGTGGGGCCGGCTGGTTCACCCTTACTATTCAAAAAGGATTTATGAAGACAATGGGGAAAGAGAATAAATGGAAAGACTAGAGATCAAAGTTCTACATAGTCTCCTCCCCCGACTACCTGCTAAACAAGCGGTACAACCGGTGGAACTAGGACCCTTCTCTACTAGCTGGAAAGAGAGCCTTGCCGCCTGTCTCGAGGCAAGCACAGGAGCAAATCTTGGATCGAGGCCTTTTTACTGTGACCGTTTGAACCAATGAGGAAATAGGGGTGAAGGAGGTAACCTCACAAAGCTACATTCCCCGTTACAAGTGGCTATTTAACGCGATGTATTTGGCCGCTTGTAGTCTTAGCTTTAAGAGGCCGAGAGGTAGTAGGCCGTTAAAATTTACTTTGCTTAGCTTCTCTTGATGATCTTTGTTTTTGTCTGAGTTTCTAACTCTTTATTTTTTTTGTGCAGGCGAAGCAATGGAGAAGCTCTCAGCCAACAAGAAGCCAACTACACACTCAACAACCTACTATCGTTCATCCATTTTGGGCAAACGGCCGAACGAGGAGCAGCCGACAGGTGGGGCTCCTAAGGTGAGACATTTTCCCACTACTTGAATTGGGATTTATTGAAAACACATACTAACTGATGTAATCTTGGCAGGGCGGCTCGTCCAAGCCCTCTCCCTCTAAATAGCCGGACCCGAAGCTACAAAAGCAGTCGGGTGGTGATGTTGGCACTTCTGGCAAAGCCAGGAAGCACATTGCCCACAAGACTAGGAAGGTTCGTGGAGGATCCACCCCCGTTACACCATCCTTGAAGCCGGATGCCCCCAAGGGGGTATCAAAGAGTGGCAAGCCACTCAACACTGCTATCGGCTCAGCAGCAGGCAGAAGAAAGGCCACCATGGGGGAGGAGGAAGGTACCATCATTTAGCCCAATTCCATGTGATTTGACTAACAGTCGCCAAAAAGAGCACTAGAGCTTTCCGAAAAATTGTTTAGCTTATTTTGTTCTAATTTGGCAGAGATTCTAGAGAGGCCGACAGTCCTTCAGATGGCTAAACGGATGCTTAGAACAATTGCTCCTGATAACAAAGCGTCTATGAAGGGAGTCGGTAGCCTTGACCTTGACACAATCCTGGCGATTCTTTGTGAGGTAAACCACTTGTAAATCTTTCTGTAGAGAATAAATTTCAAGCGTTAAACCCCTAGCTTGAACCCCACTGTGATCATACACTAATGTACGGTGGCGTCCAAAAGGGAAGGAAGCTAGAGCAAAAGAGTCGCCAACAAGTTTTAGGAACTTGTAAACCGTTCACAGGGTAAAGGTTACATCCCTTAACGATCCAAGAGATCGTCAACTCCATAAGGTCTTGAACCAAATAGGGTTCGGGGATGAAGGTACAAATCCAACCTTAAAGAGATTGAATCTGCCCTAATAATAGGCCTCTACTTTATTCTGATCGTATTCATGTGCGCTTTCTATTTAACATGCAATCAATAGGATTACCCTAAACTTTTTTTATCTATGTTGGTTGAATTTAATGCACAAATAAAACTATTATTGGTGATCACTTGAATTATAATCAAATTAACCCTAACAAGATTATCAATTATCTTATTAAGCGTGATTACAAGTATAAATTCCCTTTAAACATGCATAAAAGGCGTGATCAAGCAATAAATAATAAATAAGCAAGCAACATAATAATAATAATAACAATCATATTAATCATAATAATAATCATCATAATAACAATCATATTAATCATAATAATAATCATGTTAATCATAATAAAAATAATTATAGCAATAATAAAATTATAATCATAACCAAAACAATCATAAAAATAATCATAAATCATGTTAAAGTATAATAAAAATAGCAAGATCCTAGGCATGATACTAACAAGATTAATAACAAACCCTAGCATGTCACTAAGCAACAAAAATCAAATCTTTAACCCTAACATGATACTAACATGAATAAATATTAGGAAGAACATAGGAGGCATCGTAACAATCATATTTAATATTAAAATTACCCTAGACATGATACTAGGAATATCATAATAACAATCTAAGCATGATTTCTACATCAAAACATCAATAAATCAATTAAAGTACTTACTTTGATGCCTCGTAACTCTTTCTAATAACAAAATACACACGTTAGTAACTTCAAGGAAAATAATAAACAAACAATCAAATTAAATAATTGAATTAGAGATTTGGGACCAAACCCTCAGAAATTAAACCTTTCACGTCTAGGGCGAAGGCAACTTCGAATATGGCTAGGTGTTTCTAGATCTTGTGAATGCGGAATTTTGTATTTGAAAAGCAAGTTTAGAAAAAAGAGAAAGAAAGAGAGATGATTAATGATTAAAAGAGAATGAAAGAGAATTGAAAACTGGTTGTACGTGAATATTAATTAAAACTGATTGTTGGTGATTATAATTGAAAAGCTGGTTATTGAGGATTGAAAACGGAGTTTTTAATACGTTATTTATAGAGAAATCAGCCAAAAATATAAAATATCAAAACAGAGCATTGGCGCACCTAAAACAGAGCTGGCGCCAAAGCCAGCTGATTGGCGCCAGGCGCCAACATTAGCGCCAGGCGCCAATGCCAACGCCGGGCGCCAGGCCTAGCGCCAGGCACCAATGTCTGGCGTTAGGCGCTAGTCCTGTTTTTGACGCATTTTCTAAAATTAGATAAATTTTTCCGTACAGGAGGATAAAATCGTATATTTTCCTTAAAAATGTTCTTTGATTTTAATTAAAACTCTGAAAAATCAACAAAAGTCAATTTATCAATGCTAATTGAATTAGGAATGAAAAGAACCTTTTAGAAGAATCTAGAAGACTAAAGCCATTTCCAATTGCATTAGGAATGATAAATCATATTAGGCCCTCCCCCAGATCATTGGACCGCATATAAAGCTCAAACCGGGCCCAGTTTAGTAAATTGGTCATAACTTCCTCAATATTAATCGGAATTAGGCTTATAATATATCGTTGGAAAGATCTTGTCAAGCCCCATCCAACTACACTACTTCGGACCCATATCATGGATGTTTTCTCAAAATAAGTTTTCAAAAACAGAGAAAAGAGAAAGAAATTAAAACTATCCGCAACACTAGACTTTCCACACTTTCGCTTCATTCGATTATGATTCGACGCAAAAGGTACTCATCACCGGGTTTGGTTTTGGGGAGACACAAATGGGTGTCTATAGAAGCCCCCACTTTGACTGAGTTTGGAGAAATGCAAGTTTCGAAAACAAAAGTCAAAGTATCGATAGGGACGGAGAATGATTCAGAACGTTCTGCGATCCTAAACCACTCTTGTAACGCCGATACCTGCAAACTAGCGTTAGTTAAACAGATAAAAGAGTTAAGAAACGTGTATCTTGCACCGTCGAGCACACGTCTCCGAAAGTAACCGATTGTTGATGTATCCTTGTTTTGATGACCTCCTGCAAGCTAGAGAATGCCATCCTGCTTGAAAACCGTTACGCCCGTAACTGCTTCCAATATAGAAGATTGCTTCGCCTGAAACGATCCTCCCCCACTATGATAATATTCCACGTTCAAGGAAATATTATCAATGATTGCTTCTCTTGAAACAATCCTCAGCTGTTTGTGACAACTCTCCACAATCTAGGGAACGCCACCTTGCTGTTTCGATGTTCACTCGTCTCTGAACAAAAAGCTTCTTTTTGATATGTTCTTCAGAATGATGTGTCCACGCGTCTCTAAACAAAGAGCTTGATAATAGGATGCCCACGCGTCTCTGAGTGAAAGAGCTTGAAAATAGGAGATCTTTGATGATATGTCCACGCGTCTCTGAACAAAAGAGCTTTTGAATGATATGCCCACGCGTCTCTGGAGCAAAAGAGCTTGATGGAAATGTTCACGCGTCTCTGAACAAAAGAGCTTTGTTGATATGTCCACGCGTCTCTGAACAATAGAGCTTGAATGATATGCCCACGCGTCTCTGGAGCAAAAGAGCTTTGATGGAGATGTTCACGCGTCTCTGAACAATAGAGCTTCGATACTTGAATGTTTATTGCGATAATATTCTGAAGAAAAATTTCCGAAGACCAACGTTTGTCGATCTCTAAAGCTCGCCTGAACTTTGCTTCCGCTAAAACCAGTATTTTGGTGTCTCCGTGATTAGGCGCTTTAAGCTAAGTGAGACGATCTTTCATCAGGTCGATCACTTATTGCAATTGTAATCAAAACGACTACTTAATCATGTCAAATTGTTTATAGGGGCTAACTGGCGTACCAAGGAACCTAAAATTGTTGTATGAGGTCGAAATCACCTTTTTGAGAGGTTTCGAGCTCTGTCGCTGCTGAAATATCTCTGGCGCCAAGAATTGGAGTAGGGTCTTCCCTGTTCTGCTGCACCTGTATTTATTTTTTACTATAGAACTTTGCCAATCTCTTTAATTATCTTAGGGTTGACCTAAGGTTTAGCATTGCTTGACTCATCGACTTGACATGACTCAAGGTATAAACTTGACTCACTGTGATTGACTCGAGGTTGACTCGACTCGAAGAGAAATGACACGTGTGACTCGTGACCCGTTTGTGCATTGTAATGTGATTGTGCGACTCAAAAATGCAAAAAATCAAAAAAATTTCAGTCATTTTTGTGGAGGGTACCGACTTTCTCCCGAAAAAGGAAGAAGCGAAAAAGAAAGGAGCGAAGTTTTCGAATGCATGTTGAATGAGCTTAGTCAAATGTGGTTTGATACTATCTCTCAAGGTGCAAGGATTAATCCATCCTAAGCTATCTCAACTGTTGACTCAATGATGAAAGCATTTGGGTAACTTAGGCACGGAGGCTAAGCACTTCATACTTCGATGTAATGACAATTATGAGTGATGAGTGATGTGACAAGGCATGCTTCAGCGTTGTGTTAAGATTCCATGACAAAGGGTTCCTAAGGGAAGTATTTGGTCATGTATGTGTGATGTGTGTGATAGTGACACTAAAGTTAGGCCGCGCTAAGTGTGTGGAAAGATATTATTTGTTAAAAGAGTCAAATGGTGGTGACTCTTAGGCTAGGTAAGCTAATGATATAGGGATCAAGCCCCCAAGTCTATCTCTACATGGATAGGGATGAGCATAGGAGATCCCTTGATATGATCATGGTGTGAGTGTGTGAATGTGAATATGAATGCATGTTTATTACGGCCGCACCTCGATGTGAGGTTGCCTACGTATCCATTGGAATCAGGCCGAACGTAGCTCTAGCCGAACCTCGCACAAGTGTGTGTATACCTCAAAAAGGTCTTTTTAAGGGTTGTAACGTGGTTAGGCTAAAGGTTAAAGAATAAGGGGATAAAAAAAAAAGCTCAAGACCCTAGATAAGCCCCCAAGGTGTGCAACCTTGCTTTTGAGTCTTTATAATTTTATGCTTGAGTTTCTACTCTTTTTTAGCTCTCTTTTATCTTTTGCTTTAGCATCTATTTTTTTTATAAGTGTGGGCAATCCCGATCATGCGGTCTATCACTCACTTGGCATTCATGTTTCTCAGGCACGGTACCGAGCACTCGATAAGAGACGCAATCTGAGACGTGTTCATATCAAAGACATTGGAACGCTTACCCTTTTGTACACTTTTATTTATTTTTTTGCTTTTATTTTTATTTTGATATGTTGAAATCACTCAATCCTTTTTAGAATTGTATAATTTGCACACCATCCCATCCCAAGGTTAGGTAGATGTAGGTTGAAAAAAGAAAGGTCTATAGTTAGACGAGGCTCAAAGTGGTTTATGAAGAAAGGATATATAATTGAAGGGTGAAAGGTAATATGATGTGGCTACAAGGGGTGCCTCAAATCATTGGTATACCTTGTGCTTAGTTTCACATGGATTTATTTATTTTTATTTATTTATTTTTTATTTTTATTTATTTATTTATTTATTTTTTAATGCAATGCAATGTGATGATCATATATGAGGAAATGAATGCTCATTTTTATTAAAAGAAAATATATAATGATCCTACAAAATAAATCTAAGGAGAATAAAAAGGTGCCTATGCTAGACTTATTAGGGAAAGGGTAAATAAAAAAGAAATAGAAAAAAGAGGTCGCGAAATCTTGTCGTTGAAGCTCGCCTCTTGTCTTGTGTTGTTTCCTTTATCATCACTCGCTCTTCTTGTAAACTGGAGGTATGGGAAGCTTGTTGTTATCAATCAAATGTTAGATATCCTCCTTTAGCTTCCAACAACTCTCAGTAGCATGACCCCTACCTTGGTGGTACTTGCAGTGTTCGTTTGGATTCCAACTAGGCAATCTTTTCTTAAGTGGGGGATCTTGAATAGGTCCAATGGGAGTAATGATTCCCTTGGCATGGAGTCGATTGAAAGCATCATCGTAGCTAATTCCAATAGGGATAAATTCCCTTTTCGGGTGCTTTCGATTACCCATGGCTAGGATCTCACTAAGGTCGAAAGTACCAACACTATTACTAGAGTAGGTGTTTCCGGAAGAAGAAGGATAGTCGTTCTTTTTCCCTTTACAGCCACTGTTACTATTGTTACTAATCTTGGCCTTCTTGTCGCACGGAGGAACATGAAGGAGATTTGAATCAATGAAGTCTTGGACACGATCCTTGAGGGCGAGACACTTTTCAGTAGTGTGACCGCGACCTTTATGGTATCTACAATTGGAATTCAGATCCCAATTGGGAAAACGTTTTTCAGGTGGAGGGTCTTGACCTTGATCGTGAAGACAGACAAAAGCTTCATTGTAAGTCATTCCTATTGGTGTGTATTCTTCAATGGTTCATTTTGCCTGTGGCTTAGGAGCATTGAGTTCTTCATTAAACCCTTGGCGAGAATTTTGTTCGATGGTCATTACCTGATTTGCTAATCCTTCTACCACATTCAAGAGCATGGCATTGACATCTTGTAGTTTTCGAACGTCCTCTTTTAGACTTGATGAGTCCTCCCTGGTATTATCTAAGAAAAGACTTTCATCCTCCCCAATCATGGCCACTTCATTAAGAGAGGTCATATAAGATGTCTCGATCATGGGCTCTCCTACAGGTGTGATAAGAAGTGATGGATCGAAGGATGCTTGGTCATCTTCGATGGCTAGAATCTCGGAAGTTTCATTGTTATCGATCAGATCTTGAATAACTTCTTTGAGTTTCCAACACTCCTCAGTGTCGTGACCCTTTCCTTGGTGATATTTGCAGTGCTTATCAGGGTCCCACTTAGGTGGTCTGGTTTCTAGAACTGGATCTTTGATGGGCCCTATGGGCATGACTAGTCCTTTGTGATGTAGCTTCTCGAAAGTCATTTCATAACTCATGCCAAGTGGGGTGAACACTCTTTTTGACCTTTGGATTCGTGATTTAGAGGCGTTCGTAGCATGTACCTCATTAATGGGAGAGGAAGAAGAAGGATGGTCGCTCTTATTTCCTCTTGCACTATTATCTTTCAGAAGGTCATCTTCAATGTCAATGCCTATATATTATAGACAGCCTTGAAAGTATTCAAGTTGTGTTGGTACTTTAAGTGCTTTGAATACTTCCCTTGGAGATTCTTGATAAACATTCTCACAGATTCCTTTTCAGTGGGAGTCTTGACCATATTAGCGGAAGTTTCCCTCCATTTATTGAAGAAAGACGTGAACCCTTCGTTTTCTTTTTGTTTTAACATCTCAAGTTGTCTATGGTCTGTTTCGTCTTGGATGTTGCACTTGTATCTATCAACGAAAGCGTTTGTTATTGACTCCCAAGAAGAGGTTTTTTCTTTCTCGAGAGAAAAGAACCATTGTTGACAAATGGTTTCGAGAGATAGTGGGAATAGAGAGGGGAAAACCTTCTTACCGATACCCTTAATGTTCATTATGGTTTCAAAAGCTCTTAGATGGAAGTAAGGTTATCTGTTGCCTTGAATTTAGGGATGTCAGTGGCGTTGAACTTATGCGGAAGAAGTTCCTTGTCCAGCGAGACCCCTTGTGAACTCATGCCCTGAAATTTATAGTCACTAGATAGCTTGCTCAAACTTTCTTGCATGAGGTTCATTTGTTGTTGCTTCACGGGATCATCGATCTTGAGTGTGAGTAGCTTCAGTGTCTCAGTCACGGTAACCAATTAGTTCCTAAGCTCATTGACTTATTCTTGAGTTGCCATTATCTTTTTAGCCTTCCTCTTTTGACGAATCGGTTTATCAAAAAGTGAGACTTGAATAAAGAGGTTGTCCTTAATTAATCGCCCTTCTCTCCTCGACAAAGTACTGTGGAAAAGGAATTTGGGGATATTCATTGTTAATTATTTGACTCAAACTTTATTCAACATGCAATGGATGGAGGAAATGAAGAAAGATTGGAATAGAATGTGAAGAAGATTTATATGGAGGGATATGAAGAATTAGGAATAGAATGTACCCTCAACTTGAATGACGAAAAAGACCGACTCATGCATGAACCTAAGACACGATCATGGTGACGTATACTCAAAGTGTGTGCCAAGACTAGTGAGTGTAGATGATATGTTAAGACTCGTGTCATGACCATGTGGCTAGACTATGTGACTAGGCTTAATTAATGACTCGACAAGGCATGATTGACAACGAAAATTGAGCGAATTAATTAGTAAACAGGTCAATTAGACACTAGCTGAGGACTCGATCAATATTCCGAACTGTCGGCAAAGCGACAGGACTGGCGTCGCAATATGTAGCTTGGCGCCAGACGACAGAGATGTCGCCAGGCGCCACACTCCACAGGGTGGCGCTACAACTCAGATTTTGGCGCCAATGGTGGATCTTCAATGTGAGACTGTTTTCGGTGTAATTAATCAACTAGGGTATGCCTAAAGTCGTATTAGGTCAATTCTGATTAAAACATTTATTTACTCAAATTAATTAATTAATTAATTAATTAATTAATTAGGAAAAGTTCCTTAAGTCATTAATTCATTTAATCTCAACACAAGTCAAACAAACGGTTAAGAAAACATAGATCATATGCACAACAAATAACGCATAATTAGTCAAGTAGGCACAATATGATGCAATGAGTTCGCTACCTAACCACGGCTCTAGTTCTCTAAAGTTCGGGATATGGTTTAGTTAATATACGGTCCATGGTTAATTGTCCGGATGCACCGCGCGGAAGCCTAACCGTGAAGGGTTGGCGCGAGTGGATGGGACACCGCGAGTTTTAGAAAAAACTCGCTTCCATGGTTTGGTGAATTCAACATCTCGGATTTACCCTTTGTTGCACAGAGCGTTTAATCAGGTAGATGGAGCATGAATTCCCAGAGGGTTATGTCCATATGTAGAACACATATGGGTTTTAGAAAAGTGAGAAAAAATTCAATCAGGAAGTAGGATCGAGCAAACAATACGAAAAACCGGTCGAAATTAGAACGCATATTTCTGGCTCGGTATTGGGGGAAGTTGGCGCCAGCAATCAGAGACTGACGCCATTTTTTAACTGTAGCACCTGGCGCCAATGCTGGCGTCTGGCGCTATGGCTAAAAGTCTAGCGCCAATGCTCTGGCCCCTGGCGCTACTTCCCACATGCCTCAGCAGCTTTATGTGCTCGATAAAATTTTTCCAGTTTCGTGCGGTGTTATTTCGGTCCTAGTTGTGAAAGATATTTTCCAAATTTCCTACGTGTAAAATCCTATGTTTTTAACTCATTACGGATGGTCTTTCCAATGAGATATTTTTTTATGCATATGACAATAATGCTAATCAAAATTACGCACATGAAATACTTAGAATGTTTCGAGTCTCATCCACTCATTCTAAATCATTGCCGAAACAAATTCAGGAATTAAAATAGAAATCCTCCCCAGCGGAGTCATCAAAAACTGTAGGGAATAAATTTCAAGCGTTAAACCCCTATCTTGAACCCCACTGTGATCATACACTAAAGTACGGTGGCGTCCAAAAGGAAAGGAAGCTAGAGGAAAAGAGTCGCCAACAAGTTTTAGGAACTTGTAAACCGTTCACAGGGTAAATGTTACATCCCTTAACGATCCAAGAGATCGTCAACTCCATAAGGTCTTGAACCAAATAGGGTTCGGGATGAAGGTACAAATCTAACCTTAAAGAGATTGAATCTGCCCTAATAATAGACCTCTACTTTATTCTGATCGTATTCATGTGCGCTTTCTAATTAACATACAATCAATAGGATTACCCTAAACCTGTTTATCTATGTTGGTTGAATTTAATGCACAAATAAAACTATTATTGGTGATCACTTGAATTATAATCAAATTAACCCTAACAAGATTATCAATTATCTTATTAAGCGTGATTACAAGTATAAATTCTCTTTAAACATGCATAAAAGGCGTGATCAAGAAATAAATAATAAATAAGCAAGCAACATAATAATAATAATAACAATCATATTAATCATAATAATAATCATCATAATAACAATCATATTAATCATAATAATAATCATGTTAATCATAATAATAATAATTATAGCAATAATAAAATTATAATCATAACCAAAACAATCATAAAAATAATCATAAATCATGTTAAAGTATAATAAAAATAGCAAGATCCTAGGCATGATACTAACAAGATTAATAACAAACCCTAGCATGTCACTAAGCAACAAAAATCAAATCTTTAACCCTAACATGATACTAACATGAATAAATATTAGGAAGAACATAGGAGGCATCGTAACAATCATATTTAATATTAAAATTACCCTAGACATGATACTAGGAATATCATAATAACAATCTAAGCATGATTTCTACATCAAAACATCAATAAATCAATTAAAGTACTTACTTTGATGCCTCGTAACTCTTTCTAATAACAAAATACACACGTTAGTAACTTCAAGGAAAATAATAAACAAACAATCAAATTAAATAATTGAATTAGAGATTTGGGACCAAACCCTCAGAAATTAAACCTTCCACGTCTAGGGCGAAGGCAACTTCGAATATGGCTAGGTGTTTCTAGATCTTGTGAATGCGGAATTTTGTATTTGAAAAGCAAGTTTAGAAAAAAGAGAAAGAAAGAGAGATGATTAATGATTAAAAGAGAATGAAAGAGAATTGAAAACTGGTTGTACGTGAATATTAATTAAAACTGATTGTTGGTGATTATAATTGAAAAGCTGGTTATTGAGGATTGAAAACGGAGTTTTTAATACGTTATTTATAGAGAAATCAGCCAAAAAGATAAAATATCAAAACAGAGCATTGGCGCACCTAAAACAGAGCTGGCGCCAATCAGCTGCCAGGCGCCAACATTAGCGCCAGGCGCCAATGCCAGCGCCAGGCGCCAATGTCTGGCGTTAGGCGCTAAACCTACTTTTGACGCGTTTTCTAAAATCAGATAAATTTTGCCGTACACGAGGATAAAATCGTATCTTTACCTAAAAAATGTTCTTTGATTTTAATTAAAACTCTAAAAAGTCAAAAAAAAGTCAATTTATCAATGCTAATTGTATTAGGAATGATAAATCATATTAGGCCCTCCCCTAGACCATTGGACCGCATATAAAGCTCAAACCGGGCCCAGTTTAGTAAATTGGCCATAACTTCCTCAATATTCATCGGAATTGGGCTTATAATATATCGTTGGAAAGCTCTTGTCAAGCCCCATCTAACTACACTACTATTGGACCCATATCATGGACCAACCAAACTGGATTGGCTGTTTTCTTAAAATAAGTTTTCAAAAACAGAGAAAAGAGAAAAGAAATTAAAACTATCCGCAACACTAGACTTTCCACACTTTTGCTTCATTCGATTATGATTCGACGCAAAAGGTACTCATCACTGGGTTTGGTTTTGGGGAGACACAAATGAAGGCTATGCTGCGCGTGAGTGAACTTAGAAAGCCCCTTAACGATAAGTCCAAATAGGTAAAGGCTGCTAAAGCTCGGGCCGCCTCCTCCTTAGACACAACTTAGTTTAAGATTGCACAAAATGAGATTCTGGCACTTGATATGATGTATTCCCAGGCGTCGACCAATTTGCAGGTCTAGCAGGACTTGGATACAGTGAGGGGTCGGATCTCCGAGTTTCAGAAGGAGATTCAGGGCCTCAAGGACAAACTGGATCCCCCTCAAGGATGCAAACAAGAAAGCTGACCGCCTGGAAGGGAAGGTTGAAAAACTCAAGGGCCGGCTACAAAACCAAGAAATCCATCTCAAGTCTAAATACAAGTCCTTGGCTGAGGAAGAGAAAAAGGCCCTGGTCAAACAAATGATAGAGGACTATGAATCCATCATGCAAATGACCTAGGGATCATTGCTACCGGCCTTCGACTATCCAATTTGGAAAGCAAATTTTGATGAGGCCATCGATGAGTTTAACAATCGGCTCATGAAGGAGGTAGAGGAGGCGGCGACCTAGGACCTTGAGGATTCCGACTCCTCGAGGGACTATGAGGATCAAGAGGAGGATGAGAAGAATGATGAGCGGGCGCCAAAGGAAATAAGGATGCGGTTGCCAATGCTGAGGACCTCCCTTGATTTTTTAAGCTTTATGGTATTTCTGTGGCCGAATGGAAAAATATTTTCTTTTCCGACCTGCGTGCCGAGTAATTATGTATTTTTACCGACCTAGGGCTTGGGTAGAACAAAAATTTATGGCTCAGCCAGCTAACTTTTACAATCATCTATTATGACGGCTGTTTATTTATGTGAATGAAGCATTCAGTCATTTTGATCGTTTTGTTTATTTTGGTATTTTGCTCTAAATTTTTTAAAGCTTTCAATTTTATATGCACAGGTTTTTTGCTAAGTATTTAACTTGTATACTATACGAATGCTTGTCTCACTGAATGTTCTTGCCCCTGGTCGGATGTCGATTGGTTTAATAAATAGGTTGATTGACTTAGAAATTATTGATACTTTGAAGAGTATGCATGGTTTCTAAGTCAACAATCACTATGAAGATTTCCCCAAACTAAGCGACAGATCGCCATTTTGAGCAATCAGTTAAACACTTGAGAGCATCCGGTCGCTTTAACGTTTATGTGAGCCGCTAAGTTTTTGAACTTAGCTTATAATCACAAGAATAATTTGTCTGCCTAGATTGCCCCAGAGCAACAACATGCGGTAGTATTTATATAGTATAGCCTCTAAAATGAAATAGTAGCTGATTTTCATATGTGCTAAAACAGTTTGAAAAACTCAACGCTTTTTAGATTTCAAGTTTGATTAAATCAAACGAGTGCGAGCGTTGCCTTAACGCAGACGGTAGGGAATTTTGTTTTTGGTTTATAGAGCAATGTGTCACCCAAATGGGAGATGCTCTCTTTGATGAATTCGCCCAAATGGACGTCGTTGGTTGCTTGACTCATGTTGGAGCAGACAGTCGTACTCATGTTGGAGCATATGGATTTTAATAAATTATATCCGGCCTTTGGCCTCTTTTTAGAAGAATAGGTAGCCGCTTAGTCTTTGGGACTTATTTTTTTTTTAATGGTGATTAAGTTTATGGACGATTGCTCTTGTGCAAGTGACGCTTTTCAGTAAGATTTGGGACGACTGCTCTTGGGGTAGGCGGTCCCTTTATAAGACACTTTAACAAAATGCTAAGTGAATAAGGCCACTTGCACATTGTGCAGGCGGCTCCCTATAATAAAATTTTGAACTCGATCCGTCTGCTAATTGTGTAGGCGGTGGTCTACATTGTAAATGTGAGACTTGTCCGTCTTCACATTGTGCAGGCGATGTTCCATAATAAAATTTTGAGCTTGGTCTGTCTGCACATTGCGCAGACGACACTTAATAATAAAATTTTGAGCTTGATCCGTCTGCACGTAGCATATTGTGCAGGCGGCGCTCGATGAAAATGAAAAGACAAGTTTGGAAAAGAAGGCAGATTTTCTTCTAGGGTCGTCAAATATTTACAAGCTTTCAGAAGTAGTACTTTTTCAAGTTATCTATATTCCAAGTTCTCGGTAGCTGCCTGCCATCTGGTGTCTCCAAAAGGTAGGTGTCGCCTCTTACTTCTTCATAGATTCGGTAGGGACCTTCCCAATTTGGGGTTAGCTTTCCTTTCTCATTTGCTTTACCAACTGCCTCCATTTTCCGTAGCATAGAGTCTAAAACCTTTAGGGGTCTCTTGTGTACTCTCTTGTTGTATTCCCTGGTTATTCTCAGACGGTAGATCTCACGGAGCAAGATGGAATTGCCCCTGCGCTCTAGAAGTGAGTCCAATGCTAGCCGCATGGCCTCCCAATTTGCCTCTTCATCATACAACATGATTCGAAGAGTTGGCTCATAATGTACAATGGGCAAGACGACCTCTGCACCGTACACCATGAGAAATGGGGTCTCTCTAGTTGCCCCTTTCGCTTTTGTTCTGATGGCCCCTAAGACGTGTGGAAGCTCATCCGCCCATAGGCCGCCAGCTCTTTCAATCTTATTTTTTATACCGTTTGAGATTAACTTGTTGAAGGCTTTGACCTAGTTGTTTGCTTAGGGTTGACCGACTAATGCAAAACAACTTGAGATCCCTTGATCTCCTAACTAAGTCTTGAGTTGAGGCGTCTCAAACTGAGGACCATTGTCAAAAACCATAGACATAGGAACCCTAAATCGAGTGATGATATTCTTCCAAATGAAGGAGATGACATCCTTTGTCTTGATGTTTTTAACCGCCTCTGCCTCTACCCATCTGGTGAAATAGTCTACGTCAACAAAGATATACCGTCGTCTACCTGATGCAGAAGTATAGGGCCTTAAGATGTCCATGCCCCACCTGGTGAATGGAATTGGCCTATGAATGGGCGTCAGGTCGGTGGCCGGACGATGTATAAGCTTACTGATTTTTTGACATTTATCACACTTTTTCACCAAAGTCATGGCATCTTTATCCAGGATGGGCCAGAAATAGCCTTGTCGCTTGGTTCTTTCTTCTAAAGACTTGCCGCCTATATGTGAGGCACAAAATCCCGTATGTAGGTCTTCTAGCATTTCCTGCCCCTTTTCGGGGGTGATGCATTTTAAGAGCGGCTATAGAAAACCTTTCTTAAAAAACTCTCCTTTATGAATTTCAAAATTGGCCGCACGTTTTTTCAGTGTGGCTGCTTCTGAAGTTGAATCCAGCAGAGTGTCGTCTAGCAAAAATGCTCGGATGTTATCCATCCAAGTGGAAGTTCGGTCGAGTACTCAAATGGGATCTTCTTCAATGCTTTGTTTTTCCATTACTTCCCAGAATACTTATCGAGGTGTGTCGCATGAGGCTGATGATGCTAGCTTAGATAGAGCATCCGCTTGATTGTTTTTGAACCGAGGTACTTGACTCAGATTGAATTCTTCAAGTGTCTCGGCCTCAGCTTTGACCTCTTGCAAGTATTTGATCATAACCGGATGGGTGGCTTCATAATCACCATGGTATTGGATTATGACCAATTGGGAGTCAGATGTGGCGTCAATTTTAGTTGCCCCTACCGCCTTGCACATGCGGATGCCGGCTAGCAGGGCTTCATATTCGGCCTCATTATTTGAGGCCTGGAACTTGAACCGTAGTGCATGCTCTTACTTATCCCCTTCAGGGGACTGATATATAACTCCTGCACCACAGTCGTTCATAGTGGAGCTCCTGTCCATATACACTTTCCAAACCTGATTAGTATTATCCGGCGCAGCCGGCCTTGTCATTTCAACAATAAAGTCGGCAAATGCTTGTACCTTTATTGCGTTCCTTAGTTCAAAAGTGATTTTAAGTCCCTATAACTCAATAGCCCATTTGAGCATTTGGCCTGATGATTCTAGGGTCGTCAGTGTGGACCACTACTGGATGTGCCAAGAAGTAAGGCTTCAACTTCTTGACTTCCATGTAAAGAGCAAGGCCAAGCTTTTCAACCATGGGGTATTGAAGCTCTGCGTTCATGAGAACGTGGCTAATGAAGTAGACCGAGAGCTAGGTGTCGTCTCTTTTAGCAAGGAGAACGGCACTGAGGGCATGATATGAGACAGTTAGGTACATGTAGAGCGTCTCTTTGGGAAGAGGGCTAACTAGTCTTAGCAAAGAGTGGAGGTGTTCTTTCAATTTTTAAAATGTCGCCTCAGCATCATCCTCCCATTCAAATCTAGTCTTCTTCCTGATCGTCTAGAAGAAGTAAAGGCACTTGTCACCTGACCGGCCAAGGAACTTCCCCAAGGCCGCCAGACAACTTGTTAGCTTTTGTATTTCTTTGACAGTGCAGGGCGACTGCGTGTCGATGACCGCTTGTAATTTTTCAGGGTTAGCCTCTATCCCCTTTTGGTCAATCAGGAATCGGAGAAATTTCCCGAACTCAACACCAAAGACTCACTTCTTAGGATTGAGAAGGACCATGTGCCGCCTGACTGTGGCGAATGTTTCTCGGAGGTTAGCAAGGTGATTCGCCTGCTGGTTGGATTTGACTGTTATGTCATCAATATACGCCTCCACATTCCTCCCAATTTGATTAATGATGACTGTATTAATCATTCATTGTAAAGTAGTAGAATCATTCTTTTAGCCAAACAGCATCACAGTGTAATAGAATAACCCCTGATCAGTGACGAATGCCGTCTTTTCTTGATCTTTTTTCCACAGGGGAATCTGGTGGAAGCCTGAGTAGGCGTCCATAAAACTCATCAAGGCATGTCCGGCTGTAGTGTTAACCAGACTGTCGATCTTTGGAAGTGGATAACTATCCTTCGTACATGCTCTGTTCAAGTCAGTGTAGTCAACACACATGCGCTAGGTACCATTCGGCTTCTTTACAAGCACAACATTCTCAACCCAGTCAGGGAAGTTACATTGCCGAATGAACCCAACGTCTAACAACTTTTTTACTTTGGTGGCTGCCGCCTGACTTCTCTCCTCGCTGTGATTTCTTTTCTTTTGTCGAATGGCCTTCTGTTTTGGATCCACGGCGAGTTTGTGGACAGCAAGATCCTGGCTGATACCTGGCATCACTTCCACTTCAAAGGCAAAGATGTCTTTGAATTCTTTCAGTAGATGGTGCAAGTTTGCACCTATCAATACAAAAGTAACCATCCCTACCCTAACAGTTCGCTCTGGACGACTGTCATCCAGAGGAATATCAATGTGCTCACCAAATGGCTGAGGACGGATGTCATCTGACCCTTCCCCGGTCAGTGATTGCAATTTTTTTTTGACCACCACTAGCTGGTTAGTTTTTCTTTTCTTGGTGGCTGGTGGGGTCGGATGATCATCCTTGATTTCATCAAGGTCTATTGGATCTTTTCCCTTACTGGCTACAGCTACCGCAGGCTTCACGTCCGAAAGATATCATTCTCAAGTCGTCTTCTAGTCCTCGTTCAAGGAGCCAACAGTTCCATTATCCCTCTCATACTTAACCAGCATGAGATAAGGGACGATGAAAACCTTGTACTCATTAAGAGTGGGTCGGCCAAGAATGAGGTTATAGGCGTTCAACTCTTTGACCACCAAAAACCGGATGATCATGTGCTGACCATTACCCTTCTCTCCCAGCCGGACATGTAGATCTATCCGTCCAACTGGGTGCACAACTCCTCCCCCAAATCCAGCAAGTGGATAGGAGACATCATGCATGCTCTCTGGCCTATATTTGTGTTAGATAGGCATTTGCGGCTGATGATGTCAAAGGAGTTTCCTGTGTCAATCAGGATGTGGCCAATTTTTGGGTTGGCCACTTTGCATTCTATGACCATAGGGTCATAATGCGGCCGACGGACTTTACCCATGTCCTTCTCGGTGATGATGACTTCAGGGAGAGCGGACGTGCCAGCCGCATGTCCCTTTTCAAAAGAATGGACCATCTTTCTAAGATGGTCCTTGGTGCCCCGCATGATCGGCCCACCTCCAGCGAATCCGCCTATTATAGTGTAGACTTGCACTTAATCGATTTTGGAACTACTAGTAAGTTGGGGAGTCTTTTATCTGGACTACCCCGGATTCGCTTTGGAAGTCACTTTAGACTTCACATAAGATTTCAACACCGCTTTGTCGGCCAAACGATCAAGCGTTCGCTTGAGTCCAAAGTAGTCGGTGTCATGGCCGACATCCTCATGGTAATGGCAGTGCTTGTTTTTGTTCCAATTTTCAGCGGAACCTTTCATTGGAGTCGGCTTCTCTAAAGTCTGCCGATCCTTTATCTCCATGAGGGTATAGTAACTATCCTTGTGGAACTCGTACCTTGTAACGTACGGTTTCCACTCTTTTTTCTTCTTCTGAGTCGGCTGATCAGAGTTATCAACCGCCTAGATTTCTTTTTTCTTTTTGTTCTCTTCAAGTTTTAGAGACGGCTGAATAGGCCGACTCTCCTTCTGCCTGTCAGACTTTTTGGAGTCCGACTGCTTATTTGAGGAGCAGAGTTCGGTCGCTTGTATATAGGCTCCCGCCTCTATCAGAGCTCCTTCAAGGGTGAAGATTTTCTTGCGGATGAGTTCAAACTTGAAGGTCGACGCGTCCTTCAGACCCTTAAAGAAGTTTGTATAGGCTACCTCATCAGACAACCCTTGAATTTGGATTCTCACCAGATTGAACCGCCTGACGTAGGAGTGCATCCCTTCTCTATCCCCCTGCTGCACATTTCTTAGGTCGAGAATTGTTTTCTTGGAAGGGATATTCATAGAGAAGCTGGAAGCAAACAAGAACGCAAGCTTCTTAAAGCTGTTGATACAACCAGCTGATAAGTTGCCGAACCACTGTTGGGCTATGCCCTTTAGGGTAGCTGGGAAGAAGCAACACCATGCGGCTTCATCCAACCCCTGTAAGTATATGAGGTGGGTGTATGCCAGAAGGTGATCTTCTTGATTGAAAGTACCAACACATTTTTAATCTTGGCCGGTTGTTCGACCTCATCTATTTCCTGGAGAACGCAGAGGGTTGTTCTCCAAGGTTTTGTAGCCGAAGCTTCTAGTCCATAGGCTGGTAATTACATGTTACATGTCCTCGGAAGAAGGCAGGCTGGATGTAAGGCAAAGCAGGAGGCCTGTATAATGGCTGAGCCATATACTGCAGCGATTTGATTACATGGGGTCCCAGATGGACGCGAGGGCCGCTTGATAGAGTCCCATGTACATATTGAGAATTCCTCATTGAAGTATTTTCTTGAAGATATTTAGATAAGTCGACGTGGATGCCGACTCAGACAACTTCTGGTTCTTCTTTTGCTCGATGAAGAGTCAAGCAATAGAGAATTTCTTTTTACTATCGTCCGACTGCACATGCCGGATGGCTTTTCTTTTTGTCGTTTTTGGCAAACAGAGTCTAGGGAGGTCAATATGGGGCTGAGCCTTCTCCTTTGAAGCAGGGTGAGGAGTGGGCTGGCGGTCCTTGACCGACTATTGTTTCTCAGCTTGAGCTGGTTATTTGGCCAACTGTTCCTTCCTTGGAGCAGTCGTCCTTTTGGTGATTAAATCTTTGATTTCACTATTGAAACTGGTCATGAATTTCATGATCTCGTCTTAAGTGACTAGAGCAAATCATGCCACCTGAACAGGATCAGACGGCTACCCAGGGGGTTTGCTTGTCTACCCAGGGGGCTTGCTTGTAACCTCCTAGTCTGCATTGCACTCCTGCCTGTCCTTGTAACGGATGCGTTTAGAGATAAATGACCCATCATGGGCCACATAGGTTTCGATGTCTCCATCGTCACCAGAGTCATGGTCCGAATGGACCTTTGCTTCAACCGTAGGGCGGTTGTATTCTGAAGGAGATAAAGGTTCTTATGAAACCATCTCCGAGGTACTCTCCCCACAAACGGTGCCAAATGTTTCGGGTGCTTTTATGTTCCTTGGGAAAGTTACGACTCGAAGACTTGATCCGACAAGGCCACCTACACCTGAAAAATGAATGGAGCTCCGGATGGTCGAAGGTCTGCCTCCAAAGATTAAGTTGGTACGGATTCGGAGTAAAATGTGTGGAAAGTAAGTATCTTCTCAGAGATCGGGTGTTCTCTGTTATCAAGATCAATAAATGCCCTAATGATTAAGATGTTGCCCCAATTATTGGGGGAATCTCCTTATTTATAAGTTCCTAGAAAAGTGTGCCCTGTCCTAGGGTTTGATGACCTAAGAATTAGGGCAGCGCCGTTTTCCGGCTACATTGGGATTTTAGCCTTGAAGGCCACCAATTCCCAGGAGACATATCTGCAGGACAGGTGTCGGCATCTGGGGAGTCCATTTGGACGCCTCTTAGAGCGACACGTGTCACACGCTCATTGAGCCACTTGGCGGGGTATAAATACCCAAAATGTTGTACAACTTGGTTAGATAATTGTCCCTTATCCTTATACACTTCTCCATTGTTGTAAAACTTGGTTAGATAATTGTCCTATTCATTCTCACACTCAAAATGTTAATCTTCAAAAGGGTCATATCTGTCTTCAATTATGGGCCCATACTCATCATTAGGCCAGTCTTCTTCATTCTCTAAACTCACATCTTCTGACTCATCACTCACATCTTCATTAGACCTTCCAGTAAGGATGTAGACATCATCTTCACTATCATCCTCATCCTCTAATGGCACTAGATTAGTGTCCAAATCATCTTCACTTAAGCTAACAGAAAGAGTCCTTCTCCTATTTTGTTCCACTAATTGATGTTCACTCCCTAATACACTTTCACTACTGCTAATCACAATCTTCTTTCTCTTAGCAGTTGTCCTATGAAATCTCTTTTGAAAAAAGGCTGACACTTAGAGGAGTTAGAAGAATCACCCTCACCTGAACTATCCCTAGTACCAAACTCACCTATATTTTGCAATGGAGGTATCAAAGATTAGGTATGTGGTTGGGCTTGACTGTCTTGTGTGATGATGCCATGGGGCATCTGGTATTCATTTGCAGAAAGATTATTACTTTGGTCTGGTTCATCAGTTTAATTAGGATGGTCAGTCTACCACTGAATAGGGAAAATGTTAAACCATATCTCTAAGGCATTCCCTCTGTCCCTCCCTCTACCAGAACCTCTCCCTCTCCCTCTCTCAAAAGCTCTCCCTCTCTTTCTCTCAGAAGCTCTCCCTCTTTTAGAAGCTCTCCCTCTCCCTTTCCCTCTTTCATTCCCTCTCCCCCCTCCCTCTACCCTTAGGTTGAGGGTTTCCTTCCCTATTTGCTTCCCTCTCAGCCCAACACTACTACAAAAATGGCCAAAGAGATCCGTTGAATATGCGTAAGAGACCTCTTCATAACGGGTCTATATCTCAGGGGTCTCTTTGATAAATAGACCCGTTCAATAGGGGGGTTTGTTTAAGAGAACAAAGAGACCAGTTGTCACTTATAGTGGGTTTGTTAGGTAGGTTAAAAGGTTGATATTTTAGAAGACTAAGAGACTTGTTATGTGAAATATAGAGTATGTTTAGATGTATCAAACAAACCTATTATGTCAAATAACGGGTTTGTTTGTTCTCTACTTTTTAAAAAAAAATTATTTTTGCAATTTGCTTTTGAATTTTGAAAATTTTGTTATTTATGCTCCATAAAAATTGGCAAAAAATTCATATATTGTAATTTAAAATTGAATTTATTGAGATTTACATAAATTATTACATGACGTAAAATTGATGTGAATGATACCAAAAGATCATCCAATATATAAAACTCCAACAAATAAAATTTTACAATAATAAGGGTTGAGTACTCCATTTCCTATCTCCGTTGAGAATAAAGTGAGATCTGATCATCTGATGAATGAAGCAAATCTGACAAAAAAAAAACAAAAAAAAATCATCATTATAGTTAAGAAATATTCTACACTAGAACAATTATTTGAAACACATTCAACGGTTTTCATAAAAGCACAAAAAAAATTGCTATCATGAATGTAATTGCAGGTTATTCTCAATTAAAAACCAATTAACCATAGAAATTTTCAGCAAAGCGTCGACGATGAAGACCATCGACTAATGTAAAACTTATCTTCAATACAAACTACGGTGTATAATTATACAAAGCCTTCAAGATCAGATCTAATAGTATAATTTACTCCTTTAATAATTCTCACCAACTAAAAAATCAAGAAAAGAATACCATATTAAAGGGACAAATTACCTGAAAACTAACTAGCAGCAACAAGAACAACATGAACACTCGAATCACGCATTCGAATCTTATCAAATTTAGCATCAATCATAGCCTGAAGCTTTTCAAATTCAACCTTAGCCGATTTCGCTTCTTTAGCTCCCTCAGCAACCGTCGAATCATTCACGAGCGTGGCGCTTTGGAGCCGCCGATGTTGGTTATCAGACCGTTGTGGGTCAGAGGAAAGAGAGAGAAGAATCTGCCGGAAGCGGCGGCTGCTGTAGTGGTGGCTTTCTCACGAGCGTGGCATTTCGAAGCCGCCGGTGATGAAGTGTTGGTGGATTTACACTTTTTGTTTCGGCAGCGAGGAGTTGGTGATCCTGTCGCCAGAGAATCGTCAGATTTTGTGGAGGATGTGACGGGAATTTTCGGCGCCGGTGACGGAGATCCGGCTTCTTGGCGTGGTTTGTCTTCCATATATGTATATACATATTGAAGAGAGAGAAACACCCATCTAGGAGTGACGGCGGCTGATTCAAAGAGGGAATGAGGTAGGGTTTTACTTTGGGGTTTGGGTTTTGAAGAAAAAGAATGCAATGTAAAGATCAGTAGCTAAGAGTAGTAGGTGAATGAATTTAAGGACACAGTGATTAAAACAATTTTTAAAAAAAATGAGTACGACTTAAATAGAGGCACTCATTGTTGCTGCAAGCCTGCAAGGAACAAAGGTAAAAGACCAGTTGATAATGAGAACGGGTCTCTAATCTTTCTAATACGCCAAATATGTGGGACCTAACATAATAAAGAGACCCGTTGAGTTTGACAACATGTATTTTATCTCTCTCATTTTGTCATTAATACATGTAAGAGACCCGTTACAATTAATATTAGATCTCTTTTATCAAATAGACCCGTTGGTTAAATAACGGGTCTTTAATTGGGGGTCACTTTTCCAAGTTTTGTAGTAGTGCAAGTTTCATCTGGGTCATAATTTAGAATCTCATCACTCACATTGATTGTTTTACCTAATGCCTTAACATGTCTATCAAAGTCAGCCTTAATAACAACTTCAGCTTCCACCTACTCAGGTTGTTTTTTATTCCTATGTGTCAGTTTTTTCCTATTGCTAATTACTAGTTCAGGTACTGGCTTAGCTACTGGTTCAACTATTGGATTAGCTATTGGTTTAACAACTGGTTTCTTTCCAACCATTAGTGATTGATCTTGCAGCTGCAACAACCTTAACATCCTTTAGATCATCTCCACCCATATGTATATCTCCATTTTGTCAGGAAAATTACAAACATCTTCATCAGATCAACATCACTTTCAAGGTTAACATGCTTCATTTTATACACATACTGAAAAGTGGGATGTTAGGGTGTTTCAACATTATTCTCCTTATCTTTTTCCCAATACTCAATAATAAGGTCTATCAAATTGACCTTATCAACATCGTCAACCATAACAGACACATCTCTACCCCTATTCTGAAACTGTAGAACAATTTTTTCAACCATTCTACATCAATCAAACCAAAGAACATCCAACAAATAAATGTATAAACAATCTAACAATAAACAACAATTACCTAATAATAAAAACCCTAAACAAATAAAAAGGTTGACTTTAACAATTAATTAACATAATTAATCAAACAAAAATAACCAATACCATCAACAACATTTCATATCCAACCCCAATATACTTATTAAAAAAGAGCATAGAAAAACGTTAACTACACAAAAATACGTACCTGGCTTCAATTCAGACTAAATGGTGGTATATTTACCAAAAAGTTTGAACATTAATGCCGATCGTCTTACCTAAACACGAATTCAACAACCCAGAATTCCCTAACAAAATCCCTCATAAAGTCTTCAAATGTCACTCAAACCATGTTCAATTGCCACTACCAATTTCAAACAGTATCCTAGATTAAAGTTGAAAATAGCCCTAGATTTTTCAAGGATAAAAACAAAGTGCAATTTTGAGAAGATGAGCGATCAACAATGTCAATTGATGAAGAATGAAGATGAAGAGAAGGCTAAAATTTTACACTCTCCAAATGATTTGACATATGTAGTTTGGGGCAAATTAAATAGGGGTATTTTAGGCATCACGGTATTTTTTTTACTTAGTAATGTTAAACACGGTTAAAGAATCCATAATAACTATCATTAATGTTACAAATGACTTAATTTTTTAAAATATAGTTTACCAAGATAATAACTTTTTTTACAATTCACCATTGAGAATTTTAACAATTAGAGGTTTACCAAAGAGAATTTCCCAAAAAAATTTTAAGGCAAGAAAATCAATATGATAAAACCGGTAACATGGCCTGATGATTCATTAAAAGACAGACGTCCCTATGGACGACTGTAAAAGTTAACCGGTACAACCAACATAAATTGTTGAATTAAATTACTTGACCCCTTGGTCGGTAAAGAAACAAAGTTACTCGTCATGCAGGCCGAAAAGCATGATAAATGGCCATTTGGCCGCAGAAAGAACCTTAAATCTTAAGTATTAGGGGAGAGGTTTTCAGCATTGGCAGCCGCATCATCCTTGTTGCCTCGGGGCGGCTGCTCATCATTTTCCTTATCCTCCTCCTCCTTCTCCTCCTCCTGATCTTCCCAGAGGACGACTCCCTAGAAGAGTCGGACGACTCAACCTTGACCTCTACTGCCACCTCTTCCTCGGCTTGCTTTAGAAGTTGGGCATTGATCTTGTCATTAGCCGCCTCAAACTTCTCCTTCCTTCCCTGGTAGTCGACATCCGGATAAAGGGATTCCCAAGTCATCTGCATGATGGTGTCATAGTTTTCCATCATTTTCTAGACCAAGTCTTCCTTTTCTTCCTCGTCCCTTGACTTAAATTTTTTCCCAAGTTGGGCCTCCTAGTTCCCTAGCCAGTTCGTTAGCTTGTGGACAGTCTCCTTATGCCCATCAACCTTCCTGCCCGCCTTTTATAGGGGCTCAAGTTTGGCCTTGAGATCCTTGACCTCATTCTAAAGCTCTATTATCTGCCTCCTCGCTGTGTCCAAATCGGTCTTGACTTGTAGGCTGGCCAACGCCTGGAATACGTCATATCAAGTGTCAAAAGCTTGTTGTGGCAATCTCAAAATTTGCTATATCTAGAGAGGAGGCGGCCCGAGATTTCGTAGCCTTTATCTCTTTGGTCTTGTCAAGAATCAGCCTCTTAAGGTCGTTTACTCGCAGCAATACCTACATTCAACCAAATGTAGAAAGTGTTGGAATCAAGTGGCTACATACATTACGTAAAGCTAACAAAATTTTTACAAGTGTTGTACCTTAGCAAGGAGAGCGAGGATGGCATCTAGGTTTTAGGGTGTCGACTCCTCTGACGGATACCTTTTACTCAGGAGCAATTTCCCATAGCATCATCTTTGCCAGTTGCTGGATATCCGGCCTCTGGGGGACATCTGCACATTCAACGTTTTGTAAATAAATGTTGTAAATCAAGCCAAAGGACCGAGTTTCTTTTGTTTTGCTAAAAGACTGCTAATTGAACTTTATCCTACAAGGATAGGGTAAAGGGTTAAAAGCA
Organism: Chenopodium quinoa; assembly: GCF_001683475.1. Taxonomy (NCBI): domain Eukaryota; kingdom Viridiplantae; phylum Streptophyta; class Magnoliopsida; order Caryophyllales; family Amaranthaceae; genus Chenopodium; species Chenopodium quinoa. The sequence goes on along the minus strand of NW_018742204.1, from coordinate 4,753,284 downwards.
GTTATACCTTCCGCCTCCTCAACAAGAGGTTTACTCCTACCCACTACTGAGCCGCCAGCAATGTGGAGTGTCTTACCACTCTTCAATACCTCATGGGCATCCGGCTTAGTTGGTGTTCTACCAGTGTGGGGGTGGGAGGCGTCTACTACCTTCTTGCCAAGCTTGTGGTACATGTGCTTTCTAGACTTGCTAGAAAGGCCTACATCGCCACCCGACTTCTTTTGAAGCTTCGGGTCAGGCTAGGAAGAAGGGGAAGCTTTGGATGATCTTCCCTGCACAAACTAAAAGAATTATAAAGGAGGTAGAAATGAAAACTTCATTCAAATTAAGAAAAATTTTCCTTACCTTTGGAGTCCTGCTTGATTCAGGCTCCTCGTGCTTCCGTTTGCCAATAAACGAACGATAGTGGGCGGCTGAGAGGGCAGCTAGCTTCGTGAAGGACGAAAGCTTTTCCATTTCTTTGTCTGCAAAAGAAAGCAAGTTGTTAGAAATGAACAAACAAGTAAGGTTCAACAAAGTTGTAAAGAGCATTCGGCCATTTACCTCTCGGCTTCTCAGTGCTAAAGTCGAAAGCGGCTAATGTATCTTTAGGGGGTTACTTCTTCCACCCCCGTCCTTTCATTGGATCTGATGATCAATGAGAAAAGACTCCCCCCCCCTCGCCTTCCTACGGGCAGGTGGCAGGAGCAGCACCTCCAGATTGCAAAGAAGGGTTTCGGTTCCACCGTTTTATTTTTTGTTTCACAGACGGTCGAGGGAAGAGACGATGTAAAATTTTCTTGTCCAGTCCTTCCACTTGGACTCTTTCCCAACGACCATCATATAACCCTTATGGCTTGTTATGGTGAACTATCCGACTTTGCTGGATTTAGGGGTCTGGCTGAGGTAGTGAATATGGGCAAAGGCCTCAAAGCTTGGCTCTACCTCGAGCATTTCACAGGATGCACTGAAGCCCATGATGTTGACCTACAGTTAGGGGCAAGTTACTAGATACCCAGTTGGTATCCATCAAAATCCTCACCACAGCAAGATGGAGAGGAAAGCGAAGATCTTCTTGGATGGCCGCCTCATAGCAGCAAAAACATTTGTCCCATTATCTAGACTAATCTGGCCATACTACCGTATCAATAGCATTCGGGACAATGAGAAGAAAGCCATGGTCCATGACATGCATAGAGATAAACTTCCCAAATTTATCCGCCATTGTCTTTCGCCTAACCTCAGGTACATGCTGATGATAGGCGACAAACTCCATAGAACGCGAGGAAGACGGCTCGGCCTCCTCCACTAAAAGGGACTCCCTCGTCGTCCCCATCCGGGAGCACATCTCCTTTAAATCAACTGAGTCCCCCATAAGAAGTACATGGTTCAGAATCACCATCAGAATCCTCGAGCTCTAATTCCGAATTTTGGGTTCGATAGCTATGGCTAGCGGCATCCTCCCTTAGCTCCTTTTCCGAATCCAGGTCAATCGGCCCGGAAGTTCTCTGTTCTACTTCATTCCCAGAATCCTCCAAAATTTAGGAGCTAGGGGTGCTCGGAGTACCAAGCGGATGTTCTGAAATCTCACTCACAGGCGCCGTAAAGGAGCCGTCAGAGTTTTGAAGCCGAGCAACTCTCTTTGTCCTGGCCATTATGTTCGGTAAAAACACAGAGACGGTCGGACTTGTGGAATTTCTAGAAGGGAATTTCAATAAGGATTAGTTGACACTCCTAGTTCTAGATTAAGCTGTCCCTGGTGACCGGCTGATCGCTAACATAGGCCGTGCCGTGCGCATTTGGGAAACCATTTTCAAAATGGAAAAAGAAAAGAAAAAAAGAAAAAAAAAAGAAGAAAATAGGCGGTTACCTTGTAGCCAGTTGTAGACGCTTGTTGATGTGTCTATTTTATATAGTATTTTACCCCCGTCCCTTGGTCATAATTAGTAGTGTTTTTGGCTCTTTAGAGCCACTTTTATTACTAATTGGTGTTTTCTAGTGTTTTCGTAGATTTGATTGACTTTTGCAGGGATTTACACTTTTGGAGTATTTTCCCGAGATATTTTGGAGCAATCACAAACATTGGAGAAGGACGACCAGATTTTATAGCCCAGGACTGGTTAGAGCCATCGAACCGGTGATTAAGGGTTCGGTATAGGTGATACCGGGGCATTTGGACTGAGTAATCAAGACCCGAGGAGGAAACCCAGATTGGCCCGAAGAATTGGAGCCCAATCGTAGTCCAATTAGTGGCCCAAGAGAGCCGCCCGGCCAAAAAGGCTGGCGCCCGGAGGCGCGCCCGGCCGGGCGGGAGAAGCAAAGGTCGGTGCTCGTTGACGCGCCCGGCCGGGCGCGAGATTCAACCTGAATAGCAAAAAGGCGCACCCGATCGGGCGCGTGTAATTATTAGGAGACGATTAGCGTCGTTTTAGTTTGTTTTAGTTTAGGATTTGTACGAAGTATAAATACTCCTCCGTAATACGATTTTAGGATCTCTCTCTATCTCTCTCTCTCTCTCTCTCTCTCTCTCTCTCTCTCTCTCTCTCTCTTTTTACACTTTCTTTACTCTCTTAATTGTTTTCTTAGATTCTCTCTCTCTTAAACCCTTAATCTTAATCCATTCTTAATTCCAGATTTATTTGGTAACTATTTCTCTTCTCTTAATCTTAGTTGTTTATTTTATTCCTTTAATTATGTCTTGTTTTATTGCTTTGATTTTTTTAGTTCCTATTATGTGTGAGTAGTTCTATTTCTAGGGTTTATGGGGATCCATAAATAATATGAAGGGGTAATTTATTGTTGTTAATTGTCAATGCTAGATTAACTTCCTATTGATTGATATAATGCTCTGTGACTAGATTAGGCCTGATCTTTTATGCATGAGTTTGACAATATTGATTCGAGATTCGACAGATGAAAATTGATGTTTAGGTCTAGTTTCAATAGGCAGGTTAATTTATAAATGGTTAAGTCGAGATTCGAAAGATGAGATTTAATACCGGTAAATTAATTGTGTGATTATAATACGTAGCGAAAGCCCTTTATAATCTGATTAATATATGCATTGATGAATGATTATTATATTCTACCTTGGAATATTATTTATTAGTGAACCTATGCCCTAGATACTTTTATATATTATTTTCTCCTTATTCTTGATCTCCGTAGTTTAGTTTATTATTCAATTATAAATATTGGTTACCTCATAATCTAGATTATATTAGTTAATTAGGAATAGAAAGACTTGTTTCCCTGTGGAGTTCGACCCTACTTCCCTATCTACATTAATTAGAGGATTTAGGAATTACTTTTGATTTGGGGATACGACTTTACCTTGTCACTTGTAAAGTCCTCGGTCGTCTATAAAAACAGGCGGTCATGCAATAAGCAGTCAGAAAGGTTCTCAGGGAAAGACAAAATCTCTCAAAGTAAAAGATTCTCTCTCAAAGATTTTTCACCAACGTGTGAAAATGAGGGGGAGTCAACTCCTATTTATAGAGGGGTGAAAATTTAGGGTGAAAATGAGGGGGAGTCACTTCGAACGCTTACTAACTTGATCGTTGGAGGCGGAACTCCGACCATCCGGAGCTTCTGTGTTTTTGTGGGTACAGGCGGCCCCAGACTAGTATTGGCATTATAACTCTCTCGCAGGACAAAAAAAAACCCCCAAAACAGAGAGAGTTATCAAGCGAGTACCAACATTGATGTTTTTGTCATAACTATTTTTATATAAAATACATTTCTCTTTTATATACTTCCTTTGTTTCTTTATACTCGCAACACTACCCCTAAAATGGAAATGTCACTATAGACACCTAAAAATGTCTCCCCGAAAACAAACCCGATGATGAACAACCTTTCACCGCCATTATTGGTCGGGTTGAGTATTTAATATTTGGAGTGCTTAAATCCATGTTTCCATTCAATAAATTTCATAAACCAATCCATTTCCTAGCTCATTTTCCAAAACCATATATTACTTTTTACTTTTCGTGTCCACATCGCAAAATCGAGAGAAACTGATTTTTTGGTCTTATAATTTTGATCTAATTATTATTTGGTTGAATAGGCTTTGAAATAAGATTTCCAACCATATATCATAAGCCCAATTGCGATTTAAAACGAAGAAGATATGAGCCAAACACTAAACTCGGCCCAAAACCGACACCCTTCTACTAAAACGTCCATATCATAAAATCCACAAATTATTTTGACCTGATTCCAATTGGGTTAGAAATTAAACTTGATAAAATTTCTAATGATATATTATATGCCTTATTTCAAGTTAAGGATCAAAAGTTATGATAATTTTAAAAAAATGCAAAAAACTGGAATTACCACGCAGCAGCTAAAATGTCGCGGCGCGGCAAATGCTGACGTGTCACGGGGCATATTGCCATGACACGGAGCCTTTTTGTGTAATTCTGCCTTTTCTTCACATGTTTAATCCATCGTGTCACGGGAATATTGCCGCGCCACGAGATTTTGCACCGTGTCACGGTATAATTTCCCGTGTCACGGTGCCCATTCCGTGACACGGGGATGTTCCGTGTAATTTCCGCGTACTTTTTTTACCGTGACACGGTGTATTGTACCATGCCACGGTAGATACTTCTGTGTCACGGTACGTGTGCCATGTCACGGAATCTTCTCGTGTCTTTTTTGTGTAAACCCTTCACGCGTTTTTACTCCCGTAGGTCAAATATTTCTCGCGTCACTCCAGTTTCCCCCGTGTCACGATATTCTTTGCCATGTCGCGGTGTTCTTTACCGTGTTGCAGCAACCTTTTTTAGGGTTTTTATCTTTTTAGAGTTCCGTGTGTTCCTTCTGCTCATTTTCCCTATAAATACCCCCTCCTTTCTACAGTTCGGGGCATCAAATCCTTCTCTCTTTCTCTCTTTTACACCAAAAATCATTCTCTTCTCTTTCTCTCATATTCTAAGCCTTAAACCTATATTCCAAATTACACCATTCTTCCCTTAAGCACTCCAAGGAGTCTATACTAAACCCGAGGTTCCATCCTTAAACCAAGGCGTGAAAGGTATAAATAACTGAGGGTTTGGACCAAATTAAATCTATATTTATTTAATTTAATTTTCATTTACTTTATATTTTTTATTGAAGTTACTAACAATTTATTCATGATGTAGCAAATTTAAGGAACGTGCGGAATGTAAGTAATTAATTAATTTAATTACTTATTTTATTTTAACATTGCTAGTATCATGATTAGGTCATTTTATATTTGATTTGACTAACAATTTATTGTTGAATTGCTTCCAATATTAATGTTTATTTTATTATATTTTATGATCACCATATTGCATGTTAAAGGGATTATGTAATTGAAAATCACGCCTAATAAGATAATTTGGATGACCGGTTTAGGTTCCTTTTTAATCTTGTTATTAATTAAAGTGATCACTTATATTGTAGAATTATATGTTGCATTAATATTCAACCAATTTAGCTTAATAAAAATTTGGAGCAAATTGAGTATTTTGTTTGTATGCCTTTGAGATAGCAGGAATGCTTTTCACTAAGCTATAAGAATCGAGTAGAGGCCAATACAGGTGAATGTGACTCCATGACTCACTTCGTACCATCATCCCCGATCCTCCTTTCGTGGTTCCGAACCATATGGAGTTAGTAATCTCATGGATTATGAATGGGGTGTAACCTTCATGGGTTGATCGTTGTTGTCTATCATTGTCCCTTTATCGTGGTTGCCTTTTATGATCCGTGAAAAGTTTACAAGTTCCTTAAAAACTTGTTGGCGGCTCCCTACTTTGCTTTGTCCCTAATCGTATTATGTCAATTCCCACTTCCAATGAGTGCCAAGCATATTCACACACGCTTTAACGTAGGCGCTCTTCAAACGACGCCTACAGTCACAATACATACAACACACAAAAATTAGAAAGTTATTTTGTTAAAAGTTGTATTACTTTCCTTATTTTAATCACATGTCCCACTAAATTTGTACTCCTAACCATCTCTCATCACCCTCATTTTAATTGTATCAAATCACATGAGTCCCACTGTAGAAACCTAAAAATGTCTCCCCAAAACCAAACCCTCAATTATTTGTACCTTTCACGCCTTGGTTTAAGGACGGAACCTCGGGTTAAGCATAGACTCCTTGGAGCGCTTAGGGGAATTATTATGGAAGAATAAGGAGGCTAAAAATTAGGTTAAAGAGGGAGAAGAGAATGATTTTTGGTGTAAGGTGAGACAGAATGATTATTGGTGCCCCGAACTGCAGAAAGGGGAGTTCTATTTATAGGGAAAATGAGCAGAGGGAACACATGGAACCCTAAAAAGATTAAAAAAAAACCCTAAAAAATAACACCGCGACACGGCAGAGAACACCGTGACACGGTGCTAGGCACCGTCAGACGGGGGAAGCCAGCGTCAGACGGGGGAAAATCTCGTGACGCGGGAAATATTTGACCTACGGGAAGTGAAAACGCGTGAAGGATTTACGCGGAAAAGACACGAGAAAATTCCGTGACACGGCACAGTACAGTACACTGTGTCACGGAAATTACACGGAAAAAGTACCGTGACACGGTGGGAAATACCGTGTCACAACAATAGGTACCGTGCCACGGTGGAATTTGACGCAAAAGAGCTTCAAAAATAGCCCGTGACACGATGTACAGTACCGTGTCACGGCACCAGGCACCGTCAGACGGGGGAAGGCACCGTCAGACGGGGCAAACTCCCGTGGCACGGTGCTTTTGCACTGTGCGCGGTGATCTAGTTTTTTACCCGTTTTTAAAATCATCATAACTTTTGATCCGTAACTCGGAATAAGGCATATAATATATCATTGGAAATCAAGTCTAATTTCCAAAACAATTAAAATCAGGTCAAAATTATTTTTATATTTTAATATATGGCCGTTTTAGTAGAAGGGTGTCGGTTTTAGGCCGAGTTTAGTGTTTTGCTCATATCTTTTTCGTTATAGCTCGGAATTGGGCTTATGATATATGGTTGGAAATATTATTTAAAGGCATATCCAAAAAAATAATAATTGGATCAAAATTGTATAGCCATAAAATCAATTTCTCGGGGTTTTGCGATGTGGACACGAAAAGTGGAAAATAGGTCATGGTTTAGGGAAATGAGCTAGAAATTTGATTGGTTCATGAAATATATTGGATAGAGCATGGATTTAAGCACTAAATATATTAAATACTCAAACTGACCAATAATGGCGGTGAAAGGTGTTCGTCATCGGGTTTGGTTTTGGGGTAACATTTTTAGGTGTCTACACCCACTTTTCTTAAATACCGTGAAAAATGTGTGTTGCATGTATAAAAAAATGGAGGAAGTGTATAAATTATTCTAAAACTTACTAAAAGTTGCAATCCATTATAAATTTTTTGTCCAAGACTGTGCGTTGCACGGGATCTAGCTAGTAAGGTACTAAATATTAGTATAAGTTGTAGGTAAGGTATTGAACTTTCAAAAGTTGCATTTAGAATAACAGGTAAACCCCCCTTTTATACATTGTATAACTGATTATACTTGCAAAAAAAGGAAAATAATATCCTATAATTTATCTTTCTCTTTTTACTTCCCCTCCTTACTTTTCTGGTCTTGTTTATAATCTTCATCATTAAATTCAAAAAAAAAGTACTAAACCTTAGACCAATTTGCAAAAAGTTTTTCCCTTTCTCTCTCTAGCTTTTTCTCTTCACTAGTGTGATCATCAAAGTTTTACCTTCTCGTTCTAGCGAGGAGGCTCTACGAGTCACCTAGTGTCGTAAAGTATGAGCTTTTCTTCTCATATTAATTAAGATTATATTTAATTGTAGGGTGTATTCAATCAAGGTTCTTGAGTTCTTTTGTGTGATTTTCTAAGCAAGGATTGAGGTACGTTTAGGTGGCTAGATACCTTCAAAAGTGATTGGTTTGAATAACATGTTTTATATGATTTTATTTGTGATTGAATTAAATTGACTTGAATTATGATTTATGAAATAAAGCATGATATTAATGAGTGTTTTAAATAAATTGATCTTGATATTATGATTTTATTGAATTAGGGTTTATGAAATCAAAAGTATGATTAAAGGATTGTTTTTATTTAATAAATTAAAGGTTGATTTTATACCATGTCTTGATTAATTAAATTATTAATCATGTTTTAAAGATTTGATTTTGAAAGCATGTGGAGTTTAATAAAAATGAGATTTGAATTATTATTGAATTATTTAAAAGGGATTTATTGAATTATCGAAAAATTATTAATAAAAGCTTTACAAGCATGTTAGTAATCCCACTATGGGGATTTGGTTTATTTGATAAGATTTTTACTTTGTATGACAAAGTCTTTCCTCAAGAATAGCCTTGTAATATTAGGAGACTAGCTTGGGGTGTGCACACTTGGGTTAGGAATTTGGATATATAATGGAATTGGATTTAAAGGAATTGGTTTTATTATTATTGAATTATTGGAATGGTTGAAATATTAAAATTTGGTTTTGAATCATGAATTGGAATTATTGGTTAATTATTGGAATTGGTTTTGAAAGCATGTTTGCTACTAAATTGAATTTAATTATCTTGCACTTATCGCACTTAGCATAGTTTTGTATTACTATTTGTTTTGGTTTCCCTGTTTGTCTTAATGGTAAGCATTGTTGACTATTTCAGGTGAAGTCAATATGTGAGCATTTGGAGTCCCGGAAATGTCTTCATCTAGATTAGGAATGTCGGTTCTTTTTTTTATTCATGATTACTCATGACAATGGTTATTATTATGCTTTTATTAATAAAAGAGTATTGAAGTTTCCGCTGCAAAGTATTGATTTTATTTAGTAAGTTTGGTAGCTTTGCGTAATCATGCGGCGGTAATACGCCTAATTCTATCTCTATGGTATAATTATAGGTATTTTACTAGTAATAACGTAGAGGGAGATTTGGGGTGTTACAAAGTGGTATCAGTATTGCGGTCCTAAAAAGATTAAAATTGGAGTAATAATAAAAATTGTTGGTAGACTTAAGAGGGCATATAGGATAGATAGAGTTTTGCATTTGTGTGAGTCAAAAGCTCTATTTATATATAAAAATATTTTCCTATTTGTGGAAAGATGAATGAGAAAGGGATTCTCGAGTTCTCTACGGAGGCCTATATATAATGGGTACAACTCTCTTCCTAGGAAAAGCTCGCCTCAACGTTGTAGGTAAGTTTTCTAGGAGACGCGGGCTCGACCGTCCTATAATCATTCATGTCTCAAGTATATTATTATTATTATTATTTGAAAATAAAAGGAATTGAAATTATTTGAAACTTGATGAGTATGTGATTATGTGTGCATTAAATTTGATGTTAAAAAACCTTAAAGTGTGTATAGGGGTTCGAAATTTTTGGCTATTGCCTATGGTTGGGTGATCTTGATTTATACTTGGATTGGTTGAGTTATGAATTGCTTATTGGAAATGGATTTTGAATTGAATTGTTTATGTGATTTAGCATTAAATTTATTGTGTTTGCATGTGTATGTGAAACACATGGAGAATATTGATGATATGAAAAGAATTACTTTAACTTGCACTACTTGAAAGATAATGGAGTCACAGTTAGTGAGTTCATCACTAGTAGAAAAATGAAGATTGCCACCGGTCCAAAACCCCACAATGCCACCGGTTTTGAACAGCTAAGTATTTGAGGGGTGGTAATTCCTCATCGAAAAGCCACTGGCTCAAAACCGGTGGCAAAAACCCCTATTTCCACCGGTTAACCGATGGGAATAAATTAATATGCCACCAGTTAACCAGTGGCAATTCTATTCCCTCTTTTTTTTTTGGTACTAAATCTAATTACCACAAAACATGTTTTTTTTTTTGCTGCAATTATAATTATTATAATAATATAACATCACAAAAAATATAACATAAGCAAAAGACAATGAAATATAATCACATTATATTCAACAGTAAATTGTTTTTGTACAATACCAAAAAAAAAATACATTGAATTATAATCAGGCAATGAAATTCAACGTTGTTATTGTACAATACAAAAAAAAATTACAACATCAAAAATACTCTTCCATAATAAGAGTCTTGAATCCTTGTTGCATCAATTAACACCTGCATCAATTAAAACCCAAAAGTTAATAAAACTCACAAAAAAATGCGAAAAAAAAACCCAGAAAATTCATGCACGTACCCATAAACTCGTGAACTCAGAAATGAATGAAAGAGAAAGAGAAAAGGATGAAAACCCAAAAAAATCTCCTAATAAAACCCAAAAAATTCACGAACTTAAATATAACAAAAAATAAAAATAAAAAAAAAAAAAAAACCTAGTAATCTCTGAAAAAAAAACCCAAAAATTTTGAAAATCAATTAACCCCAAAAATTTCAAAAATCAAGTAAACCCATAATTTTTTTTGAAATCAAATAAACTGAAAAACCCAGAAAAATCAATTTTGAAAATGAATTAAACGCAAAAAAAATCCAAAATTAATTAACCCTATGGGATTCCAAAATCTATTAAACCCATCAATTTTTAACAATATTACAATAATCAAACCCAAAAAAATCAAGGCATTTAACATAAATAATTAAACCCAAAAACCCTAACCTCGAATAATTAAACCTAGAAACACGCAATAACCTCGAATTTGACCTGAAAATAAGCGAAGGGTATTGTTGTTGATGTCGGCCTTGGTGGCGGCGGTGGTTAGTGGTGGCGATGGTGGTGAGAAGAAGACAGAAGAGAGGGCGGAGAAGAGAGGTCGGAGAGAGAGGACAGAGAAGAGAGGAGAAAGAAGAGGGGAGAGAGAGGGGAGAGAGGATAGAGAAGATACGTCGTCGGAGAGAGAGGACGACAAAGAAGAGAGGTCGGAGAGAGAAGGAGGAGAGGGGAGAGAGGAAAAAGAGGAAAGAGAAGGAGGAGGGAGGCCGTAGAGAGGAAATCATTTAGGGTTAGGGTTTATAAAGGGGTGTGTTTTTTTTAAATATGGCATGATTGGAACCGGTTCAAACCGGTGGGATTGTTATTTTTCCCATCAGTTTAGTTTAGACTGGTGCCAATACCCTTCCCTTAAAATCTCACCTATTTTTCCCCATATTTTCCCCACCGATTTTTAAAAATCGGTGGCCTTAGCTCGGTACCAATATTTTTTTTTCATCTATTGCATAGCTGGAATTGTTACCTTGGCCTTAACCCTTTATGAGAAGTATGACTTGGAAATCTTAACCCAACCCCCTTGGATGATCCTTTTGGACTTGGCTCATTTACCTAGGGTTGCAAAATATCAACATCTCTCTGACAAATGTATGGGGATGTGATCAAGAAAAATGGGATGTGGAATGAAAAGCATCATCACGAAGGGAAGTGGTTAGCAAGCATGTCTAGCCTTAAGAGGGACTTACACTATGTGGAGTGTGAGTATGAACCCAAGAGGAAAGTTATGAACATTCCCAAGCCTTTAAAGAATTGAACCTTTGGAGAAGATGACCAGTTGTACTACCTAAATGCCCAATTACCTTTTTCTTATCGAATGGAGCATCATGAATTTGTGGAATCTAGTGATGAGTCCATGCGACCTCTTGCTAGGAGTAAGAATTATTATTCTCCTAGTCGTACTCCAAGCCATGAACCTAAACGTCCTAGCTTAAAAGTCCATTTTCATGTTGCAAAAAGGCCCAGAACTCGTGCCCAAACTACCAAAGAAAGATCCCAAAACCCTAATGCTTATTCAATCCAACCTCATGGTGATGTAAGCCTAGTAAAAAGCTCGAGTTACACTCATGGCCCGGACAAAAATTTAAGTGATTCTGGTTCAAGCTCTTCAGACCATATTCCAAGCTATAGTGGCTATAACCCAACTCTCGTGGCTGAACCAAGTGATAAGCAAGATGATCCTGGTTCTAATCCTATTGAAGATAGTTATGCTCGTAGTGTTGCTTGATTGAATGATTGAACTATGATTTTGTTTAAAAGTTTCAATAATTGTCCTAAATGACAAAGTTGTATTTTCATTAATTATTAATGAAATAAAATGACTTAATTGAAATTTCTTTATGTTATTAAGTGAATTTAATGCTTATATGATAAAACTTGTTTTAATATTCAAAATATGATAATTATACCCAAAAAGTATGTCTACAAGAATGAGAGACCAAGTGAGAAGTAACCGCACTGGTTCCAAATTAGAGAAGGTCCTTAGCAAGCTAACCTATATTACTGAGAACATCACGAAAGTGGTGAACAAAGGAAACCGAAGCTTTGACCTTGACTCTTACAGTGAGGTTTTCAAGAGAATTGATGTAGCCAAACCACCTATTTACTTGGGAATGGAGGACCTCGCCAGTCTTGAAAACTGGATTAGGGAGTTTGATAAGGTTTTTATTATCTGAGGGAGGAAGCTAACTTATGGTGGGCCCAAAGAAAAGATGATTTGTTAAAGAAGTCAAACTTTGGGTGGGGATGAGTTCAAGGAAGCCGTGAGAGAAAAGTTTTTACCCTTCCTATCTGAGAAAGTAGAAGTGCATGGAGTTTACCAGCCTAAGGATGGAGAACATGTCAATCACTGAATACTACAACAAGTTCATTGATTTGATGAGGTTTGCCCCGGAAGTAGTCCCTACTAAAACCATAAAAGCTCAGAGATTCGATGAAGGCTTAACCTTAACCTTAACCCTTCAAGGGAAGTTAGGGGGAGTGACCTTTGATACCCTAGATGAAGTTTATGGTCATGCATCCCATCTATAGAGAATCAAGGGGAGGGAAATGAAGCATGCTGGAGAGAAAAGGAAGAACTCACACTCTTTTCATGGGGGTGAAAAAAGGCATAAGCCCAATGGTAACTACTAGGGGAATTCTGAGAGAAGACACAACAAGGGAACCTTCGGGAATGGGAATGGAGGATAGTCGTCCAATGCTAAGGGCAATGGAAACCAAAGGGTGATAGACCCAAGAGGAAGTACATCTATAAGTTGTGTGAGAAAGATCACCCAGGGAAGGACTATGACGGAAACCTAGTAACATGTCGTTACTGTCAGAAGTTGGGACACCGTGAGTATGAGTGTTTCAAGAAGGAGGCTGACGTTAATTCAGGAAAATTGAAATAGTCGAGTGCTCCCAATAAACCACCCCAGTCTAGTGGACCTACACCCAAGGTTGGAACCAGTGGCAGTGCAGGAAGTGCCCCAAAGGGTCGTGTGTTCATGATGATTAGTCGTGAGGCTGAGTCTGCTAATGATGTGGTAATTGGTGTTTTATTTTAACTTCTTTTCCTATGAAAGTCTTATTTGAATTGGGGGCGTCCCACTCTTTTGTTTCTAAGAGAGTAGTTGGAAGTCTTGGGTAAGAAAGTCCTGAGTCGATTTATCTAGATGTGTCTATTTCGTCTAGGGAAGTGAGGAATTATTCCAAGTTGTTTTTTAATGTGCCTATTTCCATTTATGGGGAAGAGTTTCTGTCAGATTTAATCGAGTTTGATTTAAAGGATTTTGATGTAATTCTGGTACGGATTGGTTAGGGAAGTATGAAGCTAAGATCGGTTGTGCAGCCAAAAAGGTTACCTTGACTAGCCCAAGTAAGGCTTGAGTGGTGTATAAAAGGGAAGGGAAAATTTTAAGGTTGAGAATTGTATCTGCAATGCAACTACAGAAGTTGGTTAAGAAGGGTTGTCCGTTGTTTTTGTGTAGTGTTCAAAAGATTGAAAGTGAGGAAGAGAAAGGTGATGAGAATATTCTTGTTGTGGAAGAGTTTCCAGACGTATTTCTAGATGAGATTCTTGGTATTTCACCAGTAAGGGATGTTGAGTACACTATCGACCTAGTGCCTGGTACTGGACCTATTTCTAAGGCTCCATATAGGATGGCTCCAGTTAAGATAAGCGAGTTAAAGACTTAGTTAGATGATTTGTTGGAAAAGGGTTACAATCGACCTAGTTCCTCACCTTGAGGAGCTTTAGTGTTGTTTGTAAAGAAAAAGGATGGAAGTGTGAGGTTTTGTATCGATTATCAAGATTTGAATAAGGTGACAGTAAATAATAAGTATCCATTGCCGAGGATCGATGATTTTTTTTACCAGCTGAAAAAGAGCGGGAGTATTTTAGAAGATAGATTTGAGATCAAGGTATCACCAGTTGAGAATCACGAAACAAGATATTTCAAAAAGTTCTTTTAAGACTTGTTATGGTCATTATGAGTTTACAGTCATGCCATTTGGTTTGACCAATGCACCATCAGTGTTCATGGATTTGATGCATAGGATTTTCGGGCCATACTTCGACAAGTTCGTGGTGGTGTTTATCGATGATATCTTGGTATATTCAAAGAATGAATAAGAACATAAGGAGCATTTGAGGAAAAAGTTGATGAGTTTAAGGGAACACCAGTTGTATGCTAAGTTGTCAAAGTGTGAATTTTTGTTAGAAAAGGCAGCATTTTTGGGCCATGTGATTTCTAAGGATGAAGTTGCAGTGGATCCAAGAAAGATTCGAGCTATGAGTGATTGGCCAACCCCAAAGAATGTGTCGGATGTGAGAAGTTTCTTGGGGTTGGCAGGCTATTATAGAAGGTTTGTGAAAGACTTTTCAAGTATTGCGAATCCCATGACAAGTTTAAGGAAAAAGGAGCATAAATTCTCATGGACTCCAGAGTGTGAGGAGGCATTTAAGATCTTGAAAGAAAGGTTATCCACAGCACTTGTGCTGGCTTTGTCGGATGGAAGTGATTTGTATGAGGTGTATAGTGATGCATCATGGTTTGGACTAGGTTGTAAGGGTGATTGCATATGCTTCAAGGCAATTGAAGGCCCATGAAGGGAATTATCCAGCCCATGATTTAGAGTTAGCCGCAATAGTGTTTGCCTTGAAGATTTAGAGGCATTACTTGTATGGGGTGACTTGTAGGATTTCACGGATCATAAGAGTTTAAAGTACATTTTCACCCAAAAGCATTTGAATGGGAGGTAAAAAGATGGTTGGAGTATATGAGTGACAATACATTGGATATTCAGAGTTATGAAGGGAAGGCTAATGTGGTGGAAAATGCTTTGAGCAGGAAGTCAGAACATTCGATGAATGTGATGGCAGTGCCAGATAAGTCGTGTGTTGAATTTCAGATGTTGAACCTAGAAGTGATGGAGCATGGTGAAGTGACTAGGATGTTGAATTACTTGGTGATTCAACCATCCATTTATGATGAGATAAGGGAAAGTCAACTAGAGGATGAGAAGTTAAAGGAAATCAAAAAGAAAATTGATGAAGGGAAAGTGTTGGATTTCACTATTGGTGATGAGGGGAGTATTCTTTTTAAGGGAAGATGGTGTGTACCACAGAGTCGTAAAGACCTGAAGTAGAGATTAATGGAAGAGGCCTATAATTCTCCTTATTCAATGCATCCTGGAGGGGATAGGTTGTATAAGGACATGAAGAAGACTTTTTGGTGGCCCAATATGAAGATAAAATTGGTTGAATTTGTGGCTGTGTGTTTGACATGTTAGAAAGTGAAGATTGAGCATCGCAGGTGTCAAGGAAAGGTCCAATCCTTGGAGGTGCTTAAATGGAAGTGGGATTCAATTTCTATGGATTTTGTGGGAGCCTTGCCAAAGACCAAGGCAGGGAATGACATTAATTAGGTAATAGTGGACAGGTGATGAAGTCAGCAGCGTTCATACCTAGAAAAGTACTTGGACTATGGATTAGTTAGGGATAGTGAAGGAGTTATGTCTTCTTCGTGTGAAATTACTAGATATATAAATGGATAAAATTATAGAGATAATTAATTTCGTATATTTGGGTCGTCTTTTTGCCATAGCTAGAGGTACTAACGATCTTTGGACTAGTAAAATAGCCCAAAGCCCAATTGGACGGATCATATAAGGTCAACAAATGGGCTAGTTCGAGCATTAGAGGACGAGGCCCATCATGGGCCTCATCACTCTAGGTGGCCGGCCATGTAGAGGATTAGAAGGGGTTTTGGGCTTCGTGCCCTAGTCTAATTATAATAGGATTATAAATAGACTAGGTGCCTAGGTTTGCAAGTAAGAAATTAACTGATCAGTGTGATCAAACCCTAATTAGTAAACACGAAACCCAACCCCTCTAAAAGTCCTCTCTCTCACGGCTCTCTCCTCCTCCTTGGCGCCGGTGGTGTCTCGTGATGGTGGTGGTTCGTGCAGTGGTCGGTTGTCCGTAAAGGTGGTGATCGCGGTTTTCCTCAATCACTCGACCAATCTAGTATTGGTGGACGGCTCGTTCGAATCTCGTGGACTAAGTAGAAGAGCAACGCTTGGGGCTCTATTCTCTCCCTGATTTGCCTGACGAATAGCTTCGTGGAATTCACGCATCAAAGGTATGATTATGTGTCTTGTGTGTTATGCATGTGATTCTTGGGATTGGTACTTGATTGAATATGATTCATGTTTTTACACTGCGTAGTACCTATAAACTCCTACAGTGGTATCAGTTAGCCTCTTGCATGAACGCGCTAGATCATAAAATTACGATTATTTGATGTCCATGTTAATTTTATAATCAATTAAGAGGGAGAAATTAATTTAATTATGGTTCAATTATTATTTTAATGTGATTAAACTTTAGGAATCGATTAAATGTGATTTAATTATGCTCAAATAGCCATGAAGATGACCGAATTTTAGCCCTAATATGTTCGAAATTTTCGAACCCCTAACCCTAATTTTTGAATTTTTCGAAAATCCTGCCCTGAAATATGATTTTTGTGCTTGATTTTGATTTAATTCGATTTATTTTATAATTCATAATTTTAATCGAATTGATTTATGCATAAAAGTGTTTTGTGTATGATCATCGATTTAATTTTAAAAGTTAAAATTAAATTAGGATTAATTTTATGAAAAACCCTAATTTTAAAATTGAATGTGATTTAATTTTAATCTTACGGACTAATTTAATTTAATTAAAATAAAAGTTATTTTAATTAAATTAAAACACAAAAAAAAATTATTTAAGGTCGACAACCGAGGCTGGGTGGCGCAGCCACAGCGGCTGCCGACCAGGTGGCGATCCAAGAGGGAGGGGAAGGGGAGGGCGGCGGTCCTGGTGGCTGAAGCAGCAGTTGTGCAAGCGTTGCACGCTGCTGCCGTGGCTGCCACTACTATTTGTCCTACTGCCGCAAGCAGCAAGCCACCGTGGCTAGCTCTAGCTAGCCAAACACGGTGGCCAACAACCGTGCAGTCACGGTTTTTCAAAAAAAAAATTTAATTATCTTATTTTAAAAATATTTCAAGATAAATATGATTATTTTGGATAAGAAAAAATATTTTGAAAATATGATCTTTTATTTTAAAAGATAAAATCGGTTTTATTTGGATAAAATCTTTTATTTTAGGATAAAATCAAATATTCAAAAGTTGTTATATTTGATATTATCCATATTTAAAGTTGTTAAATTGGTAATTATCCTAATTAAAGTGGTTAATTTTGGATAAGATTGATTAGGATATTCTGAGCATATTCCAAAAGGATAATAATTGATTTAAATAATGTGATTATCCCATAATTAGATTAGGATATAATTGATTTTAAAATTATTTGATTGGCTAGTAATTAGGATAGAATCTCCTAAATTTGTTAGGATAATCATGGAAGATTAAATATGATTTATCTTTCTAGATTAAAATATGATTTGATTCTATCTCATGACTAAATTAAATATATGATATTTTATAAACGGTCATGAATAATATATGATATTATCTAATTATGATTAAAATATAAGATATATTAGGAAATGCGCTGACTTTATTATGAATATTCGATGTTGTAGTTTAGACAAGCATGTTGAGTGATTTATTATATGGCACTTTTATAATATATGATATTATGTTGCTATATATAGACTAGCATGGCCCATAGATTCTTAAATATAATCTACGCATCGTGAAGTATTTTTGTAATCTAAATACGGTCTGCGTACCATTAAGTATTTTTGTAACTTTTATTTAAAGTAAATAGAATAGTTATTTAAATAGTGTTAGTTCAAAGAAGCCCATGAAGTGAAGGCCCGAAGGAGCAAGGTGGATGGAGATCCATGATGATTCAAGTAGGAGCTTTTTCATTTCTAGTTTTCTTAGGACTAAGGGGTCATGCTATGTCATGTTTTATTTTATTGAATTAGTATATTATGCATGTTAGATTTTATTTATGTTGATTGATGATGCGCTAGAGTTCACTAAATAATCACAACATAATAAATCTAGGTCCCAATAATATTGAGATTGTTTTTCCAATTAAAAACCCGATAAAACCTTTGATATTTATGACGGGTCATGCCAAAGCTGGGTGTCATATTATATCTTTGGGGAGTGGAGGTAAATCAAATTTTACAATTTTAATTGGTTATTCTCAACAAGGTTACCTAAAGAATTTAGTACCTTGATGCAAAGGGAAATAATTAAGCATGTGATGATTAATTATTCAACCAAGAATTACAAGAGTTGTAATCAGTAAAGAGTTTAATCACCTTGAAAATGTAATGATTGATGGTAGGGCCAAAGTTCGGTCGATTATTGCACGAATAAAGGATCTTGGAATCACTTTAATTCAATTGGGATCAATTAATTATTGAATAAAGTGTTTTAAAGTTACCAAATGAATGCGTTTATGGTACTTTAATTTTAATTAAACATAATTATTAATCTTTGCCTTATTTTGACATAGATGGGTAGCCGTAATCACAATGACAACAACGTTTACAATCTTCGACCATTCCTTGAGAAGGATAGGTTGACAGGGGATAACTTTTCCAACTGGGAAAGAATACTGAGGCTTGTTCTAAAATCTGAAGGTAGAGAGGATGTCATTAACACCCCATTTCTAGGACCTCTGCCAGAAAATCCAACTGCGGCAGAGATCAAGAAGCACAAGGAAGCTCATGACAGAGCTATACCTGTCACTTGCTTAATGATTGCTACCATGGAGCCTAGTCTTCAAAAGCGTTTTGAGGACCAGGATGCCTACTCAATCATGCAAGAACTCAAAGCTTTGTTTAAGAAACAAGCTAGAGTTGAAAGGTATGAGCTCCATCGTGAGATTCTGGATTGTAGGATGGAGAAGGGCGCCACAGTTCATGATCATGTTTTCAAAATGATCGGCCTAATTCAAAGTATGGAGAAACAGGGGCACCCATATAGTGATGATTTGGCAACAGAAATCATTCTCCATTCACTACCAGAAAGTTTCAACCAGTTTATCATGAATTTTAACATGACTGCCACTGCAAAGACTAAGAATCAATTGCATGCAATGCTGGTTAGTGCTGAGAAACAAATCCCTAAGGAACCTAAGAAGGAAGTTCTTATGATTCAAAAGGGAAAGAGGTTCAAGAAGAAGGGACAAAAGGCTAATGCCAAGAGCAAGGGCAAGCAAGTTGCCAAGGCTCCTGAAAAGCCTAAGACAACTCCAAAGCCCAAGGCTGTAAGTGAAAGTGAATGCTTTTACTGCAAGAAGAAGGGGCATTGGAAGCGAAATTTCCAGAAATACCTTGACTTCCTCAAGAAGAATGGAGCATCAACCTCAGGTATTATGTTATAAACATTTTAACTTTCACTTAGGTATGCGATACCAAGTTGCAGTGCTTAACATTATGAATGTTGCGCAGGAACTGCAAACAAGTGAGGCTAGCATGGAAATGGAACTTGAAGGTGCACTAGAAGTATTTAAGTGGCCAAAGATAGCTTCATAGTTTTAAATTTTGATTAGTTTATCATGTTTTAGAACAATTTCCAGTTTTGATGAGACAATATTTCGGTTTCCTTGTTTTGAATACTGAATTTGGTTTACTTGGCTTGGGCAAGTGTTGATCCATGACTAAGGTAATAAATTATTTTTCATTTTGCTAGATATGAGTTAATTTTATTTTATGACATTGATATAAGTAGATCACAAAAGTAATTTTAGATGATTCAAAATACACTTACTAATAACTGACAGGGTAAAGTCGTATCCCCTAATAAAAAATAATTACCTAAGTCCTCTAACTAAAGTAGATAGGGAAGTACGGTCGAACTCCACAGGGAAACATGTCTTTCTATTCCTAATTAATTATTATATAAGTAACCAATAATTTTATGAATAAAATCTAAACTACGGAGAATAAGGTCGAAAGGAATAAAGTAGGGAGAAAATCAAATATTAAAAGGCCTAGGGCATAGGTTCACTAATAAACAATATTCCAGGGCAAATCATAATAAGCAATCATCAAGCATTGGTTAATCAGATTATAAAGGGCTTTCGCTACTTATTATAATCACAGAGTTAATTTATCGGTATTAAATCTCATATGTCGAATCTCGACTTAACCATTTATAAATTAATCCGCCTATTGAAACTAAGCCTAAACATCAATTCTCATATGTCTAATCTCGAATTAATATTGCTAAACTCATACAATTAAATCTGGCCAAACCTAATTGAATAGCATTAAATCAATCAATAGGAAATCAACCAAGCATTTATAATTAACAATCACAAAATTACCCCTTCATATCATTTATTAGATCCCCATAAACCCTAGAAATAAAACTACTCACACATCATCATAACTAAACTAACCAAGTAAATAAATAAAAGCATAATCAAGGAAATAAGTAAAATAGCTGAAATTAAAAGAGAAGAAATTGTTACCAAAAAAGAAATCTGGATTAATGGAAATAATTAAGAACAAAAGTTGAGAGAGAATTTAAGAGAGAGAAATATTCTAAGTAGAGAGAGAAAGTCTAAGAAATAAGGTAATATTCCGTACAAAATCGTACTTAAACGTTTTCTAAAACAAAAATTAAAACTAAACTAATCAGGCTTCATAAAAACACGCGCCCAATCGGGCAAGAGCCGCCCGATCGGGCCCGCCTTTTTCTTCGCGTCCCTTCTCCGCAGCATCGCCCGATTGTGCTAGAATCTCGCATGATCGGGCGCGCTATAAGCACACACAACACCAACGCCGCGCCACGCCCGATCGTGCAACCTCTTGCCCGATCGGGCCCTTGCTTCACTTTGAGGCTCGGACTTAGATTGGGCTTGATTTCTCGGCCCAATCCGGATTTCCTCTTCGGGTCTTGAATACTCGGTCCAAATGCCTCGGGATCCCAATTACCAAGCCCTTAATCACCGGCTCGATGACTCTAACCGGCCTTGGGCTTCAAACATGGTCGTGCACTTCTAATTCCCGTAGTCGCTCCATGAAAAACCCGAGAAAATGCTCCAAAGGCGCAATTTCCTACAAAACTCAACAAAGACTACGAAAACACTAGAAAACACAAATTAGTAATAAAAGTGGCTCGAAAGAGCAAAAAACACTACTAATTATGACCAAGGGACGGGAGTAAATTACTATATAAAATGGACATATCAAACTCCCCCAAGCCAAACTTTTGATTGTCCCTAAGCAAAGAGCTCATCAATGAACATATAAAACATACTTCACCCCAATAAACAAATCAAGCACCAACGATCCAAGGCAAATCTAATGAACATGCTTCAACATCAATCAATCTTATTCATCTAATCACCCTTCCTCCCCAACAATTGTCAAGTAGAGCAAACCACAAGAGCATATAGAATTCAAGACTAGTGCTCACACACTCAACTCTCATTTATGTGGCGAGTAAAAGATGTACTCGATCGCTCTCCAACCAACCCCTTTCATATGAACAATGCCCTCCCAACTCACACTCTCGTGTGTATAAGAACAATGAACGCTCAACCTACTAGTCGACTCGAAATATGCCAAGTCATAGCTTGCATTGACAAACAGCACTATCACATTTACATAACTTCTATGCACAAGGTCGGAAGGTCTTTAAAGCTTGTAATGTAAGGCTAGGGTAAAGGGTAGGATAAATTTGGGATTATGTGAGAGAAAAGCTATGCATTAAGGGAGCCAAATCCTAATAAACCCATGATCAAAATAAATGATGATCATACATTTCCAACACAACCAACTCTAACAAAAATCCACCAAATACACTCCAAACAATATAAATAACCCCATCTCTTACAATATCACTCATAAGATATCATAATGTAGAACTCGAGTGAAAAACAAACTTTGAACTCATTCTTTTTTTTTCTTTTTCAACTTGAATTATTTTTTTTCTTTTTTTCTTTGAACAACCTTCAAATAGAACATTTGAGCATTAAATTTTTTTTCTTTTGCTCTTTTTTTTTCTTTTTAACTCATATTGGAAATTTCAACTTTGAAACACAATATCTCAATATTTTCCAATCAAAAATCAAAGAACAATAACTCTTCTTTTATTCCCACATTGTGCAAATAATGTGCACACCACAACTCCCTCACCTCACCAACTAATAGCTCCCCCAAGCAAGGCTTGGGACTAGTAACCAATGGGGCTCATATAGGCTTGTAATGTGGCTAAATAAACAATAAAAGGGCACAAGCAACAACATGGGTAACAATAAGGGAACAAATGTATCTAATTCTCTGAAGGCTACCTAAAAGAATGAACGCCTCTGTCCTCCTCATGTGCATAATAATAAGTCATGAAACACTACTCATAGTTGCAAATCAATACTCAAATTCGTTGGCATAACAGGAATTATGGAACTATCACACATTTCCTAACCAAATCAACTACTCAAGCACTATATTCACAAATAGTTGGCAAAATTAACTCATGTTTAGAAATCCAAGCAATTAAACTTCAAATCATGACCAACAAATCCACAATGCTCATTATCAATAACCAAGAATCAAAACAAATTTTCTCAAGTATGGGGCATGGGAAGCATGATTTACAATTCATTGGAACGTATTTTTGATTTTTTTATATTTTTCAATTTTTTTGTATTTTTCATATATAAGAAAGCAATAAAAACTACACTAGGAAAGCAATAAAACTATACTAGAAAGCAAATAAAAAGAGAAAAGGAAGAGAATTACCAAGCGAAAGAACACCCCCCCAAGTCAAATCAAGCAATGCCCTCATTGACTTGGGAGTGTAGCCTACTCCTCATCCTCATCCATCCTCGAATAGCCCCCTCCGTGGCTAGAACCGGCTCCTCCATGGCTAGAGCCACCACCTCCATAACCCGAACCACCTGCAAAGTAGTTAGGGTCCACATTCCCCCCAACCCCACCAAAAGGTAAATCGGTCCCATAACCATGGACCGATGAGTAGTCGACATAGGTACCGTAGGCACTTGGGTTCGTATATCCATCTTGCGGATATTGGAACCAATCAGGAACAAGTGAATCGGGGGGAATAGCCCCCCGACGGTCATAATCATCATACATGGGGTATAAACCCCTCCCTAGGTTCCTCTCCACGTACCCCACCCTTCTATCTAGAGACCCTACTCTAGTGTCCAAGTCCCTAACCATACCCTCAACTCTCCCTTGCCCCCTCTCAATCCTATCTAATTGGCTCCTAAAAGCCGAGAAGTCATAAGGGGCGTTGGGGTCAATGTTGTAGTTGGTTAAGGAAGTGGGAATATCATATGTAAAGGGTGGAGGTGGTGGGTAGTGTGGTGAATGGTGATGAGGTGAGTGGTCTATGGGAGATTGGTGGGGTTGAGGTGAAGGGTGAGGTGGTTGAACCTCACCTTGACCGTTAATCTCGAAAGTGTAAGAAGGCTTCCCCTTCTCAAATTTGGTCAAGGTGGGGTTTGGTAAAGTTAAAGCATTATCCCTCCTACCCGATTCCCGTTGAATCACCCACCAAGTCTCACCTCCCATGACATTAATCCAATTAAGGCCACCTAAATAGGGTAGGTCCATAATAGTTGGGTCGGCTACCTTACCGTCATCGTTAGGGACAAAGTTAAGGTGTTTCACCGCTATGTGTGTAACTAGGCCACCAAAATAAATGGGTACCCTAGACCTACCCGCCTCGGCCGCATTGGCCACCCGTTGGAAGTGGTTGGCCATTTTGTGAACTATGTTGAGCTTTTCACTCCTAGGGATCATGTATGACCCTAGCAATTCAAGCTCATCCCGCCTAACATTGGCGGGTTCATGCCTTCCAAAAATGGTAAGGCCAAAAAACCGTTGCCAAAGCTTTGGCACGAGATGTTGTATCCAAGTGCCCTTGGCATGTTGGAGGTTCAAATTAGGATCCCCCGTAAAGGATTGATAGACAACGGCAATGTTGTCTTGGGGCGGTTCAAGTGGCCTATCCGATTTTAACTTAAAAAGTTTACCAAATTCTTTCAATGTCAATCTAACGTCATTGTTGAATAATCGAAATTGAACATGAGAAATTAAAGCATTAGATTTTATGACATTAAAACTAGAAACGAATTCTAAGGTTAAGTAATCATAAGTATCGTAATGCATGTTAAAGAAACCACTCATGCCAACTCCCTTGAACAACTTTTCTACATGCTTATCAATTCCTAATCTAATAAGGGTGGGGTGATGAATAAAACGAGTGGGAATTACCTGCCTCGAAGTGAGGTTGATCATCCTTTGTTTTTACTCTTGGGTGGTGATGACCTCCCTCTCCCATCCCAGAACTTGCAAATCCGGGTCAATTCTGACCTCTTTTGCCTTAAGCTTTCCCCCCTTACGGTTCTTGATCTCTTGAGAGCCATTTGTGAGTAGAAAAGATAGGAATTGAAGACTTTCTCTCTCTTAGGATTTAGAGAAAATTGAGAGAAAGTGGTAGAAATTAGGTGTAGATTGCAGAGAAAGATGAAAGGACTTAAAATATGCAAAAAAATTTGAGTTTTGATGGAAGGATTGGAGAAGATCTTGAAAATAAGTGAGTTTGAAGGTGTAAAAATGGAGTTTTTAGAGAGAGAAAGTAATGGAGAAGAAGATGAAAGAAGAAGAAAGTGAGGAAAGAAAGAAGGGGAAAGAATTAAAGGTCGGCCAAAATTAGGCGCGCCCGATCGGGCAAGCCTCGCCTGATCGGGCGAATTATGCTGATTTCCAGAACCTTAGTTGCGTGCCCAATCGGGCGAGCTCCGCCCGATCGGGCGCGAACACGAACGAAAATTTCGCCGTTTCACTCACCCGGTCGGGCGAGCTTCACCCGACATTTCTTTTCCTTCACTCGATTTGCGCCCGATCGGGCAACCTTGCCCGATCGGGCGAAATTTGCTCGAGTTTCTGAATGCACTTGCGCGCCCGATCGGGCAACCTCGCCCGATCGGGCGAAATTTGCTCGATTTCCAACTCTCCTTTCGCGCCCGATCGGGCAGCCACGCCCGATCGGGCGAAATTTAAGCTGAAATTTTCCCTTGGTTGCGCGCCCGATCGGGCAAGCTTCGCCCGATCGGGCCCGTTCCCAGTCAGATGTCCTTAGCTTTTTCTTCGTCTTCAAATTTTTCTAAGTCTTTTGACCTCTTAAACCTATACCTGTACAAAAACACTTATAAACGGTAAAATTTCACTCTCCTCGCCTCTCAAAAATAAAAATTAAAAATAAAGAAAAAGGAAAACTAGTCTAGAAAGCAAGAAATACAGGTTGCCTCCCGCAAAGCGCTGGTTTATCTAGGTCCCGCACGACCCTCTTACCACAGTGAAACTCAGAGTGAATCGGAACCACTTAGGTGAAGTATATCAACTGCACCAATTGTAGCCCCCACATGATATAGCTTGAGTCTTTGGCCATTAACCTTGAACTCGTTACCATGTTCGTCGAAAACTTCCACAGAACCGAATTTGTTGGCCCTTTTTACGATAAAAGGACTCGACCACCTTGACCTTAACTTTCCTGGGAAAAGTTTAAGTCGTGAGTTGAATAGTAACACTTTATCACCCTCCTTGAATTCTCTCGGAAGGATCATCTTGTCGTGTCACTTCTTCGTCTTCTCTTTGTAGACTCGAGCACTATCATAGGCCGTCAACCTAAACTCATTGAGTTGATTAAGTTGAAGTAACCTCTTTTCTTACGCTAGTTTGGCATCTAGATTGAGCTCCTTAATAGCCCAATATGCCTTATATTCCGATTCGACCGGGAGATGACATGATTTTTTGTACACGAGTCTATACGGAGTAGTACCTATAGGGGTCTTGAATGCAGTTCTGTATGCCCAAAGAGTGTCGTCCAACTTGTCGCTCCAATCTTTCCTTGACTTTGCCACCACTTTCTCTAGAATGGCCTTGATCTCACGGTTGGAAACCTCAACTTGGCCACTAGTTTGGGGGTGGTAGGCTAAACCTATCCTATGGTAGACACCATACTTTTTGAGGAGGGTGTCCAACTTCCGTTCATGAAAGTGAGATCCTCCGTCACTTATTATAGCTCTGGGTACACCAAATCTTGGAAAGATGGTCTTCTTGAAAATCTTGTGGACGACCTTTGCGTCATTGGTAGGAGTGGCGATGGCCTCGACCCACTTAGATATATAATCTACGGCGACAAGAATATAACGGTTCCCTTTTGAAGAAGGGAACGGTCCCATGTAATCAACACCCCAAACGTCAAAAATTTCAACTTCTAAAATTCCTGTTTGGGGCATCTCATGCCTCTGCGAGATGTTGCCAGTCCTCTGGCAAGAGTCACAAGCCTGCACAAAAATGTTAGCATCCTTAAACATCGTAGGCCAATTAAAACCTGACTCATTAATCTTGGCCACCGTTTTAGTGGGGCCATGATGTCCTCCATATGGCGAGGTGTGGAAAATAGTAAGCACACCGTGGACTTCCCATTCGGGAACACACCTGCGAAATAATCCATCTACACACTCACGAAACAAAAAAGGATCATCCCAAAAATAATGTTTAACATCAAAAAGGAATTCTTTTTTTATTTGTAGGACAAGTCAAGAGGTAGAGTACCACCCACTAAATAATTAGCAAAATCCGCATACCATGGGTGTTGCTCTACAACTGCATAAAGGTTGTCATCAGGGAAAGAATCATCTATAGGTAGAGAATCCTTACCCTCATCATACCTGATACGTGACAAGTGGTCTGCCACTACGTTCTCTACTCCCTTTTTATCTTTTATTTCTATGTTGAAATCTTGGAGCAAAAGAACCCATCGGAGTAGCCTTGGCTTTGATTCCGCCTTAGTTATCAAATACTTCAATGATGCATGGTCAGTAAAAACAATAACTTTAGAACCAACAAGATATGATCTAAATATTTCTAAAGCATAAATAACAGCAAGAAACTCCTTTTCCGTAGTGGCATAGTTGACTTGGGCTTCATCCAAAATTTTGCTAGCATAATAAATAGCATGAAAAACCTTGTTCTTTCTCTGTCCGAGCACGCTCCTAGCGCAAAGTCACTTGCATCACACATAATCTCGAAAGGAAGGTTCCAATCGGGAGCACATATGATGGGTGCCGATATCAAAGCCTGCTTAATCCTGTTGAAAGCCTCAAGACACTCTCGTCAGTAAAAATAAAAGGGGCATCCTTGAGCAAAAGCTGCGTCAGTGGTTTTGCAATTTTAGAAAAATCTTTGATAAAGCGGCGATAAAACCCCGCATGACCCAAGAAACTTCTATCTCCCTTAACATTAACTGGGGGAGGTAATTGCTCAATCACTGATATTTTAGCTTTGTCTACTTGTATGCCCTTATCAGATACAATGTGACCTAGGATTACTCCCTCTGTCACCATGAAGTGACATTTTTCCCAATTAAGAACTAAGTTGCACTCTTCACATCTTTTCAAAATTTTAGCGAGGTTAATTAAGCATGAATCAAATGAAGAACCATATACGCTAAAATCATCCATAAAGACCTCCATAATAGACTCTATGAAATCAGAAAAAATGCTCATCATACAACGTTGAAAGGTAGCGGGTGCATTACATAAACCAAAGGGCATTCTACGATATGCAAAAGTGCCATAAGGGCATGTAAAAGTAGTCTTTTCCTGATCTTCAGGGTGAATCGGAATTTGGAAAAATCTCGAATATCCAAATATCAAAAGAATTTATGATTGGCTAACCTCTCAAGCATTTGATCTATAAAGGGAAGAGGGAAGTGGTCCTTTTTAGTGGCGATATTTAATCTACGATAGTCAATGCACATACGCCCCCTGTTACAGTTCTAGTGGGAATTAATTCATTCTTTTCATTTGTTATCACAGTCATCCCACCCTTCTTTGGCACTACCTGCACAGGACTTACCCATTTGGAGTCAGAAATAGGATAGATAATACCTGCATCAAGTAATTTCATAACCTCCTTCTTGACTACTTCTTGCATGTTGGGATTTAATCTTCGTTGGGGTTGAATGGAGGGCTTGTAATTTTCCTCTAGATGTATCCTGTGCATACAAAAGTCAGGGCTAATACCCTTGAGATCATCAATACTGTACCCAATAGCCTTCTTATGGGTTTTGAGAACCCCTAGAAGTTGGGAAGTTTGTAGGTCAGTAAGTGCAGTACTGATGATCACGGGGTGTAGTTCCTGTTCATCCAGAAAAATATATTTTAAATGAGAAGGGAGAGGTTTTAGCTCAGGTTTCTTGACCTCTACAGTTTTTGATTCCTGAACTAAATTTACTACCTTCATTGTTTCCTTGGGGCTTAACTCTTTTAAGGAAAGAGCATTTTCAATATCTTATACCTTATTACCCCAAACGCTTGCATTGTCTCTAGATAAGTTCCCGCACAGAACTTCCTCTAGGGGATCCTCCGCAAGAACCTGTGGCAAGCTATCATCACAAATATCATCCATTATATCAATTATATCAATGTAGCAACAATTTTCCTCTAACATAGGCCCTTTCAAAACCTTCCCTAAATTAAAATTAACATTATCGTCACCTACAGAAAGGATTAGTTTACCATTTTTAACATCAATAATTGCTCCTGCAGTATGGAGAAAAGGCCTACCTAATATAATGGGTATTTGTGTGTCCTCTGCCATGTCTAAAGCAACAAAATCAACAAGAATAAAAAATTTACCAACTCTGACAGGTACGTCCTCTAAAATACCTAAGGGGTATTTTATCGAACGATCTGCCATTTGCAAAGTTATATTAGTAACTTTTAATTCCCCCATATTAAGTTTAGCGCAAACAGACGATGGCATGACACTGACACTAGCACCCAAATCACACAAAGCATTATCAATAAAAACATTCCCAATATGACAAGAGATAGAAAAACTATCGGGATCCTTTAATTTAGGAGGGGATTTGTTTTGCAATAAAGCGCTACACTCCTCAATGAAAGCTACAATTTCTATTTCATTAAAGGCCCTTTTCCTAGTCAGAATGTCTTTCATAAATTTAGCATAAGCAGGAACTTGAGTGATTAAGTCAGTAAAAGGAACCGTTACCTGCAGGTTTTTCACAACCTCTAAAAACCTACCGAATTGTTTATCAAATTTACTCTTCAGTTGTCTATTAGGGAATGGAAGTTTGATAACCGGGCTCTTCACATCTCCTCCCTTATCCTGCGATTTACCCTGCACAGAAACATTAGTAGAGTTAGTATCTATTTGTAGCCCTGCAGGGCTAGCAGGATTAGCGTTTGGTATAGAGGAATCTAGATCAGGAACTGGTCTATCTTCCTTTGGCATAGGAGGTCCATCATAATGTGAACCACTCCTTAGAGTGATTGCATTGGCATGATCTGTAGGATGGATAGGTTGTGATTGTAGAGCTCCCTGCTGATGGGATTGTAGGATAGATAAAAGTTGTGCAATTTGATTGTCCATGATTTTATTATGGGCTAGGATAGAATCAATTTGCGCATCCCTACTCTCCATATGCTTTTGCATATTGGCAAGTATTGCTCTAATTTTTGTCATGGCAGGGTCGGAAGATGATGAGGGTGATGCTTGGCTTTTCTGGCCGGAATTAGGATGATAATATTTTTGCTGTGGTGGGGTTTGCTGTTGTGGTTATTGCGGAGGTGGAGGGTTTTGTACATTGGTGCTCCGATATGAAAGATAAGGATGATTTTTATAACCAGCATTGTAAGAATTGGAATAGGGGTTATTCTACCTATAGGTTTAAAGGCATTAACTTGGACCATAGAGCTCCTACAATCTTGCTCCCAATGACCTACAATTCCACAATTTTCACAAAAAGCTTCATTGTTAGCAACAGCAGAAACATTAGCTACAGAGTTAGGAGCATCAGTAAGATTATCTTATTTTTGACAAATAGATGTTAATTGAGCTTGCAAAAAGGATACAGAATCAACATTATGTTTTCCTTTATTTGCAAACCCTCTCGGTCCCATATTGGGAATTGTGTATTGCCATGTCTTCGATAACCTGTCCTGCGTCGTCCACATTTAAATTCATGAACCTCCCACTAGCTGCCGAATCTAGCACTGATCTTGAAGAATTTCCAAGTCCATTATAGAATGCTTGGATTAATTGCCATTGTGCTAGATTGTGGTGGGGGCACTCTCTCTGTAGATCCTTGAACCTCTCCCAAGCCTCATATAACGTTTCGTCGGCCCTCTTGAGCGAAGTTCTGAATAGCACTCCTTAGCACCATTGTTCTCTCTGCAAGATAGTATTTATTATAGAAATTCAAAGCAAGAGTTTCCAGTCAGTAATACCAAGTGTAGTTCTATTCAAACCATTAAACCATAATTTAGCTTTGCCACATAATGAAAAAGGAAAAAGAATCTCCCTGATTTGGTCTTGCGTGATCCCGGCTTGTCTAATGGTGTTACAATATTAGCACAAATCTGCGATGTGAAGATTAGGATCTTCACCCTTAGCTCCACTGAATTGCTTCCTCTCTATCATAGTGATAAATTGGGGCTTGATCTCAAATTGAACTCCATCTAGAGACGGAGTGGGAGTAAGGTGCGGGAAATCTGTGTGCTTCGGTTGCGAGTAGTCACTGAGTTTCTTCTGGGCCGTCATCTCTGATTCTGAATCTGAAGGAATATCTGTATCACTAGAATCAGAGGGAGGATCTCTTCGACTGTTGTCCTCCTCAGAACCCGCCAGAATTTGTCTATAGAGTTTCCTTTTCCTATGAAAAGAGCGCTCGATCTCAGGGTCGAATGGGATGTAACCTGATCTGGAACACCTGGGCATAAACAAAGAACTAAAAGACAAATATGAGAATTGCCTCAAAGAACTAACGTTCTCTGAGGCAAAAGGGGATAATCTAGACTACAAAAATATAATCAGAAAACAAAAAAAAAATCGTTTCCCCGGCAAAGACGCCAAATTTTGACAGGGTAAAGTCGTATCCCCTAATCAAAAATAATTACCTAAGTCCTGTAACTAAAGTAGATAGGGAAGTAGGGTCGAACTCAACAGGGAAACAGGTCTTTCTATTCCTAATTAATTATTATAGTCTAAATTATCTAAGTAACTAATATTTTTATGAATAAAATCTAAACTACGGAGAATAAGGTCGAAAGGAATAAAGTAGGGAGAAAATCAAATATTAAAGGGCCTAGGGAATAGGTTCACTAATACACAATATTCCAGGGCAAATCATAATAAGCAATCATCAAGCATTGGTTAATTATATTATAAAGGGCTTTCGCTACGTATTATAATCACAGAGTTAATTTACCGGTATTAAATCTCATTTGTCAAATCTCGACTTAACCATTTATAAATTAATCCGCCTATTGAAACTAAGCCTAAACATCAATTCTCATCTGTCTAATCTCGAATTAATATTGCTAAACTCATACAATTAAATCTGGCCAAACCTAATTGCATAACATTAAATCAATCAATAGGAAATCAACCAAGCATTGGTAATTAACAATCACAAAATTACCCCTTCATATCATTTATTAGATCCCCATGAACCCTAGAAATAAAACTACTCACACATCATCATAACTAAACTAATCAAGTAAATAAATAAAAGCATAATCAAGGAAATAAGTAAAATAGCTGAAATTAAAAGAGAAGAAATTGTTACCAAAAAAGAAATCTGGATTAATAGAAATAATTAAGAACAAAAGTTGAGAGAGAATTTAAGAGAGAGAAATATTCTAAGTAGAGAAAGAAATTCTAAGAAAGAAGGTAATCTAAATTCCGTACAAAATCGTACTTAAACGTTTTCTAAAACAAAAATTAAAACTAAACTAATCAGACTTCATAAAAATACGCGCCCGATCGGGCAAGGGGCCGCCCGATCAGGCCCGCCTTTTTCTTTGCGTCCCTTCTCCGCAGCATCGCCCGATCGTGCTAGACGCTCGCACGATCAGGCACGCTATAAGCATGCACAGCACCAACGCCGCGCCACGCCTGATCATGCAACCTCTTGCCCGATCGGGCCCTTGCTTCACTTTAAGGCTCGGACTTCGATTGGGCTTGATTTCTCGGCCCAATCCGGATTTCCTCTTTGGGTCTTGAATACTCGGTCCAAATGCCTCGGGATCCCAATTACCAAGCCTTGATCACCGGCTCGATGACTCTAACCGGCCTTGGGCTTCAAAGATGGTCGTGCACTTCTAATTCCCGTAGTCGCTCCATGAAAAACCCAAGAAAATGCTCTAAAGGCGCAATTTCCTACAAAACTCAACAAAGACTACGAAAACACTAGAAAACACAAATTAGTAATAAAAGTGGTTCGAAAGAGCCAAAAACACTACTAATTATGACCAAGGGACGGGGGTAAATTACTATATAAAATGGAAATATCAATAACAAGTAAGATTAGGTCGCATTAACCATTTGCACATTCAAAGTCATGGATGGACTCTTATTCTTATATGATTATGAATCACTTGAGAATTAAAAGTCATGCTTGATAAGTTAAAATTACCAAGTTGTCGTTTAGTAGAAAGGGTAAAAGAAGCTAAAATGACCTTTTGGTACTCATACATATGATGTATGTGAACCAATAAGTTCAAAATTAGCAAAGAGATTTAACTATTTCATTGCTTTTACTAACAATTTAAGTAAATATATCAATAATTACTTAATGGAGTAAAGCTTGGAAACATTGAAATGTTCAAAATTTCCAAAATGAAAAGTAAAATCAGTTTGAGATAAACAATTTAACACCACAATATGATTGTTGTGATAAATATTTAACTCAAAAGGAATGATCATCTAAAGGGAATTGTTGAATTAAATCACAATCCAGAAACATTACAATTAAAGTGTATGTTTATGAAGAAGGAATCAAACTTTGCTTGCCACTATTCGATCCAAGTTTTAATGATTTAAAAATATCATTTTGAGGATATACATTACAACAACAATTGCGAATATACTAAACAGGATACTTAACAAAAGCAGTAGAAAAGATGTCATAAGAGTTATGATTTGGAAATGTTCCAAAAATTATCTTTTCTAAATAGGATTAAGGGTTATGAAATCAATGTAAAATGTTTACAAAGATGACATAATGTACCCCAAATCAGAAAAATAGTTCTTCATGGGTTTTCTCATGGAAACTAAGAGGTATTATTCCAACAATCGTGTAGAAACAAAGTGTTTGTTGCTCGTGATAATGTCTTTATAGAAAGAAATCTCTTCCTACAAAGCCAAGTGGGAGTAAAGTTAGATCTCGATGAGATTTAATACGAGCAACAAATGGATGTGGATAACAATACATCAGAGACGAAGGCATATGAAATCAGCTAATTTGATAAACCATGTGTCGAAGCAAGCTAATTCCACTAGCGAGGCTTCTATCGTCCCACTTGAATGAAAGGCTTCAAAGAGTTGAAGAAAATAATTCTATTGTTGCTCATACCTATCATATGTTACTTGGGATCAAAACAAACAGTTTGTTGAAATTTTGAGAAACGGTGGATTCTAAAATTTTCTTATTAGAACGGTTAGAATCTATGCCTACAAGCAGGCTTTGGATAAATGCCAACTCAAGAAATGTCTTAAAGCCATGAAATCCAGTATGGACTCCATGTTTGTAAAGATGTGTTAGTCCATAATAGTCTTACAAATAGGGTTAAACCTATTAGTTGGGTAAGCCTATTCTGATTATTCTAGTTATGGATATCAAAATCACCTTCATGAAATGTTCTTGATAGTGAACATGTATATGATACATCCTAAGTGTTTTGAAATCCTGAAATTCCTAGAAAGTTTTGCAAACTTCAGAAATTCATTTATGGATTGAAGTAAGCATTAAGGAGTTGGAACATTCGTTTTGATTAGGAAATCAAACAGTTTGATTTCCTTAGTAGAACGAAAAAGGAATCTTGTAGAGACAAGAAGTTTAGTGGGAGTAATTGGTCTTTTAGTCTATTATGTAGTTGACATACAGTTCATATGAAATGATATATCAATGCTTGAATAAGTAAAGCAGTGGTTAGAAAGATTGTTTCAATATGATAGACTTAGGAGATGTTGAGTACATATTGGGAATTAAGATCCATGAAGTGAATCTTGATTGGAATGAATCGAGAGACTTATGTTGATAAGGATCTTGACAAATTCATGAAGCAAGACTCTAAGAGAGGATGTCTTCCCATGTTTCATGGTATTACACTCGGTAAAACTTAGTGACTTCAAAAGCTAATAGAGTTGAGTTGTATGGATAATGTACCTCATGCTTTTGCAAAAGGGTCCATTACTTGTGCCATGAAATGTACAAATCAAGATGTTGCATATGACTTGTGCATGTGTAGCAAGTTTCAAGAAAATTCAGAATAAGTAGACGGAGAATTACCAAGAACAGATCCTTGAGTACTTGAGAATTATTAAAAGGAATTCTTCTAGCTATTGTGTTAAATGGTAATTTAAGCAAGTCGTCAAAAGGTTACACAAATGCAAGTTTTCTAAACAAGCAAGATGATTCTAGATGGTGATCTAAATGCATATTTGTGTCAGGATGGAGAAGGACAGTGAGCTTGAAGAGTTCAAAGAAGAGTACTGTTGCATACTTAATGTCAGAATATGTGTATTAAACTATAGTAAGATAGTTAAAGAGGAAGTTCGGATTAAAATTTCATGTGACTAACAAGTCACCTTTGCCCAAGAACAAAGGAGCCAGAGTCACATCACAAATCCAAACAAAAGGATATGAGATATCACCTCAATTATGAGATCATTGACCTGCGGAAGGTCATGTTCTGTAAAGTTTTATTATGAGTGAGAAATCACTAAACCCCTTCCATGGACTAAGGTATGAGAGTCATATTAAAGTCTTAGGATTGAAGCAAGTTATGTAATTTAAGTTGTATATGTTTTGAGAAAATATATTACATGAGAAATGCATCAATTTGCAGAATTATGTTTAAAATAGAAATTATTATTTCTCTTATTTAATTATGGTTTTGGAAATTAATTAAAATGTCCAAAATAATTATGAATTGATGGGCTCATCAGGTTAATGACCTGGTGAATTGAAACCCCACAGGTGAATAAAATTCATATATTATTTAAGTTCCTAGTTCGAGATCATTAAAGTGGACATAAATGATTTCAATAAATGGACTAGCATGTAAGATTGATTGGATAGCGCAGTTTCATGGGCTATAGGGGCATGGTGATGCTCGGTCAATCACTTGGATATACATGAATTATGCATGATCGAACTATTGACCTACTTTGAAGTTCAAGTATAGAGCTTCCGTATATGTTAGTGGATTCCTTTGACATGAGTGGAACATTCATTTCATTCAATGGATGTTGTGACTGTGGTACACTCAAACGTCTAGCCGTAACTGGAGATTATAAAGGGTGTTTCCCGGTTATTTCAGAAGTTGAGTGGTAGGCATGTTGCCACAAGATTGGATAGAGTCTACCTATTAAATTAGGAAATGTGTCATGGCCGCTTGAAGAGGGAGAATTCAGAAAATACATGGCCGCATTCAAATGCATTACACAGTAATCATTTAGTTTTGTAATTCTAACTCAGATTTCAAGAAACGATTTGTAGATTAATATGAGCTCGACATGTGATGCAATCATATTATCAAATCGACACATATATTGACTTACGGAATTTGAATATTGCACCCTTGTCCCAGAAAAGTGGGATATTGAAGGAGTTATGTCTTCGTCGTGTGCAATTAATAGATATATAAATGGATCAAATTATGGGCATAATTAAGTTCCTACATTTGGGTCGTCGTTTTGCCATAGCTAGAGGTACTAACGATCTTTGGACTAGTAAAATAGCCCAAAGCCCAATTGGACGGATTCTATAAGGTCGCACAAAGGGGCTAGATTGAGCATTAGAGGACGAGGCCCATCATGGGCCTCATCACTCTAGGTGGTCGGCCATATGGAGGAATAGAAGTGGTTTTGGGCTTCGTGCCCTAGTCTAATTATAATGAGATTATAAATAGACTAGGTGCCTAGGTTTGCAAGAAAGAGAAGCAATTAACTTATCAATATGATCAAACCCTAATTAGCAAACACGAAACTCAACCCCTCTCATAGTCCTCTTTCTCGCGGCTCTCTCCTCCTCCTTGGCGCCGGTGGTATCTTGTGGTGGTGGTGGTTCGTGCGGTGGTCGGTTGTCCATAAAGGTGGTGATCGCGGTTTTCCTCAATCATTCGACCAATCTAGTATTGGTGGACGGCTCGTTCGAATCTCGTGGACTAAGTAGAGGAGCAACACTTGGGGCTCTATTCTCTCCCTGATTTGCCTGTTGAATAGCTTCGTGGAATTCACATCATAGGTATGATTATGTGTCTTGTGTGTTATGCATGTGATTCTTGGGATTGGTACTTGATTGAATATGATTCATGTTTTTCCGCTGTGTAGTACCTATAAACTCCTACAGATAGCTTATGTAAAGTTTTTGGTGAAGTACCATGGGGTACCCTCGGACATCATTTTGGATAGAGATTCGAGATTTTTGTCTAACTTTTGGAAAAGTTTGCAAAAGGCAATGGGAACAAAGTTGTAAATGAGCACGACATTTCATCCTACGACAGGTGGTCAGGCGAAAAAGAACAATCCATACATTGGAGGATATGTTGAGAGCTTGTGTGATGGAGTATCAAGGGTCTTGGGAAGACCACTTGGATTTGGTAGAGTTCTCTTACAACAACAGTTATCATGCAAGCATTAGAATAGCACCGTTTGAGGCATTGTATGGTCGGAAATGTAGAAGCCCAGTTTGTTGGAGTGATATAAGTGAGACAATGGTACTTTGGCCAGATATGATTGAGGATATGGTAAAGTAGGACAAGTTGATCCAAGAAAAGATTAAAGCAGCCCAAGATCGACAGAAAAACTATGTTGATTTGAAAAGGAGGGAGGAAGAATATGAAGTTGGAGAGAAGGTTTTGTTGAAGATTTCACCCGTTGAAGGGTGTGATGAGGTTTAAAAAGAAGGGAAAGCTGATCACAAAGTACATAGGGCCTTATGAAATTATCTAGAGAGTGGGAAAA
Source organism: Chenopodium quinoa (assembly GCF_001683475.1). Classification (NCBI taxonomy): domain Eukaryota; kingdom Viridiplantae; phylum Streptophyta; class Magnoliopsida; order Caryophyllales; family Amaranthaceae; genus Chenopodium; species Chenopodium quinoa. The sequence continues at coordinate 4,716,096 of NW_018742204.1, read as the reverse complement.
GTGGCATATAAGTTGGATTTTCCAAATGAGCTAGAAAGGGGTCACAATTTATTCCATGTAAGCCAAATTTGAAAGTATATTCCAGATGTAACACATGTGTTGCACTCAGAAACCATTGAGATGGTGAGAATTTGACTTATGAGGAAAGACCAGTAAAGATTCTGGATTCTAAAGTGAGGAGCACAAGGAATAAGGATGTGAGTAATGTGAAATTGTTATGGTCAAATAAGAAAACTAAGGAAGCTACATGGGAAGCTTAGGCTGATATGAGGAAACATTACCTAAAGTTGTTTGCCTAAGGTTGGTGGTCGAGTTACAGGGGCGTAACTCCTTTTAAGGGGGTAGAGACCGATATAGTTTTGCGCGTTTGCTCTTCGAGTCATTTTTTAGTGATTTCGAGTCATTCTTGAGTTTGTTTGGAGTCTTGAGTCAGGTTAGGATGTGCATGAACCAAAACCTTAAAATGATTTTCGTTTATTTTTGGCTAAGTTTCTGGTCAAAACTTCTTTTAAACGGGGTAGACTGTAATACTCAGTATTTTAATACGTATTTTCCTAATTAATAAATTAATTATTTTTCATAAAAAGGGTATTTTAGTAAATTAACTAACTATTAGAATTTTGGAGCTAAAATGATATTTGAATTTTGGCGCCAAAAACACTTTGAAACCTAATTATTATTTTTAGATTTTGTATAAGATTTATTATCCATTTATTTTATTTTAAAAACCGGATTATTTATATATTTCGAATATTTTAATTAAATAAAAATTATATTTTATTAATTAATTAAGAAGTCCGAAATTCCCATTTATTTAGCTAAGATTTTTGGATTTTCTATGTATAAAAAATCTTATTTTTCTTAGTTATTTATTGGTGAATAATTGGTATTTAATTAATTAATTATTTAATTAATTATTCTATATTATTTACCCAAATATTTATTCCTTAAAACCGGCAAAAATCTTCCTAAATATTACTAAGGAGGTCCAAAAATCTGAGTTATGGGAAGCTCAAGATTTTCGGCCCTCTTGTGTGATTTTAGGGGAAATTATTTTGGTAAATTGTATTTTTAATTATCTCCCAAAAATCTTTTATTTTCTTTAATTCCAATTTTCCATCTTCTTAATATTTGATCATCATATTTTCCTACCTTTTAATTCTCTTGATTATTCCCCGAGCAATCTTCCTTGCAATATTATTTTTCATGACAACACACCTTCCATATTTTTATTATGCACTATCACCTTAATATCAAAACTTTCCATAATTACTTGTTCACTTCTCCAAGTATTTCCATAACTCTTCTTGCCATAATTCTTCCTACATTTTCCTTCCATAATTCATGCCCATACTAGCTTATAAATACCCCTTCATTTCATGACCAAACACTTATACCAATTCTCATAATTCTCTCTTACTCTCTTCTTTTATTTCCCTCTCTTTTTCTTTCTCCTCATTGCACACCACCATCTCCACCGTACACCACCACCACTCCGGCACCCCCTGTCGCTAAACTTTCGTATTTGTGCACTTTTAGTCCCTGTCAACTTTTTTGTGCACTTTTGGTCCCTCCTCTACCACTTTAGGTTTTTTCTAGGTAAAATTTTAGGGACTAAGCCTAGTCACCAATACTTTAGGGACCATGACTCATTAAATTATTTTTTTAAAAAAAAATTTATGTCAAAATTTTATTTAACACCTCCATTAAAAACAATAAATAAATAAAAACAAAAAGAAAAATTCCTTTATTTTTTCTTTAATTAAAAAAAACCTCTATTCTTATTTAAAAATAATAAAAATAAAAAAGCCATGTAATTTCCCTATCACCATTGCTGCTACTCAATCCCCACCGCAACTACCACCATTGCTGCTACTCAATCCCCACCGCAAGTTTGGCTCACCTCGAGCTCGTAGGTTTTTAGTTGTTTTATTCTTGTGTCAAGCTCGTGAATTAATGAGTGTTTGACGGCTACGCGTGAAGCTGTGCTAGTTTGAGCATATATGGAGTGTTTGACGACTATCGCTGCCTGACGGTGGAACCGATTTACAGTGGTCGTGAGTTAATTGAGTTTTGATGGGTTATGGGTATGATGTGAAATTGTGCTTGTTTGAGTATTGAGTGTTGATGGCTATGCTTGAAGAAAGAGATGTTTAGGAACTTAGGGTTAAAAGTTAAAACAAACAATTGGGCTGAAAAGCCTGTAAACCACTAAGCTCCACTAAAAATCCCAAAGGTATTTAATATATATATTTCATTTTAAAATTATTTAAAGTAATTAATTTATATTTTTAAAATTTGTATTTTAAATATATATTTTTAAATATATATATTTTAATCAAGCCTATTCACGAGCTTTTTGAGCCGAGCTTTAACTTGCTTGGCTTGGCTCGTTAAGGTTCCGAGCCGATCTCGAACTCGAGTCGAGCCTCGTCGAGCCGGCTTTGACCGAGCTTTGACCGAACCGAGCTCGAATAGTTCACGAATAACTCAGTCTCATTATCACCCCTAAGTAGAAGCCATGAAAAGACAAAGCTTAATTTTATTATTTCATGTCAATTTTTTTTTATATAAAGAAAAGTATTATTTTTAATTACTTTTGACTTATAATTAAAGCTGATTTTAAAAATAATGCTGTAAAAAAAAGAGTAAAAATGACAAGTAATTAAAAGATTCTTTTTTAATAAATTCTGAAGAAAAAAAAAAAAGAAAAAGAAAAAAAAATATAAGTCATGGTCCCTAAACTATTGATGACTCATCAACATCCCTAAACTATTTTGCTGACTCATAATCCCTAACTAATGCTTAGTCAACATAGTCCCTAAACTTTTGCCTAGAAAACACCTAAAGTGGTGGAGGAGGGACCAAAAGTGCACAAAAAAGTTGACAGGGACTAAAAGTGCACAAATACGAAAGTTTAGGGACTATATTTTACCTTTACTCTGCATATTACGCGGTGGTAATACGCCTAAGTCTATCTCTACGGTATAATTATACGTATTTTTCTATAGTAATACCGTAGTGGGAGATTTGGGGTGTTATAGAAATATTTTCCTGTGCTCTATCCAAATTTAAGCCCAACTATAATGAAGTTTAAGTCACTAGAACCCATGCTCCGTCTTCTCCCTTTAAAAGGCTCATGATCTAGAGAGATTTTTCGTGGCAATATGCCTTCGGACGATCAAATTCTCAGCTCCTTGGCGATCTCAATGAGGTCATGTCTCCTTCGGACAAGATGGGTGGTTGACCTTTACGACAATCATATGTAAAGATCTTAGAATGCTGGTTGATGCGGCTTGTCTAACTGATTTAGGTTACAATGGTAACATGTATACATGGCATAATGCAAGGGCATGGGCTAGCAATATAAAGGAGAGACTTGATAGTGCTTTAGCTAATCCAAGCTATCTGAGTGGGCTCAATACCTTCCCTAACACTCATGGTAACTCATCTTTTGAGAAGTTTCTCCAACCATAATCCTTTAATGGTTTCTCTTTATAATAATAATATTCTTGGTAACTATCCCTTTCGTTGCAAAACTACATGGATTGAACATGATGACTTTAAAAATTACTTTGCTAATAATTGGGTAAATTATATGATACTCGATCTCAGTTCTTGGTTTTCCTGTGTATGTTTTGGTATGCAAAATTATGTGTGAATTGATGCATCACTTTTTCCAAGGACTAAAAGATTATAAATTTGAATACAGTGTGTTAGATGCTCTGATTTGGTTCTTTGTTTGCCCTGTAAAGTGATTTCACATTGTGCTTCAGATGTAAATTTATTATCTGTTATGTCCTTTTTTTGTAGTTAACCATCATCGAAAAGCTTCGGATAATATTGTCAATCAATTTTATCAAGTGAAGCTAATTGTTCAGATTTTACCAGCCAGTCAACTAAAGGAATGCCAAAGAAATCTTTGAGGAAGTCCATATCAGCACAACTATTGCTTAATTAAGCAAAGTTATTGCTCAGTTATGCAAAGCTACTACTCATATGAGCACTGATGAAGTACAGGCAGTGAAATAATGAGGTTGATGTATAGCGTGGGAGGAGGAAAGCAGAAGGAATGAAATTGATATCACACATAAAATTCAATCAGAACTGTCCTTTATTGTTCACATTTTTTAAAGCCTCTAAATTTTTTTGGAAAGTTTTATTTAGGTTCTTTAGAGTTAGAATTACATACATTACAAAGTGAATACAAAGTAAAAGATTTTCCAAAGTTAAATCAGAAAATTTTGACAAAGATTTACCAAAATGTCCCATTAGAAGCTAACAACTCATATGAGCAAAGTTACTACTTATATGGGCAGCTACAACTCATATGAGCAAAGCAACTGCTCATAAGGCAACAATTTCACATGAGAATAAATTATTGTTGTATTGAATACTTTGTAAAGCATAAAGTATAAGGCACCGTAAAATACACAAAATCTATAAAATGAGCAAAAGCTATAAACAAAAAGGTAAAATGAGCATAAGCTATAAAATGAGCAGTACCTATGTTGAAGGTTGAATGCAGAAAGTAAAATGCATATCATAAGTGTAAAAAGTGTAAAAAAAAGAAAGTGTTTAATGTACACTGACTTATTCCAAAAGTATTAAAATTCTAATGGAGTATTACATTTTTCAGCACTCGATCAAAGACATCCATAAACCCATCCTTTTGTCTTAAGTATCTGATATATGCTCTAGATTTTTCACCTATGTGCTATATGCACAATCTGTGTGTAACTCCAGGGAACACACTTTGTATGGCTGATCTCATGGGGAATGACTGGTCTATCATCAATGTTTTAGGTTATAGACCTTCCATTGACTTCAAAAAGGTGTTGAACAAACATTCAAAAGAGCAAGTTCTTTCATTCAAGATAAATCCACAACCAAACATGCAATTGTGCCCATAACTATTCATTCACTCAAATGAACCACAAATAAGGTCATACTTATTTGTCTTATATGTGATGTCATGTACCAGTGTACCCACTAAGTCTCCAAAAACCATGTAATCCTCTTTCATTTTCTTATCCCTCCAAAAAAACTCGTTAAAGATGAATAAAGGTCCACTTTAAAATCCCAATAAAAATCCTCTTCATTAGCTTGTCTTTGCTTAAATATATTAATTAGCGTGTTTGCATCACAACCACCGAATTGTTTAATCATTGTTCTAGCAATAGCATTATATGCATCCTCTAAACTAAAACCAAGCGCAAGGGAACTTTTATCTTCTACCCTTAAACACCTATAAGCTTCTACAACACCTACACCTCTTCTCTTCATATTTACAAGGTACTGCACTTCTTCATTTGTTATCCCTCTTTGGGAACGCACATGATGCACCAATTCTGGAGGACATAAAGTATGATTATGTTTTTTCCTATGCCTAACTACTTCCCATGCACCATTATTATCTATTTTAAAATATATCATAGCCTTGCAATTAGTTCTTCTATCTAGTTTGCTGCATTTATTCTCCTTATTTTGTTTCTTTAGACCTTCTTTATTGCAACAAAGTTCTTTCCCTTTGACTTCACCATTTGCTTCACTCCTCCTTGTCCTAGAATATCTATTCCCAAATCCTTTTTTGAAAGCGTACTCATTGTATATCTTGAATGCTTCTTTTACTGTATTGACTTTTAAACCAAGTAGCTCTGATTCTTCAGCTTCTTTGTGTATGTTTTCCAATCATGCAATATCTGCATCAACTTATACTTTGTTAGCTTGTTACAAAAATGAGACAAATTATCTCATCATTAGAAAATTGAGCAAATATCTCTTCACTTAGCAATTTTTTGCAGCAACACTGAATTATGCCTCAGCAATTTTTGCAGCAACACTGAATCTGAATCTGGCTTGTTAAGTCAGCTAATAATTTGATCATTTACTCATTTATTCACTGAATAAGTAACATACAATACTGATTTATGCATTACTAGTGCCTCTAACAATCAAAAATATCAATTGCACCTAAATTTGTTCATATAGGTTTGCTCATATGAGAATCAATACTAGTGCCTCTAACATGAACAAATTGCAGTACAATTAACTTCATTATTGCTAAAATACATAGAATTCCATGGAAATAAATTAAATAAATCGATGAACTTGCTTAAATTTGTTGGGTTCCGGAGAGTCCGACTCACCGCGGGATAAAACCCGAGCTAAGAGCACACTCACAATAAATATAATTATAAAGCATAATTAACTTAAACAACAAGATTAAGAAAGAGATTAATACCTTTGGCGCGTGCTTCGCTCACTAAAAGAGCTCTTACTTCAAAAGCTCTAAGCCTCGCTCGCACGAGGACTTCCAACAAAGTCCACCCACAACTCGACCCCCCGAAAATGGTCCAATGCTTAGGAGTTAGCTATGCTCGAACTAAACCCAAGTAATTAATTATGTTCAAAGGTTTTCACAATAGTGATGCCTTTTTCAACACTTTTCTCAAGTGCTTTTCCCAATACCCCAACTTGGGAATTTATAGGGACAGGCAAGAGTAAGAATTGCTCTTCCATCAACGTGGGAGAATTGATTTTTCCTTTTATTTTTAAATCAAAAATAAAATTAATCATCAAGCTAATAATAAATCAACAAGTGGCATATTCAAGAGAGAGGTTAGGTGAGGACCACTCGGAAAAAGGGGGGACCAAACTTGCTCCCCAATCCTCTCCCATAGCTGACCACCTCAACCTTCAAGCCCCAATCCAAGTGGCACCTACACTTGGGCACCAAGGCACCCTAAGTGTGGGCTTCTTAGCTATTGCCACACCTTCATCCCAACAAGCCACGCACATATGTGCGAGCTGCTTGGCTAAGGCTTGCTGCTAGCAAGCCGCACATTTGTGCGGGCTGGTGGCCGAGCCTGCTAGCACGCCATGCACATATGTGCGGACTGCTGGCCGAGGCTGCTAGCACGCCACGCAAATTTGTGCGGGCTGCTGGCCAAGGCTTGCTAGCATGCCACCCACATATGTGTGGGCTGCTGGCCAAGGCCTGCTAGCATGCCACGCACATATGTGCGGGCTGCTGGCAAACCTAGCTAGCTAAGGTGCGCTAGCACGCACCAGCCAGCCTAGGCTCAGCTTGGTGCGCTTGCTAGCCACCTTGCTAGGCCATATGCCCCTAGCACTCGGTTTGCCCGGGGCATTCCGATGGTAGGGGTATTTTGGTAAATTTGTTGATTAATTAGTAATTTTCTCGTCTCGTCTAATATTATTTTTGACACTCCAAGCTCGAATTTCCGACGTCTAAATATTAATAACTCGGGCGACTCATTAATTCCTTCCGTACTAATTCGTCGCGTCGATTCATTAGTTTCTTGGGTGTGACCCGAAGGGTTTAGTCAAGATTAAGCTATAATATTAATTATACTTTAATATTACTGATCAGAAGCGGCCTCAACCCGGGCATTCCAATCACTTGACCTCACTGAATAGTTAGCTTTCTAATAATCCTGAACCTTCTATTGAAATAATACACTTGTTCGAAGGACATCATTCCTTTCAAAATTAACAACTAAAAATCATAAATTCGCCAAAAAAAATTCTAAAAAGTGAAAAATTACTCAATTTATACCTGATTGTGGTTGAGATTGATCTTCAATTGTTTGTAATGGAGTTGGTATTGGGGTTTGTAGGCATCGTTTGAGGTGCGCCTACGTTAAGCATGTGTCAATATGCTTGGCACTCATAGGAAGTGGGAATTGACATAATACGATTAGGGACAAGGAAATGAGGGAGTCGCCAACAAGTTTTTAAGGAACTTGTAAACTGTTCACGGATCATAAAAGGCAACCACGATAAAGGAGGGACAATGATAGGCAACAACGATTGACCCGTGAAGGTTACACCCCATTCATAATCCATGAGATTACTAACTCCATATGGTTTGGAACCACGAAAAAAGGATCGGGGATGATGGTAAGAAGTGAGTCATGAAGTCAAATTCGCCGGTATTGGCCTCTACTAAATTCTTATAGTAATAAGTGATTCCGCCGATCTCAAAGGCATGCAAACAAAGTATTTATTTCGCTCCAAACTATTATTTTGCTAAATTGGTTTCATATTATTGCAACATATAATTCTAAAATATTGTGATCACTTCAATTAACAACAAGATTAAAAAGGAACCTAAATCGGTCGTCCAAATTATCTTATTAGGCGTGATATTCAATTAAATATTCCCTTTAAACATGCAATATAGTGATCATAAATATAATAAAATCCACATTAATATTGAAAGCAATTTAACAATAATCTAACAATTAACATATGACAAACATAATAAAAATTGTTAGAAAAATAATATAAACAAAAGGAACATGATTCCTTACTTTGATTTTATTTGCTTACAACTACAAAATAATAAACGCGTTAGTAACTTCAAGGAATTTAATAAAACAATAATTGAAATTAAATTAAATAAAGTTGATTTGGGGATAAACCCTCAAACAATTCTACCTTCCACGCCTTGGTTTAAGGGATGGAACCTCGTGTAAAGTATGGACTCCTTGGAGTGCTTATTAAGGGAAGTATTGTGAGAGAATAGGGTAGGCTAGTGTTTAGGATAGAGCATATAAGAGAGAATAGAGAATTATTTGATGCCCCGAACTGTAGAAATGAGGCTCTTATTTATAGAGGAAATCAATAGGAAGATGTACGGAACCCTAGAAAAGATAAGAGCCGCATAAAAATTCTAATTTGGGCATCGTGACACGGCAGTGGGCACTGTGTCACGGTATTATCCACTGTGGCGCGACACAAAGTTCTGCCCTAAATACGTCCAAATTGATAAAGCGCGTGAAGAGTTGGACGCGGAGAGTACGAAGAAAAATCTCGTGTCACGGTATGTGTACCGTGACATGGCACTGGACACCACGACGCGGCATTTTCCACCGTGGCGCGGTATATTACACCGTGTCTCGGTGTACATATTTTCCAGAAATGCGTCCAAATTCACTTTTAACCTCCACTAAGCTCGATATTTTTAAGTGTCGTTTTAGAGTTCCGGGCTTTTTGGGTTTATTGTTCATTAATCGGGCTCAATTAATAAATAATATGAAATGAATAAAAAAAGGTTTGGGCCAAAATATAAATTAGACTATGTTTTGACTAAACATTAGGACTATTTGTTGATTATTTTGTGAGCTAGGTTGGATTGAATATTGATTTTAAGCACTCTCGGGATTAAATACTCGACTCGACTAATAATGGCGGTGAAAGATTGCTCATCAACGAGTTTGGTTTCGGGGAGACATTTTTAGGTGTCTATAGGGTTGCAATCAATTTTGCCATTATTGCTGTGAATTTTCGAGTACATTTATATATATTTTTTTTTACTTTTTAGAAATTTTATGCAAATTGTTGACACTCAAATTCATAAAATTGAGTTCTAAACACTAGAAAAAGGAAGAAGAAATGAGCTTTAGGTATCACGCGTATGTCATGTTTATTTTATTTTATTATTATTACGAAATTATCAAAATATACTGGGTGTACCTAGAGCTAGGTTCACCCGGGTGTACGTAATAGGAGCTGATTTAACCAAGCTAAGCTTAGTAAATAGGAAAATTTGATTATAATATTCCAACCTTTCGCCGGTCTTATTTTATTAATCTCACCTTTCGATTATTGCTCATTAATCCCACCTTCAGGGGGCATCTTATTCTATTAGGCCAACCTAACTGGTTACCTATTATACAGCCTATAGATAATTTTTTTTTCAATTTTTTTAACAAAACAAAAAGGATTTAAAATAAAAATTAAATTAAAAAAGCCTCAGCAACCACCCATGACCCACCTTCCCCTAAGCCACTCCCAAGTCCCCCATGGATTCCGGCAGCCTAATTGCCACCCAATTCCGGCCATTCCTTCCCCCTAACCTTCCTTTTCCGACTCCCCTTTCCTCTCTCTTTCCACTGTTCTGACCAACCCTTCGTTGGAAACCCTAAACAACCTTCCAGTCACTCTTTCCCCTCCCCCTAACCGCCCTTTTCCGGCCAACTTGTCCCCCTTCCCCTCTCTTTTCGGCCAACACTCAAAAATATCTGAAAATCCTCAACAAAAACCCTCGAAATAACCCAACCGTTGGAAACCATCATTGAAACCCTTGAAATTCGAAACCCCACCCACCGAAATTGAGAAGAGAAATTAGGTCGGGGTTTCGGGTTTCCGCCGGACTATATAACAGGGCGGCAAGAGGGAAATCTTGGTCGTGGTTGGTGACCCATCAAAATTCTTGAATCCCGAAACCCCACCCATTGAAACTGTAAAAGGGAAACTAGGTGGGGGTTTGGTCGTGATTGGGGTGGCCAGGGAAGTAGGGAAGGGCAGGAGGCGGTAGAGGTGGCTGGCTGGGGTGGCTCGGAGTGTAGTATCAGGTTTCATGGAGGTGAGGGGCAAGAAAGAATGGAAAGGTAGGGGAAAGAAAAGAGGAAAGAGGGTAAAAAAAAGGATTAAAAAAAAAGATTTTTTTTAAAAAAATCTCAACCAACCGTAGTAAGACACGTGGACATGTAACCCACTGTAGAAGGTGGGATAGCCGGTTGGGCCGGATAAAATAGAAAAGGGTGTAAAGGTGGGATTAATCAGCAATAATCGGAATCTTGGATTAATAAAATAAGACCGGTGAAAGGTTGGATTATTAGAATTAAATTTTCCTAGTAAATAATAGGCCCTGTTCTCTTCACCTTAAAAAAATAATATTAAGTAAAAATAATTTCAGTTCACTAAAAATAAGTTCAATTCAGTAAAATTAATTTCAGTTCAATAAAAATAATTTCAGTTCAGTAAAAACAAGTTCAGTTCAGTAAAATTCAGTTTTCTTAAAGAAGAATTATAAATAAGTTCAGTTCAGTAAAAATAATTTCAGTTTAGCAAAATTAAGGTGAATCAAACCCTTACACGGTGTTCTACGTAATACTGTAGCTCCGTAATATTTTATCATTCACGATTGTCAAAGTAATTTACTGGATTCGGTCTTTTTCTCTATCTGAAAAATCAAAAAGGGCGTCCTTCCTTCCTCTTCCTTCTTTCCTCCATCCTCCAATTTGAGGATTTTGAGAGGAAAGGATTTCGGGTCAATACAATATTTTTCCAGAAAATCGAATTCCAAGACTCATCCGTTTTTTAGGTAAATCAATTCATGTCTTATTTTCTTTCTAATTTTGTTTGATTTTATTCAATTTTGTTTATTTAATTGACATAGACATGCTAAAAAAATAATTCAGATTTGGGGTTTCAGTTTAATTGAACCCAGTAAAGGCCCTTTGAATTTGCCAGTATTATGATATCAATTTTGTGATGGTTGAATGCAACAGTTAATATGCAGAGCCAAGTTGTGTGCAATGGTTGTAGAACTGTTCTTTTATACCCAAGAGGTGCAACCAATGTTCGTTGTGCCGTATGTAACATAGTTACCCCGGTCCAATCGACGGCCGCTACAGGTGCTTTAAATATGTGTATGATTTATGTGTTCTTATCGTAATTTTATGGTGTTTGGGGGATAGGTAGGGTTGGGACTTGGGAGGTAGGCAAGAAAACTGTATGAGAATTAAAAGTTTAATTTGCTTGAATTAAATTAATTTTCCAATAAAGGTACAATTGGCTCAAGTAGCATAAACATAATGATATGTTTGGAATTCTAAAGATTATAGTGAATGCAAATTGTATGATTAAGTAAAACTACTTTACTGATAAGAGTGCAATTGGTTCAATTCACGTGATATAATTTTATGTAAAGAATTTTGGTGATTTTAGTAAGAACAAGAATTCTAATGTGGGAATGAGCTAGGACTAGTTCTTACTCCATATTATTCAGGGTTTGATGGGAATGGTGAAGAAACTGTATGGGAACTCGAAGTGTAATAAAGCTATAAGAGTATAATTAATACAAATAAAAGTATAATTGGCTCAACTAGCACTAACTCAAAGTATTTTCAGATGAACATTTAGTCAGAACAAGAATTTGAGTATTGTTATAATTATCTTTATTTTTTGTGTGAGTTGTTATACCATATGACCTTTATGTGGTGCTTGTTACTGGTCTTTCTATCTGGTTTTATTTGCTTCTTGTTTATATCCTAGGAAACCTTTTTTTAGTATTATTATTTTTATTATAATTCCTTTTGATTTGCTTGGCAGCTAAAGCTGCTGAAATGAATTACATACTGCATCCTTTGATTGACTCTCATTTTTATTGAATTTTAAAGCCAATGAACATTGTCTATCCAATCACAAGGATATTTAAGCCTGACATAGCTTCACAGATTGTATGGTAGCTCAGCATGTCTGCATCTTATATCTTTTTGAATTGGCAGACAAATGACCCAATATTATAAGAGGATCTCAGCATTTAGTTTGTCAATCTTCTTTATTGTTCTTTTTAGGTTTTCTCCCTTTTACATTTAAACACAAATCTACATTATCTTATTTTACTTGAGTTGCTCTATAGTACCTTTCTTTGTGTTTCTTCTATTTGACTAGGCTGTCAAACGGGTCATATCGAGTTGGGTTCGTGTTTGTGTCAATATTAAATGGGTTGATAAACCTTTAATCCAAACCTAAACCATTTATTAAACGGGTTAAAAATCCTTAACCCAAACCTAACCTGCTTAGTAAACAGGTTCCGAGTAACCTTTTACCCACTTCATTAAATCTTACAAGAGACTATAAAAGACTTTAAAGTGAAATAGTAGTAAAATTTGTCCTCCTAAACCAAAAAATTTTCCACTAAAAGTTTTTACTAAAATATATATACTACATTATATAGTTAGGAAGGTTAGTAAGATTGGCATAAAAAAAATCAATTATTTTAACTAATTCAATAGACAAATTAAGCATGTCAGATTCAAGTTAATGGGTAGACGTATTGGGTTATGCGTGTCGGTTTCGGGTTGAAAATTTCAACCCAAACCTAACCCATTTAATTTCGTGTCAGATTCAAGTCTACCCAATTAATTAAACGGGTCTATAATTCTTGACCCAAAACCGCTTATTTTGTGTCGGATTATTGTGTCGTGTCGGCTTTTGGCCTTCTTATGTTTGATTAGTTTGATATTCTTTCTATGTCATGCCGTATCTTTGCAAAGAATACTTTGTTTACAATTTACAAGAAAAACATGTGGTCTATAGTCCTCTGTTTCCATCGCTTCTATCTTTCATCTATTGAAGTTGATGCCTAAATATTTCTATTTTCCATCTCTCTCTCTCTCTTTCCCCCCTTTAAATTCTTGGACATATTACTCACTTAGTAGGGTATATTATTGCAAAGGTGAATTCTAGATAAGAAAGTGACAACTTTTGGGTTGCTGTCAAGTCACTACAGTCTACAATTGCATTTAATGAGCACTGAAAGCGAATAGAAGGAGCTAGAAGTTGTCCGACAATGAAAATGAAAAAATTAATGTATAACTTGGAGGTTTCTCAAAATCAACCAATTTTGCAATGCTTATGGGTTTCAATGATTTGGCAAAGGCTTATGAAAAGATGATAGTGAGAGATGTGGTTTGGAATAAAAAAGGCATATGTTATAAAATATGTTGACATTGTTAAGGATATATATTGAGATATTTGTATGAATGTGAGGAGTGATTGAAGATTTGCATATGGTGATTGATGGAACCGCATTATATACTTCCATCTTTCGATAATAGTAAATGGATTAACAAGGTCTATATATGATGAAATATTGTCATAGATGTTGTTTGTGATCATTAATGTATCAAAATTAAATTAAAGATTGTATTAAAGCAAAGTTAGAGCAATGGAAACAACAATTATAGTGTCACGAGGGTTTAGGATAAGTTGGAATAAAATCGAGTTCATGGATTCTGATGAGGACATAGTGACATATGGACATTAAAAGGTAAGATATTTTCCTTTCGTGAATTTTTCGATGATTGTAACTTGTAGGATTTAGTGCGGTTGACTCAAATCAAGAGCATTAATAGTTATACTATGGGATTCCTTAAATAGAGAGCATTGATGGTGATATTGCAAGGCCATAGTGTCATGGCTTTTAAATTGACATTATTATATTTGTTGGAATGTTAGGTATCTAGGAAAGATCATATTAAGATGATAGGTGTAGAAAATATGTGTATGTTGAAGTTGTGTGCGAACACGTCGAGGGGATCAAAGGTAGGTTAAAGTAGTTGTATAGTAGAAAAAGGTAAGCGATAACTACGTATGTTGATTTGAGCATAAGATGCATCGATAAGGAAAGTGGAGAGTTAGAATGATCAACATCTGTTTCTAATTGGAAGAAGAGGAAAAGGTTCTTTCTAGATGAATATGAGAGAGAACCTCTTGGTTCACCTTATCCTTTTGGGCTAAAGGCTTTGGTATTGTTAATGGTTTTGAAATTTTATGATGCTTGATGTCTTAATTTCTTTTGCTCGAGAACAAAATCTTGGACTGCAACATTATATAGTTATATTTGTGACAGCAAAAATGGGGGTTAGAGGGAAGGCCCTAGGTGCGTCTTAACACTTGCAATTGTCCGAACATATTAAATAGCAGTGGTGCTAAGACAAAAGTGTATGTAAGGTAGTTTAAGAAAGAAAAATAACAATGCAATATGAAATATATATATATATATATATATATATATATATATATATATATATATATATATATATATATATATATATATATATATATATAATATTTTTATTTTTATTTTACGATCAAAATAGAATGTGATGTATGGAAATGTGACATAAGCTAGCTTTGTCGTTTACCCTCCATGTGCAAATGAAAACATTGATACTTGGATTAGGTGTAAAGAACAATCATATATGAAGTGGAGATGTGTAGAAAATCCTTATGAAAATGTTACGTATAGATGGCGAAAATGGCTTATTTAAAATAAAGTTGGTCGGATGGTTTCATCTTCTTACTTTAAGGTACAATGACAACTTAAGATACAATTATTGTTTACTTAAGAGCATTTAGTGAATTTAGAATTTGTCCACCTAATGATTTTCTAACTACTTTTAGAAGACTTCACAATCTTATCTATAAAGATAAAAAAGTTATTTTTTTTTTGTTTTTATTTTAAGGCCATGGGTATAAGCTCCTTTAAACCATTTAGAGGATGGTGTGTGACGCGTGCTGAAAATGCACACATATTATTACCCTTTAACTTATCAATTGTTTAGTTGATGTAGGGTCAATCCCGTGAAGAACATATTGACGCGAAAGTATGTTATAAACAAAAAAAATATTAACACGATGCATAAAGATTTTGTTTAGTTGATGTAGGGTCAATCCCGTGAAGAACGTAAAGATTTTGGAGAAAAGAAAATGAAAGAAGAACTAACTAAAACTTAGGTTCGAGTAATGCAAAAATTTCCCCTTTTAGAGGTTTCGTAAAATTAATGATTTATGAGACTAACTAAGGTTAATGCAAGTTATAAACAAAAAAATATTAATACGATACACATAGCTATAAAAATCCACCATTAACATTCTTTATATGCTAAATTTCAAATTAGATATTCTAAATTTTTACTTATCTAATTCTTTATTAAGTTAAATCAAATATTCTAAATTATTATTCACATGCTCTAAATCTTTTATTAGTTCTAAATTTTAACTTATATTTTCTACATTTTAACTTGTTTGTTATAAGATTTTTAATCATATGCTCTAAATTTTTACTCATATGTTCTAACATTTTACTCAAATCAACCAAAGCCATAATCTCATTAGTGGGAACGGCTACATGACCAAAAGTGATTGTTTTGTATAATCATCTACAAAAATCTTCCTCCTCTATCCCTTATGATCAAATACCTTATTCTTATGCAAATATATCTGCTTCATATCCTTCATATCTCCTTCCAATCGAGTTATTTTGGTCTCGCTCTACCGCGTTTAAGCTCTTCATTGCACCACTATTCCACTCTTTGTACTGGTTGCATTCTAGGGTCTCCGTCTTACATGCATGAACCAGCGTAGGTGATATTCCCTTAATTTGCCTGCAATGTCTGAACCCTACTTTTTTACAAAACTTTATGTCTAATTTTATCTCTTAAAGTACTCTTGTACATCCATCTTGACATGCGCATTTCCATAACCTCCATCTTTTTAATATGCTCTTTCTTAGAAGCCCAACATTCTCTACCATAAAGCAAAACAACACTAGTCTTATGACAGTTTTATAGAATTTCCCTCCTAAAGCAAAGCAATACTAGTCTTATGACAGTTTTATAGAATTTCCCTTTTATTACAAAGGGATGCTTCAGTTACATAACACTCCCGCGGCCGCTCTCCATTTATGCCACCCCGACTTAATCTTGTGGGCCACGTCTTATTCAATGTCACCATTTTTCTTGATGATCGACCAAAGATATTAAAAACACTCACTTATGGTCAAATCCTTTCCATCTAAACTCACTACATTATCATTTGTCCCCCTATGTGTACCAAATTTTACTAATACGTTCTAAATTTTAAATCAAATGTTCTAAGTTTTTACTCAAATGTTTTTAATCTTAATAGATATTGTACATATTACTCATATGTTTTAGATTTTAGATCAGGTTTTCTAAATTTCTACTCTCTTATTTAATTCATAAATCAAATTATCTACATTATTACACACATGGATATTCTAAAGTTTTACTCACATGTTCTACTTTTAGAATATTCTCTTTCAAGTATGAGTTCTCATATACGAGCCTACTCTTATACACACACGTACGCGCACGCGCACATGCACACGCGCACGCGCACATGCACACGCGCACATGCACACACACACGCGCTCGCGAACACACACACACATACACACATGCCACGCACACATTGATACTCAAACTCTTCATTTCGTCTCACGTACCCGTATCAGACACTCTCATGGGTGGCTCTAACTCTTCGTTTCACCTTACGTACCTATATCAGACCCTTGTTACTGACTCAAATTCAAGGTGCATAAATTTTAGACATAATGTGCCCAAATCTGTTTTTTTTTTTTTTTTTTTTTTTTTCCGTAGAAAATTCAAAATTTTTATTTATTAAGAAATCAGTTTTGTAGAATTAGTGAAAAAAATATGCACATTAGTGAAAAAAACCTATGCTCATTTCATCCTTCTCATTTTAAGAAATTTCACATTGATCCCAACCCTACATATATTAATATCTAGTAACGAGTAAACCTCTTGCGGTCTTGCCCTCATCTAACACTAATACTTTAAACAATCCCAAATAATACGAGCATGTAACTTCCTTATTGATTGCGTTAGACCCTAGATTAAGACATCATCAATCTTAGGCAATTGTCATTATTTTTAGTAGTAATTCAATCAGACCATTAACCTTACCATCCTTTCTACATTTATTTTGCTACATACATAGGTTAATTACCTAAGCAGTTATGGACATATAGGTGTAAATGCATAGAACTTTCAACCCTATGATAGAGACAATCTTCCTTTCTTTTTCTTATGTATTTAGTAACAGTTGAACCAAAAGAACAATCCTAAACATTTCTAGCATGGAATTTTTCTATTGCTTGCATTACATGCTGAAAGATATCTTCGGCAATTGACAATTTTCTGAGTAGTATTTCAGTCAAGCCATTAACCCTACCATCCTCTACATTTATTTTGGACTAAGATTCGTACATAGAATGAATACATAGAATTGTCCTCACCTTTCCTAATATCTAGTAATGGGTAACCTCAACCAATACTACGAGCAAAATTTATTCCAGTTGATTGCATTAGATGCTAGAAAGAGATCATTAACTTAAGGCAAACGGCAATATTTTGAGTAGTAATTCAATCAAATCATTAACCCTAGCATCCTCTCTACATTTACTTGCTACATAGGTTATATACCCGAAGGAATAGACAAAGATTCCTAAAAAGCAATATTGATTCTTTCATTGTATCTCTCACCAAGTAAAAATTTACTCTAATATCTTCATCACATCTATCTTTATATAAAAAAAACAACTGAACCACTCTCCCAAACTCCACCTAAAACTATTTGTCTTGATAAGGGGGCAAATTAAATTGGAATAGAGGAATGTTTTGCATAAATTGTCTTATTTGCAATGACATATATACTTTAATGTGTTTATGCTGCTTGGCTGTTCTTTGATGCAATGAATTGGATGATTGAAAGTGTTTAATGGTATATATGGTCTTTATATTTTAGCAAAATATATTTGTGATATTAGTGTCATATCTTGTGGCATTATAATAGGGGTTTAATAGTATTGACATAAGCCATGCTATTTTCACCTGTTTAAATACTCACAAAGAAAATTGCGGCCCAATAAGATCATATAAGACCTACCGTCTTCTTTTTATAACCACAATTAGTCCTTTTCAGCTCAAGTAGGGTTAAATACGTCCGGATAAGTTTATATGGCGAAATATAAAGTGAAAAGAGAGGAATTTCTGCATGTCTTGTATGTTCATAGCATTCAATTTGCTGTGATCCTTAATTGTGATTGTTTGTCTACATAAATGCTCTAATGGATTTTTGTTCCATAGGTTTGGAAATGGATCAGATCATATGTGGGTGTTGTCATACCTTACTCATGTACTCACGGGGGGCGACAAGTGTGAGATGCTTGTGCTGTCACACCGTGAATCTAACAAATTCCTCTCCAGGTACTAAATTCTATGTTGCATGTATAAGAAGTGGTGGATAAAACCTGTAAACGAAAGATTTCTCATATATGTATGCTAATTTTCTAGCTATTTGAGCTTCTAAGCATCCGTAGTTGGAGATGCAAGTAATTCAGTAATATTGTCATGTAGATTGTGTTACTCGGGGTTATATTTATTATGTTTCCTGAGTACCTGTATCTTGTTTTATTGGAAAGTAACAAGTTATTTTCAACTTATTACCCTTGAGTACACAGGAAACTAACTACCGAATCAAGGAGTAACTCTGTTGGGAATACATTTGCCAATATCAAGTACTTTCTATGTTAAACTCCTTGCAACTTATGTAAGACACAAGCCCACGTGGCTGTTTAGTTGCTGCCCATATATGGCCCAAACTGCTTTCCCACACTCGCTTGTCTGCTTGAACCATATCCTGGACAGAGATTCACCTTATGTTTTTTTTACCCACTACCATACTGTGCTGGTATTACAACAGTATAATAACATGAAGGTAGAAGATTTATAATTTACAGAAGCGGAACACTTTAACTTGTGTCAATCATTATCAGAAACTTGAGTATGGCAATTTTCTCATTAGACAGTACGAAGTATATCTTTTTATTAGTGGGCAAGGGGTTTTATGGAGAGTTATCTTTACGAGTTTGAATTGTTTATCTTAGTATGCCCTGTTATTTATGGCATTTTAATGCTAGTTGACAGTTGACACAAGTTCCTTTTATTTGAAAACATTCTGTCAAACATCAGCTTTTTATGGAATCATGGGTACAAAATGGGTTAGAAAAGGACATACTATATAATATATATATATATATATATATATATATATATATATATATATATATATATATATATATATATATATATATATATATATATATATATATATATATATATATATATATATATATATACACTCCAGTCATCCTGTCATACAATACATGCTATAATAACTGTTTGTCTGTTCCACATTCATGAAATCATGGATACAAAATGGGTTAGAAAAGGACATACTAGATTTTTTTTTATATAATCTTTTTATATATCTATAAGATACACTCCTATTATCTTGTCATATCTGTATATGACTTGTACATTTCAGATATTGTTTAATCAAATATTTAAATGTGCTAATTTTGTGAGAGAAGCCTTGAAGAATTATATGTTCCTATGTATATATTTTTTATTATTTATCAAACAGTCATTGTTCACCATTATATTTTCCTTAAATATACTTATACAAAATTGGTTACTCCCTCCGTTCTTTTTGTATCTTCCTACTTTCCATTAATACAATTTCTTTCTTTTTTTTTTTTTAATTATTTTATTATTTTGCTTTATTCCTATTATAGTTAAAGAAATTTCTACCTTCATCCCTCATCAGCTCACCACATGGTCCACATTGCACTATATAATAATACCATTGTATCTACACCTTTCCCTTTCCTGCCAAAAAAGTAAAAAAAGGGACAAACTTTTCACTTACCCTTTTTTCCTCTTATTTTTTTCTATGGTAAGTAGGAAGATAATAAAAGAAAGAAGAGAGTACTATGGTTAAATATATACAGTATATTTGTAAAGAATTTTTATGTTTTATTGGCCTGATAATGCAATGAATTTTTATAAAATAGGGAAAAAAGGATAAGGTAAAGAATGACATTAGGAGAGTTCTTTTCTAAAATCATTAGACTTCTTGATTGGTGATGGCGAGGATATCTGGTTGGTTCCTGGAAATCTTCTGGTAAACTTACAAAGCTTTTTTTTGTGGTTTCCACATTTGAAGAGTTGTGTAACATAGGTAACATGTAAAAGATAGTGAAATAACTTAAAGGCATGGTGCTGCTGCTGGAAATTTTTACACACTTACTAGGCACTGCCCCGATTGAGTCATTGCTTGTAAAATGAGATTAAAAGAAACATTTCAATTGAATATAGGTGGGGATAAGAATCATAAGATGATTTAATCACTTTGATGATATAATCTAATTACAATTGATAATAGATAATAGAAGCAATGATAATTAATTAGTAGTATTGTACACAATTTCTATTTAATTCTGCTCCCCTTTAGATAGAACTTATTATAGGTTATTAAAGCTAAATAATAAAATTGCATAGATCAGGTGGTAATTTTTTCTTTTAAATTGGGAGGTTAAGGGTTCAAGTCTTGATTGCTGCCTCTTTATGTGAGGAGGATCATGTAAATGTATGTTAATGAGGAGAAGGCAACATGTGGCATGATAGCATTTTTTTTTTTTCTTGTGTTCTAGGAATAGATCTTGGATATAGTTCATGAGATGACTTTATCTTAGTGTCCAATGGCTTATGAAAGAACCTTGAAAAACGCATCTCAGATGGAATACTGAGGATTTATATGATTAGGAGACTTTGATTATTCACTCTACTGTTTCTGTCTTAGAAATCAGAATATGTTTCTTGTCATCATGTAAACTCCTTTCATTCTTGTTTGTCTGTTAGTTCAAACTTCTTTCTCAAGTTTTGATGTTATGATGTTCTTCAAATTTGAATGTTGTTTTGTTTTACTTTTATATATTGTTAGTATTTCTTTGAAGTTTATGTTTGATGTGCCCCCGTAAAATGGCTTACTGTGCAATTCCTTTTATAATTTTGATGATCAAATCTTCATGGAATGTTGGAATCTGATAATTTGGCTTTGTTGTCTGAATGTGAAATTTTCTTTACTAATTTTCTCTGTTCCTTTTATGTGGTCATGAGTAGTATCAAACCAGTTTGCCACAGTGCGATGTGGAAGCTGCCAGATGGCACTAATGTATCCATATGGAGCTCCATCAGTCAAATGTGCTGTTTGTCACTATATCACAAATGTTGGAGTAAGTTCATTAAGTCTCTACATTGCTCTGCTATGGGCTCCTTCTCTAATTTAATATTCTTTTATTGTACTTTATCTATATTATTTTATTGTGTCTTGCTTTTCCTATTTTTTCCACATACCCTGTGGTTGATTCTGCTGAAAAGTAGAATCACATGTCCTTTTATAAGGTGCAGTTTGGAGAAGGATAGCACTTTGTATAAGTGACCCGAATTGAAGTCCAATTGAAAGAAACGCCATAGAGTTAATTAGCATCCTGAACATGGAGAAAGGCATAATAGCTGGAATTCATGGTTAATTGTCTAGAAGAGACAATATTTCCAATTAATAATAGCCATGAAAGCTTATAAAAGCTCCTTTGCAACCAAAATTTAAGTAATGGTTAGATAAAGAATGCCACACTGAATTTGATTTTCTGATGCTTGAGAGGGTAATTTCAGATTTATCCTATGGAGGATTGACAATTGAATTGAGGCAAATTGCTATCGCCAAGTGTTGCATTGTCAGATTTTAAAGTCTTGTGGGACCAAGTTTTTGATGTGATAGTCTTTTGACCTAAGTTTTTCAAGGGCTAAAAAAATTCAGTTATCAAAATGTACACTACTGCAATATCCTGGAAGTTTTTTAAATGTCAGCAGTCATCTTATAATACATTAAGGTTATAAATATAGTGACTTTG
Source organism: Chenopodium quinoa (assembly GCF_001683475.1). Classification (NCBI taxonomy): domain Eukaryota; kingdom Viridiplantae; phylum Streptophyta; class Magnoliopsida; order Caryophyllales; family Amaranthaceae; genus Chenopodium; species Chenopodium quinoa. Next base: position 4,693,913 of record NW_018742204.1, on the reverse strand, counting down.
ATTGAGTCCACAATCTATCTAAAAAGTTGATATTCCTGTCATTCGCTTCAACAATTCTAACTCTTTTTTAATTTTACTCACATGCTCATTTCTTCCGCGTTTCATCCCTTGAATTGAAAAGTCGTTTCTACCTTTCTACCTATTTTCTTCTCATCTTCTCTCTCTCTCTCTCTCTCTCTCCCCCCCCCCCCCCCTTTTTTTTGTTTGTGTATTCTTCCTCCCTCTTTTTTCCTTTATTTTAATTCAAAATTTTGCACTCAACATGCTTTTCATTCTTCTCAAGCTTTTTAATTAATAATGTTAGGTCAATATTCCTTTTTACCATCAGCAATTCTCTGTTTTGAACTAATGCTTATTTTATATGACTCTAGAAAACTGAAGTATCAACCTAACAAAAATATATTAATTTTAGATTTTACCGTTGAATTCAAAAGATGGAAATGAAAATTCTCAATAGTAGTCATTTGGTTTGTTTTTTTTTTTCCTTAAATTATCTTTGGTCAATCAAAGAAATAACTTATCACAAAAGACCTCCCATTTATGTTAAATTTTTCTCATGACATTAATAAGGATTCATGCTAAATTCTTAGTTAAATTTTGTGATTTCATGCTAATGCAGAAGTAAAAAAAAAAACTTCACTTTTGTGTCTCAAAATCCTAAAAATATTTCTATCCCAATTCCTCCACTTTCTCCCCCTTGTGTATGTACCTTGGCAGCCATAATTGACTCCCTTAAGCTTGTTTCACTCGTTTTTACCATTGCAACCACCACTTCCCTGATTCCTATACACCTATCGCCACCACCAATATTTGGTGCCATCTCTCTCTCTCTCTCTCTTGCATAGCACTTGTTTTTTTGTCTCTCAATTTTATTTAATCTCTCTCATCCCCTTACCAACTATTATGAAACAACGTCTTTATGAGACGATCATTATCACCCATCTTTGCAGCCAACCATCCAACTTCCTTATCCCTAATTTGTAGCCTAAACTTATAAATGTTACAACTAGTGCTAGTTTTTGTGAAAGCTAGTTTCTTCAAATTAGTCATTGTATGGGCAGATGTAACTTTGGCCCAATTTAAGCTTCTTTCCATAGTAGCTATGAAAATTTTGTTGGAAGAAGCGTGTGTCCATGGAGATAATTTTTAGGAGTTATTGTGAAGGGCATTGTCATTAGTTCACAATAAAATCAGTTAATTAAACAAGGATGACATAGTTCCCTTCCAAATGTCATGAAGCAATATTTGATTTACCAAATATCTTTTTTATTTAACCAAATCTTTAGTGGCTTGGGTAATATGTTTGTTTGAAGGTAATTTTATCACTGGAATTGGTCTTACTATCCTTTTGCGTACATTTTAGAAAAGCCATAAAGTTGGGGGTTTGAATCGGAGAAGTTTCATAAACTGAAAAAATTGTGATAAAAGAATAAACTTTTTCTTTGTATGTGATGGAATTTGGCTCCAGATGTTGGCCATGGGAAGACTATATATATGGAAAGGAAGGAGGAAGATAAGATCATGTGCAGAATCAAGAAAAAGACCAGTGTGATGAGGAGAGGGATAGAGAGCATGTGAGGGGGGAGGAGAAAAATTAAATGTGAATCACTTGCCAAAAAAGAAGGAAAATTTGAGACATCAGGAGCTATACTGACTTTTTAACCACGTTTTAGCATTAAGGTTTTGTTTAAAAAACATTGTTTGGTAAAATATTTTTTCACGAAAAATACTTATTAAAGGTGCTATATCATTAACTTTATACTATGTTAAGGTAGATTTTTCTTGAAAAGTAGCTGAATATTTTCCTTGAAAATGAGCTGAATCTAATCTAATGTAGAGCTAAATATGGTCATGTCAACCTGTTTAAAGTCACTTTAGCATGGATCACATTTTGAATCAATTGATATTTAAGTTGCCTGAATATCTAGTTGTATCAGGAGCTTAGTGCTTCAGTTATTTTGGTGCTTTAGGTAAAATTTGTCTTTATTGAAATTTTACTTTTAATGTGTTCTCCAGACTGCCAATGGATCAGGTTCAGTTCATAGACAAAATGGTGTAGCTACCTCATCAACTTCCACAGTAAGTGCTAGAATCACGATTAAATACAAGTTGTCACTATGACTTTCTTAGTCTCTAGTCACTATCCAAAAGGATAAATTTTTCTTCCTAATATGTGACGTTATGACTTGGTTCTGTTTCTAAAATTATCATGTGGTACTCTATATATAGGACTTTGACGTAATTATTTAGACACCAGGTCTTGTTTGTATCTGTTATTCTTATTAACCATGTCATATTCTTGTTTGTTATGCAGCCTGTTCCAAATTCCCAAAGTCAAACCGTGGTGGTGGAAAACCCTATGTCATTTGATGGAAGTGGTAAATTGGTAATGTCCTTGCTTCCTCCCTCTCCTGATTGTATTTGTAATTTTTCAGGTCTTTCTAAGCAAGAACTAACTTGCAGCTGTTTAATTTCTGCAGGTTAGTAACGTTGTTGTTGGGGTTACTACAGAAAAGAAATAATTTCTGGTGTAACTGCTTGGTGTCTCTCTCCTTTTTGTGAAAAGCGGATCTTGATTTGTTCTGATAATTTGCTTTGTTCACTGAGCCCCTTGTGTAACCATGTATTTGGTATATTTCAATCAACCAAGTGCTTATTGTGAATGTTGTAATTATTATTATTCTTACGGGAAGGGTTCTTTTATTTTATTGATCTCCGTTATAGTGTGATTCCATTGAATATCTGTATAGTAAATATTTAAACCAAATTTGTTGTTTAGGGCATTTAAGCACGAAGACAGGTTTGAATGGAATAGAGGCTGCATATTCCGTTCAATTTCAAAGTCATAATGTGTATACATTGCTCGTGCTGGTATTACATCTTGACTGCTTTGGTTTATAGTACTTCTTCCGTTTCTATTTAGTTAACGCGTTTGATTTATGCACATATATTAAGGAGAGGAGAGAGAGTGAAAAAGTAAGTGGGGTACTTTGTATATGCAAGGTAAAAAATTTACCCCAAAAGAAAACGTGTCAACTAAAAAAAACTTTCTAAAAAGAAATACGTATCAACTAAAACTAAATGGAGGTAGTATTATTGAACAACATTAATTAAAAAAAAAAAGTTACTAATTAGTTGTGATTTAATTTGCCAATTTTACAGGTATTAGTGAAGATGTCCTCGTGCTGTGTTTTTGTATATTAACAATTATGATTGGGTAGTTTTACAACCATATATGGAAAAGAGGTATCGAGTTGTCATTCTACTATTCTATTGTGTTTTTGTATTTACTTCCTTAGTGCTCTTCTAAATTCTAATTGTAACATTTGGGAAGTTGCATTGTTCATGTTAACCCATTACCTATTTAACCTGCATTACAAAAATAAAAAAAAAATAATAAAAAAAAAATCACCTATTTCGCCATCTTTGATGATTTATACAATTTTTTTTTTTTTTTTTTTTTTGACATATGCTTAATTAACAAAAGTTCGCTGAGCTACTCATCAGAGCTTTAATAGCTCCAATGTTACAAAGTTTACAAAACCTAAAAAAATTAAAACACAACTTCCTCGTTAGTAAATGTTGACTTGGAAATCCAAGTGATTGCCCTCGAACATGTTGATGGAGAAACCACATTTGACCTTATTGGTTGTGTAATCCCAATTTTGTCGAGATTGGGGGTAGAACGTAAGAGCGGAACATACACTACTGTTGGTATACATAAACTTGAGCTCAACAAGACATATACAGCCTTGTACAGTAGGTAAAAAAGGGAAGGAAAGCAAGGCGACCATGGCTTAACAACACAATTTGAGTCACTTTTACAAGTGACTCGATACCCTTAAATGTGGGTATCTTTGGCCTCTTCTCAAAGGAATATATCATTACCATACTAAAAACCCTTAAAATGAACTTAAAAGGGCCCCCATGTTAGAGAGCAGGGTTAAGATAATGGTTTTTCAAAGCAACGGATTGAAAATCCATTGCTAAGCTGAAACGAAGATTACCAAGTGATAAACTACCAATACTCCGATGACCGGACAGATCAAAAGAAGTAACAAAATAAAAAATACAAGCCAAGACCAACCTTAAGAATCAAAGTGGATCGGGCAAACAAGGACCATTCGTCCCAACACTACCCAAACCTAAAAACCAAGCCATCGAAAGAGAGGATTAATACACCCCCCTCAGCCCTCTAAGCGTCATGTAAAGCCACAAGACTAAACACAGGCTAACCCAAAACAACAACAAAAGCATCGAAGAACACCATCTCAGCAAGGAACTCAAAAAGTAAGGAAGCCATCAACCATACATATTAGCAAACTTAAAACCAAAATAAAAACTAAAGAAAACCAAACTAACAAGCAAAGCCAAGAAGACAACATACAAACCAACCAAATCAGAACCAAAACAGAGATTCGAAGCAAAATGCAACAGATCTATGAAACCCTAATCCTAACTTTACCAAACACCTGTCGCGATTACCTTTTTTCCGGAGGTCCCCCGACATAGCGTTAGCATTAGCGCTAGCCCGAGACCCCTAATACGAGTGCAATGTCCCTAAACAAACGGTTCTGTAAAACCGTTCTTCCTTCTTGGCGGTAAGGACTTGCAACTAATCAAGTTCTTCGAAATCTCCCTGCCACCCATGAAAAAAACGCTCTACGACTAAAGAAGCGGCCGCCGGAGAAGAAGGTATTAAACCCCGAGGAACCCCGACCAATACCCTTGCTTTAAAGAGGAGAAAGCTTGCCGGAACTGGAATCAAAAGACATAACTCAAGAAGGTCTTTTAGGGGTTGTAACAGGGTTAGGCTAAAGTTTATAGGAGAAGGGATTAAGGCTCAAGACCAAAAATAAGCCCCCAAGGTGTACAATCTTGCATTTGAATTTTGGTATTTGTATGCTCGAGGTTTCTTATTATTGAATTCATTTTTCTTGTTTTTTTTTCTTTTTGAGATTTGTATTTAAGTTGAATCTTCTTTGAATAAGTGTGGGCAATCCCAATCATGAGGTCTATCACTCACTTAGCATTCATGTTTCTCAGGCATGGTGCCCAGCACTCGATAAGACGCAATCCGAGACGTGTTCATATCAACGACATTGGAACACTTGCCCTTTTGTACACTTTTATTTCTATTTGAACTTTCAAAAAACACTCAAGCTTTTGTAATTGTATAAGTTGCACACCATCCCATCGCAAGGTTAGGTAGATGTAGGTTGAAAAAATAAAGGCTAATTGTCAAGAGAGGCTCAAAGTGGTTTATAAAGAAAGGATTGTGTACTTCAAAGGGGTAAAGTTGATATGACGTGGCTACAAGGGGTGCCTCAAATAATTGGTATACCTTATGCTTAGGTTAGCGTGAATTTTTTATTTTTTTTATTATTCTTTTAATGCAATGCGTGCAATGGTCATATGCAAAGACATAAATGCTCATTTTATTAAAATGGAAAGGGTAAAAAAAACAAACTTATGAAATAAATCTAAGTAAAAGATGAAAGGTGTCTATGCTAGACTTATTGGGGAAGGGAAATCAAAAATTAAAAAAAAAAAAAAAAAAAAAACTCTTGAAATCTTGTTATTTAAGTTTGCCTCATGCTTTATGCTTGTTTTTACTTGGCGTTCTTGTCAATCACACGACTCGAACTCAATTCAACATGCATAGATGGGGAAAGATCATAGTGTATGAGGTGAATGATGTGTATGGAGGAAGCATGTAAGATGAAGGTGTGAATGTGGAAATGGAGTGTTATAAGACGGAATGTGTGAGGTGTGTAATGATGCAAAGGAAAAGAGTGTATTTGTGGAAAGGTGTGGAAAAAATTTGGGAAAAAAATGGACCCTAAACTCAAATGACGGAAAGGTCACTCATGCATGGACCTAAGACATGGTAATGGTGAAAGATATATACAAAGTGTGTGCATTGTCTCGTGAGTGAAATTGATATGTTCAAGACTTGTGTAATGACCATGTGACTAGACATGTGGTTAGACTCATATAAGACCAAAGAATACCTCGTTTATTCATTAAACCGATTAATTATGAAAATTAGACTTGACACGAAAAGAAATAAAAAAGGTTGGACGCTAAAAAAGAACTCCTAAACTGGACAGGCTGTAGTATTTTGATCATAACTCTTTATCTGTGACTCTGATTGGGATAGAACCAACGTCGAATGAAATATAACACTTTAGGCTACAGACCCATAGGTGGAACGACGCATAACTCTTTCTAGAACTCAATATATGACAAAAACAAGTTGACACTTATGTAGGATACGGGAATAAAAGATCCGGGTTGACTCAAAATAAAAGAAAAGAACTGTGATTTGAATCAACAAAAATAAGAGGGTTAAATAAGAGAAACAGTTCCTTGGTTAGTATTTTAAGACTTAATTTACAAAGACTAGTCAACACAAAGGAATAGTTTATCACAAACAAGCTATGCATAAGTAAGACCACAAGTAATAGATGCACGATTAGTTAACTAGTCACAACATGATGTAATGAGCTTGCAACCTAACCATGGCTCTAGAGATTTCAATGGGGAAGGCGGGGCAACGCGGGGCAAGGCGGATGTTGTCCTTTCCATCCCCATCCCCATCCCCACCTAACATTTTCATCCTCATCCTCAACCCCATCCCCATCCCCATCCCCATCCCCGCGGCGGGTTCAATGTCCATCCTCATCCCCGCTCTGTGGGGTACAACTCCAAAACCATCCTCACCACAGTACACCCCCCCACTTGTATATCCATCCCCACCTAATCCCCACCAAAGACCCGCCTAATCCCCACCTAAGACCCACCAAATCTCCGTCTCTCAGATATACAATCCTACATTTTTTTTAGACAAACCGTCGAACAATATTATTAATAGGGACAAAGTGTCCGAGAGTACATACGGGGATACCTCCCTAGGGAAATGATCCACCTAAAATTGTTCGACACCATTAGGAACAATCTTAGCAAGATAATGGGCAACATTCACTAGTACAAAAGTGACATTAGGTAACACCAAATTGTAACACTTTCAAAATTATAAAGTTATTTGATATATAGGTAACACTCGTGTAACACTTCAGTTTTATATAACACTTAGTTGTAACACTTTTATATTAGGTAGCATTTAGTTGTAACTAGCACTGTCAAAACGGTTTGACAATTCGGTTTCGGTTCGGTTTGAAATTGGTTCGGTATTTAATCGGGTCGGTTTGGAATCGGTTTAATTGTCTCACGGGTCGGTTTTGGTTCGGTTTAAATAGTTATCGGTTTAATTTGGTTTCGGTTTATTCTTAAGCGGTTTTAATTTGGTTCGGGTTGTAAATAGTCCGGGTAGTAAACGGTTCGGTGCAGGCGGGTTGCGGTTTGTTAACGGTGCGGTGTAAACAGTTTTTATCCCGGTTCAAACAGTTTCGGGTTGGAAACGGTTTCGGGTTAGAAATAGTTCAGTTCTTTTTTGGTTCAGTTTATAACTGGTTCGGTTCTTTTTCGGTTCAGTTTTTAACTAGTTCGGTTCTTTTCCGGTTCAGTTTATAACTGGTTCGGTTCTTCGATTGTTTAACCACTTTAACATTATTCATATCGGTTCCATTTCAAGTTTACTAAATAATAGTTGAATCGGAATCAAAACATAGCCTAATAGTATATTCATGTCACTAGCACACTCCCATCTTTATTTCATTATTACTCACAGAATCAATGTAATCATATGCTTAATAGTCTCTGTGAATTAATTTTATTTATTACGCCTTCAGCCAAGACTTGGTACTTAATATTACAAGCTTTTTGTTCATTTGGTTTCATCACCTCAAATGTGTACATGACTAGAGGCAGTAGTGTTGCTAATAGTTTGAGGCAGGGCCTGAGCCTGCTTGTTTTGCTCTTGTTTGTGAACACTGATTATCCTTAAGATCTTAATGAATGATTTTCCTTGCTATTTTAAAAAAAAATATTCTAAGATTTCTAATATTTAATCCATTTAATTATATCCCCGTCAAAAAAAAAAATTCCATTTAATTATATAAAAAAGTTTGTAAACGGTTCGATTTAGAAGCGGTTTGGTTCATAAACGGTTTGGTTTATAACTAGTTCGATTTACAATCAGTTCGGTTTTTAAATGGTTCGATGCAAACGGGTAGCAGTTTGCTAACGGTTCGGTGTAAGCGGTTTTTTTTTCCAGTTTAAACGGTTTCGGGTTGGAACCGGTTTCGGGTTAGATACGGTTTGGTTCTTTTTCGATTCGGTTTTCTTTCAGTTCGGTTTATATTCGGTTCGGTTTTTTAACGGGTTCAGTTCTTATACGGTTTAACATTATTCGGGTCGATTCGGTTTCGGGTTTACTAAAATACGGTTCGGGTCGGTTTTCGGTTTCAAAAAAATCGGGTTTTAATTGGTTCGGTTCTCATTTGGATCGGTTGGTTTCGGACAGTTAAACGGTTTCGGTTTGAAATTTGACAGCACTAGTTGTAACACTTTGATTTTATGTAGCACTTACTTGTAAGTTGTAACACTTTCATATTAGTAGAATATGTTTGAAAAAAAATAAAAACAAAAAATTTTGGTTTTTCTGAGCTATACTCCTAAGGTATTCGAGTTTCTAAGGTGTACCCATACTTAGTAGTTGTGCCCCTCCTTGGGACTTCCACGTCACCTAAAGTTAACTATAAATTTAGTGAATTGCTATTTGCCACAATGAAATTACTCAAGTTATAGTATTAAAAGACTTTTATACCCCTTATTATTTTGAAAATAACATAACAATCCAACCATTACTAACTACTAACTTTGTCCTACCTTGACCATACTCAAGCCTTAGCTCCACATTGACTATCAGCTCCACCACCCATACCACCACCCACCTTGACTGTCCACTACCACGACTCCACCTTAACAACAAACTTGACCGATCCCACAATGGTTGACCACTAACATTGTACTTTCCGTCCAATAAAATGAGTCGACGATTGTCTGCGTTCATATCGGAGGCACTTGGTGGGGACAAAAAACCTTCGACGTCGTCGAGTCAAGTATATGTCGGACTTTTTTTTAATTTCCGTTGTACCCGGTCGCATGCTATATGCGACTACACCACGGTATAGTCGCATGTTACATGCGACTATACCGCGGTGTAATCGCATATAGCATGCGACCGGGTACCATTTAAATTTTTTTTTTTAAGTAAACCGTTTAATTTATACTAATTAACTTTTAATAATTATTAAAAATAACAAAATACACTTAATTTAATTAGTAAAATTTATTGATTAAAAAATTAGTAATATTTTTTTTGACAACGAAAATTAGTAAATTTATGGGCTTAAACAAATAACAAATTTGCCAAAAAAAACAAGTAAGGGCAGATGCGTCATTCAATACCGCAACATAAGTAATTCTATTGTGGCATTTAGTAACCCCCATTTAATAGAAAGATGATAAAAGGTAAGGAAATGGTAGGAGAAAGAAATCTTAACCACCGCAACCCTAATTGATTTGGGTATTTTATACCCGGCCAGGTGGCCCAATCAGAAAGTGCCACGTGTCCTCCATATAGGTGCCATTTGGACCTATGGAATGATGACACGTGGAGGGTGGACTCTTCTCCGTCCTACGTGGACTGAAGGTCCAGCAGGGACCATTCAGGTGGCGACACGTGTCACACAAAAAGTGATTCAAAATCCATTGGGCACAGTGACACGTGTCACTCAGGCATTGGCCCTGGGATGGCGGCCTTCTAAGGCCCAAATCCCGAGGCACCGCAAAACGGCGTGACCTAATTCCTAGGTCACCAGATCCTAGGAAGGCACACTTTTCAAAAGGACCCTATAAATAGGGACATTATGTCATTTATGACGGGGAGAGAATTTTGCAATGGTCCATCAATTTGAGACGCCTCAACTCAAGACTTGGCTGGGAGACCAGGGGGTCTCAAGCTTCTTCGCATCAGTCGGCCGGCCGCAAGCAAACGGCCAGGTCGAAGCCTTCAACAAGTTAATCTCATACGGGATTAAAAAGAAAATTGAGCGGGCTGGTGGCCTTTGGGCGGATGAATTACCACACGTCTTTTGGTCCATCAGAACAACTTCTAAAGGGGCAACGGGAGAAACCCCATTCCTATTGGTGTATGGTGCAGCTGTTCTGCCCATTGAGCACTATGAGCCGACCCTTCGAATCATGTTGTATGTTGAAGAGGCAAATTGGGAGGCCATGCGCCTAGCATTGGACTCACTTCTAGAGCGCAGGGGCAATGCTGCCTTGCGTCATAAGATATACCGTCTGAGAATGACTCGGGCTTACAACAAAAGAGTACACAAGCGTCCTCTCAAAGTGGGGGACTTTGTGCTACGGAAAATGGAGGCAGTCGGTAGGGCGAATGAACAGGGAAAGCTAACCCCAAATTGGGAAGGCCCCTACCGAATTTATGAGGAGGTAAGAGACGACACCTACCACCTGGAAGAACCAGACGGCAGGCAGCTGCCCAGAACTTGGAATGTAGACAACTTGAAAAAGTACTACTTCTAAGTACGAATGTAAAGACCTCAATTTTGTAAATCTCACGTATTGTTAATGAGAATATGCCTTCATTTCCCAACTTATCTTTTTATTTAAGTTTTTTAAGTGTCGCCTGTACCAAATACAGACGGCCAATATGTTTGGAAAGCGTCTGTCCCAACAGCAGACGCCCCAAACCCTCTGAAGGAGCCGATTGTTTTAGAACAGTCGTTCCTACTAAATTCATCAAGTTTACACCAACACTTGACGAATATTTACTTAATCATTTAAGAGGCCTAAGGCTAGATAAAACCATGATGAGGCCCATGGCCGGATGTTAATAAACAAAAAGAGACCGAATGGTCACAGTCTGCTCCAACATAAGTATGACCGTCTGCTCTAACATGAGTCAGATAACCGGCGACGTCCATTTGGGCGAATTTGTCGAGGAGAAGCATCTCCCAGTTGGGTGGCACATTGCTCTACGAATATATCAAGCGGCCCTACCGAATGCTAAGGCAGCATTCGCAGTCGTTTGTTTTAATCGAAAGTGAAATCTAAAAGACCTGAATTTTCTATTTAACGCAGTTGTCACTGTTTCATGAGTAGAGGCTAAGTGAGGCATAAAGCCGGATGCGCCTGTTATTGCTTAGGGGCAAAACAGGCGGAATATTTGATTAATATACAAGTTAAGTTGACTACTTAGCACTTATTGAGGCTATTGGCCGGATGACGCCTGATCCTTGCTTATGGGGCAAGACAGGCGGACAATTATTTTTAAAGAAAATTGGTTAAGCTACAAACTTAGCATTTTATCTCAAAGAGGCCTATGGCCGGAGGCGCTTGTTTTTGCTTATGGGGCTGAGCGCGGGGAAATTATGTCGTTGACTAACCTCCTCACGGCCAAACAAAATTTATTATAATCCTAAACTAACCCCTAAACAAGTCTAGTGGTAAGTTCGGAGTCGAACCACAAGGAACGGTAATGTTGGATTGTTCTCGATCTAATGCTTAAGCTACGCCGAAGTCGGTTTATGGATAGTGGACACTACAACTACACTAACACACATATAAAGATCAAGATATTACAAAGTCTACTAGGGGCAAAGATCCACTTTGAACAATTAACAAGTTAATGGGAATCGATTTGATAATCAATCATGCAAAGAAAGAATTAAAATGGGAATTAATTACCATCAAGAGCAATCTCTCAAATTCCTAGCCTAGATCCCTCATTGACTAGGTGCATAGAAGAAATTTACCCAAAATGCAATCAAATATATAAATTCTAATTCACAATCCCTTGTCAAACTAGAACTAACATGCAATTAAGTTTGCTATCTTGGGAGATCAATCCAATCTAAAACAAACAACATGCCATCATCAATTCAATCAATTTAATCACACAATTATCATCAAATTTATCTCAAATAACTCAATTAACCATAACAAAGCTTCACTCAACACCTAGTAGAAGGAAATCTACTCAAACATGATTAACAAAGCAATTAATAAAGCATAAAGAGAGAAGAGAGTAAGAAATGCTCATTGATATAAAATGGAGATCTTCAAATCATCAAATTCCTCCTTTGATTATCCAAAATCCATGAAAACCATTGTTTCTCTCACTTTCTCTCTCCAAAATTTGAGAGTTTCTCTCTCTAAAAACCTAAAACTACTGAAAATATGAATTCTCTCTTCTAAAATGAGCAAAAAATCTATTTATAGCCCTTACTAAATTGCCTAGGAAGCTCCGCAAAAAGTCGAGCAGCGCGTAGAGGAGCGGGCGTGCACCCCTCAGGAGCGGGCGCTCCAAACCTTCTGCCAAACTTCAAAATTGCACACCCTGTGAGGAGCAGGCGTGCGGCCTTGAGGAGCGGGCGCTCCTGGCTGCGGACTGGGCAAACTGCTCAGCTTCAAATGATCATATCTCCCACGTTTTACATCGGAATTGAGCATATGACCTGTCGTTGGAAAGCTCTCAAGATAAGCTTTCATATCCGATTGGAATCGCCCCAAAATGTTTTGTAGATCAAAAGATATAGGCGTTTGAAGTATGATCTTTGCAAATCAAGTGCACATTTCTTCATTACTTGTTCTTTTATGCTTTATATTTCTTCAATCTTGAGCAATGAACTTATCCAAGTGTTCCTAAACATAAGAGTAAACCAATAAAGTTTAATCTAATGTCATAAGCCACCAAAATATGCAAGAAAAGCCAAAATTGAGCAATAACGACATTTCACACATAAACATGACAAATGTAGTAAAACGTTATTAAAACCAAGTAAAAAGATAGAAAAACTATGAAAAACTAACTAGAAAACTCCTAAAAATAGCGACATAAATGACACTTATCAGGGGCAGAACAAGCGGAGGTTTACCCTTAGCAAATTAGCTAAGTTGGAAATTTGAGTTAGTTCGAGCCAATGGCCGAATGAACACTTATGTTTGCCAATTTTGGATGGACGTCTGCCGCGTGGTTTGGGGCAATCACCATAGTGATTGATTGACTTAGAAACCATGCATACTCTTCTAAGTATCAAAAATTTCTAAGTCAATCAATCCAATAAACCGAAACCACTCGACATCCGTCCAGGGGCAAGAACATTCGCATGGTATACAGGTTATAATACTTAGCCAAAAACATGCCATGAAAAATTCAATATGCAAAGGACAACAACAATATGGATAACGTCAGCCAAATGGCCGAATGAATTAAATTAAAAAAACGACCAATCGTCACCTGACGATTGGTTAAGATTGTTATCTAGCAAAGCCAGAAAGATTGTCAAATTACCCGACCCCTCGGCCGGTAAAGATACAAATACTCGGCACACAGGCCAGAAAAGAAAAGTACATGGCCATTCGGCCGCAGAAAAGCATAAAAGCTTAAGTGATCAGGGGAGAGCCTCTTCAGTGGCAGCCGACTTGTCGTCCTTCGGCTGCTCTTCCTCCTTTTTCTCTGGCTCCTCCGCCTGATCCTCCTCCTCGCCACCAGAGGACGACTCCCCAGAAGAGTCGGACCCAGAAATTTCCTCGGCCTCAGCATTCTCAGCCTCTTCAATAAGGCGAGCGTCGAATGCTTTGCTGGCTTCGTCAAATTTGGATTTCCAAATCTGATAGTCCGAGTCCGGCTGTACAGCCGCCCAAGTTTCCCGCATGATGGCTTCATAATCGCTCATCATTTTCTTAACAAGAGTCTCTCTCTCTTGATCAGCCACGGACTCAAACTTGGACTTCAGCTGATGCTCCTGGTTGCTAAGGCGCTGCTCCAGGCGGCCCACCTTCTTCTTGGCTCTCTCGGCCTCTTCTTTGGCATCTTGAAGAGGCTCGAGCTTCTCCTTAAGAGTTGTAATCTCTTTCTTAAGGGAAGTGATGCGCAGGCGGGCCGAGTCCAGGTCCTTCTTCACCTGCATATTGGCTTCCGCCTGCGAATACATCATATCAAGCGTCAGATACTCATTCTGAGCAATATCAAATTGAGCTCGATCCAAGGCGGACTCGGCCCGAGCTTTAGCGACTGTTACCTCTTTGGATTTCTCCTTGAGGGGTTGCCTGAGCCCTTGGACGCGTAGCATGGCCTGCAAAAGAGCCGAATGGTTAAAACCAGGCGAAAAAAAAATTTGAGCTAAGACTCATACCTCGCAGAGGTTCCTCAAGATGCCATCCAAGTCAAAGGTGTCGACTCCTCTAACAGACGCCTTGTCGTCAGGATCAACCGCCCTCAGCATGGACTTGGCCATCTGGACTACAGTCGGCCTCTGCACAGGAACTGAGAAGGAAAGAAAGTTAGAAAAATAACTTAAAGTACATCTAAATGGAAGAACAATAGAGGCGAATGGGTTTTACCGTCGTCCTTCTGTTCCTCCTCTCTCCCTAGGCTCCTCTTCTCTCCTGCTGAGCCGACAGCAGTGGTGGGTTGCTTGAAGCCACCGTTCGATGCCCTCTGGGCATCCGGTTTGCTGATCTCCTTTTCAGCTTCGAGAGAAGAGGCGTCTGGGCCCTTCTTGGGCTTATGAGCAACGTGCTTCCGGCCGCCCTTGCCGGATGCGCTCACATCACCCGCCCTAGTCTTTTGGATTTTAGGGTCGGATGGTTTTGAAGGAGATTTGGAAGGCGCACCCTACATCAACACAAGATAAACGCAAGTTAGAAATCATTCGGGCAAATTTAATATTGGTTAGAAATGAATGTATAACAATTTTCTACCTTGGAGGTCCCGCCAGTTTTCTGCTCGTCCACTTTGGTGTGAGTGGTTACTTCTGCCCTGTTTAAGACATTCGACCTGTATCGAGCAGCAGATACAGCCGGCTTCCTTGTGGCCGAGAGCTTTTCCATTGCTTTGTCTGCAAAAATGAACAAGTGATTAGCATCATTAAACAAGTACTTAAAAGCAGAAGTAAATTGCATAAAAAATAGATGGCCGACTACCTCTCGGCATCTCAGAACTTAGCCCACAGGCGGATAAGAATGTCCCTTCTTCAAACCACTTGTACAAAGGGATATAGCATTGAGGGGTGACCTCCTTGTCCCCCTCATCATTCGTCCACACGGACACGGTAAACAACCCCGCGTCCATGATCTCCTCCTTTGCCCGCCTGGGAATAGGCGGCAATGCGCTCCTGTCTGCTAGGAGAGGTGGATCCTTATTCCACCTGTTATACTTTTGGTTCAGACGGCTGTCGGCAGACTTGACTATGTAAAACTTAGTCCTCCAGTCTTTCCACTTGTTCTCTTTGCCAACAACCATCATGTACCCCTTGCAAGTGGTCAAGGTGTACCAGCCTTCACCGCCCCTAGCAGGCGCCCTGCTCAGATAGTGCATGTGGGCGAACGCTTCAAAGCTCGCCTCCACCTGCAGCATCTCACAGGCGGCAACGTACCCCAGAATATTGATCCAGGAGTTGGGTACAAGTTGCCAGATACCCAATTGGTATCCGTCCAAAATCCTCTCCACGGCCGGATGGAGAGGGAAGCGGAGGCCAGCCTGGAAGGCCGCTTCATAGCAGCCGAATGCTTTGTCTTGATAGCTGGTCAGGCTCGACCAGGTTATGGTGTCGCCCTCGTTAGGGACCGGCAAAGTGTAGCCATAGCCTAGGATGACCTTGCGCCTTAAATTGGCAAGGTCGGATGCCATGGCGCTCCGCCTGCCTGGAGGAACATGCTGATAGTAGGGGGCTCTCTCTAAGCGCCTGGAAGCACTCGGCTCGGCCCAGCTTTCCC
Source organism: Chenopodium quinoa (assembly GCF_001683475.1). Lineage (NCBI taxonomy): Eukaryota > Viridiplantae > Streptophyta > Magnoliopsida > Caryophyllales > Amaranthaceae > Chenopodium > Chenopodium quinoa. Next base: position 4,678,199 of record NW_018742204.1, on the reverse strand, counting down.
CCCTATCCACTGCCAGGGACTCTCTGGCAGAATCTATGTTTGATCTAGCCTCCTCTGAGGTTACGGAGGCATTCTCTGAAGAAGATAACGAGGCCGACTCGTCATCAGAGCTCTCATCAGAGCTAGGGGACCGCCGACTGGTGCCAGCGGGGTCCTCCCCTAGACTCTCTTCCGGTGCCTGTCCAGAAGGCTCGGGTTAATATTCTTCATCCGCCTCCCCCAGGATTCCATCACTGGGAGTTCCACTATATGTGGGCGAATGGTAATAAGTGGGGGTAGGAGGAAGATAGGAAAGGCTGTCAGGGTGTTCCGACAGCTCACTTCGAGGCACTCTTATTGAGTCGTCTGAAAAAACAGTCGACCCATCCGAATGGTAGAAAACTTCATCGGAGCCACACTGCCTTGCTGTTCTTTTGATTCTGGCCATAGTGTCCTGCACAGACACGGAAACGGTCGGATTCGGAGAAGTTCGCAAAGCAGGGTCTTTGGCCAAGCATTCGGCACTGCTAGTTCTAGATTCAGCCGTCCCTGGTGACCGGCTGATCACTATCCTACGCCGTGCCGCATGCAATTGGGGAGCCATTTTTTCGAAAACAAAGAAAAAATGAAGAGTAAAAAGAAAATACAGGCGTTACCTTTAGAAGAAGGGAGAAAGACGCCTGGTTGACTAAAGAACAGTCGAACTGGTAGCCGAGTGTCGGATGCTTGAAAAACGCTTAGGGAATTTTGAGATTCTTTAAGTTAAAAAGTCCAAGATTCTCCAGAGATTCGCCAAGGTGTGAATCCAATAAGGGGGGTCAAACCTCACTATTTATAGGAGGGTAAAACCCTAATTTTTTCCCTCCAGTAAATTTTCGAATCTGACCACTCAGATTCTGACACCTGTCACAGGAGTCACGTGCAATGCACGTGACCCTTGTGAGGGGCAAATGATTTGGGTATTTTATACCCGGCCAGGTAGCCCAATCAGAAAGTGCCACGTGTCCTCCATATAGGTGCCATTTGGACCTATGGAATGATGACACGTGGAGGGTGGACTCTTCTCCGTCCTACGTGGACTGAAGGTCAAGCAGGGACCATTCAGGTGGCGACACGTGTCACACAAAAAGTGCTTCAAAATCCATTGGGCACAGTGACACGTGTCACTCAGGCATTGGCCCTGGGATGACGGCCTTCTAAGGCCCAAATCCCGAGGCACCGCAAAACGGCGTGACCTAATTCCTAGGTCACCAGATCCTAGGAAGGCACACTTTTCAAAAGGACCCTATAAATAGGGACATTATGTCATTTATGACGGGGAGAGAATTTTGCACACGCAATACGAGACAATACGTCACTTACCACAGAGCTGTCGTTTTCAAGGAACACACAACACTTTACCTGAGCTTGGAATCAGCAGATAACTTTACTTCCACACGTTTTATCTCCGAACGTTTACTGACTTAATCTTCGGAGGTGGACCACCGACCATCCGGCGGTCCGTTTGCTTTGCAGGTACAGGCATCCTCAGTTGAATCCAGTTTCAGTGTTGTAACTCTCCCGAGGGACAAAAACCCCCGAAACACTAATAATGAAAACTGAAGCCATGAAATCACTCTCAAATAACTTTTAAACAACTAATAAGGGTACATTTTAGTATTGATAAGGAATTGAAGGGCACAACTTAAAAACTTGAAAAAGTATGGATACACCTTAAAAACTCGAATACCTTAAGGGTATAGTTTAGAAAAACCCAAAAAATTTTAATGACTTCCCTCTTTCCTTCTTAATATTACTCTTTCACAATTCCCTGATCTTAATTTTCCCTCTCTTAAAAACTCAGTTTCTCAGTCACCGCCTCACCAACCACCCCACGCCGACACCGACGCCCACCCCACGCCGACACAGACGCCCACCCAATGGACAACGAAGTTCTCTCACAGGCCACCCACTAGCCAACGAAGGCGGTTACCCCACGAGTACACGGGTTGAGTGACGAAAGGGGCTTTTTGTTGGGAAACCCTAGATAAATATTCAATAGAAACTATGCTGATAGGTGAGATTTTGAAGAAGATGATTGATAAATCAAGGCAACACCTACATCAACAAAGAGCAGCATCAATCATGAATTGATTAAGGACATAGGAAAATTTGGTGGTTAATTTTTGCGAGAAGAGAGAGCCGAAAGATGATAAAGTGGCAGTAGCACAACAAAGACACCAGCAACATCGCATCTAGAAGAAAACCAAAGGAGATAATTTTGGTGAAGAGAGAGAATAAGGGCATAGGCTGGCTTTAAACTTTGCAGACGCATGAATGGCTTCATCTGCTATTCTGCTGGCCTTTACATCACTTTTACTAAGATTACCAGCTTTCCCATCATTCCATCTTTAACCAAGTTTGTTTCTACTCTCTTAATCTCGTTCATCAATTCTATTAATTAAATGATTTTTGGATACCTTAAAAAATTTGAGATTAATGTATTATTATAGGTTACGATTGAAATTAAGGAATAGGTGGCCAATTTTTTTTAATCTATGAATTGATTGCTCTTAATTGGCAAATAGGAATTCCCATTGTTGTGTTTTATAATGAAATTGTTAGCTTTTGACTAATAAAATATGTTTAGGATACTATGTTTAATTATTGGTTTTTGATAAGGTTTTGAACAATTAATATGGGAATATCAATGTTTCATTAGGTGGGACAATTGGTGTTGTACTAGACAAATATTGTTCAACAAATGAATGTAGGCTTTATTTTGTTGCTTAACATAGTGCATTAACTGATTTATGTATCTTTAATCAGGGTTTTATGTGTAAAAATTTTGATTTCTACTTTAATTAGGTGCAATAATAAAATTGTTCAAATTGTTAATAGCTTATATTTTATTTTATTGTTTTTGATTGATTATTGATATTTCAATACTAATATAAGTGAGGTACAAGAACATGAGGAGGCATTGAAATGAAGTGGGGCTTGGAAGGATAGACAATGGAAGGTAGTGTCGACCACTGCTTTAACTTAAATCCAAGCTCATCTTATAATAGTCAGGTAATATGGACATTAGTGCATCTTACTCTTCTCTGTTTTTTTTTTTTTTTTTTTTTTTTTTTTTTTTTTTTTTTTTTTTTTTTTTTTTTTTTGTTATTCACAAAGAGGTTGTTCAGATAGATTAAGATGTAAAGAAGCTAAACCATTTAAATATCTGTATGGCAATCATCTTTTGAAATGTTAATTTTAGTTGAACTATGCAATGCTGCAATCAGATATTGGAGTGCTTGGAAAGAAATGAGGGATTCCCAAGTTAGTGGTGCAGCCATTAAGAACCCACATTTGTAAAGGAGTCTTAGAATGAAACTAAATTAAAAGTCATTAAAATAATTAAGGCTATAACATAAGCCAATAAAGATATCAATCAACTTAAAATCAATGATCAAAAAAATTGTCTGCATTTTGTTTTTTTTGGTTTCTAACTCGTATGCATAATAAGTTGATGAACATGGTGGAAGGTAAGTATTGTCTCTTCTGCAATTTTTGTTGACTTGTATGAAAAACTATATATAACATGGAATCAAAGGGCTAATAGTATATCTATTTAATATAAAAGTAAAATACTTAGAGGTAAAGGCTTGTGTTTAATTTCCAATTATAACAATATAATGCTTTAATTTCTAGAATTACATGGACTTTTCAATTCATGCTTGTGATTTGTCTCCTTGTATAAGATGCGGTATCATTGTATTTAAAAATATACTTTATGAAGCTAAGTGTTGTACTAATAAAAATCATCAAGTTACCTTCTTATATGCCATCGTAGTACTCTGATAAGCTATGTTTGTAATCCAACCTTGCTTCAATGATGGTGAGTTGGTGAAATAATATATTTATACTAGTAAGCTATGTACTATTTGACTTATATTTTCATTCTTTTTACATTTTTTTTTATACATTTATGTTAATTATTACATACAATTTTTTTATTGTATTATGACTCTAAGGTTCGCTCTCGATTTGCAGGGTGGGTTAGTTATGGGTTGGTTTTCCAATTCTCATATGAGAACAGAAAGAATGATATGGGATTATACAAAGTACTTGATTTGCAGTTTGCTTTTGGGATTTTCGTAAAAAAAAAAAAAAAAAAAAAAAAAAAAAAAAATAAAAAATAAAAAATCTTTTCAATTAATCTTTATTTCATTTTCAAATTCCCTATGTTCATTTTCTAATTAGAAATATTCCTTGGCTTTGTATGTTTTTATAGAAGCAAATAATACATAAAATAATTGCATTGGAATTGATATTTATTTGTTGGGAGTAAGAAGTCAGGAGTAAAATGTTGTATAATTTTGGAAGATATTTTTCAGCTTGCAAACGATTTCAATAAGGTTTCATGGGTTTTGTTTAGGTGTGACTGTGTGAGTAATCAGGTGGATCATGGAATTGCTCATGAGTTGCCTTGGGAATTGGGTAGGAAAGTTTGGTTTGAAAAACTTCCCTGTTATATGTTATCTTAGATACAAATTCTATTAGCTTACATGATAATTCTACCATATACCCTATTGTGAATTAGGCTGGATATTATTATTTTTTAAATATATAAATAAAACTGTACAGTGATATTTAGGAGGTGTTTAAAATGTTATTGTTATTCTATCTGGCAAGGGATCAATTACTAGTTTAAGTTGAATATGTGGCTCAAGAGCTATATAATATTGGTTATGGGAAAGTATTGTACCGGGGATGTTATGGAGTATATTATTTATATGTTGGATTGACTGCTAGTTTGGATGCAATATTCAGAGTATCATAGCTGTTGTGTAAAAATTTTGAAGTTTTGTATTGGCATATCAATTTAACTATATTGCAATGTCCCAATCATGGAAATATATAGTTTCACAGCTTCATGCCACTGTAATTCTTGAAGTATATTCTAAGTTTGATTATTATGCATTTTGTTCAGGTAACTTGATGCTCAAATTAATTTAAGCAATCTGCTCTGCCTGAAGGTAGATTAAATTTGACATGTTGGGTATGATAATTACAACCCTCTCATTGGATGGATTCATGGATCAGTTTGCTCATATTTTATATGCTTAATTAATTAATTCTTTTTTTTTGCTGGCTGTGTGTGGGCATGTTGTTGGACGCTGCTTCTCTAGATGTTGCTGCTACTGCTCTGCTGGCATGCTATTGCGACCATTGCTACTGCTGCTTTGTATGCCATGATGTAGTGCTGCTTCCGCTGTTTTACACTGCTGCTATGTTGCTATGTTGCGATGCTTACTGGAATGTTGCTACTGCTACTGCTCTGCTGGAGTTGCCACTCTTGTTGTTTTGAATTTTATTTTATATTTTAGTTTTTTTTTTTTGGAAGTGTAAATTTAGAATTATTAATGAAAAATATGAGTTTATAAATATACTACGTGTAATTTTACAAGTTATTAATGAAAAATATGAGTTTTATATACTTTGTGTATACAAGTTGTTAATAGAAAAAGTTGCATTTTTTAAGGAATCATAGTAATATTAGTATTTGTTGTAAATAATAATAATACTCCCTCCGTCTCAGGTTACTCGCAACAAACTAGGGAGTTGCGGACTCCTAGGCAAAAGTTCTTAAGCTTGATTATTGAAAAATTAGGGATACACTTAAGTACTAATCCAACCCAAAACCAACACCTAGCACCACCACCAACAGTCTACCTACCACCACCAACACCTACCACCACCAGTTCACCACCAACAGCTAGCACCACCACCAACACCTACCACCACCAGTCCACCACTAACACCTACCACTAACACCTACCACCACCAGTCCACCACCGAGCACACCCGAAACCACCCAACACCACCATTTAGCACCACGAAACCACTGTACCCACCACTAGGAAACCAGCAAACACCGAACCCACTACAATCCACCACCACCCACAACCCTGAACTCAACCCACGAATCCGCCACCACCCACAAATCCATCGAACATCGAACCCACTACAACCCACCACCACCCATTACAACCGACGAACCCTAGCTAAACTCATAATCCGAAATCCGCCACCACGAATCCACAACCCATCATCTTCACGAATCCACAACCCATCACACCCACGAATCCGCCACCAACAAGGAATCCATAACCCATCACCACCCACAAACCCAAATTTCGAACCCCACCCACGAACTTAAATTTTGAACCCACCACCACCACACATACCCAGATTTCGAACCCAAAACCCAGATTTCGAACTCAAAACCCACAAGCGAGGGCAACCGACAGCGGCGTGATTTCCGGCGAGGTGTTTCGGTTGAATTCAGGGTAGATTGGCGAAGAAAGAGAGAACTTCTGGGTATGGTGGTGGTGGTGATGGTGGTAGTAGTGGTGATGGTAGTGGTGGTGAATTTAGTTGGGAGGGGAATGATTTGGGTGGAAATGATTAAATGTAGAGTTTAATTTAATGAGATAAAAACAATAGTTTAACTAAGGTGTTTAAAAACAAAAGTAAGGGTAATTTTGTAAAATCACCCTTAAAAACTTACTAAAAAAGGAAAAAAAAAACTTGTTGCGAGCAATGTAAAACACCCATATTTAGTAATTGTTGTGAGTAATATGAAACGGAGGGAGTAAAATGTTACTAATTAATTAATAAGGTGTTGTATTAGTTTGTAAAAAGTGATACATAATTTCAAATAAAGTGTTATTATATGTCAAAAGATAATTAAAAAATGTTACTAAATAATCAGCAAAGTGTTACATTCGTTCGAAAAAGTGATATATAATATTGGATAAATTGATACTAAATGATTGAAAAATGTTACTAAAGATAAGTAAGTGTTACATAAGAAATAAAAAGTAACACTTTAAAAATGATACTAATAATATAAAAAGTGTTACATAAGAGGGTTTATAGTAATACTTTTAAAAGTGTTACCATATGTTACCCAAAGTGTTACATAAGACCTTACATAACATGGGCGGAAGTATCACCCAATAAAGTGTTACCTATTGTCTATAATAACACTTTTATCACTTTATATAACACATTTTAGGTGTTACTTGAGGTTAGTTTTGCACTAGTGATTATTCCCATCTCTTTTTTCATGAGACCACAAAACAGAATTAAAATTGCAGCTAATAGACAAGAGATCCTCTAGCACTGTGCCTCACTTTTGGCGAGGTTTCCAAGCTCCAAATTTCAATCCAAGCTCGGTGAAAATCATCCAAGTTACAGCCCTTACCTAGCGTATATGTGGTCTTTGCCGAGTATAGTCCGTCATTTGAAAAGGCCCAAGTCAGGGTATCACTCGGAGCTCTCAAACTCAAGAGGATGGCAAGAATGCAACGTTGGTATCTTTCATTGAAATTAGCAGTAATAGTATCAACATTCCACTCCATAATTTCCAGGTCAATAAGATCACATACCTGAGTTAAGCCATCAACTTCCGGGCTAGTAACAAACCGACCCTCGCTATCAGCAAGCCAGGGGTCCCTCCAAATGTTAACCTTCGAACCATTGCCAATGCGCCACAAAATTCCTTCCTTCAACAGTGCTTTTGTACTCCATATACTCCTCCACGAATAACTTCCCCCATATCCCAGGTAGGAATCCAGGAAAGTATCATTTGGGTAGTACTTTGCCTTTAATACTTTACTAGCAGTGAGTTTTCAAAATGCACAAGTCTCCATGCTTGTTTTGCGAGTAGCACCTGTTGGGGTTTGGTGAGTTCTACTCACCGCGGATAAGACCCGAGCCAAGGATCATGCTCGCAATAAATAATATCACTAATGTATAAAATAAACACAAAAGGGAAAAATAGGAAATATACCTTTGTCGCATGCTTCGCCCGACCGATTGGGCTCTTACTTGAAAGCTTAGCCCCGAAAACACGAGAGCCTCCGACGGAGATCCACCCGCAAAAACGACTACCGACTTTTAGGTCCGTTACCTCGAGGTTAGCGAGGTCCGACCAAAACCCGAGTATTATACGAGTTTAAGAGTTTTTGCAAATGCAATGCTCTATTGAACTCCTACTCAAGCACCATTCCCAAAAACCCAAGTTGGGTATTTATAGGGAATGGTGAGAGTGGGTATTTCTATCCCATCAATGTGGCACTATGAAATTCCACAATTTATTTTAAAGCTAAAATAAAATAAATAAGCAAACTAATAATAAATCCACAAGTGTCATTAATACATGCAAAGGGAAGTGAGGACCACTTGGAGAGGGGGGGGACCAAACTTGCTCCCCACTCCTTTCTCTCCTTGTGCCACATGTCGCTCACCCCTCACATAGTCACATGCTTCCCATATCCACGACCCTAGCTAGCCCGTGCCATGCCCAGCCATGGCCCAGCCTCGCACTTGGAGATGCGGGTTGCTGCTTGCGGCTAGCATGCTACGTACTCCAAGTGCGGGCTGCTGCTAGCATGGCGCGCATTCCAAGTGCGGGCTGCTAGCAACTTGCTGCCCTTTGGATGTCGCGGTTGCTAGAAATGGTGCGCTAGCACGTACCAGCCAGCCTTGGCTCGGCTTGGTGCGCATGCTAACCACCATGCTTGCGCGTTATGCCCCTAGCACTCGAATGCTTGGGACATTCTGATGCTAGGGGTATTTTAGGAAACATTTTCAATTTATTATTATTTGCGCGTCTCGTCATTTACTATTTTTAACTCGACTTCCGACGCTCGGTTTCGACGCTCTAAGCTCGAATTTCCGGCGTCTAAATATTTAATACTCGGGCGACTCATTAATTTCTTCCGAATTAATTCGTCGAGTCGGTTCGTTAATTGCTTGGGTGTGACCTGAAGGGTTCAGTCAAGATTAAGCTATAATATTAATTATACATTAATATTACTGATCGGAAGTGGCCTCCACCTAGGCATTCCGATCACTTGACCTTACTGAATATATTAGCTTTCTAATAATTCTGAACCCACTATCAGAATAATACACTTGTTCGAAGGACATCATTCCTTTCAGCGCCTCACTGAAAACTTCTAGATCCTTGAATCCCATTCCACCTAAGCATTTCGGGGTGCACATAAAATCCCAAGATTTCCAATGAATCTTCCTTCTCTGATTTTTTGACCCCAAAAAAACTTTGCCATTGCAGCCCTAATACTCTTTAAAACCGAACTAGGAAGCTCATAAACCCCCATCAAATATGTTGGTATTGCTTTAATTACCGCTTTGAGGAGGATTTCCTTACCGGCTCTAGACAACAATTTCTCCTTCCATCCCTGTAATTTCTTCTAGGTCCTATCTGTAAAAGCATTAAAAGTGGCCCTCTTTGATCGTCCTACAACTGTTGGAATCCTAAAATATTTACCATGCCTTTAGACTTGACGCATATTCAATACTCCCATCAACTCATGCCTTTTCTCGGCGCTCACTCCTTTGCTAAACAAAACTTCCAATTTTTCAAAATTAATTTTTTGCCCGAATGCTACTTCATACCGGTTGAGAAATTAGTAACCTCCTCACTCCAAAAAAGGCACAATATCTCCGCTTTTCCTTTACTCGCTACTCCAAAAGCATTCGTAAAATCGATAGTACCTTTGACTTGCTCCACTACCTCTTTACTGATCTTTGTTTCAGAGATAAACATTAGATCAGGGGTATTTTTCAAACTCCATTTTGGAAGTCGTCGAACTGTCTTAGGGTTACCATCCCTCGACAGTTCTAGCATAGCATACTCACGATGAGTGGCGGGGTTGGTCCTCGCCAACCTCCGCCGACATAATGTAATCCGAAGAATCTAAGAAGTTTAATTTCTTACTTTCACCTCCACCTTGATTTGCTTCCATACTACTAGCAGCAAAGGATCTTTTAAGTTTTAGTAGGGCCCTTCCTCACCATCTTTTTCCAGTGCTTTCTTCTTATCCACCCTCCTCACTTTTTTGCCCAATTTATTACTCTCTCCAGTGTCTTTTGGTCCCAACACAAAAGTGGTCACATTACTCACATTTTTGTCAAACAGAGAGCACTCTATCTCTGCATTCATTTTCAGCCCACTCTCCACCCCTATTACATCATTATGCCCCACATTATCAAGAAGTAAACCTTCACTCTGCTCACTATTTGCATTCCTCTCCTTCTCGGAATTCTGATAATTTTCATTCGTCCTACTTACAAACAGAGCCTTTTTACAACTAGGGATGTCACTAGCTTCCTCCAATTCTTTTGAACGCCCTTTTCATGGTGAGGCTTTGAGCCAGGTACCCCACCCTAAGCCTTTTTCCTTATCATCTTTAGTCACATTGGAACAATCCTTCTTAGTGTGTCCCATTATGCCACAAGCAAAGCAGAAGAACGGTAACCGTTCATATGCAAATTCAATAGTCACCTCCTTCTTGTTTTTGTCAATGATTTTTTGAAATCGTCTCAATGGTTTTGTCACATCCATTAGCAATCGGACTCTCCTGTATCGGTCCAGTTCCAAAACATCGTCTTCCAACACAATTAATTCACCCATCCCCTTGGTAATTGCTTTCACATGTTCATTCGTTCGACAATTAAAAGGGAGCCCTTTAATTCGCAACCAAAACAGGAAGGTTCGAAGGATTACCTGCTCTGGTTGTTCGTCCTCCTCTACATCCTTCAGCAGATCGTTAAAGGGTGTAACCTTCACCCTGTGAACGGTTTACAAGTTTCGAAAACTTCTTGGCGACTCTTTTACTCTAGCTTCCTTCCCTTTGGACGCCACCATGCTTAAGTGTATGATCATAGTGGGGCTCTAAGTGTGGGATGGCTTGAAATATTCCCTATAAAGACGAAGAAGAAGGAGTGTCGTTCTTCTTGTTTTTCCAAGTGTTGGTGTTGTTTTTTTTTGCTACCAGCGGTCTTCATCAACTCATCCTCGATAGTGATCCCAATATCGTACACAGATTCAAAGGTGTTCAAATGTAGAAACTTCAAGTGTTGTTTGTACTTATTAGTCAGATTTACAATAAAGAGGAAAACCATCTCCTTGTCCTTGGGAGGATCTACCAAGAGTGCAGTTGTTTCTCTCCACCTTCTTAGATAAGTAGTGAAGCCTTCATTCTCCTTCTTTTTGAGAATGGAGAGTTCGCGTTCAAAAGTCTTAGCTTGGATGTTACATTTGTAACGATTCATGAAGCTTTCAGTGTCGTCCTCCCAAGTTGCAACATGCTTGGATTCTAGAGAGTAGAACCATTGTTGACTGGCATGCTCCAAGGAAAGAGGGAACACAGTAGGGAAGAGTGTCACATCTAATCCCTTAAGAGCCATGGTTGCAGAAAAGGGCTTCAAATGGAACATCGGATTAATAGTAGGCTTGAACTTGGGAATGTCAGCAGTGGAAAACTTCTCAGGAAGCTTGTCTCTTATGGAAAAAGAGGTGACAGGTTGCTCCACATAGGTGAATTCTTCAGAGATTTATGGACAAAAAGGTGACAGGTTGCGCCACAGTGACATTGTTTTATTGTCTTTCTCTACTGTGTTGACTCTAGTAGTGAACGCTTGCATCATGGTAGACAATCTCTCGATGGACCTGTTAATGTTCTCAATATCCTCCTTAGAAGTAGGGGTGATAAAAAATTTCGGGTACCCGATTTTGGAACCGGAACTGGTTAGGACCCGACGGGTCTAGACTCGGAACCAGTCCGGTGAGACCAGGTCCAGTTCCAAAAAATTGGACCCGGTTAAAACCAATTCCAGTTCCGGGTCTGAAAATTTTGGACCCAGTAACCACTGGGTACCCGGTATTGGAATTTTTAAAGTAAGCTTAGTATACAACCCATGAGAAAATTAGGCCCATTTGTCTATTAGCCTACAAAACCCTAGTATCATACGTAGTGGAGTATCCTTTTTGTCAGCCTCCTTCAAACATTTCTCCAATTCCTCTTTCAATCTCTCTACCTTTTTTACTTTTTCTCAGCTTCATCATCCAAATTGATGGATCGTTCTCTTCAATCTCCTGGCTTTCTCTCTCCTCGTCCACTTGGTCATCATCCTCGACATGAATTATCCATTCTTCTAGTGTCCTCTTTTGTTTTTTGAATATTATAGTAAAAAGTTATAAATTCTAATTGTATAATTGTCGATAAGTGAATTGCTTTAGAAGTTGTGTTTGTTAAACATATTTTTTATATATATTTTTGGATCTTTATTATGAATTACTAGACTTGAATTTTGCTTAGTGTTTAGATCTAGATTATTCTGATTTGTTAGAGTTGTTCTAAACTTGCCTAATTTTCTACTTACAATAAAATTTGGTTTTAAAAAAAATAGCAGTAGGGAAAGAACCGGGTGCCCAGATTTGGAACTAGTACCTACCAGTTCCGGGACCAGTTCCTGAAATTTTAGACCCGGTATAACTGGTTCCAATTCCAGTTCCAAATTTCAGGAACTGGTTATAACCAGGTCCGGGTCCGGTTCCATAAAATCCAACCGGGTACCCGGTTATGCTCACCCCTACTTAGAAGCCATTAGTCGAAAGTAAACTGGAGATGATTGTGGTAGTTTTCTTGAACGCCTCTTAGGTATAAGAGGTTGTTGAGGTAGTGACTCAAACCGTAACAATCTACCCTTGCTTCTTGATCAAGTGCTGTGACATTTAAACAAACACACCTTTAATGACTAGACTTAACCTTGACCCATCCGGAAAAGAAAAGGCAAGAATAAAAAACTTTGAAATTTTTTTTTAGAAAAAAAAGTATGGATGGGAGGATACCTTCTGACTTACTCCGAAAAAAAATGACACGAGACCATCCTAAAGTACGATTATAAAATGGTGCACGACTCAAGGAAAAGTGTGTGAACTTGACACAACATGTGAGTGATTAAGTGAGGATATGGACACGTGTTATGACCGTACATCTAGCCATGACATCAAACCGGACATACGAAGCACATAAGCACGCACAAAGACCAAAAGAAGACTGACTGGACCAAACTCCTGGGCACCATGTCACGGTGCTGGTTGCCGTGACACGGTACAATGCACCGTCATACGGTACAAAGCACCATGTCACGGCACTGCACACCGTGGCGTGGCAGAGCTGCCGTGACACGATGCATAGTTCCAGGTCTAGTTTTGTGTAATTTCCAGGTTTTTATCAATTTTTTAGTCCGTACTAATTACTATGTGGAAATAAAATCCCTCGGTCATATGTTAAACAAAATGAACAAACACATGTAGGTTAGCACCAAATAAACTATGTAGCACTTAGTCACGATGATGCAAAAAAAGTTCGCAACCTAAGGTCAAGATCTATGTTTAACTATTGGTCAAGCTTTGGGTGTTGTAGGGAATATTTCAAGAATTACCCCTAGCTTGAATCACACTGTGATCATACACTTAAGTACGGTGGCGTCCAAAGGGAAGGAAGCTAGAGCAAAAGAGTCGCCAACAAGTTTTAGGAACTTGTAAACGTTCACGAGGTGAAGGTTACACCCCTTAACGATCCAGGAGATCGTCAACTCCAATAGGTCTGGAACCATGACTGGTGTTCGGGGATGAAGGTACAAATCCAACCTAAAAGAGATTGAACCTGCCCTAATAATAGGCCTCTACTTTATTCTGATCATATTCATGTGCGCTTTCTGACTAACATGCAATCAATAGGATTCACCCTAAACCTGTTTATCTATGTTGGTTGAATATTAATGTAAAAATAAAACTATTATTGGTGATCACTTGAGTTATAATCAAATTAACCCTAAACAAGATTATTAATTATCTTATTAAGAGTGATTACAAGTACCAATTCCCTTTAAACATGAAAGACGTGATCAAGCAATAACAATAAATATCAAGCAACATAATAAATAAGAATAACAATTATCATAATAATAATAATAATTAAAATAATCATGGTCATAAATTATAACAATTATAATCATAATTAACATAATCATGTTAAAGCATAATAATAATAGCAAGATCCTAGGCATGATACTAACAAGATTAATAACAAACCCTAGAATGTCACTAAACATTAAAAATCAAATATGTAGCCCTAACATGATACTAACAAGAATAAATATTAGGAAGAACATAAAAGGCATCATAGTTTTAATCATACTTGATATTAAAATTACCCTAGACATGACACTAGGAAGATCAAAACACCCTAACATGACGCTAGGAATCATAATAACAACCTAAGCATGATTTCTATATCATAATATCAATAAAACCATTAAAACACTTACTTGGATGCCTCGTACCTCTTTCTAATAACAAAATACACACGTAGTAACTTCAAGGAAAATAATAAAAAAAACAATTAAATTAAATAATTGAAATAGAGATTTGGGACCAAACCCTCAGAAATTAAAACCTTTCACGTTTAGGGCGAAGGCAACTTCGAACAATGCCAGGTATGCCTAGTGCTAATGTATGAGGAATTGTGTTTGTAAAAGGCTAGGATAGAAAGAGATAGAGAATCAAGAATTTTTTGATGAGAGTTGATGATTGAAAAAGGGGAGATATGGCCTCTATTTATAGACAAAAAAGAGAGCCGAAGAACAAGAAAAGAATCCGAATTCGAATCGAAACAGAACTAGATAGACATCAGTTTTTGCGGATTTTGTTTTTATCATATCTTTTGATCCAGAAGTCTAAATAAGGCATATGATAAGTCGTTGGAAATCTCTTGAAGTCTACTTTCCAACCCAATTAGAATCAGATTAAAATATTTTGTAGATAAAAATATATGGCCGAAATAGTAGGATGGTGTCAGTTTTGGATAGAGTTTCATATCTTATTCATATCTTATTCGTTATAGCTCGAATTTAATAGTATAATATATCATTGGAAAGATAATTTCAAGATCTATCCAACCATATAAAATTTGGATAAAAATTATGAGGCACGAAAATAAAATCTGACTGTCTTTGAACATCTTTAAATTCGAATAGAATTAGGATTAAAAAAAAAGGAAAGTTTTAAAAAAGGAAAGTTTTTATTTAACTCAAATTCTTTAATCTTATCTTTTCAAAAGGGATAATTAAGATCTTTTAGAAATTTTTGGAAGCTTCTAATTAATACTAATTAGTTTAGGATAGGATTAAACCATTGGACCCTCCACATAATCATTGGGTCGTAGACAAAATCCGGTTTGGGCCCAGTTTAATATTTTGGCCATAACTTCCTCAATATTCATCGGAATTGGGCTTATAATATATCGTTGGAAAGGTCTTTTCAAGACCCATACAACAACACCATTATTGTACCCATATCATGGACCAAACTAAACTGGAATTCACGTTTTCAAAAATAGGGTAAGAAAAGAAATATTTTCAACAACAGAAAGAAGAGATATTTTAATAAAAACATCCTCATCACTAGACTTTTCACACTTTCGCTTCGTTTGATAATCAAATGACATGAAAAATAATCATCACTGGGTTTGGTTTTGGGGAGACACATTTGGGTGTCTACAGGTGTCAAAAGGGTACCATGGTTAAGAGTTTGGACGCGTTAGCAAGGTAACCTCCCTTGAGGGTGTATGCCAACGGGCGGCTCCGCAAGTTCGTGATGAAATCGAACTCGACTCCATGGTTTGGGTGGATTTAATAACTCGGATGAACCCTTATTGCCATGCACGTTTCTGGGTTGATAGAGCTTAAATCACCCGGGGCTAAGATGTATGTAGAACACACACGTTTTTTCAGAAAAAATGAAGGAAGCTGACTGTGAGAAGAGAAATAAGCCACTGGACATATTTTAGGATTGTCGTGACACGGAAAAATGTACCATGTCACGGTGCTGCACACCGTGTGACGGTGCCCAGCGTCGTGACACGACAGCATCTGTCGTGGCGCGGGAGTCAAAAAATCTGACTGGTGCCCTTTTTTTTCCTTCGTTCGCAATCAAGTTATTCAATTTTTCCTACGGGACAGACCTAAATGCGACGTTAAAACGTCTATGCATATGCAAAAAATGCGAAATTAATCACAGGAATACTTTTCAAGAATCTTTCAAGTCTCATCCACTCATCTTAATTAAATACCGATCACTCAAATCGATAAATAACCAAGAATCCTCCCAGTGCAGTCGCCAAATTGTAGGCATCGTTCAAAGCGCGCCTACGTAAGCATGTTATGAATATGCTTGGCACTCATTAGAAGTGGGAATTTACAAAATACGATTAGGGACAAGGAAAATAAGGAGTCGCCAACAAGTTTTTAAGGAACTTGTAAGCCGTTCACGGATCATTTAAGGGAACCACGATTAAGGGACAACAAAAGGCAACAACGATTGACTCGTGAAGGTTACACCCCATTCATAATCCATGAGATTACTAACTCCATATGGTTCGAAATCATTAAAGGAGGATCGGGGATGATGGTACGAAGTGAGTCATGAAGTCACATTCGCCCGTATTGGCCTCTACTCGATTCTTATTGTGAAAAGTGATTCCTGCGATCTCAAAGACATGCAAACAAAGATTCAATTCGCTCCAAACTATTATTAGGCTAAATTGGTTGAATATTAATGCACCATATAATTCTAAAATATTAGTGATCACTTGATTTAATAACAAGATTAAAAAGGAACCTAAACTGGTTGTCCAAATTATCTTATTAGGCGTGATTTTCAATTACATATTCCCTTTAAACATACAATATGGTGATCATAAAAAATATAATAGAATAAAATTTAATATTGGAAGCAATTTAACAATAAATCCAACAATATAAAATCGTTAGAAAAATAATAGAAATAAAAGGAACATAATTCTTACTTTGATTTTGTTTGCTTGCAACTATAAAACAATAAACGAGTTAGTAAGTTCAAGGAAAATTAATAAAACAACAATTAAATTAAATAGAATTGATTTGGGGCCAAACCCTCCAACAGTTCTACCTTTCACGCCTTGGTATAAGGACATAATATCGAGTAAAGTATGGACTCCTTTGAGTGCTTAAGGAAAGAATAAGGTGGGCTAGTGTTTAGGCTAGAGCATAAAAGAGAGAAAAGAGAATTAATTGGTGCCCCGTACATAAAAAATGAGGTAGGGAAAATGAGTAGAGGGAACACACGGAACCCTAAAAAGGATAAAAACCCTAAAAACAGTGTTGCAACACGGAAAATAATGTCGTGAAACGGGAAAGCTTTGTGTGACGCGAGATAATCTGGAGTGACACGGGAAATATTTGACCTACGGGAGTTAAAACGCGTGAAGGGTTTACGCGGAAAAGACACGGGGCTGTCCCGTGTCACGGAACTGGCACTGTGTCACGGGAAAATATGTCGTTGCGCGGTAATATTTCCCGTGATGCGACAAAGTTTGTCGTGACGCGGCAGGCTCTGTTTCCTCTTTTCCATCCAATTACATTTTTACCCTAATTACGTCCAGCCTTTTAAGTGCCGATTCATAATTCCGGGCCATTTCAGGTTTGTTATTTATTAATTGAGCTAAAATAATAAAAATAGAAAAATGAATAAAAAGGTTTGGGCCAAAATAAAAATTGAACTATGCTTTAACTAAACATTAAGACTGATCTGATGACTATTTTATGAATTGGATTTAATTGAATATAAATTTTAAGCACTCTCGGGATTAAATACTGAACCCGAACAATAATGGCAGTGAAAGATTGTTCATCATCGGGTTTAGTTTCGGGGGAGACATTTTAGGTGTCTATAGGCGTCTGATGGGGTGGTGGAGCGGGTCAGGTGGGCTGGTGTGGGAATTGTTCTTTTTTGTTTTTTTAAAAGCATTTTCCGAAGGAAATTTCGTCGGAATTTTCCTACGGATTTGTATTCCGTTGGAAATTTCCGACGGACTTTTTCGGAGCGGAATATTTCTACCGATCATAATTTCCATCGGAAAAGTGTTTTTGACGGAAATTCCATCGAAAATTGTCGTATTTCTTACAAACGCTTTTCCGACAACAGTTTTTGACGGAATTCCGTCGGAAACACGTTTTTCGGCGGAAAACAAGGTGTTTCAGACAGAATTTTTCCATCAAAAAATGCCTATTTCTAGTAGTGGCGGCTATCCATTAAATAAACGAACAATTTAGTCCACCTATTACTCCATATGTTCTATTCCCACATACTCGGACACATTAAGACGAGTTGAAATCAGAGGAGGCGGCCCGTAGCGTACGAGTCACCCCCTCTGAGGGGCAAGTGTTCAGGGTAAAAATACCCCTTACACGTGGTCTAATCCCGTAGTGACACGTGGCCTAATCAGAGGGCAACACATGTCCCTATGGGAAGATTAAGCGTGTCAAGCTCAAGAAGAGCACCTAAAATTAGTGAAAACGGCCTTTTTACATCAGAATGCCCAAATCCCGAGAAAGCCGCAAAACAGCACTGACCCCTAGACACGTGTCACAACTTGATTGCGCCGCCAATAAAGTCGCGTCATTCTAGGGTAAAAACCCTAAAGGGCACAGTTTCCCACCCCTATAAATACCCCAATCATTTATTATGGGAGGGGTGGATTGGGACATAACAGCAAACAGAGCATTAAATAGCTCCAACTTCTCTATACTTTCTCTCTCTAGTCTTTCCGATTTCAGGTTACTAACTTAACCGTCGAAGGAAAATGTTCTGTCACCGGAATATTCGTGTTTTGCAGGTGTCCAAGTCTCGTTGCTGGCGGAAGCATGAACGGTATCCCAAGGGATTCCAAAAAACCCTGAAACACAAAGGTTTAGCTCAAAGAAAAAAAACTTTCCAAACTACGGTACCTTCTGATAAATATGTCAGCAAATTTTTTTATTATATTTTTTTTATTTTTTTGCAAATGGTAACCGGATGTAGTGAGTGAATACTTGTTTGTATAAACTACTTGTAACGTCCCAAATGTGAGTACACTATCTGCAACTTTTCTCAAACATCAGTGCTCTCCTTTTTAGGCCATGTTCTTTTGAGTGATTCTGCCCTGCTTTGCTCTGCTCTGCCATACTCTGCTTTACTCTATAGTGTGTGGAAGTCATGCCCTGCTCTACTGAAATTTTCTCTACTCTGCCTTACTCTGCTCTGCCTAGAAGCTCAAAAGAATAGGGCCTTCTAAATTGAATATATTAGCTAGGAGTGAGCGTAACAGGATATCCTGTAAAAATATCAAGGCATGGAATCGGAAGGTTTTGCAACAGGTTCCTAAAACCCGGAACCGAAACTTGTTTAACAAGTTCCTAAAAATTGGAAACCGAAACTGAAACTTGTAGGTTTCGGTTTCAATGCAGGTTTCGATTCCGAAACAAGGTACCCTATCTTTTAAAGTAAGCTTAATAATTACTTGATAAATTATTGCAAAATTTGAAAAAAAAAAAAATGAATGCTCACAATAAAAACCTTACAACTTTAATATAGTACTACAAATATAACAAATTAACACTAATTCTCAAGAATATTTAATATAAAATTACAAATACTTATTAAAATCATTAATTAAATCTTTAAAAGTAAGATGAAAAATGAATAAAAAGAGGGAGCGAGGTAGACGAGGACTTATTTTAGACAATTTTATATAGGGTTTAAATAGTAAGTTCCAATTTTGTGTATTGGCGAGGGGTGGAACTAGGTCGTTGAAACTAATCCTCCCTCGGTCAAACTAAATTTATAAACACTTAATAAACCTAAATATTAGTATAGAGGCAAGTCAAGGTCGAACCCAAAGGAACGGTAATGTTCAAGCGCTCTCAATTATGTGCCTAAGCTAGGTTGGAGTCTAAGGATAAAAGGAGAACACTAACAACTAACAAACAAGAACTAAACAAATAAAGCACTAGGAACGGGGATCAACAAGTAATCATGCCAATTGTGGCAACTCGGGAACAATACGCAAATCAATGGTTACAAAGACTAAAGGTAAGAGCAATCAAAAGAGCTCAACAAGCTATCTCCTAGAGTTCTAACTAGCGCCAACTACAAGAAACACTAACTAGGAACGTCACAAATCAAACTCAATCGATAATTGCAAGCTACAAATCAATGGTCCGTATCAATGTAGACTCACAATGTAATCTAGCATAATTCTCAAGGCCTATCGAATTACACACATGCACAATTTCCATTAATCACTTTAATCTCAACAATTAATCAAGACAATTCCCAAATTAATCACAATCAATCAATCATGCAAGTTTTACCCAAAACAAACAATTACTCTAACATTATCATCTAATCAACAAACAACTAAGGAAATTAAAAATCAACAATATATAAAGAACAACTACATTAATAATCAAGTATAATCAAACATCAAAATCAATCCAAACAAACAAGAATATTAAACAAAGTAATAAAATGAGATAGAGTTAGAAATGCTCATTGATAATAGAGAAGATCTACAAACAGTTGTCACCATTGAATCTTTAATCTCCCAATCACCATTGAAATTCCTCACTTTCTCTCTCTAATATCTACTCCTAAACTAACCCTACAACTAGAGAGAGAAGCTCTCAACTAAGCTAAGAATATTATCAAAATTATGTCTAAAACTTCCTACAAAAATCGGTTAAAGAAAGGTATTTATAGAGGCGCGGAAAAGAAAAAAGAACGAAGCCGGAAACAGGGAGGAGAGCCCGCGCAGGATGAGGCGCGCGCCCGCGCAGCTAGGTTATGCGCCCGGGCACCCTCTCCAATCTGAGTTTCTTCCGTCTTCTTCGCCGCTTTGTGCGCTCGATAATGAATCCGTGAGCTCCGGATGATGCATGATGGTATAGGCAGCAAGTTTGAGAACTTTTGGTGGGTTCAATACCACTTTTTCATGGGAGCACGGCTCGAGAGCGCAAGAGCTAGAACTTGGAGCATCCACTTCCTTACATCTTGAGCTTTCTCAATGTTATGAGGTTACTCCACAAGCATCTTCCACTTTGGAAAATCATCTCTATCGAGACTCGGACCTCGTACAATACCTACAACCACAAAAAGAGAAAAAATAAAGGAGAAAAGACTAGGAAAAACCATAAAAATGCACAAAACCACAAAATAAGATAGAAAAGGTAAAACAAAGAGCAAAATCATAAAACTATGCATTTATTAAGAAGGAAAGCTATGAGAAGAAGGTAAAAACAACTCAAATGCTCATCAAATGGGTGCCATTTATGACACCCATTGATGAGTCTATTTTATATATA
This sequence comes from Chenopodium quinoa, assembly GCF_001683475.1. Classification (NCBI taxonomy): domain Eukaryota; kingdom Viridiplantae; phylum Streptophyta; class Magnoliopsida; order Caryophyllales; family Amaranthaceae; genus Chenopodium; species Chenopodium quinoa. Next base: position 4,657,148 of record NW_018742204.1, on the reverse strand, counting down.
TTTTTATTCCCCGTCTCACGGGTCATATTTGTGCTTATTTGGGCTCTACGGAGCTGTTTTTATTACTAATATACGTTTTCTAGTGTTTTTGTAGAGTTGGTATTATTTTGTAGGAATTTGAAGAATTATGACAATTCCCGAGCTTATTGAGCCACTATGAAAATATTAGAGATGATCGTACCTTATGACGAGTTTTTGAAGCCCAAGGTCGAGCTAATTAAATTTGGTTCGGTGATTAAGGGCTCGGTTTGTTCGGAGTATTAATTTTGTTGCAAGTCCAAGATAAATTAAGAAGAAGAAAATTTCAGGCCAAGTGAAAAAGGCCCAATTCAAAGTTGCTGCTGGGCGTGTGGATTAGTGGGCCAGATCGGGCAGCCCATGGCCCGATCGGGCGAGTGATGATTGCTGCTACCTTGATTCGGTTGGGCCTTGTTGCAAAATAAGCCCAATAGCTTTGTTCTTACGAAGGGCGTGGTTTCTAGAACTTTATCTAGGACTTAGTTGTTAGTGGAGTTCTATTGTTAGTGGGATTGATGGCCCATTAGCTTTTCTTATTTAAGGAGTAGTAGTTTTAGTTTTACGGGAGTTTTTATTCATTAGTTAGTTTTAGTTTTTAGTTTTTAGTTTTCTTTTTTTAGTTTAGTTTTTCTTCTCTCTTTATCTCTCTAACTTTTCTCTCTCTCCCTTAATTAAACTCTTAGTATTATTTTCTCTCTTGTTTCTCTCTCTACAACTCTTTGTTTAATCTCAGTTATTTATTTTATTTCTTCTATCATGTCTTGTTTAATTGCTTTATTTAGTTTATATTTAATTATGTGTGAGTAGTTTAATTTCTAGGGTTTATGGGGATCTAATAAATAATATGAAGGGGCAATTTGTTGTTGTTGATTATCAATGTTAGATTAATTTCCTATTGATTGATTTAATTCTCTGTGACTAGATTAGGCCTATCTTTTATGCATGAGTTTGACAATATTGATTCAAGAATCGAGAGATGAGAATTAATGTTTAGGTCTAGTTTCAATAGGCAAGTTAATTTATAAATGGTTAAGTCAAGATTCGAGAGATGAGATTTAATACCGATAAATTAATTGTGTGATTGTAATACGTAGCGAAAGCCCTTTACAATCTGGTTAATTGATGCATTGATGATTGACTATTATTGATTGTTGGTATTGCATGATAATTTCTTATTGGATTATTTTAATGTTTTACAATTGCGGCTTGTAAAAGTATAGCAATATTAAATTGATGAATCGAGCAGATGTTAATATGATATTAAAGGCTATTTTCAATAAGAACTTAGATCTAGTAAATTGCGAGAGCCTGTTAGATCTATGTTGATTGATAAATTGCGAGAGCCTGTTAATCATGTTATTTATGCAATGTCAATGATTGATTACTATGTTTTACCCTGGAGTATTATTTATTGGTGAACCTATGCCCTAGATCCTTTCATATATTGTTATCTTCCTATTCTCAACCTTAGTAGTTTAGTTTCTTACTTGATTATAAATATTGGTTACTTAAATAATTTAGATTATAATATGTAATTAGGAGTAAAAAGACTTGTTTCCCTGTGGAGATCGACCCTACTTCCCTATCTACCTTAGTTAGTGATTTAGGTAATTATTTTTGATTAGGGGATACGACTTTACCCTGTCACCCATCAAATACCCCCAAGCTTATCTTTGGCTCGTCCTCGAGCAAAACAAAACCAAGGGAGAAATGATGAGCTTATTCAAACAACCAAAAGAAAAAGAGAAGAGACAAGAATATACACTAACTCAATTTCGTAGGAATCGCGGTCAATTTTAGCAACAATTGACAAGCCATTGAAACCCCCGCCCTAGATCGCCCTAGAGGACGAGTAATTCTCTCGTAAGAGTTTCCTAAGAGATTGACCCATAACTCTCACAAACCAAACAAACAAGGCAGAGCATGAAAAAGAAGAAAAAAGAAAATAAAAGAAAAGAAAACAAATGTTTGCAAATGTACAAGCATAAATGAATGCAAATCTTTCTAAACAAGTAAGGGAGTGCACGTTCTAAGATATCTAAGGTTGATTGAAACATAGGACATGCTAAGTATAGAGAACTAAAGAAACGCAATTCACTTTCATCTCAAAACATTTTTAGCATATTCTCCCAATTGGCTTCAAATCTACTTTTAGTGAGCGTCTCTGTAGTTCCTCGAAGAAACCGAAAAAACAAATAGATTTGAGGTTTCTCGACATATTGACTTTGCATCCCCTCTCCTTAGGCTTTAACTCATAATGCCCTTCCCCGATATGTGACTAAACCTCTAGGTCAAAAGGGCTTTCCTAAAGGTTGTAACGTAAGGTTGAGGGTAGCTTAAAATTTAGAATTTGGTGGTACACCTAAGTTGTGAAGCAAAGATTGGCCAAATCTCAACACCAAAACCAAGTAATCACCAAACAAAAACAAACTAACTCCCCCAAGCTTATTCAAATCTATAACCACAATCATATATACAAAAAGCGTAAGACGCTTCCCCCCAAGCTTGAACAAAGCATTGTTCTCAATGCTTAAAATAGGGAGAAACATTTACATCAAAATGTTTTTGAATTTTTTCATTTATCACTTTTTTCAATTTTTGCCAAAGCATTTTGAATTTGCTTTGCTTTTTCTCATTTTTTTTTCATTTTTTTTTCATTTTTCACTTTATTCATTGTCCTCGCCTCTTTTAATTATGGACAACTTTTTCGACTTAGCATTTGAAAGTCCTCGCCTTTTTTTTAACTTTGGACGGATTTTTCATTTATTCACTTGCCATTATTCACAAGATATACAAAACACAAGTTTTCTTACAAATAAGAACCAATATCCAAACTCATATACCACAATCTCCAATAGCATGATTATTTGCTTCACAAAAACCAAAAATGGAACAAAAAGAAACAAACGGCTCAAAGTTCTTAATATGTGGCTTGAAAAGAAGGGAAAAGGCTTAAATGGTTGGCAAGAAGGAAAATGTAAACCCAAGGAATAAAAAGAAAGAATATTATCCTAGAAAAGAAAAGTTACCACCCCGAAAATTGTCCTCCTTAGATGGTTCGTTCTCGTGTTTGAGAATTATGAGTCAAGATTCAAGATTAGGTTTGCAATAGTCAAGGATCCATGCCGTTCATGCAAGTAATTGTAGAAGGCTTGAAAATCATGAAACCTCACAAGGTTGTGGCAAAATCTCACTAAAAGCTTCAATTCACCAAAAGAAATCAATTGTAAAATTTCAAAAAAAATAGAATCCGGCTTCAAGGTCCCAATAGTTCTAAACGTCTACCTTAGAATACTCTTGCAGACACCCATTTGTGTCTCCCCAAAACCAAACCCAGTGATGAGTACCTTTCGCGTCGAATCATAATCGAATGAAGTGAAAGTGTGGAAAGTTTAGTATTGCGGATAGTTTTAATTTCTTTTCTCTTCTTTCTGTTTTTGAAAACTTATTTTAAGAAAACAGCGAATCCAGTTTGGTTGGTCCATGATATGGGTCCAATAGTAGTGTAGTTGGATGGGGCTTGACAAGAGCTTTCCAACGACATATTATAAGCCCAATTCCGATGAATATTAAGGAAGTTATGACCAATTTACTAAACTGGGCCCGGTTTGAGCCTTATATGCGGCCCAATGATCTAGGGGAGGGCCTAATATAGATTTATCATTCCTAATGCAATTAGGAATGGTTTTAGTCTTCTAGATTCTTCTAGAAGGTTCTTTTCATTCCTAATTCAATTAGCATTGATAAATTAACTTTTGTTGACTTTTCAGGGTTTGAATTAAAATCAAAGAGCATTTTTGAGGAAAAATACGATTTTATCCTCCTGTACGGTAATTTTATCAAATTTTAGGAAAACGCGTAATTTTCCAGATCAGCGCCAAACGCCAGCATTGGCGCCTGGCGCTAACGTTGGCGCTTGGCGCCAACAGCCAGCGTTGGCGCTGGTTCTGTTTTCTGTGCGCCAGAACTCTGTTTTAATAATTTTATCTTTTTGGCTGATTTTCTCTATAAATAGCGTATTAAAAACTTCGTTTTCATTCACCTACAACCACCAATTCTCTCTATTTTCATCAACTCTCATCAAGTTTCCTTGATTACTCTCTATCTCTATCTCTCTCTTTTTCTAAACAAGCTTTTTCACATACAAAGTTCCGCATTCATTAGATCTAAAAACACCTAGCCATATTCGAAGTTGCCTTCGCCCTAGACGTGAAAGGTTTAATTTCAGGGGGTTTGGTCCCAAATCTCTCTTTCAATTATTTAAATTAATTGTTTTGATTATTATTTTCCATGAAATTACTAACGTTTGTATTTTGTTATTAGAAAGAGGTACGAGGCATCAAAATAAGTAATTTAATGTTTTTTATTGATGTTATGATGTAGAAATCATGTTTAGATTGTTATTTTGATTCCTAGTATCATGTCTAGGGTGATTTTAATATCAAGTATGATTTCTATGATGCCTTTTATGTTCTTCTTAATATTTATGATTGTTAGTATCATGTTAGGGTTAAAGAGTTGATTTTTATTGCTTAGTGACATGTTAGGGTTTGTTATTAATCTTGTTAGTATCATGCCTAGGATCTTGCTATTATTATGCTTTAACATGATTATTATGATTATGATTATTATGATTGTTATTATGATGATTATTGTTTTGATGATTATAACTTTTATTATGATTATCATTATTTTTTATGATTATTATGTTGCTTGATATATTTATTGTTATTTCTTGATCACGCCTTTTATGCATGTTTAAAGGGAATTTTGTACTTATAATCACGCTTAATAAGATAATTAATAATCTTGTTTAGGGTTCATTTGATTATAATTCAAGTGATCGCCAATAATAGATTTGTTTGTGCATTAAATTCAACCAAAATAGATAAACAGGTTTAGGGTTAATCCTATTGATTGTATGTTAGTCAGAAAGCGCACATGAATACGATCAGAATAAAGTAGAGGCCTATTATTAGGGCAGGTTCAATCTCTTTTAGGTTGGATTTGTACCTACATCCCCGAACCCTTATTTGGTTCAAGACCTTATGGATTTGACGATCTCTTGGATCGTTAAGGGGTGTAACCTTCACCCTGTGAACGGTTTACAAGTTCCTAAAACTTGTTGGCGACTCTTTTGCTCTATCTTCTTCCCTTTTGGATGCCACCGTACTTTAGTGTATGATCACAGTTGGGTTCAAGCAAGGGGATTAACGCTTGAAATTATTCCGTACAGTTTTTTGGCGACTCCACTGGGGAAGATTTCTATTTTAATTCCTGAATTTGTTTCGGCAATGATTTAGAATGAGTAGATGAGACTCGAAACGTTCTAAGTATTTCATGTGCGTAATTTTGATTAACATCATTGTCATATGCATAAAAAATATCTCATTGGAAAGACCATCCGTAATGAGTTAAAAACATGGGATTTTACACGTAGGAAATTAGAGAAATATCTTTCACAACTAGGACCGAAATAACACTGCGCGAAACTGGAAAATTTTATCGAGCATAGAAAGCTGCTGAGGCATGTAGGAATTAGCGCCAGGGGCCAGAGCATTGGCGCCAGACTTTTGACTGTAGCGCCAGACGCCAGCATTGGCGCCAAGCGCTACAGGTAAAACCTGGCGCCAGTCTCTGTTTGCTGGCGCCAAATTCTTCCAATACCGAGCCAGAAATATGCGTTCTAATTTCGACCAGTTTTTCGTATTGTTCGCTCGATCCTACTTCCTGATTGAATTTTTTCTCACTACTCTGAAACCCATATGTGTTCTGCATATGGACATAACCCTCTGGGAATTTTTGCTTCATTTACTTGATTGAACGCTTTGTGCAACAAAGGGTACATCCGAGAATGTTGAATTCACCAAACCATGGAAGCGATTCGAAAACTCGCGGTGTCCCATCCACTCGCGCCAACCCTTCACGGTTAGGCTTCCGCGCGGTGCATCCGGACAATTAACCATGGACCCTCTATTGAATAAACCATATCCCGAACTTTAGAGAACTAGAGCCATGGTTAGGTTGCAAACTCATTGCATCATATTGTGCCTACTTGACTAATTGTGCATTATTTGTTGTGCATATATATGTTTTCTTAACCGTTTGTTGTGCATATATATGTTTTCTTAACCGTTTGTTTGACTTGTGTAGAGCCACTCTGTGGAGTGTGGCACCTGGCGACAGCTCTGTCTTCTGGCGCTACGCTACACAGTGCGACGCTAGTCCTGTCGTTTTGCCGACAGTTCGGATTATTGGTCGAGTCATCACCTAGTGTCTAATTAACCAGTTTGCTAATTAATTCGGTTGATTTTCGCTATCAATAGTACTTGGTTGAGTCATTAATCGAGTTTAGGCACTAAGTCTCATGGTCTTACACAAGAGTCCAAGCATGTCACTTACACTCAACGCACACACCAATACACAAACTTTGACCATGTCTAAGAGAGTCTTGCATGCGTGTTTTTTCCGTCATTTTTTTAGGGGGGTAAGTCGGATATTAATCCTCCAATCTAAAAACTATACTTAATTCCCTAAAAATATGTACATTATTTTTGCCAAAAATATGCACCCATTTCTTATTTTTCATTTTTTATTTTTTCCTCTTTAAAATAAACCGTAAAGTCAAGTTGATTCGAGTCAAGTAATTAAAACGCAAAATGGTTTAAATTACAGCGCATGGTCAAGAAAGGAAGGACGGTTAATCAAAGACAGCCTTTTCGTACAAGTCCAACTTTTCGACAAACCCATAGCTCGTAAGAGGAAAGCTAAGACCATAATGGCAACACAAGAAGAAGTCAATGAGCTTAGGAACCAACTGGTTACCGTGACTGAGACACTGAAGCTCCTCACACTCAAGATCGATGATCCCGTGAAGCAACAACAGATGGACCTCATGCAAGAGAGTCTAAGCAAGCCTATCTAGCGACTACAAGTTTCAAGGGCTTACTTCACAAGGGGTCTCGGTGGACAAAGTTCTTCTTTCACAGAAGTTCAATGCCAACGACATCTCGAAATTTAAAGCAACTGATAACCCTTATTTTCATTTAAGAGCCTTCAAAACAATAATGAGTATTAAGGGTATCGATAAGAAGGTTTTCCCCTCTCTGTTCTCACTATCTCTCGAGACCGTTTGCCAACAATGGTTCTTTTCTCTCGAGAAAGAAAAGACCTCTACCTGGGAGTCCATAGCAAACGCTTTCATTGATAGGTACAAGTGCAACATTCAAGTTGAGACTGACCATAGAGAACTTGAAATCCTCAAACAGAAAGAGAACAAAGGCTTCACCTCTTTCTTTAACAAATGGAGAGAAACCCCAGCTAAGATGATTGAGGTGCCAAGTGAAAAAGAGTCTATAAGGTTGTTCATCAAAAACCTTCAAGAAAAATATTCCAAGCATCTCAAGTATCAAAATAATCTCCATACCTTCAAGGCCATCTATGACATTGGGATCAATATTGAAGACGACTTGGCTAAGTTAAAAGCTGCCTCCAACAGTGGCTAGAAAGGAAAGAAGAACGACAATCCTTCTTCTTCCAAAAACACCCACTCAAACAACGTTAGCACTTTTAATTTAGGTGAAGTCCTTGCTATGAACAATCAAGGGCAAAAGAAACCATTTAGGAGGAACTTTACTCCTATTGGAATGAGTTATGACACCGCATTTGATCGATTAAATGCAAAAGGTCTTATAACTCCTATTGGACCATTTGGGGACCCACTTGTCGAAAAGAGGTCGGCTAATTGGAACCCTAATGCACACTGCAAGTATCACCAAGGTAGGGGACATCTCACTGAAAACTTTTGGAAGCTTAAGGAAGCTATCCAAGACTTAATCGACAACAACAAGCTGCCATTGCCCCCTGCCAGTAAGAAGCCAAGCATTGATAATGCACCCCTCGCTCATGCCCTGGCTATCTCTGATGAGGAAAACGAAGTTGACCCCTCGTCTCTTAATAGATCTGTCGAAGAAATCCATTCCACAGAAGAAGAGGAGGAAACCTTTTTTGATGTCAGGGATAACCTTCCAGAACCGGCAAGTAAAGAAGATATACAATTGCTCACACTATCTATGATGGAGGTATCGCATTTACTACGTGAAGCTCTCAAAGCTATAAGGGAACCCCAAAAGAAATATGACGAGGTTCCACTTCTGAAAGATGAACCTAAGAGAGAATTCACACCCATGAAAACGACTTATGAGGCAAAGCGTTTTCCCTTACAAGTCACTGAAAAACCCAAGAAGAGTAATAGAATCTACACTCCTATTGGGATCCCATATGCACAAATGTTCGAAATGCTCTCCGAGAGTGGCGAGGTCAAACCTCTCAAACCGAGACCATTCGAATCATTGAAAAGGACGGATAGATATTACTGTCAGTATCATCAATCAGGGGGTCACACTATCGAAAGCTGTTTCAAATTCAAGGATTTAGTTCAGAAAATGATTGATGAAAAGAAACTAGTTCAAGTTCCACAAGAAGATGATGCGACCATTAATGGAGTTTGGGACAGTGATGAAGAAGATGTCTACTTAACATAATAGGATCTCCACCTTCTATGTCATACACCACGGATGACTTTTGGGCTGAAGAAGACCCATCGATAGACGTCCTCACAAGATATGGGAGAATGCAACCTCCCGTTTCAACACAACCTATGCCAACCACACAACAAGTTCTCATACCTATCATTGAAGACAATGATATCGTTAAGCAGTTTAAGAAGAAAAAAGTTGAGATGAACGTATGGAAACTTTTGGCAACATCTCGAGAACACAGGTTGGCTGTAATGAATGCCTTGGACAAAATAGGGATAGATTCTGACACTACTCCTGAGGGGTTAGCTAATTTCCTCACAAGCGATCTTCCTAGTCCAATTAATTTGATCACTTTTTCTGAAAAGGATTTACCTTTAGAAGGTGACAAACATTACAAGGCATTAAACCTCACAGTAGTTTGCAAGAGAATGAATGTTCCTATGACTCTTGTAGACAATGGATCGGCCATCAACCTCTGTCCACTTAGAACTGCGAGGATGCTAGGCATAAGGGATGAAGATTTAACTCCGTCTACACAAGGAATAAGGGCCTATGACAACACTCGTCGTCAAGCGCTCGGTAAAATTACCCTGAATGTAACGGCGGGAGAAATAGAACATGCTACTACTTTCCAAGTTGTAGACATTAAAGCTTCGTTCAATTTGCTGTTGGGACACCCTTGGCTTCATGACCTAAAGGCCGTCCCCTCATCTCTCCACCAACAAGTAAAAGCTATAGTTGGGGGAATTCCTATCACCATCGATGCTTCACCTATGAGGATCAAGTCTATAGAAAATCCAATCATTAATGTGGAGCACGACGAGGATGATGAAGACTTATGGGGCTTTAACGAAGAAGTCTCCTTAATCCAGGAGGATGAAAGGACCCCTCTTTGCCATGACCCCCATTCCAACATGATTGTAAATACTATGCTGAAGAAACAAGGACATTTTCCTGGGATGACCCTAGGAAAGAAGAAAGGAATGGAAAAATCACTGGAGTCACCTGGCCTCCCTAAGTAAGACATTTTCGGACTTGGTTTCGAACCGACTCGGAAAGATCTCAAGCGAGCCCAGGAAAAATCCAAGGCACGTAGAGATGCTCGCACTCAAAAGAAAGCAATCCCAACCGATCAGTACCCTCTTACACTTAATGGTCAATTTATAAAAGAAGGAGAATACTATCCATGCCATGAATTTCCCGAGCCATTTGTTGTAAACGGCATAAGACAACCGGGATTTGAGATTTTCTTGGATTGCTACTTCACAGATGAAATCCCAACTCTTGTCCACAAGGAGAAAGCACCCCCATGCTTTGACTTTAACGTCATGGGATTATTGTTTGGGCGAGAAAAGAATGAGCCAACTTATAAAGAGGATAACTCCTCGCTCATTCAAACAGTCCTACAAAGCGAAAGATTCGATCCCTCGAAGCTAATCACTCCAGCTGAAGGATCACTACAAGGGTGGCGCAAGACTATCAAGGTGACTACTCCAAGTGGAAGGAAGATATCCATCACGACAGGGCAAGGACCAATGTTTGAAGAGTCGTCAGAGTCAGAGTCGGAGTCGGAGTCTCTTCCTATAGAGTCATCTAGGTCTTTAGTAGTAGCACCTTCCCCTCCTATTTCTTCTCCTAGAATAGTTAGTGATCAAGTCCCTGAGGAGATATCACTCTTTGATGTAATGATCTTAGAGTATAATAATATTTCTTCTTCTCCTTATTTCTTGTGTTCTTCTCTAACCAAAGATGACGAGCATTGCTTAAATAACGATGAAAAAGACAAAGAAATTATTAAAGCAATGGAAACACTCGAAAAGAAAACACCGGTAATTGAAGAAACTAAAACGGTTGATATCTCAAATTATTCAACCCATAAAAGAGAAGTTAAAATCGGATTAACACTTAATGAACAAGAAAGAACCGATTTAATTAACTTACTTAAAAAATTTATTGATGTATTTGCTTGGTCATACGAGGATATTCCAGGCATTAATAGAGAAATAGCTCAACACACTATACCACCAATTCCAGGAATGAAACCTGTAAAACAAAAGTTACGTCGAATGAAACCTGACGTAGCTCTTAAAATAAAAGAAGAAGTTCAAAAACAAATAATTGCAGGTTTCATCAAGGTATCCAAATATCCCGAATGGGTCGCCAACGTCGTCCCAGTTCCGAAGAAAGACGGAAGGGTAAGAATGTGTGTCGACTATCGAGATCTAAATAAGGCAAGTCCAAAGGACGACTTCCCTTTGCCACACATCGATATTCTGGTGGATAACATGGTAAATCACGCGCTTCTCTCATTTATGGATGGATACGCAGGTTAAAACCAGATTCTCATGGCAGAAGAAGACATGGAGAAAACAACTTTCATAACACCATGGGGCACTTACTGCTACACGGTAATGCCATTCGGGTTGAAAAACACGGGTGGTACTTACCAACGTGCAGCAACTGCCTTACTCCATGACATGATGCATAAAGAAGTCGAAGTATATGTCGACGACATGATTGTAAAATCAAAAGACCGTCCAAGCCATCAAGTAGCCTTAAGAAAATTTTTCGAAAGGCTAAGAAAATATAACATAAGGTTGAATCCATCTAAGTGCGCTTTTGGAGTCACCTCAGGCAAGCTTCTGGGCTATGTCATAAGCTCTAGAGGAATAGAGATAGACCCAACCAAGATTAAAGCAATCATATCAATGCCACCGCCCAAAACCGAGAAGCAGATTCGAGGGTTTATTGGCCGGTTGCAATACATAAGTAGGTTTATATCAAAATTGACGACAATATGTGAACCAATCTTCAAAAAACTCAAGAAAAATGTACCAGTGATATGGGATGACGAGTGTCAAAAAGCCTTTGAAAAGATCAAAGACTATCTCGCAAATCCTCCTGTATTAGCACCAGTACTTCCCGGAATACCTCTTAGGTTATATTTGACGGTTACCAAAGAGACAATGGGAGCTATGCTAGCACAAGAAGTAGAAGGCAAAGAAAATGCAATCTACTATCTAAGCAAGAAGATGCTCGAATACGAAGCACGCTATACGCCACTCGAGAAGTTGTGCCTCGCCTTGGTGTGGGCCACAACCAAGTTAAGACATTACATGCTAGTGCATACCGTCTTCGTAGTCTCCCGATTAGATCCACTCAAGTATCTATTTGAGAAATCTACACTCAATGGACGCATATCGAGATGGATAGTCAATCTAGCCTAGTTTGATGTAAGGTTCATGCCACAAAAAGCTATCAAAGGATCCGTGGTGTCAGACTTTCTAGCAGACTTCCCAATAGAAGACTCGACGCCAATATAAGACAATGAATTTCCAGATGAAGACTTAATGGTCTGAAGATGATACCTGGACCTTATACTTCGACGAAGCCTCGAACCTAAAGGGATGTGGCGTTGGAGTATTACTAGTATCACCTAAAGAAGAGCATGTTCCAATCTCCATAAAGCTTGATTTCAACGTTACCAACAATGCTGCTGAATATGAAGCATGCGTGGTAGGCCTTGAAACAGCTTTGGCATTGGGAGTAAAAAGGTTAAGGATATTCGGAGACTCTTCTTTGATTATCAATCAGATATCTAAAAGGTGGAAAGTAAGGAGCGAAAGCCTAGCCCCTTACCAAACCTATCTGGAAACTCTTACCGATCAGTTAGAGAAGGTAGAATACACATATCTACCTATGGAAGAAAATCAATTTGCTGATGCCTTGGCAAGACTAGCCTCAATGGTTAGGATTCCCACGGAAATCAAGCAAATGCCTCTAACTATAGAAAAAAGGCACAAACTAGCATATATCCAGGCTATAGAAGACGATGAAGTAATCCAAGAAGAAGAAGAAGAAGAAGAAGAAGAAGAAGAAGAAGAAGAAGAAGAAGAAGAAGAAGAAGAAGAAGAAGAAGAAGAAGAAGAAGAAGAAGAAGAATAAGAAGAAGAAGAAGAAGAAGAAGAAGAAGAAGAACCATGGTACACGTATATACTCAATTACGTCACCAAAGGAGAATACCCTCCTTATGCTGACAAAAGAGAAAAACGAACATTAAGGCTTTTGGCTTCCCAATATGTACTCATAGACAACGAGCTACATAAAAGGGTACCTAAGGGTTGAGCTCTCTTATGTGTAGGGAAAAAGGATGCACAAAGAGCAATGAGAATAGTCCACGAAGGAATCTGTGGCACTCATATAAATGGCAAAATGTTAGTCCAAAAAATAATGCGAGAAGGATATCATTGGACTACAATGAATAGGGATTGCCATCAATATGTAAAAAGATGCCCTAAGTGACCAAATTTATGCCAATTTACAACATGTTCCTCCATCCTTGCTCTACACCTACACATCGCCATAACCATTCTCTACATGGGGAATCGACATCATCGGCAAAATCACTCCCCCAGGAACAGGAGGCCACGAATATATCTTAGTAGCGATTGATTACTTCACAAAGTGGGTCGAAGCGCAATCATACGCTAAACTCACTGCAAAACATGTAGCACTCTTTATCGAGAGAAATATTATTTGTCGATACAGATTCCCACATGAAATGATAAGTGACAATGGAACTCACTTTCAAGCCGAATGTGAAGAATTGCTACAAAAATACGACATTTGACATCATCATTCTTCCCCTTACAGACCTCAAGCAAATGGAGCAGTCAAGGCAGCTAATAAAAATCTAAAGACTATCATCGAGAAAATGACGGAAAATTATAAGGATTGGCCTGACAAACTTCACTTCGCACTGTGGGGTTACCGCACGTCAATTCGTACATCAACAGGAAATACGCCATTTTCCTTAGTATATGGAATGGATGCCGTACAACCTGTCGAACTAGAGATTCCATCTCTACGCATCGCATTAGAAAGTAAACTCGATGAAGTTGAATAGACTAGGGCAAGATGTGAAGAATTAATTCTACTCGATGAGAAATGACTAGAAGCTCTACATCACACTCAGTGTTATAAAACTCGCATGGCTAGGCATTTTAATAAGAAGGTTAAGACAAGAAACATCACAGTAGGAGACTTGGTGTTAAAAGCATTAAGGAAAATGTTTTAGATCCAAGGGGAAAATTTAGACCTAATTGGTCTGGACCCTACATTGTCAAAACAATCCTGTCAGGAGGTGCAGCAAAACTAACTGATATGGATGGCAATGAGTTCTCGAACATGACAAATCTTGACCAACTTAAGAAGTACTACCCATAATTACTTGAGTAGGACACTCAAGAGAGCTACGTTTGGCCTGATTCTTTAAGAAAGGATACGTAGGCAACCCTTTACGGGCGCGACCACTTTATTTTTCGAAAATCTCGCATCCCAGAATTAGTTAAAAACTCGATAGAAAATCGGCGAAATATTGGCGTCATGGAAAACAGTCCAGCGCCAGGAATTGAGCATTAGCGCCAGCCGACGACTATCAGTGCCAGCCGACGGCACTGTCGCCTGACGCCAGACTTCTCTGGTAGGCGCCAATCGCAGATAAGCGACGCTAATTCACAGATAAATTCTGGGCAAATTTCGGTGTTTTTCGGAAAATTTTCGACTTCCGTACTCGAAGAATTTCTGGAAAATTAATTTTTTCGGTTTTCATTGCTTTAATAAAATAAATTTAAAGTAAATAGTTAAATAAAAGCTGAAATTTCATTAATAAAATAAAATTACATTATTGATGGAATTTTAATTTAGCTGAAATAAATTAACTTTAAATGAAAAATATAAACTAAGTCTAATAATTTGAAACTAAGCAATGCTCCTAATCTTTCTTTTCTTTCCTAGCCCTTTTCCAATTTTTGTCTGCTTCCTCCTCCTCATCCATAACCTTACCTAGTAGGCATCCTTTAGAGGACCTACATTCAATCTTAGAGTAGATAGTTTCCCCTTCAGCTAGGACTCCATGCTTCTTTTCTACCCAAGCTTTTTTCTCTGTGGTGTCAGCTTTCCTTTTTCCCTTATCTTTGGTAGTACTTTTCTTCCTAGGAATTGCAGGTGTTTTGAATTCAATTCTTTCACCTAAGCGTTCCTTGGCAGGAATCACCCTGTCACGTAGACGACTCCTCACATCAGTTTTACCTTGATTTTTCTTTGTGTCCTTCGAAGGTTTCTTCAGCAACCACTTCTTCACATCATTGGGCAAGGAAGGAGGAACCTTTTGGATAATTACTTCCCATAAAGGTCTGGCACTCCAATAAGCATCAAATTTGTCTACTTCTTGGGAAACAGGGTACTCATAGGGAGGACGAAGATCCCCGGAAGGAATATTCTGAAGAAGGTCGTATTGTCGTTTTACCCTGCAGGGATAGTAATAAGTCATACGGGACAAACTTGGAAGACGGCAGAAAGGTTGCTTGTTGACACCAACCATCCTTTCTATTTTCCACCATGGGACGACCCACTTGATAGCAAAATTGCGAGATTCGAAGACCCTTCTCCACTCATGGCGCCCCATTTTAGAGAAGCGTTTCTTCCTCCTCACAAAGCAATTCGGAGTGTACTTCTCAATGTTGTCCGGAGGGCTAATTAATTCTAGCCTTTCCATTAGCCACATCTGTAAAAAAAAAAATTGCAATGCAAATAAATTATTATTACAATACAAATTTTATTTTTTGATTTCTGTAATTAAAAATATTATTTTTCTACCTATAATAAAATTGGAGAGCCGTGAAAAGGTGCTTTTGGGTTTCTTTTCAATTCATCAAGACTAATCATAGTCTCTCCAACTATCAATGGCATTGGATTTCTCCCCGATTCAATTTGTTCTAGTACGGTGGTTATAATTGATTGACCTTCATTATTTTTACCACTACTTAGGAAAAATTGATTAAGCATGCAAAATAAGAAATCCCTTCTTCTATAAATATGAAAAGATTCAGAAAGAGGTTTATCAAAATAATGGTGTGCAAATTCTTTCAAATTAACTATGTTTCCATCTACTATTTTTGATAAATCCCTTTCTTTTAAATTGAAGAAGCCCTCAAAATCCTTGTAATAATATGCATCTACTCTAGGGATTACTATGAGGTCTATTGAAGGGAAACCTAAAATAGCACCAAATTCTTCTAGCAAAAGGCTAATCTCATCATACCCTATTCTAAAGCAATGAGTATCAACATTCCAATATTCTAGAGCGGTATAAATGAAATCTAAGTCAAGATCTACCCCTTTGATACCATAAATTCCCCCCAAGTGGAACAAATCTAATTCTTTTCGTTCTCTGGCATTTAGAACTGACACCATTCATGAGTGTATTGGGTAAAAGTTTTGGTGACTAGAGACATGATATTATTTTTCTAAGGCCAAAAATTATTTTATTTGCTGAAATTACGAAAAGAATCGGCTGGGCAGGGGGCTATTTATGCACGATTTAGGAGCAGTTTTAATCGGGGTAAAATACGGAGTCAGCGCTATTTGGCGCTAGACGCCGCGATTGGCACCAAACGCCAAGGCTTGGCGCCACACGCCAAGTGTAGCGCCTGGCGCTACACCCAATTGCGTGGCGCCAGCTGGCGCCAATCTGTCACGTCATCCGCGCTTTCTAAAACCGCGTTTTTACCTTAATTCGAGTCTGCTAATGACTTTACGGCTTCTTTATCTTTTTCTAAAAAAATCCTTTTATTCTTTTTTTAATTAATTTAACTATTATATTAATTATACTATTCTTTTTTGGATTTTATTTAGGTTAATTTCCAAGTTTTTATAAACCCAACATTTTATTTGCCTTTTCCTTTTTTCATTTTTCTTTTAGGGGAGAGAGTCGGATACCCTCCATCAATAATAAAAATGACGGAATTTTTGCGCAAAATTGTTTGTCACACTTTTCTTGCACACACAAACATGCACATAATAATAAAAATAATAATAGCAAACATAAATAAACTCATAATAGTATGTATATACAAAATATGTCTAAAAAATGAGTTTAACTAAGAGGAAAAGTTCTATACAAAGTCAAATAAATAATAAAAAGCACAGGTACAAACCACCTCGCGCGAGAACTGTCAAAGAAATAAGTCAGTAAACATGCATAATATATGTGGACAAAAGTTGCAAATAAATAAGCTTACTCGAGTCTGGTGGCGAGGAATCGACCGCTCTACGAAGCGCTCGTCCTCAGGAGCCGGAGGAATCATCTCCTCGATCGGCCCGTATGTCCCCTGGTAATGGATAGACATACGGGGTGGCACAAACTCAGCAGCATCGTCTTGACAAAGCAAAACCAAGTCAGTGAAGCATTACTTGGGGGCTACTTAATTAACGAAAGATAAGAGATGAAAAATCGTACCGCCACATCCTCAGCCGGTACAGGAGCTGGAGCTAACAACGGCAGTAGCTCCTCTGCATAGCATCGCCCAGGGATCGTGCAAGGTCGCCAAGGGGTACCAGCTCACTCTGACATGCTCAACAACCTCGCGGCGCCAGGACACTCAGCCACTCGATGAGGTTGTTCTACCCTTTTGCAATATATTTTGGGTTCCTTGGTACGCCAATTAGCCCCTCTAAGCAATTTGACACGATTTTTGGTAATCGGCTTGATTGCACAAAGTGATCGACCTGATGAAAGATCGTCTCACTTAGCTTGAAGAACCTAAGAATTGGCTCATTGACAAAAGGCACCGACATAGTGGTTCATTCGCAAAAGGCACCGATATAGTGGTTCATTTGCAAAAGGCACCGACGTACAGGTCCAAAAGCAGAAGAAGCGCCAACGTACAGGCATACCGGGAGCAAAGTTCAAGCGACTTTTAAAGATCGACAAGCGGAGATCTTCGGTAATTTCCTTTGGAAAGTTATCGCATCAAATGAGGATGGCTTCAAGCGAGGATATCTTTGACGGCACTCCCTAGCTTGTGGAGAGTTGTCACAAACAACTCAAGGTAATTTCAAGCAAAGTTGTCTTCGACCGTGTTCCCTTAGACGTGGAAGATGGCCATAATGCGGAAGCAGGTTGTTTCAAGAGAAATAACCTTTGATAGTATTCCCTTGGACGTGGAATATTATCAATGTGGATGAAGATTGTTTCAAGAGAAATAATCTTCGATAGTATTCCCTTGGACGTGGAATATTATCAATGTGGATGAGGATTGTTTCAAGAGAAATAATCTTCGATAGTATTCCCTTGGACGTGGAATATTATCAATGCGGATGAAGATTGTTTCAAGAGAAATAATCTTCGATAGTATTCCCTTGGACGTGGAATATTATCAATGCGGATGAGGATTGTTTCAAGAGAAATAATCTTCGATAGTATTCCCTTGGACGTGGAATATTATTTGATAGAATTCCCTTGGACGTGGAATATTATCAATGCGGATGGGGATTGTTTCAAGAAGAGCAATCTTCGATAGTATTCCTTGGACGTGGAATATTATCAATGCGGAGGAGGATCGTTTCAGGCGAAGCAGTCTTCTATATTGGAAGCAGTTACAGGCGTAGCGGTTTTCAAGCGGGATGGCATTCTCTAGCTTGCAGGAGGTCATCAAAACAACTGTAAAGCGGCAGCAAATCGGTTACTTTCAGAGACGTGTGCTCGACGGTGCAAGATACGCGTTTCTTAACTCTTTTATCTGTTTAACTAACGCTAGTTTGCAGGTATCGGTGTTACAAGAATGATTTAGGATTGCAGAACGTTCTGAATCATTCTCCGTCCCTATCGCTACTTTGACTTTTGTTTTCGAAACTTGTGTTTCTCCAAACTTAGTCAAAGTGGGGGCTTCTGTAGACACCCATTTGTGTATCCCCAAAACCAAACCCAGTGATGAGTACCTTTCGCGTCGAATCATAATTGAATGAAGCGAAAGTGTGGAAAGTTTAGTGTTGCGGATAATTTTAATTTCTTTTCTCTTCTTTCTGTTTTTGAAAACTTATTTTAAGAAAACAGTCAATCCAGTTTGGTTGGTCCATGATATGGGTCTAATAGTAGTGTAGTTGGATGGGGCTTGACAAGAGCTTTCCAACGATATATTATAAGCCCAATTCCGATGAATATTGAGGAAGTTATGACCAATTTACTAAACTGGGCCCGGTTCGAGCCTTATATGCGGCCCAAAGATCTAGGGGAGGGCCTAATATAGATTTATCATTCCTAATGCAATTAGGAATGGTTTTATTCTTCTAGATTCTTCTAGAAGGTTCTTTTCATTCCTAATTCAATTAGCATTGATAAATTGACTTTTGTTGACTTTTCAGAGTTTTAATTAAAATCAAAGAGCATTTTTGAGGAAAAATACGATTTTATCCTCCTGTACGGTAATTTTATCTGATTTTAGGAAAACGCGTAATTTTCCAGATCAGCGCCAAACGCCAGCATTGGCGCCTGGCGCTAACGTTGGCGCCTGGCGCTAACGTTGGCGCCTGGCGCCAATAGCCAGCGTTGGCACTGGTTTTGTTTTCTGTGCGTCAGAACTGTGTTTTAATAATTTTATCTTTTTGGCTTATTTTCTCTATAAATAGCATATTAAAAACTCCGTTTTCATTCATCTACAATCATCAATTCTCTCTATTTTCATCAACTCTCATCAAATTTCCTTAATTACTCTCTCTCTCTCTCTCTTTTTCTAAACTAGCTTTTTCACATACAAAATTCCGCATTCATTAGATCTAGAAACACCTAGCCATATTCGAAGTTGCCTTCGCCCTAGACGTGAAAGGTTTAATTTCTGAGGGTTTGGTCCCAAATCTCTCTTTCAATTATATAAATTAATTGTTTTGATTATTATTTTCCTTGAATTTACTAACGTGTGTATTTTGTTATAAGAAAGAGGTATGAGGCATCAAAGTAAGTACTTTAATGTTTTTATTGATGTTATGATGTAGAAATCATGTTTAGATTGTTATTTTGATTCCTAATATCATGTCTAAGGTAATTTTAATATCAAGTATGATTTCTATGATGCCTTTTATGTTCTTCTTAATATTTATGATTGTTAGTATCATGTTAGGGTTAAAGATTTGATTTTTATTGCTTAGTGACATGCTAGGGTTTGTTATTAATCTTGTTAGTATCATGCCTAGGATCTTGCTATTATTATGCTTTAACATGATTATTATGATTATGATTATTATGATTGTTATTATGATGATTATTGTTTTGATGATTATAATTTTTATTATGATTATGATTATCATTATTTTTTATGATTATTATGTTGCTTGATATATTTATTGTTATTGCTTGATCACGCCTTTTATGCATGTTTAAAGGGAATTTTGTACTTGTAATCACGCTTAATACGATAATTAATAATCTTGTTTAGGGTTAATTTGATTATAATTCAAGTGATTGCCAATAATAGATTTGTTTGTGCATTAAATTCAACCAACATAGATAAACAAGTTTAGGGTTAATCCTATTGATTGTATGTTAGTCAGAAAGCGCACATGAATACGATCAGAATAAAGTAGAGGCCTATTATTAGGGCAGGTTCAATCTCTTTTAGGTTGGATTTGTACCTTCATCCCCGAATCCTTATTTGGTTTAAGACCTTATGGAGTTGACGATCTCTTGGATCGTTAAGGGGTGTAACCTTCACCCTGTGAACGGTTTACAAGTTCCTAAAACTTGCTGGCGACTCTTTTGCTCTATCTTCTTCCCTTTTGGACGCCACCGTACTTTAGTGTATGATCACAGTGGGATTCAAGCAAGGGGATTAACGCTTGAAATTATTCCCTACAGTCTACCTTAGCATACTCTATCCTAGAATCAACCAAAGATACTCTCAAACCGTGTACACCGTTACCATTTAAGAATAAAAGCATTCAACTATACAAGTCCAAAAATATTATGTCCAAAGCAAGAACAAAACAAAGACACATTGCAAATTTGCCTTGAAAGAAACAAAATCATTTCGTAGTTTTTCAAAATAAAGAACATGAAAATACATATACAAATGTAAACGTCATATATGAAATCAAAATCCCGTCAAACATGATAGAATACCCTCCCCCAAGCTTGAATGAGACAACATGCTCAGCCATAAATAAAATAATTCATAGGAGGGGAAATGAAAGAAATCAAACCAACACATGTCTAACAAATCATCAACCATTAGAGAAAGAGCAAGGAAAGATATTACCAGATTTAGGTGGGTGTAAATACCCGCAAATGACCCAATTTAATCTTTCAAAGTCAAGTTCATCTAGAATTATTGAGTCTTATTTTCCATATGCTAGCAATTGTGGGGTTTACTTCCTCGATTCTTGATCCAAAGCAATGCACCAAAGTATATCAAGTCATGTACCTAGTAAAAAGCACACAAACATTTCCATGAGAAAAAATCTATTCTAAAAAGAAAAATAAAATGGAAGCAATAAAACATGGGTTACTTCCCGAGAAAGGCTTGCTTAAGGTCCAAGCTTGACCGCTCTAGTAAAATAATATTGCAACGAACGCAAGAGCTTGTCAAATGCACTACTACACATTTCTTAAGATAGAAGGTAGGCAAAGGACGGGAAGAGGATGTGCAACAAGATTAGTGCACACCCATGAGGAGAGAGATGCCAATAAAAGGAAAAAAATCAAAAGCAAATTCAACAAAATAAGAAAAAGAAGAAAAGAAAGAAGAAGAAAAAGAAAAATAAGGCAAACTCTAAAAATATTTTTGGGTGGCAACTAACATCACCTTTTTCCTCAACAATAGACGAATGAGGGATATTAAAATCATCATAGACAAGGGGTCCCCAATAGGCTCATCAACCAAGGAAGGGAGGGATATAGGACTGTAGGGGATATGGTTGAAATTTCTTGAATAAGGGACATGAGAGGAGGGGATATGAGCAAAGGCCTCACAAATGAAGTCTTTCTCACCACCATGCCTCAAATCACCAATAAGAGCATGGAAATCAATCATAGAATCCTTAAAGGAAGAACACTCATGATCACCATCTCCCTTAAACATCCAACTTCAAAGAGGAACTGCATAATCTCCTCCACTACAAACATGCACAACAACTCCCTCAACTTCCTTAAATCCCAAAGTCTCAAATCCATGCATGCATGGATGCAAATTCATTTCAAAATCATCTCTCTCCCATGAAGTATTCTCAATGAACTCACCCAAAAGGCTATGGGTTTTCCTTTGACTCTCAAAAACTTTATTGGCCATAACCTCAAACAAGTCCAAATACTCATGGATAGAAGATTCACATTCATACACTTGAGACTCATCAAGATGGGAAAGAGGGTTAGGATTTTCAAATTCAACATTCTCTTCGCTCTTAACTCCTTCACCATTACTTAAATGCTCATCAAAAGGATCCACACACTCTCTTGGTTGCTCGAAATTATCACCATCATCCTCAACACACACATTGTATTTGTAATTTTCACACACATGCATAAAAGATGACAACTTGATATCAATCTCTCCATGTCTCCTTCTTCTCTCCTCAAGTTGCTCCTCACTCTTTTTCATCACCTCCAATTGACTTCTCATAAGAATAAGAATTGGCTGCTTATGAGGCCCAAGATTATCACTAAGCTCATTTTGCCTAATTTGAGTTTCCAAAGTAGCAATAGGATATTAAAAGGTGTATAAAGTTGAGGTTCAACAAGAGAACAAGAAGTTCAACCAAGATTGGAAGAATTAAAATTAAGATCATGAGCATATTCATCAAATTGGGGAGTGGGGGCACAAGTAGGCGTGCAAGATTCATCATTCATGGAACATGGACCATAACAATCATCAATGGAAGCATTTGAATAACCATGAACATGATCACAAGTATCTTTAGCAAACCATACATAAAAATCCCAAGCATCATCGATTGACAATGCTCGAAATCTACCATTAAACATGTTTTAAATTATGTCTTTAGTTTGCTCATTCAAACAAAAATAACAAATCTCACAAGCCTCCCAAAGACTACAACAATTATAGTCAAGCAATCCCTTAAGTCTATTGAAATATTCACAAAAAGGCTCATTGTTATATTGAGGAAATGAGAGACATGCTTTTTTTTACAAAGCAAACAAAAATCAAATAAAAGAGAAGTATACACAAAGACCTAGACTCAAGCAATAAAAAACACACAAACATAGACACCATTCCCCGACAATGGCGCCATTTTGACGAGGGGTGGAACTAGGTCGTTGAAATAATCCTCCCTCGGTCAAACTAAATTTATAAACACTTAACAAACCTAAATACAAGTATAGATTCAAGTCAAGGGTTGAACCCAAAGGAACGGTAATGTTCAAGCGCTCTCAATTATGTGCCTAAGCTAGGTCAAAGTCTATGGATAAAAGGAGAACACTAACAACTAATAACAAGAACCAAACAAATAAAGCACTAGGAACAGGGATCAATAAGTAATCATGACAATTGTAGCAACTAGGGAACAATATGCAAATCAATGGTTGCAAAGACTAATGGTAAGAGCAATCAAAAGAGGTCGACAAGCTATCTCTTAGAGGTTTAACTAGCACCAACTACGAGAGACACTAACTAGGAACGTCACAAATCAAACTCAATCGATAATTGCAAGCTACAAATCAATGGTCCGTATCAATGTAGACTCACAAATTAATCTAGATTATTTCTCAAGGCCTATCAAATTACACACATGCACAATTTCCATTAATCACTTTAATCTCAACAATTAATCAACACAATTTCCAAATTAAGCACAATCAATTAATTATGCAAGTTTTACCCAATCCCTGCCCAAACAACTACTCTAACATTATCATCTAATCAACAAACAACTAAGGAAATCGAAAATCAAAAATATATGAAGAACAACTACACTAATAATCAAGCATCAAACATCAAAATCAATCCAAACAAACAAGAATATTAAACAAAGTAATAAAATGAGATAGAGTTAGAAATGCTCATTGATAATAGAGAAGATCTTCAACACAATTGTCACCATTGAATCTTCAATCTCCCAATCACCATTGAAATTCCTCACTTTCTCTCTCTAATATCTACTCCTAAACTAACCCTGAAACTAGAGAGAGAAGCTCTCAACTAAGCTAAGAATATAATCAAAATTATGTCTAAAACTTCCTACAAAAATCGGTTAAAGAAAGGTATTTATAGAGGCGCGGAAAAGAAAAACGAACGAAGCCGGAAACAGGGAGGAGAGCCCGCGTAGGAAGAGGCGCGCGCCCTCTCCCTACCCACGCTCACTCGCGCGGCTAGGTTGCGCGCCCGCACGCCCTCTCCAATATGAGTTTCTTCCGTCTTCTTCGTCGCTTCGTGCGCTCGATATAAACCCGCGAGCTCCGGATGATGCATGATGGTATAGGCAGAAAGTTTGAGAACTTTTGGTGGGTTCAACACCACTTCTTCATGGGAGCACGGCTCGAGAGCGCAAGAGCTAGAACTTGGAGCATCCACTTCCTTGCATCTTGAGCTTTCTCAATGCTATGAGCTTACTCCACAAGCATCTTCTAACATGGAAAATCATCACTATCGAGACCCGGACCTCGTACAATACCTAAACCACAAAAAGAGAAAAAATAAAGGAGAAAAGACTAGAAAAACCATCAAAATGCACAAAACCACAAAATAAGAGAGAAAAGGTGAAACAAAGAGCTAAAGCATGAAACTATGCATTTATTAAGAAGGAAAGCTATGAAAAGAATGTAAAAATAACCCAAATGCTCATCAAATTTGTGCCATTTATGACACCCATCATGTATCCTAAAGAAACATGTACTAACAGGGTACCCTATAGGTTCTAGGTCCAAAATTTTATTACCCGGAACCAAAACATGTTGTCTGTTGCAACAGGTTCCCAATTTCATTACCCAAATTCGGAACCTATTCTACACATTTTGGAACCTGCGGTTCCCACCAAGTTCCGGTTCCGGTTCTAGGTCAGGTACCTTAAATTTTTGCTCACCCCATTTTTAGTGATGGTGAACTATTTTATTTTTGTTAATAGAAATTCGGCTTGTAAAAAAGCAATGGAAAATTTGGTAAAAATAACACCACCTTTAAGCGGTCTTCCCTAAATAACACCACCTTTTGATTATTCCACAATAACACCACCTTTGACACACATCTGCCAAAAATGAAACAAAAAACCGGTCACCTATTTTACAGGTTACCTTGGGACACGTGTCCTACTATGATTTGTCAGTTTTATTTTTAATTTTTGATTTTAAAAAAATAAACAAAAAAACTAAAAACTAAAAAAATAAAAAATAAACCCCTCTACCCACCCCCTTGCACCGGCCTCCACCACCCCCCACCAGGACCACCCACCTGAAACCACCCTCTCCCCGGCCCCCTTCCCAATTTCCGGCACCCCTCCCCTTCCTGACCCCTTTTCCGACACCGTACCCCTTTCCTTCCGGACCCCATTTTCGACACCCCTTCCTTTCCGACCCCATTTCCGGCACCCCTCTACTTTCCTGCAACCTCCTCCCCTTCCCGACACTTTTGCAGCACCCCCCCCCCCTCTTTCTCGAACATCAAGAAACAAATCCGAGGGCTTAAAGTTTGGGGTTAAAGTTTTATGGGGGGGTAGTGATTCGGGAAACAAAAGCCACCACAACAATTTGGGGTTAAAGTTTCGGGTGGTGATTCAAGGGGGGAAGGGGGTGGAGACGGTTGTTGGAAGGGCGATATTGGTTCGCCGGAACAATGGAGGTGGTTTGGCGCCGGCCAGTGGGGAGAGGAGCGTTTTCGAGGGGAGGGAGGAGGGTTTTTAAGGTGAATGAGGAGGGTTTTAGGGCAGGGGGAAGGTGGTTCAGTGGAAGGAGATGGTGGTCGGGGTCTGGGTTAGGAGAGGTGTCGCTGACGCCGGGGTAGGATGCTAGGGCTCTGGCCGCCGGCGGTTATGGGGAGGCCCAACTGTGGGGTGGCTGTCAAGGAGGAAGTTTTTTTTAAAAATAAAAATTTTAAGTATTGTTTTTTGTAAGGGTTTTTTTTTAAAAAAAAAACTTAAAAAAATTAATTAATGATATTGTGACACGTGTCACTAGTAACCTTTTTAACAGGTTACCAACAGGTTACGTTTTATTTTTGGCAGATGTGTGTCAAGGGTGGTGTTATTGTGGAATAATCAACAGGAGGTGTTATTTAAGGAAGACCGCTTAAAGGTGATGTTATTTTTGACAAATTTTCCAAAAGCAATTTGTATTTCTTTGGTAGTAAATTCAAAATTTTGTAAAAGAAGAAAAAAAAAAAAGAGAAAGTTGCTTTAAATGATCGTACTTAATTTATTGCCATTTTATTTTACCATCACTAATTATTTAAATTCTACCAATTGGTTGTTGATGTAGTGATGATTGGGAATACACTTGGTAGGGAGGTCCCGTGTTCGATACCCAGCAACAACAATTGGGAGGAGACTGGAACCTAACCACCCATGATCCCCAAATCCGAATTTGTCCAAAGTGTAATCCGGGTAGAACACACACACACGCAAAAAAAAAAAAAAAAAAAAAAAAAAAAAAAAAAAAAAAAAACCCTAATAATTTAAAGGATAATGATATGATATATGTAGTCGTTAGGGTTATTTATAAGCATTAAATATACTTTATAAAATGGAATTAAGGGCCTGTTCTCATACGTTTATTTTCAGTTCAGTTAGCTCTTAATTTCCTTCTCTTATAAAATATTCAGTTTAGTTCATTTCAGCTGAGTTCCGTCTATGAAAACAGGCCCTAAGTTGGGAATTCATGACAAATCACGCGCAGATTGGTGTAATTAACGTTATTTTTTTCCCATTATTTCCTTTTTTAGCTTGTTATACATAGCTCTAAGGGTTATGTGTACTCCCTCTGTCCTAGTTTACTTGTAATATTTTGACTAAACACGTTAGCCGATGCACAAGATTGACCATCAATATCTTTCATTATATACTTATATAAGGTATAAAAAGTTTATATTAAGAAAATATACATTAAAATAAATCCAATAATACCTTACATGATTATATTGATTTTCACGTAATAGCTAAAAATTATGGTCAAAGTGAGATATGTGAATAGTTTAAAAAGTCAAAGCGTTGCAAGTACGGAGTAATTTGGGACGGAAAGAGTATCATTTTCTTTATATAAAGGAAAATTTGTCAGGAACTACACGCTTAATAGGGGTATTTGGAAACAACTACCCACTAAAAAATTTTATCAAAAAAACTACCCATAAATTTAAAAAGTTAGAGCAGCACTACCCATTTGCTTTTTTCCGACGAGAACGTCCGGCGCATAGGCCCACTTTTTCAATTTTTCTCTGAAAAGACATGATGTAATGACAAATTGGACCTTAATTTGTAAACCTAAGATAACCAATTTGAATTAAAAGCAATAAATTCAACCAATTTCAAATTATCCCCAATTTCTAAAAACCCTAATTTTTCTAATTGTTACACCCTAACATCAAAATTCATAATTAATGGATTAAAAGAGAAGAATTACCTATGAATTACATACCCCACTTGTTTTCACTTCTTCAATTAGGAATTTTTAAAAGAAAAATTGAAAAAGTGGGCCTCACACGCCGGATTTTCTCGTCGGAAAATGCAAATGGGTAGTGCTACTCTAATTTTTTAAATTTACAGGATAGTTCTTTTGATAAAATTTTTTAGTGGGTAGTTGTTTCCAAATACTTCTATTTAGCATGTAGTTCCTGACAATTTTTCCTTATTTAAACTCTATTGTTACATCTTAGAAATAATATAACGAAGGGCAAAATCGGAATGAAAAAGAGAGATATTTAAGGGGGTAGAAACGCGAAGTGTCGTCTGTCCTTTCCCGATAAGACCGGTGGTTGCTCAAATGGGGGAAAGCTTAGGGCATTGATTGAGAACATACATATACATACAAACACACCCTCTTTCTCTCTCTTCTTCCTTCATTTTTCCTACTGTTCACTCATTATCCGGCAATTTATTTTATTACTTCAAATAAAAAATATTAATTGTTTTTAAAATTTAATTCTCCCGACACAACAAAAACATTCAAATTTCAAACCCTACTATTTCCCCTTTCTTTCTTCATTTTCCTTATTACAACTGAATTAACTGATTTCTCTTCACATTAATGCTTTATTTATTTGGGTAATTTTTATTTCCTATCTTTCCGCATTTTTTGGAGCTTAATTTCAATTAGGAAATTCCCATTTAAATTAAAATTTAACTAAAATCTTATTTTTATTCTAAATAATAATCTTAAAATTTTGGTTCAACAGGTTAGAAAGAGCATTGCAGAAGTTGTAGATCCAAGAACCTGAGAGCTAGTAATTACGCAGGTAAATTTAAAGCTTGTATTAATGCCCTCTCGTCGTCGTTGCTGTCGTCTTTAAAAAAAAATATTTACTGCTAAATAAGCTAGCTAAATTAATATGAGTAATTATCGTAACCATTAATTCCAATCTAAACCAGAAAAAGGTGAAAGAAACTTTGATAATATGATGATGATCAAAGGTCATTAATATTATTGTTGTTTAGGTTAGAGAGAAAAGGGAGAGAAAAAATAGGCTTTTTGGGGTTAATTAGCTTTTTCGAGAGCATAAAAAAGTCTTGGTTTTAGGTATGTGCTTAACTATAAACAATTTCAGATCTCAACTTACAACTCACTAGCTACTGTACTAACTTAGCTATCTACCTATGCCTAAACTAAAAATAACTTCATAGTAGCTTATTACACTCTCTTTAGTACTTGTACTACTTAAATTTTTATTATAAATTATTATTATTGTTAACTTAGTATCTGATGCTCCTTTTTCTACTTTCATTTCCATTCTTTTTATTAAAAAATGTACTAATACTTGTACATTTTCTATTTTTAAGATTTTATTTATTGCATTTGACGAAAATAATAAATTTACATTGTTGTAATGTAATAATAACATACAATACCGAGTGCGGTTAGTGGTTATTGTGTGTAGTTGTTGAAGTGATTCAGTTTTTGTTTTAAATTTTATTGATTAATTATTTATCACTGCAGAAAAATAAAAAAGAGCTTGCTTTAAAGAGACAAGAGGCTGCTTACTGTAGCAGTGTTTCAGCAGCAGTACATACTGAATTCTGAATTGTGATTAAAGCATTTTTTATATTTTCGTTTTATTTTTTTCTTCTATGTATTTTTTTTTTCTTGTTGCAGAAAAAGCCACAATAACTCTGATACATCGTCATCAATGCATAAGAGATAGGACATACTAATAACAGCCTCACCACCCTCAAAAATCTAAAAAAAAAAAAAGAGAGAAAAAAACTGAAATATCTATTTTCTTTTTTCTTTTTTTTTTTTTTTACTTTTATAGCTCACACTTCTGACAGCTGGGAGGAAAAGAGGCAAGTAGGAAGGAGGAGCAAAAGAAAGACAAAAAAAGCTGATATTTATTTGTGGTTATTATGAAAGTGGGATGGTATGGAGGTGGACGAGATTCAGAGTTCACAACAAGCTTGCAAGTACTCTAGGGTTAATTCTAATGGTAGAATTGATACTTCTAAGATAGGAGGGGGAGGTAGTGGTGGGCACGACAGTGCCGGCCGAGGAGATGAAGTAGAGGAAACAGACCTCCGCCGGGCTATCGTGCCCACCACCACTACCTCCACGAACCCCGCTGCTGTAACGGGAAACGGCAGCAGCGGAGGGGTAGGAGGGGATATGCAAGTGGGGAGTAGTAACAGGTTTGGGAGGCAGTGGCAACCTTCATCTAGGATAATTAGGGTTTCGAGAGCGAGTGGAGGGAAAGACCGTCATAGTAAGGTGTTGACGGCGAAAGGGCCAAGAGATCGTCGTGTTAGACTGTCTGTTACTACGGCAATCCAGTTCTATGATCTGCAAGACAGGTTGGGGTATGACCAGCCAAGTAAAGCGGTTGAGTGGCTGATTAAAGCGGCTGCAGATGCTATCAACGAGCTTCCGTCTTTGAATACTAGCAGTTTTCCGCCGGAGACTCCGAGGCAGTTGAGTGATGAGCGTAAGCCTACTCTTAATGGTGTAGATTCAGCAGATGTGGAGTTAGATGGTGACCCTGGTTATGGTCATAACCAGCAACAAATGAGTACAAAATCAGGGTGTTGTAGCAACAATTCGGAAACAAGTAAAGGATCTGGTCTGTCGCTTTGTCGGTCTGAGAACCGAGTTAAGGCAAGGGAAAGAGCGAGGGAGAGGAGGACGGCGAAGGATAAGGAAAGAGATGGTGAACCATCAAGGGTTAGTGTTGCTTCCCATCAACATAACCAACACCATCAGAATGTAAGCTCAATGCCTCAAACATCGTCTTTCACTCAGTTACTGACGGCGGGTATGAGCAATCTGAATGAGAGTAACAACGGAGCAGCAGCGAGCTCGAGCCCTTCGCCTCATCACCGTGTAGATTCAGAAGTAGATTTGTTTCATAAACACTCAAGAGGAGGCGGCAGTAACAACAATCAGTGGTTATCATCAGCAGCTGCTGCAAGTACAACTCCTATGGCAGATTACTTTGGTACCGGACTCATGGGCCTGTCCTCATCTCGGGCAGGTCAGATCCAAATGGGAAACAATACATCATCACTCCCCCAAGTGATGACCATTTCATCCTTTGGGGGGTCGGAAAATCATCAGCATCAGTCTCACCATGATCAACTTTACCAGCACCAGCACCAGCATTTCCCCTTCATGTCAGACCAACAACACCTAATACAAGTCGCAAACGCAGCGGCCTCACCCGGAGCAAGTGGGGGAGGAAATGACTATAACTTAAATTTCAGCATTTCCTCTTCCTCTACTCCTACTCCCAGCTTAGCCGCTGGTTTCAATAATAGGGGGACCCTTCAGTCCAATTCTCCGTCTCTGTTGTCTTACCTCCAAAGGTTTTCTACTACAGACGGATCAAGCTTGCCCTTCTTCCTTAGCAATGCAACAGTTTCTTCCGCGTCACCAACGATTATCGAAAACCACCACAACCACAACCACCACCACCAGTTTCAGCCACCAGGGTTGCAGCTCTATTACAGTGACGGAAACCGGCTATCAGACCAGAAGGGGAAAGGAAAGAACTGAATTTTTTTCACAAATCATATTCAGTTTGTAAGTTCTACCCTTCCTTAACCTATCTTAAAATTTTATCTTAATTTCTTACTGTTTTTCATTTCTGTAAAATTTGACCAGTTTGATTGATAGTCTTTTGCTAAACTTTCCACTTGTGGGCCATATTTTTCTTAGTATGATATGATGCTTCAAAAGTTGCTTGTTGCATTATTACTTTTTGGATTGACGTGTTATAAATTCATGGTACTGTGAAAATAAAGGCTTAGCTTTCTTGGTAATCATTAAAATATAGATAAACCTTCTTGTTATTTGGTAATGTATAATTGTTGTTGTATTTTATCAAAGTATAAATGCTTATTGTTATAGTACTATATAGTTTGTCTTATATGATTTATATGCGTGGATTTTGGTGATTAGGATTCGGCTAGTTGTCTGGAATTTTATATTTGTGTTGCTGAATTGTTGTCCTAGAATAAGATTGTAAGTAAACAGTTGTTGATAATCCACCTTGTGACCCAATGAACCTTTACAGAGAATTGCACAGAAGATATGGGGCTTGAGTAGTATTGGATTTAGAAACCCAATGACATATGCTCCCCAATTAAACTCTTGTCTGAAATACCCAATGTGTTTGCAATGTATGTTTGTAATTAATTGGCAACCACGTTGTTTTAGTCATTGGTTGGTATATTCTTCTAGACATGTTAAATCGAGTGCTCTGATAGAATTTTGAATGGGTTAATTAATTATAGAGTTTTTGAATTGATTTTCACCTTGAATAGGATTTTGAATCGATAAATTAATTATAGAGTTTTTCAATTGGCTTTCACCTCGATTAGGATTCCGAATGGGTTAATTTATTATAGAGTTTTTGAACTGATTTCATCTTGAATAGGATATAGATTGTTTGAATCGACTTTATATTGAGTAACACCTATTCTACAAATATCATTTAATCACACTATTAACACCTATTTCTCTAATATTTAAAAAGCAATATTTATTTTCTATAACCCGGTCGACAAAAGTAATGCATTATGGTTTTTCAAAAATTTTACAGAGTACAATTTTTTGGTTGATAAGAATATTATTGTACAATTTTACGGGCGTACAAGATCAATATAAATCATACGTATATGTCTATTTTTGTTGTAAAACTTGTGTGTTGTGAACTAATTATCTATAGTTCTTTTTTACAAGAATTCACCTAATTTTATTTTATGTCTAAGATGCCACCATTAATATTTTAATTTACGGGCGTACAACTCACTTGCTTTACTTGTACTCCCTTTGTCCCCAAAACTTTAACCCTTTTGGTCTAATTTTAGTCCCAAAATGATCGACCCATTTATATTAAAATACCCACTAATTTATAACAATATTTGTGCAAAATTAGTTTCCCCATATAAAATTTAGTTTTTTTCATGTATTTTTAAAATTTTATATCTTTACCTTTTTACAAACCCTATGTAAAATTATTTTTCCAATATGTTTATTTATTTAAGTTTCTTAATAACCGTGAAATCAATCCAAAAGGTTTGAAGTTTTTGGAGACGGAGGGAATATAATATAAAGTTAATAAAAAAAATAATTTTTTATTAAATAATGTGTAGTCAAAGTGATGCATTCATTTTGTAACAAAGGAAGTTTAAATTTACTCTTACCTAGCCTACTTGTTTAATTGTATTCCCTCGGTTCCCAAAACTTCAACCCTTTTGGGTTTATTTCGCAATTATTAAGAAACTTAAATAGAAAAGATAAATTTACATGGGGTTTGATAAAAAGTAGAGAGATAAAGTATTAAAAATATATGAAAAAACAAATCTTATTTGGAGAAGCTAATTTTGCAAAAATATTGTTGTAAATTGGTAGGTATTTTAATGCAAATGGGTTGATCATTTTAGGACTAAAATTAAGCCAAAAGGGTCGAAGTTTTGGGAACGAAGGGAGTAATTATCTTTTTTTCATTTTTAGCACATAGGAGTTTTTTTGTTGTCAATAACTCCTAATTATTAGAAATAATGATATTCCGTATATTTGTTTTTAACTGTGACAATTAATTAAAAGCGGATGTTTTTCAAACTTTTTTTTCAGTATATTTTTTAAAAAGGCAAAATTGACCTAACATCAAGAACTTTTAACAAGTTGTATGCAACAACATGAATATTGACTAGTAGTCGTAAAAACACTAACTTTTTCGTCGGGTGCACAAAATATCATAAATGAAACCCAATACAGGAGATTTTGTCGAAGACGCGTTATCTTTATAAAGTTATTAATTTTTCGCTAATTTGACATCAGATTTAGTCCTCAATGTCCAAATTAACCTAATACCTTAACAGAGGAATTTTATAGCACATAAATTGATGTATTTTAATAAAAAAATTTCCAAATTTGATTTCAAAATCGACCTGAGTAAAATGACCCCAAAAACCTTATATGTTGATTTTTACTGCATTCAAATTGAGGTTACACAATCTGAGACGATTTTTGATAATTCAAAAGTATTACGCCCTCTGTTTTTTTTTTTTTTTTCAAAGCTAGAGTTAGAGTTGCATATTTGATGACCATCTATATCTTTGTCTTCAAAAAAATCTCTATTTTTAATGTCATTAATGATATTTTGTGTACCCAATAAAAAAGTTTGTGTTGTTATAATTACTAGTCAAAGTTCATGTTATTACGTGCGCCTTGTTAGAAGTTCGTGTTGTTGAGACAAATCTTGCCTTTTAAAAATTGTGGTCAAAGTAAGACTTGTCACTACATATTTAAGTAAAAAAAAGTTAATATTAAACTTACAAATAATAAAAATAAATAATTGGAGTACCCGTATAGAGTGAAAAATAGGGACAAAAGTGGGGATTAGATGTAAGGCTATATTTAATTCACTTTATTTAAGGTTCTTAATATTTATTTTAGATCAAATGAAAAACATAAAGCTCATATCAGATTATCAAATGATAAAAAGTATTATTCACTATTTTAATGAATCAAACTATTTTGGAATCAAACTATTTAAGGTTCTTAATCATAATTTTAATGAGTCAAACTATTTTGGAATCATTTTCTAACATATATCATATATGATATGACTTTAAAGACGCGCACAAAAAAAAAAAAAAAAAAAAAAAGCGCATTTGACAATACTATGATTTTTTGTTTTTTAGTTTTATATTTTTTTAAAATCATATGATATATGTCATATAAAAAAAATAGTCAAACTTATAAAACTTACAATAATTTTGATAACTGACTTTAAAAAAGAAGAAACTCCTTTTTCTTGATTCTTGTAAAAAAAAAAAAAACGATGTCAAACAAGCCATAGACATTTATTAACTATTACTAAAACAAAAATCTGCTGACATCATCCTATCTCTCAAATGTATATGTGTTACTTTGTCATGAGAATTTTTCCCGCCAAATGCATTTATGATGTCATTTTTTTTAGGAATTGGTTATTTTTTTATTTTTAATCATTTTCATTTCATTCTTTTTGAATGTGTCACTAAATAAATAAATAAATTTTATTTTTGGTTGGAATAAATAAATTGATACCTAGAAACCGGCTTTCATTTTTATATTTTGTTACTTATGTAATTCAATCATTGGTTTGTACACCCGAGTGTACCATGCGTATATTACACCCAAAGTAAAGCGGAAAGAGCATAACAAATAATTATAAAGTACATCATGAATTTATAAAAGAACATATCACTGAAATATAAAGAACACAATATATTGTGAGATACTTATTATAAAAAAGGTAAAACATAATTATGAATTGAGTTTTACCAATACTTTAATGTCAAATTTTTCAAAATATTATATTTGAACCAGAAAATATTTAGATATAAAAAAATTTTCTATCTAAAATTAATTTTACACAAATATAATTTAAAATTTCTTTCTTAAATTTCAAACATTCAAAATTCAAAATATAAGAACATATTATATAAGTAAAAAGAACATAATTTGTACTATTATACTCGAAGAACATAATTTGTATTATTATAACCAAATAATATGATCAATATATATTACCTTAAAGAACATTGTTTGTATTGTAATGAACATGTAGTTTAAAGAACATTGTTTAATTTGTATTGTAAAGAACAGATTGTAAAGAATATGATTAATATATATTGATCGGACTTAAAAAATATGTTTCATTGCAAATAAAAAATGATAAAAGAACAATTATCAAAATAGAAAGAACATCATCTTCAACTTTAGAAAATAACAACAAAACATAAAAATTGATAACAAACATTATTTGAAAATACCTTTTCACTCAACAACGAATTTGTCAATTACATCGATCTTTCAATTAAATGATTCATTAAAACGATAAAATCATCTCCGAAATAACATTAAATCATTTTGAAATTCAAAATTTACTATAGTTTTTCTCTTTATAAACCCAATTCTGTCTCTTAACAAAAAAAGAAGATATATATATATATATATATATATATATATATATATATATATATATATATATATATATATATATATATATATATATATATATATATATATATATATATAAATATAATTTTGTTTATCAAAAGTAATATGAAATATAAATAATGAATCAAGGAATAAAAGTAACAAATCAATCTTTTATATCAAGAGGAGAATCAATTTTTTTTTTTTTTTTTTTTTTTGCTCGTGTACTTCTAATTGTATACAATGTTCTTTCCGCGTTTTTATAACTCATGTATTTTAACCGAGTGTACCATATGCTCATGGTACACTTGGGTGTACCACGAAATTTTCACATGTTATGATGATAGCTATATATCTTTTATGATCTAATTTATAAATATATACGGGAAAATAAAGAGTAGAAATAAGCTCTTATATTTCAATAATTTTTGTAATCCATACATCGCACGAGTTTAATCTAGTTAATACCGAATGAGCCCTAAGTTGATGATAATGTTTTTCTATAGCAATGGAAGATGAACTCTTTAGTCAAGGCATAGGTTGGGAAGTTTATATTTTTATAGAACTGTAGAGAAGGGATTAGTAATTATGGTCTACAACACGTTTATTGATTAATTGGAGATCATTTGTAAAATGAAAAGTGTCATGAAAAACTTCGTATCTATTAAGAATACTAGACTGCATGTTCATAGTCTACACAATGGTATTCACTTTGACAGTATGACCTCAATTTGATAATTTGTTGTTTACCATTGTTGTAAGTCTACAAAATCTTCATGTTACTCTGATTTGATTTGCATGTGTTTGTAACTTTGTAGTTGCAAAATCTTTCGTGTATCCATTGGCTTGTTCAAACATATCCTTAGCACAGGGCCCGTAATATTGAGAGCCCAACATTTTCAGAGCCCAATTGTTAAAAGAAAAAAATCCATTTCCTCTTGACTTATTGTATTCACAAGCATCAGAGCTAAATAAACACAATTATACCAATTTTCCTAGTACTTAATTACCCCTATCAATGCATTGCAATTCCCTTGAAGTTGTCAAAACTTCAAAATTTCGTTTGTTGCTAATTTTCCGTTGATTATCATCTTATACCCAGAAACTCCATAAAACCTTTTAAGACTCTTACTCTTCTCTGCCATTTAATCAGTCTATCAAACGATTTGAGAACTATTTAATAATTAATTTTCAACCCAAGTTAATCGCTGGTAAAATTATTGATACCTAACATTTTCCTATCAAATCACTATATTTCTACAAAACCAATAATATTAGTCAATAATTTGATCTAGAAAGGTAAAAGATAAGATTAATTAACCTCTTGCGTTGCTTGAGGATTGCTCATAAGGTATGCTAAATCCAATAATTCTATGTGTAATTATATTTTTTTTTTTGTTGTGATTTTTCATTTTTATTGAATTTTAGACTTTTAGTAGTTGATTTTAGATTTTTTAAAAGTTAAGTTAAATGTTTAATTGTTAAGAAGATTTGTGTTTCTTTTTTTTTTCTTTTTTTTTTTCTTAATTCTCAAACACAAATGCAAAATGTTTTCATTTTTAACAATTTGTAATTGAATGATTGGATTGTCAAATTAATAAGATTAATATGTTCCTTGACAGAGCAATTAAAAAAAATAGTTGAAAAAAAAATTGAGTTTATTTTTTCATTATTATAATTGTATTTTTTTTATAAGGACCTTATTTTTAACATTTAAACAGAGCCTTGAAAATGTTTAAGATGGTTCTGTCCATTTATATGG
Organism: Chenopodium quinoa; assembly: GCF_001683475.1. Classification (NCBI taxonomy): domain Eukaryota; kingdom Viridiplantae; phylum Streptophyta; class Magnoliopsida; order Caryophyllales; family Amaranthaceae; genus Chenopodium; species Chenopodium quinoa. Next base: position 4,620,424 of record NW_018742204.1, on the reverse strand, counting down.
TGAGAGTGTCGTTCATTGGGCTTAGAGTCAGGTTCCCAACATAAGAGGTTGAAACATAGTGTAAGTGAAATATCTTGGTTCTTGACCCTTGCTTATGTTAAGAGTTTGACATTACCAAGTCTCAGCTCTTATGAAGAAGATTATAGATGATTATGTGAAGAATCAAGGTGTTACTATAATATTACACCTTGAATTTACATTCATGAGGTGTTGACTTAGTGGTTGTAATTGAGGAAATGTATTTGATAGGTCACAAATTCGAACCTTGTAGTCCCATATGCAATCTACATTTCGTGACTTATTTACAAAAATAGTCTTAGTCCTAGAATGATTTAGGATTGTGACAAAAAAATAAAAGATAAAAAAAAGTGCTTTAGAACTTTGACTAATTGGGAATTTGGCATATCTATGGTTGTTATTACCTGTATAACATAATTCTAAATGCCTTTATTGTAAGCTCTTCTTCATCTCCTTGTCACTTCAGCTTATATTTTTTCTTTATTTCTATTCAAGCAGTTGTTTCTTTTCCCTTTTGCTGTAGTAAATTTTGTGATCTTGGGTATAAATCTTGTTTCCATACTTCCCTTCACTACGTGAAAAAACGAATTTGGCACCGGTTCAAACCCGGCCTAAGGCACCGGTTTGAACCGGTGCCAATGTGGGGGGTGCCAAAAAGGGGTTTAAAAAGGCACCGGTTCAAACCGGTGCCAAAAGTTGAAATTGGCACCGGTTAATCGGTGCCAAAAAGTACCAAAAAATTTTATGATTTCTTTTTTGGCACCGGTTAACCGGTGCCAAAAGTACCAACATAATAAATTTTTTTTTTACTTAAAAATTAAATCTGTATTAATATTAATATAATTAAATCTGTTCATTATAATATTAATAAATATAATCAAAAAAATTACAGTATAATCAAATCTTAATAATAACCAAAAGTGCCAAAATATTAATATAATCAAATCTGTTCATTATATATATAATCAAAAAAAATTACAGTATAGAGCAAAATAAATTACAACAGCTAAATATAAATAAAAAAAATTACAACATATAAATAAAAAAAATTACAATATAAATAAAAAAAAAAAGAAAATAAGTTGATTCTTCGATTTAAGATCAATATACTTGCATGTTGATTCTTCAATTTAAAAACTAAATCCATATACCTGCACCAATTAAAACAACCAAAATGAATCGATTAACATGAATCAATTCAAAAACCCAGAAAATCGAAAAAAAGAAAAGAATAACCCAGAAAATGAAAATGAAAGTCAGTTCAAAAAAGAAAATGAATCGGACAAAAAAAAAACCAGAAAATCGAAAAAAAAACAGTTCAAAAATCCAAAAAAAAAACCCAGAAAATCGGAAAAAAAAAAAAGAAAAAAAAAAAAGAAAATCAGTTCAAAAACGCATAACATCAATTACAACCCAGAAAATAAAACCCAGAAAATCAATTAAAACCCAGAACATCAATTAAAACCCAGAAAATAAAAAAATATATTCGACAAAAAAACCCAGAAATTAAAAAAAAAAATTCGAATTAAAATAAGTTAAAAAATTGATTAACCAAACTAGAAAATCGAAAATCACTTTAAAAAAACAAATTTAAATCGATTAAAATAAAAAATAAATCAATAAAACAAATTTAATTCGTGGTGGATTAAACAATTTTTTTTTTAAAGAAGCCCATAAAAAATTTCGAAGACACTCATCAAATCAATTAAACCCAAAATCAACTTCGAACAAACCCAAATCAACTTGATGTTACGGTGGTGGTGGCGGCTTTGCGGTGTTGTTGCATGTTGTTGTTGTTGTTGCGGTTAATTATTGCATGTTGTTGTTGTTGTTGCGGTTTAAGGGAGAGCAGAGGAGAGATCGAGAAGGTGTTGTTGCGGTGGTATTTGAAGAGAAGAGGTTCGAAGAGAAAGAGAAGAGATTAAGGGAGAGCAGAGGAGATAGAGCAAGAAGGCAGAGGAGATAGAGCAAGAAGGGAGAGCAGAGGAGAGAGAAGGGAGAGGAGAGAGTGATGAAAGAGGCGGACTGAGAGGAGAGAGAAGGAGCAAGCTAAGTTTTAGGGTTTTAAGGAGAGATAAGGCCAGTTTTTATTTTTTAAATAATAAAAGGTCCGGTTCACAAAGGCACCGGTTCAAACCGGTGGCCTTTGTGATTTTGGCACCGGTTTGAAGTGAACCGGTGCCTTTTACTCTGGTTTACCTTCCCACCAATTTTGTAGGCCATTTTTGGCACCGGTTTTAACTGAACCGGTGCCAATTAGGAGGTGCCTTTTTGATATTTTCTACTAGTGCTTGTATTGCCCTTAGAATCTCACTATCCTTTTAAGGTTTTACTTGTACCCACAATAGGCCAACCAATAACTTTCAGCCACTACCAATTCCATCAAACTATACTTTTAAATTGTTGAATAATAAGTGTATGTGGTGTCATTTCTATGTCCTCTGTAAACTTTGATAGAATTAAAGTGACTTTATCTTGATTACATTGTTTAGCTGTTCATTTTGAGCTGGTGGTTGCCCAATTTTCTCAAGGTTCTATCTGGGGCCTCTATTAGGCTTCATAATACTTGATTCCTCTGCCTTCTTCCCCACCATTTCTCTTTGTGAGATGTTCTTTTTAATTAGTGTTCTAATAAATCACGCGCAAGTGACACTGTCATATAAATATAATTATGAAATGACCATTCATCACAACAAATAAGGCGAATATAAGAATATTGGATAAATTTTAAAAATATATAGAAAGCACTCCTTTGATTTTTGAAGTACAGATGAACACGACATGTGAAACTAATGTCACAAAAGATTATTTTTTTCGTCTTTTTTAAAGATTGAACCTTGCCATAGGTGAACAATTCAAATACTTTAAATATAGTTGGTGTACTGTTAAAGATTGAACCTTGCCATAGGTGAACAATTCAAATGCTTTACATATAGTTGTGTACTGTTAACAAACTTTTGCAAGTGTTTAGAACATATGATGCATGTGGTTACAACAATTATGCCTGGAATTATTTTTTTTTTTTTATTTATTTAGGAAAATTTGCCAATTACTACCGTAAGTTAATACCACTTTGTAAATTACTACCGCAAATTAAAAGAGTCGTGAATTACTACTGCAAAATTTTTTAAAATGTTGCGATTACTACCAAACTCCCATTAAATCCAACTATGACGTCATTATATCACTTTAACCCATAGTTAAAGCTCTTAACCATGGTCAAACATGGGTTAAAGCCCTTAACCATGACGTCGTTATATCCCTAACCCATTTTCTTTTTTTTGGGGGCTGGTTAAAGCCCTTAACCATGGTCAAACATGGATTAAAGGGATATAATGACGTCATAATTGAGTTTAATGGGGGTTTGGTAGTAATCGCAATATCTTAAAATTTTTTGCGGTAGTAATTCACAACTTTTTTAATTTACGGTAGTAATTTATAAAGTGGTATTAACTTGCGGTAGTAATTGGCAAATTATCCATTTATTTATAATCATTTTAAAACTCTATTTTTTATTTTATTTTTTTATTTTTTTGAGGAAATTTTAAAACTCTTTAGTACACAAGAAATATAGACAATATTAAACAAAAAAAATATGCCCTCCTTCTTGTCTCGTATATTAAGACGAATATATTGGTTTGGTGTTACTAATATTAAGAATATTATTCAGCACATAAATATGTTCTCTAAGTGGTCTCTAACTGTTATGTTATTAACCTTATAACAAATTAACAATTATGATCGTGCTTTTATTAAAATATTAAAATACTAGAGGAGCCTAGGATCATGATTATAGAAGTTGACATGGTATTTTAAGGTTGGAATTATGGATAGAAATTAGAAACTAGTAGAGTTGTCCACGAATTTAACCTAACACGAAACACACTGCCTAATTGTAAGTGACTTATTCTAGATTTTGATCTGTTTGTACATAATAATTATGCTCTCAAGTAATCATTGTAAAGACATTTATCATTGAAACCAATTTAATTATATTGAGATTTTTTGCCAGATGACATAAGAGAGGCACCAAGTTTAGATCAAGACACTAAGTATGCCATATATGGAAGTGATAAGGACTTTCAAAGGTCTAATGAGTTATTTATTATTGGACCACTAATTGATATCTCTAATATGAGTATATGTTTGTGTAATGTAACCCAATGCAAATTGAATGCGTCAAAATCATGGGCAATTAGAAAATCAACCAAAACAAATTAGTTGAGAAGTAATAAGTTAGAACTTGGGAGCAGTTTAACCACAAATACTCTGAAACTGAGACATCAAACACGTAACATAAATTTGAATAAGATGATAGGTTTTGATAGTCAATATTCTTATCTAATTACTAGTGGACCTTATCCCTTTAGGATAGTGAAGTATTGTCTTGCTTCTTGCATATTAGAATGATACGAAGTAGACCCTATCTCTAATGAATAGTGATATATTATCTTGTCACTGTCTATTTTAATTTTGTCTTTTCGTGTTGTTCATAATAGACTGTGTTCATTTTATTTAATATGATATGATTTGATTTGAATTTTCCTAATTAAATCTGAAGTGATGTGAATTTTCTAATCTAATCTATTTAGTTTTCAAATTTGGTAAAATGGTTTATTTATATGGTATTTTTAAGAAGAAATATTTAGATGTTAAATTTGTATGAATGTGTTATTTAAGTTTATTTATTTTATTTTATTAATTTTTTTGAAGTTACAATTTATTAAAATATTTAAAGTATTTTCATTAAAAAAGAAACACAATTACAAAAATGATTTGATGCGATGTGATTTGATATGAAGAATTATGAAATAAGCAATACATTTGCTAGGAAAAGTTGAGCCGTACATAACCTCAATTAGATAAAAGAATCTCTTTGACATCAATAGAAACATAAATTTTGTTTTTATTATTGGAAAAGTTGAGCCGTAGATAACCTCAATAAGATAAAAAAAAATCTCTTTGACATCAAGAGAAACATGAATTTTTTTTTTTTTTTTTCAAATACTACTAAACCTTTGACTTTTGTACCATCTATATATAAATTTAATAAATTATTAGTAAATATAGTAAATAATTTCTAAAGGTAATTTTTACTTTTTTTTTTTTTTTTAATTTATATTATTATTATTATTATTTACCTTGTTCTACTCTATCAATTTTTTCTACATCTTTTATTACTGTATTTTATGTCTTTACATTAAATCTTGTTACTTACTTACAATTTAACAACTACCATCTACTTACATTTAATTCCTTGACATGTTACTTAGCATTATTTTTTTGGGGATTAAGACTTCAATTGTTGTTGACTTGTTGTTGTAAGTCATTAATACCCCACTTATTATGTATATCGCGGATGCCATTTTAGCTTATCAGTATTAGTCCTTTCATTGAAATGTTGGATAAGATGGGGTTAAATGGTGAAAATTCATTGAAGGATTGCATAGTTATCTCAGAAGTCAAGTTCATTTGTCTAATACAAGTATAGTTTAAATGTGGAATCCAATGCCATTTGAATCTGCTTGTTAATGTCAAAGTTAAAAAAACCTGAAGTTGATTGATGTTTTTACTTGACAAAAGTAGATGGTAGTTGTTATAAACTTGTCAAGTTTTAAAGCTTGCCATGCACTCTTGCAAGTTGCAACGTTGAAACTTGAAGTGGGATATGTAATGTGATGAGGTCTATATGCTTCCTTTATGCATCGAGTTTATATCTTTTCTCTAACATTAAAATAACTTTGTTGTCACAATCATTAGTAAATTTTGTCATTAGTAAATAAAATCACCAAAAGATAGAAGACCCATTTAGTATAGATTTTGATATGCATATTAGAAGACTAGTTAACTTTGCTCGTGTTAAGTTGCAATTAGTTGGTTGCCATCTTAGTACTAAGGTGCTAAACAAAGCCTTAATTCTAATCGGTATCAGAAAGAGGCATTTTAGTACTAAGTTGGTAACTAAATAATCACAAATTAATACCAAGAGAGTTAGATTGTTATCATTGATGTCTCGTAATACTTAAGGTTGAGATCGAGATTTCCACCACTACTATAGTAATAACTTGTGCACTATCTTAAAAGACAGCCACACACTTCTAATCCACCCGCCCAAAATAAAAATTGAATTGTTTTATTGATCACTAAGATTTAACTAGGAGTCTGTCGCAGCTTTAAGGAGTGTAGCTATGGAAGGGGGAAACCCTCTTTTATGTTGAGGAAGCAGAATCTGATACATGGCACAATAAAACTTTATTTGAAGCTCATTTTCTGTACTCAGTGTTTTATTGCACACTTTATTTGAATGTTGTCGATGAATTTCTAGCATTTTCGTTCTGTTTTATGCTACCTGCCATTCATAGATAGCTCTATGTAAACGTGTTTTTACTTTGATTGATACTAACATAGTGTTGTTTGTGAAGTTTTGTGCAGGTAGACATTGATGGAGCAACGTAAATAGAAGCCCCTGAGTCCCTCAAGAGAATGCAGATTACACCTGTTCAAGTTCTCTGCTTGTGAATTCAATGCTTCTGATTTTGTTTGGATTCTTAATTTTAAAATTTTCCCAATTTGTAGTCAATGTAATTTGATTCACATTGATGTAGTTGAATTTGTTAATTTATGTGAAAGCAAAGTCGTGTGTTTTGATCTACAACGTACATTTTTTTTAATCGCTAGTGGTAATTATGATTCTTGGTTTTGTATACTCGTGGAATTACAGGACTAGTGTTAAAAATAGTTAGCAAAGTTTTTCTTTACTGATTGGCAGGAAGGCAGCAGACTCCCAACTATCCTAACCAGGAAGGCAGCAAACTACTTTTCTTTCCTGATTGGCAGCTTGTCGGCGGCCATTCCAGCTCCTCTTGTCGCCGGCAACAACCCATTCAAGAGCCTATTTGCAGAAGCTTGCACTCCAATTCAGCTCAACTGGTTTGTTAGGTAAGTTTAGTCTTTTCTCTTTAGTTTGTGCTAGTTTTTTTGAGTTAGGGGGTTTGTGTTGGTTTTTCTCATTCATTTTCACGTATATCTCTAATTTTTAGTGGTTCATTATGAGAGCATCTCTAATAAGGTCATCCCAACATTTTTGGAGACCATGTGCAAGTATCCTGTATTAAATTTTGCCTTCTATTTAAATCTTCTCTTTGTGAAAGTAACGGTCTTTTTGTTTAATTGTGAAGTATCTAATGACACTAAACCACTAAGCCACGTAAAGCATAATTATCATATGTTACAGTAGATATTATGGAAAATTTGGCTCATAGCAGTCGTACAGGTTGCATCAGATTGGCCTTTGTATCTAGTTTATGTCTCAATGGTTAGCTACAACGACTAATATTTTTCTTACTTAGCTTTTAAATTATGATTTTATTACTCCCTCCGTTCTAGATTAATAATTGACTAGTTTGATTTTTTCGGTTTTTTGCTTTTTTTTTTTTTAATATATTTGTAAACTTTGATCATTGTTTTTAAGTAAAGGTAGGGATGGCAATGGGTCGGATCGAATCAGATTATGCAAAATCCGACTCCGACACTACAACATGTCGGATTTTTAATTTGTCTCCGCCTCCGCCTCGGACATCTGACTCCGAGAGCCGACTCCGATCTGACTTAGATTTCCAACCTCCGGCTCCAACCCGATCCGACTCCGAATCCGACTTTAAATTTAATTTTGACCCACTTATCAATAGCAACGCATATATAATCAATTTCAAAGAAGTATAAATTCAAAATCCAATAATAAAAAATATATACGTACATAGAAAAGTCGGAGTTGGATCGGATAAGTCAGATTCTAAGTAGACTCCGACTTCGACCCTCCTCCGAGTCAGGGTCGGTTTTTTTAAACAAAGTCGGATTCGAATTATTATTTCTCGGATTCGGATCGGAATTTTTCTTCGGATAAAATCGAACTAGGGGCGAATTCTGACTGAATTGCCATCCATAAGTAAAGGTGATTATCAATGGCTTGACCCGCTAGCCTAATCAACATGGCTCGAAAAGTGTTTAGGTTTGAGCAAGCCCAAAAACACATTTAATTTAAAATCTCAAACCTAGCCTGAAAAAAGCCTACATAGCTCGCTTAATCAGTACAAGTCTAACACTTTTTTGCGTGTTTAGATATGATATTTCATTGCCCAACCGTATTTTGATCACCTCTAGTGCTAGTAACGTACTCCATTTTTTAAAACTAGATAAGCCCCGTGCGATGCACGGCATAAATTTTTTTTTTGAAATAAATATATTTTATTTATGTCTCTCATATGAGATAAATTATAGAAACATAATTATTAATTGCAATGATGTTTAGATCTAATTAGTTTTGATGAAAATTAAAATTTTAAGCAAATTATGCAATACGGAGTACTCTTTAACGGAAGTAATTATATTTTGAAGCCAAATGGTCACTTATAAATTCATAATACTACCTCCGTTAACAGTTATTTGCAACAAAGGGGGGTAGCACGGACTCCTAGGCAAAACTTTTAAAGCATGATTAAAAGAAATAAGGGCACTTGATTAAGTATTAATCCTACCTAAAAAAAACAATTAAACAAAAACCCATAACCACCCACACCCAGAACCACTAAACCCAGATTCACCACCGACAACCACCAGAAGCACTAAATCCATCGACACTCGAAACCCGTAACTCAACCACAAACTCAACCACCACTGAACCTGAAACTCAACACAGAAGCACTAAATTCACCGACACTCGAAACCCGAAACTCAACCACAAACTCAACCACCACTAAACCCGAAACTTAACCACAAACTCAACTACCTACGAACCCAGCTAGAACCCAGCAAACCACCACGAACCCAGACATAACCACCGAGAAACCCAACCACGAACCAACCACCACCGAAACCCAGGCAAACCCACCCACAAATCCCCCCAAACCTGCAAATCCATCCAAACCCGACGAACCACCACCCACAACTCATTGAAAGTCACCCACAAACCACCGAAATCCACACAATATCCACGTAAACCACCCTAGACCTACCAGATTTGAAACCCAAAACCACAAACCACCCAATTAAAAATGATTCTTTCACCACAATCACCAACACCCACCCACGAACCACAAAAACCACCCACAAACAACAACTACCACCAGATCTACCAAACCCACCCAGAAACCACCAACATCCACCCATGAATTAAGATGAGAGATAAGAGATGATGATGAAGAAGTTGATGAGAGATGAAGAAGGCTAGGAAGAAGATGAGAGATGATGATGAACTGAGAGATGAAGATTGAAGAAGATAAGGGAGTGATGATGATGAACCGAGAGATGGAGATGGAGGAGAGAGGCGGTGTGGAAATGAAATTAGGGATGAATCTAATTTTTTTTTGGGGGGAAAAGCTTAGATGATTAGGTTAGATTAGAGTTATTGTAATTATGTATAGTGTTATGTGTTAATAATTTTTAAATAAGGGTATTTTGGTCATTTTATCAAAAAAGTTACTATATTAGGAAAGATTTAGTTTTGTTGCAAATAATATGAAGTGCCCCTTTTTTTAGTAAATGTTGCAAAAAACTGTTAACGGATGTAGTATAAAATATGGAGCATAATATAATATAATAATTGTCTTCTAAAAATAATATTATAATAACTTAAGGTAAAAAAAAAAAAGAATATGATGTCAGCAATTGATTTAGGAGGAAATTTTTTTAATAACAGCTTAACATGTGTATAATTTTAAAAAGTGATGATGTCAGCGGTTGTTGTGTTAATATATTTATAGATTGTCTCACTTCACAAAAACAACAATTTTAGAATTCCATTCAAATTATATATTATTTCTCTTCCTTTTGACTTCACTATTATTATATAATACACATCTCATTCATATTTCTTATATTTCTCATTTATATTTCTTACTTTTTCAAAAATTTTAGTCTAACTATATGTGCTTATATTATTTTATTCTTGTATCTAAAACTCTGTGTGCAATTCAATGGAGCACTTGAAAAAAACGGAGGGAGTATTATAAACAAATCTTATTACGAAATACTTCGTATATTGTTACATAGGATTTAATCCCTCCGTCTCATAATAATTGACATAGGCAACTTCCGTACACATACCAATGCACTAATTTTCTCTAATTAATATACAACTACATATCCCCTCTCAAAAAAAAAAAATAAATAAATAAAATAAAATTGCGTAGTAAAAAATATGTATAAATAAATAAATAAGTTGATATTATGGAATACGATAAATAAAAATGCCGATTGGGTCCGTCCGCTTGGATGGTCTTTGTTTCTGGGCTCTTTTGCTCTTGGGCTTCCTACAATTGCTCTCTTTGGGCTTATCATTTTAAGCTAGGTTTACACTTGATTTTTGTAACTCATTACTTGACCCACTTCACTTGGGATTCCAGGCTAAGTACATATTTTTTTTTAATTAATTTTTTTTTAATAATAAATCTAGCGTTCAATCACCCAACTCAATTCCTCTAGTTCTGTTTTGGGCTTGAAATATTTGGTTATAAAATACCCTCTATAATCTAACACCTTTTTAGTGGCTCTAAAAGCTCGAAAATTGTTGTAAATTTGTATTTCTACCAAATAATATTAACTCTATAAAAACACTAGCAAATACATATTAGTAATAAAATTAGCTCTGTAGAGCTCAAATAAACACATAATGACTGTGGAACGGAAATTAAATCATATATATAATATTCTCATCATGTACGATTCAGGTTGCAATAATATCAAAGTCACACATTTTTAAAAAAAGATCAATATATTAAAATTAGGATCACTATGTTAAATTTAGGGTCATTATGTTCAACATAACGTCAGCATATGAAACTCAAGTCGACAATAATTTTATCGTGAACCAGGTCTACACAAGTTTTTTCCTAGTATAGGCTCTAAAATCTCAAATGAAGCTTTTTTAAATGAGGTTTAATCGAGATGCATTCTTTGTAATGCTAAACTCATAAGGTAACATATAGAGATAGTAACTAACCACTCAATCATTTCAAATTCCCTCAAGAGTAACCTTGAAAATGTAAGATAGGGATAATATTTAAAGCTACATTACCCCATAGCCAAATAAAATTCCAAGAAATATGTTAAGCATGCGTTGGAATTGTTAATATGTCCAATTGTTAATATCAACTACTATGAAAGCTTGGAACATAAAAGATCTTGGGGTATTGACTGGAAAGACTTGCAGGATTCTGTGGGAATACAGGCTCAATCTTTAGTTTCTGCTTCTGGGGATTCTCAATTCCTTCAAACTCGTGATCAGAAAATTTCCCAAGCTCATACTTTATTTCTATATTGGAAACAGAGATCTAAAGTACGATGGGATGCTTTTGGAGACACTAGTTCGCGTCTGCTTTTCTCTTCGGTTCAGGAGCGTAGGCGTAGGAACAAAATTTTTAGCCTAAAGAATACTCAAGGACTTTGGATTTCTGACACTTTGGAGATTGAGAATCTTTTAACTGCTCATTTTTCGGACTTATATAATTGTCAGAAAATTCCTGCGCCTTCTATTCCTAAGTTTTGGGATGATCTAGACATTCCCTCATTATCTTCCCTTCATCAACAACAACTAATGATTCCATTTACTGCAGCTGAGATTAAGGATGCAATTTTCCATATTGGTAATGATAAGTCTCCGGGACCGGATGGTTTCTCTGCTGGTTTCTTTAAATCGCACTGATCGGTGGTTGGTAATCAGGTTACTTCTGCTATCCAGTACTTTTTTGCCCGAGGTTATATGCTAAAAGACTGGAACCATACTTTTTTGGTCCTTTTACCGAAGATTGACCATCCTGAATTTCCTTCTCAGTTTCGGTCGATAGGTTTGTGTAATGTTTTGTATAAATGTATTGCTAAATGCATGACGGCTCGCCTTCGGAAAATTATGCCTCTCTTGATTTCGGAGGCACAATCGGCTTTTTTGCCGGGTCGTTTGATGTCAAATAATAGTCTTATTGTGCATGAACTCCTTACGTATATGAATTCCTCTACTTCGAGATTATGTTCTGCGGCTTTGAAATTAGATATGAACAAAGCTTACGATAGGGTTAATTGGGAGTTTCTTTGGGATGTGCTTAAGGCTTTTGGGTTTCCGCCTTATTGGATTCAGCTAATTAAACAATATGTTTCTACGGTCTCGTACCAGATCCTTATAAATGGCAAGCCCTCTTCTGTCCTTCGGTCGGCTTGTGGTTTACGTCAAGGGGATCCCTTATCTCCTTATTTATTTGTTCTATGTATGGAAGTGTTTTCAATTATGCTGCGAAAGGCTGAGACTGCTGGTTTGTTTCAAGGTTTACGTATTTCTAGACGTGCTCCTTCAGTCTCCCATTTGTTCTTTGCAGATGATGCGTTACTTTTATTCCGGGTGACACCTGATGCTTGTTTGCAGCTCTTGGGAGTGATTGACCGTTTTTGTACTGTTTTTGGTCAGATGGTTAATGCTCAAAGATCTTTCGTTAAGTTTAGCTCGAATACTCCAGAAGATTACCGTGACTTCTTAAGTTCTGCTTTGAAAATGCAAGCTAAGTCTTCGCTTGGAACTTACTTGGGTCTCCCGGTGGATTTGGGTCGAGCCAAGTGTCACCAGTTTCAGCCATTGGTCGATAAAGTGATGTAAAAGTTGTCTGCGTTTAGCTCTCGTCATTTGTCGGCAGCAGCTAAATTAGTTCTTATTAATACGGTGGTCATAGCTTCTTTAAATCATGTGTTATCAGTTTTTAGGCTTCCTGGAACTATTGCTGATCGTATTAATCATCTCTTAGCTAGATTTTGGTGGAAGTCTAATAAGTCTTCTAGAGGTCTGGCCTTGACTTCTTCTGCTTCCAACCATCTCCCTCGAGGTTTAGGGGGTTTGGGAATTCGTCATGTACCCTCTTTTAATTCTGCTTTGCTTGCTAAGAAAATGTGGCGTTTAATTCATCATCCACAGCTTTTAGTTTCGAGGATTTACCGTGCTCGGTATCCTCATGTCATAGGCTACAAAGCTACTACTTCTCCTTCCCGTCCTTCCTGGGGTTGTCGAAGTTTTTTAGAAGGAGCTCGCACTCTTTCTCAGGGAATAATGTGGAAAGTGGGCTCTGGCAAAAGGGTCCGGATTCTGGAGGACAATTGGGTTCCGGGTGTTTCTGTTCGTTTTAAGGATTCAGCTCCCCTAGTGGGTCTTCCTTCTTTGGTTACGCAACTTATTGATCCCATTTCCCATGCTTGGGATAGTACGTGTATTCGTTAGCTTTTTCCTTCTTCTGTGGCGGATTCTATTCTTGGTTTAGAAAGGCCTCAGGAAGAAATGGATGATTTTGTGTATTGGAAATTCACTCGGGATGGGACGTTTTCTACTAAATCTGCGTATGCTCACTTGATAAATCATACCTGTGCAGCTAGTACTTTGTTGGCCCTGTCATTCCGGGTTGGTGGAAGAAATTTTGGGGTCTTCCGATTTTACCAAAGTGGAAGATCTTCATTTGGAAAATTCTCCATAACGGTCTTCCCACGGCGGCAGTTTTGGCCTTAAAGGGTATTCCCGTTGATACTATCTGCGTGTTTTGTCATCACCATTCTGAAACAGTTTCTCATATTTTTCAACAATGTGATTTTACTTGCTTGGTGCAAGCTACTCATCATCTGGAGGCAATTCGTTCGTTACCTATGGATCGAGACTTCTGTACTTGGTCAACCGCTACTATTTCTGAGTTGGCAAAGGCCAAGAACTGGAATGGTTTGGATGACCTTATATCTTTTTGGTGGGCTGTCTGGTTAACTCGTAATAATCTTCGATTCCGGTCGGAGGTTTTTTCTCCTGCTGGGGTTTTTGCAATTGCGGCTAATTGGTCTTCTAGGAGTAAGGAGGCTCGAGAATTATCTGATCTTTGTCAGGCCTCGTGTCCTCAAGGTTTTGGTGGTCTTGGTTGTTCTTCTCATCATGCTCTGGGTTTGCTTCAGCCGTCTTCCCAGTATGATATTAGTCTTGCCTTTGATGGTGCTTGGACAGATGTGGATCAACGTGCTGGTATGGGTTGGTTCTTATCTTCCAACTTATCTTCTCCGTCTGTTAGGGGAGGGGCTCAGGCAGGGTTTGCTTCTTCGGCCCTCCATGCTGAACTTCTTGCTTGCCTTTTGGGTTTACATCATGTTAAAGATAAAGGTTTCACAAGTGTCGGGGTTTTTACAGTTTGCAGTTCTGTCCCGACTCTGATTGACCGTTATACAACAGATTCAATTTCTGTTCTTTAGATTCTACGTGAGTTTCGGCAGATTGTTCGAAGCTTTTCCAGCTGTTATATTCAAAAGGTTTCAAGAAGGGAGATTGGTTATGCTCATTTTCTGGCCGGCCTAGCTCGCTGTCGTCATTTAATTTGTTCTCTTTTTTAGTTTATTTGTTCTCTTTGTCAAAAAAAACTACTATGAAAGAACACTATAAGCTTCAAATAATTGTTTATCTTACATTTTTTTTATTTTTTTTTTATTTTTTTTTTACAATAGCAAATTACAACAAAATTACACAAAGTCCGAACCACTAGTACGACATTTTTTAGCAATGTCGTATGCCCTCTGCACTTGGTCCCTTTGGACTTACATTAATTACAGGCAACTCCTAAAGGGAATTTAGTTCTCATGGATTATTTTGTCCTATTGATTAAAACTAAGCACATGTTAAATCTCTTTAATATAACAACCAAACAATAATAATGTATTCAACGATTAATACGTTAGTGGGGGCATTTGGCAACAAGGATAGGGATGATGAGGATAAGAAGGTAGGATAAAGATAGGGAATTATTAGGTGGGATAAGGATAAAATTATGATATCCATTGTTTAGAATGAGTTGGGAATGAGTAGGGAATTAAATTGGGATAACTAGCAAATTTACTTAAATATCCTTACTAATTTTTTTCCTCTCTCCTCTTCCTTCCCTTTCATTAAGGGCAAATTTGTCGTTTACCTTTTAAATTTTATCCCCAAACCTTATACTTTCCCCCATTGTTATAGACATAGAGGGATAAGCCCCAATTTAGTCCCCATCCCTTTTATATGGGATAATTTGTATTCCTTCAAACAAACAAGGGATAATGGGACATGAGAGATTATAAATTCTTATCCCACCAATAATCCCCACAAACAAACATGCCATAGGAGAGTATCAAGTTGTAATTTCGGAATCCGAACTTGATTTTGAACTCCTCTATAACCATTTTTAAAGCTACATTAGCCAAATAAATTGCCAAGAAATTATGAATTGTTGATACGTACAGTATATGTTGGAAATGGTAATGCAATCGGAAGATTCTCGTGCTCGATCGGGCGGTGGTTCGCCCGACCGGGCAGAATTGGCTAAGGAGAAAGGGGGCTCTCGCGACCGGGCGCGAAACCAGGTCTAAGAATATTTTATCTCGCGCCCGATCAGGCGACTGGTTGCCTGATCGGGCCCGCCTCTTCCTTAGGTCGGTTTGGTTTATTTGTTTCCTGATTTCGGGACACATATAAATACGAGCATTGCCTTTCCTATTTTCTATAATTCACATTAAAAAAACATCAAACACAAACCTACCCTTTGAGATCTGAACAGTTCTTGAGCAATTCCACTCTCCGGGTTCGGGTACACGAATTACGAAGGAGAGTTGCGTTAAACTTGAGAGGCGTGTGTCATCAGGAAACCTATACCAGTGGTGGCGTATTTCTCTTATAAGGCAGTGGATTTTGTTCCACGGCGCGACTGTGAGTTTGAGATCTTCAATCAAGTATTTCCCTTTCATCTTCTCTATTTTGTTTTTGTAATCGACAACTATTTTACCAACAATTAAAAGCGAAATAGTATTAATTTATTATGCTGTTGATTCCTGAACTAATCAATTGGAAATGGAAATTATAATGATTCGAACAATTAATTTTGGATCAAGAAAAAAAGGATATTTGTTGCGAATGATTTCGATGTAATTGTTCATTCGTTGAAGCATTCGTCTCATTGATTATCAATCGTTGGTTTTTATCTAGCTCTTCTTGTGATATAAGGAGAAATTATTAAGCACGCACTTGGTGTAGAAAGTCTCATAACTACATTCAAACTTCGTTTAAGCTTTAAGTTAGGGCTTGTTTGGCATCGTTTTTTATTTTCAATTTTTTGATTTTTTTTCAAGACAAAAAACCAAAAATATAAAACAAGAAAAACGTGTTTTCACTTTTCAGTTGTTATTTTTTGAAATTATCATAATATTAATAAGTTTGATGACTACTTTTTAATTTATTTTATGACATATATAATATAATTTTGAAAAACAAAAAACCAAAAAATAGAAAATACAACGATGCCAAACGAACTCTAAGGTTTTTTTTTTTAATACAAAGTAGATGTTAAGTTAAACAATATAAGCTACTCATTAAATAAGAATAAAAAAAATAACAATTATCATAAAGTTTTATATGCGACTGGCTGTACCGTATGACCAGTCACATTTTTAATATTTTTTTTTATATTTTCTCTCTCATCTCTTTCTCTCCTCTCTCTCCTCTACCTTCCTCCATTTTCTCTTCCTAACTTTCTCTCTCTAATCATCAATGGCCGAGCTAGGTCTTCCGCCGCCGTCAGGTTCGTTGTCTCCGTCCAAATCTCCTCGAAGCTCCAAGCCATATCGTCGTCACCGTCTTCGTTTCGTCATCGTCGAAGCTCCTCGAACTCCAAACCAACCCAAACATTCGTCGTCATCTTCATATTTGCCGGCGAAATCAGCCAAAGACCTCCACCTCCGTCGTCGTCCTGTTAATTGATTGCTGTTGGAGTTGAGCAATTGCAAAATCTCAGTTAATTGCTCTTATCTACTGTAAATTGATTCATTCTACTGCATTTTGTTAATTGGTTCATTCTACTGTATTTTGTTGATTGATTTTCATTCAAACCAACGATTGCTTCCTTTATCATCTGCAATATTTCTTATATAGATTTGTTTTATGCAAAATTGATTTAAACTGATACTTGAAAGTTTCGTTATTTTGGTTTGATTTGGATGAATTTGTGGTCCCTGTTTTGTTGTTGTGGATGTTTATTTCAGGGGTTACTAGGTCGGGGTTACTTAAGCAGTTACTAAGGGTTACTAGGTCGGTTAGGGGTTATTAGATCGGTTAGGGGTTACTTGGGTTTTTAAGGGTTACTAGGTTAGGGGTTATTAAGTCGGTTAGGGGTTATTTGGGGTTACTAGGTCGGTTAGGGGTAAATAGGTTAGGGGTTACTAGGGGTTACTAAGTTAGGGGTTACTAGGTCGGGGGTTACTAGGGGTTATCAGGTCAGTTGGGGGTTACTAAGTCAGTCAGGGGTTTCTTTGTCTGGGGAGTTACTAGGGGTTACTTGAGGGGTTACTAGAAGGGTTACTGATATAGCACCTTGCCGTAGCGTGTGGCCAGCCGCACTTGAAACGCACTGAACAATTATAAGCTACTCATTATGTAAGAATAAAAAAGGAACTCTATGTGATATACTTACTTCCATTTTTTTAGTTGACACATATTCTTTATTAGGAAGTTTTTTATTATTATTTTTTTTATTTGACACATTTTCTTTTTGAATATATTTTATACCTTACATTTACTAGCTACCCCACTTGCTTTATTTTTCTCTTTCACGCTCTTTCGTCTTCTTAATATGTGTGCCTAAATTGAACACGTCAATTAAATGGAAATAGGGAAGTAATTGTTAATTTGTTAGGAAACACATGTCACAAAATTTAACGAAACATATAAATAGAAATTGTCTCTTTCCTTATTAATCAATTTACCTGCAAAACAGTATCCCTGTCCACGGACTTGAAATCATCCCTGATGTAAAGAAGTAAAGAAGGGCCCCTGATATAACTCCTATGAATTGAAGCTAAGTCATTATTTCAATTATAATTAAAAAATAATAGTAAGGGAAATAATAATCGTGACATCATAGAATAAAGTAGGCAGCCTCTAAGATAGTTACATTTCCTTTAAATTCTCTAGTTTTGTAATTCAACTAATTAAAAATGCTTTTCTCTTTTGATACCTAACTTTAATGTTGTTTTGAATCATTCTCTCTTTGTCTTATAAAGGGTTAAGATGCTAAATGTAATTTTAAATTATTGAAGAAATCTACACTAAATGAATATTTTTAGAGCAATAGTTTGAAATATGACAATCTTATTATTTGAATGATAAATAATAATACAATATGATCGTTTTAAATTTTCACATTATAATATGAACACAATTATTCTTCTAATATCTACACTAAAATGTAATTTTTGAAAATTTTTAATCTAACATAAAATATATTCTTTTCAAGAAACTACAAAATAATAGTAAAAACTACATAGATGAAACTAAATATTTGATAAATAAAAAGAAGTTGATAATATTATTTTATATTAAAAATATGTCAATTTTGAACTACATAATCATTAAAATGGTGTGGTGGGTATTCATTTTTCAAACACATTTCTTACTAACATAGAGTTTCTCTAGTTCTTAATAATTAATACATGCTGTATAACAGTAAGTTGATTTTTAATACAGTCATTAAAAGTAGTCAACTTGTTACAAGCATCAAGCATATATATTGTGAAACAATTATAATGTAAGTGTCATTAATATTTTACAGGGCCATTTTAACTATCCTTGGATGCTTCACCTCCTAATGTCATATATCAAGACAATTTTGAAATCTTTCCAGGCTTTCAAGTCTCAACATATTTTTAGAGAAGAAAATCAGGCTGCAGACTATGTTGCTTCTCTTGGTTACTCTACTCCGACTCATCAAGATATCGACCCTTTTATGGATAGCAAGTTTTCTTATTTTTTACTCCATGATAAAATTAGGTCACGGGCTTGTAAGAAGACGGTCCTAATTCTCCCCATGTACTTTACGTTTTTTTTTTTTTTTTTTTTTTTTAAAAAAAAAATGTATCGTGAAACAATTGAAGTATATCATATGTTACCCTCGATTTTTATTGTTAAAACACCCACTCAAACAAAAGTTCAAAGTGATGGTTTAACCTTGAGATTGGTTTATATAGTCAATTATACCCCCTTATACATGAGAGTTCATTGGGCTAAAAATGTAGATATAGCATGGGCCTCACCATACCCTACGCTTATTAATATATTCCATCTTGAAAGAAGGAGCGGGATGGATGAGATACGAACTCATGACCTTTAGTCAATTAGTCACATTAACTTTGTCTCTAATACCATGTTAAACGATAAACTCAACCGGACTATATACATCTTTTCTTAAATAGGAAACATGTATTGCATGTGAAATCCTAAAAACACTTACCCAAATCATGAAGCTTGAGACTAATATTACATTTTAAAGTCTTTCCATGTTAATTAACTATATTCAAATGATGTACTTTTTCTCTAAACATAAATAAAGTTAAGCTGGGTCAATTATTGTTATAGTAATTGTGGTACAAGTTACTTTTCACTATGTAATGCATATAAGATAATTTTAATTTTGATTTGAAAATTTTACTAATTATAATTTTGTGGTTCAGAAAATAATTCTTTTTTTTTTTTACTTATAAAATGATTGAAAATTCTACGGTAGTCTTTCTAAAAATGAAAAACAATATATTTAATTTTCAAAAATTAATTTTTAGAAGAATTTCGAAAATTCAGAAAAATAATTTCCAAAAAAATATTTTAATGATGTTTGTTAAAATTTTCACATTATAATATATTTTTTTGAACAATTACACATTATATTATTGTATAGTCTTTAAATACTTACGATGTAAATATAAATTTTGAAATTTATAATCCAACATAAAATAAATTATATTCGAGAAACTATATATAAAAGAATAAAAAAAATTATATAAATAAAACTAAAAATTTAATAAAAAAAATTGTTGATAGTGCTATTTTATACCAAATATCATGTAATGTAGTATAATTTATTACTTGTAGAAAAATATGTCAATTATGAACTATATAATCAAAAAAACTTTATGATAGTCATATTTCAAATGACCACTATAAAATTTTTAATAAACGGATATAAGAACCTAGTTTCTTTAATTTGTACATGCATAAGGGGTACAAAAGTTCAGGCATTTTGGCATGGAATGAGCCTTCGTGGAGCAAAGACAAACGAGCTGAATTTAATTTACTATTGACTGTTTTTTGCACACTGCAAGACACAAGTCACACAACCAATATAACGCCCCATGTAATACCGTGTGTCCGCGTTTTGCCTTATTTGGCTTATTCATATGAAATACACTTTACTATTGTTTCTAGCACCATCCTTAGCTTTGAGACACACCTTCACAAGAAGTTTGATTAGAATAGTAGATATAATTTCTAAACTCAAATTAATAATCATAATAAAAAATTTGTTAACCAATACAGCATAGAGTACAGCATAATTTGCTAATATATATACCTGTATCATAGCCAAAGAGGAGGCCGCCGATACCAGCTGAGAAAGCTAAACGAAGAACATAAGGATTTTCCCACGCTAAGGCAATACACTGCCTGAAAGCCGATGCATCTGGTTTTGGTATACCCCCTTCCATTTTTCTCTTCGTTTAGAAATTATTTCTACTAATGAAAAGGGTAATCCCAAGTTTCTCATATTGATTAACATAAATTGTTTCTCATGAGGGTATTTCTGTAATTCTAATATGACAGTTGTTGGACTTGACATAGACGGAGTTAACAAGGTAAACCCATGTTACTTTACTTTTGAACAATGCTCAAAATTGATGCTCAGAAGAAAAAATACATTCCCAAATTCCGATTCAACACAGTACATTATTTCCAGTTTTCCACCATTGAAGCAATTTAAGGTAAGATTAAAAACTCAATTTCACAATCTAGTGTTAATCGGTAATCATCAAATTTCAATTTCACAATCTATTATTATGTAGTAGCTTCAATGGAGAAGGAAAGCTCATAAGCGTCAAACACCTATACATTAGGGGTTAACCATACCCTTAATTTCAATATATTTTTAGGGTTTTTCGTTAAATTCTGGCGGCGAAACCGCCATTCAATGGGGGCATTCGAGTTTGAATGGAGGAATTGGAGCTTTTGCGGCGAAGCTTCAATGGAGGTTGTTGTTGGTGGAGATGATTTAGATGAAAGAGGAAGAAGATGGTGTTGGACAGTCGGTGGTTGTTGTTGGTGGAGACAAAAGTGGAAGGTGAATGTGTTGGTGTTTATTGTGATAGAGGTGAAAGACTAAGCTCCGATGGTACTACAATGTAACGCCGCTAACGATAAACGCAAACTTAATATGACGCCGTCAAGTTTAGTCCAAGTCATCAACTATAGTGGAATTTACAGTCATCACTTCTTCTGATTATAATACCATTAGTTTACAATTCCCGATGCATTTTAATTACACAAATGCCATTTGAGAAACTCTTCTTGTTTCTCAAGAAGAGGAACTGGGGCACTCCCGAATGAAAATGATATATTTTGGTCACAAGCTAGGTATAAGAGCAATGCCAATGGTGAGCATTTTATTTGCTCATGGGCAAATTTGATGGGAAAATAAAATGCTCACCATTGTAGAAGGTGAGAAAATTTGATCAAGCCAAAAAAAGCCCATGGGCAAAATGAAATTTGCCCAAAGAGTGAGCATTTTCGTGTAGCTACAGTGAAGGAAGTGGGCCCCACAGCAGGTCAGACGCAATTAAAAAAATTTGGCTGGGCCCTTATCAAAACGACGCGTTTTGATGGAGTGGTCTGAAGGGCCGCCGCTTCCAAAACGCGTCGTTTTGACGCTTAGAAAATAAATAAAAAAAAATTCGCTGGCAGAGGCGCGTCAGAATTGCTGGCAAATCAGAGCTCGCCACGTGTCTTGCGCAGGGGATTGACCAATGAGAAAATACTAGCCGTTTACAACGGTAATATTATTTGTAACTGATTTTCCGAAAAATATATTTGTTAAAAAAAAAAAAAATTACCAACGGTCATAAAATTAAATTCTCTATAAATAGACATGCATTTTGATATGTTTTGATATAATTTCGTAATCACCTAAAATCCTCCACTTTTTTATTTTCTTAAGCATTTTAAATTTGTAGAAGAATATATTTGTTGCAAAACATCCATATTGAGGTAAATTTTTTTTTTTTAAATATTTAAATTCAGTTATGTAATTAAATAAGTATATATGTGATTTTTTGAAGAAAAAAAAATATTGTAAGCCATGTAATTATATTGCATTATGTAATTAAACAAAGTTGTTGATATTTTCTCCATAAATTACTAAATTTGTAGTTAAAGTGTTGCAAATATTGGTTATTTTTTTTTTAAAAATATATACATGTAGTTATGTATTAAAATTAGTATATATGTGATTTTTGGAAAAAAAAAAATATTGTATAGCATGTTATGTAATTGCTTTATGTAATTGAAGAAAGTTGTTGATAATTTCTCCTTACATTACTAAATTTGTAGTAAATATAGTGTTGCAATTATTGGTTAATTTTATTTTAAATATATACATGTAGTTATGTATTAAAATTAGTATATGTGTGTTTTTTTTTAAAAAAAATATTGTAGGCCATGTACTGTAATTGCATTATGTAATTGAAGAAAGTTGTTGATGTTTTCTCCATACATTACTAAATTTGTAGTTAATAAAGTCTTGAAATTATTGGTTAATTTGTTTTTTTAATATTAAAATTTAGTTATGACTTTAAATTAGTATATATGTGAATTGGTTAATAAAGTTGTTGATATTTTTTTGGATTTGTTGTCATTTTAATTTGTTTTTTGAGTAAATCTTAGTAAAAATATTTATCTTTTGTTTTGTGATGCAGAATCTTTTAATGGATCCAAACAACCCAAATTTCCGTCAACAATTTTCTGGTTTTAGTGATGATTTACTAACTAATCCCGAGTTTCAATTGTTCTTGCAAAGAATGGGCAATACGTCTTTGCAACCACCTCCACAGTATCAGACACCTACTCAGTTTCCCCTACGAAACCATGTTAATGAAGAATGTACACCTGAAATTGAACATAATAGCAACACACAATTCGATGACAGCGAAGAAGACAGCGTACCAGAGACGCCGCAATATCCTCCACCAGTTCCGGAACTGAAATCCAACCAGGTTGTTGCACGAGCGACTCGAATTTGGTCAGTTGCGGAAGATGAAACTCTGATTGGGTTGTACTTGGAGATCAGCGAGAATGCTATTAAAGGCACGAGCCAGAAAGCAACTTCCCTTTGGCGCGATGTACACGCAGCATATCAACTTGCTCATGCGGAGAAGCCGCATTTACTTCCACCAAGACCTATGAAGAGTCTGACGTCGCACTGGAGAAGGTTGGCAGCAGACACACTACAGTGGATATCTTGCTATGATGAAGCAGGTAGACTTCCGGAGGGAGGGAGTGGTTACAACGAAGCTGACCGTATAAAAAGTGCGTTGAAGCTTTTCCATCTCGCCCAAGGTCGTAATTTCGCTTTTCCTCACGCTGTTGAAATGCTTAATAGAGATCCAAAGTGGAGGCCAAAGCTGAGATGGTCCTTGTCAAAGGAGGAAAGAAAAGCTGTTCGTGATGTTGAGGAGCAAGGTAGTGCTGGAAGTGGAAGAGGTCCAGAGATGATGGAGGGGATGAAACCCCTACGGATGGTTTTTCATCTGGAGGAATACAACGACCCGAAGGTGTGAAGAAAGCAAAGGCCAAGCGTAAAGGGAAAGAAGTAGCTTCGGACAGTGGTTCGTCTGAGCTTAGCGAACGAATGAAGGAATTGGCAACAATTCGCGAGAGGGAGGCCATTCTGAAGGAAGAGCGGATCAAAATTGAAAGGGAGAAGGAACAGAGGAAAAGGGAGGAACTTGACATTCATAAGATGAAAACCTGGTTTGATATGGTGCAAGCTATGAAGAATTCGCCTACGCCACTCACTCCTGAAGAAGAGTCGTACAAGAATTTCTTACTGGGTAAATTACAGGGCTTATAAGCATGTTTGGTTGTAGTAGGTGTACGCTTGTATTAGTTAAGTTTTTAATTATGCGCAATGTAGTCTTTTAAGTTTTTAATTATGCGCAATGTAGTCTTTTATGTTTAACATGTAGTCACATTTTTGTCATTGTGTAGTCACATGTTTCTGAATTAACTTTGTCAGTATGCTTTAACTTTAGGTCATTCATACCGACATGGTGTAGTCACTTTTGTTCTGAATTCACTTTGTCAAGATTTGTCATTGTCAACTAGCATAGTATACCTATTCCGTGGCTGAAAATTTGAATGCTTTAGTTGGTGTGGTCATTCAGATTTGTAACCACATATTCATTTGATTTATTTGCTATATATAGTAGGCATGGCACATATCCACAACCACACCAATTCAGAAAATTACAATATTAATACATGATGTATTCCAGACCATCATCAAGTTCAAGTTCAAGTTCATCTTCTTCCAATAATGAAGAATATGATCAACTCGTTGATGAACTCTTCACATACCAACCCACATCTTTCCTCATGCCCCAAACACAATCCCAACGTACTTCAAAATCACGTAGAGGGGGTACGAACAGAAGAGATTGGGAAATGGGACATGCCAGGCTGTTCAATGATTATTTTTCCGATAATCCTGTGTACAATACCACCCAATTTAGAAGAAGATTTCGTATGCAACGACCTTTGTTTTTACGTATAATGAACAAGGTCGTTGAAGGTGATGTTTACTTCCAGCAGCGTAGGGATGCAACTGGAAAGTTAGGCATATCACCTATGCAAAAATGTACAGCCGCGATACGAATGTTAGCCTATGGCATGGCTGCAGACGCTGTTGATGAATACGTTCGAATCAGTCAGTCAACCGCTCGAGTTGCCCTACAACGTTTTTGTGCCGGGGTCATTGACCAGTTCGGAACCGAGTACATGCGAAACCCTACAACTGATGAATTGGCCCAGATACTGCATCAAAATGAACTGCGTGGTTTTCCAGGCATGATAGGCAGCATTGATTGCATGCATTGGGAATGGAAGAACTGTCCAACGGCTTGGAAAGCGCAGTACGCTGGTAGGAACAAGAAAGCAACGCTAATACTGGAAGCCGTTGCGGATCAGGATTTATGGATATGGCATTCCTTCTTTGGTATTCCCGGATCTTGTAATGATCTTAATGTGTTGTACCGTTCACCAGTGTTCGATGAGGTTCTGCATGGTTGAGCTCCTCCGGTAAATTTTACGGTTAACGGCCATGAATACAACATGGCTTATTATTTAGCCGACGGCATTTATCCGAAGTGGGCAACTTTTGTTCAGGGTATCACATTCCCTCAACTGGCCAAAGATAAAATGTTCGCTGACCACCAGGCTGCCGCTCGAAAGGACGTTGAAAGAGCTTTCGGTGTGTTGCAAGCTCGATTTGCAATAATACGAAAACCGTCGCTGGCGTACGATGAGGACATACTGCGGGACATAATGAAAGCATGTATCATTATGCACAACATGATTGTTGAAGATGAGCGCCACAACTACACTCGAGCCGAAGTTCTAAGAGCCTTCTACGAAGAAGATCAACAAGAATCAACACCAGCATCAACATCTACAACGCCACCGTTTGAATTCAACGTAGGCCGACCTACCAACTTTGATTTCAACGCATTTCTACAGCGAAAAGCTTCCCTCCGTGACAGAGAAATTCATCTATCTCTGAAACGTGATTTAGTCGAACATATTTGGCAACACTACGGGCCACGTAATTAGGGAGAAATTAGCACGACTTAAATAAAGCCAAGTACTATGGCGTAGCTACTTTTACTTGTTGTGTTTATTTTATTTCCTAAGTTTAATTACGCATGACGTTGCAAATGTAATTGGTTTCTAGTATTGTACCGCTTTTAAAATAAATAAAAACATTTAAGAAATTTTGAGCTTTTTTTAAAAAATTTTTTATATAACGTACTTAATTTTACGACAAATTTTAACGATAAAAAGGACAAAAATAAAAAAAATAAGTTACACAAATTTTAACTAGTTTTTATTTATTTGGAGTAACATTGTTAAAATATAAATGAAATAAATAAATAAAGAAGTGTTGTGTAGGAGAGAGAAAGTAATGGTGGGGTATTGAAAAAGTAAGAGAGAGAGAGTGGTGGGTGGGCAATTTTTTTGCTCACCATTGGGAGAGAATATGTGAAAAAAATTTGCCCATGAGCAAAACTTATTTCTTGAGAGAGAAAGTGGGTAGAGAGAGAGTGGGTGAGCATTTTTTTTGCTCACCATTGAGAGTGGTCTAAGAAGATGGGAAAAACATATGTTATGTAGGAGTTTCTATCAAATTTGTCGTTTGCTTCCTTAGTTGTGGGAATACATGTGTTGTAATCTTGTAAGAATTTAAGTGATGATAATAATAATACTTCAGAAAACTTCTATTTCCTTTGCTTTATCTTTTTAACTGTATAATGAGTTATGACCACAAGTTTATGGTAGTGGATGTTAGGCTCAACACTTGCGAATCTGATACTCACCTAATGAATCAACCTAGGCTAATGATGAGATAAATAATACCTCCGTTAACGATTATCTGCAATTTTAGGTATTATTTTTGAGGTATAAAAAATTCCAAAATTGCAGATGATTATTAATGGGGTAGTAGTAAAAATTAGACTAATATAATAAAGGACGAAGAATAATTGGATATTTGGGACAACGAACTCTAGCAGGTGTGTAGACACCTAATGGCGTCTTCCCGACACAAACTCGGTAATTAATTACCTTTTACTGCCAATTGGTCAGGTTGGGCATCATAAGTAAGAATTGCTTATCCTAACCCGTTTTATTTTAATCCACTTAATACAATCCATTCCTAGCCCAAACATTCATTCAAACCCTTTTCCTAACCCAAAATCTATAAACAATGGCCCAATTTTCCTTTTCGTGACCACAGTCCAAAATGGAGCAAATCTTAGGCTCATAACTTTGATTTAAAACTTATTTGGTTGAATAGCTCTTGAAATAAGCTTTTCAACAATATATCATAAGCCTAATTCCGATTCAAAACGAATGAGATATGAGGAAAACACTAAAACTTGATTGGCCCAAAACCAACGCCCTTGTACTCAAATGGCACTATCTAAATATCTAAATTTTTTTTTGACCTAATTCTAATTGGGTTGGAAAGTAGTTATTCAAGATATATTCAACAGTATGTTATTTATATGTCTTATTCTGAGTTACGGATAAAAAATTATGAATGTTTTTAAAACGCATTAAATCATCCAAACCTCGCACCATGGCGTAGCACACCATGTCATATACGAAGTATATGGTGCATGCACTGTGTCACGACTCCATTCCCATCACCTAGTCTATTAACACCTAACTTTTTTCTAGGTTTTCGTATAGGGATTTAGGTACTCTAAGTGGAATTTCATGAATCATATTCGTTTGCACCTAAACAGGATCTACAAGCATAACACATAAAGTATCACATAATACATACCTTTGACGCGTGATTTCCTCAAGCAATTGACTGTCAATTAGGGAGATAATAGAGCCCCAAGTGTTGCTCCTCTACTTAGTCCACGGGACAGGATTGAACCTCCAATACTGCTAGGTAGTTGAGCACGAACACTTTGAACCACCTTCTACGAAGAGGGGAGGAGAAAACTGACCACGAACACCACTACCATGCGCCACCTTACACTAGGGGCCGTATGGTTGTACAAATGTGAGGAAGGGAGTAAGGAGAGAGATTGTGTGAGACTAGGGTTTGGTTGCTAACTAGTCAATTCTCAATTGACTGTTAAAGTGTGTTTTGTCAAACCCTAGGCAAGGCCTCTATTTATACAACATATGTATAATTAGAGTCCAAACTAAACCTACAATACTCTCCCTTTTATCCCATATAACCGGCCACTCAATGAGGCCCAATAATGAGCTTCTTTCTTTTGTTCAATCCATCACCCTTTTGTGTAACCTTATAGGATCCATTCTATTGGGCTTTGGACTATTTGACTAGCCCAATGATCATTGATCACGTCTAACAACATATAATGCCGTCCCAAAAGAACGAACTTAATTATCTCCATAATTTGATCCATTATATATCTAGTAATTGCACTTGACGAAGACATAAATCCTTCAATCTCCCACTTGTCTGAGACAAGTGTGCAATATTCAAATTCCTTATGTCAATATGTGTCGATTTGATGATATGATTGCATCACATGTCGAGATCATATTAAGCTACAAATCTTTTCTTGAAATTTGAGTTAGAATTACAAAACAAATGATTACGTGGAAATACATTTGAGCGCGGCCACGCATTTATTGAATTCTCCCTCTTCAAGTCGCGATGACACATTCCTAATTAAACATGTAGACTCAATTCAATCTTGTGGCAGCCAAAGCTCCCACTCAACTATTAATGTAACCAGGAAACACATTTATAATCTCCAGTTACTGGAAGACGTTTAAATGTACCACAATTAAATCAATCATTTAATGGAATCAGTGTTCCACTAATGTCAAAGGAATCCACTAATGTCAAAGGAATCCACTAATATATCCGGAAACTCTATACTTGAACTTCAAAGTAGGTCAATAGTTCGATCATGCATCATTTATGCATATCCATATGATTGAACGAGCATCACTATACCCCTATAACCCATGAAACTGCGCTATCCAATCAATCTTACATGCTAGTCCATTTATTGAAATCATTTATGTCCACTTCAAAGTAGGTCAATAGTTCGACTCCATTCCTATCACCTAGTCTATTAACACCTAGCTTTTTTCTAGGTTTTCGTGTAGGGAATTAGGTACTCTAAGCGGAATTTCACGAATAATATTCGTTTGCACCTAAACAGGATCTACAAACATAAAACATAAAGAATCACATAATACATACCTTTAACGCGTGATTTCCACAAGAAATTGACTGTCAATTAGGAAGATAATAGAGCCCCAAGTGTTGCTCCTCTACTTAGTCCACGGGACAGGATTGAACCTCCACTACTGCTAGGTAGTTGGGCACGAACACTTCGAACCACCTTCTACGGAGAGGGGAGGAGAAAACCGACCACGAACACCACTACCATGCGCCACCTTACACTAGGGGTCGTACGGTTGTACAAATGTGAGGAAGGGAGTAAGGAGAGAGATTGTGTGAGGCTAGGGTTTGGTTGCTAACTAGTCAATTCTCAATTGACTGGTAAAGTGTGTTATGTCAAACCCTAAGGCAAGGCCTCTATTTATCCATCATATGTATAGTTAGAGTCCAAACTAAGCCTACAATACTCTCCATTTTATCCCATATGACCGGCCACTCAATGAGGCCCAATAATGGGCTTCTTTCTTTTGTTCAATCCATCACCCTTTTGTCTAAACTTATAGGATCCATTCTATTGGGCTTTGGACTATTTGACTAGCCCAATGATCATGATCACGTCTAACAACAGATAATGACTTCCTAAAAGAACGAACTTAATTATCTCCATAATTTGATCAATTACATATCTAGTAATTGCACTTGACGAAGACATAAATCCTTCAATCTCCCACTTGTTTGAGACAAATGTGCAATACTCAAATTCTTAAGTCAACATGTGTCGATTTGATGATATGATTGCATCACATGTCGAGATCATATTAATCTACAAATCTTTTCTTGAAATCTGAGTTAGAATTACAAAATAAATGATTACGTGGCAACACATTTGAGCGCGGCCACGCATTTACTGAATTCTCCCTCTTCAAGTCGCGATGACACATTCCTAATTAAACAGGTAGACTCAATCCAATCTTGTGGCAACCAAAGCTCCCACTCAACTATTGATGTAACCAGGAAACACCTTTATAATCTCCAGTTACTGGAAGACGTTTAAATGTACCACAGTTAAATCAATCATTGAATGGAATCAGTTTTCCACTCATGTCAAAGGAATCCACTAATATATCCGGAAGCTCTATACTTGAACTTCAAAGTAGGTCAATAGTTCGATCATGCATCATTTATGCATATCCATGTGATTGAACGAGCATCACTATGCCCCTATAGCCCATAAAACTGCGCTATCCAATCAATCTTACATTCTAGTCCATTTATTGAAATCATTTATGTCCACTTTAATGATTTTGAACTATGAACTTAAATAATGTATGAATTTATTAGTTCATATGTGGGGTTTCATTCACCAGGTCATTAACTTAATTGATGAGCCCATCAATTCATAATTATTTTAGACATTTTATTTAATTTCAAAAACCATAACTAAATAAGCAAGATTGAAACTTTGTTTCAATTGATAAACATAATTCTGCAAGCTGATGTATTACTTACGTAACATGTTTTCTCAAAACATATACAACTTAAATTACATAACTTGCTTCAATCCAAGAACCTTAGTATGACTCTCATACCTTATTTATGGAAGGGGTTTACTAAGTATAATTCATGAGACATTCTCATAAATATAAATTTTGTAACTTTTAAATTTTAATAATAATATTCATCTCTACACACTAAGAATTTTCTTTCATCCTTTTACTAAGAATTAGGATTTTCTAATTGTATTCCAATGTTATTATTAAATTGTGACTTGAAATCTAGTAGGGATGACACTGAACACTTATATCTCTCAAACTACAAGCTATTTTGAGGTGATTCAAGTTGGAAGTGATAGCTCGGTTCAAGATCTTTCCAACGATAGGTCGTCATATGCCCAATTCCGATAAGAAACGAGAAAGTTATGACCGTTTTACAAAAACCTGACGAAGCTGAAAATTTGCAACGAGGCTGCGAGTTATAGCTCTATGCGAGTGAGCTATAGCTCGGCCCTATGAGGACTTGCGGCAGGAATGAGCTAGCTGCCGAGCTACAGCTCGGTAGTTAGGTTATTCTAGGATAATTGACGGAAAATTCCTAAAATAATATCTTTTCTATGACGGCTATTTGAGTATACTTGGGGAACAATCTTAGGGTTTTATTAGGGTTTCCTTGTGTTATAAAAGGACCATTTAGTTCATCAATTAGATCATACCGTTTTTTAAGCCATTAGATTAAAGACTCCTTGTATTATTCTCTTGTTTCTTTCTCCATTATAGTGAAGAAGCTCTCGAATCCCCCACCCGTGGACGTAGGTCTATTTTGGCTGAACCACGTAAATCCTTGTGTTCTTTGTATATCTTCTTTATTGCTTTTCTCGTTCTCATTTTTCATTGATTTGTTCCGCATTAATTAAACACAATTACACCCTTATTTCCTAACAGTTACATTGAATTTCGATTGAAATCTATCATCACTTGTTCTTAAAACATGTGAATCAAAATAGACGAGTAAGAACATGGCATGCATGATGCATCCTTTTCAAAATGCATAAGGAGATATAGGCGTCGTTTAAGTGCGCCTACGTTAAAGCATGTTGTGAATATACTTGGCACTCAGAGGAAGTGGGAATTGACATATACGATTAGGGACAAGGAAAGTAGGGAGCCGCCAACAAGTTTTTAAGGAGCTTGTAAACCGTTCACGGATCATAAAAGGCAACCACGAATAAGGGACAACGATAGGAAGCAACGATTAACCCGTGAAGGTTACACCCCTAACTCCATATGGTTTGGAACCACGAAAGGAGGATCGGGGATGATGGTACGAAGTGAGTCATGGAGTCACATTCGCCCGTATTGGCCTCTACTCGATTCTTATAGTGAAAAGTGATTCCTGCGATCTCAAAGGCATACAAACAGATATTCAATTTGCTCCAACTATTATTAAGCTAAATTGGTTGAATATTAATGCACTATATAATTGTAAAATATTGTGATCACTTCCATTAAGAACAAGATTAAAAAGGATCCTAAATCAGTTGTCCAAATTATCTTATTAGGCGTGATTTTCAATTACATATTCCCATTTAACATGCAATATGGTGATCAATAAATATAATAGAATAAACATTAATATTGGAAGCAATTTAACAATAACGGCGTTAGGCAAATCAAATATAAATTAACCTAATCATGATACTAGCAATATTAAAATAAAATAAGTAATTAAATTAATTAATCACTCACATTTCGCGCGTTTTTTTAAATTGCTACATCATGAATAAATTGTTAGTAACTTCAATAAAAAAATATAAATCAAACGGAAATTAAATTAAATAAATGTAGAGTTGATTTGGTCCAAACCCTCAGTTATTTGTACCTTTCACACCTTGGTTTAAGGACGGAACCTCGGGTCAAGTATGGACTCCTTAGAGTGCTTAAGGGAAGAATGGTGTAATTAGGAATATAGGTTTAAGGCTTAGAGTATGAGAGAGAGAAGATAATGATTTTTGGTGTAAAAGAGAGGAAAAAAGAATGATTTTGTGCCCCAAACTGTAGAAAGGAGGGGGTATTTGTAGGGAAAATTAGCAAGGGGAACACACGGAACCCTAAAAAGATAAAAAACCCTAAAAAACACTGTTGCGACACGGCAAAGCATGTCGCAACACGGCAAACTATGGCGTGACACGGGGAAACCTGGAGTGACGCGGGAAAGTATTAACATACCGGAGATAAAAAAGCGTGAAGAAATTATGCGAAGAAAACACGGAACAATCCCGTGTCACGGCATGGGCACCGTGACACGGGAAAATATGCCGTGACACGGCAAGATTTCCCGTGGCGCGATACTTGTTTCCGTGACACGGTGGAATATGCTTTGAGAGAACGCGGGAAAAACATGGAAAAAAACCACCGTGACACGTTGAAAATTACCGTGTCATGGCACCAGGCACCGTGCCACGTCAGATTTTGCACCGTGACACAGTGTTTTTACACTGTGCGCGGTAATACTAGTTTTTTACGCATTTGTAAAACCATGATAACTTTTGATCCGTAACTCGGAATAAGGCATATAATATATCATTGGAAAGCTTACTTTCCAACCCAATTATAATCAGGTCAAAATCATTTGTATATTTTAAGATATGGCCGTTTTAGTGAAAGGGTGTCGGTTTTGGGCCGAGTTTAGTATTTAGCTCATATCTTCTTCGTTTTAAATCGGAATTGGGCTTATGATATATTGTTTGAAAGCTTATTTCAAGGAATATAAAACAAAATAATAATTTGATCAAAATTATAGGGCCACAAAATCAGTTTCTCTCGGTTTTGTGATGTGGACACGAAAATTGAAAATAAGTTATGGTTTAGGGGAATGAGCTATGAGTTGGATTGGTTTATGAAATGTATTAAATGGAAACATGGATTTAAGCACCCCAAATATTAAATATTCAACCCGACCAATAATGGCGGTGAAAGGTTGTTCATCATCGGGTTTGGTTTTAGGGAGACATTTTTAGGTGTCTACAGGAGCATCAATCAAAACCTTAATTTCATCAACCTTTCTCAAAGTATTGAATCTTTAAGCAATGTGCCATGTTATATGGGATTTAAACTCTTTTCAATATAATGTTGAATCTCATAAGAACCTTATCAATATAAGCTTCTTAATCAAAATAAAACATCCTTTGAGACCTATCTTTATAGATCTTGACGCCCAAATGTACTCATCTTCCTCTTAGAGGTTTTTCATACAAAATGCATTAGCCATTACTTGACTCTTCAAGCAATGAATAATTGCTCTTTTTTACTAGACCAAGAAGACTTCATAGCTCCCACTAAACATCTTGTATACAAATGATTAGATTATCAAACAATTTTGATTAACTCACAAAATAAAGAATGGTAACTTCATTATGCTTTCTTTGATCCATAAATAATGAACCTCCTATACATCCTTAGGATTATTAGATTTCAAAACTATTCTGATTGTATCTGTAGACACCTAAAAAATGTCTCCCCAAAACCAAACTCGATGATGAAAACCTTTCACCGCCATTATTGGTCGGATTGAGTATTTAATCTTTGGAGTGCTTAAATCCATGTGCTATCAATATATTTCATGAACCAATCCAATTTCTAGCTCATTTCCCTAAACCATAACCTATTTTCCACTTTTCGTGTCCACATCGCAAAACCGAGAGAAACTGATTTTATGGCTATATAATTTTGATCCAATTATTTTGTTGGATAGGCCTTGAAATAAGCTTTCAAACCATATATCACACGCCCAATTCTGAGATATAACGAAAAAAGATATGAGCAAAACACTAAACTCGGCCCAAAACCGACACCCTTCCACTAAAACGTCTATATCTTAAAATCTAAAAATCATTTTGACCAGATTCTAATTGGTTTGGCAAGTAGACTTGATAAGATTTCCAATGATATATTATATGCCTTATTCCAATTAACGGATCAAACGTTATGATGATTTAAAAAATGGGTAAAAAACTGGAATCACCGCGCAAAGTGCAAAAGCACCGTGTCACGGGAGTCTGCCCCGTCTGACGGTGCCTTCCCCCATCTCACAGTGCCTGGTGCCGTGACACGGTACTGTACATCGTGTCACGGTGCCATTTTTGAAGCTTTTTCGCCTGCTGCCGTGACACGGTATTTCTCACCGTGTCACGATGCTTTTTCCGTGTAATTTCCGCGTTTTCCCATACCGTGACACGGTTTACTTTATCGTGCCACGGTGGACACTGCCGTGTTACGGTACGTGTGCCGTGTCAAGGAATTTTCTTATGTCTTTACCGCGTAAAACCTTCACGCGTTTTCACTTCCCGTAGGTAAAATATTTCTTATGTCACTCCAGTTTTCCATTGCATCACGGGATTTACCCCGTCTGACGGTGCCTTCCTCGTCTGACGGTTCCTGGCATCATGTCACGGTGTTTTCTGCCGTATCGCGGTGTTAATTTTTAGGGTTTTTATGTTTTTAGGGTTCCGCGTGTTCCCTCTACTCAATTTTCCTATAAATAAGACCCTTATTTCTGCAGTTCAGGGAATCAAATCCTTCCCTCTTTCTCTCTTTGACACCAAAAATCATTTTTATCCCTCTCTCTCTCATATTCTAAGCCTTAACCTATATTCCTAATCATTCTTCCTCTAAGTACTCCAAGGTGTCCATACTTAACCCGAGGTTCCGTCCTTAAACCAAGGCGTGAAAGATACAAATAACTGAGGGTTTGGACCAAATTAACTCTACTTTTTATTTAATTTAATTTAATTTTCATTTGCTTTATATTTTTTTTTATTGAAGTTACTAACAATTTATTCATGATGTAGCAATTTAAAGGAACGCGCGGAATGTGAGTAATTAATTAGTAATTAATTAATTTAATTACTCTTATTTTATTTTCTTATTGCTAGTATCATGATTAGGTTATTTTATATATGATTTGACTAACTCTATTATTGTTGAATTGCTTTCAATATTAATGTTTATTTTATTATATTTATTGATCACCATATTGCATGTTAAAGGGAATATGTAATTGAAAATCACGCCTAATAAGATAATTTGGATAACCGGTTTAGGTTCCTTTTTAATCTTGTTATTAATCGAAGTGATCATTAATATTTTAGAATAATGTGTTGCATTAATATTAAACCAATTTAGCTTAATAATAGTTTGGAGCAAATTGAATCTCTGTTTGTATGCTTTTGAGATCGCAGGAATCACTTTTCACTATAAGAATCGAGTAGAGGCCAATACGGGCGAATGTGACTCCATGACTCACTTCGTACCATCATCCCCGATCCTCCTTTTATGGTTCCTAACCATATGGAGTTAGTAATATCATGGATTATGAATGGGGTGTAACCTTCACGGGTCAATCGTTGTTGCCTATCATTGTCCCTTAGTTCGTGGTTGCCTTTTATGATCCGTGAACGGTTTACAAGTTCCTAAAAAACTTGTTTGCGACTCCCTACTTCCTTTGTCCCTAATCGTATATGTCATTTCCCACTTCCTATGAGTGCCAAGCATATTCACACATGCTTTAACGTAGGCGTAATTCGAACGACGCCTACAATTTGGCGACTCCACTGGGGAGGATTCTTGGTTATTTATCGATTTGAGTGATCGGTATTTAATTAATATGAGTGGATGAGACTTGAAAGATTCTTGAAAAATATTCTTGTGATTAATTTGGAATTGTTGTATAAGCATAGATGTTTTAACGTCGCATTTAGGTTTGTCCCGTAGGAAAAATTGAATAACTTGATTGCGTACGAAGGAAAACAGGGCACCAGTTAGATTTTCTGACTGCCGTGCCACGGAAGAATCTTCCATGTCACGATGCAGTACACCGTCTGACGGTGTGTAGAACCGTGGCACGGTGCTCTCTGCCGTTTCACGACAGTCCTAAAATTAGTCCGGTGGCTTGTTTTCTCTTCTCACAGTCAACTTCCTTCAATTTTTCTGAAAAAACGTGTGTGTTCTACATGCGTCTTAGCCTAGGGGGATTTAAGCTCTATCAAACCAAAAAAGCTCATGGAAATAAGCATTCATCCGAGTTATTAAATCCACCCAAACCATGGAGTTGAGTTCGATTTCATCACGAACTCGCGGAGCCGCCTGTTGGCATACACCCTCAAGGGAGGCTGCCTTGCTAACGCATCCAAACTCTTAGCCATGGTACCCTATTTACACTGATTAAACCTGACCATAGTCGAACATAGTTTTTGACCTTAGGTTGCGAACTATTCTTTGCATCATTGTGCCTACGTGTTTTATGTTTGGTCGTTTTGATCCTAACCTTAACGATCTTTCTTTTTCTATGGTGGATTATTTTATGACTAACAATTGCCAATGGACCGTACTCACTTAGTAATTAGCGCAAACTAAAAAAAATAAATTTGTCGTGCCACGTTAGCATCCACCGTGCCACGGGAAAGTCCACCGTGGCACGGTGGAGTTCCAGCGAAAAAAAAAATCACCGCGTCACGGCAGCTTGTACCATGACACGGTACAGTTTGCCGTGTCACGGTGCCTAGGAAATAAGTCCAGTCAGCTTTTTTTTTAGTCTTCCGTGTTAATTTGGTCCTCGCGTCAGTCTTTTTTGTTACTGTTCACATGTCTAGCCATACGATCATACCATGAGTCTTATAACATCACTTAATCACTCACGAGTCAAGTATAGTCCACACACTTCCTTTTTTTACACCATGTCGTTCATGATCATATATTAGGTTCATGCACCCCCATTTCCGTCATAATAAAAGATGAGTGGATCTGAGTTATTCTCACCTATTTTCAAATGACTTTTTTTTCCTATCTTGAGCAAACAATTAAGTGCGGTTGTTTTATTTCACAACACTTGGTCAAGGAGCAGGGGTAGATTAGTACGGTTCGAGTCATTACCACATCTCTACGTTACTCATCACCTTCAAACTACTTTCAGCTTGTCCCAATGGCCACTAAGGAAGATATTGAGAACATTAACAAGTCCATTGAGACAATGTCTAACATGTTATAAGCACTCACTACTAGAGTCAACACAGTAGAGCAAAACAATGTTACTGCGGCTGCAATGGACAAGATCAAAGAGCAAATGAGCAAGATTTCTGAGGATTTCACCTATGTGGAACAACCTCCCACTCCTTTGGATGTGAAGGACAGACTCCCTGAAAAGTTCCCTACTGACAATCTTATATTCCATTTGAAGGCGTTCTCTGCAACCATGGCTCTTAAGGGATTGGACGTAACAATCTTCCCTACGGTGTTCCCTCTTTCCTTAGAACATGCTTGCCAACAATGGTTTTATTCCCTAGATGCCAAGCGTACTGCGACTTGGCAAGATGGCACCGAAAGTTTCATGAACCGTTACAAGTGTAACATTCAAAGTAAAACTTCTGAACATAAACTCTCCATTCTCAAACAGAAAGAGGATGAAGGCTTCACTGCTTATCTGAACAGGTGGAGGGAAACATCTGCACTCTTGGTAGATCCTCCCAAAGAAAAAGAGATGATTCGTCTCTTCATCCAAAATTTGACTCACAAGTATAAGCAACATCTCAAATTTTTGCCTTTGAACACTTTTGAAGCTGTATATGACATTGGCATCAATATCGAGGATGATCTAATAAAGACTGCCGGTTGTAACAATAATAACACTTGGAAAAACAAGAAGAACAACCATCTTTCTTCTTCGTCTTCTAAGCACGAAAATACTACCAACAATATAAGCCAAGTTGATCTCAATGAAGTATTAGCTCTTGATGCTCCATTACCCAAGAAGAAAAGAACTTACACTTCTTTAGGAATGACTTATGATGCGGCCTTTGATCTCCTTTACGGTCAAGGCTTGATCACACCTATTGGGCCATTTCTAGAGCCAAAACCTGAAGAAAGGAGCGCCAAATGGAATCCCAATGCCCATTGCAAGTACCATCAAGGAAGGGGCCACACTATAGAGCAATGTTGGAATTTGATGGACGTCATTCAAGACTTGGTGGATGCAAACAATCTTCCTGTCTCTCCAGGCGGCAAGAAGTAATGAACACAAGGCACACAATAGATCCTTTGTGCAAGATTTCATGATTTATTTTTTTATCATTCATCTCCATTCCCCCATTCATGTCTAGCATAGGTTTTCCATTTCAAATTTTTATATGTTTCATGTGTTTCGTTCACCTTTATTCCATTAATAAAATGAGCAATTTCCTTTACCTCTTGATCATATCATTTTTCATTCACTCATCCTTAAAAAAAATAAAAAATCAATTACCGAACTAAACACAAGGTACACCAATGATTTGAGGCACCTTTGCAACCCTGTCATTCCCTGTTACCCGTTCAATCACATTCCATTTCTTCATCAGCCACTTTGAGCCTCGTCTAACGTTTGGCCTTCATTTCTTCAACCCACATTCACTTAACCCTGGGATTGGAAGATGTGTAATTGTATAACATTCAAAAAGCAAGTAAAAAAAAGCAGCAAAGCGACAATAAAACAATGTCTAAAGGCAAGTGTTCCAATGTCTTTGATATGAACGCGTCTCAAATTGCGTCTCTCATCGAGTGCTTGGTACCGTTCTTGAGAAACATGAATGCTAAGTGAGTGATGGACCGCATGATCTGAGATTGCCTACATTGATTCAAAAGAATAAAAAAAAGAAATTCAAAACAAAAAAAAATGAAAATAAACTTGCAAAATTTAAAATTTTCAAATTCAAAATCACACATCTGGGGGATTCTCTCGGGTCTTGAGCCTTGTACCCTTTTGTTCTTTAAACCATCAACTTAACCATATTACAACCCTTGAAAGACCTCTTTGAGGCATACACACACTTGTGCAAAGTTCGGTTAGAGCTACGTTCGGCCTGACTCCTAACGGATACGTAGGCAACCTCATATCAAGGTGCGGCCACATTCATACTCATATGCATGATACAGTTAAAGAATATCCAATGCTTACCCCTACTTATTTAGATCTAGACTTGGGGGCTTGAACCCACATCACATTAGCCTACCTAGCTTAAAGAGTCATCATCTTTGACTCTTCTCACATATATTTCCATCACCATAACCCTTGCAGCCAACCTTAGTATCACATTCACACACTTCACTCACACATACATATCCATATCACCTTTCCTTCTAGGAACCCTCTATCATGAAATCTTGTTTCCCTACTGTGCATGTTTCATCATCTTTCAAGACAACATTCATTAAAAGAAACATCGTATACTTGCTTAGCTTCCTGACCTGAACAATATTCATTGTTTCATGCATCGCTTAATGTGCTTAGCAACATTTATATATCAATGATTTGTAATCATACAAAGCATATCGTTCTTAGCTCCTTGACCTAAGCAACGTTCATTATGCAATAATCACTTTATCTATATACGTGCTTAGCTTCAATACCTAGACGTTTAAGATCGTTTCTTTACACCATATATGATGCTTAGCTCCATGACCTAAGTTCATTCATCTATCGTGTCACATGATGTAATTGTCCTTAGCCTCCTGGCCTAAGAATATGTATCATGCATAAATTATTTTCAAGACAAGCAATTTAACCCATGCGTTTCATTTCGTCTTGCTCAACGAACAAGTTCAAAACTTTTTCCCTTTCTCATAACTTTTCTTTTGGGGAAATTAAAAAACGTTTTAAAATTTTCTCATCGAGGGAAGTTCGAAAACATAACTGTTTTTTCACGTCTTTCTCGTGAGAGAGTCGGTACCCTCCACTCATCTCATGACAAAAATGACGGAATTTTTTTTGCTTTTGCATTTTCTATTACTTGTGTCTGTGCACACACACTCAAACTATACACATAATCACAAATCATAATCATGTCATGTCATGTCGTGTCAAGTCAAACTTGGTCAAGTAAGTT
This sequence comes from Chenopodium quinoa, assembly GCF_001683475.1. Classification (NCBI taxonomy): domain Eukaryota; kingdom Viridiplantae; phylum Streptophyta; class Magnoliopsida; order Caryophyllales; family Amaranthaceae; genus Chenopodium; species Chenopodium quinoa. The sequence continues at coordinate 4,580,206 of NW_018742204.1, read as the reverse complement.
GGTTAAGTCAATCATAGTCTATACGAGTCCCTTGGCAAATTTTATTAAGCAGGTCTCAATTACAGCCCACGTTTGGGGACAAGCGGACCATCTATAGCCCACGTCCAGGGACAAACGGACCATCTACAACCCACGTTCGGGGACAAACGAACCATTTAAAACCCACGTTCGGGGACAAGCGAACTATTTACAGCCCACGTCCGGGGACAAGCGGACCATCTACAGCCCACGTTCGGGGACAAGCGAACCATTTACAACCCACATTTGGGGACAAGCGAACCATTTACAGCCCACGTTCAGGGACAAGCGGACCATCTACAGCCCACGTCCGGGGACAAGCGGACCATATACAACCCACGTTCGGGGACAAGCGAACCATTTACAGCCCACGTCCGGGGACAAGCTAACCAACTACAACCCACGTTCGGGGACAAGTGAACCAACTATAGCCCACGTTCGGGGACAATCGAACCACCATCATTTCACGACGCAAGGTTCTCGATACAGAGAGACTTGCAATCTTATCATCTGTCGACTTTTCTCAAGCATGGAAAGTATTATCGGTGGGTTTCTTCAAGCATAGAGAACCGCCAAATTCCTTTATCGGCTTTCCTCAAGCATGGAAAGTATTATCGGTGGGTTTCTTCAAGCATAGAAAGCCACCAAATTCATATGTCGACTTTCCTCAAGCATGGAAAGTATCATCCGGTAGGTTTCTTCAGGCTTAGAAAGCTACCAAACTCATCAGTCGACTTTCCTCAAGCATGGAAAGTATTTCAGCGAAACATCATCCGGTGGATTCCTTCAAGCATAGGAAGCTGCCAAACTCATTTGTCACCGATACAATGGTGTCAGATATGCGTTCTATCCCTTTACTCTTTTATCTGTAGAACTAACATTTTTCTGAAGGTATCGGCGTATATAGAGTGATTTAGGATCGCAGAACGTCTTAAATCATTCTTCGTCCCTATCGACTACTTTGGATATCGTTTTTGAAACTAATGTTTCTACAAACTCAGTCAAAGTGGGGGCTTCTGTAGACACCTAAAAATGTCTCCCCAAAACCAAACCCGATGATGAACACCTTTCACCGCCATTATTGGTCGGGTTGAGTATCTAATCTTTGGGGTGCTTAAATCCATGTTCTATCCAATATATTTTATGAACCAATACAATTTCTAGCTCATTTCCCTAAACCATAACCCATTTTCCACTTTTCGTGTCCACATCGGAAAACCGAGAGAAATTGATTTTATGGATTTATAATTTTGATCCAATTATTATTTTTTTGGATAAGCCTTGAAATAATATTTCCAACCATATATCATAAGCCCAATTCCGAGCTATAACAAAAAAATATATGAGCAAAACACTAAACTCGGCCCAAAATCGACACCCTTCCACTAAAATGACTATATCTTAAAATCTACAAATCATTTTGACCTGATTAAAATTTGGTTGGCAAGTAGACTTGATAAGATTTCCAATGATATATTATATGCCTTATTCCAAGTTACGGATCAAAAGTTATGACGATTTTAAAAACGGGTAAAAAACTAGAGTCACCGCGCACAATGTAAAAGCACCGTGTCACGGGAGTGTGCCCAGTCTGACGGTGCCTTCCCCCATTTGACGGTGCCTGGTTCCATGACATGGTACTGTACATAGTGTCACAGTGCCATTTTAAAGCTTTTTTGCGTCAAATTCCATCGTGGCGTGATACCTGTTGCCGTGACACGGTACCTGCTGCCATGACACGGTATTTCTCACCATGTCACGGTGCTTTTTTCGTGTAATTTCCGCGTTTTCCCATACCGTGACACGGTGTACTGTACCGTGCCACGGTGGACACTGTCGTGTCACGGAATTTTCTCGTGTCTTTTTTCGCGTAAATCCTTCACGCGTTTTCAGTTCCCGTAGGTCAAATATTTCCCGTGTCACTCCAGTTTTCCACCGCGTCACGTGATTTTCCCCCGTTTGACGGGGCCTGGCACCGTGTCATGGTGTTTTCTGCCGTGTCGCGGTGTTAATTTTTAGGGTTTTTATCTTTTTAGGGTTTCGCGTGTTCCTTCTACTCAATTTCCCTATAAATAAGACATTTATTTCTGCAGTTCGGGGCATAAAATCCTTCTCTCTTTCTCGCTTTGACACCAAAAATCATTCTTCTCTCTCTCTCTCTCTCATATTCTAAGCCTTAACCTATATTCCTAATTACACCATTCTTCCCCTAAGTACTCCAAGAAGTCCATACTTAACCCGAGGTTCCGTCCTTAAACCAAGGCGTGAAAGGTACAAATAATTGAGGGTTTGGACCAAATTAACTCTAATTTTTATTTAATTTAATTTAATTTTCATTTGCTTTATATTTTTTTTATTGAAGTTACTAACAATTTATTCATGATGTAGCAATTTAAGGAACGCGCGGAATGTGAGTAATTAATTAATTTAATTACTCTTATTTTATTTTCTTATTGCTAGTATCATGATTAGGTTATTTTATATTTGATTTGACTAACGCTATTATTGTTGAATTGCTTCCAATATTAATGTTTATTTTATTATATTTATTGACCATCATATTGCATGTTAAAGGGAATATGTAATTGAAAATCACGCCTAATAAGATAATTTGGACAACCGGTTTAGGTTCCTTTTTAATCTTGTTATTGATCGAAGTGATCATTAATATTTTAGAATAATGTGTTGCATTAATATTAAACCAATTTAGCTTAATAATAGTTTGGAGCAAATTGAATCTCTGTTTGTATGCCTTTGAGATCGCAGGAATCACTTTTCACTATAAGAATCGAGTAGAGGCCAATACGGTCGAATGTGACTCCATGACTCACTTCGTACCATCATCCCCGATCCTCCTTTCATGGTTCCGAACCATATGGAGTTAGTAATCTCATGGATTATGAATGGGGTGTAACCTTCACGGGTCAATCGTTGTTGCCTATCGTTGTCCCTTAATTCGTGGTTGCCTTTTATGATCCGTGAACAGTTTACAAGTTCCTAAAAAACTTATTGGTGGCTCCCTACTTTCCTTGTCCCTAATCGTATATGTCAATTCCCACTTCCTATGAGTTCCAAGCATATTCACACATGCTTTAACAAAGGCGCACTTCGAACGACGCCTACAATATCATTTATAAGTCTTCTTTCATGAACCATTTCAAGAAAGTGTTTTTGAAATCCATCTACCAAATCTCATAAGGTAGAAATCACTAAAATATCTTTAATAGATCTTTAGTAACATGACTATTGTAAAGGCTTCATCGTAGTCATAGTGATACTATGAATTTGTTGAACCCTTTAACAAGTCTTTGCTTTGGTTAGAAAATATTTTTCTTTCTTGTCTGTTTTGCTTATTATGGGTCTCACCCAAATAGGCAAATTAATCAAGAGTCATACACTTGGTTACATATTTAGAATCTATTTAAGATTCCATGGTTTTTTAAACCATTTGGAGTTGTAACTTGTCAAATCATCTTTTTATTACTTGCATAATCATAATGTCCCAAAATAAATATTTTAGAACTCTTAGTCAATATGAAATCATATTTCTTTAGCTAAGGTTTTAGATATGCTAGTCATCATTGTAGGTCTTTATGCAACAATAAAAATTGTACAACAACTTTGTTTAGTTTTCAATGAGAAACGACAATTGAAAGTGTGCACTTGGAATGTACTACCTTCGACACATGGTTATTAATCACATTACACTTAATGAGTCCACGCGTTGTCATTTGTAACATGAGATGAATTATGCTCATATTGTTGCTTTTATTCGATTATTTCTCAAATTTCTTCAATATTTCGAATTAGCTTTGAACTTTTCGAGTTAGATTATACTCCCACTTGCCTTTTGAAGATGCATATTTTTCATAGGATGAACCAACAATGGTTTGAACCATGTTTGTTTTTTGCTTTTCTCGAACTCTTTTGAGATTTTGAGGTTTATACTACTCCAACTTAACCTTTTGGAATGGCATCTTTTCAATAAGGGCACCTACTTAAGCAACAAACATTTTGTGCTAAGTATGTATTGTGTAGTAGTATCCCGTGCTCTGTATAGGAATTGTACGTGCATTAAATGATTTAATACAAATTATTCCTTGCTTTGCAGAAAGATTTTATAAGAACTTTTCTTATCCATATCACATATGAAGCCTTTGCTACAATTTGATTTGACATATGTATTCTGTTTAGTTTTGTAACTTATCTTAAAAGTATATCCCTTGAAATAATGGTTGGAAAATAGCTAATTATCATCCATTATCAAAATATGTATTATATAGATTGATAGCTCCTTTTAAACACTTTATAAGGTCTCTTTTGGAGTTTGCTGTAAAACGATTTCACAACTCTTGGATGTTAAGGTCTTGGTTTGAATTCTCATTGTCCCGATCATATCGCAATAAAGTGAATATATATTGCCAGGTAAATATCTTGACTCAAACTTTCACAATTACCATCATATTGTAATGTAATTGTTATCTTGTTAAGATGATATTGAATAACTTCATACTGAACTTTTGAACTTTTAAAAATTTTCATGCTTTAGCTTCAACTAAGCACAAGCTAAGTGATCATATCACAAATGAAGTTTCACTGTCTGTCTCTAGTTACTGAACCTTAGGTTTTCTTACATTGATATGTATTCGACCTTGAGTTTGCATCATCATTCTTTAAATGGTGACTTTGTCAAAAATTTCAAATTAGAATGAAGTTCACATATATCAATAGATTCATAATATAATGATATTGAAAGTCCATCCCTTTGGATCTTCCGCATGCAATGCTCATTTTTCATTCGAATTAATTGACATTTTAGAGACAATTTATATACTTATAGAATGGTTTAATTATTTCTATCATATAGAACTTTAAACCTATTTAGTTTTTTAAAACACATTATGACTCAATAAAGCATAGAATAACATTTACTCCATGTTTTTGAATCTTCAATGCTTAGTCATTACTAACATTGAATGGGTACGTTTTAATAATGTCAAGAATAAATAACATTTATTTAATTCTAGTCAATTACCAAGTAAGGTGAAATATAGGTTCTACTTGTAAAGTTGCAACTTTTGCTTCCAGACATGTAGATTTTACTTGTGAAGTAGAAACATTTGCTTCTAAACTTGTAGATTTATTTCTCCCTTAGCAAACTTCTTCATTTAGTTCAACCACATTCTCAATAAGAGAGAACTAAACATGACATTGCATGTCTTAGGAGTAGTAATATGCTAAATCAATTTCTATAATATACTTCTTAAATTGGAACATTTCCATTCTTTTACCTTCCAAATGTATGAGGTTGTTTCTAATAAATTGGAATTGGTCCATTTAATTTGAAACATTTGTTGTGCATAACAACTTTTAGCATATAAGTAATTTTAGGTTTGGGAATTTGCAACTTGCTTGCATTTCTTTGCCTATAACTTCTTAATGCAATCCTCATATATTCTTAAACCTTTCCCATTTGAGCCACTTAGAACATTTTTATTAGGTTCAAAATGATGCTTTGCTTAAATACTTTGAGCACATTTCATGATTTTGCTAAGTCTTATTCAATCAATTTTCATATTAGAGTTTAATCAAATATTTAACTCTAGATGAAATGGATGAAGAATAATGCCATTTAATCAAATTTTGATCATAGAGACCTCCAATCACTTTCTTATATTCAATCATATTGAACATAAGAGATTTTATTAGATTTCTATACTTGACTTTTAATGGGTTTTACCTCCCATCTTATTATAACCGAATTGAAAAACTTTTCAAAATGAAGATGTGTTGGCATTTTACTCAAACATTTTGCATAAAACCAACCTTAGACATGTGACATGGGTTTCTAAAACTTGTCTTTTAGAATATCTTAGAAAAATTGGAATATGAGTTCATGGATTATCTTTTAACCTTTTGAGAATGTTTCTTAACTTTATTTTCAATCGAGGAGATTATTAAAAGGAATGGTGTCCTTCGAACAAGTGTATTATTCTGATAGCGGGGTCAGAATTATTAGAAAGCTAATATATTCAGTAACGTCAAGTGATCGAAATGCCTGGGTGGAGGCCGCTTTCGATCAGTAATATTAATATAATTAATATTACAGCTTAATCTTGACTGAACCCTTCGCGTCACACCCAAGCAAAATATACGAACTGACTCGACGAATTAATTCGGAAGAAATTAATTCGTCGCCCGAGTGTTAAATATTTAGACGTCGGAAATTCGAGCTTAGAGCGTCGAAACCGAGCGTCGAAAGTCGAGTAAAAAATAATAAAAAGACGAGACGAAAGATTAGTAATAAATCAATAATGACCAAAATACCCCTAGCATCGGAATCCCGAGTGCTAGGGGATTAGCCGAGCTAGCAGCCCGAACCATGTGCGAGACATGCTAGCAAGGCGTGGCTAGCAGCCCGCACCATGTGCGAGGCATGCTAGCACAGCACGGCTAGCAGCCCACAAGCAGTGCGTGGCGTGCTGGCGTGCGCTGCTGCTAGCAGCCCGCACATGTGCGTGGCTAGCTAGCAGCGCCCTCGGCATCAGCAGCCCGCACTGATGTGCGTGGGCATGTTGGGCCGAGCTAGCAGCAGCTAACAGCCCGCACAATGCGAGGCTAGCTGGGCCGTGGGCCTAGGTCAGGTAGAAAGGGGAAGCTAGTAAGTATGCTTGCTTTTTGGTGTGGACAAGTGTTACAAGGAGAGGAAGGAGTGGGGAGCAAGTATGGTCCCCTCCTATCCAAGTGGTCCATACTCCTCTTTACATATGACTAGGACACTTGTTGATTTATTACTTGCTTATATATTTAATTTAATTTAGCTTTAAATTAATTTGTGGAATTTCATGAATCCCACATTGTTGGGATAGAAATTCCCACTCATACTTTCCTCTATAAATACCAACCTTGGGATTTGGAGTAAAGTGCTTGAGTGGGAGTTAGAAAGAGCATTCCATATTTTGGAAAAACTCTTAAACTCCATTAACACTTGGGTTTTGGTCGGACCTTGCTAACTCCAAGGTAACAGACCTAAAAAGTCATGTTCGTCCATTGTGGGTGGATACCGTTGGAGGCACGACATTTGCGATGCTCAAGGCTTTCAAGTAAGAGCCCGTTTTGAGAGGGCAAAGCTCGCTTCAAGGGTATGATTCGTTCTTCCGATCCTTTTCTTGTGTTTATTTATTTATGCTTTATGGTTTTATTAATTACGAGTGGTTCCTTGGGTCGGGGTTGTTTCCGCGGTGAGTCGGACTCACCAAACCCCAACAGTGGTATCGGAGCCCCGCTCGTTTATTTTTATAATCATGTTTTTGAAGTTTTATTTTGGCTTATTTTTCTGGATTAAGTTACTAATTACATTAGTAGCTCGGTTTTATTAATTTTAATCCCGTTTTTAATGTCGAATTTGGCCCAGAACCCAAATTTTCGCCCAAAAATAGTGAATTTTGGGTGGAAAAGGTGTTGAAAGGTTTTAACATTTTGGGGCTGTGATTTTAGCCAAATTCTGACTAGAAATGCGTTTTTCGAGAGATTTTTCGTTTTTGACGAAAAATTTTAAGTCTTTTCTAACCTTGAAATTAATGGCATAACTTGTTGATTATGTGGTTGATTATTTGCATTATTTTCAGCATTTTTAAGTCCCCTTAAAGCACACTTACTTGGTAGTATTTGATGCTTAAAGGTTGATTTATTTTCACATAATTGCAAACTAATTGCTTTTTAGTGTGAAAATTTTTGTTTTGAGGCTTCCTAAGTGTTAAAGATCTTTATTTGTGATAAGTAATTGAAACTTTAAAAACCACTAAATTCCATGTTATTTTGTGTTAAACTTTGTTGTTTTAATCATTTAGAGTTGATTGGAAACATAAAGTTTCAATTTTTGTGATAGAAATTTGGTTACCTTCATGTTGGAAGATATAATTTTCAAGGATTCACAAAATTTAGATGTTGGAATTTTCATTTGAACATTAAAGTTCATATTTTTCCAACTTCCCCTTACTTTGTCAAATTCTCAAGTTTAATTTAAATTGATTAAATTAAAAATGAGAAATTGCCTCAACTTTGTTATTGCACCAAGCTAAACCAATTTAATTAAGAATGGTTCTTGGAATTATTTTGGTTATTTGCACTTTGAAATTTTATTAAGTTAGACTTGTTTAAAATTTTATTTTTTTTGCTCATTGAGTTAGTTCTAAAATTAATTTAGAATTAATTAATTATGTCTCGCGAAATGGGATCAAATCCCGAGGCCATGACACGCAAAACGAGGCAAAGAACCACCCTTAGCTAGCCGGGCTGCATAGCAGCCCGCATGTGGCTGCATAGCAGCCCGCATGTGGCTGCCAAGGTGGCTGCCCCGCCTTGCGTGCGTCCATATGCGCGGCAGCAGCACACGGCCATAGCAGTCGCGCAGCAGCAGCCATGGTTGTGCGTGCGCGTGCGTGCGGCAGTGGCAGCAGCTCAAGGCTGCTTGCCGCGGGCCGTGTGTGCGAAGCTTTTGTGGGTGTATGTGCTTGGTGCGGTGAGGCGAATGGCCGTAGTGTGCTTGGTTTGCAAGAGCCACAATTATTCGAGTGTCTTTGGCAAAACGCTTAAAGCGAAAGCCACTTGAAATGCGGTTGGCTTAATATTTGCTCACTTTGCCGTTTTATTTATTTTAATTAAAATTTTGGGAGGCTAGGCCTCGGTTTTGAGCGGCATTGGCAAAATTTTATTTTGACAAGTTTGGGTGCTATCGACTTAATTAATTGGATTAATTAAGGGAAATGCGGAATTTAGTGGGAGCTTCAATTATTAATGACGTCAATTACATAATCGGTTAAACAACTTTGACTAGTTTTAATTAGGCGTGTTAATCGGATTAACCACCTAGATTAGTTACTAGTGCCCGTGTTGTTTAAATGTTTTTACTTGTTTGATATTGTAAATTGCATGGGCCATTCACAAATAGTGAATGGATGAATGGAATATATATTCTCTCTCACAGGTTTTATGAAATGACAACTAGTGGGACCCGATTAGGATAGAAAATACGAACTACGTGCCGTTATGTATTTTTGTAAATCTAAATACGGTCTACGCACCATTAAGTATTTTTGTACCTTAATATTTAGATTATTCCTAGTCGTAGACACTAGTATTTGCATAGTTTGGTTAAGTCTTAAAGACGGCGTATCTTGGAAGACAAAGCCTTGAATTGCAAATGAAGACCTGGCCTTTTGAAGATTTGAAGAATTCAAGGGGTCATGCTAGTTGCCAATATGCATCTATAATTTCGCTTTATATTTTATGCTTATATATACATGTGAATTATTCGTTAGATGCATGTTTAGGTTTTCTTTATGTCGCGATGATTAATTAAGTTCACTTAAATCAACCAACATAGAAATCCTAGGTCCCTAATAATATTGAGTCAAACTTGCCTTTCCAAAACAACACTTACCAACCGAACGAGGGTGATGGTAGGATACGCCAAAGCGAGGTGCCATCACTTCTCCAAGGCTCATAAGGCACACCGGGTGTGCACGTTGGTTTTGATTTAACTCATCGGTATGAGTGAGGAGTCCTCACATACCGTGGCAAAAGAGATACATCGTCAAAGATGCATTAGATGCGACGATTATCTAACCAAGAGTGGCTCAGAGCCATTAGCAAGGCAATGCTTACCTTAGAAGATTGAGTGTTAAGACAAGCCAAAGCATGCTTAACCACTCTTTGTTTCTTCGGATCTTGGAATCGCCTTATTTTCGCCAAATAGGGACAATTTTTATGCGTAAATAAGACGTTTAATAAGATTGAAGTTTGCATGAATGCTATTAAATTTCAAACTTATTATGTTCTTGATAAATGGTTATACTTTGCACTTATATTTATAGTATTCTAAATCAAATAATATTGTTTCCATGATTGGTAAAGGAAATCCTCGAGAATAGTTCTCAAAGACAGGAAAAGCATTTCTAAAATACAATTCTCATAAATGACTTTTATAATTAAGTCCGAAAGGACGGTTGGACATCATGTATTCAAAATACTAGGTAGTTTTGATAAAACATGAGGTATTGAGTTGCAAACTCAAGATTTTCAATGTTTGACAACCAATGTATCTTTTCGCATCATACATAATTGAGTAGGACTCATTGATGTAGTAATTCGAGTAAGAATTAATGGAAAAGATGGAACTTTGTTTTACGGCGCACTAGGTGCTTGATTATGCCTAACAAAGTATAAGAGTCAAGGTACTTAAAGAAATAATTCTTAAAGTAAGATTATGAGATATTGTATGATAAGAAATATAGGAAAGAAGGAACAAAGAAAAGGAATTAGATTCCATTTCAACTCATGAGTTCATGTTATTGTAGTTAACTTAGCAATTCGTTATCTTCACAAGTATCGGATACTGCTTGAGTGTTTCACTATGATAGTGACCTCAAACTATTGAAGTTAAGCTAAGTTATCGACTTACAAGCTTAGAATGAAGCAAGAAGAGCTACATCAGTTGTAAGGTCGTATGTTTTGTTTAAAGACCTTTTAAGCCAAAGGCTGGAACAAATAATGGTTATTATGTTCCATAATCAACAATTGATCCGTTTACACACGGAAAGACTCACATTTAAAGTAATGAGCAATATTTGCGAGATTTATTTGAATGGCATGGTTATCCAAGCGTTGAGTCAAAAATGCTTGATTATAAACAAACATTTCCCTAACATGATTAACTCACTAACACTAGTGGAAAAAATCTCATTCGTAACAGGCTATTTGTAACGGGCAAAGCTTTGCCCGTTACAATTAAGATATTCGTAACGGGCAAAATAGTGTCCATTACGAATACTTTTTATTCGTAACGGGCAAAATAGTGTCCGTTACGAATACTTTTTATTCGTAACGGGCAAAATAGTGTCCGTTACGATACATATGTATTTGTAACGGACAAATTAGTGCCCGTTACAAATAAATAAGTATTCGTAACGGACACTATTTTGCCCGTTACGACTACTATATAACACGTAACAGGCGTATTGTGCCCGATACAAATACCCAAATGTGGCCCAACTGATGAAAGGAGCCCAATACTTGGTTTTTTAGGGTTTCACCTAAAACCAGCCGTCATTCACCTCTTTCTCTCTCATCAGTCCCTCACTCTCTCTCCTCTCCTCTCTTCTCCTCCCCGTCATTCACCTCACATCCTCAGCATCATGGTAAAGGCACTTACGCTACTCGTCTTTCGAAGCTTCTCGATGTTCCTCATATTTCTACTGGTGATTTGGTTCGTGATGAGCTCGTTTCCTCTGGTTCTCTCAATCCTAAGGTCAATTTCATCTTTTGGCTGATTTTTTGCATTCGAGTTATTGCAAAATTAATTGATTGTTTTCTGAATTTTGTAATTCTAATAATTTGATTCTGGGTGTATGTGTTTTTAAATAATATTTCCAGTTTTAGCTGTTGATTTGTGTTGTAGAGGTGTAAGGGTTTATGTTGTGTCTTCTTTAAGTTCTAATTAGAGGTATTAGTTAACTGTGCTTCGTTGTGGAATGTGGAGTAACATGATTGTTTGATTTTGTTTTCGAATTTGTTGTATTTTTTTTTAAAAAAATTGGTCGGTTCTTGTATGTTAATCTAATGGTTATGGTTCGATTATCCTTTGTATGTCTAAACGAATAATAAATAAAAAAATATGTTCTTCAATTGAAATGAGTAATACATGCAATTAGTAATGAATTTAGTTCATCTTTGCCGATTAATACCTGATTGCAGAATTTTTTTGTAATTTTTTTTGTTTATAGTGAGAATTAAGAAACCCGATATGGCATGTTGATTAATTCTAGCGTTCTTCGAGCTTGTTACCGAAATCGACCAATTTATCCCCAATTCCTTCATTTTTAGTAGTTATTTGCATTGAGCATTGCAAGACATTAATTTGCATGTCATGGCAGTTACAAAAAGGTGACGACTTCCTTTGCCACTTATATACATATATACATATATATATTTTTTTGTTTTCCTTTGCAAATAGGTGGATTTGTCACACATCTTGGTGCAGAGCTCAGATTACTTGAAGTTTTTTACCACAAGATTTACAAGGTATAGCTTGTGCTATTTCAAGCCTTATCTATTGTGTTATTGCTGGTATTTTGTTTTGAAATTAATGGTAGAAAGTACTTTTGGTTTTGTTATATATGAACACTTGTGGAATGCAAATTAATCATCTTTACTGTTGCAGATTTTTCCATCTAGTGAAAAGATTGAAAATATAAATGACCAGTACCGAACGTTGCGTGCAGAGGAGGTAGTTTTCTTTTCTTTGTTGAAATCTTAATGCTTATTTTTGAATGGTTTCTTTCTGGATATGTAGCTTAGTTTATTGGTATGTATGACCTTTATTGGGTGTCTTATCTTCGCTTTGCCTTTGCCTTTGCCACTTGGTATGACAGTATGAATGGGGTGGTGAATATACTGTTTGTGCATTTCTTTTTGTTGCTTGCTGTTGTGTGTTTCCGTATGCCTTAGGCTGTTGTTTAGCCCCACGTCGTCTTTAGAGTTGCTTCGTGGTTATAGGTATCTAAATTATCCTGTTCTTTGCTTGTTTGTACACTTGGTATGATGTGACGGACTTTGGATAATCGGTTGAAAGAATTTATTTGAGAGATGAAAGGAACCACATACTTACAATTTGCAAAATGGTTATTGTAAGTTTTTGTAATCTTTATATGTATGGGTCTTGTGGGTTGGACTGATTGTTCATTTCGAGAATCACAATAAGGTATCCTTCTTTCATTTTTTTTTAATTAAGGGGAGGGGAGCAGGCTATGGTGGACACGACTTTTTTGTTTGGATAAAAAGTTGAGGTGCTTAGAAACTGTGATAGTTGACTGAAGAGCATCTGAGCTAATTGATAAGTGCTGGTTGCCCTGTTTACTTTGAGATGTGCTTAAGGATTTACAAGTTTAATAAAAGTAAATGTTTTTGGTTGCAGGTGAATGGGTATCTTGCTCAGTTGGTGCTAATTTCACACCTCATATCATTACAGTCAATGCTGGTGAGGTGAGTAATAGAAGATCATGCTGTAATGCTTTCTTTTGGAGTCGCGCTTTATCCATTTGATCTGGTTTAGCAGCCTCACTGCCAGAGTACAAATTTCAATCAATTAGCACCAAACTAAAATATCTGAAGTTAGTTGCAACCCCAGCTTTACTGTTTGACAACTGTCCACATCTTTTTAATAAAAGAGGAAAGAGACGAGTTGACACTTGTCAAAGTGTGGTGAGGGTGCACCTAGCTCCTTTCTCTGGTTAATTATCAAATATTCTTTATGTTGTGGTCCTTAAGGATCACTAGGAAGCATGAAAAGAATGATATTAGGCATATGAATCATTTTTTTAGTTTTCTGTGGCTAAGGTGGTGGTGGTTGGAGGTAACAATGCATTGTGCTGATCAGTTTGTTAAGGCTTAAACTACATCTACCTTTTTGAAGTGTACTATATCAACTCACAAAATGATAAAAACAAACTTTACCTTTTAAGCTTCACTCCAGCACTCCTTGCATCGCCACAGCTTTTTTAGTTGTTTTCCTTTGAGCATTGCATGACATTAATTTGCATGTACTTGATTCATCTATCTTTTTTATAATATATTGTTGTAGCTCTAATCTAGCAAACTGCTGTGAGTAATGTCTCATGTTATTCCCACCTGTTAAAATCTGACTACAATAAAAATGGCTAAATAGATTTAAAGTAAAGAAAAAGAAAGGTCCTTGTGCTGATCTGTAAGATTGAAAGCTTGTACTGCAGTAGTAATTCAGTAAGTAGCTGCATTCTTAGATTTTGAGGTCCAATACATGGCCACTCTCTTCCTAGGGCGAGGTTCATTGTTGGTATATAAGCTGTATTCTGCATTGGAATTTCAAGTGCTGCAACTGCTTACTAGGCATCATGAATGAGCTGAATTGTTTCAATGTCTGTGAGTAGGCTATACGTCTTTCTGGTGACTGCTTGGGAGGGGGGGTACTTTCGATATGCAAGAGTTGATAAACTGACAAGAGTTATTCATTTTGAAGAGGATAGGTTGGCTTTAGAGTATATTCATCTTTCAAATTCATAGTAAACGGAGTATAATCACACTCGGTCTCTATCGATTGCTTGGTTCTAATCACAAATGTATACTTGAGAATTGCACATCCACTCACATAATTAAATTAGAAGGTTATCATGTATTCATGTTGTACACTTTCAGCCAGTTCTTGGTAACCTAATCACATTTACTGGCAACCTGGCAGGTCATGAAAATTGCGGACAGCGGAGCTGATATTGTTGGAATAACAGTGCACGAATGGCAATTGATATGGAGGGGGATAAAATCAAGCACAACACCATTTCAGATTGCGCCAAGAATGCCTACGAAATTGATGTGGTGGAGAGCTGCATCTAGGCTACAGGCTTTGAGGAACTTTTCCTCTCACTTTATGTAATCATATTTATGGAACTCAAGTAGAGCATGCTTTTATTTTATATTTTGTAATTGTTGGGGTTTTCCTGTTGGAGCAGTTTCTATAACTCCCTGAACTTGTTGATTTGATTAATTAAGTGTTATGAATTCCCCTTTTCCTTTAAAAAAAAAAAATTATTACCAGCATACCAGGTAGCAGGTATCTCCTGCTACAATTTTTTTTAATTTGACTTCAATTGTATTCGTAACGGGCATTTAACTGTCCGTTACGAATAACCCGTTATTTGTAACGGGCATTTTAAATGTCCGTTACGAATAACGGGTTATTTGTAACGGGCATTTTAACTGCCCGTTATTGTTATTCGTAACGGACATTTTAACTGCCCGTTACAAATAATGTAGCTTATCCGTAACGGTCGCATTCGTAACGCCCCTTGCCCGTTACGGATGGGCTGCTTTTGCCCGTTACGGATAGCTATTTTTCCACTAGTGTAAGTTCAAGTCATGGGCTTGATTTGCGTTCCAAACATCTTTAGCAATGTCATGTCGACAAGAACGTACTCAAGATTCTATTAGATAGGCTCTTGATAGTTGCTCGATTTGGAATCATTCTAAGACAAGCAAGTCTTAGTTGTTGAAACCGACAAAACAGAGAGCTATTGTTCTTGGTATAGACAATTGACTCCGAAGGCTAAAGAGGAATCAATTACTTCAACGTTTCACAAAGAATTTTAAAGGATATGGCTATATTCATCAAATGTGAACAAACTTGACATGAGTAGCTGAAGAGTCCAGTGAAGTACAGAATCGACTTGGCAAGATATCAAAACTTCTAGATTAGATCGAGCAATGTTTGCTTGAGCCAAGCGTGACCATCTCAAAGTTATGAATGGAAATTTTCATAAAGAACTCTCGATGTCATTGGAAAATGACTCAAACAATGATGGTTCACAACCCTTCCTATAAAGTTCTTAAAGATTTGCACAAATGACTAATGTTACACTAAACAATATGTCGAAGCTAAGAAAGGACGCCATATTCAGTTATGGATAGAAATAACTTCTAAAAGTCTTTTCAAGTATATGTATAAGACTCTTAGTCTCAGTGGGAGTTCACTAGCTAAGTGGGAGCTAAGTGGCTCAGTGGGAGCTAGGTGGCTCAGTGGGAGCTGAATGGCTCAATAAAGACTAAAGATAGCTCAAGTGGGAGCTAACTTTTTGTTTCACAACGAACTTTTACCCAAAGACAATATACATGTCTCTTTGTAAGCATTCAAGTGAGACTACGGGCATTACCTCCACATCCTAATTGAGAACATAATGTTTGTTGCTCTAAGTGGTGTCTTTCTGGAAAGTAACACGTTTCCAAAACGATAAGTGGGAGGAAAATGAACTCGATGACCATCGAGCTTAGTAACAAACTAGAACTGAGAATCTCGGAAGACCTTAAAGGACTTCATGAGAATGCTTGATCAAGAATACTCAAAAGGACTTTACAAGTGCCTTAAAAGAGAATTCATTACTCACAAAACATTAAAAATGTTGGAGTAAGATCAACATGATAAAAGGGCTTTGAAAGCGCCTTAAAACTCAGTGTTTGATGCAGTTACCCCGTATAGGTATAAAATTCACCAAAGGCTTGGATTGAATCCTATAAATTTTCTATTAAGTTAGAAATAAACCTAAGACTTACAAGCAAAGGAATAATGTCTTGTAAGATAGCTACGACAAATCCGAATTCCGAATGATGGTTAGAGGCCATGAAAATCCGAAATAGACTCCATGTTTGAAAATCATGTTCGAAACTTGATTAATTTGCATGAAGGATGAAAGATCCATTAATTGCAAATAAGTTTTCAAGGAGAAAACTAACAAATGTGGAAATGTATATGCATACATAGCTAGATTGGTTGAAAAGGATATAATTAATTTCAATGAGTTGATTTTAATAAAAACCTATTCACCAATCGGAATGCTTAAGTCTTTTCGTGATTGATCTAGCAAAATTGCACATATGAAATATGGCAAAATAGATACCAAAACCGCCTTCCCAAAATAGGATCTTGGAAGTGACTATGGAATAGTCTAAGGGTTTTAAAAATCTAAATAATGCTAGATTTGAAAGCAAGCACATGGAATCCGTCATGGGATTAAAGGAAGCATTGCATGAAGGAATTGGAATGTGTTTTCTCATAAAGTTAATAAGAGGATTGACTTATGGAGAAACATAGAAATTCTGATGAACAAGAAGTTTAGTGGGAGCAAAAGTAAAGGTCCAACGAGAAGTTTATGAACTCTATTGTGAAACAACTATCAAATGCTAAATGCTTAGATTTGAAAGTATTTTCGACAATGGACCAAGCTAAAGACGATGCTTAGTACATGTTGGGAAGTAAGTTCTATGGTATAGCCTTAATTAAATGTTTAAATGAGTAAAGGAATTTACCATGTTAAACATGAAGGACTTTGAAAGGCTTTCGACCCATATATGTATGAAGCTAAGTAAATTTTGAACTAAGTATAAGCTAGGCTAAATACTAAGTCAACCAAGAAAGACTCTATTAAGAGACTTTCAACCATATCACATGAACATTTTGGCAAGACTCAGTGTAACTGAATGGGCTAAATGTCACCTGGATGGAATAGAATTGAGAATCATTCTAGAATTAAATCAATCATATGGAATCGTCAGACGACTTACTTGCTTAGAGCATGTGAAGTACGTATATAATACCAGTCGACATTAATCTAAGTATTAGATCATTAGAGTATAGTCAAGAACATCTAAAGCACTTAAATAAGTAGTTGGATGAGTTCTTGACGCATGGAAACAAATACGACTTGAGTTTTGATGTTGTAAGCACAAACCTTAACAAGGATTAGATCCTTAGCAAGGAAGCCATTTATAAGCACGGGGCAAGAAGTGTCGTGGCTTGAGAATGGTAACATGGATATGCATCCATGTATAATGTGCAGAAATTTAAGATAAATTTCCATGATCGTAAGTGATTTGAGTATTCCAAATCATTGTGAGTCGTTTGGAGTGAAATCCATGCAAGGCATCATCGGAGAGTCTACTAAAACATATGTTGAGAATATTGTTGCCTTAAAAGCAATAATAAGATAGATGTTAAATGGAAAAGTTCGTTGTTGAACATTGATGATTGTAGGTTGTCAAGTAGAAGGTCTCAAATCATGAAAACGAGTGGGAGCCATTGCTTGGACAATAAATCCTGAATCACATGTAATCCATTAACACTCTCAAAATTTTATCATCTTATTATGGAAATGGTGGATAATGAAGATGCTAAGGTTTGCAAAGTAATTATAACTAAACCTATGCAATAAGTGAACGACAACATTCATAATTGCATGAAAGAAATCAAGCATATCAAATATGAGTGTGATTTTTATGAATGTTTTATGAAGAGTACTACTCATAAAACATTTGGGAAAAACCATTTTGAAACATTGTGAAGTTTCATAGTGGAATAAAATATTTCTAAATATTCCACAAAACTATTTAATTGTGGTTTAGAATTAAATAATGAGTCCATTCGATTTTAATAAATATTCAAAATAGGGTATCAAGTCAATGGCTTGGATAAAGAAACACCTATTAAGTGAACATTGAATATTTTAATCAAAAATTATCCCTAATCAAGGTCATATTTTTTATGGACGATTAATGACCATTAGAGATTAATGTGTAGTATGATTTATAGCACCGTTTCTTGTGCTATGAGGATATAAATCATTTGCACAGGTATTGGTTTAGAACCATACTAGATCGACCTATGAGAATACTTTAAGAGATTTAAAAATCGTCATAAGTATTTTTCTCATTATTACTATCGGAACTCTTTTCCTTGATCATGAGCAGTGGGAGTGGGAGGTCTCTTGTTTGAGTACTAGTCCGCTTTGGTATCCGCCAAACGTCTGCCGTAACTGGGGATTATAACGACAGATATCGGGCGGCTAGGTCCTCTTAGTAAGAGAAGCTACATTACAAGACTGGAAATGTCCCCCTACTAACAATAGGGAACATGTCTTGTTGTTTACAAGGCCTCTCGAAGAGCGAGACTGTGAAAATGCATGGTCGTGCTCAGATGGATTTTAGAAATCATCTGCTTATTGACAGTCAAACTCGGATTTCGAGAAACACTTCTGGACGTAACAGAGATGACGAGTAATCTTACTCTATAGTTCATGAAGAGACATGAAGAGACATAGGAAAGGGGCTATACACTAAATGCACACTTGTCCGGAAGGACAAGTGGGAGATTGAAAGGAATGGTATCCTTCGAACAGGTGTATTATTCTGATAGCGGGTTTAGAATTATTAGAAAGCTAATATATTCAGTAAGGTCAAGTGATCGGAATGCCTGGGTGGAGGCCGCTTCCGATCAGTAATATTAATATAATTAATATTACAGCTTAATCTTGACTGAACCCTTTGGGTCACACCCAAGCAAAATATACGAACCGACTCGGCGAATTAATTCAGAAGAAATTAATTCGTCGCCCGAGTGTTAAATATTTAGACGTCGGAAATTCGAGCTTAGAGCGTCGAAACCGAGCGTCGGAAGTCAAGTCAAAAATAATAAAAAGACGAGACGACAAATTAGTAATAAATCAACAATGACCAAAATACCCCTAGCATCGGAATCCCGAGTGCTAGGGGATTAGCCGAGTTAGCAGCCCGCACCATGTGCGAGACATGCTAGCAAGGCGTGGCTAGCAGCCCGCACCATGTGCGAGGCATGCTAACACAGCACGGCTTGCAGCCCGCAAGCAGTGCGTGGCGTGCTGGCGTGCGCTGCTGCTAGCAGCCCACACATGTGCGTGGCTAGCTAGGAGCGCCCTCGGCATCAGCAGCCCGCACTGATGTGCGGGGGCGTGCTGGGCTGAGCTGGAAGCAGCTAGCAGCCCACACGGTGCGAGGCTGGCTGGGCCGTGGGCCTAGGTCGGGTAGAAAGGGGAAGCTAGTAAGTATGCTTGCTTTTTGGTGTGGACAAGTGTCACAAGGAGAGGAAGGAGTGGGGAGCAAGTATGGTCCCCTCCTCTCCAAGTGGTCCATACTCCTCTTTACATATACTAGGACACATGTTGATTTATTACTTGCTTATATATTTAATTTAATTTAGCTTTAAATTAATTTGTGGAATTTCATGAATCCCTCATTGATGGGATAGAAATTCCCACTCATACTTTCCTCTATAAATACCAACCTTGGGATTTGGAGTAAAGTGCTTGAGTGGGAGTTGGAAAGAGCATTCCATATTTTGGAAAAACTCTTAAACTCCATTAACACTTGGGTTTTGGTCGGACCTTGCTAACTCCAAGGTAACGGACCTAAAAAGTCGTGTCCGTCCTTTGTGGGTGGATACAGTTGGAGGCACGACATTTGCGGTGCTCAAGGCTTTCAACTAAGAGCCCGTTTTGAGAGGGCAAAGCTCGCTTCAAGGGTATGATTCGTCTTCCATTTCTTGTGTTTATTTATTTATGCTTTATGGTTTTATTAATTACGAGTGGTTCCTTGGGTCGGGGTTGTTTCCGCGGTGAGTCGGACTCACCAAACCCCAACAATTATATAATTATAAAATTAGAATGACATGTTACTTATAAGTAAACGCAAAAATCAATTATGTTTAATAAAATTTAAAGTACCATAAGCGAATTAAATTGGTAACTTTAAAACACTTTGGCCCTACCATCAACCATTACATTTTAAAGGTGAGTAAACTCTTTACTGATTGTGATTCCTGCAACTCTTGGTTGAATAATTAACCATCACATGTTTAATTATTATGGTATTACCCTTTTCTTCAAGGTTCTAAACTCTTTAGATAACCTTGTTGAGTATAACCAATTAAAATTGTAAAACTTGATTTACCCCAACTTTCCCAATATATAAAATGACACCCAGCTTTGGCATGACCTATCATAAATATCAAAGGTTTATTAGGTTTTTAATTGGAAAAGCAACCTTTATATTATCGGGACCTTGATTCATTATGTTGTGATTAATTTAGTGAACTCTAGTGCATCATCACAAACATCAACAAAATCTAACATGCATAAAATACTGAATGCATAAACGATACATACACATGACCCCTAATCCTAAGAAAACTAATAAAGTAAATGCTCCCACTTGAGCCTTCATGGATCTCATCCACCTCGCTCCTTTGGGCCTTCACTTCATGGGTTTCTTGGATTGACTGCAACCTGTAATTATTCTACTATATTCTATTTACTACTTAAATAAAATAAAAAAATTACAAAAATAATTTATCGGTTCGTAGACCGTACTTAGATTACAAAAATACATCACGATACGCAGATCGTATTTAGCAGTCTATTGGGCCATACTAGTCATTATATAGCAATAGAATATCATATATTATAAAACTGCCACATAATAAATCAATCATCATTCTTTCTTAAACTACAACATTGAATGTTCATAATTAAGGAAACACGGCACCTTAATATCTCATATTTTATCATTGCAATTACATAATTCCATATATTATTCATGACCATCAATAGAATATCATATATTTCAAATTTGCCATGAGATAGAATCAAATCTTATTTTAATCTTAATAGATAAATCATATTTACTATCAAAGATTATCCTAACAAAATTAGGAAATTCTATCCTAATTACTAGTCAATCACAATTTTAAATCAATTACCTAACTAATTATGGATAATCACATTATCAAGTCAATCTTTATCTTTTGGAATCTTGCTCAATTATCCTTTTACTATATATTTTCAAAGATAAAAAAAAATTTTAAGATTTGAAAATATCATTTAATTTATATTTATCTTTTAACTTTTCAAATTATTTTAGATAAAATTGTATTTTATCTAAAATTAAAATAAAATAAGTAATTTTAATAAAATTAATTTTTCCTTTTTTTTAATTGAAAAATGGGGCTACACCGTGCCTGAGCTAGCTGCCCAGCCAGGTAACTACCGCTGCCGTAACCAGGCTCACCGCCCATCCATCACGGCCAGACCAAAACCCAGCCACAACAACAGTAGCTTGCGCAGCCAGGCCACAAGCTCAGTCACGTAGCTAGCAGTAGCTAGGACGTGCAACCCTTGCAGCATCCAGCCACCAACGCTCCCCAAAAAACTTGAGTTGCCTTGTCGTGACTGAGCAATCCGCCCAGCCACATGCAGCTCTAGCCGTGGCCAGCCGCGCAACCAGGCAGAATGCCTAGCCACGCCACCAGCCCGAACAACAGCTTTGTGCTGCCCCTCCCCTAGATCGGCCATCCCTATTGCCCTCTGCCCAACCTGATCACTGGAGCAGCCACCGTGGCCTACCAGCAGGTGGCTCTACCACCCAGTCGTGGCTGCTCCCACTCAATTCATGTTTTTTTTGAGTTAAATCAATTTTACAACTTTTGTAAAATTAATTTAATGATCTATTTAAATTAAACATAAACACTTTTATGCCTAATTAAAATAAAATTAATTCAAAATCTCAATTTTAATTAATTTGGGGCTTTTCATACAATTCAATCTATAATTCACATAAAATCCTTTTACATGAATTAATTTTTCACACACAACAGTTTTATGCATGAATAATTAAATTTGATCAAATTATATAAATTAAAATACTTAAAATTCGAAAATTATTAGCATTCATAATACATCAAATTTTCGAAAGTAATTAGGGCTTAAGGTTTCGCTAGGAAAAATTGAGCAATTTGAATCATATTTAAACAATTCCAAAACTTTAAATCTCCATTTAAAATAAAGATTGAACCATAGTTAAATTATTCTCCCTCTTAATTGAATTAAAATTCGTAAACATCAAAGATTTAGGATCAATATGCGTAAATGCAAGAGGCTAACTGATATCACTGCAGGGATTTAGGTACTCTAAGCGGAATTTCACGAATCATATTCGTTTGCACCTAAACAGGATCTACAAACATAACACATAAATGATCACATAATACTTACCTTTGACGCATGATTTCCACAAGCGATTGACTGTCAATTAGGGAGATAATAGAGCCCCAAGCGTTGCTCCTCTACTTAGTCCACGAGATAGGATTGAACCTCCACTATCGCTTGGTAGTTGGGCACGAACACTTTGAACCACCATCTACGAAAGTGGGGAGGAGAAAATCGACCACGAATACCACCACTATGCGCCACCTTACACTAGGGGTCGTACGATTGTACGACTGTGAGGAAAGGAGTAAGGAGAGAGATTATGTGAGGCTAGGGTTTGGTTGCTAACTAGTCAATTCTCAATTGACTGGTTAAGTGTGTTATGTCAAACCCTAAGCAAGGCCTCTATTTATACATCATATGTATAATTAGTTTCCAAACCAAGCCCACAATACTCTCCCTTTTATCCCATATGGCTGGCCACTCCATGAGGCCCAGGCCAATAATGGGATTCTTTTCTTTTGTTCAATCCATCACCCTTTTGTGTAACCTTATAGGATCCATTTTATTGGGCTTTGGACTATTTTACTAGCCCAATGATCATATCACGTCTAACAACAGATAATGACGTCCTAAAAGAACGAACTTAATTATCTCCATAATTTGATCTATTTCGAACATCAATCCTTCCACAAATACATTCTATTCTACTCTTATAATACTCCTAATTAGTATTCCTTCAAGCAATTCGAAGTTCCTTTGCAAAAATTAGAGTTCTATGTACTCTAAACCCAGACGTAAAAGGCTGAATTTATGAGAGTTTTAACAAATCTAAACTACATATTATTTTAATTTAATTTTTCAATTTCATTGAAGTTACTAACGATTTATTAATGATAGATGTAGCGATTTAAAGTAACATGTGAAATGTAAGTAATTAATTTATTTATTGCTTATTTGTATTTTTATTTTTCTATTACCATGACAAAATTATTTTGGATGCTTTGATGATTACAATTAATATTTCCTCAGTTTTTTAGTTGAAACCACTATTTGACTTTTATACCATTTACAAACTACACTTTAACTAGATTTTATGATTTATAGATGCGATAAAACATATTCAAGTGGGATCTTTCTGAATTGTCTAAATGTATATTTTATTAATATCCGCTTTTTATAATTTTACAATATCAAGAATTTGACATATATATTAATCATTAAATTAGTGTATTGGCAAGTGTGATAAAAGAAAGTTGTCTACTTAATAAAAATGGAAGTAATTTATGATGTTGCTTCAAATATTGTTTGTCATATGATTTATTTATTTGAATCACCTTTTTGCATGTTTAATCAAGAATATGTAATAGAAGATAATGCCTCATAAGATAATTTGGAAAACTGGTAGTTTAGGTTCCCTTTTAATTTTCAGTACATAATAAATGGTCACCATATTTAGAATTATATGTGCATTAATATTCAATTAACATAGTATTATTAATTTGGAGCTAATTGAATGTTGTTTATATAATTGTAAATAATATTTTTCGCAATAAGAATCAAGCTAGAAGAGTCTAATACGGGAAAAATTGTCTTTCTAACTCAATTTCGTACCATCATCCTTGATCCTCCAACTGTGATTCATGACCATATGGAGTTAGCAATCTCCTGAATTGTGAATGGAGTGTAAGCTTCATGGATCATAATTCTAAGCTGCCTTGTTCCCTTTCGTATAATCAATGAACGGTTTACAAATTCCTTAAAACTTTGGAAATTTTTACATTTACTACCACCTTAAAATGCCTCGCTTCAGATTTGCTACCTATTTAATTTTTTATTTTTTTTTACTTTGCTACCACCTAAATTAGAGTTTGTTCAAAATCACTACCACTTGTCTTACACTGTTAGTATTTCCGTTTCCACCACCCAACCACTGTCCAGCCACCACTCCTTCCCACCCACCACTCCTTGCCACCCACTGCCTAATCCACCACCACTATTCAACATCAAACCCACCGCAACCACCACCCAACCACCGTCCAACCACCACTCCTTCCCCACCCACCAGCTGCCTAATCCCCTGCCCGCGACTCCAGCCACCCAAACAAGTCCCCTGCTCCTTCCAAAACTCACAGTACCACCATCATAACCAGCCACAATTAACCACCACTTCACACAGCCGCTCAAACCACCACAACAAAAACCAATCAGCAGTAGAACCACAACGAACCACCATCAATTACCAACCTTTTCGCTGCCCCTTTCCCCTGTTGCCTCGCATCACCACCAATCGGCACCACCACCCAATCACAGCCACCACCAGCCGCCGCACACAGCAGCAACGCTGCCCAAATTCGCAACCCCCAAATTCGAAAACTAAAATTATCAATTCACAAATTCGAACCCAATTTCGCAAACCCGATCTCAGCCCCATTCCGACTGATCCCATGTCGCGCAAAGGAGTTGTCGGAGTTCCCTAGCCACTTAAACCACCATAAGCAAAACCCTAAAACCCATTTAGAGTGGTTTCGGGTTGGTGGCTTAGGATTAGGGTTGTTGGTTTTGGGTGGGGAAAAGGGAGGGGGTGAGGTCCCCGGCGTCGGTCGAATCTTTTGGCGCCGACCGCCGGCAGATGGGAGGGGTGGCAGTTTAGGGGAAGGGGTGGTAGTGGGGTGGCTGGGTTTTTTCTTTTAATTTTTTTTAATAAACTCAACGGATATCCTAATGGATTCCGTTAAGTGGTACTCCGTAGTGATTTTAAACAAACTCTTGATTTAGGTGGTAGCAAAGTAAAAAAAAAAATTTAATAGGTAGCAAAACTGAATCGAGGCGTTTTAGTTGGTAGCAAATGTCAAAATTTCCAAAAACTTTATCATGGCTCATTGCTTTATCCCTTGTTCTTAATTCCTATCATATTTGTCAATTCCAATTTCCTATAATTGCCAAATATATTCATGTCTGTTTAGTATATTTTGAGCAACAAAGTTTTCTAATTTTGATGTTCACTAAGCTATGAATATTTATATAATAAAGTGAGTTAAGATCATTGTTGGGGTTCAACTTTTTGGAAAATATTGTATTTGGGGTCTAAGTTTTTTCTACTTAGTGTTTGGGGTCTAAAATAGTTTTTCTATTGAGATTTAATTAATTGTGTGCAGAAAAGTTAGACCCTAAGTTAAAAAACTTGGACCCTTCTCCGATAAAAAAATTCTTTCTTTTCTTTTTTTTTTTCAAAAAAATAAGCACAACCAATTAGAAAAATTCAAAAACTTGGACCCTTCTAGTATTTTTTTTTTAGTTATTGTGATATCATTTCCTATATGATACTTTAGTGATATCATTTCCTATATGATACTTTTTATTATTGATAATAATTTAACTTAGGTTTTTTTTTTTTTTTTGGTAGTGTAAGCAAAATACATAATCAACTAATTTAATCTTTAATAATAATTCATGTTTCATTTCAATAAAAATATGTACTAAGAAGAGAATTAATAAATTTTGTTATATTTCACAATTTTTTAAGACGATTTTCACTAATTAAAAGTGTAAAATTGATAATAATACTAAGAATTAAATTAATAGTAAAATCTTTTAATATAACTAAGATTTGAAACAATTTAATAAAACATGAATCTAATTTATTAAACTTAAATTTAAATAAAAAAAAATATGCATATTTCACATATCGTATTAGGGCCTGTTCACATTTAATGAGCTAAACTGAATTGAGCTGAAATGAAT
The DNA here is from genome assembly GCF_001683475.1 of Chenopodium quinoa. NCBI lineage: Eukaryota > Viridiplantae > Streptophyta > Magnoliopsida > Caryophyllales > Amaranthaceae > Chenopodium > Chenopodium quinoa. The sequence continues at coordinate 4,554,074 of NW_018742204.1, read as the reverse complement.
ATTTTATGAGAGAAGAAAATCAGGAGGTGAATTGAACTGCACTGAATAGAATTGAACTGAACTGATTGGAGTTGAACTGAACTAAGTGAATAGGTCCTTATTGAATTTTTTTTTGGAGATTTTATTGCACCCTTATTTGAGAATTCAGATACAACAAAAAATTAAAAATTATTTTGTAAATAATTATGATATTAATTTTTTTTAATATAACTTTTTTTTTTAATTTTCATAAATTACTTAGTCTTAAAAATTAAGTATTACTAAATTATTTTATTGTTTGAACTAAATCATATATTTTTTGTCACCCATAAAAAAAAGTGTTTTTGTCAAGTTAAAAAAAAAACAGTTTTTTTTAAAAAACGCCTATATTATTCATAGTAATTTAGAGAACCAAATTAATTTGAAAAAGTGGTATATGTATTCCACATTGTATTAACTTATATTAATAATTTGGAATCTTTGTATAAAATTTATTAGTTATTCCTATAATTAAATACATTAAGGGTATAAATTTATTAGATAAGGGTCTAACTTTTTTACAAGAGTCTAACTTTTTTACAAGAGTCTAACTTTTTTTATCTAAGGTTAACAGTATGTTAAACTAAGGTTAACTCACCGGAATTTCTAACCCAGACTCTAAAAATAAAGTAAAAAAAAGTTGGACCCAAATACAATATTTTTTTAAAAAAGTTGGACCCTATTTATTATCTTAAGTCAAAATAAAGTGGATGTCGTGAACATTAGGCGACAAAGTCTTATAATTTTGAGCGTTGTTTATTCAATCCAATATTTGAAATCAAACTAGATTAATTCACCTATGATATATCCATCTAATCTATTAACTATTACTGAAATAGAATATGTTCTTTTTTTTTTTTTTTTTTTTTTTTTTTTTTTTTTTTTGTAGAGTTATCCTATTTAACATTTTTGAAATTTAAAAATTAGAAGCTTCTATCTTACAACTAAAACTTATCAATTTATTGTAGGAAATTAAAACAATTTTTAATAACACACTAATAAACGATCTCCTATATTGAACTAAGAATTAGACGACGTCGAACAGATACTATATCATAGTTTTGATGAAAATAAAAGATTTTAAATTACAAAATGTATGTATTTCTTATTTATATTCATGTATAAATGCGATTTATTATTAAAATGTACAAATTAAAAATAGGTTTTATGACAAATTAGAGAGAAAGAGAGAATATAATGGCTTGATCAATATTCAAGAACAGGTTGAGTATTTATACAAAACCTAAGCTCATAAGATAGGAAACAATCTTCCTAAAAGATATACGTCTAACCATAAACCCTAAAGATATATTCTCAAAATAATATCTTAACATAAATATCCTAATTAAATATATTATTCTCTTAAATGATATCTTCAAAAAATATATCACACATATATTTTCTGATATCTCTAACACCCTCCCGCAATCGTAACGGCAGTAACAAGAACGTTGCAATTGGAAATTCTTCTTTTGTTGAAGTCGAGATGCACTCTCTGGTGATGTCGCCTTCAATTTTTTTTTCTTCAATGATGAGAACGTATCTTTTCAAACTCATCTGTCATCAATCAAGCAGGAACGCCATTCTTTCCGAACCTGTAAATATAACAATTTTTGGTTTTTCTAGAGCAAAACCGAGCTCCAATCAAATATTGGTTTTTCAGAGTAAACCACACTCAAATCTTTTATTGGTCTTTCAGAGTAAACCACACTCAAATCTTTTATTGGTCTTTTAGAGTAAACCACACTCAAATCTTTTGGTCTTTCAGAGTGAACCACACTCAAATCTTTTGGTCTTTCAGAGTAAACCACACTCAAATCTTTTATTGGTTTTTCAGAGTAAACCACACTCATATCCAAAGGAACAAAATCATGCTCGAATCAACTCACAAACCTTATCTCACGGCACAAGGAGAACCAAATATATCTTGTCTCATGACACAAGAGAGCCGAAAACTTTTTTTTTTTTTTATTAAATCATGGGTCAAAGCCGAGACCCTTGTTTTCACCTCGTCACACAAACTCAACAAAAACTTCCTCCCATGATTGTATTGGAAATTTATAGCTTTGGTTAAAGTGTTATCCTGGTGGGTTTAATTTTCTAACCCACCGGCAGGAGGAGATTTTTGTGAAATCCTCCCAATATCTAACCCGCTCTTAATACCATGACAAATTAGAGAAAAAGAGAGAATAGAATGGCTTGATCATTATTCAAGAACACGTTGAGTATTTATACAAAACCTAAACTCATAAGATAGGAAACAATCTTCCTAAAAGATATACGTCTAACCATAAACCCGAAAGATATATTCTCAAAATAATATCTTAACATAAATATCCTAATTAAATATATTATTTTCTTAAATGATATCTACGAAAAATATATCACACATATATTTTCCGATATCTCTAGTATTTTATATAAACCGTGCATCGCACGGGTTCTAGCATAGTGTGTCTAATAAAATAAATAAAAACTTTGTATGAATCTAAAACCTTTAGAATCGATATTTTTTGTTTTTCTTTTGAGTTAGAATAATAAATATTCAACCATAATTTTAGATTAGTACAAGTGGCTAACTACCAACCATAATTTTTTTGAGTAAACTACAAAAATTACTATATATTAATTTTAGTTGGGTGATTAGGTGAAATGTTATCATAGGGTTAGTAATAATGTTGTTCAGATATTAATGTATAGCTTCGTAATGGACGAATTGAAAACACAATCCAGTGTATACAACAAAGGTTTGGATGTTAGGAATATAAGAGGCGTCGTACATTCAGAAAATCCTGAAAATGATGATAATGTAATTAGGCAAATAGATTATGCAAATGGACATCAAACAAATAATAGAATTCTATTTTGGTAGCCAATTTAATGCACGTGCTATATATCACGTGCATAAAAGACTAGTTTTACATATAAATTCACACTAATATATATATAATTTGGATGTCATCAACATTAGGCGATAAAGTCTTATAATGTTGAGTATTATTTATTCAATCCAATATCTAAAATCAGACTCGAATTATTCATCTATCAATCTAATGTGACTCTTAAATATTAAATAAATTTATTTAAAATTTTGTATGAATCTAAAACCTTTACAATTATATTTTTATATTTATTATTATTTTTCTTGTAAGTCAGAATAAGAAATATTCAACCATAATTTCAATTGATACAAGTGGCTAACTACCAACAATTAAATCTTAAATAAATGACAATTATTCTCGCAAATTAAGGATCAACCACGCATTATATGCATTTTTAGTTGCTCATTAGATAAAACACTAAAAATAAATTACATTAAAAAGCCATACATATACTTTTATTAAGATTCCCATGATAAAATTATTAGAATGGTCAACAGATTATTGCAAGCACGATCACAAAATTCACAAATTATCTTACACAATATACATTAAATATTTAGCTTAGATCCATAGTCATGCATCTATCTTAACATGAACCAAAAACTAATATGATCAAAAGAATGTCATTATCAATAATAATACATAACTATGAATGACACAAATCAAAGTGCAAGCTACACAAGCTTGAGAGATATAATATATGATCCTTCCACTCCGCCATTCCTCGATTACTTCGAACCAGGGAGCAATTATTTAAGTATATCAAATATCAACCTATCAATTCGAAACCATTTGGTTAAGCATGCAGCTTCTGCGTATCTACAATCAGCCATGATCATGCCAAGTCGAGATGAAAGTTGGCACGTTCGGGGTTGGAATCGGGTATGGATTATGAATTCGGGTATGCAATCCTATTGGAGTGATTGTTTTACAGATCCATTTCGTGAATGTTGCTTGCCAATTTTTCAGTTTTTGGATAATATTTTTGGTGACTTGGTTGATATTTGGCAAGGTAGATTTGTGGTTAGCTAATACATTGTTTTTCTTTTCTTTTCTTTTTTTTTAGTTTCTTGGAAATCTTGTTTTGAAATGCTGGTTACATGTCAATTTATAACAGTATGCATAAACTAATTATATAACAATCTTAAAACTTCAAGTTTATTTTTTATTTTTTACACTTTGTATGCTACATTTTAATGATTAATTGTGCGTGATTTACATCAAAGCTTGTTTTAAATTATTATTTTTTAAAAGTTTAATTTTTAGAAAATTACTACAGAGAACGGAGTAGTATATCACAAAGTCTTATATGTGTCTGGCCACACCGTGTGGCCAATCACTATAGGGCCGGGGTTTACTTCGTTAGTGTAATGAGGGTTACTTGGTTAGTTTTAAAGGGTTTACTTTGTCATTGTTATAGAGATTAAACATTTTTTTTTATGTATATAAAGTCTTCAAATATAGGTAAATGCAATGATCATCACCCCAAGATTTACAATATTGCCTTGAAATATAAATTGCAATTCTATTAATTTACCATGTATTATTTGGAAACTAAATTTTATAGAGTTGGAGAATAAATTACAACTCTAGCAATTAACTACATATTATTTGTGTCATATATAATGCTTAAAACTTGTGATTCATTTATAGATGGCTTAATTGGCTTTGTGTGTGGATGATGGGAGAAGTTTTCAACTATAGGCCCTATATATTATGAAACAAAATAGGATAATAAATTGTAAATATTGACTTATGTAAAATAAAGTTAAATAGGTAATAGATACTATTATTAGATGAAGTAATGGTAGATATATTTTCAAAATTGTAATAGTACATCAAATAATATATACGGAGTACCATTTTGAAAAAACTTCAAAACCACTTTGATATGGCTTTTTTTTTTTTTTTTTTTTTGACCGGCAAAACCACTTTGATATGTTAATAGTAACAATAATGCAACAAAAATATATTGTAATGATATTATATACTCTCGTTAATCTCTCTTCTTATATTATTTTATTTATTTATTTTTATTATTATTATTTTTATTTTTATTATTATTCTTTATTTATTTCTGGCCGCTTTTCATTTTAGGTCAATCTTTGGGGGTGTTTGGCAATTGACTTTTGGCCTACCCTTTGGCTTTTGGCTTTTTAGTTTGGTCAAACACCAAAAAAAATATGTTTGGTAGTTGACGTTTTTTGTGGACTTTTAATAAGCTGGCTTTTTCACCAAAAGCTAAAAGCTAATAAGAGTAGCTTTTTCTATTGACTTGTTGGCACGTTTTATCACTAATAAGCATTCAACAACCATAAATAATTTTACCAAATATTTTTGTAATCAGCTTTGCTTAAATAATTAACTTAGTAAGTCAATCCATACAGCTAATAGTTCTATCTAGCCAAACCACAAGCCAACAACCAACCTCCGATTGCCAAACAACCGCTTTATGTTTACAAACTTTGCTTTATTTTATTTATGACATATCAATTTAACCATCTTACCTTCTTAACCCATAAATAATTACAGAAATTCATACTCTCGCTCACTTTTTCATCTTTTTCTTACAATAAATCTACATTTTTGCATTATCTCTCACTGTATTATCTTGCAAATCACCAACAACTTTCAACAATTTCTTAAATTGCATATCCATATTAAGTTTATCTTTGGTTTTTTTAGTTGAAGTGTTTTAACTTTGAGCACTATTCACATAACATACTTTGACTTTGTTTTGTGATTTAGTGTTAGATAATACTCCCTTCGTTTTTAAGTACTTGCTTTGTTTCTCCATGCACGGAGTTTTAAGTGAAATTGAAGAAAATAATAAAATATAGAGGTAATGGGGTAGGTTGAAGAAAAAAAATTATTAAAAAAAAATTAGTTGAGAGAATTACAGGAGAGAGAATATAAAATAATAAAATATGATATTTCCTCCGTCTCCGAAAGAACAACCCATTTGGCCTAATTTTAGTCCTAAAAAGAATGACTCATTAGCATTAAAGTACAGGAGAGAGAATATAAAATAATAAAATATGATATTTCCTCCGTCTCCGAAAGAACAACCCATTTGGCCTAATTTTAGTCCTAAAAAGAATGACTCATTAGCATTAAAGTACCCACCAAATTGCAATAATATTTGTGCAAAATTAGTTTTCCCGTAAAAAATTTTATTTTTCCATATACTTTAATTACTATCTATCTCTACTTTTTTGTAAACCCTATATAAATTTATCTTTTCAACATACTTTTACTTCTTTTAATTTAACTTTATTAATACCCACGAAACCAACCCAAAAGGATCGTTCTTTCGGGGACGGAGGGAGTAGTTAATTGAGAGAAATGAATTAAATATTGTAAAGCCTTTTCAAATAAGGAAATGGAGCAAGTATTTAAAAACCCCCGAAAATGAAAAGTTGAGCAAATATTTAAAAATGGAGGAAGTAAAAACATAGTCATGTGGAGTCTTGTTAATTAGCTTCGTCTAAACATCTAGTTTCCAAATATCAAAATTGTAAATTATTTGTTAATACGCAATTAAAGATATTTACATTGTTGGCAAATGTGCCTAAATGATATGTGTCAACTAATCAAAAGCAGAGAAATATAAGTATAGATGTAGTGATTCCTTTGTTTTGTAATAATTGTAACACTAGAGTATGTACAAAGTCTTAGGAAAATTAAAGAGTGGGTACTGATTAGGGGATTTTTATCCACCAATCACCGTCTGACAAGTGGACCAACCAGGTTCCGCCACGTGTCCTTCACGAAGGCCAACAGGAGCTTGCCACGTGTCAGTCACAGATACGTCCTCCACGGACCACTTAAGACACGCCACGTGTCCACCCATGCCAAGTGGGACAACCGGCCATCAAGGCCCATTTCAGTCTAGAGGCCCGATCAGCCCTAGGTTTACCTTAAACCTAGAGAGTTGCACGCTTCCCAAGGCTATAAATACTCGATTAATCCTCATTAATCAAAAAACAAAAAACAACAAAAAAACAACCGAATAATTAAGAGATCAAGCAGAGAAGAACAGACTTATTAACAACCGGCTAATCTCGCTAACGACGCAGATTACCAACACTAAGCACTCTCACCTAGAGAGATCTCATTACTTTACTTTCTGTATTGATTACTCCTTAATCAGGTACTAACTTGACCGTTGGAGGCGGAGCTCTCAGGAGTCTCCGTTATTTTGCAGGTACAGACGTCCGGTTCCAGTCTCGGAATTGTAACTCTCCCGCAGGACATCAGAAAACCCCGAAACATTTGGCGCCGTCTGTGGGGAGAGTACTTCAGAGATGGCATCCAAGTCTGTACCGACTCCAGAAGAGAGGCGTCCCCTAGACGACCCTCAAGTTCAGTCGGACCATGATACCGAAAGTGAATTTGAAGTTGAAACTCATACAGCTCCAGACGGGACCCTAAGGGCCCGCCGTACCCGTCATACTGAAATAAGGGAACGGGAGTATCTTCAAACAGGAAGCGAGCCAGCAGGCGCACCGCTTGCTCGGCAACAGCCGACTGATGGGTCTGCTCCCATCACAAGGAACGAACTCATGACCTTCATGAGGGACTTCAAGGGAGAGATCCAAGAGTTGATCAACAAAAAACCGCCTGCTTCAGTCAAAGAGCAGTCGGCCAAGAAACCTTCCACTTCACTGAGGAGGAAGCCAGTTCAAGGGCGAGAGGTGACTCCCCATCCTAAATCCAAGAAGCGGGAACCGTCTGCTCTTGATTTCACAAAATTCCGTTACCCTACGGGAAATAGGAAACCGGTTCGTCATATTCAGGCGGACGGGTCAAAGCAAACGTTCACAGATGCTCGGCACCTGCTAGAGCAGAAGAAGAGTGACCGATTATCAGAGTCGGCTTCTACTTCAAATTTTCAGGACAGTTTGCGAAACGCCTCGATGAGGCCAACTCAGTCGTACCATGAGAGTCAGTCAGGCGGCACCTCCCGTCAGTCCGACTTTCATAGTGCCCAGGCGGTACCAAACTTACCATTTGTGCCGCAACAACAGTATTTTATGCAGCCACCTCCATTTGGTGGACCTGCAGCAAAAAACGTCCAACCTATGGACTGGCAGCTACGGCTGCTTAGACTTGGTGAACAGCCGTCGGCCTTCTCCAAGGAAATTACTGAAGCCGCTCAGCCGGCCAAAGTAAAAAATGTTTTAGTAGGCGCCTATGATGGCACTACTAACCCGGAAGACCATCTGATGGCATTCACCAACCTGATGTACCTTCAAGGGTTGGATGATCCCACTTGGTGCAAGTGTTTCCCAGCGACTCTCAAGGGAATTGCACAGCAATGGTTCGACAACCTGCCGACTGGTTGTGTAAACAGCTTCAGGACGCTTGCTTACTTATTTGCCTCCAACTTCGCAATGAACATCCCTGCGAAGAAAACGACCCTTGATTTGGGAACAATTCAGCAGGGTGAAAAGGAGGGGCTTCGTTCCTACATCAGGCGGTTCAACCTGATGAGAATACAGATTCAAGGGTTACCGGATGAGGTAGCTTATACTGACTTTTTTAGAGGTCTCAAAGACGGGTCTACCTTCAAATTTGATTTAGTTCGAAAAAGGGTGGCGACTCTTCAAGAGGCCTTGATTGAAGCAGAAGCCTATATACAGGCGACTGATCTGTGTACGATGAAACAGTCGGACGGGAAGAGGTTCGACAATAGAGAGGGACGACAGAAACAGTCGTCCAACAAGGATGAAAAAAGAAAAGGGGTCTGGGCGGCTGATTCCTCTAAACAGCCGGCCCAGAAAAAGAAAAAAGAATTCAAACCATACTCCCCAAAATATGTGTTTAACAAGGATAACCAGTTTATCCTAAAAGAAATAAAGGGACGGCTCTCAATTGAGAAGCCGCTCCCCATGAAGGGTTCTGCGAGCAACCGGAACCAAGACAAAATCTGTGCTTATCATGATGACATTGGTCATCACACCAATGACTGCATCAGTCTCATGCGGTACCTAGACCGATTGGCTGATCAAGGTGATCTTGACACTTATGTCAAGAAATCTGCGGGAAACACTTCCTCAAAAAAGCAGTCGGCCAAAAAGAATCAGCAGGCCGACAGTTCTGATACAGATGATGCAGTCGTCTACACCATTGCAGGCGGCTTCTCAGGAGGCGGCCCCTCTATTAGGGGCAACAAAGATAATATAAGGCGGTTAGATGTAAATTCCGTTCACCAAGAACGACCGTCCAAATATACATTTCCTGAGATTGTCATCACTGAAGAGGATCTAGGAGGAATAAGGGGGCCGCATGACGACCCTCTCGTTATTGAATGTAAAGTGGCCAACCAGAGAGTTGGTCGAATCCTCATAGATACCGGGAGCTCTTCAGATCTCATCAGCAGCAAATGTCTATCAAAACTGAAATATCAGACGGACTGCATACATCCGGCCTCCCACCCTTTAATAGGGTTTGGGGGAGGAGTCGTCCACCCACTGGGACGAGTAGATCTACCCATCCGCCTGGGCGAAAAAGGGGAAGGACGACACATGGTAGTCCGGTTCCTAGTGGTAGAGGAACTCTCTGCCTACAACATGATTCTGGGTCGACCAACCCTGAATAATTCCAAGGCTGTTATAATCCCGTCACTTATGCTGCTTAAGTTTGAAAGGGACAATGGAACAGTCGGCTCCCTTAGGGGAGATCAGAGGATGGCCCGAGAGTGCTATCTCTCGGATATCAAGCCCACTGTTATGGCCACTGGGTCAAGTGGAGAAAAAACAGACCTTGACAATGTCAAGGAAAGTGCGCCTGTTCAAGAAACAGGCGACAAAAAGAGAAAGGCACTCCAGACTGAGTCCGCAAGAAAAGCAAGAAAATAGCAATCATTGGCAGAGGACCGGCCGGATGAGTTCCGCCCTCAGCCGGCTGGTGAGCATGCGGACCTGATATTAGACGACTCCCATCCTGACCGAACAGTCAAAGTAGGGACGGCTGCTCTAAGAAACCTTGGTGCCGACTTTCACAACTTGTTGAAAGAATACAAGGACATCTTTGCATTTGAAGTCCATGAAATGCCAGGCATTAGTCCTGATCTGGCAGTACACAAACTCGCTGTGGATCCGAAAAAGAAGCCGGTACGGCAAAAGAAGCGGAACCATGGTGAAGAGAGAGGTCAGGCGGCAGCCGCCGAAGTCAAAAAATTACTTGATGCAGGGTTCATTCGGCAATGTTACTTCCCAGATTGGGTTGCAAATGTGGTACTTGTTAAAAAGCCGAATGGCACCTGGCGAATGTGTGTAGACTACACAGACTTGAACAAGGCGTGCCCCAAAGACAGTTACCCTCTGCCTAAAATTGATAACCTGGTCGACTCAACAGCCGGCCATGCCTTGATGAGTTTTATGGACGCCTATTCTGGTTTTCATCAAATTCCTTTGTGGAAGAAAGATCAGGAGAAGACGGCCTTCGTCACTGATCGGGGATTATACTGTTACACGGTCATGCCGTTTGGTCTTAAGAATGCTCCGGCTACCTTCCAACGAATGATAAACACAGTGTTCTTTGATCAGATTGGGAGAAACGTCGAGGCATACATTGATGATATGATTGTCAAGACTAAACTTCAGAAAGATCATCTGACGGACCTCCGAGAGACTTTCGCCACACTCAGGCGGCACCATGTCATGCTCAATCCCAAGAAATGTGTATTTGGAGTTGAGTCTGGGAAATTTCTCGGATTCCTTATCAACCAGAGAGGAATAGAGGCGAACCCCGAGAAGGTACAGGCGGTCATTGACATGCAGTCGCCTCGTACCGTTCGAGAGGTTCAGAAGTTAACAGGTTGTCTGGCGGCCTTGGGAAGATTCCTAAGCCGATCAGGCGACAAATGCCTATACTTTTTCCAGGCAATTAAGAAGAAGGCAAGGTTTGAATGGGGGCCGGATGCTGAGGCCGCCTTCCAGAAATTAAAGGTTCACTTGCATTCCTTGCCGAGGCTGGTTAGCCCTTTGCCCAAAGAAAATCTCTACATGTACCTGGCCGTCTCTGATCATGCGTTAAGCGCGGTGCTCCTTGCTGAAAGGGACGGCTGTCAACTTCCGGTCTACTTTGTCAGTCAAGTACTGAAAAATGCCGAGTTGAGGTATCCCCTAGTGGAGAAATTTGGTCTTGCACTCTTCATGGCTGTTAAAAAATTGAAGCCCTACTTTCTGGCACATGCAGTCGTCGTGTATACCGACCAACCGATCAAGCGGCCCCTTACCACCATGGAGTCCTCCGGACGAATGATCAAATGGGCCATAGAAATGCAGAGTCTCGAAGTTACTTTCGAGCCTAGAAAAGCAGTGAAGGGGCAAGCCTTTGCTGACTTTATTGTAGAGATGACTCGTCCTCCTGACTCTCAAGTTCCAGACCAAGTCTGGAAGGTATATGTGGACGGAAGCTCCACTTCAAACGGTTGTGGAGCAGGCGTCGTATGTCAATCTCCAGAGGGCGACAGGTTCGAGTATGCTCTACGCTTCAGTTTCCAGGCTTCAAACAATGAGGCAGAATATGAAGCTTTACTAGCCGGGATCCGCATGTGTAAGGCGGCAGGGGCAAGGAAAATAGACGCCTGTTCTGATTCACAACTGATAGTGAGTCAGTACAATGGCGAATACGAAGCAACACATCCGGCCATGATCAAGTATTTACAGGCGGTCCGACAAGCAGTCGGCTCCCTTGAGGATTTCCATCTGATCCAAGTGCCGAGATCAGAAAACAACCAGGCAGATGCACTTTCGAAATTAGCATCATCCGCCTCCTCCGATACTCCTCGGACTGTGTTTTGGGAAGTAATGGAGAAGAGAAGCATCGAGGAAAATCCTATTGGAATTCTAGACAGAAGCTCAACCTGGATGGATTCAATCAGGGCATATCTGACAAACGGTACACTGCCGGATGATCCTCAACAGGCGGCAGCACTGAAAAAACGAGCCTCCTGTTTTGAAATTATACAGGGAGAACTTCACAAGAGGGGGCACCTTCAACCCTTCTTAAAGTGTGTTACTCCTGAAAAGGGACGAGAGATACTAGATGATCTTCACTCTGGTTTCTGTGCTTCCCACATAGGTGGTAGGATGCTTGCTCAAAGGACAAGGCGGCAGGGTTACTTTTGGCCTACTTTGGAAGCAGATGCAATGGAGATGGTGAAAAAATGTGACAAGTGCCAAAGGTTTGGCAAATTAATTCACCGTCCGGCTACTGACCTCACTACCATTCACAGCCCACTACCGTTTGCTAAGTGGGGCATGGACATTCTGGGGCCATATACGCCTGCTACAGGCGACAGAAGGTACATACTTGTTGCCGTTGACTACTTCACTAAATGGGTAGAGGCGGAGGCTGTAAAGGGAATCAAGACGAAAGATGTAATTTCATTCATTTGGAAAAACGTCATCACTCGGTTCGGGGTTCCCATGTCTATGGTTTTTGATAATGGCCCCCAATTTGAGACGCCTGTTCTCAAAAGCTGGTTGGGAGACCAAGGAATTGCACATTACTTTGCATCTGTCGGCCGTCCACAAGCAAACGGCCAGGTAGAAGCCTTTAATAAAATCATCTCAGACGGTCTCAAGAAAAAGATTGAACGAGCAGGCGGCCTATGGGCAGATGAACTACCACATGTTCTTTGGGCCATTAGGACGACTGAAAAAGGGGCGACTGGAGAAACTCCCTTCCTCCTAACTTATGGTGCAGAAGCTGTTCTTCCAATAGAACACTACGAGCCGACTCTTCGAGTAATGCTATATGATGAAGAGGCAAACTGGGAAGCTATGCGCCTGGCATTAGACTCACTTCCTGAAAAAAGGGGCAATGCTATTTTGCGCCATGAGATCTATCGCCTAAGAATAACTAGATCATACAACAAGAAAGTACACAGGCGTCCACTCAAAGTAGGGGACTTTGTACTTAGAAAAATGGAAGCAGTTGGTAGGGCCAATGAGTCTGGAAAACTAACTCCCAACTGGGAAGGACCCTACCGAATCTATGCGGAAGTCAGGGACGGTACCTACCGTCTGGAAACACCAGACGGACAACCGTTGCCTCGAACCTGGAATGTAGATAACCTTAAAAAATATTTCTTCTGAATGATGTAAAGTAAAGAGCTACTTAATAAAGTTTGCACTTACTATTCAATATTGTATTACGAGGGGCATGCCGTCTGTACCTTTACAGTCGGCTACTCTCCATTGAGTTTCACTATCTTTAGAGGGGCATGCCGTCTGTTCCTTTACAGTCGGCTACTCTCCATCGAGTATTTTACTCACAATACTTAGCTAAAAAGATAAGGGCCTGGCCGATCCTGTACCTAACAGGCGGCTACCCTTCTTTTACTTAGCACCTACGTTCACCAAGAACTTACCAAGGCCATCGGCCGAATGATCAGACCAGGCGCCAAGCCACCTGATCAAATCTACAAAACTAATACGACCTGTCCCAACATCATAGCAGGCGTCCGACGGCATCCCTCCGGATGAAATTCGTCGCAGAGAGCAGCTCCCTTTTGGGTGGAACATTGTTCTATAAACTAATTACACGGCACCTATACGACTGTCCCCAAGGGCAACCACGTAGCCGTTTTTGAGACAAGGATAACTCTATCACTAACCAAACCAGTGGTAGCAGTTGACATCTGAGTCAGATGACCGTCTGTATTACTTGGGATAAATGCAGGGGGTACCTATTGAGTTAATAGCCAACAAACATTGGCGAATCAAGGGGTCTAGCCGGCATACGCCGCCTGGTACCTCTACTTCTCAAACAAAAGTGACGGCGACTGAGTAACTCCAAAGTTAACTCATAGTCACTCCTTCAAATTTGGTATGGAACCTAAAAGGTTTGAGTCGTCCGCCCGTTTTAAACAAACAAGGGCACTCGAACCCCTATTCCTACTGGATAACCTATTGAGTTAATAGCCAGCAAACATTGGTGAATCAAGGGGTCTAGCCGGCCTACGCCGCCTGACACCTCTACTACTCAATCAAGATTGTGACAAAGACTAAGTAACTCCTATGTTAACTTAATAGTCACTCAAACTTAGTATGGAGCCTAAAAGGTATGAGTCGTCCACTTGTTTTTAATAAACAAAGGCTCTCAACCAATATTCTTGCTAGGTTAAAAAATAACGAGTTTAAAGCCAACATTGGCAATAAAGGGAAACAACCGGTACCCGCCGCTTGTTTTCCTACTTAAATTCCTTGGCTACTAGGTAATTCTATTTGAATAAAGAGTTCGAATACCGATTGATAAAATGGCCGACTGATCATCTATCCTGGAAACAGACAATCAGTCGTCCAGGGGCATAGGCGGCATACTTACTATTTGTACCTGTCTTAACGTTCGGCCATACACAACAGTCGGTCAAGTGAGCAAATTTCAAATACTTAGACAAATTTGAACAAAAACAAAAAATTTGATTAAAATGAGCCGGCCATAAAAGACCAGCAGAATATTCAAAACCACGGCCCCCTGGCCGGGTAATTACAAAGCAAACGGCACGCAGGCCGTGAAAAGAAAAAAATATACTTAAAGCTTAAGAAGGGGGCAGTTCAGTATCAGCAGCAGCCGCCTGGTCAGCACTCTTCTTGCTGGACTCGGCCTTAGCTGCATCATTTTTTGATGCCTTACCCCCAAGTGGCACAAGCGCCACAACCGGCTCTTCCTCCTCCAACGCAACGTCCATCGCCTCTTCTTCAGCAGCCGCCAGGATCTGTTGATTATATATTTCCGAACACTGGCGGTACGTTCTTTCCCATGAGGCAAAGTCGGCACTGGGGAACAGTCGTTCCCAGGTCATGCGTTGGATTTGGGCGGAGTCTTCCACCATCTCCCGGACGAGCTCTTGTTTCTCTTGCTCGGCCTTGTCCGAGAGCTCTTGGGTAAGACTCTTCTCCTGGGTCACCAGGCGTTCTTTTACGTTAGCCAAAGATTTCTCCATGGCCTCGTAAGAGTGCATTTTTTGGCGAAGGGGTTTCAGCTCGGCTTTAAGTTTGGTGACGGTCCCCTCCAGCTCGTCAACCTTCTTTTGGGCCGCCTCTAGCTGAGCCCGAACAGCGGCGGTCGCCTGCGCCTGATAATAAAGAAGATCAATGGTCAGTACTTCATTTTGGGCAATTTGAAACATTGCCTTATCACAGCTGGAGGCGGCCATAGCCTTTGCGGCCTTTACCTCTTTGTTTTTCCGATCAATCGGCTTGCGAAGGCTGTTGACTCGGAGCAGGGCCTAAGTACAAAGAAAAACAGGCGTCAGTTTCCAATCAAAAGAGTTAACAGGCGTCCTGGAACTCAAAAGCTCAAAAAGGTGCTAAGTATACCTCAGCTAGGATCCCTGAAATTCCATCGAGGTCAAGGGTGCCGGCACCCTTGACCGCCTCCCTGTCAGAGGGAGGAACTACTTTAACCATTGACTTGGCTACCTCAACCAAGTCAAGTCCCTGGGGGCCGGCTGCATTAAGTAAAAGGATAAAACAAGTTAGACTTAATCAAGAAAGAAGCAAGGGTGAGTTTTTTACAAGTGAGGGTCCATACATCTAGGCGGCCCCGCCTGGGTTTTTGAAGAAGTGGCCGGCTGCTTCTCAGCCGCCACTGTTTTCCTGGAAGACCCAGGAGAGCTGGCAACAGTCGTCCTCCGGGCCTTGGGGTCCGGCTGTTGCGAGGAAGAAGCCCTTGGAGTGCCAGACTGAAAACAAAAAGAGTTAGTATATGCATAATACAACTAAAAGGAGAAGAGTTTTCAAAGCCTACCAAGGGTGCCTCCTTGCTGGGGGAGTCGACATACGACTGCTTCATTAGTGAGACCCGCAGCATGGCCGCCGCAGTCTTAGATGCTGTTATTTTACTCATGGCGTCGGCTGAAAGAAATAAACAGCAAAGTTAGTAAAAATTCCAAGTAAACAAGGCGTGAAAAAACAGAGTATTCGTCAGGCCGGCTACCTCTAGAGCACCGACTGCCGAGGCCACAGGCGGCCAAGAAGTACTCGTCATAGAGCCACTTGAAGCTCGGGACGCAATTTAGGGGTACTTGCTCTCGTACCCCTGAAGTAGAGTTCACCCTAGTCTCTACTTTGAAGAGTCCTTTGTCTAGGATCTCTTTTTTAGCCTTTGGGGGAACAGGCGGCATGCTGCGGCCGCCTGCGAGAAGAGGTGGATCCCTGTTCCACTTATTAAAACGTTTGTTCAGCTCCGTGTCTGAACTCTCGATAATAAGGAAGGTGTTCCGCCAATCCTTCCATTTGTTTGCCTTACCTCTCGTCATGAGGTAACCCCTATGGCTTGTCAATTGATACCAGCCGGTACCTCCCGACTTGGGGGTCCGGCTGAGATAGTTCATGTGGGCGAAAGCCTCAAAACTTGGCTCCACCCCGTTCAGTTCGCACCCGGCCACATAGCCGAGTACGTTTACCCAAGAGTTGGGGGCTAACTGCCATAACCCCAGATCATACCCATCTAAAATCCGCTGAACAGCCGGATGTAATGGGAAGCGCAGTCCAGCTTTGATGGCCGCCACATAGCAGCCAAAGCAGCCGTCACCATAGCTGGTACCAGCCGGCCAGACGACAGTATCTTCTGGATCCGGCACAAACAGTAAATACTCCGGGCCCATTTTATGGTTAGCAATAAAGCTCGCCACGTTGTCTCGCATGGTTGCAATCCGGCCCCGGGGCACCCTGCAGTAGTAGGGGGCGTTTTCCTCTCTGTAAGAGGCGGACGGCTCTGCCCAATTATCCCCCTTCTCCACTGCATGAGAACTTCTCGCCTCTTGTAGGCGGCTATGTTTTTCTTCTGAGCCAGAAGAACTATGGTCAGAAGAGCTGGATTCGGACTCGTCCCCTGACGAGTCCGAAGAGGACGACTCCTCCCCTCTCCTAGAGGGGCCCGCCTCCTCTCCCTTAGAAGGAGCAGAAGGAAAATTAGACATGTCCACGGTTAGATGAGAAGGGAACACCTTGGTCCCTCTCTCAGCACTGTCAGCTTGACAGTCGCCTCGTTCTACATCTGGCGCCTGGTCAGATGTTTCGCTAAGGAGCACCCTTTGGGAGGAGCCGTCTGAGTTTGATATCATAGCAGTCTTTTTTGTTCTGGCCATCACGTTCTGCATAGACACAGATTCAGTCGGACTTTGTATAAAGGGCAAAGATGGGTCCAGAAAAGGGCAGGCGGCACTCCTAGTCCTAGATTCAGCCGTCCCCGGTGACCGGCTGATCACTAACTTAGGGCGTGTCGTGTGCTTCCATGGTGCCATTTCAAAAAATAAAAAGAAAATTAAGAGTAAGAGAACTGAGTTACCTGAACGGGTGACGGTTGATGAAGTCCTGGAAGTTCGGGTCAGTCGGCTTGTCAGAACAGGCGGTAGGCAGAAAAAGTCCGAAAATGTCAGAGCAAGTTCAGGGGTCCGAATGTTCTCGCAAAAGTTCTCAAATGTGAAAATGACCGAAGTCAGCACTTCCTTTTATAGGCAAAATGAGAAGGCGAAGGGTCGCTTCCAAATTCAAATTTGGGCGGGAAAATCTCTCGGCCGTCTGCAAGGTGACACCTGTAACGGGCCGTCGCCTGTCACCGTGCGACACCTGTCACAGGCGACACGTGACCAGTCGCGTGCCACCTGTGAGGGGCAAATGATTAGGGGATTTTTATCCACCAATCACCGTCTGACAAGTGGACCAACCAGGTTCCGCCACGTGTCCTTCACGAAGGCCAACAGGAGCTTGCCACGTGTCAGTCACAGATACGTCCTCCACGGACCACTTAAGACACGCCACGTGTCCACCCATGCCAAGTGGGACAACCGGCCATCAAGGCCCATTTCAGTCTAGAGGCCCGATCAGCCCTAGGTTTACCTTAAACCTAGAGAGTTGCACGCTTCCCAAGGCTATAAATACTCGATTAATCCTCATTAATCAAAAAACAAAAAACAACAAAAAAACAACCGAATAATTAAGAGATCAAGCAGAGAAGAACAGACTTATTAACAACCGGCTAATCTCGCTAACGACGCAGATTACCAACACTAAGCACTCTCACCTAGAGAGATCTCATTACTTTACTTTCTGTATTGATTACTCCTTAATCAGGTACTAACTTGACCGTTGGAGGCGGAGCTCTCAGGAGTCTCCGTTATTTTGCAGGTACAGACGTCCGGTTCCAGTCTCGGAATTGTAACTCTCCCGCAGGACATCAGAAAACCCCGAAACAGGTACCAAAAGTGAATTTGCATAATATAAAGTATAATTAGTAGTAGAGATAAATAATACCAATACAAAGTTCGAGAAAGTGGGGTTGATAGAAAAGAGAAATTTAAGTAATAAAATATTGGTAAAAGTAGAGTTAGTGAGAACGATAAATAAAATTAATAATAGTGGATCTACCAAATGAGAAAGTGTTGCAATTATTATAAAACGGACGTAAAAAAAAGTGTTACAATATTAATTATGAAATAGAGGGAGTAGTTGTATAGTTGTATGCAAAAATTGTAATTTTTTTTTTTTTTTAATCATAACTCCATCTAAAATAGTTTACTAGCATAAATTAAAATTGTCCTACCGTAATCCTATTTATTTTGAGATAAATAGGCCTATGCACCTACTCGCCTAGAATGACTTGTGGATGATGGATTAGAAAAGTAGGCACGCATAAACTATAGGCCCATCATAGACCACCGACTCTCATTTTGGCCCACATTAACATATACTAGATGAAAACCCGTGCGATGTACATGTTTTCATATATAAATCTCAAGAAAAGATATATTCGTATAGATTCTAAGTTTTTTTTTGTAATAGTTATTTAATTTATATTTACTATTTAATAATTTCAGACAAAAAAAAAAAATACTAATTTAATTAAATTGAAATTGGCTATTACAAAAGTATATATATATTTTTTTCTAATGTAATTTATAATGAGAATTTATTTATTTATTGTTGTTTTGTATTTTATTTGTGGTTGTTCATGATATGACAATTAGATTTAAAAATTAAAAATATGAATAAATTGAAATATGATATCTTTAAAAAAAAAACATTGCAAATATGATATTTTATTGGTTACTTATTAGCATTAAATCTTTAATGTGAAAAGATAATTTTCTTATTTTCTAAATAATTTAAATCCTAAATCATTATTTGTTGTTTTTTTAAAGAAATAAAAATATTATAAACATGTATACTATTTATCATTTATTTTGATAGAATCACCAACTTCGTTCACACCCATATCACTTCCATCTAATCAAAATGGATAAATAAAACATGTTATCAAAAATAAATTTATATAAAATAAATTTATATAGTCTTATAAAATAAATCAATTTATTTACCATGAAGTGAAAAATTGTTGTGAAATTGATCTAAAAATTATAATTGTACAAAATCGAATCTATGCATTGGAATTTTTTCATCGTCAAAATAGTATTTTGAAAATTAAATCATTATTTTTTTTGTCATTGACAATGCATGCGATATTGTTTCTTATTTGTAACGATTGAAAAGTATCTAATGGAGTAAACTTTTCTTTCAATTAATTTTGGATGAAATTGTACAATGTTGCCTTTAATTGAGGCATGAATGTAATCACCCTGTAATTAAAATTAAAAATTAAGTTAATTTGTTGACTTGATTAAGCTATCTAATTAAATCACAAAAAATTTGTTTTAATCATAAAATTAATTAATAAAAACTAAAAAAGGTTTATAAAAAACTTAATAATTGTAAACGATTAATAAAGATATAATACCTCTTCCTATTTTGATTTTTCAATCATTTTTGCTCGAATTTAATTCTCTGATTAAATTAGATCTACATGTAAAAACAAAATTCAGTAAATTCCAAATAAACACAATGTAAGCAATAGTCACAAATATACATTTAAACATGGATTTTCAAAATTAAACTAAGAATTACGCAGCTATTGATGACCTAAAACTGACAAAAAATGCGCTTGATTTGGTTTTGTATTGATACGAAATTTTATTGGTGTTATAGGATGCATCAATTTATAGTGGTAGGCATCACAAATTTTAATTTAATTATAATAAAGGAATAATTTTTATTTCTTATTATAAACACTATCAAGATTAAATCCTGTATCTAAAGATGATTTTTTCTTAAAGATAGTTTTAGGTTTTTTAATTAGATTAAATCATGATAAATTACTATTCGTTGTGTTTATTTACGTGGCAAAATTCTAAATCTCATTCGTCACTTTTGTTTAGGTGGCAAGTGAATTTTTTAATTCTAAAATAAAATAAAAATCTAATTTTTAATTGGTCGAAAATATACCTTTGCTTATGTGGCGCGCCAAATGCTCCCGGAAAATGCCTACTTTATTTATATATATATTAGATTATGGAGTAGAGGAGTGGTTAAGGATCATGGAGTTGAGGGGCATCCTCCGTATCTTACTGTAAATATAAAAAACATAAAGATAAAAATTAGAGGTATCAAATCGGATAGCCAGATGTAATTTGAGTTGGGCCACAATGAGGGGGTGTTTAGATCGGGTAATGACGAGTCATTTTATTCTAACAAATCAAATCAAGTCAGGTTAAGCTTAATTATATTCAAGTCAATGGTGGGTCCAGGTATGGTCAGGTACAAATCGAATTCAGATCGAGTCATATCGAGTTCAGGTGAGTTCGTAGCCAACTTTAATATTTGGGTCAAAATGGATCTAATAGACTTTGGATCAAGTCATTTCGGATCAGTTACATCCCAGTTCAAATCAATTCAGTTTTGATTAGATCATAGTTTAAATCAATCATATGTAATTTTAAACTCGTTATTGAGCTATTTTCTATACAAGTATATAAATTATCTTTCACTCCCATCAAACCTATTTAACAAGTGTTTTAGAATTTCTCTCTTCTACTAACAATTATATATAACCCCCATTAACTACATGTTATATTTAAAATCCCCCTTTAGTATCCACTATAAACAATATAAGTCGATAACTAATTAACTAATAAGATTTGGGTAGAGTTTAATGGGGTTGTGGGTAGTTTTTGACCATATTGAATAAGGGTCGGGTAAATGAGGTATTTCTCGGGTTGAAATGGTTTCGGATAGAATTCATGTTGGGTTAAATTTAATCTAGTTATTGAATTATGAGGTTTTATTGGTTGTAGATTAACAATGAGTCACTACCAAGTTGGGTTTGAATCGTAAATTAGCATGTAACATTAATTTCGAGTTAAGTTCGGCTTGATTCCAGATCGGATTGGGATGAAAATTTTTTCAAGTTCAACCAATTGGAAAACAGTTCGATTGAGTAAGTTTTTTACACCCTTACTATGGAGGAAGTAGAGTTGCATACATGGTAAAGTCTTAAAAACATGGGACAAAAAATAGGAACAGACATTGTTACTACCTAAGTTGTGAATTGTTCCATTGCTACTATAAATGATAATAATGATATCAAAGATGTCTATAATGATATACTTTCTAAGCCCTGATATATGGACATGTAGGCTGTAGGAATGTAACATTCATAATGTAATATTATTATATATGCTTATAATTAGAGCTGGCAATCCTGACCCAACTCGAATGATCCGACCAAAATGATCCGATTTGTAATCCGAAATTGACCCACAAACGTAGATCCGAAATCGACCCGAACACAAAGCTGACCCAACCCGACCCAAAGTGGAGTTTACTCGAACTTGACCCAATACCCGAATAGATCCGACCCGAATTAAACCGACCCGAAGTTGACTCGATACCCAAATTTCACCCACCCGAAATTAACCCGATACGCAAATTAAAGTGACCGCACCTGAAGTAGCCCGAAACCCAAAGTGACCCGACCCAATTTTGACCCAAATTGAATGACTGAACGAATCCGAAACCCGAAGCAACTCGAACTATACTCGAAATGATTCGATACAAAATTAACAAATACTCAAAATGACCTAACTAATTTAGGGCTTAATTACTTTACCCAAATAAACACTTATCGAAATTAATCAAAATTAAACAATATAGTATTGTGTGTGTAATACTCTTGAAATGTGTGTGTAACTTAGCACTCATAATTCATAAAGAGTTCCATTTGATTAAGAACACTAGTTATTGTTATTCTTACTATTACTCTTAGCTTCTTCTTTTATGTGTTACTTTGAATTGTTTTTTCCACTATTCACTTTATCTAACTTGAATTTTGACCAATTCAATGATAGTGATCATACATATGAAACAATATTGTCTTGTGTATGTAGTACAGTTGGAATTGTCTAATGAATATATTATTAATATTCAATTGTTATACTTTATACTTATTGATAATTATAATATATTATTGGTCAAATTTCTACATCGACATAGACGAAGATTGACCTGACCCAACCCGAATTGACTCAACCCGAAATGACTTGACCCGAATTGACCCGACCCGAAGTGTTGACCCGATACCCAAATTGACCTGAAACTGGCCCGTAACCCGAATTGACCCGACCTTGCCCGAACTTGATCTAAATATTGATTGACCTGACATTGACCCGACCTGTACCCAACCTCGAATGACCCGTTTGCCAAGTCTTCTTATAATAATACTAAAATAACTAAAGAAAAATAGTTTCAAAAAACAAAATATATATTTATATATATATATAATATAATATAATATAAAAATACTAAAGAACAATAATTAATTTTGAGAATTAAATTGATGTAATTTGGTCTCATAATATTTTCAAGTTTTACATAATGTCTGAATTACCATTACTTATGCCTTATATGTATCATATTTTGCATAACAATTTAATTTTTTTTTAATTTTTTTTATTTAAACACCATAAAAGAGGCAAACATATCTTTTAACACTATGGGGAAAAAAATAAAAACAACAACACAAAAAAAAAATTCAAAAATAGATTTTAATACCATTTAATTGATTCCGTCCAATAATTAATTAAGGGGGTTCAAAGTGCTACACTACTAGAAAACAAGCAAGCTTCAACAGAATGGTTTCAACGTACAAGGAATTCCATTAGAAAAAGCAAAATTTTCAACGGATTTATATTTAGTTGGATATTTCCGACATATTCAACAAGTTCGTTGGAAGTTTTCAAGAGAAATAAAATCCGTCGGAATATATGTGTGAAATTTTTCGTCAGAAAATAATTTTAAAAAATAAATTAAAATCATTTTTACCAAACTCTAAAACGCAGCCCCTTCCTCCCTCCCCTTCTATTTCTGCCTTTCTTTTTTCTTTTTTCTTTTCTTTCTTTCTCTCTCCTCTTCTCCTTTTCTCTTTCATTCTCTACTCTTTCTCCTTCTCTCTCTACTAATCTCCTTCTTCTTTTCTCTCATCTTCCCTTTCTTTTCTCCTTCTATTTCCTCTTCTCCTCTTCTATTTCCTCTTTAATTTTCTTTGTCACACACTGACATGGGTTGCGGTGTTCACGACGCTGATTTGATCTCTTTTTTCTCGCCGACGTGGCAGTAGGGTGTTTTTTTAGATATTAATGGTTAAGCAGGTCAAATTCGACCACGTAAACTCTAAATCTCCAGTTTTCATGGTCGAATTCGACCACATTAAACCAAATTCGAGGTGACATTCAAAGCCAAATTTGATTTAAAAGGTTGTTTTATTGTTTTTAATTTGATTTTTGTTTTTTAAATTGTTTTGTTAACTTTTGGGGTTGTCGTTGTGGTTTTGGGCGGCGGTTGTGGTGGGTGGTTTTTGCTGGGTAGTTAGTCGGAAGGTGGGTTAAGATGATGGGTTAGGGTTAGGTAAATTAAGGTGGTGGGTTAGGATTAGGTGACTTAAGGTGGTTGGTCAGGTGGGTGGTTCAGGTTAGGTGGGTTAGGGTTAGTTAGGTTAAGGTGGTGGATCTGGTGCGTTAAGGTGTTGCGACTGGTGGGTTAAGAAAAATAATTAGTTACGCGTAGTGGCGGTAAAGGCTGGAAATGGTGGTGGTGTGATTTTTTTTTTTATTTCTTCGGTGGAGTTTCTGACGGAATTTCCGCCAAAAATTTTCATTGTTCTCGGCGAAATATAGTCTACCTAAAATTTCTGAAGGACTTTACTAGGCCGGAAAACCTCTTTCGATGGATTTAATTCCTTCAAAAACTCTTTTCCGATGGAATTTTTGTCGAAAAATGTCGTTTTTCCTATAAAAGCTTTTCCCACAACCTATGTCGACGAAATTTCCTTCGAAATCCAATTTTTCGACGGAAAACATGGTGTTGTTTCCGAAGGAATTTCGGAATTTGTCTGTTTTCTAGTAGTGCTACGTGTCACCATATTATTAGTTAAACGAAAAATATAAAATAAAACCCTTAAAACTAACCCAACCACCCCACCACCATCACCAGCACTCCTTCCCTACCCCGCTTAGGCGACCAAAGCACCTGCCCCACCTCCCATACATCGCCTCCCTATAACATCGTGTTGCGATTAATTCAATATTGAGGGAGTAATGAGAGTAGTCATGATCAATAATCAGCCAACATTAGGGGAGAAAGTAATTCGATTTAAAACCAAACTGAACTTCAAAAAACCAAACTAAATAAGAAATTGATGGGAGTTAGAACGGTCGCGCATTCCACCCTCAATCAAACACATTTATTAACAAACACCCTACAAACCAAGCATAATGATAAGTAAGAGTTCGGTCCATAAAGAACGGGATATGGTTGCTAAGGATCTTAACACTTAAGCTAATATGAAGTCTATAGTCAATTGGATTCGTCAAGTAGACAGACAAACTATGATTCTAGATCGATGAATTAAAGACACTAAGGAATGTGCTCCACTCAACCCAGGCAATTAGGGAAATGGGGAATAAAATAGACAAGGTATAACAAGGACTATATGTAAAATTGACCTCATGCAATTAGAAAACAACTCACACTACTAAACTTAGATTCCTCATTAGTCTAGCAATAGATGATACATAATCAAATTGCAATAAGTAATGACATACTCAATTTACATTCCCATGTCAAACTAAGAATATCATGCTATCAAGCTCCTAATTCAAGGGTAGCTAATCCTATCATGAGGAACTAACAAGCAATCTCATATAATCAATTTAATTGCAATACAAACATCAATGCTTCTCCCACGTTTGCATAGTTAACCCAAAAGGTTGAGCTTCACCCAACCCCTAGTAAGAAGACTACTCACAACTCAGGTTTATCAATATGCAAACAAGTATTAGGGTTCTAACTTCTTCAATAATTTGGGAAAAGTGATTAACAATTGAAATAACTATCATCCAATAACAAATTATCAAGAACTAAAGAGAATTAAATAACATGCAAGAACAAATAAAATCAGAAATTTAATGGAGAAAGGTAAAAGGAAGTTACTAATTGAAGCTTGGAAATGTTGAATACAAAGTGCCAAATCCTGAGGATGAATCTTGAGACCAACTATTACAATGATTAATTTGATGATGGCTAAGCTAAATTAATGTCTCAAACTAAGAGCAGTTTATGAAAACCTGGATATTTCTGTTTAGGTTACAATTGAACTAAAGGGGAAGTATTTATACTCCTCGAAAAACTAGGGAAATCCGTAAAAAGAAAACGGATTCCCAGCGAGGAGCGCCCGCTCCACAGCCATGAGCGCCCTCTCCAGCTTGTTGCACGCCCTCTCCAGCTGACTTCAGAATATAGGAAGTTTTGAAATGTCGGGGAGGAGCGCCCGCTCCTCACAGGTGCACGCCCGCTCCTCACAGGGTGCACTTGGCATGCATCGAATACTTGCCAAATTGAATCAATAAACCTGCAAAACATGGATAAACACAAACCAAGAAGGGGCAAGGCTGAGATAAAAAATTTTCATTCAAAAACTGGTTAGAAAGAGGGGAAATGAATGCAAAACCGGGTTTATATTAACACAATAAGTGGTTAAATAACCACTTATCAAATCCCCCAAATCTAGCCAAATGCTTGTCCTCAAGAAATTCACATTGCCCAAAAACAAACCCAAATATCAATTTGTTCAAAGAAAGGCACATGCATAGATACAAGAATCCTTAAGTAATAAAACTCGAGCATGAGGTATATGCCTAAGATCAACCACGGTCATGAATAGCCAAGGCCTAGCTAACCTTTCCGAAAATACTCAACTCAAGCCTATTCAACACATCTTACCACGTCCTATCAAAAATTTCAAATCCCCCCTAATGGTAGTGTTTCGTATCTCCTCGAAGGTGCCGGAAAAACATTGATAAAGCAGGTTTCAAAATACTTGACATCTCAATGAACAAGTACCCTCTCCATATGATTGTGAATCAACTCCCTCCACCGATAAAGGCTTCCACTACTCTCCTAATCATTACAAAACTCAAGAACTACGACACAAAGGTAAGGCATAAATAGAACTAGAAGTTCTTTGCAATTTGAGCCAAAATAAGATGTATATCAGTAAGAACAAATAAACCTTAAGAGATTCCTAACCTTGACCCAAGTTACAACCATGAATGAACTTTTTAAAAATACACCGCCAAGCTTGTTTAGTTGCTAGGGTGGTGACATTACATCAATTCTTTTCTTTCTTTTTTTTTTCATTTTTTTTAGTAGAATACAAACTTGGGTATTTACATCACTAACTACTAAATACGATGAACTAAAAATTGAACTATGGAAATGGTAATAATAAAAATAAGGAAAAAAAATATACCTTAACCTTTTGTGAATAAACAATACATGACACCCTTCATCAATACTAAGAGTAGTTTAGACCACAGTCTTGGGAGTTGAGACTCAAGTTCTCGATCTAGGTACTAAATCAAAGAGGATCCTTGCCACTTATGCAAAATGTAGTAGGCTTGAAAAATATTAAAACATAACTTTTTGGAACAATGTGGGATCAAATACTACCTTTCGGGGATCAAATTCCTTTGAGATAGGCGACACCATCTTACCAAAAACCTAGACTTTAAGTCTCGTACATATGGGAAAGTTATTCTCACAATAGCCTAAACTAGCCAATTCTATGTTCAACCAAGGGCATCTAAACCATGCTCGAAATTTTATTACAAAAATAAAACAAGCATCCACCACATAAAATACATATCATCATTGCAAACCGATCAAAGGCAAACAAACTCATTTTTTTTTTGTTTTTCAAAGCTCATTTTTCCCTTTTTTTTAATAGCCGAAAAAAGGGGGAAGGAGAACTAATTAAAGAATTTGGATATTAGGGTTTTGGATATTAGAGAATTTGGATATTAGAGGGGTTAGGGGATAAGAAAAAGAAATTTGGATATTAGGGAAAACCATTATCATTAATCCACACTAATCATCATTAAGACAAACTAAGAGCAATACCAACCATACCATGATACCAACCATCATACAAAAGAACTAAAACATGAACATATCAAAGTCATTCATTAGGATAAGATGCTCCAAAACACACATATAAGAAGAAGTGAGACAAACACATCAACATGAAATTGTTCTAGCCTAGGCATGCCATAAAATCGAGAAAAGAGCACAACCAACCTAAAATAGGCATGCAATCTAGAACATAATAACACATGAATCCTACCACAAGTCCCAAAGGCTAAGCTAAGCCTTTTATGCCAAACATTCCACATACAAACTCAAAATTCTCCTTATATAGCACAAGATCATCATATGAAAGCACAAATCCTACCAAAACCAAAACTACCCTATATAAAAAGACCCCAAGACTTCCCCCAAGCTAGACATTTGATTACCGTTCCCACGATAGATGGACACAATGAAAAACATCTCCTCCCCAAGCTAGAACTCGACACCGGCCTCAGTGTTATACATGATGGGAAAGAAGAGAAGGGAACGATAAAAACAAATGTCTAAAGGCTACTCCCGATCATTCTCCCTAGGCGGCGATGGCATGTAGTTATAGTTGAGGTCTACATTGCCGAAAAAGGAAGGTTGATCCACGTATGGAGGAAGATCATAGTTGGGGCTACTACGATAGTGACCATAGTCCGGTGCACTACTAGTACCCCAACCACCATCATACCTGGTGGAAACCCAAAGTATCCTCTCAAGGGGTGGTTATCAATCTCCCCGAGAGACATATTAGCACATGTCTCGGGCACGTGGTAATAAGAAGGGTTGCCCCTAAAATCACAACCTCCGGGTTGTGTATAATCGTAGGGAGGGAAGGATTGTAGCTTCGAAATGGAGCTACGGGGTCCTTGCCAAAAGGAGTAGGTGGGTTGGTTGTTGTTCCAACCCAGAACCGGCCCCTCTTTCACGGGGCGATGAGGATAGTTGACATAGTGGAGGAAATCTCCTCTCTCAACTTGTTTTTGGTAGGACATTTGAGACACAAAACTTCGATATTCATTTTCTTGAAGAATTCTTTGGTTGGTTAGGTTGAGATGGTGAAAGGCCGACTCAAGGTTGAAGGAGGAAGAAGAGGAGGAGGATTGGCCGCCCATAAAACAAGGAATGGTAGATATGCTATGGCGGCGGGGTTGAGATGGTTGATCAAGGTTGGGAACATTCCCGAGGAGCGGCTCATTTGGCACTTGCCAAGTGGTTCACACGGTGTTCATTACCGCCGCATTAGGGAGAATGCAATGGTGTTTCCCCTTGAACAACCAAGAGTATGGTCACATTTCCCCGGATTTCCACAATCATAGTCATTGTGGCAAAACCAAAAAGGTCAAGAGCATTTGAGTCTTCCACCGGGGTTAATTGCTCGACCCAACGGGTAAAACCGAATGCCTTGGCAATGATAGTGATCATCCCACCACACTTAATCTCACCCGTCAACTCCGTACTCATCTTAATATCGAGGCATCGCTTAATGAATATGTACCCCATATTCACGTTGTCCTCAAAATCCCCCTCAAATTTGGAAGCTATAAAGAGGCATTTAATCTTCTCTTTAGATAGCTTCCCGAGATCTTGCTACGTGAAGCAAGCGCACCCCATAATTCTCATGAATATACGAAGTATGGGGTAGATGATGTGGCTAGCGTGGCTAGACCGGGACGTGAATGTGGGGTACCCGCGATAGTATTCTACCAATTACACTCGTCGTAACTGGTGAGGTTGTAACTATCGGGTTTGGTTATTTGGTTGTTCACGGGCCACTTGAATATCTCATGAAGGCGAGTCAAGCTTATGGTTTATTGTTGATTGAAAATATTAAACTTGATCTCGCACTCAATGAGCTCTCCCTCACCACTAGTTTTTCTCATGGTTATGGTGGAAAGGAATTCGAGAGTGAGCGATTCGAAGGTTTCCTCCCTCTTTCGAAGGAAGCCTACCCATCCGAAATTTGCGGCCAATTGCCAAATTCTGTCGTCTATTCCTAACAATTAGCACGACTCTTGGTCATAGGATCGGGTTGGGGGGATTTTTCGTGTGAAAAGTCTTTTGTAGTAACCTTTGGATTTTTCGGGTAATTTTGATGAAGGGGGTGGATTGGATTGATTTATTGTTTGGTTTGAGGTTTTGGAATGACGATTTTCATTTATTTGGATGTCGAAAGTACTCTTCCTCTTCTTCCCTCCCGCACCTCCAAATAAACGAAGAACCATTTTGGAATTTAAGTTTGAATTGGAAAGCTAACTTAAAGACCACAAACACACTCACAACACAACACAAACAATCTCCAAAACTTCAAACCCCCGATAAAATCCAAGTACCTGTTTACAATTCAACAATATTCCAACACAACCAACTAAAAATTCCAACATAATAATTCTAACACAAAAAATTCACAATTCCAATAAAACTTACCAATTTTCATGCACAAGTTCATCAAACTTAAGCAAGAAACTAATCACAATTCTCTTACTCCATAACTAATCACAAAATTCTACAATTTAATTATCAATGGCAAGTAAATTTGTTTAATTTACCTAGTCATGCAACTAATCACACAATATTCATGAAATAAACAAATTAAAAGAGCCTGAAGAAAAACCCTTAGGTTTAAGAGGGAAAGTGAAGTAGGGAAGAAGATTTTACCAATTAGAGTATGAATATACTCTAAAATCCTCCACTTTACCCAAATTTCCTCCTCCTACAACAATCTTTACCCTTTTCCTTGATTGTTCTTCAATTTTATTTCGCGGGTCTTCAAAATTTTCGCCCAAATTTGTGAAAAATTATAGTTTTGGAGAGAGAATTTGATGGAGAATAAGAATTTGTGAATTTTGAGTGAAAAAAGTTGGGATTTGATGATGAAATTGAAGAGAGAAGTTGGAGAAAATGAGGGTTTTAGAGTAAGAAGTAGACGGGGAATGAGGTGAGAGAATAAGAAAGTATGAATGATTGGTGAAATGGGTGAAGGAGATTAAAAGGAAGGATAAGATTCTCTTTTTTTTTTTTTACTCGGACAGGTCAGAGCGGGCATGCAGTGAGAAGGAGCGCCGCTCCAAACCTAGGAAAAACGTTCTTTTTTTTGGTTTCCTATGAGGAGCGGACGTGCAGCTTCATGGAGCGCCCGCTCTAGCTACAGGAGCGGGCGTGCAGGCTTTTTGAGCGCCCGCTCCTAATCTTCTCCCAATCTTCTGTTTTTCTCTTCAAAAATCTCACTTAATGAGGAGCGGGCGTGCAAGATGAGGAGAGCCCGCTCCTAAATGTGAGAAAACCTTCTTTTTTAAAAAAAAAATTTCACCTTGTGAGGAGCGGGCGTGCAAATATTTGGAGCGCCCGCTCCTAACTTGTTCTGTGAGGAGCGGGCGTGCAGTTCCTTGGAGCACGCGCTCCTGATCTTCATCAAAGCTTCTGTTTTGGCTGTGAAATTTCGCCCTGTGAGGAGTGTGCGTGCAATGTTGTGGAGCGCCCGCTCCTCACTACTTATAGCTTGATTCATTTCCTTCTTTGCTTCCTTTTTTCTTCTTTTTCCTACATCAAACGATAAAGACATAATTTAACCAAATGTTAGCCAAAATCAGATATCACCAACACTCTTCTTTCTTTTCTCACTCATTGTTTTATTTCTCATTTTCTTCCTCTTGTCAATTTGTTTTCTCATTTTCTTTTCTCACTCACGGAAGCACTTCTTTAACTTCAATAGCTTGACGACCTCCACACTTAGGAGGTAAAATTACATTGAATTGATTCTACTACACCGACATGAGCACCCTCGTAGTAAAGCTTGAGGCGATGCCCATTCACCTTAAAGGATCTCTTTCCTCCCAAATCCCTAACTTACACGGCTTCATGATGAAACACTTCTTTAACAACAAAAGAACCACTCCACCTTGATAAAAGTTTCCCGGGAAACAATTTAATCCTAGAGTTGTAGAGGAGTACCTTATTGCCTTTAAGAAATACTTTCTTTTCAATATTGCGGTCGTGGCAATCCTTAGTGCGATTCTTGTAGTTGCTAGCACACTCATAGGCCTCCAATATTAGCTCTTCAAGCTCATGTAAATCAAGCCATCTTTGCTCTCCCGCGCTAGCCAAGTCAAAGTTAATTTTCTTGATTGCCCATTGAATTCGGTGTTCAAGCTCCACCGGTAGATGACAAGATTTTCCATACACTAGACGATATGGAGTTGTGCCTATTGGGGTTTTGTATGCCGTTCTATATGCTCATAGAGCATCATCAAGATTTTCCGACCAATCCTTCCTATTCCTTGCAACCGGCTTCTCGAGGATTAATTTAATTTGACGGTTGGACACTTTTGCTTGCCCATTAGTTTGTGGATGATAGGTAAGGCCGAATCTTCGGTGAACCCTGTGCTTTATTAGAATCTTTTGAAAAGCACTATGAACAAAATGTGAACCGTTGTCATTTACCACCGCTCTAGGGATTCCGAATCTTGGAAATATGACTTTCTTGAACATCTTCATGACTACCTTGTGGTTATTAGTTGGGGAGGCAATGAATTCAACTCATTTTGATACGTAATTGACCGTCACAAGGATGTATTGATTTCCATAAGAAGTAGGTAATGGCCCCATGAAATCAATACCCCATACATCAAATACCTCTAGCTCAAGAATATGTTGTTGAGGCATCTCATTACACTTGGATATGTTGCCGGTTCGTTGACATTGGTCACAAGTCTTCACAAACCCTTAAACATCTTTAAAGATGTGAGGCCACCACAAACCGCTATGAAAGACCTTCAACGCTGTTTTGTTGGCTCCCATATGCCCTCCACATGGATCGGAATGTCAAATCATGAGCACACTTTATACTTGTTCATCCGGAACACACCTACGAAACAAACCATCTACTCCTCTTTTGTAGAGAATAGGGTCATCCCATACATAGTGTCTTGCTTCCCTCTTTAGTTTCTTTCTTTGGTTCTTGGAGAAATTTGGAGGGAATTCTTCACAAGACAAATAGTTCACCAAGTTGGCGAACCAAGGAAGCTCATTTTCATTCAAGATATAGAGCACATCATCTCTTAATTCATCACATATGGGGATTTCATCATCACTAGCTTTCACATCCTCTAATCGGGAAAAATGGTCCTTAACCACATTCTCGGCCCCTTTCTTGTCACGGATTTCAACATGAAATTGTTGGAGAGATAGGATCCATCGAAGAAGACGAGGTTTGGACTCTTTCTTTGCCACAAGGTACCTAATAGTCACATGATCAGTGTAAATAATAGTTTTGGAACCAATGAGGTAGTTTCAAAACTTCTCAAAAGCATGTACCACGGCAAGAAACTCTTCTCCGTTGTCCCAACACCCATCCAATTGCAACATCACTAGCATCACACATAAGTTCAAACGGCAAATCCCATCTTGGCCCTTGCACGATTGGAGTAGAGATCAAAGCCTCCTTTAATTTGTTGAAAGCTTGAACACACTTTTCATTAAAAATAAAGATGACATCCTTTTGAAGAAGAGAATTTAGGGGTCTAGCAATTTGTGAGAAATCCTTGATAAATCTCCTATACAACCCATCATGTCCCAAAAAGGATCTTACTCCTCTCACATTAATTAGAGGTGGCAATTTTTCAATCACTTCAACTTTGGCCTTGTTGACCTCTATCCCCTTGCTTGATATCTTGTGACCAAAGACGATTCCCTCTTCAACCATGAAGTGGAATTTTTCCCAATTTAATTAGGACCAAGTTGACCTTCTCACATCTTGTTAAGCATTTTCCCAAATTGGACAAACAATCATAAAATGAATGGCCCCCTACCGAGAAATCATCCATGAACACTTCCATTTCAGCCTCAAGCATGTCTCCAAAGATACTCATCATGCACCTTTGAAAGGTTTCCGGTGCATTGCAAAGCCCAAACGTCTTCCTCCTATATGCAAAAGTACCATATGACAAGTAAAAGTTGTCTTCTCTTGATCACCCGAGTTTATGGGGATTTGAAGGAAACCCGAACAACCATCAAGAAAGCAATAATAATTGTGCTTGGTTAGTCTTTCAAGAATTTGGTCGATAAAAGAAAGAGGAAAATGATTCTTGTTAGTGGATGCATTTAGACGTCTATAGTCTATGCACATCCTCCAACCGGTCACCGTTCTAGTTTTTCCTCCCTTTTTAGGGACCACATGAACGGGGGAAACCCATCTACAACTTTATGGGGAAGATGATGCCGACATCAAGGAGTTTGGTGATTTCTTTCTTCACCACCTCCCCTATTTCAGGATTGAGTTTCCTTTGCCTCTCAATGAAAGGCTTAGCACCCTCCTTAAGTGTTATGTGGTGCATAAATAAAGCGGGACTAATAACTTTGAGGTTATCAATGGTATAACCTAAAGCACCTTGGTGGTTTCTTAAAAAACCACATAACATTTGAGTTTGGCACTCGTTTAAAGAAGAATTCACAATTACCGAAAAAATTGAATTAGGACCCAAAAACACATACCTTAGGTGTGATGGTAGAGGTTTCAACTCTAATATTGGAACACCTTTACCTTCTATTTAGGTATCTATTTCCAAAGCACCATCACTTGTGATTCCCATGCATACTTGCTCAATGATTTCTTCCGTACATCCTTCAAGCATTCCTTCATATAATTCCATCTCCTTGCCTTGCTCACCTATCTTTTCCTTATTCAAAAGGACATTCTCAAGGGCATCGTTAGTAGTGAGCAAGTGCTCATGCATAGAAGTCACAATAGAATCAATAATATCAATCATCATACAATTATCAAGACTAGAGCTTGGATATTTCATGCCCTCATTCAAATCAAATTCTATCACCTCATCTCCTACGTTTAGTGAAATTTTAGCACTTTTAACATTTATTAAAGCAAACGAAGTAGCAAGAAAAGGTCTTCCTAGAATTATTGGAATGTTCACATCTTCATCCATCTCTAACACAAAAAAATCCATCGAGATTACAAACTTTCCCACCCTTAGAGGAACATCCTCTACCTTACCTTTTGGAAATTTGATAGAACGATCGGCCAATTGTAAGGTAATGTTGGTGGGTAGAAGTTTCCCTATCTCAAGTCTTTGATATACCAAATATGGCATAAGGCTAACACTAGCCCCAAGATCACATAAAGCATTATCAATTTACATATTATATATAGCACAAGGGATAGAAACTTTTTCGGGGTCTTTCAATTTCGGTGGCATTTTATTCATGATAATTGCACTACAATTCTCGGTGAGTTTCACCGTTTCCACCAATTCGCACTTTCTCTTCCACTCAAAATATCTTTTAAAAACCTAGCATAGTTAGGCATTTTCTTGATAGCATCGGTAAAAGGAATTAAATGGTGAATTTGTTTCAATGTTTCAAGAAACTTTCCAAATTGCACAACTAATTTGTTTCTAACAAATTTGTGAGAATATGGTAGCTTTTGAAATTGTTTTGTTTCTTTCTCTTTTTCTCTTTTCTCTTCACTCTCTTTTTCAAAATCTTTCTCTTTTTCACATTCTTTTTCTTTCTCAAATTCTTTTTCTTTCTCACATTATTTCTCTTTTTCATTCTCATGGTTTTTCTCTCTCTCTCTTGTTCAAAATCACTCTCAAGGGGAGGCTCAGTCATGTTCATTCTCTCATTGCTTCTCTTAGGAACACTCTCTTCCATCACTTTACCACTCCTAGTTGATATAGCATTTACGGGCCTCTTGGGATCTATTCCTTGGGGTGGAAGTTTGGAAGTGCTAGTCCCTTCTTTCAAAGCATTGGCCAATTGAGAAATTTGTGTTTCAAGCATTTTATTATGGGTCACGACGTCACTAAATTTCTTATCACTAGAGGCCATGAAAGTATTGAACATTTTGGTTTGACTTTCCATCATTTCCTCTAAGATAGACCTACTAGGTGGTGCTTGTGCATAGTAGTTTTCTTAGGGAGCTCTATTACCTCTCACATTTGAATTGGAAGCATTTTGATTAGAAGAACCTCTATTGTTATTGTTATTCCAATTATTCCTATTATTAGAGTTTCCCCCTTGGTGATATTTCCCTTGATTCCCATAGTTCCCTTGGTTATTATGGTTATGGTTACCATAACCACCTTGTTGGTTGTAGTTACCTTGGGGATTTTGGTCCCTTTGGTTCCTATTTCCCCATTGGTTTTGGTTATGGTAATCATAATCATTTCCTCTTTGATTATAGGAATTTCCCCCTTGTTCTCTTCGATTAGGTGGTAAGTATCTTTGATTGTCATTCCTAGGTCTGTTATCATAAGACAAGTCATTGACTTGTTCATTTTCATTATCATTACCATCTTCATATTGAGGTTGAGGTTGGGAATCATGATTACAAGAAGAGGTATCATGGTCATATGACCCACAATTTTAACAAAACAAACACCCATGTGGAATTTTATTTGAAGTATAAGGAGAAGGGTTAGAATTCATACCTCTCCCCTTAGCTTGGGAGGGATGCTCTTGTGTTGAAATAGAGGTCTCTAGTTTCGCCTTGATGGACGTCATCTCCTTGCCAAGGTTTGCGATTTGGGACGTCAAATTGTTGATGGCGTTGAGGTGATCAACGGAGTAAACTACATTTACTCCCTTGTTTAGAGACTCTCTCTCTCCTTCTTGCCAATCCATGTGGTGCCTCACCACATCCTCAATTATCTCTATGACTTGCTCCTCCGTCTTGTTCATAATCGGGCCACCCGCTCCCGCATCTAGGTTAGTCTTTCCTTGTGGGCTAAAGCCTCTATAGAAAATTTAAAGCACTTGGTATGTCGGAATGCTATGATGGGGACACTCCCTTTGATAATCTTTATACCTCTCCCAAGCCTCATAAATGGTTTCACTAGCCTGTTGACGGAAACTTTGGATTAAAGTCCTTGCCTCGGCCGTCTTCTTTTGAGAGTAGAATCTCCCTAAGAAAGTCGTGGTGACCTCATCACAAGTTCTTAAGGAGTTTGGCCTTCTTTCTCAAGCCATTCAAGAGCCCTTCCTATCAAGGAGAAAGGAAATATTTTTAATCTCACAAATTCTTGAGTTACCCCATTTACCTTGATTGTATTGCAATATTTTTCAAGTTCGTTCAAATGTGTAAGAGGGCTCTCATGTTTTGCTCCACTAAATTGCCTCCTTTTGATCAAATTTATCATTGCGGGGCGTACTACAAAATAATTGGCTTGAGTAACGGGCGGAGAAATTCCACTTGAAGCTCTATAAGCTCCCGGAGTTCCCAACTCCTTCAAAGGTCTTTGGAACGGTTGTTCCCCGTCAGCCATTTGCCCTTGTCTTTCCTCGAAATTGACCTCCCTGGTTAGGGAAGTAGTTAATGGCCTAGAACCAGCTCTCCTTCTCCTCCTATAGGTTTGCTTAATCTTGGGATCGTAAGGCACCAAAATCTTGTTATGATTTCTACGCATACACTTTCCACAATTGTATTGGTAACAAGGCTACAAGTGTAGCCAAAAAGAAACAAACTCTTTTTGAATTTTTGTTGTTTTATGGTGAACTAGACTCAAGTAATCAATTAGCAATCAACAACACCGTTCCCCGACAACGACGCCATTTTGATGGGCGTTAGAACGGTAGCACATTCCACACTCAATCAAATACATTTATTAACAAAGATCCTACTAACCAAGCATAATGATAAGTAAGAGTTCGGTCCACAAGGAACGAGATATGGTTGCTAAGGATCTTAACACTTAAGCTAATTCGAAGTCTATGGTCAATTGGGATTTGTCAAGTAGACAAACAAACTATGATTGTAGATCGATGGATTGAAGACACTAGGGAATGGGGTGCACTCAACCTAGGCAATTAGGGAAACGGGGAGTAAAATAGACAAGGTATAGCAAGGACTATATGTAAATCGACCTCGTGCAATTAGAAAACAACTCACACTACTAAACTTAGATTCCTCATTAGTCTAGCAATAGATGATACAAAATCAAATTTTAATAAGTAATGACATACTCAATTTACATTCCCATGTCAAACTAAGTATATCATGCTATCAAGCTCCTAAGTCAAGGGTAGCTAATCTTATCATGAGGAACTAACAAGCAATCTCATATAATCAATTAAATTGCAATACAAACATCAATGCTTCTCCCACGTTTGCATAATTAACCCAAAAGGTTGAGCTTCACCCAACCCCTAGCAAGAAGACTACTTACAACTCATGTTTATCAATATGCAAACAAGTATTAGGGTTCTAACTTCTTCAATAATTGGAGAAGAGTGATTAACAATTGAAATAACTATCATCTAATAACAAATTATCAAGAACTAAAGAGAATTAAATAACATGCAAGAACAAATAAAATCAGATTTTTAATGGCGAAAGGTAGAAGGAAGTTACTAATTGAAGCTTGGAAATGTTAAATACAAAGTGCCAACTCTTGAGGATGAATCTTGAAACCAACTATTACAATGATTAATTTGATGATAACTAAGCTGAATTAATGTTTTAAACTAAGAGGAGTTTCTAAAAACTAGGCTATTTCTATCTAGGTTACAAATGAACTAAAGGGGAAGTATTTATACTCCACGAAACACATAGGGAAATCCGTCAAAAGAAAATGGATTCCCAGCGAGGAGCGCCCGCTCCACAATGAGGAGCGCCCGCTCCACAATGAGGAGCGCCCGCTCCACAGCTAGGAGCGCCCGCTCCAGCTTGCGCGCCCGCTCCAGCTGACTTCAGAATACAGGCAGTTTTAAAAGGCCGGGGAGGAGCGTCACAGGGTGCACTTGGCAGAAATTTACAGAAAGTTTGGAGCGCCTGCGGCTCTTGAGAGGTGCACGTCGCTCCAGCTGGAGCAGGCTCTCATTTCCCTAATTTCCTTGCCTTGAACACAAGCCACACATCAAATACTTGCCAAATTGAATATGTAAACCTGAAAAACATGGATAAACACAAACCAAGAGGGGGCAAGGCCGAGATAAAACATTTTCATTCAAAAACGGGTTAGAAAGATGGGAAATGAATGCAAAAACGGGTTTAAATTAACACAATAAGTGGTCAAATAAACCTGATTCGGTTTCTTGTTTAATATAGTGCGATTTTGTTTCGAAAAATAAAATGCATGGTTTGCAATATGATTTCAGGTATTGATTTTAGAAAAATCGAGAACCGAAATATAAACCGAAATTAAGGATTCTAATTACCTAGAATCCAATCCCCTTCATTATATAAGGCAATAAAAAAAAACCTAACTTACGCCATCATTAGTACTTGATATTTGTTAATTATCCTAATATATGTCATTTGTTTGATTCACTTTTGGAAAATGAAATCAAATCAAGCCCAAAAAAAAGCTTTGAAAAATTATGCCAAAAAATTGCTACAAATCAAAGCCCAAAACAAAAAAAATTAAAAAAACCCTAATTAAATATGGTGTGGTTTTGTTTGGACCGAATAAGAATATGGTGCGGTGTCGTTTAAAAAATCCGAAACCACTTTAATATGGTTTATTTTTAGTTTGGGCTATAATCAAACAACAAACCAAACTTTTACCCTAGCCAACTTATTTGTTCACAAAGTAAAACATCTATGATAGGCCTGGAGTTTATGCGTGCCTACGAATATTCTAAATATAAGTAGTTTATAGTCCCATCGTAGGTCTCTAAGACGCATTTCAAAACGTATATAACTTCATTTTTATACACGTAAAACTTTTAACATCTTAAATATTAAGGAAAAAATTCCCCAGAGTATCCGACAGTTGGGGCGTCTACTAAAAATAATCCCACCTTTAATTTATTTTAAAATAATCCGACCTTTGTACTCAATTCGCTTTAACTCGATCCAACCGGTCATTTTACTTGTTATAGCAAGTTACATGACACGTGTTGACGTCTGATTGGTCTACAAAAATTATTAAAAAAAATTAATTTTTCCAAAATATAAAAACAAAAATATTATTCCTTGATTGAAAAAAAAAATTTTAAATGAAAAAACCACCCCACCAGTTTAACCACCCATCACGGATTCACGGCTACCCACTCCCATCGGCTCCACATCAGCGGAGCGCCCTGCCACACCGATTGCCCTCCCCATCCCCAATCCCCTTTAAACCTCCAATTCCCCTGCCACTAACCACCATGCACCTTGAATTCTAAATCCTTCCCCGTCCCAATCCCGACCTCCCATTTCCCAAGCCACATTTCCGTCCCCTCCCCTTCCCCAGTCCCTTTTCCAGCCTACCCCTTCCCCTTAGCCTGGTTTTGGCCTTCTCCACCCTTCCTATGCCTTAATTTCGGCCCCCTCCTCTTACTAGCCTTAATCTTGGTAGGGGTTAAGGTGGTTTTTGAAGGATTTATGTTTTCATCATGTGCAATTACTAAATATATGAATGGATCAAATTATGAAGATGTAGGGAATATTTCAAGCAACCCACACTTGAGCCCCACTGTGACCATACACTTAAGTATGGTGGCGTCCAGAGAGAAGGAAGCTAGACCAAAAGGGTCGCCAACAAGTTTTAGGAACTTGTAAACCGTTCACAGGGTGAAGGTTACACCCCTTAACGATCCATGAGATCGCTAACTCCATAGTAGTCTGGAACCATGACTGGATATTCGGGGATGAAGGTACAAATCCAACCTAAAAGAGATTGAATCTGCCTTAAAAATAGGCCTCTACTTTATTCTTCTCATATTCATGTGCACTTTCTGACTAAAATACAATCAATAGGTTAATCCTAAACCTGTTTAATCTATGTTGGTTGAATATTAATGCACAAACAAATCTATTATTAGCGATCACTTAAATTATAACGTATTAGCCTAAACAAGATTATTAATTATCTTATTAAGCGTGATTACAAGTACAAATTTCCTTTAATCTTGCAAGAGAGGGTGTGATCAAGCAATAACAATAATATATCAAGCAACATAATAATAACAACCATCATCATAATATTCTCAATCTTAATAAAGCATAATAATAGCAAGATCCTAGGCATGATACTAACAAGATTAATTAATAACAAATCCTAGCATGTCACTAAACATAAAGATCAAAGCTTTAACCCTAAGATGATACTAACCTGATAAAAGAAATAGGAAGCAACCTAAGCATGATACTAGAAAGCAATAAATAACATCCTAACATGATACTAGATATTAAAATAATATAAGCATGCTTTCTAAAGAAATAAACCAATAAAATTACTTACTTTGTTGCCTCGTATCTCTTTCTATCAAAACAATACACACGTTAGTAACTTCAAGGAAAATATTAAATCAAACAATTAATTTAAATAATTTAAATAGGGATTTGGGACCAAACCCTCAGAAATTATCAACCTTTCACGTCTAGGGCAAAGGCAACTTCGACCTTGGCTAGGTGTGTCTAAGACTCGTGAAGGAGGAATGTTGTATTTGAAAAGGCAAGACTTTGAAATAGAGAGAAAGAAAAGCTATTAGCTTGAGAGAGAAGAGAATAGAATATTATTGATGATTGTTAATGAATAAAAACGGGAATACAACCCTATTTATAGAGAAAATAGCCCGAAAACGATCAGAAAAAGACTGAATCCTATTAGGAGTAAAACTGCCCCTATCGCAGACGATATGGTCTAGCGCGACGCGACATCCCTGTCGTTGTGCGAT
The DNA here is from genome assembly GCF_001683475.1 of Chenopodium quinoa. Classification (NCBI taxonomy): domain Eukaryota; kingdom Viridiplantae; phylum Streptophyta; class Magnoliopsida; order Caryophyllales; family Amaranthaceae; genus Chenopodium; species Chenopodium quinoa. Next base: position 4,513,255 of record NW_018742204.1, on the reverse strand, counting down.
AGGCTTGTCGTTGTGCGCTAGCCTTGTCGTTTCGCGCTGATTCACGCGTTTTCTAAAACCATGTACGGAATCCTTAATCTAATTAAATTTGATTAACAACGTACGTACTTATCTTTGAAAATCAGATTTTAATCTCTTAAAAACACTTGTTTTAATCCAAATAGAATTCTGTATTTTCATAAAAAAATATAATTATCATTCCTAATCTCATAAGAACTCAAAACAACCTTCTAGATTATTCTAGAAGATTGAAATCAATCCTAATAACTTTAAGAGTATTAATTTACGGGCCCTCCACTAGATCATTGGGCCATAAAACCATTTCAGGCCCAATTTAGTATTCTGGCCATAACTTCCTCATTATTCATTGGAATTGGGCTTATAATATGTGGTTTGGAAAGCTTTTCGAGTCCAATCTAACTACACTATTATTGGACCCTTATCATGGACCAAACTAAATTGGACTGGACATTTTCATAAATAAAGTATATTTTCGAAAATAGAATGAAGAGTTATTTTTTTATTAAAACAACCACATCACAAGACTTTTCACACTTTCACTTCGTTTGATAATCAAGAGACGCGAAAGGTACGCATCACTAGGTTTAGTCTTAGGGAGACAAAATTAGGTTTCTACAAGAGATAATTAAGTTCGTTCATTTGGGTCATGGTTATATTATAGCTATAGGTAATAACGATCTTTGGGCTAGTAAAGTAGGCCAAAGCCCAATTAAATGGATCGTATAAGGTCACACAAAGGGCCTAGATCGAGCACAAGAGGACGAGGCCCATGATGGGCCTCATTCCCTATGATGGCCGACCATATGAAGGGTTTTTAGAGGTTTCGGGCTTCCTAACCTAGTCTAATTATAATATGATTATAAGTAGACTAGGTCCCTAGGTAATTAGAGAGAACAATTTTACTGTTAAGTTGAAACCCTAATTAGAAACCACAAACCAAGCTTATCTCAAACTCTCTCTCTCTCTCATGGCTCTCACCCCTCCTTGGCTGTTTATGGTGGTTCGTGCGGTGGTCGGTCGTCCATTAAAGGTGGTGATTGTAGTTTTCCCCTTGACTCGACCAATCTAGTATTGGTGGACGGCTCGTTCGAATCCCGTGGACTAAGTACAGGAGCAACGCATGGGTCTATTCTCTCCCTAATTTGCTGATCGAATAGCTACGTGGAGATCACGCTTCAAAGGTATGATTATGTGTCTTGTATTTTATGCATGTGATCTTGGTTTAGGTGCTTATGAATATGATTCATGTTTTCCGCATATAGGACCTATACACTCCTACAATGGTATAAGTTAGCCTCTTGTATGAACACGCTTGATTATAATAATACGATTATTTTAAGTCCATGTTCATAATTTTATAATAAATAAAGTGGGAGAAATTAATTTAATTGTAGTTCAATTATTATATTAATGTGATTAAACTCTAGGAATTGATTAAATTTGATTTAACTATACTCAAAATAGCCATGAAGAGAACCGAAAATTGCCCTATAATGTTCAAAAATTTTGAACCCTAACCCTAGAATTTTCGAATTTTTCGAAAATTAAAGCCCTAAATTCGATTTTTGTGCTTGTTTTTTTAATTAATTTGAATTGTTTTATGTTTTATAATTTTAATTGGCTTAATTTATGCATAAAAGTATTTTGAGTATGATCATCAATTTATTTTAACCGTTAGAATTAAATTGGGATTAGTTTTATGATGAACCCTAATTTTAAAATTGAATAGAATTTAATTTTAGTTTTTGGACTAGTTTAATTTATTTTAAACAAATGTTGTTTTATTTAAATTAAAAATTAAAAAAAGGGAATTTAGAGGCGGCAGCCACCATGGCTACCGCCGATGTTGGTCCAAGAGGGAGAACAAGGGGAGGGCACGCAGGTGTTCTGGGGTGGCTGGACAACAGCGTGCAAGAGTTGAACAGCTGCTGCCGCAGCCATGTTAGGGCTGCTGCTACTACTACTGCTACTGCTACGTTGCGCGGAAGTGGCTGCTAATCCAAACCAGCCACAGTGGCTGCAGCCACAGCAATGCTGCTGCCCTTTGCGGCAGTGGCTGCTTTAAAAGGCAACCAGCCACTGTGGTTAGTTTCGGCTCGCCAAACACGGTGGCCGGTTGGTGGCACACGTTTTTAAAAAAAATAAATTATTTTGTTTTTAAAATATTTCAAGATAAATTCTGATTTATATTGGAATAAATTTAATTTGATTTGAGATATAATCTTTTATTTTAGGATAAAATCAAATATTAAAAAGTTGTTTTTATTTGATATTATCCATATTTAAAGTTGTTAAATTTGGTGATTATCCATTATTAAAGTGTTTGATTTTGGATAAGATTTGTTAGGATATTCTAAGCATATTCCAAAAGGATAATAATTGATTTAAATAATATGATTATCCAATAATTAAATTAGAGTATAATTGATTCTAAAATTATTTGATTGGCTAGTAATTAGGATAAAATTTCTCTCCTAAATTTGTTAGGATAATCATGGAAGATTAAATATAATTTATCTTTCTCAGTCAAAATATGATTTAACTCTATTTCACGCCTAAATTAAAATATATGATATTTTATAAATGGTCATGAATAATAATATATGATATTATTTTATTATGATTTAAAATATGAGATATTTTTCGTACATGCATTGACTTAATTACGATGCGCAAGAGTTCACTAAATAACCACAACATAATAAATCTAGGTCCCTGTAATATTGAGATTACTCTTCCAATTAAAAATCTAACAAACCTTTGATGATTAATGATAGGTTATGCCAAAGTCGGGTGTAATTTTATCTCTTGGGAGACTTGGGGTAAATCAAGTTTTACAAATATAATTGGTCATGCTCAACAAGGTTACCTAAAGAGTTAAGAAACCTGAAGCTAAGGGAAATAGTTCAACATGTGATGGTTAATTATTCATCCAAGAGGTGCAAGAGTTGTAATTAGTAAAGAGTTTACCCACCTTAAAATGTAATGGTTGATGGTAGGGCCAAAGTCCAGTCAATTATTACACAAATAAAGGGTTTTGGAGTCACTTAAAATTCAATTGGGATCATTTAATATTGAGTAAAGTGCTTTTAAAGTTACCTATTTATTTCGTTTATGGTACTTTAATTTTAATTAAACATAATTATTAAACTTTGCCTTATTTTGGCATAGATGGGTAGTCGTAATAATGACAACAACATTTACAATCTTTGACCTTTCCTTGAGAAGGATAGCTTGATAGGGGTTAACTTTTTCAACTGGGAAAGAAGGTTAAGGCTTGTTTTGAAATTAGAAGGTAGAGAGGATGTCATTAACACCCCATTGCCAGGACCTTTGTTAGAAGATGCTACGTCGACAGAGATATGTAAGCATAAGGAAACTCTTGTCAGGGCTGTGCCTATCACTTGCCTGATGATTGCTACTATGAAGCCTAGTCTTCAAAGAGGACCATGATGCATACATCATAATGCAAGAACTCAAAGCATTGTTTAAGAAACAAGTTAGAGTTGAAAGGTATGATCTCCATCGAGATATTCTAAATCGTAAGGTGGAGAAGGGTACCACAGTTTATGATCATGTTTTAAAATGACCGTCTTTATTAAAAATATCAATAAACTGGGGCAACCATACAGTGATGAGATGGCAACTGACATCATTCTCCACTCACTTCCAAAAACTTTAATTTCAACCAGTTTATCATGAACTTTAATATTTCTGATGCTGCAAAGACTATGAATGAGTTGCATGCTATGATGGTTAGTGCTGAAAAGAAAATCCCTAAGTGTAGACACCTAAAAATGTCTCCCTAAAACCAAATCCAATGATGAACAACCTATCACCGCCATCACTGGTCGGGTTGAGTATATAGTCTTTGGAGTGCTTAAATCCATATTCAATCCCATTACATCTCATAAACAAACCCAATTCCTAACCTATTTTGCTAAACTATAACCTACTTTCCACTTTTCGTGTCCACATCAAAAAATAGAGCTTAACTGAGTTTTAAGAAAGTTAACTACTGTGTGGCCCGGGCGATGCCCCGGATTGCTAGTTTGTACTTGTTTAATTTACTAACAAATTCGATTGTTTTGATAGTAAGGGTCTATTACATTTACTGAACAGAGCTGAATTGAACTGATTAGAGTTGAACCGAACTGAACTGAGCTGAAATGAATATTTTATGAGAGAAAGAAAACAGGAGCTGAACTGAATTGAACTGCTTGGAGCTAAACTGAACTGATTGGAGCTGAACTGAACTAATTGGAGCTGAACTAAACTGAACTGAACTGAATTGAGCTGAAATGAATATTTTATGAGAAAAGGAAATTAGGAGCTGAACTGAACTGAATTGAACTAAAACGAATTGATTGGAGCTGAACTAAATTGATTGGAGCTGATCAGAACTGGACTAAACTGAAATTAAGCTGAAGTGAACAGACCCTAAGACCTATTAGTTTCGAGTTTAAGTCTTGCTATAAACATTTTTTAGTTGTTAAACTCAATCATTACATAATGGAAATAATATAGTATAATAAGCAACAAATTAATTAACTTATCCAAGTTAACTATAATTTTGTTGGATAAAAAAAAATACAATTAACAATGGCTAAGATGGTAAGACTCTTAACTTCAGACTTGTTGGTCTTGCGCTGAAATGAATATTTTATGAGAAAAGGAAATTAGGAGCTGAACTGAAATGAATTGATTGGAGCTAAACTGAACTGATTAGAGCTTAACTGAACTAATTGGAGCTGAACTAAATTAAATTGAACCGAACTGAGCTGAAATGAATATTTTATAAGAAAAGGAAATAAAGAGCTGGACTGAACTGAACTGATTGGGGCTGAACTGAACCAAATTGGTTGGAGCCGAATTAAACTGAACTGAAAGTAATTATAAGCTGAATTGAACAGGCCCTAAGACTTATTGATTTCGAGTTTAAGTCTTGCTATAAACATTTTTTAGTTGTTAAACCCAATCATTACATAATGGAAACAATATAGTATAATTAGACACAAATTAATTAACTTATCCAAGTTAACTTTAATCTTGCTGGATAAAAAAAAAACGATTAACAAATAGCTAAGATGGTAAGACTCTTACTTAAGACTTGTTGGTCTTGAGTTCAAGTCTTGATGTAAGCATTTTTTAGATGCAAACCTAATACATGTGAAAGTGACATGTCATGTTTATAATGACATGTAGTGCATATTGCTGACGTGTCGAACATGAAAAAGGTGACATGTAGAACATATTCAGTTTTAGGAACGCTTTTTAATATAGAAAATAGTGAGTAGCCCGGGCGTTGCCCCGGCTTGCTACTGTTGTAGACGTGAAATTGATAAATTTTTTTAAAGACTTTTTAAAATTGTTATTATCACTGTCAAACTAAAATTGAGTTTTTTTTTTAATTACTTTTTTTAATAGAACCTTGTGGTTTGCACTTATATGATTTTTTTTTACGTATTAATTACACACTTGGTAATTGGCTTAGATGGTGAAATAGTTATTCTTGTTATAAAAGGTTGAGGGTTCGATTCTCTTTGTCCTTACATTTTTATATGGAGTAATGTTGGTTTCTTGGGTGATGTGGCATTATTTGAGTGATGATGTGGCATCATGAGATGTTGGGAAGATGACGTGGCGTAACAAAAAGGGACTACGTGGCACATCGATGTTCTTAACAACGCCTTTTAATATATAGTATAGATTTTAAATAAGTTAATAAATATTAATTAGTAATAATTTTTTCTTTAAAAAAAATAAAAGTTAAAAGTTTTTTTTACCAATAACGTTGTGACACGTGTTGATTAGATTTAATTAAAAAAATTACCTATTCAACTGGTTACAGTTCACATCGGACCATTTAAAGTGGATTGAGTACAAAAGTCAGATTATTTAAATATAAACCAAATGTGGAATTAATTTTAGAGGACGTCCCAAAAGAGGGATTATTCTAGGCAATTATTCCTAATATAAATGAAATACGATGTTGTAGACATCTATTTGTGTCTCCCCAAACCAAACCAAGTGATGAGTACCTTTCACGTCGAATCATAATCGAATGAAGTGAAAGTGTGGAAAGTCTAGTGTTGCGGTTAGTTTTTTAATTCTTTTCTTTCTCTCTGTTTTTAAAAACCTATTTTAAGAAAACAGCCAATCCAGTTTGTTTTGATCCGTGGCAAGGGTCTAATAATGGTGTAGTTGGGTCGGGTTCAAAAAGATCTTTCCAACGATATATTATAAGCCCAATTCCGATGAATAATGAGGAAGTTATGGCCAAATTACTAAACTGGGCCCGGTTTGAAATTTATATGCTGCCCAATGATCTAAGGAGGGCCTGTTATTGATTTATCATTCCTAATGCGATTAGGATTGATTATAGTCTTCTAGAATATTATAGAAGGTTCTTTTGAATCTTAATTTGATAAGCATTGATAAATAGACTTTAATTGACTTTTAGTAGTTTTAATTAGAATAAAAGAAGTGTTTCTAAGGAAAATAAAGTTTTACCCTCTCGTACGCTTAAATTTAATCAAAATAAGAAAACGCGTGGAAAACTATTTGCAACACCATACGCCATGTCTATCGCCTGGCGCGTCTGGCGACAGGCGCGTGTTTGGCGCTGCATTTACTAACGCGTGTATATTTTCCTTGAAGTTACTAACGCGTGTTTTTGTTATTAGAAACAGATACGAGGCATCCAAGTAAGTGCTTTGATTGTTTGCATTGATATTATGATATAGAAATCATGTCTAGGTTGTTATTATGATTCCTAGTGTCATGCTAGGGTGTTTTGATCTTCCTAGTGTCATGTTAGGGTGTTTTGATCTTCCTAGTATCATGTTTAGGGTAAAGATTATAATATCAAATATGCTTATTATGATTTATGTGATGCTTCCTATTCTCTTTCCTAATATTCATGTTAGTATCATGATAGGGCTATTGGTGACATGCTAGGGTTTGTTATTAATCTTGTTAGTATCATGCCTATGATCTTGCTATTATTATGCTTTAACATGATTATTATAATTATGATTTATATTATGTTGCTTGATATTTATTGTTGAATACGAGTAGAATAAAGTAGAGGTCTATTATTAGGGCAGGTTCAATCCTCTTTTAGGTTGGATTTGTACCTTCATCCCCGAACTTCTAGTCATGGTTCCAGACTTATTGGAGTTGACTGACAAGCGCACTTTAGGGCGCGCTTTAGAGCATATTTTAGGATGATTTTGGATGTATTTGGGGCCGCTTTGGCCGATTATTACCTTGTTATGCTTACGTTCCCCATATTACGTGCTTCACGGGTTTTCGGTTTGTTTTTGATGTGTTTTCAGGTAATATCAACCGAGTTTAATCGGATCCCGAGCCCTTGATGCGTAACCGAGCTAGCCTTGACCGGAGTCCGAGGAGTTAAGGAAGTTCAAGTGCCGTGCATTGATTACATAGCACAGGCAGCACGGCCGTGTTACCATAGGCACACCCATGCTGGCCTATAAGCAAGCAACCCCAGGCAAGGCAGCACGGCCGTGCAAGCCAATAGCACGGCCGTGTCAGTATCCACGCACCCGCACGGCCGTGCAGGCCATTAGCACGGCCGTGCCAGATGTTGCCCGTGCCCGTGTCAGCTTCAGTATGAGCCCCGTGCTAGAGCATATTCAGCACGGCCGTGTCATTTTTAGCACGGCCGTGCCATATATAGCACGGCCGTGCCAATTTGAAACCCGGTTTACTTACTGACAAGCTAGCACGGCCGTGCCAAATACAGCACGACCGTGCTGATCTAGGGTTAACTGCGCGCTTGACTTCTCCGCATTAGAAGACGTATATAAGGCCCAACTTTAAGAGGATTCCGGAGACATTTTTAGAGATAGTTTTGAGAGCCTTTGTAGAGAGTTATTGGAGAACGTTCTTAGTATTAGAGATTCATTAGTTTTCTTAGAGATATTTCTAGAGATTTTAGTTTTCTTGGATTGATTTGAAGCAAGATTTGCGAAGATTCTTTGTATTATTCATTGACGACGGATATCAAAGTTCTGAACTTTTCCATTGATTCGCATCAATACAATTGGTATTATTCATTCTTGTTTATTAATCAAGCTTTATTATTCCTTAATCAGAATTCATGTTTATATCTATTATGCTTTTGGAATTCATTATTGCTTTGATTATGAATATGTGTGAGTAGTCTCCTATCTAGGGTTTCGGGATGAAACCCGGCCTAGGTAATCTATGTAATTGAGGATTGATTTTGATAAACGGATTGTGATTAAATTGATTATATGCGATTGCATGTTAATTCATTATAATAGGAGTAGCTAACCTAGAATCTTGAATTTGGTTGCATGATATCCTTGATTTGAACAAGAGATTGTGAATTGAGTATTTCATTATTGAATGTGGTTTGATTATGTATCGAGTAATGTTAAGTGCATGAGAAATCCAAGCTTAGTATTTCTCGTTAACCTAGAATAGGAGTAGCTAACCTAGAATCTTGAATTTGATTGCATGATATCCTTGATTTGAACAAGAGATTGTGAATTGAGTATTTCATTATTGAATGTGGTTTGATTATGTATCGAGTAATGTTAAGTGCATGAGAAATCCAAGCTTAGTATTTCCCGTTGTCTTCCTATCACATGATATTGATCAGACTTATAGTCTTTGCATATCCTGTTTGTCTCTGTGATTCCTTGTTGCGTAGTTACCGATGGTTTGGTGAATTCCCGTTCTCCCTAGTGTCTTAGTTTATTGATTTATTCCATCTTATTAGTAGTATTTTAGAACACCATTTTCCATTGATTTCGAACTAGCTTAGGTTTAAGATTGATTTGCAATTACTCTCGTTCCTCGTGGATCGAACCTTTATTTGCCATTGTACTTGGTTATAGGGTGTTCGTATAAGTATTGTTTGATTGAGAGTTAGATTGTAGCGACCGATTTAACCCTTGTCAAAATGGCGACCGATTTAACCCTTTGGCTCATTTGAACGAATTTGAGAAGTACTGCAATACCATCAAGGTTAATGGGGTGAATCAAGAGTTCGTGAGATTGAAGCTTTTCCCCTTTTCACTTATTGGGAGAGCTCTCGAATGGTTAGAGAAGGAGGTGAAGCCGAACTCTCTACACACTTGGGATGATGTCACGACAGCATTTTTGGGAAGATTCTATTCTCAAAAGAAGACGGCCGATGCTAGAGCCTTGATTCAAGGGTTTCGGCAAAGGAGTGGGGAGTCGATCTATGAAGCATGGGAAAGGTACAAGGAGTACCAAAGAGAGTGCCCACACCACGGAATCCCAACATATCAAGTTTTACAGATTTTCTATGGAGGATTGAGTCCTCAAGGGAAGACCAGTTTGGATGCGGGAGCAGGTGGCCCAATAATGAACAAAACTGAAGAGCAAGTCATAGATATTATCGAAGATGTGGTACGACACCACATGGATTGGCAAGACGGCGAGCGAGATGCTGTGAACAAGAGTGGAGGAGCGGTCTATTCAGTGGACCACCTCAATGCCATTAGCAACCTGACATCACAAATTACGAACCTCGGGAAGGAGATGTCAGTGATTAAAGCCAAGCTCGATTCCGTGCCATTGCAAGATCTTCCCTCCCAATCTAAGGGGAGAGGTATGAATCCTAATCCTTCCGTTTCTAATATGCCTGTAGGATGTATTTTCTGTGAAAATTGTGGGTCTTATGATCATTATACTAATGCTTGTAATTTTGATCCCTCATATGATCCTAATAATAATGATGGTAATAGATATAATAATGAACAGGTCAATGCTATGTCTTATGATAACGGACCTAGGAATGACAATAATAGATATCTGCCACCTAATCAAAGAGGGAACAATTATAATCAGGGAGGTAATGATTTTGATTATCAAAACCAGTGGGGAAATAGGGGCCAAAGGGACCAAAATTCCCAAGGACCCTATAATCAACATGGTGGTTTTGGAAATCAAAACCAATACCAACAGGGTAATCAAATGAATCATAATTCCCAAGGGCAATTCAATCAAGGGGGAAACAGAATTAATAACAGGGGAAACTGGAATAATAATAAGGGGTACTCTAATCAAAATCCCCAACAATCTAATGTGCGTGGTTCCCGAGCTACAAATGATAATTATTATGCTCATGGACCACCACAGAGATCTAGCTTGGAGGAAATGATGGAGTCCCAGGCCAAAATGTTCAACACTTTTATGTCCACCACTGATAAAAAGTTTAGTGAAGTGATGACACATAATAAGATGCTTGAAACCCAGATTTCTCAGTTGGCTAGTGCTATAAAAGATGGGGTTGGAGTTTCAAAACTACCGCCTCAAGGTATTGACCCTAAAAACTCTGTAAATGCTATCACCACTAGGAGTTGAAAGACATTGAGGGGGAGCGATGAAGTAGTACCCCCTAGGAGTCAACTTGTGACTCCACTTATCACTGATAATGTTGTAGGAAGTGAGGATGAGAGGACCAGAGAAAAAGATAAAATTAATGAGGTCCCAAAGGAACAGGTGGGAGCACAAACCAATGAACCCGACCTATTACATAGACTCCCCTACCCCCAAAAATATGTGAGACATAAGCTAGATGCCCAATTCGGGAAGTTTTTAGAGACCTTGAGAGAAGTCCACCTTTCTATACCATTCACTGATGCTATCAAGCAAATGCCTAACTATGCTAGGTTTTTAAAAGATATATTGAGTGGTAGAAGAAACTGTGAAGGGGTAGAAACTGTTAACCTCACTGAACACTGTAGTGCTATAATAATGAACAAAATGCCTCCTAAGTTAGGAGATCCGAGTAGCTTTTCAATCCCTTGTGCTATAAACAAAATGAATATTGATAATGCTTTCTGTGATCTTGGAACTAGCGTTAGTCTCATGCCATATTCTGTTTATCAACGATTAAATATAGGAGAACTTCTTCCCACTAACATATCCCTTCAATTAGCCGATCGATCGATCGATCAAATTTCCAAAGGGTAAAGTGGAAGATGTTCCCCTAAGGGTGGGGAAGTTTGTCATACCTGTTGACTTTGTGGTCCTAGATATGGATGAGGATGTTCATATACCTATAATTCTAGGACGTCCTTTCCTAGCTACTTCGGGGGCCCTTATTGATGTAAAGGGTGCCAAGATTTCATTGAAAGTAGGAAAGGAGGTTTTAGATTTTGATTTAAATAAAACTATGAAACATCCTTGTTCTAATTCTGATAATTGCATGATGGTTGACACTGTTGATTCCATTGTCTCTGATATGCGTAACGAATTATTCTATACTAATCATGATTTTGAGTTGAATGAGAACAAGGAAAACAGGGACATGGAGGAGCAATTTCTAGATGCATTAGATGTGGCCACTGCAAAGGAGGCTAATGAAGCACCAAAGGTAAAGCTTACACCCCTTCCAACACATCAAGGAAGGGTTTCCCCTGTGTTTGTAGTACCTAAGAAAGGGGCGGTGACTATTGTCAAGAATAAGAATGGTGAGCTTATCTCCACTGCAATGGCAAGTATTGATTATGGGTAACCTGTAATCCATGTGTTGCGTCAAGCTATCGACGTTAAACTTAAAGCTTCTGGGAGGCAACCCGATTTTCTTGCTTTTACTAGAGTAGTTTCTTTTGTTTTGTAGTTGGTTTAGCTCCTAATTTGTGTGAGTTTTGTGTGCTCTTGTGTGTTTTTGTGCAGGTAGAAGATTGGTTAGAAGTCGGAATGAAGAGAGTGATGCGTGCCTTGAAGGAAAAGAAAACCTGCAGACTGTAGCAGACAGCACGGCCGTGCCATCAGACAGCACGGCCGTGCCAGAATCCAGCACGGCCGTGCCACAATCTGCACGGCCGTGCCAAACCTCAAAAGCCCACTGACATTCTAGCACGGCCGTGCCAATTTCAGCACAGCCGTGTCAAGTAATAGCACGGCCGTGCCAATTTTAGCACGGCCGTGCCATCTGAAATTCAATTTCGCAAAAAGCCTGCCGAGCCAACATAGTCGTGCCAAATGCGGCACGGCCGTGCCAAACCTCAGCACGGCCGTGCAGCGCGGGTTCCGGATAGTTTTTTCGTTTTTTTTAAACACGATTGCACTCAAACTCTCTCATTATTCCCCAACTCTCTAACACTCTTTCCTACCCTTTTTCTCTCTAAACTAACCCAAACCCCCAACCTAATGACGTTAAAGAAGCGCTTCCGGGAGGCAACCCGAGACCCAGTCAATGAGGTACTTTTCTCTTTCCCTTTTTGCCTTCTAGGTAGTTTCTCGATGCCTGACATTGAGGACAATGTCTATACTAGCTTGGGGGGGGGGGTGAATGGTTTCCTTGTTGATTTTTGGTTTCCTTGTTGATTTTCCCTTGTTTTTCTTCATATTCCTATATTTTTGGATCGTGATAAACTTGTCTAATTGCATAAACTTTTGGAATAATGCTCATATTTGGATTCGAAACGTGAATGAATGTGTGTGGAATATCTATTTCCACTTAAGCCAGTGATGAATACACAGTTTGAGTTTATTGTTGATCAATGTAGACGAGTCTAGGCGAAGGTAGTTGGTTAGAACACTTTTGTCATGTGAAACTCTATGCCTTTGGGTTGTGGTAAGATGGAGTCGCTTCCCATTTGTGGATTTGATCCCCTTAATTGGTAGTTGCTTTGTTTTTGAATCCCGTGAGGTTTTATTGTTCTAGCCTTCATCATTCTTCTTGAGTGGCATATTTGGATCCTTGATAACGCATGTTTCGATCTTTGTGTTGACTTGTAGCTCCCAAGACCGACTTGACACTTTTAAGGGAGGAAGAGGGCACCTTTTTTTCATTTTTCTTATTCTTGTTCCTTTTGTTTTGTTACAAATTAATTTTCTTTTTACATCATCTTACTTGCTAACCATGTTGAGCCTTTAATTCCATTCTTGGTTACCCATGTTACAAACCCGATGACCGATGTTTTACCAACCCTTAGTTGTGAAGTGTTTACCTTGCAAGGTTTGTTTGAGCTTACTGTGTATAAATCAAGAATAATGATCTATAGTTGGTTTGAGCAAGTTTGAAAGTGAGTTTAATTGTAAAGATGTAATATGAAAATTTGTTTTTTGATAAAAAAAAAAAGAAAAAAAAAGAAAAGAAAATCAAAAACAAAAAAAAAACGGAGAAAAGCCGTCCGAATTGTGAAAAAGGCGAGGACATATGAATAAAGCTTTGAAGTTTGAAAAAGGTGATTTGAGTGTGTATAACATAGAGAGTTTGGGATGTGTAAAAGTGTGATCAATGTTTTTTATGTGGAATGTGAATTGCATCTTTTGAACTATTGTTTTTGAGAATTGTGATTCTTGCGCTTCATTTAGGAATTAACCCCACTTTTTTTAAATTGTTTTCACCTACCTTACCCATTGCCAATACATTACAACCCTTTTAAGACCCTTACACTTTAGAGGTGTTCGGTTCTCAAACGGTGGAGGGAGATACCTTTCAACCCTATGGAAAGATTATGCGTAATCGAGATGTCGGGATACCTTTGTTATTTCCTCAAAATATCACTTTTTCCGGTTCCTTCAAGGAATCACGAGGGGCCAATTAGGGTGGTGATTTGAAGCAAAAGGGGAGGACGTGGCCTGTTTGGTTGGGTTTAGAGGGAAGCATGACTTCTTTGTTCTCTATGCTTGGTTTAGGTCTTGTTCGCATTTGATCAACGATATCTTGTCTTGTGTGTCTCGTTGCTTGTTTGAGGGAGTTTTCCTTCCGTGCATGGTTGTTCTAAGTAGGATCCATTGATTTCATTCCGTGCTTAATTTGATTTGTTCGCAATGGCATAGTTTATTTAATCTTGTGTGTGTTTCCCTTGGTTTTTGCTCGAGGACTAGCAAAAGTGTAGCTTGGGGGGTTTTGACAAGCGCACTTTAGGGCGCGCTTTAGAGCATATTTTAGGATGATTTTGGATGTATTTGGGGCCGCTTTGGCCGATTATTACCTTGTTATGCTTACGTTCCCCATATTACGTGCTTCACGGGTTTACGGTTTGTTTTTGATGTGTTTTCAGGTAATATCAACCGAGTTTAATCGGATCCCGAGCCCTTGATGCGTAACCGAGCTAGCCTTGACCGGAGTCCGAGGAGTTAAGGAAGTTCAAGTGCCGTGCATTGATTACATAGCACAGGCAGCACGACCGTGTTACCATAGGCACACCCGTGCTGGCCTATAAGCAAGCAACCCCAGACAAGGCAGCACGGCCGTGCAAGCCAATAGCACGGCTGTGTCAGTATCCACGCACCCGCACGGCCGTGCAGGCCATTAGCACGGCCGTGCCAGATGTTGCCCGTGCCCGTGTCAGCTTCAGTATGAGCCCCGTGCTAGAGCATATTCAGCACGGCCGTGTCATTTTTAGCACGGCCGTGCCAGGAAGCTGCACGGCCGTGCCATATATAGCACGGCCGTGCCAATTTGAAGAAGAAACCCGGTTTACTTACTGACAAGCTAGCACGGCCGTGCCAAATACAGCACGGCCGTGCTGATCTAGGGTTAACTGCGCGCTTGACTTCTCCGCATTAGAAGACGTATATAAGGCCCAACTTTAAGAGGATTCCGGAGACAATTTTAGAGATAGTTTTGAGAGCCTTTGTAGAGAGTTATTGGAGAACGTTCTTAGTATTAGAGATTCATTAGTTTTCTTAGAGATATTTCTAGAGATTTTAGTTTTCTTGGATTGATTTGAAGCAAGATTTGCGAAGATTCTTTGTATTATTCATTGACGACGGATATCAAAGTTCTGAACTTTTCCATTGATTCGCATCAATACAATTGGTATTATTCATTCTTGTTTATTAATCAAGCTTTATTATTCCTTAATCAGAATTCATGTTTATATCTATTATGCTTTTGGAATTCATTATTGCTTTGATTATGAATATGTGTGAGTAGTCTCCTAGCTAGGGTTTCGGGATGAAACCCGGCCTAGGTAATCTATGTAATTGAGGATTGATTTTGATAAACGGATTGTGATTAAATTGATTATATGCGATTGCATGTTAATTCATTATAATAGGAGTAGCTAACCTAGAATCTTGAATTTGATTGCATGATATCCTTGATTTGAACAAGAGATTGTGAATTGAGTATTTCATTATTGAATGTGGTTTGATTATGTATCGAGTAATGTTAAGTGCATGAGAAATCCAAGCTTAGTATTGCCCGTTGTCTTCCTATCACATGATATTGATCAGACTTATAGTCTTTGCATATCCCGTTTGTCTCTGTGATTCCTTGTTGCGTAGTTACCGATGGTTTGGTGAATTCCCGTTCTCCCTAGTGTCTTAGTTTATTGATTTATTCCATCTTATTAGTAGTATTTTAGAACACCATTTTCCATTGATTTCGAACTAGCTTAGGTTTAAGATTGATTTGCAATTACTCTCGTTCCTCGTGGACCGAACCTTTATTTTCCATTGTACTTGGTTATAGGGTGTTCGTATAAGTATTGTTTGATTGAGAGTTAGATTGTAGCGACCGATTTAACCCTTGTCATTAACGATCTCCTGGATCGTTGAAGGGTGTAACCTTCACCCTGTGAACGGTTTACAAGTTCTTTAAACTTTTTGGCGACTCTTTTGCTCTAGCTTCCTTCCCTTTGGACGCCACCATGCTTAAGTGTGTGATCACAATGGAGTTCAAGTTTGGGGTAGTGCTTAAAATATTCCCTATAGTCTTTGGCAATTATTTAGAATGAGTGAATGAGACTGGAAAAGTTCTAAGTATTTCATGTGCGAAATTTTGATTAACATTATTGTCATATGCATAAAAAAGATCTCATTGGAACGACCATCCGTAATGAGTTAAAAAACATAGGATTTTTACACGTAGGAAATTTGAGGAATATCTTTCACAATTAGGATCGAAATAATGTTGCGAAAAAATGGAAAAGTTTATCAAGCACAGAAAGCTGCTGAGGCATGTAGGAACTGGCGTCCAGAAAACAGAGTCTGTTGCCAACGATATGACTCTGTCGCCAGGCGACAGATCCATATTACGGCGTCGGCCTCTGTTCACTGGCGCCAAGCACTTCCAATACCGAGCCATAAATATGCGTTCTAATTTTGACCAGGTTTTAACACTGTTTGCTCAATTCTACTTCCTGATTGAGTTTTTTCTTACTTTTATGAAACCCATATGTGTTCTAAAGATGGACATAACCCTCTGGGAATTCATGCTCCATCTACCTGATTGAACGCTCTGTGCAACAAAGGGTACATGCGAGAATGTTGAATTCACCAAACCATGGAAGCGAGTTTTTGACTCGCGGTGTCCCATCCACTCGCGCTAACCCTTCAAAAGGTAAAGCTTCCGCGTGGTGCATCCGGACAATTAACCATGGACCCTCTTTTACAAACCCATATCCCTAACTTTAGAGAACTAGAGCCATGATTAGGTTGCAAACTCATTGCATCATATTGTGCCTACTTGCCTAATTGTGCATTATTTGTTGTGCATACTTTATATGTTTTTCCTAACCGTTTGTTGACTTGTGTTTAAGTCTAAAATAAATTGAATAAAAACTAGAAGGAATTCGCCTAATTAATTAATTTAAATAATTAATTAATTAATTTGAGTAATTAAAGTCTAATAATTTAATCGGAATTGACTTAGTAAGACTTTAGGCATGTCCCGTGGAGTTAAAATACTGAAAGCTGTCCCAGATTAATGCTCCAGCAATGGCGCCAAGATTTGGGCTGCATCGCCACACTGTGTTGTGCAACGTCTGTCGACAACTCTGTCGTTTGCCACTGCACTACAAAGTGCGGCGACAGTCCTGTTGCTTTGGCGACAGTTCAGAATTTTGCTCGAGTCATCACTACGAGTCTAATTAAACATTTTTATAATCAATTCGATTATTTAGTTAATAACGGTACCTTTGTTAGTCCTTAATTGAGTCTAGACACTAAGTCCCATGGTCTTACACAAGAGTCAAAGCATGTCACTTGCACTCACAATATACAGCACACACTAATATGTCTATCCACTTTGACCATGTCTAAGAGAATCTTGTATGCGCGTGCTTTTTCCGTCATTTTTTTAGGGGGGTAAGTCGGATATTAATCCTCCAATTAAACCACTTGTTTGAACCTTATACTTGATTCCTAAAAATGTACACCCTATTTTTGCTTTTTTCTTTATCAACCTGTAAAGTCAAAGTCAATTTGAGTCAAGTCATTAAAACAAAAATGGTTTAATTTACAGCACGTGGTCCAGAAAGGAAGGGCGTTTAATCAAAGACAATCTTTTCGTTCGAGTACACCATTTTGACAAACCAATCACTCGAAAAAGAAAAGCCAAGAAGATAATGGCGAGCCAAGAAGAAGATAACGAGCTCAAGAAGCAAATGGCTTGTGTTACTGAACTACTGAAGACCTTAACCGTCAAAATTAATGACCCTCTGAAGCAACAACAAATGGATCTTATGCAAGAAAGCTTGAGTAAGCTATCTAGTGACTACAAGTTTCAAGGCATTAGTTCACAAGGGGTCTCAGTGGACAAGGAGCTTCTTCCGCAGAAGTTCAATGCCAACGACATGCCAAATTCAAGGCAATTGATAACACTTATTTCCATTTAAGAGCTTTTAAAACAATAATGAGTATTAAGGGTATTGATAAAAAATTTACTTCCTTCTTTATTTTCCTTATCTCTTTGAAACCGTTTGCCAACAATGGTTCTTCTCCCTTGATAAAGAGAAAACCTCAACTTGGGAATCGATAGTAAACACTTTCATTGATAGGTATAAGTACAATATTCTAGTTGAAACTGATCATAGGGAACTTGAAATACTTAAACAGAAAGAGAATGAAGGTTTCACTTCTTTCTTCAATAAATGGAGCAAAACCTCTGCTAGGATGATTGAAATACCAAGCGAAAAAGAATTTGTGAGGTTGTTCATCAAGAATCTCCAAGAAAAGTACTCCAAGCATCTCAAGTATCAAAACAATCTACACACCTTCAAGGCATTGGAATTAACATTGAAGACGACCTTGCTAAAATAAAAGCTGCTAATAATAACTCCAACAGTGGCTGGAAAGGCAAGAAGAACAACAATCCTTCTTCTTCCAAAACCACCCACTCAAACAATGTTAGCACCTTTAATTTGAGTGAAGTCCTTGCTATGAACAACCAAGGACAAAATAAACCATTTAGGAGGAACTTTACTCCTATTGGTATGAGTTATGACACCGCATTCGACCGACTGAATGCAAAAGGTCTTATAACTCCTATTAGACCATTTGAGGACCCACTAGTTGAAAAGAGGACAGCTAATTGGAACCCCAATGCACACTGCAAATATCACCAAGGTAGGGGCCATCTCACTGAGAATTGTTGGAAGCTTAAAGAAGCTATCCAATATTTAATTGATAACAACAAACTACCATTGCCCCCCGCCAGTAAGAAGCCAAGCATCGACAACGCGCCTCTCTCCCATGCCTTGGCCATCTCTGATAAGGAAAACGATGTTGATCCCTCATCCCTCATCAAACCTATTGAAGAAATTCATGCTATTGAAGAAGAGGAGGAGATATTTTTCGATGCCATGGATGACTTTCCAGAACCAACAAGCAAGGAAGATGTGCGAATGCTTATATGGTACATGTGGGAGGGAATAGACTTACCACGTGAGGCTATTGAATTTCAAAGAAACAAGGGGAGGAGCTTCAGAAAAAGTACAATAAAGTTCCACCCATGAAGAAGAAAACATTCCCTTCACAAGTAATTAACACACCCAAGAAGAGTAATAAACTCTATACTCCAATTAGGACTTCATATGCTAAAATGTTCCAAATGCTCTCCGAGAATGGTAAGGTTAAACCTCTCAAACCGAGACCATTTGAATCTCTAAAGAGGACAGACAGGTTCTATTGTCCATACCATCAATCAGGGGGACATACTATTGAAAACTGTTTTAAATTTAAAGATTTGATTCAGAAGATGATTGATGATAAGAAGTTAGTTCAAATCCCACAAGAAGAAGACATAAGCATCAATGGGGTTTGGGATAGTTGTGAAGAAGACGTCTACCTAAAAGACATGGAAAAACCTCCACTTTCCGTGTCGTATTCAGTAGGTGATTTTTGGGATGAAGAGGATTCACCTATAGATGTCCTCGAAAGATCTGGGAGAATGCAACCTCCAGTCTCTACACAACCTATGCCAACTATGCAGCAAGTTCCCATACCTTTTATAGAAGACAATGACATTGTCAAGCAATTCAAAAAGACCAAGGTCGAGATGAATGCATGGAAACTTCTAGCTACGTCTCGAGAACATAGGTTGGCAGTAATGAATGCCTTGGATAAGATAGGGATAGATTCCGACACCACTCCTGAGGGGTTGGCTAACTTTCTTACAAGTTATCTCCCTAGTCCTATCAACTTGATCACCTTTTCTAACAAAGATTTACCTCTAGAAGGTGACAAGCATTACAAGGCACTAAACCTCACAGTAGTCTGCAAGAGAATGAACGTCCCAATGACTCTTGTAGACAATGGATCGGTAATTAATGTCTGTCTGTCCACTCAGAACTGCGAGGATGTTAGGCATAAGGGATGAAGACTTAACCCCGTCAACACAAGTAATAAGAGCTTATGACAATACTCGTCGCCAAGATATTGGTAAAATTAGTATGAATGTAACGACGGGAGCAATAGAACATGCCACTACCTTCCAAGTTGTAGATATTAAATCTTCATTCAATTTATTGTTGGGACGCCCTTGGCTTCATGACCTCAAGGCGGTCCCTTCATCTCTTCACCAACAGGTAAAAGCCATAGTTGGAGGATTCCCTATTACAATCGATGCTTCGCCTATGTGGATTAAAGTTGTTGAAAATCCGATCAATAATGTGGAGCACGATGAAGATGACGAAGACTTGTGGGGCTTTAATGAAGAGGTCTCCTTAATCGAGGAGGATGAAAGGACCCCTCTCTGTCACGACCCCACTCTAATATGACAGTAAATGCTATTCTCAAGAGACAAGGGAAATTTCCTGGAATGACGCTAGGAAAGAAGAAGGAGATAGCAAAACAGCTTGAATTACCTGGCCTCCCTAAGTTAGATACTTTCGGACTTAGTTTCAAACCGACTCGGGAAGATCTTAAGCAAGCCCAGGAAAGGTCTCAGGCGTGTAGGAATGCTCGCATCCAAAAGAAAGCGATCCCAATGGATTAGTATCCTCTTACTCTCAATGGAAAGTTCATAAGAGAAGGAGAAGACTATCCATGTTATGAATTTCCCGAACCTTTTGTTGTAAATGGCATAAGGCAACCGGGATTTTAAATCTTCTTGGATTGCTACTTTCTAGATGAAATACCAACTCCTATTAACAAGGATAAAGCACCCCCATGCTTTGACTTTAATGTCATGGGATTACTATTTGGGCGAGAAAAAGATGAGCCGAGATATATAGAGTATAACTCCTCGCTCATCCAAACGGTCCTACAAAGCGAGAACTTTGACCATTCAAAGCTCATCACTCCAGCAGAAGGATTAGTACAAGGGTGGCGCAAGACGGTCAAGGTGACTACTCCAAGTGGAAGGAAAATCTCTATAACAACAAGGCAAGGACCAATGTTCGAAGAGTCGTCAGAGTCGGAGTCTTTTCCTGTAGATTCGTTCAATTCTTTAGTCGTAGAACCCCCTCCTTCTTCTATATCTACTCCTAGGATAGTTAGTAATCAAGTCCCTGAGGACATTTCCCTTTTCGACGTAATGATTTCAGAATTCAATAATATGTCTTCTGCTTACTCCTCGTGTTTTTTATTAACCCAAGATGACGATCATTGCTTAATTAACAATGAAAACGACAAAGAAATTATTAAAGCAATGGAAACACTTGAAAAGAAAACACCGATAATTTAGGAAACTGAGACGGTTGATATCTCAAATGATTCAACCATTAAAAGAGAAGCTAAATCGGATTAACAATTAATGAACAAGAAAGAACCGATTTAATTAATCTACTTAAAGAATTTATCAATGTATTTGCTTGGTCATATGAAGATATGCTAGGAATTAATAGAGAAATAGCTCAACACTCTATACCACTAATACCAGGAATGAAACCTGTAAAACAAAAGTTGCATCGAATGAAACCCGACGTAGCTCTTAAAATAAAAGAAGAACTTCAAAAACAGATAACTGTAGGTTTAATCAGGGTATCCAAATACCCCGAATGGGTAGCCAACGTCGTCCCAGTTCCAAAGAAGGATGGAAGGGTAAGAATGTGTGTCGACTATCGAGATTTAAATAAGGCAATTCGAAAGGACGACTTCCATTTACCACACATCGATATTTTGGTAGATAATACGGCAAATCATGCACTTCTCTCGTTTATAAATGGATACTCGGGATACAATCAAATTCTCATGGCAGAAGAAGAGATGGAGAAAACAACATTCATAACACCATGGGGTATTAACTGTTACACGGTAATGCAATTCGGGTTGAAAAACGTGGGTGCTACTTACCAACGAGCAGCGACTGCCTTATTCCATGACATGATGCACAAGGAGGTTGAGGTATATGTAGAAGACATGATTGCGAAGTCAAAAGATCGCCCAGGACATCAAGTAGCCTTGAGAAAATTCTTCGAAAGGCTAAGAAAATACAACATGAGGTTAAATCCATCCTAGTGTGCTTTTGGAGTTACCTCAGACAAACTCTTGGGATATGTCATAAGCTCTAGAGGAATAGAGATAGACCCAAACAAGATCAAGGCAATCATGTCAATGCCATCGCCCAAAACCGAGAAACAAATTCGAGGGTTTATTGGCCGGTTGCAATATATAAGTAGGTTCAAATCAAAATTAACAACGATATGCGAACCTATATTCAAGAGGCTCGAAAAGAATGTACCAGTAATATGGGTCAATGAGTGTCAAAAAGCCTTTGAAAAGATCAAATCCTATCTCGCAAATCCTCCCGTATTAGCACCAGCACTTCTAGGGATACCTCTTAGGTTGTACTTAACAGTCACCAAAGAGACAATGGGAGTCATGCTTCCACAAGAAGTAGAAGGTAAAGAAAATGTGATCTACTATCTAAGCAAAAAGATGCTCGAGTATGACGTACGCTATACACCGCTTGAGAAATTGTGTCTCACATTGGTGTGGGCCACAACCAAGCTAAGACATTACATGCTCGTGCATACAGTCTTTGTATTTTCCCCAAATGGACCCACTTAAGTATCCATTTGAGAAGTCTACACTTTATGGGCGCATATCAAGATGGATAGTCAATTTAGCACAGTTTGATGTGAGATTCATGCCTCAAAAAGCCATCAAAGGATCTGTGGTCTCGGATTTCCTAGCAGGTTTCCCAATAGAAGATTCGACGCCGATACATGACAATGAATTTCCAGACGAAGACTTGATGGTCACAGAAGATGATACTTGGACGTTATACTTCGATGGAGCATCAAACAAAAAGGGATGTGGCGTTAGAGTATTATTAGTATCACCTAAAGAAGTGCACGTTCCAATCTCCATAAAGCTAGATTTCGACATTACCAACAACGCTTCTTAATACGAAGCATGCGTGGTAGGCCTTGAAACAACTTTGGCATTGGGAGTAAAGAAATTACGAATATTCGGGGACTCTTCATTAATCATTAACCAAATTTCTAAAAGATGGAAAGTAAGGAGCGAAAGTCTAGCCCCTTACCAAACTTTTCTGGAAACTCTCACCAATCAGTTAGAAAAGGTGGAATACACTTATCTACCTAGAAGGGAAAATCAATTTGCTAATGCTTTGGCAAGACTAGCCTCAATGGTTAGGATTCCTACGAAAATCGAGCAAATGCCTCTAACTACAGAGAAAAGGCACAAACGGGCTTATATTCAAGCCATAGAAGATGATGAAGTGATCCAAGATGAAGAAGAAGAACCTTGGTATACAGATATACTTAATTATGTCACCAAAGGAGAATACTCTCCTCATGCTGACAAAAGAGCAAAACGAGCATTAAGACTCTTAGCTTCCCAATACGTACTCATAGACAAAGAGTTACATATAAGGGTACCTAAGGGCCGAGCTCTTTTATGTGTAGGGGAAAAGGATGCCCAAAGAGATATGAGGATAATCCACGAAGGAATTTGTGGAACCCATGTTAATGGAAAAATGCTTGTCCAAAAGATAATGCGAGAAGGGTACTATTGGAGTATCATGAATAGGGATTGTGATCAATATGTAAAAAGATGCCTTAAATGCCAAATTTACGCTAATTTACAACATGTTCCTCTGTCTCTACTTTACACCTACACTTCACCATGGCCATTCTCTACATGGGGAATTGATATCATTGGTAAAATTACCCCTCCTGGGACTGGAGGTCACGAATACATCCTAGTAGCAATTGATTACTTCACAAAGTGGGTTGAAGCACAATCATATGTAAAACTCACTGCAAAACATGTAGCACTCTTTATCGAAAGGAATATCATTTATCGATACGGAGTCCCACATGAAATGATAAGTGACAATGGAACTCACTTTCAAGCTGAGTGTGAAAAATTGTTGCAAAAATATGGCATTCAACACCATCATTCTTCCCCTTATAGACCTCAAGCAAATGGAGCAGTTGAGGCAGCTGATAAAAATTTAAAGACTATCATCTAAAAACTGACAGAAAATTACAAGGATTGGCCTGACAAACTCCATTTCGCACTTTGGGGTTATCGCACGTCAATTCGCACATGAACAGGAAATACGCCATTCTCCTTAGTTTATTGAATGGATGTCGTACAACTTTTAAAGCTAGAGATACCATCTCTACGCATTGCACTAGAAAGTAAACTCGATGAAGTCGAATGGACTAGAGCAAGGCATGAAGAGCTAATTTTACTTGATGAAAAATGACTAGAAGCTCTACATCATACCCAATGCTATCAAACCCGTACGGCTAGACATTTTAATAAGAAGGTCAAGACAAGAAACATCAAAGTAAGAGATTTGGTGTTAAAAGCATTAAGGAAAAATGTTTTGGATCCAAGAGGTAACTTTAGGCCTAATTGGTCCGGACCCTATATTGTCAAAACAATCCTATCAGGAGGTGCAACAAAACTAACTGCCATAGATGGAAATGAGTTCTCGAACATGACAAACCTTGACTAACTTAAAAAGTACTACCCATAATTACTTGAGAGAGCTACGTTTGGCCTGATTCCTTAAGAAAGGATACTCAAGAGAGCTACGTTTGGCCTGATTCCTTAAGAAAGGATACGTAGGCAACCCTTTATGGGTGCGACCACTTTAATTCTCGCAAACCTCGCATCTCAGAAATAAAAAAAAATCGACAGAAATTCGACGGATCAGCACCGTCACAGAAAGAAGTCTGTCGCCGGCCGACAAACTGCAGCGCAAGGCGACAGCGCCTATCGCTGGACGACATACGGTAACAACCGGCGATAACTGCAAAATGGCGGCGCCGCTCTTCCGTGAGTACCAGGGAAAATTTCGGTGTTTTTTCGGAAAATTTTCGACTTCCGTACTCGAAAAAAATTTATGGAAAATAAAATTTTCTATTTTCATTGCTTTAATAAATTAAATTTAAAAAAGTTGATTTAATTAAAAGGGCTGAAATTTCATTAACAAAATAAAATAAAAATTACATTATTGATGGAATTAAATAAAAACTTGATAAAACAAATTAACTTTAAATTTAAAACTAAGTCTAATGAATTGGAAGTTAAGCAATGCTTCAATCTTTCTTCTCTTCTTTACTCTTTTCCAATTTTTATCTGAATCCTCTTCATCGTCCATGACTTTAGCTAGTAGGCATCCTTTAGAGGACCTACATTCAATTTTAGAGTAAATGGTTCCCCCCCTTAGCTAGGACTCCATGTTTCTTTTCTACCCAAACCTTCTTCTTGGAATGTCAGCTTTTCTTTTCCCTTTATCCTTTTTAGAGTCTTTCTTATTAGGCATCATAGGTGTTTTGAATTCAATCTTTCCACCCAAACGTTCCTTAACAGGAATCACTTTGTCACCTAGACGATTCTTCACATTGGATTTACGCTGATTTTTCTTCATGTCCTTTGAAGGTTTCTTAAGAAGCCACCTCTTTACATCATTGGGCAAGGAAGGGGGAACCTTTTGGGTAATCACTTCCCATAACGGTCTAGCGCTCCAATATGCATAAAATTTCTCTACTTTTTGTGAAACAGGGAATTCATAGGGACGACGAAGATCCGCAAAAGGAATTATTTGAAGTAAGCTGTACTGTCTTTTTACCCTACAGGGATAATAAAAAGTCATCTTGGTTAAGCTTGGAAGACGACAGAAAGGTTGCTTGTTGACACCAACCATCTTCTCTATTTTCC
The DNA here is from genome assembly GCF_001683475.1 of Chenopodium quinoa. NCBI lineage: Eukaryota > Viridiplantae > Streptophyta > Magnoliopsida > Caryophyllales > Amaranthaceae > Chenopodium > Chenopodium quinoa. The sequence goes on along the minus strand of NW_018742204.1, from coordinate 4,487,875 downwards.
ACCAAGGGATGACCCACTTAATATTAAAGTTGCAAGAGGCAAAGACTTTGTTCCATTCACGGCGCCCCATCTTAGAGAAGCGTTTCTTTTGCCTCACAAAGCGATTTGGGGTATGTTTTTCACCATTGTCAGGAGGACTAATTAATTCTAGTCTCTCCATTATCCATATCTGCACAAATTCAATGCAAATAAATTAATATTACAATACAAAAATATGTTTTTGATTTCTTTAACCCTGTAATAAAATTAGAGAGCCCTGAAAATGTGCTTTTGGATTTCTCATCAATTCATCAAGACTAAGCATAGTCTCTTCAACAATTAATGGCATTGGATTTCTTCCAGATTCAATTTGCTCCAAAACAGTTAATATAATTACTTGAACCTCATTAGTTCTACCACTAGTGAGAAGGTATTGATTAACCATGCAAAAGAGAAAATCACTTCTTCTATAAACATGAAAAGATTCAGAATAAGGTCTATCAAAGTAATGGCATGCAAATTCTTTTAAATTAACTACACTACCATCTACAATATTTGTTAGATCTTTGTCTCTTAAATTAAAGAAGTGCTCAAAATTATTATAATAATATTAATTTATTCTAGGGATTACCGCAAGATCTAATGAAGGGAAGCCTAAGATGGCATCAAATTCTTCCGGTAAAGGGCTAATTTCATCACACCCTAGTCTAAAACAATGATTATCTGTGTCCCAATATTCTAAGGCGGTATGAATGAAATCTATATCAAGATCTACCCCTTTAACACCATAAATGCCTCCCATGTGAAAAAAATCAAGTTCTTTTCTCTCTTTAGCAGTTAAAGACCAACACCATTCACGAGTGAAATTGGTAAAACTCTTAGTAACTAAAGACATGATTATTTGTTGAGAAGCTAAGACTATGATTAATCTGTTGAAATTATACAAAAATTCGGTAGATTAGGGGGCTATTTATGCATAAAATCGATGTAGTTTTACTCCAGAAAGGACTCAGAGTCAGCTCACTACAACGCTAAACGACAAGCTTTTCGCGTGGCGACAGCAGCAACGCTTGGTGACAGCGCAAAACGCGTGGCGACATGTGGCGCTGTAGCGCTTTATCAACGTGCTATACCAACCATGTTTTTCTGGCTATGATTCGAACTTGTACAATGACTTTACAATTATACCCTTTTTACAAATACCCTTACATATTAATTTCATATATTTTCCTTCAAATTTTCTTTTTTGATTTATTTAGACTTAATTTAATTTCAGGTTTGTTTCAAGTCCAATTTATTTTTCATTTTTTTCTTTTTGGGGGAGAAAGTCGGATACCCTCCTTTAATAATAAAAATGACAAAATTTTTTGCGCAAAATTAATCACAATTTTATCACAATTTTTGGCACACACACATATGCACATAAAAATAAAAAGTAAATGCAAAATAGATGCAGTCATAATAAATAATAATATGCATATATAAATATGTCTAATACAAGTCAAAATAAATAAAACACAGGTATAACTACGGCGCTAGAGGATATAGGTGATGAGGGATGTTCATCATATCAAAGAACATCGTAGAACGAGGAGTATGCTCCCCACCAGCTCCAGCTCCAGTCTTTCTAGAAGGAGGAAAACTCAGCTCAGGACCCGTCCACCCAAGGTCGCCCTGATGAATCAGCAGAGGTTGAGGCTGCGGAGGCTGCTGCGACGATGAGCCGACCTCGTACGTCCTACCACCTCTCGGAGCCGAAGTGGCCTCTCCTTGGCCTACCGGCCCAGCATGTGCACCCTCAGATGAAGAGACCAAGCCCTCCACCGCCTCAGTACGGGCAGCGTCAAATCGCCCACCCCAATCACCAGAACTAGTGCAGCGACGTCTCGAGCTAGACCTCGTCGGCTCTCTTCGAACCTCATGTCTCGTCCGGGTACGGGAAGGAATAGGATGTCCTTGCAAGAAGAAATCGAGTCAGAAGCAATCAAAATAGAAATTTAAACAACGCAGAAATAAAAAATCGTTACCTCCTGAACAGTGTCGTCGCGACGACAGGAAGCCACGTTCCTCACCATTACGAGCTGGCTCCGGATGGTGTCTATGCACCTCGCCATCGCCGTAACCACCTCGCGCGAGAAATGTCTAAGAAATAAAATTAGTAACAATACAAGACAGGTATAAACAAATAGCAAGTAAACAACTCACTCGAGTCTGGTGGCGAGGAATGGATCGCTCCACAAAGCGCTAATCCTCGGGACCCGGAGGAATCATCTCCTCGATAGGCCCGTATGTCCCATGTAGTTGATGGACATATGAGGGGGCACGAACTAAGTGGGCCCAGCCTGACAAAAAGCAAATCAAAGTGAAAACCATATCACTTGGGGGCTACTTAGCAAAAGGTAAAAAATAAAAATCATACCGCCGCCGCCTCCGTAGACAAAACAGGAGCCGGAGCATACAACGGCAGCAACTCCTCCTCGTAGCACCGCCCTGGGCTCGCATGAGATCGCCAAGGGGTACCAGCAGGCGACCTCTCCGACATACAAAGCAGCCTCACGTCACTGAACATGTGACGTGGCGGAGGAACAGGGACGACCAAAAACTTCGAGGAGTGCTGAATAGCAACTATCTCTCCTAGGTACGCCGCCGACCCATATATCCCTAGGATGTGGCGACGCTCAGAAGTGTACTGTGTGGACTACCCAGGAATAACCAAACCGCCCCTAGCCTGTATAGCACCTCAGACTCCTGTGAAGAATGCCTATGAGATAAAGATCTAACAAAAAGCAATGCAAAAATGTTAACTATGCAAAAGATCATACCGAGAGGATCAGCTCTCAAACATGGGCGGTAGTCACCCGGTTGTAGCGGCCTCCCCAACAGGCGCCAACAAAAACTCGCGTGGAGACAGCCTCGCGGCGCGAGTGAAGGAAAGTACTCATAGAACCAGATCTACAAAAGACAAAAGATATCAGCAAGTGCTAACAAGAACTTAGAGCTAACTTTGTAAGAGACAAAGTATACCTCTACGACTCTCCAGAAGCTGGACAGAGCGATGTCTCCCATGTAAGACCGGTGTCGAAAGGCGTTTCGCAACGCACGCAGAAAGTTGGCATAGGCCAAGCTGGCCCAGTCATAATTTCTGATCTGATGAAGATCGCGGACGACAGGAAGGTAGTAAAGCAGCGCCCTACTACCCTTGTCAGGGGAAAACGTCCCTGACATCAAAATAAGCGCAAAGATAGATGCGCACCCGCTGCTCTCGGGTGGTCGCATTATCCTCGAAACCTGCCACCAGAGTAGACCGGCAAATACACTTGGCGCTGAATTGTGATGACTCCACCTCAGCACGGGCCCGAACAACAATCGGACCCAGCAACTCATCAACCACAGAAGAGTAGACGCTAATTGTGCTGTCAAATGGCAGCGCAGTAGAACTGAACTCCAGTCCCGAGATGAGACTGAAGTCGGATAGGGTTACCATCATCTCACCCCAAAGAAAGTGAAAAGTGTTGGTGGTGTCCCAGAAGAACTCCACCAGAGCACGGACCATGCGGTGACCTCCGTCAAAAGAGTTCATGGCCTGTTTGGCCTGAAACAGGGCACTCAGCCCACAAGACTCCTAGAGAAGTCTCAAACCCTCGTCAACGCTGAAGAATGTCCTGTACAGCTTTCCCAGGGTGTCGTTGCCCGAGTCGTGGAACCGCGTCCTACCAGGAGTGATCCCACGACGCACCCTCTCAGAAATGTGGTGGTCGGGGGCAAAGTACAATGTCCGCCCATCCTACTCGGGGAAGGGACCAAGAAAAGTGGACGGGTCGGCGTCCTCCTCAACGGGCTCATGCTCCCGTCGTGTGTCTCTGGACCGTGAACCTAAACCTCGCTGTCTAGCCATACTACATTGTGCAAAATTGACAAAAAATAAGGTTCTATAGTATCTAAAGTTCGCCTAGCCGCATGATACTATGTTTGCACAAAAACAAAGTACGTAATACTAAAACAGAGCACAATTTCAATTCAAGCATATACGGAATTTTTCAAGCACCCAAACAATTTCTTGCAATACTATGATAATTATTGTGACAAATTGGACAAGAATTGCTAGCAAAAATATCAAGAACGAACCACATTTTCTTCCCGACCTTAAGAGGTCCAACAACGGTGAATTGTTCGTTTCTTCACCAAAATGAGTAAAACAATTTCAAAATACTTCCAAGGCAATATATAAACATAATTAAGCAATTTCATGGCATAAAATTTGACAAACAAAGCATATTAAGCAATATAAGTTTTGAATTTTCAAGAAATTCGTGAACAAACATGTGCAAAATTCATCAAAATTCGAGTGAGTTTGGAAAAAACTTACATAGATCAGGAAAGTTGATGAAAAAGCTTCGATTTGCAACAAATTTGAGGAAATTTGGTTGAGAAACGAGCAAGAACGAGCAAATTGAACCTCCGCGGTGATTTTCGAAGAAAGAAAGCAGTAGCAGGAAATGATGAAGGAAAAGGGATTTATACGGAAATCTCAATTCTGGTGCCAAACGACAGCTCTGTCGCCAAGCGAAAGAGTGCAGCGTCTGGCGACTAAGCAAATTCTTGGCGCCAACGACGTTGCATCGGCGACACAACTCTAAACCACTCAGAGTGGTTATTTCGACCTTGTACAACAATTTTGGGTTCCTTGGTACGCCAGTTAGCCCCTATAAGTAATTTAACATGATTTAGTAATCGGCTTGATTACAATCACATTAAGTGATCGACCTGATAAATTATCGTCTCACTTAGCTTAAAGCGCCTAAACATTGGCTCACTGCAAAGGCACCGACATAATGGTTATAAACTTCAAAGGCACCGACATACTGGTTCAAAATTCAGAAGCACCGACATACTAGTTCACAAGCAGAAAAAGCGCCGACGCACTGGCATAGCAAAAGCAAAGGATCGACAGGCGTTGGTCTTTGGTGATACTCTTTGGGGTATTGTCGCAACAAATGAGGATAGTTTCAGGCGAAGCAATCTTCGACCATGTTCTCTGGCTTGCAGAAGACGGTCACAAAACGCTACAAGGTCGTTTCAGGCGAAGCAATCTTTGATGAGATTCTCTAGCTTGTAGAATTCTATCACGGCGGAATTGGAGGCAGTTACAGGCATAGCAGTCTTCTGGCGGTATTCTCTAGCTTGGGGAAGATCGTAAAAAAAACAGCAAGATGGCGTTCCCTAGCTTGTGGAAGGTTGTCAACAACAGCAAATGCAACACAAATAGGTTACCTTTAGAGACGTGTACTCGACGGTGCAAGATACGCGTTTCTTAACTCTCTTATTTTTTTAACTATCGTTAGTTAGCAGGTATTGGCGTTACAAGAATGATTTAGAATCGAAGAACGTTCTGAATCATTCTCCGTCCCTATCGATACTTTGACTTTTGTTTTCGAACCTTGCGTTTCTCCAAACTCAGTCAAAGTGGGGGCTTCTGTAGACACCCATTTGTGTCTCCCCAAAACCAAACCCAGTGATGAGTACCTTTCACGTCGAATCATAATCGAATGAAGTGAAAGTGTGGAAAGTCTAGTGTTGCAGTTAGTTTTTTTAATTCTTTTCTTTCTCTCTGTTTTTGAAAACCTATTTTAAGAAAACAGCCAATCCATTTTGGTTTGGTCCGTGGCAAGGGTCCAATAATGGTGTAGTTTGGTCGGGTTCGAAAAGAGCTTTCCAACTGTAGACACCCAAATGTGTCTCCCCAAAACCAAACCCGGTGATGCGTACTTTTCATGTCGAATCATAATCGAATGAAGTGAAAGTGTGGAAAGTCTAGTGTTGCGGATAGTTTTAATTTCTTTTCTTTTCTCTCTATTTTTGAAAATCTATTTTAAAGAAAACAGCCAATCTAGTTTAGTTGGTTCATAATAAGGGTCCAATAATGGTGTAGTTGGATGGGGCTTGAAAAGAGCTTTCCAACGATATATTATAAGCCCAATTCCGATGAATAATGAGGAAGTTATGGCCAAATTACTAAACTGGGCCCAGTTTGAGCCTTATATACGGCCCAATAATCTAGAGGAGGGCCTAATATGGATTTATCATTCCTAATGCAATTAGGATTGGTTTTAGTCTTCTAGATTTTTCTAGAAGGTTCTTTTCATTCCTAATTCAATTAGCATTGATAAATTGACTTTTGTTGACTTTTTAGAGTTTTAATCAGAATAAAAGAGTGTTTTTAAGGAAAATACGATTTTGTCCTTCTTTACAGTTAAATTTTATCTGAATTTAGAAAACGCGTGCAAGAATTAATTAGCGACTAACGCCAGACATTAGCGCCTAGCGCTATGCCTGGCGCCTGGCGCTAGTGTTAGCGCCTAGCACTAATTTCTTTTTTCCTCGTCGAAACTCTAATTTGTTTTTCTATCTTTTTGGCTAATTTTTTCTATTAATATCCTTCTAAAATCTCCGTTTTTCATCAACAACTCTCTAATTCTCTTCTCTCTCTAAAGCTAAAGCTTATTCTCTCTCTCTCTATCTCTTTCTCAACCAACCCTTTTGCAAACAAAACTCCGCATTCACAAGATCTAAACACACCTAGCCAAGTTCGAAGTTGCCTTCTCCCTAGATGTGAAAGGTTTGATATATCTGAGGGTTTGGTCCCTAATCTCTCTCTCAATTATTATTTAATTTAATTGTTTGATAATATTTTCCTTGAAGTTACTAACGCGTGTATTTTGTTATTAGAAAGAGGTACGAGGCATCCAAGTAAGTGCCTTAATGGTTTTATTGATATTATGATATAGAAATCATGCTTAGGTTGTTATTATGATTCTTAGTATCATTTTAGGATGCTTGATGTTTTTAATGACAACAATGATTCCTAGTATTATGTTTAGGGAAAAGTTTATATTATCAAATATGCTTATTATGTTTCCTACGATGCTTTCTGTATTCTTTCCTAATATTCATGTTAGTATCATGTTAGGGCTAAAGCTTTGATTTTTGATGTTTAGTGACATGCTAGGGTTTGTTATTAATCTTTTTAGTATCATGCCTAGGATCTTGCTATTATCATTATGCTTTATTGTTATTATGATTATGATTATTTTAATTATTATTACTATAATTGTTTTGATTATTATCATATATGTTGCTTGATATTTATTGTTATTGCTTGATCACACCTTTTATGCATGTTTAAAGGAAATTGGTACTTGTAATCACGCTTAATAAGATAGTTAATAATGTTGTTTAGGGTTAATTTTATTATAATTAAAGTGATCGCCAATAATAGATTTATTTGTGCATTAATATTCAACCAACATAGATTAAACAGGTTTAGGGTTAACCTATTGATTGCATGTTAGTCAGAAAGCGCACATGAATACGATCAGAATAAAGTAAAGGCCTATTATTAGGGCAGGTTAAATCTCTTTTAGGTTAGATTTGTACCTTCATCCCCGAACTACCAGTCATGGTTCCAGACCTATTGGATTTGACGATCTCCTAAATTGTTAAAGGGTGTAACCTTCACCTCGTGAACGGTTTACAAGTTCCTAAAACTTGTTGACGACTCTTTTGCTCTAGCTTCCTTCCCTTTGGACGCCACCATGCTTAAGTGTATGATCACAGTGTGGTACAAGTTTGGGGTAATGCTTGAAATATTCCCTACAGTTTTTGGCAACTCCACTGGGGAGGATTTCTATTTTAATTCCTGAAATTCATTTCGGCAATGATTTAGAATGAGTGGATGAGACTCGAAAAGATCTAAGTATTTCATGTGCGTTATGTTGATTAACATTATTGTCATATGGATAAAAATAGATCTCATTGGAAAGACCATCCGTAATGAGTTAAAACATAGGATTTTTACACGTAGGAAATTTGAGGAATATCTTTCACAACTAGGATCAAAATAATGCTGCGCGAAACTGGAAAATTTTATCGAGCACAGAAAGCTGCTGAGGCATGTAGGAACTAGCGTCAGGAAACAGAGTCTAGCGCCATTGATTTGACTTTAGCGCTAGGCGAAAGCTTTTGTTGCCAGGCGCTAAAGTCGAATCGTTGGCGTCGGCCTCTGTTTGCTGGCGCCAAGTTCTTCCAATACCGAGCCAGAAATATGCGTTCTAATTTTGACCAGTTTTTAGCATTGTTTGCTCGATCCTACTTCCTGATTAAGTTTTTCTCACTTTTCTGAAACTCATATGTGTTCTACATATGGACATAACCCTCTGGGAATTCATGCTCCATCTACCTGATTGAACGCTTTGTGCAACAAAGGGTACATCCGAGAATGTTGAATTCACCAAACCATGGAAGCGAGTTTTTCTTAACTCGCGGTGTCCCATCCACTCGCGCAAACCCTTCACCGTTAGGCTTCCGCGCGGTGCATCCGGAAAATTAACCATGGACCCTCTTTGACTAACTCATATCCCAAACTTTAGAGAACTAGAGCCATGGTTAGGTTGCAAACTCATTGCATCATATTGTGCCTACTTGACTAATTGTGCATTATTTGTTGTGCATACTCTATGTGATTTTTCCTAACCGTTTGTTTGACTTGTGTTAAGACTAAGTAAACTAATTAATAACTAAAGGATTTTGCTTAATTAATTAATTAATTAATTTGAGCTAATAAATAAACATAAAATCGAGTCATAATTCCTTTAAGTCAACCCGGATTCTTATTCCTGTATATTGCACAAGAGTCAACTTGTTTTGGTCATATCCGGAGTTCTAGGAAGAACTACGAGTCGTACAACCTATGGTTCTGTAGCCCCGAGTTTTATCTTTAATTTGGCCTTGGTTTCATCCCAATCAAAGTCACAGATCAAAAGTTATGATTAAAATACCACGGCATGTCCAGTTTAATGCATATATGCGAGGCCTTAACTAAGTCTTTGTTTGAGTCTAGTCACATAGTCTAGCCACTTGGTCATGACACGAGTCTTAACATGTCACCTACACTCACTAGTCTTAGCACACACTTTGTCACCATGACCATGTCTTAGGTTCATGCATGAGTCGTTCTTTCCGTCACTTGAGTTGGGGGTACATACTATTCCTAATTTTTCCATTTCTCTCCATTTACTTCATATTTTCATTCTCCACATGCTTTCCCCATATCACAATATTCATTCTTCCTACCTTATTCCATCCATGCATGTTGAATCGAGTTTGAGTCATGTGATCGATAAACAAAAAAAATAAGGGTAATGATGAAACAAATGCACAAGGCAAGCTTCTTACCGAGATTTCATGCTTTCTTCTTCTTTTTTTCAAACCCTTTCCCCAATAAGTCTAACATAGGCACACTTCATCCTCCTTGAATTTATTTCTTAGGTTTTGATTTTTTACCTTTCGCTTTTTAAATAAAATGAGCATTTTATTTCCTTACATATGATCATCGCATTGCATTGCATTTTAATTAAAAAAAATCCATGTCAATCTAAGCAAAAGGTATACCAATGATTTGAGGCACCCCTTGTAGCCACATCATATTACCTTTCACCCTTCAAATATACAATCTCTTCTTGATAAACTACTTTGAGTCTCGTCTAACGATAGACCTTTCTTTCTTCAACCTACATCTACCTAACCTTGGGATGGGGCAGTGTGCAACTTATGCAATTTTTTTAAAAAAAAATCTTGAGTGATTTCAAAAGATCAAAATAAATAAATAAATAAGCAATAAAAAAAATAATAAAAGTGTACAAAAGGGCAAGTGTTCCAATGTCTTTGATATGAAAATGTTTTTGATATGAACACGTCTCAGATTGCGTCTCTTATCGAGTGCTCGGTACCGTGCCTGAGAAACATGAATGCCAAGTGAGTGATAGACCGCATGATCGGGATTTCCCACACTTATAAAAAAAAAAATGCAAAAGCAAAACAAAAATTAAAAAAAAAAAAAAAAAAAAAAAAAAAGGAGAAAGAGCTCAAAAGTGAAAAAACTCAAGAATACAAAGATTCAAAAGCAAGGTTGCACACCTTGGGGGCTTATTGAGGGTCTTGAGCCTTTATCCCCTTCTTCTATAACCTTTAGCCTAACCACATTACAACCCTTAAAAAAACCTTTTTGAGGTATACACACACTTGTGCGTGGTTCGGCTAGAGCTACGTTCGGCCTAATTCCTAATGGATACGTAGGCAACCTGAATACGATTTTAAGGAAAATACGATTTTGTCCTTCTGTACAGTTAAATTTTATCTGAATTTAGAAAACGCGTGAAAGAATTAATTAGCGCCTGACGCCAATGTTCAGAGCTAATTTGTTTTTTCCTCGTCGAAATTTTGATTTGTTTTTCTATCTTTTTGGCTGATTTTCTCTATAAATAGCCTCCTAAAATCTCCGTTTTTCATCAACAACTCTCTAATTCTCTTCTCTCTCTAAAGCAAAAGCTTATTCTCTCTCTCTCTTTCTAAACCAACCCTTTTGCAAACAAAATTCCGCATTCACAAGATCTAGACACACCTAGCCAAGTTCGAAATTACCTTCGCCCTAGACGTGAAAGGTTTGATATTTATGAGGATTTGGTCCCTAATCTATCTTCCAATTATTATTTAATTTAATTATTTGATAATATTTTCCTTCAAGTTACTAACGCGTGTATTTTGTTATTAGAAAGAGGTATGAGGCATCCAAGTAAGTGTTTTAATGGTTTTATTGATATTATGATATAGAAATCATGCTTAGGTTGTTATTATGATTCCTAGTATCATGTTAGGATGCTTAATGTTTTGACTGACAACAATGATTCCTAGTATTATGTTTAGGGAAAAGGTTATAATATCAAATATGCTTATTATGTTTCCTGCGATGCTTCCTATATTCTTTCTTAATATTCATGTTAGTATCATGTTAGGGGTAAAGCTTTGATTTTTGATGTTTAGTGACATGCTAGGGTTTGTTATTAATCTTTTTAATATCATGCCTAGGATCTTTCTATTATTATTATGCTTTATTATTATTATGATTTTTTTAATTATTATTATTATAATTGTTTTGATTATTATTATGTTGCTTGATATTTATTGTTATTTCTTGATCACACCTTTTATGCATGTTTAAAGAGAATTGGTACTTGTAATCACGCTTAATAAGATAATTAATAATCTTGTTTAGGGTTAATTTGATTATAATTCAAGTGATTGCCAATAATAGATTTATTTGTGCATTAATGTTCAATCAACATAGATTAAACAGGTTTAGGGTTAACCTATTAATTGTATGTTACTCAGAAAGCGCACATGAATACGATCAGAATAAAGTAGAGGCCTATTATTAGGGCAGGTTCAATCTCTTTTAGGTTGGATTTATTTGTACCTTCATCCCCGAACTACGAGTCATGGTTCTATACCTATTAGAGTTGACGATCTCCTGGTTTGTTAAGGGGTGTAACCTACACCTCATGAACGGTTTACAAGTTCCTAAAACTTGTTGGCGACTCTTTTGCTCTAACTTCCTTCCCTTTGGACGCCACCATGCTTAAGTGTATGATCACAGTGGGTTTCAAGTTTAGGGTAATGCTTGAAATATTCCCTACACCAACGATATATTATAATCCCTATTCCGATAAATAATGAGGAAGTTATGGCCAAATTACTAAACTGGGCCCGGTTTGATATTTATATGCGGCTCAATGATCTAGAGGCGGGCCTATTATTGATTTATCATTCCTAATGCGATTAGGATTGATTATAGTCTTCTAGAATATTTTAGAAGGTTCTTTTGAATCCTAATTTGATTAGCATTGATAAATTGACTTTAATTGACTTTTAAAAGTTTTAATTAGAATAAAAGAAGTGTTTTAAGGAAAATACAGTTTTACCCTTTCGTAAGCTTAAATTTTATCAAAATAAGAAAATGCGTGGAAAACTATTTGCAGCACCATACGACATGTATGTCGCCTGGCGACAAACCTGGCGTATGGCAACAGCTCTGTCGTCTGGCGACAGGCGCGTGTTTGGCGCTGCAGTCGTGTTTTATTCTTTTCGAAACTCGGATTTGTTTTTTATCATATCTGGCAGATTTTCCCTATAAATAGCCTCCTAAATCCTCCGTTTTCAATCACCAACTCTCATCAAGAATTTCTTGATATCTCTCTCTCTCTCTTTTCTAAACTAGTCTTTTCTAATACAAAATTCCGCATTAACAAGATCTAGACACACCTAGCCAAGTTCGAAGTTTCCTTCGCCCTAGACGTGAAAAATTTTAATTTCTGAGGGTTTGGTCCCAAATCTCTCTTTCAATTATTTAATTTAATTGTTGATTTTATATTTTCCTTGAAGTTATTAACGCGTGTATTTTGTTATTAGAAAGAGATACGAGGCATCCAAGTAAGTGCTTTAATTGTTTGTATTGATATTATGATATAGAAATCATGTTTAGGTGGTTATTATGATTCCTAGTGTCATGTTAGAGTGTTTTGGTCTTCCTAGTGTCATGTTAGGGTGTTTTAATCTTCCTAGTGTCATGTTAGGGTGTTTTGTTCTTCCTAGTATCATTTTTAGGGTAAAGGTTATAATATGAAATATGCTTATTATAATTTCTGTGATGCTTCCTATTCTCTTTCCTAATATTCATGTTAGTATCATGATAGCGCTATATATTTGATCTTTATTGTTTGGTGACATGCTAGGGTTTATTATCATCTTGTTAGTATCATGCCTAGGATCTAGCTATTATTATGTTTTAACATGATTATTATAATTATGATTTACGGCCTGTTCTCTTACGTTGAAATTCAGTTCAGTTTAGTTCCGTTTAGTTTAGTTCAGTTCACTTCACTTCAGCTCAGCTCAGCTCAGTTCAGTTCAGTTCAGTTCAGCTCAGTTTAGTTCAGTTCAGTTCAGTTCAACTCTTAATTTCCTTCTCTTATAAAATATTCATTTCACTTCAGTTCAGTTTTGTAGACACCTAAAAATGTCTCCCCAAAACCAAACCCGATGATAAATAACCTTTCACCGCCTCTATTGGTCGGGTTTAGTATTTAATCCCGAGAGTGCTTAAAATATCGTATTTTATTAAATTCATACCTTTGAAAGGTCCATGGATTAGTCTTGATGTTTGGTAAAAGCATAGTTTTAATTTTAGCCCAAGCTTATTAATTAATTTTAAGCCCAAACCTTTTTAGGGTAAAAAATGAATTTAGACGGAAAAATGGACTGGAAGTGATCGTGTCACGGTACAGTCTGACCATGTCACGGGAACCCTTCCCGTTTGACGGTGGGACTTCCCGTGACACGGGAAGTCTGTCGTGACACGGGACGTTCCGTGTCCTTTCCGCGTAAACCCTTAACGCGTTTTTCATTTAGTTTTCTGAAAATTTCCCGCGTCACTCCAAAACTGTACCATGTCACGGGAAAGTGTACCGTCTGACGGTACAGTCTGACCGTGTCACGGTACAGTCTGACCGTGTCACGATACAGTCTGACCGTGTCACGGGATACTTTTTTAGGGTTTTTATCATTTTAGGGTTCCGTGTGCTCCCTTAGCACATTTTCCCTATAAATACCCCCTCATTTATGATGTACGGGGCAACCAGGATTTTATTAATTTTGTTTTCTCTCTTCTATGCTGTTAACCTAAACACTAGCCTACCCTTTTTACTTCAAAATTCCTTTTTCAAGCACTCAAAAGAGTCCATATTTTACTCGAGGTTCTGTCCTTAAGCCAAGGCGTGAAAGGTAGAATCGTTTGAGTGTTTGGCCCCAAAATCAACCTTATTTAATTTAATTTAATTGAGTTATTGTTTTATTATTTCCTTGAAGTTAGTAACTCGTTTATTATTTTGTAGTTGCAGGCAAACAGATTCAAAGTAAGGATCATGCTCTTTTATTATTATTATTATTATTATTATTATTTTTCTAACAATTTTATGTTGTTGGAATCCTAATTAAATTGGTTTTAGTATTAATGTTTATTCTATTGTATTTTTTTATGATCACCATATTTCATGTTAAAGGGAATATGTAATTGAAAATCACGCCTAATAAGATAATTTAGACAACCGGTTTAGGATCCTTTTTAATCTTATTGTTTAATCAAGTGATCACCAAATTTTTAGAATTATGAGTGCATTAATATTCAACCAATTTAGTTAAATAATAGTTTGGAGCGAATTGAATTATTGTTTGTATGCGTTTGAGATCACAGGAATGTTTTTCAATATAAGAATCGAGTAGAGGCCAATACGGGCGAATGTGACTCCACGACTCACTTCGTACCATCATCCCCGATCCTCCTTTCGTAGTTCCGAACCATATGGAGTTAGTAATCTCATGGATTATGAATGGGGTGTAACCTTCACGGGTCAATCCTTGTTGCCTTCGTTGTCCCTTATTCGTGTTTGCCTTTTATGATCCGTGAACGGTTTATAAGTTCCTTAAAAAACTTGTTGGCGGCTCCCTACTTTATATGTCCCTAATCGTTGTCCCTAATCGTAATGTCAATTCCCACTTCCTATGAGTGCCAAGCATATTCACATATGCTTTTAACGTAGGCGCACTTTAAACGACGCCTACAAGTTTAGTTCAGCTCAGTTCAGTTCAGCTCAGTTCAGTTCAAATTTTCTGACTGCCGTGTCACGGCAGAGTCTGCCGTGTCACGGTACAGTGTACCGTCTGACGGTACACTGTACCGTGACACGAGAATTTCTGCCATGTCACGGAAGTCCTAAAATCAGTCCGGTGACCTATTTTCTTTTCTCACAGGCGACTTCCTTCAATTTTTCTGAACAAACGTATGTGTTCTACATGCGTCTTAGCCCCGGGGGATTTAAGCTCTATCGACCCAAAAACGCTCATGACAATAAGGGTTCATCCGAGTTATTAAATCCACCCAAACCATGGAGTCGAGTTCGATTTCATCACGAACTCGCGGAGCCGCCCGTTGGCATACGCCCTCAAAAGAGGTTGCCTTGCAAACGCGTCCAAACTCTTAACCATGGTACCCTTTGACACCCAAAGCTTGACCAATAGTTGAACATAGATCTTGACTCTAGGTTGCGAACTTTTTTTACATCATCGTGCCTAAATGCTATGTGGTTGTTTGGTGCTAACCCTCATGTGTTTGCTCTTTTTGTTTAACCCATGACCGAGGGTTTTTATTCTCACATAGTAATTAGTACGGACTTAAAATCGATTAAAATCTGAAAAAAATCACAAAACTGACCTGGAACTGCGCATCGTGTCACGGCATGTTCTGCGTGTCACGGTGAACAGTGCCGTGACATGGGAAAGACGGTAGACTGTACCGTGTCACGACAGTCTGCACCGTGACACGATGCCAAGGAAAATGTCCCGTGTCACGGCAAAAAAAAATGTCAAATATTCCCGTGACACGGGATGCTATCCCGTCTGACGGGAGAAATGTCCCGTGTCACGGCAACACAAAAAAAAAAAAAAAAAAGGCGTCAGTCAAGTCTTCCGTGTTAATTTGGTCCTCGCGTCAGTCATTTTGGTTATTGTTCACATGTCTAGCCATACGATCGTACCACGATTCTTATAACATCACTTAGTCACTCACGAGTCAAGTATAGTCCACACAGTTTCTTTATGTTCCGACTCGAGTCGTGCACCAGGTCGTCTATGATCGTATATTAGGTTCATGCACCCTTTTTTCGTCATAAAAAAAATGAGTGGAGTTTTCTCACCTGTTTTCAAATGTCTATTTTTTTCCCTTCCTTTCCTATCTTGAGCAATGAGTCAAACAATTAAGTGAATTATTTTATGTCATAGTACTTGTTCAAGGAACAGAGATAGGTCAATACGGTTCAAGCCATTACCGCGACAATCTCTCAGATCTAATAGGCGTTCAAAGAGAACTTTGTCATCTCCGTTACTCATCACCTTTCAATGGCCACTAAAGAAGACATTGAGAACATCAACAAATCCATTGAGGCACTGTCTTCCATGATGAAAACCCTTACCAGTAGGGTCACTACCATGGAACAAAACAAGGTCACTGTTTCCACCCTTGGCAAACTGAAGGAACAAATGAGTAAGATTTATGAGGATTTCACTTATGTGGAACGGCCTCCCACTCCTTTGAATGTGAAGGACAAACTCCCTGAAAAGTTCTCCACTGCTGATATTCCAAAATTCAAGCCTACTGACAATCCAATATTCCATTTGAAGGCATTCTCTGCAACCATGGCTCTTAAGGGATTGGACGTAACACTCTTCCCTACGGTGTTCCCTCTCTCCTTAGAACATGCTTGCCAACAATGGTTTTATTCCTTAGATGCCAAGCATACTGCGACTTGGCAAGATGTCACCGAAAGTTTCATGAATCGTTACAAGTGTAACATTCAAACTAAAACTTCTAAACATGAACTCTCCATTCTCAAACAAAAAGAGAATGAATGCTTCACCGCTTACCTGAACAGGTGGAGGGAAACAGCTTCACTCTTAGTAGATCCCCCCAAAGAAAGAGAGATGGTTCGCCTCTTTATTCAAAATCTGACTCATAAATATAGGGAACATCTCAAATTTCTTCCACTGAACACTTTCGAAGCTGTATACGACATCGGCATCAATATCGAGGATGAGCTAATAAAGACTGCTGGTAGTAACAATAATAACACTTGGAAAAACAAGAAGAACGACCATCCTTCTTCTTCGTCTTCTAAGCACGAAAATACTACCAACAATATAAGCCAAGTTGATCTCAATGAAGTGTTAGCTCTTGATACTCCATTGCCCAAGAAGAAAAGAATTGACACTCCTTTAGGAATGACTTATGATGCGGCCTTTGATCGCCTTTACAGTTAAGGCCTGATCACACCTATTGGGCCATTTCCAGAGCCAAAACCTGAAGAAAAGAGCGCCAAATGCAATCCCAATGCCCATTGCAAGTACCATCATGGAAGGGGCCACACTACGGAGCAATGTTGGAATTTGAAGGACGTCATTCAAGACTTGATGGATGCAAATAAACTTCTTGTCCCTCCAGGCGACAAGAAGTAATGAATACAAGGCACATAGATCCTTCGTGCAAGATTTCATACTTTTTTTTATTCTTTTGTTTCAACCCTCTCCCCCAATAAGTCTAGCATAGGTTCCCGTTATCCATGTGTCTATGTGTCACATTTCTTACCTTCTTCATAAATGAGCATCTCTTTCTTACATTCGATCATGTGATTAGCAAAGAAAAAAAAATTGTCGAACTAAACACAAGGTACACCAATGATTTGAGGCACCTTTGCAACCTTGTCATTCCCCATTAACCACTCAATCACATATCCAGTTCTTCATCAACCATTTTGAGCCTCGTCTAACGTTTGGCCTTCATTTCTTCAACCCACATTCACTCAACCCTAGGATTTGAAGATGTGTAATTGTATAACATTCAAAAAGCAAGTAAAAAAAAGTAGCAAAGCAAAAATAAAACAATGTCTAAAGGCAAGTGTTCCAATGTCTTTGATATGAACACGTCTCAAATTGCGTCTCTCATCGAGTGCTCGGTACCGTGCCTGAGAAACATGAATGCTAAGTGAGTGATGGACCGCATGATATGAGATTGCATACATTGATTCAAAAGAATGAAAAAAAGTTCAAAGCAAAAAAAAAAATAAAAAATAAAATGTGTTGAAAATAAACTTGCAAAATTCAAAATTTTCAAATTCACAATTACATATCTTGGGATCTTCTCTAGGGTCTTGAGCATTTTACCTCCTTCTTCCTTAAACCATAAACTTAACTACATTACAACCCTTGAAAGACCCCTTTGAGGTGTACATACACTTGTGCAAAGTTCGGTTAGAGCTACGTTCGGCCTGATTCCTAACGGATACGTAGGCAACCTCACATCGAGGTGCGGCCACATTCATATTCATATCCATGCATGATCGAGTCAAAGAATATCCAATGCTTATCCCTACCCATTTAGAGCTAGACTTGGGGGCTTAAACCCAAATCACATTAGCTTACCCAGCCTGAAGAGTCATCATCGCTATAACCCTTGCAGCCAGCCTTAGTATCACATTCACACACTTCACTCACACATCCATATCAATCATCCTTCCCTTTAAGAACCCTTTATCATGAAATCTTGTTTCAACACTGTGCATGCTTCATCATATTTAAAGACAACATTCAGCAGAAGAAATATTGTATACTTGCTTAGCTTCCTGACCTAAGCAATGCTCATTGTTTTGCATAATGTGCTAAGAAACATTTATATATCAATGATTTTTAATCATACAAAGCATATCGTGCTTAGCTCCCTGACCTAAGCAACGTTCATTATGCAATAATCACTATACGTGCTTAGCTTCCAGACCTAAGTGACGTTCGAAATCGCTTCTTTACACCATATATGATGCTTAGCTCCATGACTTAAGTTCATTCATCTATCGTGTCACATGATGTAATTGTCCTTAGCCTCCTGGCCTAAGAGCTTGCATCATGCATACATTATTTTCAGGACAAGTAATTCAATTCATACGATTCATTTTGTCTTGCTCAAGTAGGAAGTTCAAAACTTCTTTCCTTTTTCATTATTTTATTTTGGGGAAGTTCAATAAACTTTTTCCAAGTTTTCATCGAAAGAAGTTCGAAAATAAAAGTTCAGTTTTCACATCTTTCTTTTTCGGGAGAAAGTCGGTACCCTCCACCCATGACAAAAATTGACGGAAATTTTTTGCTTTTGCATCTTCGTTTGCTTGTGTCTACACACACACATATACACACACGCTAACAAGTCATACACATGTCATGTCATGTCAAGTCAAACTTAGTCAAATCTTTTGCTTTTGCATTTTTAATTGCTTGTGTCAGTACACACACTCACTCAAGACACACACAATCACAAGTCATACACATGTCATGTCATGTCAAGTCAAACTGGGTTAAGTCAGTTGGTCAAGTCAATCATAGTCTGTACGAGTCCCATGAAAAATTTTATTTTGCAGGTCTTATCTACAGCCCACGTCCGGGGACAAGCGGACCACCATCATTTCATGACGCAAGGTTCTCGATACACAGAGACTTACAATCTCATCATCAGTTGGCTTTCCTCAGGCTTGGAAAGCGTTATCCGGTGGATTTTTCTTCAAGTATAGAAAACCGCCAAATCGGCTTTCCTCAAGCATGGAAGGCATTATCGGTGGAATTCTTCAAGTATAGAATGACACCATATTCATCAATCGGCTTTCCTCAGGCTTGGAAAGAGTTATCGGTGGATTTTTCTTCAAGTATAGAAAACCGCCAAGTCGGCTTTCCTCAGGCTTGGAAAGCGTTATCGGAGGATTTTTCTTCAAGTATAGAAAACCGCCAAGTCGGCTTTCCTCAGGCATGAAAAGCATCATTAGTGGATTTTTCTTCAAGTATAGAAAACCACAAAATTCCTTTGTTGGCTTTCCTCAAGTATGGAAGGCAATATCGGTGGAATTCTTCAAGCATAGAATGACACCAAATTCGTTCGTCGACTTTCCTCGGGCATGGAAGGTATTATCCGGTAGCTTTCTTCAGGCTTAGAAAACTGCCAAACTCTTCAGTCGGCTCTCCTCAAGCATGGAAAGCGTTTCAACAAATGTCACTCGGTGGATTCATTCAAGCTTAGGAAGCTGCCAAATTCGTTTGTCACCGATACACTGGTGCCTGATATGTATTCTATCCCTTTACTCTTTTATCTGTGGAATTGCAGAACGTCTTAAATCATTCTCCGTCCCTATCGACTAATTTGACTATCGTTTTCGAAACTAACGTTTCTACAAACTCAGTCAAAGTGGGGGCTTCTGTAGACACCTAAAAATGTCTCCCCAAAACCAAACCCGATGATAAATAACCTTTCACCGCCTCTATTGGTCGGGTTTAGTATTTAATCCCGAGAGTGCTTAAAATATCGTATTTATTTAAATTCATACCTTTGAAAGGTCCATGGATTAGTCTTGATGTTTGGTAAAAGCATAGTTTTAATTTTAGCCCAAGCTTATTAATTAATTTTAAGCCCAAACCTTTTTATTTTATTATTTATTTTTGGCCCAATCATTTTATTTATTTTTATTTTATTTTTATTTTACTATTTTCTTATTTTAGCCCGAATAATAAAAGTCAGAAAAAAGCCCGAAATTATCAATCAGCACTTAAAAAGCCGAAAGAAATTAGGGTTAAAAATGAATTTAGACGGAAAAATGGACTGGAAGTGACCGTGTCACGGTACAGTCTGACCGTGTCACGGGAAGCCTTCCCGTCTGACGGTGGGTCTTCCCGTGACACGGGAAGTCTGCCGTGACACGGGAAGTCTGCCGTGACACGGGAAGTCTGCCGTGACACGGGACGTTCCGTGTCCTTTCTGCGTAAACCCCTAACGCGTTTTTCATTCCGTTTTTTCTGAAAATTTCCCGCGTCACTCCAAAACTGTACCGTGTCACGGGAAAGTGTACCGTCTGACGGTACAGTCTGACCGTGTCACAGTACAGTCTGACCGTGTCACGGGATACTTTTTTAGGGTTTTTATCATTTTAGGGTTCCGTGTGCTCCCTCAGCACATTTTCCCTATAAATACCCTCCTCATTTCTGATGTACGGGGCACCCAGGATTTTATTAATTTTGTTTTCTCTCTTCTATGATGTTAACCTAAACACTAGCCTACCGTTTTTACTTCAAAATTCCTTTTTCAAGCACTCAAAGGAGTCCATATTTTACTCGAGGTTCTGTCTTTAAGCCAAGGCGTGAAAGGTAGAATCGTTTGAGGGTTTGACCCCAAAATCAACCTTATTTTATTTTATTTAATTTAGTTATTGTTTTATTATTTCCTTGAAGTTAGTAACTCGTTTATTATTTTGTAGTTGCAAGCAAACAGATTCAAAGTAAGGATCATGCTCTTTTATTATTATTATTATTTTTCTAACAATTTTATGTTGTTGAAACCCTAATTAAATTGGTTTTAATATTAATGTTTATTCTATTGTATTTTTTTATGATCACCATATTGCATGTTAAAGGGAATATGTAATTGAAAATCACGCCTAATAAGATAATTTGGACAACCGGTTTAGGATCCTTTTTAATCTTATTGTTTAATCAAGTGATCACCAAATTTTTAGAATTATGTGTGCATTAATATTCAACCAATTTAGTTAAATAATAGTTTGGAGCGAATTGAATTATTGTTTGTATGCGTTTGAGATCACAGGAATGTTTTTCAATATAAGAATCGAGTAGAGGCCAATACGGGCGAATGTGACTCCACGACTCACCTCGTACCATCATCCCCGATCCTCCTTTCGTGGTTCCGAACCATATGGAGTTAGTAATCTCATGGATTATGAATGGGGTGTAACCTTCACGGGTCAATCGTTGTTGCCTTCGTTGTCCCTTATTCGTGGTTGCCTTTTATGATCCGTGAACGGTTTACAAGTTCCTTAAAAAACTTGTTGGCGGCTCCCTACTTTATTTGTCCCTAATCGTTGTCCCTAATCGTAATGTCAATTCCCACTTCCTATGAGTGCCAAGCATATTCACACATGCTTTTAACGTAGGCGCACTTTAAACGACGCCTACAAGTTTAGTTCAGCTCAGTTCAGTTCAGCTCAGTTCAGTTCAATTCAGTTCAGTTCAGTTCATTTCAGCTAAGTTCAGTCAATGAGAACATACCCTTATATTATGTTGCTTGATATTTATTGTTATTGGTTGATCACGCCTTTTATGCATGTATAAAGGGAATTTGTACTTGTAATTACGCTTAATAAGATAATTAATAATCTTTTTTTTAATAGAGATAATTAATAATTAATAATCTTGTTTAGGGTTAATTTGATTATAATTCAAGTGATCGCCAATAATAGATTTATTTGTGCATTAATATTTAACCAACATAGATTAAACATGTTTAGGGTAAACCTATTGATTGCATGTTAGTCAGAAAGCGCACATGAATACGAGAAGAATAAGGTAAAGGCTTATTATTAGGGCAGGTTCAATCTCTTTTAGATTGGATTTGTACCTTCATCCCCGAACTTCAAGTCATGGTTCCAGACCTATTGGAGTTGACGATCTCCTGGATCATTAAGGGTTGTAACCTTCACCCTGTGAACGGTTTACAAGTTTCGAAAACTTATTGGCGACTCTTTTGCTCTATCTTCATTCCCCTTGGACGCCACCATGCTTAAGTGTATGATCACAGTGGAGTTCAAGTTTGGGGGTAGTGCTTGAAATATTCCCTACAGGTGTATACAATTAGACATAACTAACAAAATCACACGTGACTATTATGCACTGTTGATTAATGGAAATTTAAAGTCAAAGTTTTTTATGTTTGACCCATTTAATTATAATGGGGCGAAAAAAATAGGGATAGAGGTAGTAGTTAAGTAGCCAAACACGCATACAACATCAGGGACATCCAAAAGGCTAAGCATATGCTTTATGCATACCTACCAATTGAATTAAGTACACAATGCAAATTGTGATTCATATTTATCTAGACCGGACACTAACCAACCCGATCCAATTCGACTTAACAAAATCCGACATAATCACCGGAATTGACACACTCCTTCGCCTTGGTACTAGATCAGAGAAGCTTCAAAAACAAGGCCACACAAGAAAGACTTGTTATCATAATTACTCCAATAATTGAACTTCCTCGTGTTCCTGCATGTAATTGAAGAAAGTTCCATCAAGATCAACACTATCAAAGTAATAGGTTTACAATCAATGAATATTGCACGTAAAACAAGTCAATCAAGGCGGTCATTTTGTGAAATACTGGGAGTATTAATAATAAGAGTGTTTCTATATACTGATGCCAATTAAATCACTAAGCTGCGTAATTAGTAACATCTACACATCTATGTAGGGTAAGACTTGTATGTAGCTAATCACATGGCGTGACCATACTAGTTTATAAGTTTAATCTTCATTTTTATGTATGAATAACCTCAATTTTTCATAAGAGTAACCTCTTATTGTTCATAAAAGTAACCCAAATTCATTATACGAGTGAATTCAAGTAATTTAGAAATAAGTTACTCTATTTGTTCATTCAAGTAACCCCTTTTCTTTTGTTTTAAAAAATGAAATAATAATTCCACTTACTTCCTCCGTTACACATTATGTGCAACAATTTCAAAAAACGGAAGTTACACATTATGTGCAACAAAGTAAATATTTACATCTATGGTAAATTTTTTTGTGTAAAAGGACTAATCTACCCTTACTTAATTTCAATAACACACCTTAAATGAATAAGATTATATGTTATTAACCTACATTAATTCATTCATGATTTACCCTAATCCCAATCTCTCTCCTCCCTCACAACCACATCCACCACTCATTACCTCCCTCTTAGCAGTCACCGCCGCAAGGCCGCCACCACCACCACTATATTTCTCACTCTTCACTCATAACCACGACCCAACCCAATATTCCCCACACAGTCAGCCACCTCCAACACCGAATCCACCTGAGCACCACCTCCGCCCGAAATATCTAGAAATCCTCCAACCACCACAAAGGCACGAACCTTGTTTTTGCTTCGATCTCTGTCTTCTTTTCGCTCTCACAACCATCGTTGATCGAGTCATCGAACTCCTTTTCCCTTGTGAAAGTCGTCGCCGACTCCTTTTTCCCTTGTTATAGTCGCCGATTCTCCTCATAATCAAACCCTAAAATTGATTTGGGTATGTGGTGGTTGTGAGCTGGGCAAGGTTAGTTGGTTTTGGTGGTTATGGAGGGGTTTCAGATCTTGGTTGTGGTGATTGGATTACGGTTGCGAAGTTAGTTCGTTCGATTTGGAGGGGTGAGTTTTGGGTAATTGGGTTATGGTTGTGGTGTTGGTTTGATTTGGATGGTGGGTTTTCGGGTCATGGTGGTGGTGAGAAGGTGGTTACGAGATAGGGTGGTGGTGGTGGTTGGGTCAAAAAGAGGGTGGATGTGGGTGGTGGTGGATGTTGTTGCTGGTGGGTGGTGTCGGTGAGAGGCTGTGGCAGGTGGTAGTGGTGGTTGATTAATTTTTCCCCTTTTCTCTCTCCTACCCTTAATCTCAAACCCTTCACTTTGTTAATCAACATTAACAAATTTTGTCTTGGAAAATGTGCAGCAAGGTTTGTTGCAGATAATGTGTAACGGAGGAAGTATTTAAGATAGTAACTCCTATTTTTCATTTACGTAACCTACATATGCGTTAAGGTAACCCCATTTGCTCATCACCGTAACCCCATATTATTTAATTAATTTTCTTGTATGTGATTATGTGAAGTGGCCATATTATTTGGCTAGCCACATATAAGATTTTGTGATCTACATAAAAAGCGAATTATGAAGATAGACATGTCATTTTTTTGGATAAGTTTTTAGCTAAAAGTTTTTCAAATTACCCTTTTGTTTTAAATGTTATCAAATCCAAACATTTTATTTTAATTAAGATAATCATATCTTTACTAAAAATTTTATACATACTTTTAATAACACTATAGTTATTATCATGAATTTAGAAATGTGAGACAAAATCTTGTGCCAATCTAATATATATATTTAAAGGGGAGTTTTTCCCCGAGTATTTAGAGAGCCACGTAGGATTTAATTTTCTTAGAGCGCCATGTAGGATTATAAATTTAAGTGGTAGCCAATTAAATGAGATATTATTAATTTCTTTTACAATTAAATAATTCAAATGTCACGTAAGCAAAATTGGCGAATGAGATTTTAATGTTTAAATTAATTAAATACAAAATATTATATTTTGAGATTAGGAATTTTATTTAACATTTTAAAACTAATATAATAACAATTTTAATCACATAAATATGAAAAATATTTTTTTTTTAAAAAATACTAACAAACCGTGCATCGCACGGGCTTCATCTAGTTATTGTTTGAAGCTTAATTACAATTGTTTATGAATTATTCATCAAAAAAATTCAATAATATCTATGCAAGCATGGGATGAACTAACCTAATATAGTATTAAAAATAGAATATCATGTTATCAGACAATTTTGCCAACTTAAGAAGTTCCCTCTATTTTTTACTATGACATATCCACTACCCTTGTAAAAAAGTTAAATATATACTTTGTCTAAAAGTACACTAACGAATTACGCCACTTTGTAGTCCAAGTCATTTTTGGACACGGAGTTCAAGTGTTTCTCTCTCTAACTCTCTGTATTCTCCCTGCGAACCCACCTCCATAAAACCCTAGGAACACGACGCCAGAGTTCTGGCGTCGAAACTGTACTCCAACTAGTCTCCTCCTCTTCTTCTTTCCTCGGCCTACTCTGCTTTTAGGCGTCTCCATCCTCACAAAATCTGAGCTGGCACCCTCACCTCTTCTCTTAAAGATCAATTAATCTCATATTACAAGGTGTTTTTGTGTCTTTTCCCGGCTAATAAGATTTCGAGAAAGCCATGCATAACCCACCTTAGAGTGGAAGTTTCACATTCAAAGGATTTCGCCGGCGAAACAAGATATAAGGACTAGGCCTAATACCGCTGTCAAAGTTCATTGATAATTTTGACCCTGACAAAAACGGTAAAGTGAGAGTTGGGTTTCACAAGTCTTTGCGCTGGAGGGCTAGGCCTAACGCCACCATCAAGAATGGCTCATGACAAATACGGTGAAGTTAGGGTTAGAGTTTTGAGGTTCTTTGCTTTTGTGGTTTCGGATTTTGGGTCCGAATCTCTGACATGTTTTTCTTATCTAAATATTTTTTTTATTTGTTGTTAATCAGATTTTGCTCTACTTTATTAATTTTTGTATGGTTAATTTTAGTATATCTTTGTTGTTGTCCCATATTTTTGGATGTATTGGCTACAGTTTATTAGATGGTTGTGTGCATAGGGAGATTGAGTTTGGATCCTTTCTTAAGGGTTTTGGTTTTGTTGTACTGTTGGGAGAGTTAACAGGTGTTATTGTTGTTTAGGGGACAAACAAGAATTTGATTGTGGCTAGAATGAAGTGTGTGTTGTGTTGGAATGACTATTGTTGTCATTCTTTTCCCTTTTTTGTAGTTATCATTGTAATCATTACTCTTGAAATTTTATATTTGAAGCAGGCCTCCAAACTTTGTTTTGGGGTATCTCGAGCCTCGATGTTCTCAAAGGTTTCTTGCCAAGAAGAACAACTTATATTGAATGAAAGGTCACATGTCCAAGTGACCTGCTTTAAAGCTTTGATTGGTGATAAGTTGATCCCACTAGATATGGTTAAATTAGCCATTATCGAACAGTTTTGGTACTCTCTGCTCTCTTTATGTTTTGAAGTATATATTCGCCCCTTGTTATGTAATATTGGTTTTAGCGTCGAAAATTGTAAAGGTTTAAATGCTAAAAACCATGTTTTAGTTTTGTTTCGTATTTTGTAAAGTCTGATTTTATTAATATATTTTGCTATTGTTAAATAAAATTATAATAAAGGTACACTAACATAAAGATAAGGATCAGGGCATATTATAAGGATATTGTTAGGTTCTTCTGGAAATGAATTCAAAAACTATCAACATTTTTTTATTTTTTACATTGAAACAAGGAAATTTTGTCTAGAACTACCCTAATGTTAGGGTCATTTCTGAACAACAATCCGTTTTTTTTTTAATTTGTTAAGAAATACCCAGAAGTTAAGAAAAGCTTTTGTAACACTACCTATTAACGTTTTCCGTCCAAAAAAATGTTAATGGGGCCCATTTTTCACTTTCCCCACTTAGTTAACTCCCCTAATTACCTTCTCTCTCCTCCCTAATTAACTTACTCTAAACCCTAGAAATTAAAACCCCTAAATTTTAGACATCTTATCAATTACAATGGTCAATTAGACATCCTACCAATTATAATGGCCAATTAGTAAATAAAATGCAATTGAATTCAATATCAAAGTCAAAATAACCGAAGTCTAGAACTCAATTGAACCCCTAAACCCTAGAAATCAAAACCCCCAAATTTATTTAAACCCATAAACCCTAATCCAAATCACTAATTTACATACGAATTATGTTAATTGCGTTCAATTAAAACATGTAAACAAATACAATAAACAATAAATTAAAAGGAAAGTGTGAAACATTACTTGAATAATTGAGAATTTGTGTTCAATTGATTAAGTATGTTCTCTTGGATTTTTGAGTGATAATGGAAATGAAGTTAATTAGGGGGGAGAGGGAAGGTAATTAGGGGAATTAATTTAGTGGGAAAAGTTGAAAAGTGGGCCCAATAACGTCTTAATTCTGGGTAGTGCTACCCAAACATTTTGTAAATTATGGGTAGTTTAAACAAATAAAAAAAATGGGTAGTTGTTCATAAATGACCCTATCTTTAGAGTAGTTTGAGACAAAATTTCCTCGAAACAGTTGAGCATATTTATTAGAAATATACTCCCTTCGTTTTTAAATACTTGTTCCACTTTCCTTTTCGGCCGTTTTTAAATACTTGCTACATTTCCTTATTTAGAAAGTTTTTACAATATTTAATTTATTTTCTCTCACCTAGTGGACCCACCATGAGAGCAACTCCAACGGCAAGCTAATTTGACAATTAGCTTGGCATATATTCCACATAAGCATTTAAGCTAATTGTCATTATAGCTATTTTGAATTCCAATGACTAGCTATTAGCTTACAATTTAAATGAATTTTACCTCTTTAATTAACTTTTTATATTTCATTTTATTGATTCTATTTTTTATTTTCTTTGGTAAGTTTTTCTCCAAGCAAATTAGCTTGGCAAAGCTAATTTGCTTAGCCAAGCTAATTGCATTTTCTAGCTCCAATGGTCAAACTGATAGCTAAGGATTATTTAATATTGCAAGCAAGTCCCTAGCTACAACCATTGGAGTTGCTCTGATCATATTTTATTATTTTCATATTCTCTCGACTCCAATTCTCCCCACAACTTTTACTTTTTACAATTTTTAAATTTATTTTTTTCCTACCTACCCCACTACTTCCATATTTTTTAGTTTCTCCAATTTATCTTAAAGTTCCGCGCATAGAGAAATGAAGCAAGTATTGAATAATGGAGGGAGTATAAAATATGTACGTGCATTGGGCACTGTGAAAATCCAAATGTAAAAACAAAGAAAATAAATGGATGGAATAGTGTATTAAGTACTTCCTCCATTTCTATTTAGTTGACGCGTTTGATTTAGGCATATATATTAAAGAGAGGAGAGAGAGCGAGAGGGACTGAAAAAGCAAGTGGGGTAGCTTGTAAATGCAAGGTAAAAAATTTACTTCAAAAAGAAACGTGTCAACTAAAAAAAACTTGCTAAAAAGAAATACGTGTCAACTAAAAAGAAAAGAAGGTAGTATTTGAATACCCTTTATTACACCTACAGGACCCTTTAAATTATAGTGGAAGTGGTCAATGATCATTGATACCTCATGAACAACTCATATGTATGTGACTATGTGAGTGCTTGCTAGTTAATATTGTCCCACTCTATACAATAAGAATATAAACTATTTTATAATCTTTAGAAGTACGTTATCTCACGTTTATACATTGAATTAAGATCAGACCGAATTGGACTGAACAAAAGAACGGAATTTTGAACTTAACATCAATTGGACATCGAACTTCTTGTACTCAAATCGATCTAACCAAGTAAGATCAGACTGGAAAAATAAACCAATCAAAACCCTAAATCGATTTTAGATTTAGTTTTTCAATGTTTATAACTATCTATATCTATAGATATCTTACGTATAATTTAAGAGTTTTTTTTTTTCTAACACTTCACAACAATCCTTCAAAACCCCAACTCTTAATTCTCACGCACTCTCCTTTTTTTTTTTTTCTTTCTTTTTTTTTTTTTTTTAATTTTATTTGGCATCCAAACAACTTCCACCTCTTTTAACTTTCATTATTATTTTTCCTGATAACACCCAACTACCCAAAAAAAGAAACTACCTATTTAATTATTATATACCGAGTATTATATATATATATGTATATATATATATATATATATATATATATATATATATATATATATATCAACTTCACGTGTTTGAAATATAATTTTGTTATATATCGAGAACTATATAAAAATCAATTTCACGTATTTGAAATATAATTTTGTTATTAGATTTTTTTTTAAATATATTCAGTGCATTTTGCACGGGTACACTCTAGTATATTAAAAAAAAAGTTCCTAATACAGAATATGTGTCACATGTCACCCTTTTAAACTCTTTCATCATGCCACATTACCAACATGTGCCATGTGTCTCCTCTTTTAGAGGAATAAACATGCCACATCACCCCTCACAACATGTATTAGAAATAATCTAGAAAATGCTTATATGCAAACTTGAACTCGAGATCAACAAGTATTATGTTACAAGTCTTACTAGTTACCATTTTAGTTATGCAATTTATTGTGATTATTTACACAATAAAAATAAATTTAACTTGGATAAGATGATCTCGTTAATGGTACAACTGTAACATATCATAAGATAATGTAATAGCTTTGATTTTGCAGTATTAAATATTGTATTGTTTGTTGATTTGATGAAGAAACTATACTATGTTAGTAGTAGTTGAATAGTTTCATACACAACTTGAATATATATGATTCCCCTAATAGAAATATTTTATCATCAAAATATTAAACTTTCAAGATGATTTTCCATACAGTAAGAAAAAATTGTCAAACGTGATTATCAAATTAAACCACAAACTAACAACTTGAGGCATAAAGAAAATACAATCAAAGGAAATTAATTGTTTGATGACGACTACTTTGAAAGTCTATTTTGAAAAGGAACATTGGCTTTAAAAAATCCCAACTATTAGCGGTGAGTGCAAAATAATACGACCTCAGATATTTGCTTTTAATGGTACCAGCTTTTGTAATATATGTTCCAAATGATACGCCAACTAAAGTCGAAGGTATCTCGAGCAATATTTCTTCCTTATTTATTAATATATTCTTTTCATACTATTAATTATCAATTTTTTTTTCAAAAATACATAGTTCTTTTTTTATTTTATTTACAATAACAAATTATTTTTGACATGACACACACCTTAAGAGAGATTTTAGACTAGAAAAAGGACAAATTAATCAACAAAATTTACCACCAATAAGAAGAAAGTGTTATGTTTAAAAAATGAAGAAGAAAGTGTTAAATTGCAACGATTAAAACTTGTAGCATAATTTGTCCGCTTAGCATGTCAAAAGGTGTGTTGTAAGTGTAAAAACAAAGGAAATAGTATGTTAATTTTGGTATTCAATACATTTTTTGAACTAATTATCAATACAATATGCATTTAAATACCCTATTAACTTTTGTAAGATAGCATAGAAATTTTTTTTTTCATTAGTGAAATTATTTACTAGCCTAACAAAGGGGCAAAGCATTATTAATTTGGGTTGGATGAAGTTATTAACATAAAATGTTTTTTTTGAAAACAAATACTTTAATATCAAAAAATAATAATAATAAAAATAATATAATAATGAATACTAACGGAATATTCCTTTAAATGTCTTCTTTGGTGACGACTGAGATACCATTTTGCACATATAGTACAAAAGGTTGTGTTGTTGATTGCAAATAGTTGAAGTTGTATTATTTTACACACACCGTTTATAGTTAATATTATTTTAAGCCAATTTTTCTTTTGAAAATGTGTTGCAAAATTTGCTTCAAATTGTTAGCGGTTAGATAATTACTAGTTTGTTTTATAAAAGTAGTGGCCTGGGTTTAGTGGCCTCGGTTAATGTTAGGTATATGATGGATTAATGATCATAGAATCATGTTCATTTCTTACTTTTAGCTTAATTTTTCACTATATATTTCTATGTATTTTAAATTATTTTCTACGAATTGAATACATAAAAAGTAAAGCGGTTAGTTTCTAACCTAAACCATTAAACTCGACTAATTCGAACCGATTTGAAAAAGAAATGAATTGTTAAAAACCTATTTTTTGGAAACCGAAAACCAACCCAACCCAATTTTTTTCTAACCGAAACTAAACTGAACCGAATTTGGGCAAATCGTTACTAAATCGACCCGTAATCAAGCCAAACCGTCACAACCCAAAACTGACAACTACCCAAACCGATTACGTCTGAACCCGATAGTAACCCAACCCAAACCGAAAACCATTTAAACCCGACAAAAATCTGATAAACATGAACCGGTCCAACCTGTAATCGTTGTGACCGAACCATCTATAAGCTTTAACCCGTTGTGATTGAACCGTTTCCAACCCCTAAACCGTTAAGACCGAACTATTTACGACTTGCAACCCGTTGAGACCGAACTGTGTAAGACTGGTAACCTATTTTGATTGAGTCATCATTTACACCCTGTAACCCAATATGTTTATGATCTTTTCCTTTTGAACCTTCTACTCGATAAACCTAACTAATTGATGACTTAACTTGATAATAACATGACACGTTACAATCCATTAACTGACTACTCGATTCGATAATTATTCGATTCGATTTTAACCCTATATGATTTAGCCTGATCAAAACCCGCTTTAAATTGTGAAAACCCGTTTTCAACTCGACCAAGTTCAATCCAAACCAATTATGATCTGAACAGATAATAACTGAACCTGATTTCACCCGATCTGTTTTGAACCAAAACCTATTTTCAAACCGAACCAGTTTAACTCAAACAGATTATATATGACCTGAACCGATTACAACCCGACCCGATTATGACCCAAATTGTTTTAAACCGAAACCCACTATAATTTAAAATGGCTAACCGATTATGACCGGGAGCCTGACCAAGCGAGACCCGCCTGATCGGGCGCCAGAGCCCCACTCGACCGGGCGCCCGACCTAGCGCCCGACCGGGCTCGAGAAGACATCTGGAAAAAGGGAGTGTCCGCCCGATTAGGCGAGCTCCGCCCAATCGGGCGCGTGTTTGTCCGTTGGACTCCAACGGTTCCCTTGGATTCCTCTTCTTGTTTGATTTCTTGTAACCCCCCATTTAAGAGGTTGATTATGGTGCTTTTAATCACCATAATATTTCTGATTTTCTCTTCTTTGTTCATAGAAGATTCCTCCCTGATCTTTCATCTTCTTCATTCATCTTTATAAATTGGAGGATGTTTTCTGATTTTGACATATTCAAGAAATACATATCAAACACAAGCTTGCTTAAACACATACTCTATATTGGGCATAAGTTACTTGGCTCCAACCTTCCACCCAAAAGTGTCTTTGTGTGGAAGTGGTGTGTTAACCTTACGGAATGTGCCGGCGAATACAATAGTTCACCCGGTTGCGCCGAAATTTCGTTTTCAAGTCAGTGATTTGCATCACGACACACCGTACTCTTTCATTGTCACAAGATCATCTCTTCGATCTTCTTATTTTAGAATATAGCCTTGAAAATACTTACTTATATTACAACAAGTTGAAAACTAAATTATATATTTTCATTGGATACTAATTGGGTATTGGTCGAAAGATTGAATGATGTCAAGAAAAAAACAATTTTTTGGGAAAAAAAAATTGTTGTTCACGTTTTTCTGGGAGCAGTCCCGGAAATGGACCCTGATCGAAGGTCAATATTTGTCGGTTTGGGCTGAAATTTTGGGAGTTTGTTCGGGACATATGAAGCTTCATTTCCAACGGTTGGATTGTTGATAGCTGCTCACGTTTGGGAGTTATGGCTTCAATGTTAAGCTGCATTTTTGGAGAGGAAATTTGGGCGTACTACGGAGAATGCTCATTTTTGACAATTGAATTAATCCAAGGGAGGTCCTCTCTAAACTAATTTTATTTTCATTATGATTAGCACGTGACTTTAATTCTAATAATCATCTTGGCTGATATATGAGTTGTGATTTTTGGCATTATAATATTAGATGATTATTTTGTCCATAATGTAGTATTTGTTACATGATTATTAGTTTACAGGTTAAAGTATAATCCATGTTATATATGTGTGATGTTACATGGCATGATTATTTCTATGTCTTTGTTCTATGCTTGTGGTTTGAACTTAACACTTAGAAATATGTTGATTGGTTTTATTTACCAATTTGTTGATTTTTTAACATGTATTGTTTTGTTCATTGAGAAAGTAAATTTTTAGTTATTGCTTCAGATTAATTTCTATTAGCAATGTGTTGTTGAGTTCCTAATATCTACATGCCTATATTGATAGATTATTATGGTTTTTTTAAGACTTGTTAAATTGTAAGTTTTACCATGAATTTTGTGATTATGTGGAGTGTAATGCAATGTCAAAGTTTATTACTTTTGGTACATATGTGTTGATATACATGTAGATATTTGTCTTGCTTGTGAAGACTTTGCTCATGCTCATAATGATGCTCTATTTGCATAATTCTTCTCAATAACTTGTGTTGATTCTATCAATTTTAAACATGAGAAGTTTTTGAATGAGAATTATGTGATTATCTTTTGAAGAGTTATGTGTGTATTTTTTCCTCCATGGAGAATATCCTTAGTGGTCGTTTTTGTGACTCTTTAATTGTGCTATAGTTTTTGTTAGGAATGCATGACTACTTTTATTAATTTTAATACTCTTGAAATTCTTTTGGTTGCTATTTTTGATATTGTAGTGTGTCAACCTTATGATGAATTTTTGAAAGTATGATAATGTTTGGATTATTATTTAATTCAATGGTTAGGTTATTTTACTTCTTTGTTTATCTACCTTAAGAGAGAGTTTTCAAGAGTTATTAATTCTTATTACGTGTTTTGTTCATATTTGTTCTTACTTGGTTCAATTTGGTTTGGTATTGACATTTCATTAAGGAATATTTATCGATTTCTTTATGTGTGGGAAGTGATTCTTAAGAATTTTATTTCTTTTGGTGCTGTGTCTAGTAAATCTCCACGTTATTTCAATATGACTCAAGTAAAGAACATTGATCCAAATGTGCCTTAAATAGCTCAAATCACTTAGTGAATGCACAATCATTACAAGTGGTGGTCATTGGGTTGTTCGTCATTGATCGCTAAGGTAAATTATTAGAGGCACTATGGAGTTATGTTCACGTATTCCTTTCCTCCATTATCAACTATGTTTTGATTTTAGACTTAACTTTGGCATGTGGGGGTTATGATTCTATGAGTGTAGAATTTTGTAGTAGGAATTTAGTCCTTATATGCCCCATGTGAAAGGAATAGAGTTTATCATGTCTAATTTCAATAATTAAGTTGAAGACTTATATCGTCCAATGTGGGGGAAAAGTATATGAGAATAAATGTTGGACTCAAAGTCTTAGTTTATTTGATATTTTGGATTTGCTTTTTAAGCAATTGATAGTATTCTCCATGACTTTGTTTGTGAATGTTGGATTGTCTCCATATACCACAATATTGGATTATTGAATTATCTCCTTTACTTTAATAATTTGTTTTTAGCAATTATATGCATTATGTCATGTTTGAGTGATTGGCTATGCATATGAAATTCTCATGTCTCTTGATTGCTATATTCCATATATGCATTTATTTTGTTTATGAGTAAACAAGTTGACTATAAGAGGAATAAGAGGCATCATTTTTAGTTTCTTTTCTATTTGATGCAAAGCATGAAAGTGACTAGTTATGCTAAAGACTATTATTTATTTGTCCTGATTTGGTTTCTCTATGCAATGTGTGAAGAGTGTTTCCTTAACTTAACGAATTGATGACGTGAGTGATTGATTATTTTAGAAGAAACTATTGAAGATAAGTTAGATAATTTTAACTTGCCTAGAGTTCTTCTATCTTTTTATAGAGTGTGTTTCCTAATATTTCTTCTATAGTCTTTTCAATGTCAATTCACTAAGTGTTGTTGGGAATGATCAAGGCTTTTTTGTGAGTAAAGGTGATTTTGTCTTTCTTGTCTTAATGGAACGATGTAGGTCTTACTTGAATGACTTAATTATTTCAGATCTTTAGTCTTTGATGATAATTTCCCCTCTAGTGGTTTGTTAAGCCTTCTAAGTGATGACTTAAGTGGGTTGTTGGTGAGTTCCATGTTGAAAATAAGAAATGTGAATTGAAGTTCAAGTGTGAGTTATAAGTTCAAGTATGAGCTGACTTGAGATTATTACCTAGGGAGTGGTACAAGAGTGTGGTTAGTACCTTGTGAGAATCTAATACTTGTGATTAAGTTTGTTTCTCACTACTTGCTTCAAGGTAATATATATTTTTGTGCTATTTCTACAATGTGTGTCGAGAATCACATGTGATTTGTAGTTAACAACTTTCTTGAACTTCTTATCTTTCCAATTTTGTTGAGCAATTTTCACGATTTGGATTATGACAATATGTTTTATTATTTTCAGAATAATAATGATTATTATGAGTTTTGGTTTTTTCCAAAGTGTCATACATGTTTCGTGATTGGAAAGATTTATGTGATGATATGATATTTGTTGTTCATGTTATCATTTGAGTAGAGTATGTTTTAACATGAATTATGTGTATGTACTTTAAAAAGGTCTTAAAGTATGTCTTGAGTGGAGCATGCTAATACATTTAGCAATGTGATAGTGACATGCATTGAATTTTATTTTAACATAGCATATATTTGTGAAATAGTTGAAGTGCAATATTTTACAAATCTAATAGTGAATGACTAACGTTGTTTAAATTTACTCCATCTTTTACTAAGTATCTTTTTAGGT
The DNA here is from genome assembly GCF_001683475.1 of Chenopodium quinoa. NCBI lineage: Eukaryota > Viridiplantae > Streptophyta > Magnoliopsida > Caryophyllales > Amaranthaceae > Chenopodium > Chenopodium quinoa. Next base: position 4,452,337 of record NW_018742204.1, on the reverse strand, counting down.
ACGAAGGGTGTGAAATACACTATCTTTCGGGAAAAGTTGTTCAGATTTTTTCGAAGGCAAGTGTTGGTGATTGATGGTTGATGAAGAAAGTTCACTAATGCGGCTATGTTATTTTCAAGGATTGGACTTGATTTTGAAATTTCAAGTCTTGGGTTTGTTGTCTTATTACTTATCATCTAATGGTGAAAACTAAGTGATATATTTTTCTAACCATCTGTGCGAATTAAGTTGATGTTGAAAACATGCTAGTTTTTCTTATTGGAAAAAATATTCTAGCAAAATTATTTTGCACTATGGTAAGGAAATCTGGGACATGTAGCACAATCCTTGATAATTTGTGGAAATGTCGAGGGGGATAGGCCTTAAGTTCATATGGAAAAGCATTACTTTCCTATCCCTATGGCATGTGTTGTAATGCTTATTTGAGGCTGGACTCTTTTTGAGTTCTTAATGGATCAATAAACCTTTTTTGGTTGGTGCTATTTGAGACGCACTTGATTGATCCACCGTTTGAGGTTGAGTCCTTTTTGACTCTTAATGAATCCAATTGTTTGGGTGGACGCACTAAAACTTTGGATCACTGTTGTTTATGATTATTGTGAGGTTGAGCGTTAAGCTCTTAATGAATCCATGGTCATGTGGGAATAAATGGCTACAATGCAGCATTTGTTGAGTTCTTAAGAACATGTTTTAACCCCGTTGACTAAGTACTTTTGAGAAGTGCTTGTGATTCACCTGTGTGGTTGTGAAGACTAGCCATCTTCTATGGAAAACTTGAGCGGATTTCCTAGAGCTTCCACTAGACCTAAGGTGAATACGCTTGGCTATAAAAGAGCATATCTCTTCGCGGAGTTCAAGTAAATTTTTGGAGAAAGGTATGTGATGTGGGGGTCTTGAATTAAATCTTAGAGTTTTAAGGTTAGTCCGCTCCTTGATCAAGAGTCTAAGGGTTTCAAGGTTTGTCCACCCTTATACTTGTAATTCACTGTCTCATTTCACTAAGCACTAGATTTCAAATTACTTATGTAATATCTAAGTGTTATGTATTGATCTCCTCTTATGCCCAATATGTTGCTTATCCTCATCTTTTGTTGGCTTATCTTCCCTTCCTTTATTGGGGGATTGTTAGAAATAAAGAAAGGAAATTCAAAGGGTCAGATATGAGCGACCGACCGGGCGCCTAACTGAGCAAGACCCGCCTAATTGGGCGCGAGAAGAGTCATAAAATTATGGAGTTCCTCCGCCCGATCGGGTGCCTGACCTAGTGCATGACCGGGCGCGAAAAGACATCTGGAAAAAGGGAGTGTCCGCCCGATCGGGCCAGCTCCACCTGATCGGGCGCGTGTTTGTCCGTTGGACTCCAACGGTTCCCTTGGATTCCTCTTCTTGTTTGATTCTTGTAACCCCCCATTTAAGAGGTTGATTATGGTGTTTTTAATCACCATAATATTTCTGATTTTCTCTTCTTTGTTCATAGAAAATTCCTCCCTGATCTTTCATCTTCTTCATTCATCTTTATAAATTGGAGGATGTTTTCTGATTTTGACATATTCAAGAAATACATATCAAACACAAGCTTGCTTAAACACATACTCTATATTGGGCATAAGTTACTTGGCTCCAACCTTCCTCCCAAAAGTGTCTTTATGTGGAAGTGGTGTGTTAACCTTAGAGAACGTGCCGGCGAATACAATAGTTCACCCCGGTTGCGCCGGAATTTCGTTTTCAAGTCAGGGATTTGCATCACGACACACCGTACTCTTTCATTGTCACAAGATCATCTTTTCGATCTTCTTATTTTAGAATATAGCCTTGAAAATACTTCCTTATATTACAACAAATATTCCTAACATATTGTAGTTGCAATATAATCGAATAATTATTTACACAAGTTTTGAATAAAAAGTTGATTAAGTCCAAAATCTAATTTTAATCGATTATGGATTAGATCAAACATAATAGCCATATATTTTTCGATCCAAAGACCAGATTATTTATATTCGGACCGCTCTATTTTCCTAATTTGGGCTGATTTTTTAACACCATTTATTATCCTCTCTTATTTATTTTTATTTTTTTTATTTTTGGAAATTTCATGACTTAAAAGTGGGGTAATATTGCTTTTCAAAGAAGAAGAAGAAGAAGAAGAAGAAAAAAAGAAAAAAAAAAAAAACTCATGCTCTTAGACTCTTAAGTCATAGACTCATAGGTGCTATGAACAACTGATCATACCTGATGATGCGAAATATCGAGGACTATATCTGGGTGTGCGGTAACGGTTGCGCTCATCAAAAGTTTGTGCAAACATCCAAGGTTCACTTAGCTCCTCACTAGACAATATGTAACTCAACCTACAGCTTCGTGTAAAGATCTGCCCATAATTTGTACCTGTCATTTTATTTTATTGTTTTTTTTATTTTTTTTGAATATCAAAAATAATTTAGCAATTAAAAGGCATATGACATCCACAATAGAGATTCAATGTTAATAAATACAAAAGATGGTGAATTAAATAAAATTTCCTTCATAAAACTACGACCGTCGAGTAGATATTGAATCAAAATAAAATTTGTACCTGTATAGTTGCTCATGAAATCATCATAAATTGTTCGCAAGCACAATCTACAATTTATAGAGCTAATATCCGGATTACATTGTGCAAGCGCGTAGATGGTTTCACTAGACGAGTATTCTGCCGTGGTCGTGGCGAAATAGCGAGAGGAAACAGCAAATTCAGAGGTAACATCTTTGATTAGATCAGTGACAGTATTGTCCAAAAGTTGATTAAACCTGAAATCTTCATCAAGTCCTGTACTGTAAGAAATTATCTGAGGATTATCTTCCATAATTCCGGAAATGGAGCGATTGGAGTAATGTAAAGTACATTCCTCGTACACAATAAGGCCTTCTACATCGCTGAAGCACCTTGAAACATTATTTGCGGTACTAGCAACACAATCTTGGCAATCTTCATTGGTTATGTCGTAGCGACATGAAAAAACGGCGATAACCCGGTCTTCGCCAAGGCCAGTGGCGTACTTGCCGTAGTAGGTGGTTGATGCCCTTGATGCGAGTTCGTCAATTGCTGTTTCAACGTTGGTTTCATAGTCGCTTAAAAGGCTATAACGACCAAAACTATCATAACAGTATTGGTGTATGTAAGTAAGTTGAGCATTAACGGTAATAATAAGAAAGGATAAAATGACCAAAAAAAGTGTGAGCTTAATCTTTGGGAGGATAGGAGCCATTTTTTTTTTTTTTTTTTTTTGGTGTATGTAATTGATGGCTATTACGGAAGATGGGAAGATATACGTTTTTTCTATCAACTTGTATAAGGAGATTATATAGTTATATTTTCCGAAAGTAATTTTAAAAAACGTATAAAAAAGTATATTTTATTTCTGGACAGTTTTGCAATGGTTACAATAAAATTGTGACGACTAAAAAAACAAAATCTACACCCTTGATTATCATTATATAAATTAGGATTGTTGATTTAAGTTGAGCATAAAAAATACCAAAAAAATTTCTTAAAATGTTTTTCCTTAATCTTGTACACAATAAACTATTCCATTGATAAATTTCTGCAACATATAAATAACAAAACAATGCCCTTAACTGCTTAACATGAAATCCATCAATTAGTGCAAGAATTATGGATCGGAGAGCAATGATTCAGTAATTATGAACTGCATAATTATCCTATCCAATTTGCCATGTACTGTAACTCGTATAAAACTATCAATTATATAAAACCTTATTCCTTTTTTTCTAGGTTAGTTGGCAGTTTTCCATTGATTGTTTGGTTATAATTTACTCCTATCCATGTTAATTGTGTTCCTCCATACCTATTTAATGGAGATTCATTGAAACTGCACCAATGGCAGCGACAAAGAAGTTATTTTTTCATTTTTTTTTTTTTTGGGTTATAAGAAATTAATTAGTTTTTAAAATAAATTATGATTTTTCTTCGAAAAAAAAATGATTTGGAAGTCAAATATATGAATGAACTAGATTAATATTAGTATCTAAACGGTTAAGATTGAAAATAGTTATAATGACTACATTTTTTATGTAGCCATTGAATAGTCTTCCTTTATTTCCTTTGTTCTTGAAGGATTGATAAACTTGAATATTATTAACTTTAATCATCTTTTATTTGTAATTATATAAATATAAATATAATCTAATCTAATCATATAATAACTATTATATAAAGCTAAACTTTTAGCCAGATTACGAGGCAGAGACACGTGACGTTCCAACTTTTCGCGTTGGATAGATTTAAATATAATTAATATAAGATAAAAAAAGTTAGTAGGATAAAATTGTTAGTTTATACCAATATTTCAGATGTACAAACTCAATTATAATTTTATTAAAAAAAATCCTATTAGATTATAGTTCTAAAAAATTATCATATAAATTTGTTTTCTTGTGCCATAATATTTTTGGAATAAAGAAAGTAGTTCAAAACGTAAATTATCCATATATAATATATATTAATCGGTTAAAATAATATATATATATATATATATATATATATATATATATATATATATATATATATATATACTCCACAATGTAATAGAATTTTATTAATATGTAGTCTTGTCAATTAGGGTCAACTGATCATGAGTTATATCGGATTCAAAATTTATCTTAAAATTCAATAAACAACCTGTGCATAGCACGATGCCCCAAAACTATATATATATATATATATATATATATATATATATATATATATATGAAAGGATAATTTTTTTCTCGAGTTTTTAGAGAGCCACGTAAGATTTAGTTTTTTCAGCGTGTTATGTAGGATAATAAATTTTAGTGGTATCCAATTAAATACGAGATTATTAATTTCTTTTTCAATTAAATAATTTAAATGACACATTAGCAAAATTGATGAATGAAATTTCCCATTTTAAATTAATTAAATATAAAATATTACCTTATTTTAAAAAATTCAAACAAACCGTGCATCGCACGAACTTCATGATGTTCGATAATAAATTTCGCACGAACTTCATGATGTTCGATAATAAATTTTAGTGGTAGCCAATTAAATACGAGATTATTAATTTCTTTACAATAAAATAATTGGGGAATAAGATATATATTAAAAAAAATTATTTAAAAATTCAAATAAATCGTGCGATTTCATCTAGTATGAACTTAAAATTGAGTTTTTTTAATTTTTTTTATTTTTTTTTAAAAAAAAAGTATTTTAAAAAAGACGAATAATTTTCCAAGTTGGTGTTGAAAAAAAATATCTTAAAATAGTGCCAACTACTTGAGACTATTTCTCAAAATAATGTCGACATAAAATTGAATACCGCAAAATTTTATCTTAAAACTTTCTCTCGATTTGTATCTAAATTTTTTTTTTCTTTAATTTTTTTTTCGACCTACAAAATTCAAAGTTTAAAAGGTAGTTTTTCACAAAATATCCTATAATAAATAAGAGTTTCTATTCAAAAAAAAAAAAAAAAAAGTTAGTTTTTATGGAAAACATAAGTTTAATTGCATTACTCCATATTAAGGCTTAATCATATAAACGAATAAAGGAATATTGGATAAACGTGTTTCACTATTTCTTTACCTAATTAAATATTGCTGAAAAAAGACCAATTAGTTGTTAGTGTAATGGTGATTGGGACTACACTTGATAGTTGGTAGGGAGGACCGCGTGTTTAATCCTCCATAATAACAATTGAGAGGAGATTGAAACATAACCATCCAAAACTGATCCCTGAATTAAGATTAGTCCAAAGGGTGAATCGGGTGAACACCCAAAAAAAAATATTGTGGAAAAAAATTATTAATCTATTTTGCATTATTTGAAAAATTAAATAATTTCTAGTTGCAGGCCAGGTACGATATTAATTTTTTTTTAATCAAGACTAATAAAGCTTAATTAGTCTAGTCAAATGGGCTATGGAATGGTATCAATCTTTTAATTGTACAAAATCACTATTTCAAACAATATATTGTGCATGCACGTTTAGTAAGGATACCAGAGATCAAGTTTATCTCCACATAAACTAGAGAACAAGTTGATTAAAGAACCAGAGACTAAGTTAAAATCCATGTAAAGTAGAGACCACGTTTAAGGGAACCAAAGATCGAGGACCAAGTTTAAATCCATATAAAGTAGTGAGCAAGTTTATTCAGGGAACCAGAGACCAAGTTAATTCCATCGAAAATAGAGACCAAAGAGTAACTTTTGTATACATTCGGTGTACAATAATTTACTCTACATTGGGGGTCGCTTTTATAAAATTTTAGGTCACTTTTATTCATATTAGGATAAGTTTTACTCATTTTAGGGTGACTTTATAACGTCGGATTTATTTAAAAGTTTGTCCCAAATTTATTAAGGGAATCAGAGACCAAGTCATTAGTGGTAGCCAATTAATTAATAAAGTCAACTAATTTAATTTTGATGCCTTGCCTCTCTCTGTCACCGAAATGAAAACCCAGTTAATACATCAACAGATAATACGGGTAGAGGTGTCAAAAAGCTTACCCAAGTCATTAGAAAAAAAAAACAATTTAGATTTTGACTCGCATTGACATTTTTTAGCATCGACCTGACCCAACTCATCGAACCCAACGCGCATATCTGAATAGACACCTCTAAATTTATGATTGAACCTGGGATTAAGTCATTGTACCATATCTCACATAACTACCAAAATATATGATTTTGGTACACAGAAATCACATATTTTAGCACCAAAAAAGCTATGTGCAAATCAACATATTTCAACAATAAAAAATTTGGTACAAATTATTTGATTTTTGTACAAAAATGTGATTTTATTAGTATTATTTTGGTGCTGAAATTGTACTGAATCTAATCACAGTATCACACAGTGTGCCGCTAATAAGAGTTTCATTGAGCAAGTCAATAAATGAATCAACAAAATAAATCCGTACCCAATTCTTTGAATGGTTTTACTTAATCAATGAAGGTTAAATGCCTTACCATGTTCCCCACCCCCCCCCCCCGGGTACATAAGCTATTCTCATAAACACTATTAGATTGCTTCCTTCAACCATCAAATACTAGTATTGCCAACATGGTCATTTCTATTATCTCTAACATTAAAGTCACTCTTTTTTTCACCCTTTCTTTTTTCCTAATTCAAATTAACTCGCAACCCAGCCATGATAATATCATGGGAACATGTTACACTACGGATGCTAAGGCTGATCAATACAAATCTCAAACCGACATCGACGAAGCCATAACTCAACTCATATCCAACGCATCAAACACATACTTTAGCAATATATCAACCGGCTTCGGCATTAACCAGTTCAACGCCTTGTACTATTGTCATTAGGGGTGAACACTGGTCCAAAACCGAACCGAACCGGACCGGGACCAGATTGGACATGGACCGGGTTGGACCTGTTTTAAAGACCTGAAATGGACCTGTTCCAACCGGTCCAGGTCCGGTCCAGACCTGAAAATTCAGGTCCTGTTCAGGTTTGGACCTGTTTTCTTTTCTTTCTTAATAAAGGCCTCATATTTTTGTTCAGGCTCGTTTAATACTTAATAAACAAGTTTTGACCGAGCTTTGACCGAGCTTGTTCCCGAGTTGTTCACAAACGTATCTGCTCATTGGCAGCCCTAGACAAAAGTTGTTATCTCTTTTTATTTTCTTTAAACATCTAGAAAGGTTGGTTCATGTTCAACTTAAGAGACTGATTATATCGATTATACAATGTATGTAATAACATGTCTATTTAATTTTTTATTTCTGTTTGGGGAGGGGAATGGGATACATTGTATTATATAATAACGGTATTTTATTGAAGATTGATTTCTATATTAAAAGTTTTATCTTAAGGAAAAATTGCTCCCATTAATCTGAACTTTGCCTTGTCCGCCCAAATTAATCCGAACTTTCGATTATTATCTATCACTCCCAACTTTAGGGGGTATTAATTTCTATTGCACCCAAATGACTTACAACCGGTCAATTAGGTAAACAATTGTGAATTAATTTTTTTTGCACACGTGTCAATATGTAATTGGTTGAAAAAAAAATTAAAAAAAAATGTAAAAAAAAAATATCCTAAAACCAAACCCAGCCACCCATAGCAGCCTGCTGCCACCAACAACCACCCCGCAGCAACCCACGACAAGCCCAACACCGTTCCCCTCGAGTGTCGGTCGCCGCCCAGTCATCCTTCCCCTCTCTTAGTGCTGGCGACATCCGACCACCCACCCCTTTCCCTGGAAAATCGGCCGCTGAAAACGACCACCAGAAAACGCCGCACTTCTCCCTGAAAACGACAACCGAATGACCGAAATCGGCCGAATTTCGGGTTGAATGGTTGGATTTAACCCAAAATCGGCTGATTTCGGCCATTTGTGGCTAATTTCGATCGCGATGGCTGGGCGGTCGCTAATTTCGTTCGTGGCCATTTCTTTCGTGGCTAGGCGGGATTTGGGGAAGGGAAGGGGTGGGGAGGGGTTTTCGGGGGTGGGGTAAGGGAAGTGGTGGTTGTGCGACAGTTTCCGGTAGCGAGGGAGGATTTTTTGGGGAAGGGGCCGATTTTCCGACGGGATGGGGGTGGGGGTGTGGTGTTTTCCGGGATAGGGTGGGGGGCTGGGTTTGGTAGTTTTTTTAAAAAAAAATTTGGACCTATCACATGTTGACATGTCTAGGTAACCTGCTACATCAGGTTGGATGACATATTGGGTGCAATAGAAATTAATACCCCCTAAAGTTGAGAGTGATAGATAATAATCGAAAGTTCGATTTAATTTGGGTGGACGAGACAAAGTTCAGATTAAATGGGAGCAATTTTTTCTTATCTTAAAAATCTATCAAAACTTTATTAAAAATAAAGCTGTAAAATAACCTATAATCCTACAAAATCTATCTAAATCAATCCAACTGTTTTAATCATATTCCACAAAAAAATAAATAAATAAATAAAAACAAAAAATAAAAAATAAAAACCAAATAAATCCTACACGAGTCATACTAATAACTAATTGTCGTATACATGGTGGACCACTTGGCGAAAAGTTGAAATGTCAAGCGTCGCTGTCTCGTATCCTGACTAAAAGTTTAGCTTTATGTATTAGTTACTAGTTTTGTGCTTGGACGATGCCCAGATTGTTGATAAAATTTTAAAGATGAAGTTTTTAGCTTGAATGTTAGATACGGTAATATATTCTCGTTTTTGCTTATTTATATAATAGTGTATTTTTTGCAATTTTTTTTGTAAATAGAGTTTATGTTATTATTTTTATTGAACTTAAAATATTATTACTGAACTGAAAGTATTTTTACCAAACTAATTTTTTGCTGATTAAATCTTATTTTTAATTATTTTCTATTATTTTTTAAATAAATAAAATATATTATAAGTTGATTTTTTTTTTATGATTTAAATAAAATTAAGCTATATGATATTAATAAAAAGTTATGATTAATGTTGTAAATATGTATATTACGATGTATTAGAAGTATATCGATAATAAAACTCTATACAGTACAACATTTTTATTGTAAAAAATCTATTGAAAATTACTTTCTTAGCATCATATGTGTGACAATTAATACTTATTTATCGCCACTTGACACTTGGCTAAAAACTTGAATGCCAAGTGTGGCTATCTTGTGCCATTACTACAAGATCCGACTTTATTTATTAATGTATATGTTATGATGCCCCGTATATTTATGTTACGAATTATAATAAATAGTCACAAACATACACAAAAATATTATATTACAGCTGAATATAAAAAAATTCGAGTCAAAAGCTATAATGGCAAATCAATGGTAGACTAAATAAAGTTAATGATACATAGCCGTATTTATAATTATAATTACGTGGTTATTTGTGTAGGAGTAAAATTCTATTGTTAATTGGATATTCATAGTAATTATAACGTGTGGTGTATAGCTATGAGTAAAATTCTATTGTTAATAAAAAGATAATTTTTTTTCAAAAGAATTATAAATTATTTTATTTACACTTTTTCAGCATAAATAAATCTATTTATCCAATCTAATCTATGGTGACATCTAATCTAATCCCAATATTATCTATTTATCACCTAAGTGGCACGACACTTGGCGAAAAATTAAAGTGCCAAGTGTCGTTGTCTTGTTGCCTGGCTGCGAGAAGCCGAGACTAGCTTTATTTATTAGTGATTTGTTTTGGGCCCGGGCGATGTATGCAAGATTGATGATAAAGTTTTAAGATAAACTTTTTGCTTGAATGATAAATATGATCCTATAATAACTTTTAATAATGCAAGATATTTAGACATATGATATTATATAATATTGTAATTTTTGTAGTTTTATTTGTAAATAGATCTATATTATTATTGAGTTGAAAATATTTCCATTGAACTTAAACTATTTTATTGAACTGAAAGTATGTTTACCAAACTTAAAATTATTTTTACTAATTAATACTTACTGTTACTAATTCTCTATTAAATTTTTAAGTAAATTAAATATATTATCAACGGATCCTATTTTAAAACATATTTTGAAAGGAATTTTATGATGGGTTTTATTTTAAATTAAATAGTTACGAATTATAGGATAGTTATTAAAAGTTATGATTAATTTTGTATGTATGAAATATTAGAAATGTATCAATAATATTACTCTATACAACGTTTTTATTTTACTATCCAAAATTTGTTTACTTAGCATTATATGTGTCACAATAAAACCTATTTGTCGTGTATGTGGCGCGACATTTGGAAAAAAACCGGACTGCCAAGCCGGTGTCACTTTCTTGTGAACTGTTTGCGAGACCAGCTTTATTTATTAGTGATATAATTCTAGTTTTGTGCCCGGGAAATGCCCGGATAGTTGATAAAATTTTTAGATAACATTTTTAATACAGTCAAATAATTCGTTGACACATTAAAGTAGCCCCTGTAAAACTGACCGAGTAACCCTATAATACCAATTAAGTAATAAACTCTACCTCTAACTGAGTAATCCCTGTCTATATTATAAGATTGATTGAGTACTACTATAACACTGACCAAGTAGTCCCTATAGCACTAACGAAGTAACTCTTATAATACTTGGTGACATGGTATGACAAGCTACGTATAAAAGTTTATGATTAAATATATTATAAATGAATCTTACTTTAAAGATTTTTTTTAAACGAATTTTATGATTAATTTGTATACATAAAATATTAGAAGTATATTGATAATAAAACTCTGTACAATATTTTTATCTTAAAAAAAACTATCCAAAATTCAGCATAAACATTTTTGCTTAAATGTTAAATACAATCCTACAATCCTTCTTGATAATGTAGGATATTTAGACATACGATGTCATATTGCTTATTTAATTAAATAATAGAGCACTTATTGTATGTTGTGACTAGATCAGATTTCTATGTTATTATTCACTTGAATATATTTTTATTGAACTTAAATTGTTTTTTTTAACTAATTCTCTATTATTTTTTGTAAAGAAATTAAATATATTATAATAATTGATCTTATTTAAAATAAGATTTTAGAACGAATTTAATGATGGAAATATTAGAAATACATTGATAATAAAACTCTATACAATATTTTTATCTTAAAAATTATCAAAAATTCACTTACTTAGTATCATACTAGGTTAGAACCCGTGCAATGCATGGTTTGTATAAATCATATTTTTAATTATTTTTAATTTGTACATTATAAAAATAAATCGCTATTACATGAATATAAATAAGAATTACGTATATTTTTGTAATTATAAATTTTTTATTTTAATCAAAATTATGATATAGTATTTGATCAATGTTGTCCAATTCATAGTTCAATGTAGGAGGTCATTTATTTGTGTGTTATTTAAAATTGTTTCAATTTCCTACGATAAGTTAGATAGATTTTAGTTGTAATGTAGAAGCTTCCAATATTTAAATTTAAAAAATGTTAATTACGATAGTTTTCCAAAAAAAAAATGACATTATCATTTCATTTGGGCGGGAAAATTTTTATTGAGAAAGTGACACGTGGGCAGTGGTGATGTCAGCAACTTCTGCTTTAATAATAGTTAATAGATGTCTCACAACAATACATATTTTTCGCCTACAAGACGCAACACTTGGCGAAAAACTGAAATTTCAAGTGTCAATGTCTCGTGGCCTAGTTGTGAGACCGTTTTCATTTATTAGTGACTAATTTTTGACCCCGTGCAATGCACGAATTTATAAAGTAAAATTTATTAATAATTATAGCAAAGTGAAATAGAGTTAATTGAAATTAAATGACTTATGTAGCAATTTTATTTATTTTCAAATTTGAATTTATTAATGTCTATCTTCTAAATTATTATGTTTTTCATAATATATACTCCGTAAATAAATTAAATTTATTAAAAGAATTTTAATTTTTTAATAGAATTTTTTCAAGAAAATAAATAAATATCATTTTGGAGGGAAAATTTGTCACAAAATTATGTCAAGTGTCTCCTTTTTTTCATTATTTTTTCTTTAAAAGAGGTCAAGTGTCTCATATTATGATTGCATAGTGTATATATAATAGTTTTGGCCCTGTGTAATGCACGAATGTATAAAGTATGATTGATTAATAATGATAGTCAATTGAAATAGTGTTAATTGAAAATAAATGACTTATGCAACACATTTTTTTAAAATTGAAATTTATTAATGTCTATCCTTTAAATTCTTATGTGTTACATACAAATATGGGATTTGTTAAACGTCGCCCGCAAATCTCCACATAAAGCCCACAAATATTTTTACTTTGACTCTTTTGCCCTTTTTCTAATTTTTACCGAAACCGTAATTCACTCTCACGAAGAATGTGGAGCTGGAGTGGATCGCCGAGGGACACCGAAGAGCCGTCATCGTCGCCGGAAAGCGAGATAATCCGGGGGAAAAATTACGAAAAGTAGGGGTGGCGTCTGGTCAGGACGCCGCCACCATGGCTGTGGCGTCCTGGCCAGACGCCACCCCTACTTTTTGTAATTTTTTTTTTTTTTTTTTTTTGTAATTTGTTATTTTTTTTCTTTTTTTTTTTGTAATTTTATTTAAACTTTTTGTAATTTTTTTTAAATTTTATTTAAAGTTTTTGTTTTTTTTTATTAAACATTAACACAAAAAATTAAACATTAACACAAAAAATTCTGATTTAAAAAAAAATATATACATTAGAAATAAAAACATTAACACATAAAACAAAAATATTAAACATTAACAAAAGAATTCTGATTTTCCAAAAAAAAAAAAAAAAAAAAAAAAAAAAAAAAAAAAAAAAAGTGGTAGGGCGCCTGGCCAGGACGCCCAGCCCCTGGTGGTGGCGTCTGCTCCGGCCGCCGGGACCAGAGGGCTGGCGTCTGACCTGGACGCCCAGCCACGGCGGTGGCGCCTCTGGAAAATGCCACAACCGTGGCTAGGCGTCCAGGTCAGACGCCAGCCCCCTAGTTCCGGCGGCCGTAGCAGACGCCACCACCAGGGGCTGGGCGTCCTGGCCAGGCGCCCCACCTCTTCTGGTTTTTTTTTTAATTTTTTTTTAAAAAAAAACCCTGCCACCGTGAGCCGTCCTTCCCTCCGCCGCTGTGGCCGCCAAGTCCTTGCCTTGCTGCCTCAACATTGCCGTATTTTCGGGTGATTAGAGTGTGGGTATGGGTTAGATTTTTTTATTTTAGGTTTAGGGCAATAAGGTAAATTCAATATAGATTTGTGGGCTTTATGTGGAGATTTGCGGGCGATGTTTAGCAATCCACACAAATATATATAAATAAAATTTATAAAAAGAATTTCAATTTTTTAATAGAATTATTTTTGTATAAAAATAGCATCTTGTAGGGAAAATTTTTCACAAAATTATGCTAATGGTTCCCTCAAGTGATTACTTTAGTATATAGTATAGATAGATAGTATAGACTAGTGATATGATATGATATAATTTGTTAAAGCTAGTTATCTAATATCAAATTACAAATCCATGTGTGATACAATTTAAATTGGGTTTTTCAAAGCTATGCCCCCTAAGTTATTGAATTTTTAAGCTATACCCATGCTTTTTCAAAATTATAAGCTGTTCTGACCACCTCGTAATATTTTATCAACAGTATATTTTGACTGCCATATCAGTTAACGAAAGTTAAGTGACATAATTAATTTAACACGTATCCTGTTCTAATTGGTCTAACACTTTTTTAAAAAAAAATTAAAATCAGAAAATAAAAAAATTAAAACTTAATTAAGAATTAATTAAAAAAACCAACCACCCTTCCCATCACCACAACCAAGCCCATCAGCTGACATCATTGCCGCAGGCAACCGACTGCTCACCCTAGCCTAGACAATTCCTCCCGTCAACGAGCCCCTACCCTAGACAATTCCTCCCGTCAACGAGCCCCTACCCTTTCCCCCTCACCTTCCGTCCTTCCTTAACACTCCACGAACACAACCATGTGACGCAATCACACAACCCAGCCAGAAAATCGACCACTGACCACCACGAAACAACCAACAATCCATTTCCCCTACCTCGAAACGACTCTCCCTCGTCTCTTTAGGGTGTGGGAAAGGGAGTTGGGGGTTGTTTTGTGGTGGTTTAACCGAGGAATGAGGGTGGTCAGTTTATTGGGGTCTCGAGAAAGAAGATGGATGTGGCAGGGCTTCGAGGAAAGGGAGGGGGTTAGGGTGGGTGAGATGGGGAGGTATAGTACCGACCGGGCGGTATAGGTGATTAAGGTGGAGTGCCGACCGGTTTTTCGGTGAGTTTAGGGGAGGGGTTAGGGTTTAGGGGGTTATTTTGTTTGTTTGTTTAAAATATTTTTATCTTTTATTAAAATTATTTTTAATGTTTTAATAAGTAACTAGCAACGACAATTCACGAATCCTAACACCCATTAATTAATGTTAACGTCAAAAATTATTGCTAATTTAAAAAGTGAGGTTGAGGGCACAACTTAGATGTTTGAAAAATCTTGGCCACAAGTTAGAAATCGAAGAAGTTTAGGGGCATAGCTTAGAAAAAACCCATTTAAATTTTATCGTTATATAGTGTAATATTTTTTGGAAAAATGGAAACTAATAATCCCACCTTTGGGTTTTCTACTCAAAACAATCTCGTCTTTAACCCCCATCTACTCAAAACAAGCCTTTTACCGATTTATAAAATTGGTAATCTGTTCAGAAGGTGACTTGCCATTGATTAACAAGTTGGTTCAAATGGAACGAAATTGATGATTGCGAGGTACGACACATGCCCTCCGAAGGGAATTCAGCATCAAAGAACCCTAATGTTTACAAATATTACAGAAATGCTATTG
Organism: Chenopodium quinoa; assembly: GCF_001683475.1. NCBI lineage: Eukaryota > Viridiplantae > Streptophyta > Magnoliopsida > Caryophyllales > Amaranthaceae > Chenopodium > Chenopodium quinoa. The sequence goes on along the minus strand of NW_018742204.1, from coordinate 4,437,005 downwards.
TTAGCAATTTCAGGTCCAACCCTTATTAGAAGCTTACTTTCATTGAGGTCAAGAAATGTCTTGTCGAAGATGTGGACTCCATTCGCCGCGTCATTGATTTTCTTGACACGTGGAGCCTCATCAATTACTCCCCGCCCTTCGGTAAGTCTCCTTTTAAGTAGTTTAGGTAGTGGTTGTGGTGTTGACGAAGTGGTGGTCTTGTTATGGAGGGGTGGTGATAATGGTGGAGTTAGAAGTTAGGGAAAAGAGATTTTAAAAATTAAAAAAAAAAAAAAAGAATCAACCTGTTTAAAGGGATCATTTTTAGCATATGGGGGTTAAAGGTGGGATTATTTTGAAATTTCGAGAAGGCGGAATTGTTTTGAACAGAAACCCCAAAAGTAGAATTATTATTCATTTCCATTTTTCCCCTTTTTCAAATTGTACAATTTTTCTTTTGTGGAATTAGTATATATTGTTTTTTGATGCAAAGGATTTAATACATATTAATTGAACCATTTTATTTTTTGATAAATTTAAATTTATCAGTAACTTTTTGGTGCAGCATGCCAAACTGTGTGGCATGGGTTACCCAAGTTATTTTGTTGAGGGTAACCCAAGTTATTCAGTCAAGGGTTACTCGAGTTACTCAGTTAGGGTTTCTTGAGGAGTTCGGACATGGGTTACTTGAAGGGTCATTCGATCATGGGTTACTTGAGTTTCTCGATTAGGGGTTACTCGAGGGGTTACTCGGTCATGGGTTACTCGGTCATCAGGGGTTACTCAAGTTACTTGGTTAGAAGTTATTTAAGGAGTTCAGTCAGGAGTTACTCGAGTAATTCGGTCAGGAGTTACTTAAGGAGTTCGGTGATGGGTTACTCGGTCAGGGGTTACTCAGTTAGGCGTTACTCGGTCAGGGGTTACTCGAGGGGTTCGGTCATGGATTACTCGAGTGGTTACTCGGTCAAGGTTTACTTGAGAAGTTACTCGGTCAGGAGTAACTCAAGTAACCCCTAATCGAGTAACTTGAGTAACTCTGGCAACTCGAGTAATCCCCGACCGAGTAATTCGAATAACCCCAGCAACTCAAGTAACCCTCATAGCTCGAGTAATCCTTGATCGAGTAACTCGAGTAATCTCTACCACACGGTACATCAGGCCGCATATAAAAATAAAAATTGAAAAAAATTGTGTAAATTTATTTACCTTTTACTAGTGTTTAGGCACAAAATATATTAATTACCCTTGTTTACATGTAATGAACAACCAATGTTACGTTGCCTTTTCTTTCATTTGTTTGTATCTCATGGTTAACCTTAACATTCATCACCTTTTAGTTTTTTTTTCCTTAAATCTCGTGCACATATTTTTGTGGAGGAAATTCTTTTAAAAATTTAGCATCTTCCGTCCTCAAACACATTATATTCTCGTATATATACCTCCTCTGTTACTAAATGAATGCACAAATCTCTTCATTTCTTGTAGGAACACAAGGAAGCTCATTGGTGCAATGATAGCATGTATTTCTAGTGTGGCATTGTATTTGATTCTCCTCTAACAATAATAATTATAAAATACATGTCTACATGTATTATATATTTACATATATACTTTTATATTGTTTAGTTGCTTATTCTAAGGTGTCTTATAATACTGTAAAGTGCGTGTGGCTGCTTACGCAACAATACATTTTTTTTTCATGTCCATTATAAGTTTTGCAAATTGTTCAAGTGTAAATATATGTTGTTTGATGACCTATATATATCTTTGTACTTTAAGACTAAGAATACTTTGTACATCTTGACACATATATAAAGTGTTACAGGATGAGTATATAAACCAAGATTTTTGTTATTAATTAATTAAAGTTATTTTAAAGTGATCAAACAACACTAATTAATTAAAAATATTTTAAACAAGGAAGATAAGGTGATTGATCTAATTGCTCGGGAATTTACAACTTCTCTTAGCTAGATCTTCGTTTAGAACACTTATGGACTCCTTCTTGTTCGGGAACCTCCACCGTAGTAACAAGTATTGAGGGGGTGAGTGTTTATGACAAGAGGGTTTGATAGTTCATAAGTTCACAATGTTTTTGCCAGAGTTTTAGGTTAAATTCTATCTATTTGAGCCTCATATTAAGCCCCTATGTATAGGGAATGGGTACGTTTAAGGTATTGAACATTTTGCCGAAGCAAGTGTCGTGCGCATCTGGTTGGGTCGTGCGCAACATCCCAGCGCAAATAATTTGGTTGCGTTGCTATGGGCACCGCAACTGAACGTCTTGAGCGCGACTTTATGGTAAGATTCGATTTTATATTTTTATAAAATTCTGAATCTTCCGCAAGCGCATCACTAGCAATTGAGATGGGTGATGTGCGCAACCTTGTGAGTTGCGCGCACCAGACTAGTGAGACTCATTGAGATGCTCGCAGATTTATTTGCTGCAGCATTGATTTTAACCTAGGCGCCTCTAAATCCGTCATTTTTAGAATTTAAGCTCGGGCTTAAGCCTAATTATGATCAGGCTTAGTTAATCGGACCTTAATGCATTTGTTTTTGGGTTAGGCTAGTCATTTTGTGTTCTTGTGATTCAATCAGTTATCCATAAGTATTAATTCTTCGCGTTGATCCAACACGAAGATGGTTTTATTTATCGTCATAGCACAACTTGTTGGGACATGAGGCCAAAAGTAGATGCCTATAGTTAGCCCCCACTTTGATTGAGTCTAGAATAGACGAGGATCAAAGTGGCCAAGGAAATAAATTTGAGACTCATTCGGCGAAGTTCCCTAAGAATAGAGAATCTTTCAGAAATGTTAAGGATGTCGAAACAATCCTTGATTCGCTAAATGTTTGAGACAAGTAGCTATTGAGGCTAGAAAAGGCATTCCCAGTCTTAACGCGCTAAAGAATCTAGATTGATCCTTTGCAAAGTTAGAACGCTTTTAGAGGTAAAGGCAATCCTGAGTGATGACCAGTCATGAGAAGAAATCAGTTTAAAAGAAGAGTGAAGGGGATGATATCCTTTGCAAAGTCCCTCGATATGTCATTGAAACTTTAGCCTGATTTTAACAAGTTGAAAAGATGATAAAAAGGTGTTTCGACATTTGTAGCCTAACACGTAAATAAAGTTCTTGACACTCGCTTGTCAAAACGTAGTATTTAGTTTCCACAAGATAGAGATACATGTCTCAGAACTGGAGGCATATACCAAAATCCAGTGATAGAGAAGAAAATCGGGAACTATCTCAACAATTTTGTCCACAAGATGAAAACACGTGTCTCAGGACTGGGGGCACGTGTCTAAATAGATGCGACATCGCACGTCGCTCTTTATGTAGGGGGTGGACGGACACCTTAACTGTCCGGTAAGCAAATAAACTCACTAACTACCGTATATGCTTCCAATCGAGAAGTGTCTGCTCTCGAATAGTTCGGCGCGTGTAAGGAGGGTGTTCCCATTGGAGGGGATCTTTCTCATTAAATTACCTTGGCCTTTTAAAAGCCTAGGACTTTACACTTGTTAGGGTGTATAAGAATTTGAATTCCTGACTGTTTGGGGGACCTTGAATTAGAAATGATCCTCTCATTATGCTTTTTTGTAAGAAACAAGTAGGAGTCGCCAATTGCCTTTCTCCTAAGTAGAGTTCAAGGGTTAATTAGCACGAATCGTAAGTTTACCCATGCCTAAATTGGTCTACGTGTATAAGAAATGAGTTCGGGAGCGAGGGTACTAAAATAACGTTCCTTTTAGGGAGGAATCGCTATTCTAGCCCTAGTTACAGCCTCTACTAGCTCTTCTTTTTTCACAATTTCATCACCAAACAATATATGCAACGTGGTAACTAAAAACTAAGTTAGTTGATTTTATTTACAAGCGTCAATCACATAGAAATTACATTGCAAAAGTCGTTATTCTTATTTAATCGATATTCGTGAAAAGAACAAAATAAACAATATTCGCCTTATCTTAAGTGATAAAACAACAATTAATTATCAAATTCTAGTCTTGCTTAATGAAAGAATACTATGTGAATTAATTAATTAAAATTTTGTTTAATGTGATCAAACAACACTATTAATTCAATTAAATTTATTTAAACAATAAAGGAAGAGTTATTTATCAAAGTGCTCAGGAAAGTAACCGTTCTTCTTTTATGTATTTAAATCTCCGTTTAATGCGTTTATGGACTTTCTTTATTCTTCGTACCTCCAAAGACTTCAATGGATTCAATTAGGGCTGGAAAGTATTTGGGAAGAGAGAATATAAGTAGTATGATAGTAAGAGAACTTGAGATATTAGGGTTTTAAGAATGCTAGGGTTAAAATTCTGATTTTTCGGTTCTCTTTCGGGTTGAACGAAGACCCCTATTTATAGACTTAGGGATCTAGGTTTAGGTTTTTAGAGCCGCTAAAGAATCTAGATTGATCCTTTGCAAATATAGAACACTTTTACAAGTAAAGGTTGTTCTGGATGATGTCAAGTCATGAGAAGAAATCGGTTTAAAAAGGAGTAAAGGGGATGATATCCTCTCAATTATGTCATCGTTGGTCTAAAGTCCCTCGATGATAAAAGGGGTGTTTTGGCTTTCGCAGCCTAACATGTGAATAAAGTTATTGACAATTTGCTTGTCAAAACGCAATATTCAGTGTCCACAAGATAGAAATACATGTCTCAGGACTAGAGGCATATATCCAAATCGAGTGAGAGAGAAGTAAATCGGAAACTCTCTCAGCAATTTTGTCCACAATATGAGAACACGTGTCTCGGGACTGGGGGCACGTGCCTTCATAAATGTGACATCGCACATCGCTCTTTATACAAGGGATGGACAACATGCCCCCAAGCTTATCTTTTGCTTGGCCTCAAGCAAAACATAACCAAGGGAGTGAAAATGATGAGCTTATTCAAACAAGCTAAAGAGGAGAAGAGACAAGAATATACACTAACTAACTTTCGTAGGAATCACGGTCAATTTTAGCAACTAAAAACAAGTCATTTAAACCCCTAGATCGCCTTAGAGGACGAGTGATGCTCTTGAAGGGTTTCCTAAGAGTTTAACCCATAACTCTCATAATAATACAAACAAGGAAAAGCACGAAAAACAAGTCAAAAGGAAAACAAAACAAACAAATGTTCATGAAAGGACTTTTCCAAATGTACAAGCACAAATGAATGCAAATCTTTCTAAACAAGTAAGGGAGTGCACGTTCCAAGATACCCAAGGTTGATTGAAACATAAATATGCTAAGCATAGGAACTAGCTTTCACAATCCACTTTCATCCCAAACGATCTTACCACGTTCTTCCTACTAGTCTCATATCAACATCTAGTGAGCATCCCAATGATTCCTCGAAGGAACCGGAAAAAGAGAATTTTTAGGCTACTCGACTTGTTGACTATGCATCCCTTTTCCTTAGGCTAAAACTCACATTTCTCTCCACCAATGAATGACTCAACCACTTAGGTCAAAAGGTCTTTCCCCAAGGTTGTAACGTTAAGGCAAAAGGATGAGGGTAGGCTAAAATTTAAAATTTTGTGGTTAACCTAAATTGTGAAGCAAATATTGTGCATTTCTTTACACCATAACCAAGTAATCACCAAACAAAAACAACAACACCCCCAAGCTTATTCAAAGTTATAAATCACAAACATACACACAAAAAGCGTGAGAACGCTTCCCCCCAAGCTTAAATGGAGCATTGTCCTCAATGCTAAAAAAGGAAGAATACTCACAACAAAATATTTTTGCATTTTTCATTTTTCACTTCTTTTTTTCTTTAATAGTGCTTTGTCCTCGCCTCTTTTAACTTTGGACGGATTTTCAACTTTGCACTTGCTTTGTCCTTGCCTTTTTAAACTCTGGACGGCTTCTTCATTTATTCACAAAAATATTCAAAACACAATCTTGCATTCATTTGAACCAATAACCATACTAATACACCACAAACTCCAAAGGATGACCATTTGCTTCACAAAAGCCAAAAATGGAACAAAAATAAACAAAGGCTCAAGAATCTAAAGATGTGGCTTGAAAAGAAGGGAAAAAGCTCAAATGGTTAGCAAGTAAGAAAATGTAAACCCAAAAATAACAAAAATGATGAATACTATCCTAGAAAAAGAAAAATTACCACCCTGAAAAGATGTCTTTGTCCACCCTAAATGGTTCGGTCTCGGTCTTAAGAAATATGAGTCAAGATTCTAGATTAGGTCCGCAATAGTCAAGGATCCATGCCGCTCATGCAAATAAATGTTGAAGGCTTGAAAAAGTATAAACCTCACATGGATGTAGCAAAAACTCACTATTGGTGTCAAATCGACTATAGGAAGCAACTACCTAACATGACACATACAAGTAGAATCCGGTTTCATGATCCCACTAGTTCTAACCAACTACCTTATCATGATTTATCCTAGAATCAAGTAATTAACCAAGCATACTCTCAAATCGTGCACACTGTTACCATTTAAGAAGATTAGCATTCAATTATTCAAGTCCAAATGTTATTATGTCCAAAGAAAGAACATAACAAAACACATTGCAAATTTGCCTTGATAGAAACAAAAATCTATTTGGAGTTTTTCAAAATATAAGAAACATGGAAAAGCATATACAAAGGTGCATAGCATATATGAATCAACATCCCGCCAAACATGATAGAATACCCTCCCCCAAGCTTGAATGAGACAATACACTCAAACATAAATCAATAATCCATGGGAGGGGAAAACAAGGAGATCAATCCAACATACTAACATATGTCCAACAAGTCATCATCCACTAGAGAAAGAGCAAGGAAGGATATTACCGGATATTAGGTGGATGTAAATACACGCAAATGACCCAATTAAACCTTTCAAAGCTAATTTCTCAAGAATTGAACCTTGTTTCCATATGCTCGCAAAAATAGGAGTCAACCTTCCTTGATTCTTGATCCAAATCGAAGCACCAAAGTATATCAAGTCATGTACCTAGCAAAAGGCACACAAACACTTCCATGAGAGAAAATCTATTCTAAAAACAAAAGAAAATCTAATCTAAAACACAGGTTACTTTCCGAGAAAGGCTTGCTTAAGGTTCAAGCTTGACCGCTCTAGTAAATAATATTACAACGAACGCAAGAGCTTGTCAAATGCACTACTACACATTTCATATGAAAGCAAGTATGCACATGACTAAAGGAGTGTAGGAGAAGAAGAAGAAGAAGAAGAAGAAGAAGAAGAAGAAGAAGAAGAAGAAGAAGAAGAAGAAGAAGAAGAAGAAGAAGAAGAAGAAGAAGAAGAAGAAGGCAAACTCTCCTTAAAATATTTTTGGGTGGCAATATCACCCTTTTCCTCAATTGGAGACAAATGAGCCTCATACAAATCATCATAGACAAGGGGGTCCCCAATAGGCTCACTAACAAAGGAAGGGAGGAATAAAGGAGTGTAGGAGATATGGTTGAAACTCCTTGAGAAAGGGGCGTTAGAGGAGGAAATAGGGGCTATGGTCTCTCTAATGGACTCCTCCTCACCACCATGTCTCAAATCACCTATAAGAGCATGGAAATCAATCATAGAATCCTCAAAAGAAGAGCACTCATGATCACCATCTCCCTCAAACATCCAACTCCCAAGAGGAACCACAAAATCTCCTCCACTACATTCATGAACAACTACTCCATCAACTTCCTTAAAGCCCAAAGTCTCAAATCCATGCATGAATGGATGCAAATTTAACTCAAAATCATCTCTCTCCCATGAAGCATCCTCAATGAACTTGCTTAAAAGGCTATGGCTATTCCTTATTCACTCAATAAACACATTTGAAATAACCTCAAACGAGTCCAAATACTCATGGATAGAAGAGTCACATTCATACACTTGAGACTCATCACAATCAACAAAGGAAGAGATGTCTAGACTTAAAATATCATCAAAATCATCATCACTCTTGAATCTCTTTCCTTCACTCCTATGCTCAACAATAGGATCATCACACACTCTTGGTTGCTTGAAATTATCATCATCACCCTCAACACACACATTGGATTTGAAATTTTCCCACACAAGTATCAAAGATGACAATTGGATTTCTAGCTCTTCATTTCTCTTTCTTCCCTCCTCAAGAAGCTCCTCACTCTTTTTCATCACCTCCAATTGACTTTTCATAGAATTAAGAATCGACTCCTTTTTAGGCCCAAGATCGTCACTAAGCTCAATATGCCTAATTTGAGTTTCCAAAGTAGCAATAACAGATTCAAAAGGTGTGGGAGATTGAGGCTCAACAAGAGAAGGAGAAGTACAACCAAAGGTAGGATCATAATCATTACAAACATGAGCATTTTCATTAAATAGGGGATTGGGAGCATTTTCAAATGTATGAAATTTGTTAGCTTGAACAAGCAACTCATTATCATGAACAAAAGAGGAAATAGAATTGGAAGCATTTGTTCTAGGTTCAACTATGGGATCATGTGACACATCATGGTAAATCATGCTAACATTGGAAGAATTAACACATTGCAAATCAAAAATAGAAGCACGATTACCCTTATTATAGACTTCCCAAGCAAACCAAACATAAAATTCCCAAGCATCTTCAATAGAAAATGCTCTAAATCTACCATTATGCATTTCTTCAACTATATCCCTAGTTTGCTCATTCAAACCAAAATAACAAATCTCACAAGCCTCCCAAAGACTACAACGATTATAGTCAATAAATCCCTTAAGTCTATTGAAATATTCACAAAAAGGCTCATCATCATATTAGGAAAAAGATAGACATGCCATTTTTACAAAGCAAACAAAAACAAATAAAAGAAAAGTATAAACAAAGACCTAGAATCAAGCAATAAAAAACACTCAAACATAGACACCGTTCCCCGGAAACGGCGCCATTTTGACGAGGGTCGAAACTAGGTCGTTGGACTAATCCTCCCTAAGCCAAACAAAATTTATAAACACTTAACTAACCTAAATACTATAGAGGTAAGTCAAGAGTCGAACCCAAAGGAACGGTAATGTCTAAGTGCTTTCAATTATGTGCCTAAGCTAGGTCGAAGTCTAAGGATAAAAGGTGACACTAACAACTACTTAAACGAAGAAACCAAACAAATAGGAATCAATATAATGAAATACTAGGGTTTAGGATCCTCAAATATTAGCAATGAACATAGCAAATTGGGATAGAAAGTTGACTAAGTCGAGTGATGCGAGGGAAAATCAATCATGCAACCAAAAGAGCATATCAGGCTATTTTCCTAGAGGTCTAACTAGCGTCAACTACGATAAACTCTAGCTAGGAACGTCACAAGACACCTCAATCGTTAAATGCAAGCCACAAATCAATGGTCCGTATCAATGTGAACCTACAATGCAATCTAGTGTGAATAACTAGGGTGATCAAGCCTAAATCAAACACACACATGCACATAATCAATCAACCAATTTAATCACATCATCAACTCCATCAATTATCCCCCAATTTACATCAATCCATCACATCATATAAGCTTCACCATCACCCTAGCAAGCAAATTACTCTAGCAACATCATCAAATCAACAAATAACTATATAAGACAAGAATCAACACTCAAAGAAGAACAATTACTCTAATCAAAGATCAAAATCCAATCAAAACAAATCAAACAAACATGAATATTAAATAAAACAATAATTGAGATAGAGTTTAGAAATGCTCATTGATAATAGAGAAGATCTCCAATACAATTGTCACCATTGAATCTTCAATCTCTCAATCACCATTGAAATTCCTCACACTCTCTCTCTAAAATCTACTCCTAAAACTAACCCTAAAACTAGAGAGAGAAGCTCTCCACTAAGCTAAGAATATGATCAAAATCTAATATGAAAACTTGCCCCAAAAATCGGGTTTACAAAGATATTTATAGAGGCGCAAAAACACCAAAAACCGAGCAACAAATACCCAGGAAGGCGTGCCCGCGCAACAGGGGAGGTGCGCCCGCACCATGCCAGTGGTGCGCCCGGGCCAAAGGGTGGTGCGCCCGCACCCGAGCTCTGCGCGCCCGCGCTTCTTTGGGTTTCTTCGACATTGTCGCAGCTTCGTGCGTTCGCTAAGGTCGCACGACTATGATGACGATGAACACTAGGAGTGGCAGTAGCTAATGCCCTTGATTAGTGGGTACACCACTTCTTAATGGTAGCACGGCATGAGAGCGCAAGAGCCAAGACTTGGAATTTCCACTTCCTTGCATCTTGAGCTTTCCAAATGCCGTGAGCTTGCTCCAAAGGCTTTCTCCACCTTAGTAGATCACCAATATCAAGACCCGAACCTCGTACAATACCTACAACAATGAAAATAGAGCAAATAAAGAAGAAAAGGCTAGAAAACCAACGAAATACACAAAAACTACAAAATAAGAGAGGAAAGGTAAAGCTAAGCAACAAAGCATAAAACTAAGCATTTATTGAGCAAGAAAGCTATGAAAAGAGGATGAAATCAACCTAAATTCTCATCAAATGGGTTCCATTTATGACATCCATCACAACACCCTAACTGTCTCGCAAGTTAGTAAGCTCACTAACTGTCATATTTGCTTCCAATCAAGAAGTGTCTGTTCTCGAATGGTTTGGCGCATCTGTCGACTCGTGAGCTAATGCCTAAAGTAAAGAAATTCTACCTTTTAGTTATGAGAGGTAGATCACGTTAAGCTGGGAAGAGGTGGAATTTTACGCTACACCTACGCCATACATTTTTACGCCCTATGAACGTCGTCCTTTTTGATGTGGACGCAAAAAAGAAAGAATAGAACGTGACATTTCTGAAGTCATTACAGTTTAATGACAAACCTGTATATGAGAGCTTTTACGCAAAGCACCACTACGGAACGTCTCAAGACACTCTTACGAATAACGTCCAAAACATATGCTTAGGGCAAGCACAAAGCACGGTGTGCATGCAGGATGATGCAAAAAACTACCAAAGAAGAAAAGAAACTACTGGATGCAAAGCAATTTTAAAAGATTTTGATAATTCACCCGTTATTATGTCTAACAACGTATAAAACCGTTGGTTAAAACGAATCAAAATCTGAATATTGATCTTTTAAATGACCAGTGTCCGCGCGCAAGAAAATAGGTTGCGATGGGATGTCACGCGTAACTTAATGCGTTGCGCGCAACATTTGAATTAGTAAAAGATTTGGAGAAGCCCGATCTGCAGCTCGCTTTCTTCTTTTCTTCTTTCTCCAATTTTGATCTCTTTCCATTTTTTGGTTGTCGTTTAAAGCTAAGGAAAGTAAATCTTGCTCCTTTTACTTTACCAGACTTTGATCTTGGTCAATAAAATGGAGAAATCAAATGAAGAATCCTAACTTGAAGTTGGGGTTTTCGATTCAACTTGTTTTCATGAATTTGTTTGTTTGTTGTTGTGACACGTTAAACAATATATTGCAACAAATTTCATGTGAAGTGGTAATGTATTGATCATGTATGAGCATGTACAAGCATATATGTGTTTTTTTTTTTTTGAATTTTGAATTTGTGCTTGAACTTTATTTCTCATTTTTTGCTCACATAGACTATACTTGTTAATTTTAATGTAAATTGAAGTGTTTATAACAACAATTATGCATTAAAATTATACATGAAATTTTGAACTTTGTTAATAGCATGAAATTGTTCTTGCGACTCATGGTTTTTTTAAATTCGTAAGTTGCAAATTTGTTTTATTAATGATAAAAATAACCGAATGTTATTATTATTCATTTATAAAACCGTGATTTCAAAATTTGTACAAAACTAGTTAATTTAGGAAATTCTTGAAGACATCATTGAACTAGAGTAGTTTGGCTATACTTCGGGCTTTTGAGCCCCCATTTTATGTTTTCAAATATTGTATCCCTCATTTTATGTTTTTCGAATATTGTAATCCGAACCCCAATGTTGGGTGACTTCGATGACTTGTTTGTTTCTAATAATTAGACCCTTTCATGTTGCTTGAAATGGGTCTAGTAATCCTGTGTTTCGTCTTATTATGATAATAACTAGGATCTTAGAAACGATTAAACTAGTATGTTTAAATCGTTTTTGACCATTAGTAGTATTGGTCATTCATTAGAAGAAGTAAGAGGGAAAATGAAATGTTGTTCAAATTTTTCATCTATTCTTGCTACTTTCGAATTCTTTCTTTTGAGTTTAAATTTTGTTACAGTTTTGAAGCTCAAGAAAGTAGATGTCATCCTCCTTGCGAAATTCCAATGTGTGCAACAATGAAGGAATAATTTAAAACGAAGACTCCTTAATTTAGAATTTAGGAGTTTTTTGTTTACATTCTTACTCATGAAATTGTTTGTCTTATGTTAATAAAGTGTCTTGATTCAATATTCATAATGAATGATTGAGTACTAAACTTTCGTATGAGCAAGTATGTTATATGCATCATGATTTTGTTTCTTTTGCTCTATACTAGTCATACTTTCTAATCTCTAGAGTAAATTTGAAGTATTGAGACAACAATTATGCACTAAGATTAGTTTTTGAAGTTGAAATTGAAAATAGCTCGAGTATTTAACCTGTTTAATGGCCAAATTCAGTTGCAATCTTAGCTTTCAAAGGAACAACATGATTATTAATCATTGTGATACATTTGAAAATTGTAAGGCTTGAGATCTACGTAAACCATTTGTAGTTTAGGTGATTCTCAAAAGTAGCTCGAATGGCATGAATATCTCATTTTGTTTTTTCGTGGATTTTGGAGCCCCCATATATCGGGTTATGCGCATTCTTGCTATTTCACAAGTCTTGGAGCCCCCAATTTGGGATAGTTCTAATGACTTTCTATTGTTTAGGTCATTCATATAATCATGATATTGAGATGGACCTATGTATATATCCTATTTTTGTTTTGAGATATTTAGAACAATGACATGGCTTTCGCATTTTAGTTAAAGTCATGTTCGAGAAAACAAGTTAGTTCTTTGCTTGTCTACATCTACAAACCAAAAATAATTGTGTTTAAGGTTTAGCAATCTTATCTAATGTTTAAACGTTTGTAAAGATCATTCCGGTGATTTTATTCTCAAAGTTGATTTAGAACATCAAATATTTTCTTTGTTCTTATCAATCTTTGATTTTGGTCTTGCAGGTGGTTTGTTTACTGTCCCTAAGCCAATGAGAACAAGTTTGAGTCAAGAAGAAGTCGAACCTTAGTTCATTCCTTTTGGAAATAGTTATGTATATACATATCCAAACGGTTATTGAGAATCTAAAAATTTATTTATTTGAGAAAATAAAACAAAAATTCAGATTGGAAATTTTGAATACTATTTTTTGTTAAAAACATATTATTTCAAATTAGCAGTACTGAAAAAATGTGAAAAGAAACTTATAATAACAGATATGTTGGTTAATGTAACAGGTTTCTTTAATTTGATGTAAGAGATCTTATATTAGATATAAAATGTCTCTAATATATCAAATGTCCCACCACTTTTTTACTTAAATAAAGGGAGGAAAATAAGAGACCTATTGTATAACTTAACGGGTCTCTTATGTTCGTAAGGGCCCACCACAACCCTCATATTTCCTTTTATTTTTTTCCTTAAAAAGATTTACCCTTTACATTATTTTATTTTTATTTTTTTTGAAAAAACCCTAGCAATTCATTATACATTACTTACACTCATCTCTTTCCTCATTTCCTTGTATGCGCCTTTCTCCTTCACCCTCGTCACTTTACTCTCCTTTCATCTGAATTTTTTTTTTTAAAATCTCGCCGCTAACTCCTCCATTTACAACGCTGCATCTCGTCCAACACCGGCGTTGCCTCCTCCTCGTCCTACACCGGTGTTGTGTCCTCCTCTTAACTCAAGTTTAAGACTTTAAATGTTTATTTTTTCCATAAAATTTCTAGATCTAAAGTCTTATGATCAACTTTGCCCATATAAGGCCATAATTGAGTTAGTCTTGAAAAGTTATATTTCTATTTCAATTTTATTTTGAAAATTTGTTGGGTTGGGACAATGTGTTTTAATGGAGGTGGTTTCTGGTTTAGATTGGGTAGTTTTTGATTTTTTTCGTGGGTGGCTAGGGTTTTATCGGGGTTAGCGTATATTATTTGTGTATGTGTGTGTGTGTGTTTTTTTTTTTTACAGAATCAACCGCGGATTAGGATTGGTTTTTCACGGGGTTGGGGATTGTTTCACGAGGCTGGGGGTTGGTTTACCACATGGCTATGGTGGTTTATACAGGGGTTCGGGTGGTTTTCACGGGGATGGTGGTGGTTTGTACGGGATTGGGGTAGTTTTGGGTTATTGTACAGGGGTGATTTTCATGGGGGTGTGGGTGGTATGATGATAGATTTTTCTGGGTTTAGTTGATTTTGGTGAAGGCTAATTAAAATATAGTGTACGTTAAATTGAATTTATCCCCTTATTTTTGCAACTGATAGTGGGATATCTTGGGAGAAGAAATTGATGTTGTTAAATTGTGTTTATTGCTAAATCATTTGGCTAAGGTTGAGTTTATGTTGTTCATACTAGTGTTCAACTTGAATTACAAGCCTTGGATCTTTTTTCTAACTGATTCTCTTAATGATTTACAGGAGGATGAGCAATTCAAAAAATCCCTATGCCGATGTATGGAGGGCAAAAGAAATTGCAAGGATATATTGTATTCACTTGTCGTTTAAAATGATGAAATTTTTCTTTAGTTTTGGTAACTTGTAAATTATTTCATAAGTTCTTATATACTTGTAAATTAGTGTTCTTATATACTTGTAAATTATTATTCGTATATACTTGTACATGTTACTTGTAGTAAGATACTACTTGTAAATTTAATAATACAAGTCTATGTAACTTTATTTTATTATTTGGTTTTGTAATTTAATATTATTTCAATATTAGTAGAGTAATTACAAAATAAAAATAAATTCAACCCACATCAAAGAAAAAATAATTTTTAATTTTTTTTTAATATAAATACAGAGCAAAGAGACCCGTTAATGGACATTATAGGTCTGTTTAATGCCACTAAACAGACCCCATATCTGAAATAACGAGTCTCTTTCCTTTCTTAAAAAATCAAGTTCAAAACATACATAACAGACCCTCTATCACCAACAACGGGTCTATTTGTTTCTTTAACAAACCCCCCTAGTGAACGGGTCTCTTTATCAAAGAGACCCCTGAGACAGAGACCCGTTCTGAGGCGGTCTCTCGAGCATATTACAACGAGTCTCTTTGCCAATTTTTGTAGTAGTGTAGAATTCAAAATTTGAAAAGGGTCCAATAATTTAAATGAATTTTTTTTTTTTTAAAAGCAACTTTTTCTAGTAGGCAAAATACATAATCATATTATTTTCAAATTGGATCCAAAATGGAAAGAAAAGTCTACCTCATAATTGAGTGTGACTTTTTTTGTCCAAGATTGATGAAAGTAAGTTGTAATTTGCAACTTATTTCAACAAGGATATGAAAATGTGAGCAAACTTTCGTATATTTAATTTTTTTTTTTATGTTTTTTTCTTTTTAGTGTTTGTCATCATTAACATATTTTGCTAATTGAAAGTGAATTTCTTTCAATTAAATAAGCACTGTAGTTTGAAAATTAATGTTTATCAAACTTAGATTTGGTGGAGTGTTAGAATAATTTATAAAATCGTTCTAATCACTTTCCAAAATATGGTCTTATTTCAAAACGAAAGTTGAGGTGAGACCTATATTTTTTTAGCCCCCAAGTGTAACTTTAGGTGGCTTTTGCAATTCATGTATACACATGCTAGGGGATATTTCTCATGCTTATTTGAAGCCCTAAGATTTGTATTTTTAATTTGTGGAATATTGCATATGTTTATCACGAATTGTTTGATTAAGTAACATAATTAATTATCTTGGTCAATAATAGGAAGTGGTATTCTTCCCTTTGTCATTTAATGTTATTAAGATGCTTCGTAATAAGCTTTGCATGACATTGATTTTAAAACATAAATAGCGTGTTCAAATCTGTAAATAGATAGAAGTGGGGATGTCCAGGCTTTTTTAGCCCCCAGTTTAGTTGCCAAATGGGAAGGATCATCCAGACTTACCCCCTAAAAGAGAAATGAACAAAAAAGATGGATTTGTATAAAAAAGGAAGGGGAATCTAGCTTTCCCATAAAAGAATAAAGAAAGAGAATAGACATGTTTTCGAAAATTTCTCTCTCCTCTCTCCTCAAACACTGAAACCACCAACCCCACCTCCGTCACCACCACTCATCACCGTTGTTTCTGTCTCCTCTCCTCTCCTCCCATCCTTCACTCTCATTCTCCCTCTTTATCACTCTGTCATCTCCTCCTCCATGGATCAACCCTCACCCAACCCAAAACCCCAACCTCCACCACTCGACAAACTCATCGATGATCTCCAATCAAAGAGCTTCAACTCCACCATCATCACCGCACCACGCAACACCTCCTCTGCAACCACTACCACAACTTGGACAACCACATTCTAGCTCCTCCCACCACCACAACCCTCCCTCTCTCTATCCTCTACCCTCGTTGGTTCGCGATCCAACATATCCAAAACTTCGATCACTTTTTGAGTTAAGGTGGTGGTGAACATAAATTACTAATTTTGATTATGGAGGGGAATGTGGTGGTGTTGATGAGGTGGTGGTTATGGAGGGGTGGTGATAATTGTGGAATTTTGGGGGTTGAGATAGAGATGTGACTGGTTTTGAGTTGCGAGGTTGGGCGGTTTGCAGAGTTAGGGGATTGGCGATTTGCGGGGTTTGGGTTTAGAGTTGGTGGTTGTGCATTTTTGGGGGTTGAGTAGGGGCTGTGGCTAGGCGGTTTGAAGTTGCGGGGCTAGGTGGTTTGCGGGGTTTAATTTTGGAGTTGGTGGCTAGGCGTTTGTGTTGGTGGCTAGGGTAGTTGGGTTCCGGTGGGCGGTGGTGATGGGGTGGTCAGGGATGGGAAGGAGGGTGGGGCTGGTTTTCTGATTTTTTTTTTTAATAATTAAATAAGTAATTAACCTATTAATAGCTGACACGTGGCATATAACTTACAAAACTGGTCATCAACAGGTAATGGATCTGTTGGAGAAGGAGGGGTATAAAGATTGAGTTTTTGAAGAATAAAATGAAGGTTGGATTTTTAGGAGGAAAAAGTGCAAAGGTTGGATTTTTCCTTTATCTTTTGGCCATGTAATTTATAGATATGTGTTGATGAGTCTATTATATATATATATATATTTATTTATTCCCCGTCCCACGGTCATATTTGTGCTTATTTGAGCTCTGCGGAGCTATTTTTATTACTAATATATGTTTTCTAGTGTTTTTGTAGAGTTGGTATTATTTTGTAGGAATTTGCAGATTTATGATAATTCCGGAGCTTATTAAACCACTACAAAGATATTGGAGTTTGATCGTATCTTATGACTGCATATTTGATGCCCAAGGCCAATTTGGTGATTAAGGGCTCGATTGGTGAAGAAGTCCAAGTAATGAACAAGCTAGTACCACGGATCAAACAAGTTAAGGATTTTGGGCCCAAAGCAAAAGAAGTCCAATCTCAAAGAAAATCAGAGCTGCTGGGCTGATTTATTGACCGGGCCCGGTCGGGCGATAGCTGGCCCGATCAGGCGAGCTTGATGGGAGCTGTTCCGCTTCATCATAGTGGGCTTGTTATTTGGCCCACTTGATTTTGTTATGTCGGTGAAGTAGTTTATAAATAGGAGTACGTAGCTTTAGGGGGTAGTTTTTACTTTTTTTTTTTATTTTTTCTTTTTCTTTTTCTTTTTCTTTAGTTTAGTTTAGTTTTCTCATATATTATTTCTTTAGTTTTAATTTCTTGTTCTAGATATACTTCAACTCTTCTTAATTAGTTTTATTACTATTCTATTCTCTTGTTAATTTAATACTATTGCTTTTTATCATGCTTATTATTACTTTGATTAGTTTAGTTTTTATTATGTGTGAGTAATTTTTTTTCTAGGGTTGTGGGGATCCATAAATAATATGAAGGGGTAATTTATTGTTGTTGATTGTCAATGCTAGATTAATTTCTTATTGATTGATTTTATGCTCTGTGACTAGAATAGGCCTGATCTTTTATGCATGAGTTTGACAATATTGGTTCGAGATTCGACAGATGAGAATTGATGTTTAGGTCTAGTTTCAATAGGCAGGTTAATTTATAAATGGTTAAGTTGAGATTCGAAGATGAGATTTAATACCGGTAAATTAATTATGTGATTGTAATACGTAGTGAAAGCCCTTTATGATCTGATTAATTATGCATTGATGAATGATTATTATATTCAAACCTGGAAGATGAGATTTATTGGTGAACCCTAGATCCTTTTATATATTATTTTCTCCTTGTTCTTGATCTCCGTAGTTTAGATTATTGTTCAAATATATATATTGGTTACTTCATAATCTAGATTATATTAGTTAATTAGAAGTAGAAAGACTCGTTTCTCTATGGATTCGACCCTACTTCCCTATCTACATTAGTTAGAGGATTTAGGAATTACTTTTGATTAGGGGATACGACTTTACCCTGTCAAAATTTGGTGCTGTTGTCGGGGAAACGGTTTTATTTTTATTTCTAATTATTATTAGAGTCTAGATTATTTTTATTTATTTTTTTAATTTTTAATTTTTAATTTTTAATTTTTTTTTATGAGTTGAAAATATCCATGCTTACGCCACTACAAGAATTATATATTTTTTATGCAGCACCTAACTACTGTAGTTGTCAACATCTTTGTCATGAAAATACTGAATGCCCTTATAGTGAGTTTTTTGTGCGTGCTCCAGATGATTTTAGAGTCTTTCCATATACATATGATCATATTCGGAAACGATTAGTTGCTAATGAAAGTTATTGGAAGGCTCTTGATGAAAAAGTTTACGGACACTATAATAATACAAATGTTATTGAGGATGAAGAACCCGTTATAGGATTTGTGGTTGAAAAATCATTGGTTGATGAATTGGTGATTGAAAAATCATTAGTTGTAGAAACGGTGGTTAAAAGTTCCTTTGATGATGATGATGTTATTCGTAAAGGTGGAATTTTCAAGTAAATATTGGATGATAAAGACAATGACTACCTCCATGTTCGTTATATTAATTCTAAATTTTTAACGGAGGAAGTAGAAGGTTGTGGTGTATTTTCATCTCTCCCTTTTGATTTTTCCTTCTACCTTGAGTTCTCTTTATGTGCTTCTAACCTTTTCTTTGTAGGGATTAATGTGCTTGCAATTAAGCCCTATATAGTGTTTAATGAAATGTTTGCAGGCGCGTTTGATAAGTTACTCAAGGCGTTGAATTCTTCCGATTGAGAGAAGGAGTATGGTCGAGCGGGACCTTGATAAATTAGCGCTTTGCGGGAGGTAACCCGTACTTTAATTTGCTTTTTAGTTTAGTTTTTTCTTATTTTTGTGTGTGTGTTTTATTTTTTATTTTTTATTTTTCTCTTTTAGAGAGGTAAGGAGAGTGTAACTTATGCTTTGTGGGAGTTTGTTTTTGTGCAGATTTTGAGCTAGAGAAAGTTTCATTCACGCTGGAACTGTACTCGTATTCGATCGGGCAGAGCTCGCCCGATCGGGTTCGAGTACGCGTCAGCAAACTTTTTCAACTTCGACAGGACATAACTTTTGCGTTTCTTATCCGATTTTTTCGTGTGACCTATCATTGGAAAGCTCTTCAAGTCTAGTTTCCAATTCAATTAGAATCACTGTATTATCATTTATATATCAAAAGTTATGATCAGAATAGTGCACCTGACTCAAATTCAAACTTTTTCCCACTAACACTTTGTTTCTTTCTTCCCCAATTTTGTTCCAAAGAGATGCATTGAAATCCTCGAGGCTTTGGTGACATTGATGTGGTGATGATGAGGAGTAGTCACCTTGACTACTAGCTTCCCTTTAAGACAATGAGGACATTGTCTAATTTAGCTTGGGGGGAGGTTCTCGTGTCATATGGTATATCTTTCACTCTCTCTTTTTATTTATTTATTTTTCTTGGTGTGCTTAGTATAGATTTTATTGCTTTTATAAGTTAGTTTTTATTGCTTTAAAATTAAAAAAAATCGAAAAATACATTCCAATGAATTGTAAATCATGCTTCCTTGTGCCCCATACTTGAAGAAATATTGTTTTGATTCTTGGTACATGATGATAAGCATTGTGGATTTGTTGACCATGATTTGATATTTTATTGCCTTGAAACCTTAACATGCGTCAAATTTGCCAACTATTTGTGAATATGGTGCTTGACTAGTTGATTTGGTTAGGAATGTATGATAGTTCCTGGTATGTCAAGGAATTTGAGTATTGGTTTGCAACTATAAGTAATGTTTATATGATTCATTATTATGCACATTGAGGAGGACGAAGGCGTTCATTCTTTTAGGTAGCCTCCAGATGATTGTAGATACATTTGTCCCCTTCTTGCTACCCATGTTGTTGCCTTGACTTTTTGTTGTTTATTAGCCACGTTACAAGCCTATTTTGCCCCATTGGTTACTAGTCCCAAGCTTGGCTTGGGGGAGCTATTAGTGAGTGAGGTGAGGGAGCTTGTAGTGTGCTTATTATTTGCACAATCTGGGTGGATTTTTGAGAAGTTGTTTTGTTTTTTATCATGTTTATTTTTGATGAGTTTGAGAGTTATATTTTCTTGAAAAAATAAAGCATAATGTTATGAAAAAAAAAGAAGAGAAGTTCAAGGAAAAAAATAAGTGAACTTCAAGAAGAAAAATAAAACAAAAAGAAAAAAAAGTGTTCAATGTTCAAATGTTCTAGTTGGAGGTTGATTAAAAGGAAGAAAAAAAATTTGCTTCTATAATTCAAATTTGGAAAATAAAGTTGTTTATTCACTCCAATTCTTTATTATTATTTCTTATGAGTGAAATTGCAAGTGTTGGGATTGTTTATTATGATTGGAGTATATTTGGTGGATTGATGTTAGAGTTGGTTATGTAGGAGATGTTGATCATTATTTATTTTGATCATGGGCTTCATTAGGATTTGCTCCCATAAGCATAGCTTTTCTCTCACTTGTTCCCAAATATATCCTACCCTTTACCCTAGCCTTACATTACAAGCTTTAAAGACCTTCCAACCTTTGTGCATAGAGTTGTATGAATGTGAAAGCGTTGTTTATCAATGCAAGTTATGATTTGACATATTTCGAGTCGACTAGTAGGTTGAGTGTACATCTTTTTATACACACGAGAGTGTGAGTTGGGAGGGTATTGTTCACATTAAAGGGGTTGGTTGGAGAGCGATCGAGTACATCTTTTACTCGCCACATAAATGAGAGTCGAGTGTGTGAGCACTAGTCTTGAATTCTATATGCTCTTGTGGTTTGCTCTATTTGACAATTGTTAGGAAATATTAGTAGTTGGATGGATTTGATTGGTTGACTTTGATACATGTTTGTCATATTTACCTTGAATTATATTTATTAATTTAAATTGTATTTGAGGTGAAGTTTTGATTTATTTATTCATTGTTTTGCTTCGGGACAAGCAAGGGTTTGGCTTGGGGGAGTTTGATGAGTCTAATTTATATATATATTTATTCCCCGTCCCACGGTCATATTTGTGCTTATTTGAGCTCTGCGGAGCTATTTTTATTACTAATATATGTTTTCTAGTGTTTTTGTAGAGTTGGTATTATTTTGTAGGAATTTGCAGATTTATGATAATTTCGGAGCTTATTAAACCACTACAAAGATATTGG
Source organism: Chenopodium quinoa (assembly GCF_001683475.1). Taxonomy (NCBI): domain Eukaryota; kingdom Viridiplantae; phylum Streptophyta; class Magnoliopsida; order Caryophyllales; family Amaranthaceae; genus Chenopodium; species Chenopodium quinoa. Next base: position 4,415,309 of record NW_018742204.1, on the reverse strand, counting down.
AGTTTGATCGTATCTTATGACCGCATATTTGATGCCCAAGGTCAATTTGGTGACTAAGGGCTCGATTGGTGAAGAAGTCCAAGTAATGAACAAGCTAGTACCACGGATCAAACAAGTTAAGGATTTTGGGCCCAAAGCAAAAGAAGTCCAATCTCAAAGAAAATCAGAGCTGCTGGGCTGATTTATTGACCGGGCCCGGTCGGGCGATAGCTGGCCCGATCAGGTGAGCTTGATGGGAGTTGTTCCGCTTCATCATAGTGGGCTTGTTATTTGGCCCACTTGGTTTTGTTATGTCGGTGAAGTAGTTTATAAATAGGAGTACGTAGCTTTAGGGGGTAGTTTTTGTTATAAAATATGTTAATGGATGGTCATTATAGCTTTTAACTATCTCTTTTATGACTATCTTAAGTATGGTTGTAATAGCACCCTTGTAATCCTCCTTTGTCATTAGGTCACATTTATCCTCTCATGAATGGACTCTTCATTGTCCATATAAGTTACAATGTTCACATCTTGTATATATATATATAGATGGTCATGAAATGGATGAATATAGACAATACAATTACCATCTACATATCTCTCTCTAATCTTCTCCTTTCCCTTTATATTATAATACGTTATCAGCACCATACTCTAAACGAAACTGTTACATTGATCACTCCGTAAGTATACTAGCCAAGAAGAAAGTCCAAAGGTATTATATGATGCTAGGAACTGTTTTATATCTTGATCTGATGTCGTGGTTACATACCTTCTAAAGATTTCATCAATATTGGCTTCTAAATATACGTGTATATATGTCATTCATATCCTTCACCTTATACGCCTTCGGTTTTGTTTTTTTTACAAGGTTGTATGTGAGGTTACAATATGCTTTTATGATTATTAGTTTATGATTATTAGATTTCTTGCGTATTAATTTTGCTTCTGACTTGTTCCTGACTATCAAATTATGTTATAATATACTACTCTAATTGTGACTTGCGTATTATGTTCCTGATTATTAGATTTCTGACTTGCGTATTAATTATGTTATAACATAATTTGTGATACCACATACTACTCTAATTGTGGTTGTAATATGCTTTTGTGCTTGTACGAATGAGCTTAGCCATGTTATTTTATTTGCATACATTTTTCTTATCAACCATTATGTTATGATATGTATATGTTTGATATTTTATGAGATCTAATTTTGCTTATTATTTTATATAGTGAAAAATGTCGAATCTTGCCAAGCTTGAATTTGTGGCTCTTGATATTACTGGAAAGAACTATTTATCATGGGTGTTAGATGCTGAAATACACCTAGATGCTAAAGGCCTTGGTGAAACCATTAAAGAGACTAATGAGGCAACACCTCAAGATAAGGCTAAAGCCATGATATTCCTTCGCCATCACCTCCATGAAGGACTCAAAAATGAATATTTAACTGTGAAAGATCCACAAATCCTTTGGAGTAATCTAAAGGAAAGGTATGACCACCAAAAAATAGTGATACTTCCTAGAGCTCGTTATGATTGGTTGAATTTGAGATTGCAAGATTTTAAATCTGTTAGTGAATATAACTCAGCTATGTTTAAAATAACTTCTAAATTGAAATTATGTGGAGAAAATATTACTGATGCAGAAGTGCTTGAAAAGACATACTCCACTTTCCATACAAATAATATTGTCCTACAGACACAATATAGAGAAAAAGGTTTTAAAATATATTCTGAATTAATATCTTGTCTTCTTGTGGTTGAGAAAAATAACGAGCTGTTAATGAAAAATCATGAATCACCTCCTACTGGCTCTACTCCATTCCCTGAAGCGAATGTGACAACCCATAACGGGAAAGAAACTAAAAACAGAGACCATTCCAGCAGTAGTGGTCGAGGTAGAGGTCGTGGTCGTGGTCGTGGCCAATGGCGTGGTCGCGGTCGTGGGCGTGGTTTTAGTGGATATGGTAGAGGTCGTGGAGGTCATTACACAAATTCTCATTCCCACCAGAAGTGGAAACGTAGGGATGATAAAGAGAAAAGTGAGACCAATATATGTTACCGTTGTTGAGGAAAAGGCCATTGGTCTCGAGTTTGTAGAACTCCAAAGCATCTTGTTGAACTTTATCAAGAATCATTGAAGAAAGGAAAGAAAGTTGAGGCAAACCTTGTTCTTGAAGATGGTGAAGGTGATTTTGATTTTGGCAATGCAAATCATTTCGATGTTGCTAATTTCCTTACTTCCCCGGAAGGGAATAATTTTGATTTTGGCAGTACAACTCATTTAGAAGTTGGTGATTTCTTCAATGCCCGGAAGGGAATAATTAAATTTATATTATTTTATGTCAACTTTAAGTATTAGACTTTATCTAGTTATTTACTTATGTTATTTTCTATGGTTGTAATAAGGACTTTATATGCTTAATGAATTTATGAACTATTTAGGTGTTTTTATTGAATTATTTATTTTATCATCTTTATTTTTATGCTTACTATTTTGACATATATTTTATTTCATGAAGAACATGGATATTACTCAAGTTCAGTTTGCTATGAATGGTGAAGAACTATGTCTTGCTGACAGTGCAACTACTCATACAATACTTAGAAATAAAAAATACTTCTCTACATTAATGATGAAAAGGATTAATGTGAATACCATATCGGGTAGTACAAATATTATTGAGGGCTCCGGAAGAGCCACTATAAAATTGCCTTGGGGAACTGAAATTAAAATAATTGATGCTTTATACTCCCCATTGTCTCAAAGAAATTTATTAAGTTTTAAGGATATTCGCAACAATGGTTATCATATTGAGACAATCAATGAAGAAAATAACGAATTCCTTCAAATCACAAATATAACTCAAGGCACAAAACATGTTTTGGAGAAACTCCCTACATTCTCTAGTGGTTTGTACTACACAAAAATCAATACTATTGAAACTCATGCTATAGTAAACCAGAAGTTTACTGATAATTTTGTTGTTTGGCATGACCGGTTAGGCCATCCCAGTTCAATAATGATGCGAAAAATAATTACGAATTCATGTGGACATTCTTTGAAGAGCCAGCAGATTCTTCATAACAATTTTTCATGTGCTGCTTGCTCAGAAGGCAAGTTGATAATTCGTCCATCACCAGCTAAAATTAATTTTGAATCAATTAGTTTTCTGGAACGTATACAAGGAGATATTTGTGGGCCCATACATCCCCCATGTGGACCATTTAGATATTTTATGGTTTTAATTGATGCGTCAACTAGATGGTCACATGTGTCCTTGTTATCAACTCGTAACCTGGCGTTTGCGAGATTACTTGCCCAATTGATTAAGTTACGGGCACATTTTCCAGATACTCCTATTAAGACTATTCGGCTTGATAATGCTGGTGAATTTACATCTCAAGCTTTCAATGATTATTGCATGTCCATTGGGATAAATGTTGAACATCCTGTAGCACATGTTCATACGTAAAATGGTCTGGCTGAGTCATTAATTAAACGTCTTCAGTTAATTGCTAGACCATTTCTTATGAAATCCAATCTCCCAATTTCTGCTTGGGGACATGCTATATTACATGCAGCATCACTAATTCGCATTAGGCCAACAAGTAATCATAAGTTCTCCCCATTACAATTGGTTTATGGTTAGGAACCAAATATTTCCCATCTAAGAATTTTTTGATGTGCGGTTTATGTTCCAATAGCTCCACCACAACGCTCTAAGATGGGTCTCAAAGGAGGTTGGGGATATATGTTGGGTTTGAATCCCCGTCAATAATTAAACATCTTGAACCTACAACAGGGGATTTATTTACGGCTCGTTTTGCAGATTGTCATTTTAACGAGTCACTTTTCCCAACATTAGGGGGAGAAAAGAGAGAGCTGGAAAAGGAAATTAAATGGAATGAATTATCATTATCCCATCTTGAACCTCGAACTAAAAATGTGAATTGGAAGTTCAAAAGATAATTCATTTACAAAGTTTAGCGAATCAATTGCCAGACTCGTTTGCTGACCCAAAAAGAGTGACCAAGTCACATATTCCAGCTGTAAATGCTCCATTTAAAATAGATGTCCCGGAAGGACAAAATAAATTTGCTAATGAGTCTAAACCACGTCAGAAACGTGGAAGACCAATAGGTTCCAAAGATAATAATCCTCGGAAAAGAAAAGGAGCATTGATTGATGATGGTCAAATTGAAGAAACAATTTCCGAAGGATCTCCAGAAGAGAATTTAGACATGATACAAGAAGAAATTCAGGTACCTGATAATGAAGAAATTTCAACAAATTATATCATGTCTGGAATTACATGGAATTAAATATATTTTAGATAATGCCCATCCAAGGGGGAGTGTTATAAAATATGTTAATGGATGGTCATTATAGCTTTTAACTATCTCTTTTATGACTATCTTAAGTATGGTTGTAATAGCACCCTTGTAATCCTCCTTTGTCATTAGGTCACATTAATCCTCTCATGAATGGACTCTTCATTGTCCATATAAGTTACAATGTTCACATCTTGTATATATATAGATGGGCATGAAATGGATGAATATAGACAATACAATTACCATCTACATATCTCTCTCTAATCTTCTCCTTTCCCCTTATATTATAATAGTTTTTACTTTTTTTTTTAATTTTTTCTTTTTCTTTTTCTTTTTCTTTTTCTTTACTTTAGTTTAGTTTTCTCTTATATTATTTCTTTAGTTTTAATTTCTTGTTCTAGATATACTTCAACTCTTCTTAATTAGTTTTATTGTTATTCTATTCTCTTGTTAATTTAATACTATTGCTTTTTATCATGCTTAATATTATTGCTTTGATTAGTTTAGTTTTTATTATGTGTGAGTAATTTTTTTTCTAGGGTTGTGGGGATCCATAAATAATATGAAGGGGTAATTTATTGTTGTTGATTGTCAATGCTAGATTAATTTCCTATTGATTGATTTAATGTTCTGTGACTAGATTAGGCCTGATCTTTTATGCATGAGTTTGACAATATTGATTCGAGATTCGACAGATGAGAATTGATGTTTAGGTCTAGTTTCAATAGGCAGGTTAATTTATAAATGGTTAAGTTGAGATTCGAAAGATGAGATTTAATACCGGCAAATTAATTGTGTGATTGTAATACGTAGCAAAAGCCCTTTATGATCTGATTAATTATGCATTGATGAATGATTATTATATTCAACCCTGGAATATTATTTATTGGTGAACCCTAGATCCTTTTATATATTATTTTCTCCTTGTTCTTGATCTCCGTAGTTTTGTTTATTGTTCAAATATATATATTGGTTACTTCATAATCTACATTATATTAGTTAATTAGAAGTAGAAAGACTCGTTTCTCTGTGGATTCGACCCTACTTCCTTATCTACATTAGTTAGAGGATTTAGGAATTACTTTTGATTAGGGGATACGACTTTACCCTGTCATGTGTCATGTGCCTTAAATTTAGCAAGAAATTTTTTTTAAAAAAAAAACCATGTTGTTAATTTGTATTATATATAGGAAATTTTGTCTAGTACTACCCTAAAGATTGGGTAATTTGGGAAAAACTACCCTTTATTTTTTTTTAAGAACTACCCAAAAATTAAGAAAATTTTGGTAGCACTACCCATTTATGTTTTTCGTCCAAAAAATCAATAATAGGGCCCACTTTTTCCCCTTACTTTTCCTACTTAATTAACTTCCCTAATTACCTTCTCTCTCCTCCCTACTTAACTTACCCTAATCCCTAGAAATCAAACCCCCAAATTTAGATATCCTACCAATTAGAATGGCCAATTAAACATCCTACCAATTACAATGGCCAATTAGTAATTAAAATGCAATTGAATTCGAGAAATAATAAAAAATAATACAAACTTTGAGCAATCCGCCAAAACAAGTCAAAGTTTTAATTATTTTTTAATAATACAAACTTTGAGGGTTATCCGCTTTAAACAAGTTAAACCGATTAGTTACCTCATGAATAGGTTATATAGAACACGTGACATTGTATTTTTTTTAAAAAAAAATATTAAATAACTTGATAAGATAAATAAAAAAATTATCTGGCTCAATAAGTTGTAGGTAAAATAACTTGTTTAAAGCGGATATCCCTCAAAGTTTGTATTATTTAGAAATAATTAAAAATTTGACTTTTTTTTAGTGGATCGCTCAAAGTTTGTATTATTTTTTGACAATTTTTCCATTGAATTCACTCTCAAAGTCAAAATAACTGAAACCTAGAACTCAATTGAACCCGTAAACCCTAGAAATTAAAACCCCCAAATTTATTTAAACTTATAAACCCTAATCCAAATCACTAATTTACACCTAATTATGTTAATTGCGTTCAATTAAAACTTGTAAACAAATACAATAAACAATAAATTAAAAGGAAAGTGTGAAACATTACTTGAATAATTGAGAATTTATGTTCAATTGATTGAGTATGTTCTCTTGGAATTTTTGAGTGAGAATGGGGGGAAGTAAATTAGGGAGGATAGAAAAGGTAATTATAGGAGTTAATTTCAAAATCTTTCCTCATTTACTCATTTTAATTTTCTCTCACCTATTCCCATTTTTCTCTCTCTAAAAAAACTACTTTACCGCCATGGATAAAAACAAATAACAGAAGATTACTCCTTCTAAAAGGTGAACATTACTTAATTTCTTTAAATTTACTAATATAATTCAACAAATTACAAATTTATGAACATAATTGTCGTTTTAATTCTTTTTTTTCAATTTAATTTTTATAGAAAATCAAAACTATCTTCTCCTACTAATGAAGATGAAGAAGTGTAATTAATTTATTGCTCAAAATCCCAATTTTATCTTAAATTGTTGATTTTTAGAATTGAATACTAAATGAAACCCTAAATTTTTTTAATAATCCAATTAATAAAATTTTCAACATCAGAACACCAAAAAAAAAAAAAAAAAGAAGTTATATGATATACCTAAAGGAAGCCCAATTGTTCATCAAAAAAATTGGAAGAATTAGACAAAGAAATATCAGAAAGTCCAATTAACTGGTATATTTATGTTCATATATTTTTTGTTTAATGTTCATATACGATGTGCTTTATGTCCACATATATGTGCTTTATGAAGTTATTTTGTTTAAAAATTCAGTTAAGTATGTTCGTATGATGTAATAATTTGTTTAGATATTATTTATTTGCTCATTTTGTTGTTTGATTTTAATTATCAGATCGTCCAAGTACTGAACAACCACCAGAAACTTATGAACAACACACACTAACCACTGAACAGCCCCCACAAACCACTAAATTGCCACCACAAACCACTTATTTGCCCCCACAAAACATCTGATCTACCCCTACAAAATACTGATCAGCCCCAAAAAACACTAATCAGCGCCCACAAAACATTGAACAACCCCCACAAATATCTGAACTATCCCCCACAAAACACTAATCAGCCCTCATAGACATCAGAACTACACCCACAAAGTATTGAACAACCCCAACTAACTTCTGAAAAGTCTAAGAAACCATTGAAAAGCCCCCCACAAAACATTGAAAAGCCACTAGAAACACTGATAACCCACCAGAAACCGCTGAAAAGCCCCAAGAAACAAGTGAAAAGCATCCAGAAACCTCTGAGCCCCCTAGAAAAACCTCTAAACCCCCTACAAAAAGTTCTGAACCCCAATTACAAACCACTGAACACCCTTCAAAAACATTTTAACCACCTTCAAAAACCTCTGAACCCCAATACAAACCACTAAACACCCTACAAAAACCCATGAACCCCCTACAATAACTTTTGAACCTAAACCACAAACCACTGAACACCTTACAAAAACTTCTGAACCCCAACCACGAACCACTGAACACCCTACAAAAACTTCTGAACCCCAACCACGAACCATTGAACATCCTACAAAAACCTTTGAATACCCTACAAAAATTTCTAAACCCCAATCACGAACCACTAAACACCCTACAAAAACCTCTAACCCCCTACAAAAACTTCTAAAACCCAACCACAAACCACTAAATACACTACAAAAACCTCTGACCCCTGTACAAAAACTTTTAAACCTCAACCACAAATGACTGAACACCCTACAAAAACCATTGAACCCCTACAAAAGCTTTTGAGCCCTAACCACAAACCACTAAACACCCTACAAAAACTTCTGAACCCCTACCACAAACCACTGAACACCCTACAAAAACCTCTACATCCCCTACAAAAACTTCTGAACACTAACCGCAAAACACTTATCATCGTTCAAAAACTTCTACACTTGAAGACACTGCTCAGAATGCTTCTCATCCTTTAACCTTTCCTTGTAAAGAACTTCATACGTTCTAACTGCAGTAAACAAACACAATTCATAATAACCATTACCAGAGTTCAAAAATAAAACAACAATGTTCAAATACGGGAAAAAATAAGCAATTATAATCAAATATCAAAATCAAGTTCAGAAATTATATGAACCAAATGTTCATAATCATATAAAACAAAATTCATGGATAGTTCAATCAACAAATGATCAAATTCGTCCAGTTTACAATTATTTTCTAAAACGCATGTAAACATACTCAGAGAATAATGTAAAACGAAAAGGTTCATTAAGTAACCTAAATGTTCATAAAAATAAAAACAGCGTTCATAATATGATATTGCTAATAACAATTTTGATAATAAATACAATGAAAAGTGCGTTACTCGAATTATATGAACAAAATATTCAAAGACATGATATAAACAAATTATATTCATAAAATACAAAATAAAGCATCAATTAAAATTGAAAAGAAATTGAAAATCATTAAAAAAAAAAAGCAATTAAAATAAAAATCCAAATTCAACACACTTTCAGCAGCTTAAATAACATTAAATATATGAATATCTTTCAAATAATCAATCTAACTCAATTTTTCGTAAAAAACATATAAATGTTTTGATGTCTGACATAATAGGTTCATAATTACAAAACATAATAAGGTTTTAAAAATTCATAAATCGAAACCAAAATAAATTTTCACATGCAAAGAATCAAATGTTCAGATATACATTGTAAAGTACATAACACCATTTTTTCTTAAAATGATTACAAAATACATAGATCTACAAAAAAGTTCATAAGAAATGTATCACATGTTAAAAATTATAATTAAGATGTTCATAAATTCGAAAATATATGTCAGTAAATATATATATATATATATATATATATATATATATATATATATATATATATATATATATATATATATATATATATATATATATATATATAGGAAACTTATCCTACGTTCATATTTTTAACTTAACTGTTAAAAATACCAAAAGATAACAAAAAACAAAACTGTTGATAATAGAATACACAAATATCACTAACAAAAAAAAATCAAAATAATATGAAAACTACATATTTCGAAACTCAAACCTAGCCATATATAATGATTTAGACAATGGAATATCATTAGAAAATAATCATCTCCTTCATCTTAAACAACTTCTCCTAGTCAAATCCGCCATTTTAAACTTCAATTCTTTACAAAATCTCCATTAACAAAGCTTGAAATTGAAGGTTGAAGAAAATGAATTTTGAAATTAAATAAACAACAATGAATGAATTTAAGAAAAAGAAAAATAGTGGTGAGAGAAATTACAAATTATGAATTGTAAGAGGAGGAGATGAAGGATCTCAATCTATGGTGATGAATAAATTAAACCAAAAACAAAATAATGAATTAATTTAAGAGAGAGAAAAATAGAAGAGATAAGATAGAGGAGAGAGAAATCAGAAATCAAGAAAGTGTGAGGGAGGAGAAGAGAGGAGAGAAAATACCGAGAGATAATAATGTTGGTAGTGATGACAAAATGTAAAATACGTGGCATCTTATTACTGGTGGTGCACACAGTTTAAATTTGTCGTTCTAAATAAATAAAAAAAAATGGGTAGTTGTTCACAAAAGACCCTATCTTTGGGCTAGTTCTAGACTAAATTTAATTTTCTTATATTTATTTTAGGGTTTTTCTATATAGTGCATGCCCTTGTGTAAATGATTTTTCCAGCTTGTGCCCACTATGTTTTCCTTCCATGTTACACATGGTATCCGTCAGTTACAAATTGTAACACACCATTCCCTTGTCGTTAATCTAACGTTAAGTAATTCTGTTAATGATCAATTAATTTTTTTTATTGAAGGGTATATAATTTATACCTTTCTCGAGTATTTTTGAAAATGGGAATCCGAAAAACTCTTCCTAAAAGGTGGGACATAAGGGAAATCCTTTTAAAATGTGGTTGGTGAAATACAACGACGACCGCACGCCTTGAATTCAGAGTACTAGCCATCTAGGGAAATACTAGTTGATCAGCCTGATTGACAAAGAATGTACATCAGGGGGTATTTTGGTAAAATTCATTAAAAAAGTTGGGGTAAATATGTAATATCAGGGAGATGTAAAAATTAACTGGAAATTGTTGACTAACGTCTTCCTTAGTCAAAGTATTAAAATACCGTTAACACCATTTACATCACTTTCCCAATTTGAAAAACCCTTATTTTTCTTTTCGATTGAAAATAATCTTCTCCGACCAAAAAAACGCTTGTTGTTGTTTATTTCTGGACAAACTATGATGTCGTTTCATGCAATTGGGACCTTCTCTGACCCAAATTAGTCAAGAAGATGTAATACATGGCGAATTTAATTCATACCAGCTATTATATGTGCGAAGAATTCATCTCAAACGAGTCTAATAATTTAACTTGGTGAATCTAATTCATACCTGGCTAATTTAATTCATAACAGCTTTGGCACTATAAATTAATTGTTGCTTTTTCTGTATTAATGCGATTATGTTTAATTACAAATGGAATTTGACGAATTGATCTTCTGAATGCGGCTATATTTCATTTGGTTGGCATATTTGGTTTGAAATCATGGTTTTACTGTACTTGTAAAGCATGCATTGATGTTTTACTTGTTGAAAAGCGTTTCTTTGATTATGGTAATTTTCAACTATGAAGTTGGCATGGCTGACTATTGGTTTACAATTGCATGATTACACTCAAGTGTTTCCAATTGATTGATTATTGATTTATTGTTGAGTAAAATGTTGATAAAGTTTGTGATTATTATTATCTAAATGTATGATATCAATGCCTTCTTTGGTTATATTGGTCTGATGTTTGGGTTTCATGTTAACAACGTTAATTGCCACGTTAAATGGTCCACACTAACGGCAGAAAGCTGTCTGTCACGAAAAATAGTACAAAGGAATACAAAAATAATATCAAGTACGCTGTGTATCCCACAAAAACTCCTGATTTACAAAATTTTGTAAATCAGACTGATTGCCTGGTCTGGCTCCTAGGCTCCTAGCCATCTAGTCTCCTATTCATACATTTTGGAATGGACATAAAATTAATTTCTTAAGATAAAGGAAGGTACAAAGTTAAGTACCTCTTCTCTCAATAAATAATCTAACATTTTATAAATGTACAAGATATCATTCTTAGTATTAATAAAGTACAAGGATAGCTCATCAAACAACATATATTTACACTTGAAAAATTTGCAAAACTTATAACGGACATGAATAAAATGTATTGTTGCGGAAGCAGCCATACACAATTTACATTATTATAACACACCTTACAATAAAGCCTCTAAACATTGTAAAAGTATATACGTAGTATACAAATAGGTAGACATATAGTATATGATTGTTGTTAGAGGAGAAACAAACACAATGCCACACTAGAAATACTTGCCATCATTGCACCGAATATTGAGCTTCCTTGTGTTCCTACAAGAAATGAAAATAGTCGTGCATTCATTTAGTAACTATCAGTGGTTTTTTTTGAGAAATTGTCTAATAAAATCCAAACTAGTTATATGCCCGGGCGATGCCCCGGGTCATTATAAATTTATTACTTTAATCGAACTATATATATTTTGGCTTGTTTGTCATTGAGAGCTTAAGTGATGGTTTTTCTAATTTATTTAATATGATAGCTTAAGTAGTTTGTTGCTTGTATGAGTTGGTTTGATTATAAAAATAATTTTTTTATATTAAAATCATAAAATATGATAAATCAAATCTATATAAATTTGATATCAAAATATATACTACTCCATAATGCACAAAAATCTTTTACTCTATGATTACAATTTCATGAGTAAATGCACAAAATAAAAATGGAGTAATGTTTAATTTCTTACAAACTTTATTATTATGTAATTATTAAGGAGTTACAGTCCAATTCAAGGGAAATTGTCATGCATATGAAGAGTTTATCAATTAAGCTTAACATTAATACATGAAAGTTAATGCATAAATTTTTCAATAATTAATGCTATGGTATGATTTGGCGACGACACATCATATGCCAAATGGCAAAATTGTTGACACATGGTAAAACATCATGTCTTTCCATGAGTTTTAATATATATATTGATTGATATTGTGAGGCCTAATAAAATAATGTTATAGGCTACCTATTAAAAGGTAAAACACTACTTATAGGCAGATTTCTTTTGTGGATCAAACTTTTTGCATTGACTCACCTCTTATTTTACAATATTGGAAAATTTGTCTGAAAGGGACTAATATATTCACTATTTTGTCTAGAAGGACCTTTTATGCTGAAAGTTGTCTAAAAGAGCCTTATAAATATGTTTTGTTGTTTATAAGGACCTTGACATCGGATTCTGGCGTTTAACCTTGATTTTCCAGCGTTGACTCCCCACGTGCATGTCACGTGATATTAAAAAAATTACCCTCTCCCTTTTTTTCCCCTTTTCCTTCCAACCCTAACCTTCAAAACACTAGCAAAATCAAACACCGGATTCCAATGTTAAGGGGGAAAAAAGGGAGGGGGTATTTTTTTTTAATGCCATGTGACATGCACGTGGGGGTCAATGCCGGAGAATCAAAGTCAAATGCCGAATTCCGATGTCAAGGTCCTTGCAAACAACAAAACATATTTATAAGGAAATTTTACAAAAAGCCACCTTTTATAAGCATTATATTGCAAGAAAACACCTTATAATTTTTTTTTTTGCAAAGACACACCTTAATCAAATTTTTTTTTGCAAAACCATACCTTTATGCCGGAAAATAGAGTCAAATCCTATTTTCCGGCGTTGACTATGCCATTTGCACCCACGAAACTGACAGTGGAGGGGAGAAGGGTGGCTAGGGCTATAAAGGAGGGTTTAGGGTGGTCAACGTCGTTAAAGGGGTATGTTTAGGGTGGTCAACACCGTAAAAGAGGGTGTGTTTATGGTGGTCAACACCATGAAAGGGTGGTTTTGTGGGTGGGGCTTAGGAGGGAGGTGGTTTTGTGGGTGGGGCTTACACTACTAGAAATAGGCAAAATTGCGACGAATTACTTTCGACGAATGGTTTTTCCGTCGCAAAATTCAAAAATTACGACGGATTTTTTTCCCTCGCAACTTTCCGACGGATTTAAATATCTATGACGAATTTTCCGTAGTAATGTTGTGACGGAAATATTTTCCATCGTAATTTTCTTTTTACGACGAAATATTTCATCGAAAAGATGTTTGCGACGGAATAGTCCATCGTAAAAAGAAAATTACGACGGAAAATATTTTCGTCGCAAGATTATAAAACTTTTTTTAAAAAATACCCAAATTGACTTAACCTAAAAAATCGAATTTCACTTGTAGGGGGAAGCTACGAACAGAAGAAAGAGAAGGAGAGAGAAAGAGAGAGGGAAAGAGAAAAAGGGGTCACACATCCGTCGCCGGCCGTCCCGATTCCGGCGTCGGTCGTCACCCATCCGCCGGCGACGAAGATCAAAACGAAAAGAGGACGAAAAGGAGAAAGAGAAAGAGGTCGAGCCTCCGTTTTTCGGTGAGCCTCCGTTGACGCTGCTGGTTGTTGCCGGCGCCGCGTCTAGGTAAGTTTTTTTTGTTTTTTTTTATTCGTTTTTTTTTAAAACACATTCAAATCTGGTGCAGCCTCCCTTGACACCACAACCGCAGCTTCCCTTGACCACCACAACCGCAGCCTCCCTTGACCACCGCAGCCTCCAGCCTGCTCCCTTCCCTCGCCGTGGCTGAAGCAGTTGGTAAGTTGTCCTTTCCCCAATTTTTTTTTAAATTTTTTTTTTAATAATAAACCCTTATTTATTTAATTTAATTATTTTTTTAAAATATTTTGTATGTAGGATTTGTACAATTTGTCAAAAAGAAGTGCAGATCTAAAGGTTAGTCACATTACAAACCCTAAAATAATGTGTTTTAGTTTAGTTTAGTTACTTTTTTTTTGTAAGTATGTTACTTTAGTTTAGTTTAGTTTACTTTTTAATGTGGCTTAATTTAGTTTAGTTTTACTAAAGTATATTAGATTAGTTTAATATTATGAAACTTTAGTTTAGTTTATTTTAATATAATGTGATTTAATTTAGTTTAGTTTTACTAAAGTATATTAGATTAGTTTAATATTATGAAACTTTAGTTTAGTTTATTTTAATATAATGTGGTTTAATTTAGTTTAGTTTTACTAAAGTATATTAGATTAGTTTATTATTATGAAACTTTAGGTACGTTTTGTTTGTTTTGTTTAATATGATGTATGTTAGATTACTTTAGTTCATTATAATCTAGTTTAGTTTTGTTTAGTTTAATATAATGTTTCTTACTTAAGTTTAATTTTTTATAATGCATGTTACTATATTTAATATTATGATATGTTAGTTTAGTTTGTTTTTGTTTGGTTTGATTTGTTTATATTAATGTTATGGTTTTATGATATGTTTGTTTATGTTAAGTTTAATATTGTATAATTTTTTGTATGTTAGTTTAGTTTTAATATCTTTAAATAAATCATTTGCATAATCATATGCCTAGATACCCGTTCAAGGCATACACATTAGGAGTATGTCTTGAATAGTCCCCGGTTGGGACTGTCCTTGTACGTTTATTCTCACTTAGGTGGTGAATGTATTCCTTTGTTTTAATTCAAAGGAAGATCCTTGCTTGTCATTTCTCTACAATGTTCTCTAGGTACATATATAGGTGTTTCTAATCGCCTATATTGTGTACTCGGGGAACTGTAGGGAGATGCTGCCGGATTTTCCATAGAATTGAAATTCTGGCATACATTCACTAGTGAGATTGAACGTACAAGGATGGGTTAGGTTGGAGTGATAAGGACCCTTGGAAATCATTTCACTTCTCATTTGCATTTCCATAACAGTTTGATCTATAATGAATATATATTGTGCTTTATGACTAATGTGATTAATGGCATATGTGTTAGTTGTGTAGAACTTGTAATCATGAAATGAAAAGAACGTAGCTGGATGTACGAAAGGAAGGTTGGGAATTCTATTAATCCTGAGTTCTTGAAGGGGGTAGATGAATTCCTTAAATATGTGGAAGATCATCCCGAGAGTAGCAACCCGAATGAAGTTAGGTGTCCATGTTTTAAATGCAAAAACAAACGTCTCTAGGATCCAGATACGGTCAAACTTCATTTGTATCGCAGCGGTTTTTTACCTAATTACTACAAGTGGATGTGTCATGGGGAAGGGTTTCCAGGAACTCGTAGAAGGGAGTCAAATGAATATCGTGAAATGGTTTTGGATGCCTTTGGTCAGTCTCAAGATCAAGGCCATTCCGAAGAGCCACCTGTTTCATTAGAGGAGGAGCCTAATGCACAAGCCAAACCATTTTTTGATTTGTTAAGGGCTTCTGAACAACCGTTATACGAAGGGAGTTCATTGTCTGTGTTAGAGATGGCTTCTAGAATCACTAGCCTAAAGTGTGAGTATAATTTGCCGCACAGATGTGTTGATGGATTTGCTTCTTTGGTTAATGAAGCGATTCCTAGCAACAACCACATGGCCCAGACATTCTATGAGGTCAAGAAAATTGTTAAGGGGTTAGAGCTGCCCCATGAAAAGATTCATGCATGCCCGAAAGGATGTATGTTGTTTTGGAAAGATGATGCTCAATTATCTACATGTAGGGTGTGTGGCAGCGACCGATACAAGAAGACTTCTAAAGGTTAGCTTAGTGCCTTTGAATGTTCTATTTTATTTCCCTATCACACCTAGGTTGCAAAGGCTTTTTGCAACTAAAAACATTTCTGAGGAAATGACATGGCATGCTAAAAATCCTCGAGTTCAAGGCACAATGGCACACCCTAGCGATAGTGAAGCGTGGAAACACCTAGATAGTTGCTTTCCTGAGTTTGCCTCTGAACCTCGTAATGTTCGACTTGGCCTATGTACGGATGGATTTGCTCCACATGGTCAGTTTGGGGGACAGTATTCATGTTGGCCTGTCATTTTGACCCCTTATAACTTGCCTCCGTCAATGTGTATGAAAAGACAGTTCATGTTTCTTTCGTTACTCGTTCCTGGTCATAAAAACCCTAAGGGCAACTTGGATGTTTACATGCAGCCGCTCATACACGAGTTGAAACAGTTGTGGGAAGTTGGGGCAAATACTTACGATATTTCGAGAAAACAAAATTTCAATCTTGGAGCAGCCATTCTATGGACGGTTAGTGACTTTCCGGCTTATGGTATGTTATCTGGTTGGACCACAGCCGGTAAGAAGGCTTGTCCGTATTGCGTGGAGAAAAGCAAAGCACTTTATGGGACCTTCCATATTGGAAACATCTGCTTGTTCGTCACAACTTAGATGTTATGCATGTTGAAAAAAACTTTTTTGATCAGTTGATTCACACTATAATGGACGTGAAAAAGCTATCTTGTGACACGCCATCAGCTTGGAATGACATTGCTAAATACTGTAAATGGCCCCAGCTACATCTTCAAGAGGATGATAGAGGAAAAGAATTCATGCCAAAGGCTCCATTTGCTCTTGACAAGGCTCAGAGAAAGGTTTTGTGTGAGTGGGTCAAACAGCTGCGGTTTCCTGATGGTTACGCTTCCAATTTGAGCCGATGCGTTGATTTGCAATCAGGTAAGTTACATGGAATGAAAAGTCATGATTGTCACGTGTTCATGGAGAGGTTGTTGCCCACTGCTTTGAGAGAATTTCTCCCTACCCATATATGGAATGCAACTACAGAGATAAGCCAATTCTTTCGCGATTTATGTTGCTACACAATTACAGTTAGCGACATGGAGCGATTGGAAAAAAACATAGCTGAGATCCTGTGCAAGCTTGAGAAGGTTTTCCCCCCATCTTTCTTCAACTCCATGAAGCATTTACTAATTCATTTGCCATATGAGGGCAAGTCATGTTGACCTGTTCAATATCGGTGGATGTATCCTTTCGAAAGGTAAATCAAAGGTCCTTTCTCAACTCTTACTTTCATCTCTTTCATTGATTTCCGTTACTTATACTTCTACGGCTACATAAACATAATTACAGGTTCCTCAATCACCTGAAACTAAAAATTGGTAATAAGGCTCGTGTTGAAGGTTCCATATGCAACGCTTATCTCACTGAAGAGATATCAAACTTCTGCTCCAATTACTTTCAGCCCTCAGTTGACACAAAAACACGAGATCTAGGTCAAAATGTGAATGCGGATGTGGAATCCCCGGCTGACAACGATGAAATCCCAGAGCTGTTCACGGTGGATAAGGGTTGTGTGTCAAATTTGGGTAAAACTCGGTATTTAGATGACAAGGAACTCGAACGTGCTCATTTGTTCGTTTTAAGAAATACCGGCATTCTTGGTGAATACGAAAGGTATATATATGTTTACGATAAACTTTTGAAAATCCCTTAAATTTAATATAATTGCTGCAATGATTAATCATGTGTCATTAATCTATTAGGCAGTTTGAGGACTACATTCTTAGTACTCAAACTTATTTGCGTCGAGAAGATGTCATGGAGAAATGCGAAAGTGAATTCCCTAATTGGTTTCATCACAAGGTGATAATACTTTTCGAACATTGCATATCGATTAATTTGGGATAATATAATATAATATATTTCATTTCAATTAGTGTGACGCTTGTATTCGTAACGGTTATAGGTGAGAGAACAAAAACCAAGTTCCGATGTGTTGTGAGCATTGTCTATGAGGCCTTTCAAGCGTGTTCGAACTTAGAACCAGATATTTGTCGGTGGCTTTAATTTCCACACACAGTCCTATGGCAAACACAAATCTACGATGAATTACGGGGTGTGTGTCTCAAGTGAGGACGGTGGAGAGTACTTTGGCATTTTAAACGACATAATTGAACTTGTCTACACTGGTCCCGAAAAAGGGTACAAGACTATTTTGTTTAGTTGTAGTTGGATGGATTGTGGTAAAGGAATGAACATTCATGAATAATACAAGCTTGTCGAAGTAAATCATACTAAGAAGTATCCCAAGTATGATCCATTTGTCTTATCTTACCAAGTGTCTCAAGTGTATTATGCATCTTACCCTAGCCTTAAACGTGATCGGGTTCAATGGTGTGTTGTATTTAGAACTCAAGCAAGGTCAGTGATTGATGCTCCGGTGGATTTAGAGTTTTTGCAGGGTCCTTCACCACAAGTACATGCAACGCTTTGTCCACCAAATGACATTCCAGACTATGAACTTGATAGTGATGATGATGATGACGATGGCTTTATTATCTCAAGAGATGAAGAAGAAGAAGAAAGCATTGGCTCCAGTGACAGTGACGAAGAAGAGGACATCGATGTATTTTTAGATGACACTAGTGATAGTAATAATGATATTGATAATGATAGTGGTAGTAGTGATAAGAGTAATGAAGAGGAGAATATGTAGTTACTCCTTTAACTATTGTCTTCGAATGTTTAGTTTTTAATGACTACTCGGACTTGTAATATTGCATTACATTTTTGGTCTCATTTTATTATTTTAATGTCTTATGGATCTAATTTATGAATTTACAATGTGCGATCATGGTACTAACAACTTTTTCAGGTGGTCATCATGGGATGAGGAAAT
The DNA here is from genome assembly GCF_001683475.1 of Chenopodium quinoa. Lineage (NCBI taxonomy): Eukaryota > Viridiplantae > Streptophyta > Magnoliopsida > Caryophyllales > Amaranthaceae > Chenopodium > Chenopodium quinoa. Next base: position 4,396,386 of record NW_018742204.1, on the reverse strand, counting down.
AAAGGAGAAACGTCCAAGAGGAGAAAGTCTAAGGGGAAATCTCAGGTTGTACGTGTTGACGAGGATGAGTCAATGGAGGAAGAGGAGGCACATAATTTGGGGGCCTCTCAAGAAATCGTCAGGAATGTACAAGGGCAACAAGAGCAACAGCAGCATCAGGAACAGGAGCTACAGGACCCGCATCCTAATGACTTGCTAGAGTTGGACCCTTCCACACTTTGGTGCGTATGTATTTGTATAATTAAATATCCTTAAATTCGTATTTACTTTTATAAAGTGAATTTGTATTACTTTAACCATGTTTTGTTCACTTTTTGTTGATTATCTACTTACATGAATGTCTATCCTTTATTATAGGTTTCATGATATCCCGGTGAAGAATGTGCTCTCTGACTCGCTAACCGGCTACTATGTTCAGCCTTGGAGGAATTATGGAGAGGTTGATGAAGATTCGAGAGAGCACTTTTGGAACTTGTTCAACGTATGATAACTTTAACCTAACATAATACATGTTTTATAAATTATATTGATGGAGTTGAATTTTGTAATAAAGGCATTTTCTTGATTTGCAGAAAAAATTCAACTGGGCACCTGAGTTAAACAACCAAGTGAAGGACACTTTCGAAGAAAAGTTTGCAAATCGCCTACGTGACACGTTCTACAACATCACACACAGGCTGAATGATCGCAAACCAAGATGGCTTAATAAGGATGTCCACGAAGGCATGATGCGAATTGTTGCCACCGATCCAAAATATAAGAAGCGGTCGGAACAAAACAAGAAGAACCGAAGAGGCGGATCCATGGAAAATGTCGTTGAACCGACCCACTTTCAAGGTTCAATGTCATCTGTAAAACATGCTAAAAGGATGGTAAGGTTCCTACAATATGTCCAGTAACAATTAAGTCATTTGTCTATTAATGAATTTTGGTGGGCTAACATGTTTTCATTGATTTTTTGCATGTACATATAAAGGCTGCAAAAAACCAAGGCCAATTACCAAATGCCCATGATCTTTTCTTGAAGACACACTTCAAGGAAGTGCCTGGAAAAGGCCAAGTGGCTGCCAACAACAAAGCAAAAATGATTGCGGTAAACACTTATTATATGAGTTGATATATGGCAAATTAGCAAAGTAGAACTCATTATATGCTTATTTTGATGATTTTGGATGAGTTGGGGTTGAAAATTGACTTATATGCTTATTTCTCTTAATTTCTATCCTTAGGCAATTAAAAGCAATTGATATTGGAATGTTAGAAGAAAGAATGAGTCCATTTGCTTGAAAACATAGAAAATAGACATGGTTTTAGCCATATAGGCAAAATTTGGATGATTTTGGATGAGTTAGGGTCGATATTTGACATATGTGCTTAATTCTCTTAATTTCTATCCTTAGGCACCTAAAAGCAATTAATATTGGAATGTTAGAAGAAAGAACGAGTCCATTTGCTTGAAAACTTGGAAAATAGGCATGGTTTTAGCCATATAGGCCAATTTTGGATGATTTTGGATGAGTTAGGGTTGAAAATTGACATATGTGCTGAATTCTCTTAATTTCTATCCTTAGGCACTTAAAAGCAATTGATATTGGAATGTTAGAAGAAAGAAACCTTACATTTATTTGAAAACATAGAAAATAGGCATGGTTTTAGCCATATAGGCCAAATTTGGATGATTTTGGATGAGTTTTGAAAATTGACTTATGTGCTTAATTTTCTTAATTTCTATCCTTAGGCACCTAAAAGTATGTGATATTGGAATTTTGGAAGAAAGAAACCTTACCTTATATTGTTGGTTGTTTTTTTAACAATATTTTTTTTATCTTCAATATTTTGTAGGAGACCTACCAGAAGAAGCTCGAAGAAACAAGGAGTCAGGGGATTCAGAAGAGTCCCAATGAGTTGTACTGGGAGTCGGTGGGTGGGCGCAATAAGAAGGGGCGTGTGAAGGGACTTGGCCATAGTGCAGAGCTCTACTATGGCAAACAGATGGGTCGAGGTTCCTGTTCTTCACAGCAATACACGTCGTCTGTCATTTCTCAAATGCAAGACCAGATGGAACACAGGGTGCAAGCTCTCCAAACTCAAATGGAAGCCCGAATGGCTGAAATGGAGAGGAGACACAAGGAGAGTTTGGATGAGATGATGAGTCGTCTCACCAACGACGACTCATGTTCCACCATTCATCCTCGACATCGAGACCCTAGGAACGACCCGGGTGGTGGTGGAGCAGGCCAGGGTTTCCAGGCGATTGCGTAGCTTAGCTTTAGTCTAGCATAGAATCACTCTAACCTAGCTTATTTTTGGTATAGATACCAAAATGTGGACTATCTTTTGTATTAGGACATAATTATTATATATATATATATGTACATAAATATAATTTCGTAGGTCGGTAATTAATTTTTTTAAAACAACAATTTTAGGACTCAATATTTAGTTTTTTTTTGTCGATTTATCATTAAAAAAATTCAGGTTTGAAAATGCAGAAAATTTGTTTTGGGCTGGAAATATAATTTACGATGGAATTTTCCGTCGTAATGTACATATTTGCGACGGAATTCTCTGTCGCAAAATACAATTTACGACGGTAAATTCCGTCGCAAATTATAAATTACGACGAAATATTCCGTCGCAAATATGTACATTGCTACGGAAAATTCCGTCGTAAATTGTATTTTGCGACGCTTTTTCCGTCGTTCATTATATTTTGCGAGGCTTTTTTCCGTCGTAAATTATAAATTACGACGGAACTTTCCGTCGTAAATTATAATTTATGACGGAAAATTCCGTCGTAACCTAAATTTTGCGACGGAACCTTTTCCGTCGGAAGTTTGCGACGGATCTTTAATAAAGGCCAATTCCAAGTCCGACGATATTATTTCCGTCGTAAATTCCGTCGTAAAGTTGGTTTACGACGGAAATTCCGTCGTAATATGGCCATTTTCCTACAAAGGGTTTTCCGACAATCATTTACGACGGAATTCCGTCGTAAAGCAACTTTACGACGAAATTGACATATTTTACGACGAACTTTTTCCGTCGCAATTTTGCTGTTTTCTTGTAGTGTTAGGAGGGAGGTGGTTTCGTGGGTGGGGCTGGGGAGAGATGTGGGTTTGTGGGTAGATTGGGGTAGTCAACCCCGGAAAATGGGGTCAAACCTCATTTTCCGACATAAAGGTATTGATTTGCAAAAAAAAAAATCGATTAAGGTGTGTCATTGCAAAAAAAAATTTATAAGGTGGTTTCTTGCAAAAAATTGTTTATAAAAGGTGATTTTTTGCAAAATTTCCCATTTATAATATCCTTTTAGACAACTTTCAGCATATAAGGCCGTTTAGACAAAATAGTGAACATATAAGTCCGTTCTAAAAGGTTTTCCTACAATATTTTATCTTTTAATTAGGTAGTTTTTTTTTTTTTTTTTTTACTTTTTTACAACATTTTTTTATTATTTATTTGGGTTTTATTTAATAGTTTCTCACAAAAAAGAAAAAAAAAATAAAATATTGTAAAAAAACAACTTTGTTAATCAGGCTAATGAACTGAGCAATTGTTTAACAATGAGTAGATAATTACCTATAGCCGAAGATGACGGTAGGGGTGAAAGTTCGGTATTCGGTTTGGATTATACCCCAAACCGAATCCAAACCGAATTATTTCGGTTTCTGATTCTTGGAACCGAATCCAAACCGAATTTGGATTCAATCCAATCCAATCCAAACCGAAATAATTCGGTTTTGAAAAATGGATCCAATCCAAACCGAATTTTTCTGGGCTGTTGATTTGGGCCTTAAAATTGGGCTTTTAATCGGAAGTTTGTTTTGGCCCTTTTGTAGGCCTAAATTGGTGAATTACAATAGTTGGTCTTTAAGCCAAAAATTTGCCAAATTAAGGGAAAATCATAATAAAAAAAATTGTCCAGCCATTAGAATAAAATTACAAACACGATAAAAGTCTTAAAATGGAATAACAGTCTACAATGAGTCTATATGCAGCTAAAACCATAATAACATCAACTAAAATCAATATGGTAGATTGACAGCAGCTAGAATCAACATGGCAGGCAGCAGCTTCTTCATTTCTTCAACATGGCAGCTTCAAACAATCAAGCTCAACGATATCTAACAATAAAAAAATAAACATGTTACATAATATATATAAATAAAGAAAAGGAAATCAATATAATCAAATTCGAACAAACAAAACATCAATGTCGCCAATTTAAACATTATAGCACATCAATGTCATCATATTAGCCAATTTCGAACAGATCGAACAACAAATTAACGAATTCAAACAGAACAGAACTATTGAATGAAAACTTGAAAAGAGAAGTGGGAAATGAGTACACATCTAAGAAGAAGAGAAGCAGGAAAAGATAAGTGAAATTAACAGAACGAAAGTGAAATTAATAAGAAGAATAGAAGCAAAAAATGAGAATTCTTACCCTTGAGTGACTGAGTGAGAGGAGATAGTGAGGGAACGCGAACACGAGCGGCGCCGCGGCGGTGAACTGGTGGTAATTTTAGGGAGCACAAAACCACGAACACAAGCGGCGGTGAGAAACGAGATCTGCGGGAGCACAAAGCCACGAACACAAGTGAACTGATGGTGATAGACGTTGAGCGGATATGTGGTGAGCGGACTGAGGAAGGTGGTGGTTGGAGCTACTGAGGTGGTGAGGGAGAAAATGGGGAAATTTTGGAGGATTAGGGTTTGGTGAGGAATGTGTCGTAGAAGAGGGGGAAAAAGACTGGGATAAGAGAGGAGTATTTTAGGGCTTTAGTATATATATGTAGGGTAGGAGAAATGGGCTGGGATATTTGGGCTTCATAAATTTCGGTTTGGATTTTCGGTTTTCGGTTTTTGGAAGCCCAAAACCGAATCCAAACCGAAATATTTCGGTTTTGATTTTTTGAAACCGATCCAAACCGAAAACCGAAAAAAAACCGATCCGAATTGCTATTTCGGTTCGGTTTGGATCGGCTTTCGGTTTTTATCCAAATTACTTTCACCCCTAGATGACGGATCTGGATGTCTTTCGAGATAGCTCGAAAATTCCACGGACGACTTAGCTCCTCGTCAGATAATAAATAATTTAATTGACAGATGGATGAATGTATTTGAGCATAAGTTACGCGTCTATCATTACTAGTAGTGATCATGAACCAATCGAAATTGTTTCGCAAGCAGGAACTGCAATTGGAGGAGGCAATATATGGAATACATTGTGCAATTGCGTATAGGGTTTCAGTTGATGAGTATTTCTCTGCTGTGGTTGCAAAGTAACTGGATGAAGTATTAAAATCCGAACTCACGTTATTGATGAGATTGCTTATAATGTTGTTTAAAATCTGCCTAAAATTGGGTTCCTCTTTTATAGTTAAAATTCGACCACTATGTCTTGAAACCCTTGACGATTCGATAGATGGTGATGAATCATTAGAGTAATGAACCATGCACTCTTCGAAATAAGTACTGCCTTCTTTATTTGGGAGACAAAAACGGGATATATCAAATGCACTTTCGACACAACTTTTACAAGTTGTAAGTGAGAAATCGCGTCGATAATTGTATAAGGCGTTGAACTGGTTTATGCCGGAGCCGGTTGATGTATTGCTAAAGTATGTGTTTGACGCATTGGATATGAGTTGAGTTATGGCTTTTTCGATTTCGGTTTGAGATCTGTATTGATTAGCCTTACCATCTCTAATACATGTTCCGAGGGAATCTTGGCTGAGTTGCGAGTTGATTTGAATTAGGAAAAAAGAAACGGTGAAAAAAAGAGTGATTTTAATGTTAGAAATAATAGAAATGGGCATGTTTGTAACATTTGATGGTTGAAGGAAGCAATTTTTATTGTGCTTATTAGAAAATGGTTTAAATACCCAATGACAATATATATACTGTATATATATATAGTAAGGCATTGACCTTCATTGATTAAGTAGAAGTGTACAACCATTCAAAGAATCGAATACGGATTTATTTTATTGATTTAGTAGGTTAAAATCCCGTACAATGCACAATTGTTAAATATTTTAGACTATAATATTGACCTTCATTGATTAAGTACAATTAGGGGTGTCAATCGGAATTGCGGTTCGATTTTGGGTTCAGTTTAACGGTTTTCAATTTGTAACGGGTTGATTTTAACAGGTTGGAATTATTATCGGGTCAGCTCGGGTCGTATTTAAATAATTTTGGTTCAGTTTGGTTTATTTTAATAACAGTTTCTTTTCGAGTCGGATTCTAATTGGGTCGGGTTATAATTGGTTTAGGTCATAATCGTGTCGGGTTAAATTCGGTTGGTTTAAAAACAGGGTTTGTCAGTTTAAAGCGGATTTTGCATGTGTCAAAATATATCGGGTTCTAATCATATCAGGTTGTAATGGTTCAAGTCATAATCGGTTCGAGTTGAACTCAGTCGGTTTGACAACTAGTTTTGCCAGTTTTAAACGGGTTTTGTTAACGTATATCTTCTAGTATATTCTCAACATTCTTTAATTAGTTATTCCAATAGATCATACAGATTATTAATTAGTTGTTTACTTTTATGTCCCTATTTTGTATAATGATTTTCAGGATCAAATAATAATAACAAATCTAGAGTTAGCTTTTGATTCAGATTTTTTTTATATACAATATAGTGTTCCATAAACCATTACTCATAAAAGGACAATAATATTTTAGCATAAGAGTTTCAAGACATCAAAATTCCAAACCTTTTCAATATAAATACTTCGTAATTCAAATTAAACCCTTTTGTTTTACTATCGATAAAATATACCAAAAAAAGAAATAAAAAACTCTACGGTCATAACGGGTTACGGACTTAGGGTTATAAATGATTCGATTATAACCGGTTATAAGTTGTAAATGGTTCGGTCATAACTTATTACGAGTTAAAAATGGTTTGGTCTTAACCAGTTACAAGATATTTGGGTTTGTCGGGTTTTTATCTGGTTTAAATAGTTCCGGTTTACAATGGGTCAGGGTGCTATTAGGTTCAGAAGTACTGGGTCCGGGTTGTTCTCGGTTTCAGATTACTACCTCCGTTACATATTAAGTGCAACAAAGAGGCTTGCACACTTCCCAAGAAAAAAAATGAAAAAGTTGATTAGCAAAAATATGGGCATGTGATTATGACAGGATTAGTAAATTAAAATCTCAACCCAACCATCATTATCACCCACTGCATCACCACCACCACCCATTTTCGCCACTATCAACAGATACACCACCAACCACCGTACGAACCACCAAAAGTACCATACCAGCCGCCGAAACCACCATACCAACCCACCACACTACCACCAAGATCCTAAAACCCACCTTAGAACTACCGAAAACCCCGCCATAACCACCAAAAACCACCACCCATCCCGAAGCCACCACAAACCCACTTATAAAACCGGTCATAATTCCCCCAAATTCACCTCCCATATTTGCCAATTTTGCTTTAGATTTGAGTTTTCAAGCTTAATATTTCATTCCGATCCCCTTTTGGGTTTTCAATTTCTAGGGTTTTAATTTCAATTTCGACAAGGGGGGCGGGGACTCTCACGAGGAGGGGCAGCGACTCTAACAGGAGGGGTTAGAGGTCGAAACGGCGGACTTTGGTGGTCGTAGTCGCAGCGGTCGATGGTTGTGGTGGTCGTGGTGTCGGTGGTGAACGGGTGGTGTTGGTGGTATGGTTTCGGTGGTTTTGATGGTAGAATTGATGATCTTGGGTTGGTGGTGTTTGTGGTGGTCGTTGATGATGGTGGTGGTTCTGTTTTCAGGTATAAGAGAAGAAAGGGGGTATGAGAGAGAAGGGGGTGATAATTTGATTAATTGAATTTGGGTTAGTAAATTAAGTATTGTTATTAATTTTAAATTGGGGGTATTGTGGTAATTTCATTATAAAAAACTTACCTAAAAAGGAAAGAAATTTTTTGTTGCACATAAAGTGTAGCATCCGTTTTTGGAAAATGTTGCACAAAACATGTAACGGAGGTAGTATATAAGTTCGGCTTGATAACGGGTACGGTTTATTATCGATTCTCAAACAGTTAGATCGGTTCGGTTTCTGGTTTAATAAAATTGGGTCGGATCGGTTTACGATTTTAAAATAACATGTTCTTAGCGGTTTATTTCCTTCTCGGAACAGTTTGAAATGGTTCTAATTCACCAGTTTGAATCGGTTTTGGACAGCTATAAGTATATCCATTCAAAGAATGGAATACGGATTTATTTTATTGATTTACTAGATAAGCCTCGTGCGATGCACGACATAAAAAATTTATTTTACATATGTCCCTCATAAATTATACTCCCTCCGTCCCCAAAAGAACGACCCTTTTGGGTTGATTTCGCGGGTATTAATAAAGTTAAATAAAAAGAAGTAAAAGTATATTGGAAAGATAAATTTACATGGGGTTTACAAAAAAGTATAGAGAAATAGTAATTAAAGTATATGGAAAAACAAAATTTAATATGGGGAAACTAATTTTGCACAAATATTGTTGCAAATTGGTGGATATTTTAATGCTAAAGGGTCATTCTTTTAGGGACTAAAATTAAGCCAAATGGGTCGTTCTTTCGGGGACGAAGGGAGTAAAAACTTAACCTTAATTGCAATGCTATTTAGATCTATCTAATTTTGAAGAAGAGTATAAATTTAAGTAAATTATGCAATATGAAATACTCTTTAACTGAGAGTAATTATATTATGAAACCAAATAGTAACTCATAAATTCATCATAATATAATATATATATAGAATTTATTTTTTTTGAGGCAAGTGTATGGAATATAATATAATACAATATAATATAATATTATAATCGTTTCCAAAAAAAAAACTATTGTAATTATTTAAGGCAAAAAATTAAAAATAAAAATATGATGTCATCAGCAATTAATTTAGGCGGGAAAAACTTTAACCACAACTACTTGACATGTGTACAATTTGAAAAAGTGATGATGTTAGCATTTGTTGTTTTAGTTTATTTATTTATAAATTGACTTGCTCAATGAAACTCTTATTAACGGCACATTATGTGATTAGATTCAGTACACTTTCCAATATAATACTAATAAAATCACATTTTGTATCAAAATCAAATTTTTTGTACCAATTTTTTTAATATTGAAATATGTGGTTTTGTACATAGCTTTTTTTGTGCAAATTTATCTGATGTTTACCAAAATCATATATTTTGGTGGTTATGTATGTGAGATATGGTAAATACCTCAAATTAGGCACATCGAATTAATCCCATAGTCAATCATATATATCTGCGGGTGTCAATTCAGATGTACAGGTCGGGTTCGATGAGGTTGGAACGGGTCGAGTCTGATTTCAACCTTACGTCAAGCATCATACTAAATTATTGTTTCAATGCGAGTCGAAATCTAAATTGTTTTTTTTTGGGTCAATTTCGGATCAGGTCGGTTGTAGTGGCAGATGCAAGTATAAGTAAGTGGGGTCCCTTGATCCCACTTGAACATTAAAAAAGAATTTTTTATCCTATAAAATTAACTTTTGTTTAAAAAAAATTAACTTTTTTCTTCCATAGAAATTAATCATATTACCCATTAAAAGTTTATCAAACGCATTTTGACCCCATTAAATATTTATTCTGGATCCATCACTATCGGTTGGTTTAGGTTTGGACACTTCTACCCGTATATGTGTAGATGGATTAACTTACTGGGTTTTCATTTGGTGACAGAGAGGGCAACTCTAACTTAGTTGACTTGATTAATTAATTAACTTAACTTGGTCCAAGCTCATGACATAACGAACTTGGTCTCTGATTCCCTTAATACACTTGGTCTCTACTTTCTATTGATTTAAACTTGGTCTCTGATTCCCTTAATACACTTGGTCTCTACTTTCTATTGATTTAAACTTGGTCTCTGGTTCACTTTATAAACTTGGTCTCTGGTTCACTTTATAAACTTGGTCACTACTTTGTATGGATTTAAACTTGTTCTTCCCTTAATCGTGGTCACTGCTTTATGGATTTAAAATTTTAAATTCGTACGTCTCTGGTTCTTTATTCAATTTGGTTTCTAATTTATATGGATTTATTAAACTTGGTCTCCGATTCCTTTAAAACACAAATAATACTAAGAAAATCACCTTTTTTTTTTTTTTTTTTTATATTTTTTATTATTATTGTACAAAAATCAATTTTTATTTTTATTTTTTACCAAATTTTTTAGTATTGAAATATGTGGTTGTTGTACATAACTTTTTTGGTGCTAAAATATGTGATTGTCAAATTCCAATGCGATTTTTCAATTATGGATATTTCATATTGGATTTATGTAACAAATCTCAAATTTCGGATAAAGATTCAGATCATAATTTTGACGATCCAAAAGTATCCGAAATTTTGGATCAGATCAAAGATTGGATATTGGATCAGAAATACTTGCGTGGACCTGATCCACAGTAATATTATTGTGGACTCGAGGTTTATACACACGCAACTGACATTATATTGAACATAGTGACCTTTATTTTTAACATAATAACCTTATTTTTAACATAGTAACCTTTATTAAAAGTTGTATAACGTTTAATAGTATTGTGAACTTGAAGTACGACATTATAGCCCTAATTTTAACATAGTGACCTTATTATTTATATCGACCTCATAAGATATTTCATTAAAAAAATTAACCTCTTATAGCCTATATATTACAAAAATGACTTTTATTTTTAACATAGTGACCTTCAATTTATTATAGTGACTTTTTTATTTATTAATAAAACAACCATAGTTTTTCTAATGTTAATGGTCCACAATAAATTAGTGTGAACCAGGTCCATTTAAGAATTTATAATATCCGATTATCCTATTATGAAGCTCAGCGACTTAACTCCTTGGTCAATCATATATCTGTAAATGGATTAACTGATCTATGTGGGTTTTAATCTTGGTGAAGAGGGAAAGGCCTCTAATGTAGTTGATTTGGTTAATTAATTTAAATAGGTCCAAGCTCATAACATAAATAACTTGGTCACTGGTTCCCTACTAAACTTGGTCGTCTCTGGTTCCCTTAAACTTGGTGTCTTGGTCTCTACTTTATATGAATTTAAATTTGGTTCTTGGGTCCAATTTACTCCAATTAGACAAGTCAATAAATGATTCAATTATAAAACCCAAGGTCAAGGTCCAACTCTCCATCCATGTCAAGTCAGTCAAAGGCCTGGTCAAGGTCCAACTCTCCATCCATGTCAAGTCAGTCAAAGGCCTGGTCAACGTGGCAAGCCCACTTGGCCCAAGGGCCAATTTATCCTCAATGTCAAGGTATAAAAATATTCAATATTCTCTCTCTACATTCATTCACTTAGAGCCTCAAGCAATTAATACTCTTGCATAACTTTCTCTCTTTAAAATCATCGTACTGACTTCGGCATTGGAGATGCCTTCCTCGGCACAATCACCGAGGCAAGTTTACGTGTGTTTGCTGTGCAGGAAATCCTCAGCCGAGCCATCACTTGGACCGAGTACAGTTTTCAGCCCATCAGAAAGGACCTGTCCGAAGGTCCATTGTTTTCACCCGAAAATATTTGGCGCTGTTTGTGGGGAAGACTTTCAAAAAACAAGCCAATCTCAATCGTTCTACGCAATTCCATTAGCAATGGCTAAGAATCGCAAGAATAGTAACAATGCCAACAAATCCGGTTCTTCTCCCTCGAGGACAAACCCAAGCCAAATGGGTGCGGGGAAAGGTCCACTTTCCACACCATCTCCATCACCCTCGCCGAGCGGACCATCCCCGAGGAGAGTCATCTTGGAGAGGGTACCCTCGGAGAAATCTCCATCTCCATCTCCGTCTCCGTCTCGTCATTCTCGACAGCGGACGAGCTCTCATCACCAGAGCAGGTTGGATGCAAAGAGTGAGCCACCCTCAAAGAATCCACTCTCACTCTTATCCAAGGACCCCTCAAACGAGGCCCTCAACGGAAGAGGTAGCACGGATGAAGGCCCAAGAAAATCCCATGCCACTGCCCCGTGATCGTTCACCCCCGTAGCAGAGGGAGAAAGAAAAATGGGAAGAGGATACTTGGAGACAAATGGGAAAGCCTCCTTCCTTTAAAGAGCTAGGAGACAAATGGGAAGAGGATACTTGGAGAACCGAGGGAGAAAGAAAAAGGAACTCGTATTTCTTCAAAGAATCAAACATCAAAAACAATCACAGCAAAAAAGTAGTAACTCTGCCTCAGCTCGGCCAGAGTATGCTCGCCGGAGCGTCCATGAACGCCTCGGCTCTAGGGAGTTGAGTGTATACAGCCGCCTCTCCTACTCTGATCATACTGAGCCCCATCCCGAGTCTCCCTAGTCGAGGACGAAAACCACTTCTACCTCTCTGAGAGGGCGGAGCGCGGTCCCAACGGCTAGGACTAAGGGAAATGTTGTAATGCTTCCCACTAGTTCTCCATTTGAAAAATGGATTTTGGAAGAGCATGTTTTGACGGTGATAATCTTGTCGGACATTACGTACGATGGAACTTCGGATCCGAAGAACCATATTGCCTCCTACGAGGGGCACATGCATTTGAACCCCAAGTCTGAAGCAACCTGGTGCAAGTACTTTCCCACCACTCTCAAAGGTGCCGCGTAAAGCGTGGATCACCAAGGGGGTCAAGAAAGGCTCAATCACCGGATGGGATGACCTGTCCTCCAAGTTCAAAAGCAAGTTTTCTATGGAAAACCACCAAGAGAAATAAACTATAGAGCTCATGGGCCTGCAGCAAGGGGAGATCGAGAGTCTCCGAGACTACCTGACTCGCTTCAGCAACGAGTCGTCCGGAATTACAAGTCTAGACCAAGGGTTAGTCGTCTTTGCTTTGCAAAACGGGCTACACGTTGGCAAGTTCCTTGACTTCATGGTCATGCATCCCCCGCAGACTTTGGAGGAAGCCTTGGATGCCTCAGATAAGTTCATCCGAGCCAAGGAGTGGAACAGAGAAAAAACCCAGATACAACATCAGTTCGAAGGCTAGGGCTAGAAGAAAGGAAAGGCAAAAGCCTTAGAATCATCTTAAGCCGCCGAGCCGAAAAAGGACAAATCTACCCCGCACATGGGCAGATATGAGACTTATACTCCTCTCGCCCTCCCTCGTGCAAAATCTACAGCATGACGAAAGACGAGCAAAAATACAAAAAGCCGAGGCCACTCCCGCAGTGGTATTAGCAAAAATACAAGGAGCGATGGTGTGAGTTCCATGATTCCTCGAGACACTACACCAAGAACTGTATCCAGCCGTGGGATCATATCGAGGATATGGTTCGAAAAGGTTACTTGAAAAAATACTTTGCGGATCACCGCGAAGAGAAAAAAGCTGAAAAGACCTAGAAATACCCTCGGTTAGCATTCATGTTTCTCATGCACGGTACCAAGCACTTGATAAGAGACGCAATTTGAAACGTGTTCATATCAAAGACATTGAAACACTTGCCCTTAGACATTGTTTTATTGTTGTTTTGCTGTTTTTTTTTACTTGCTTTTTGAATGTTATATAATTACACACCTTCCCATCCTAGGGTTAAGTGAATGTAGGTTGAATAAAAAAGGTCAATCATTAGACGAGGCTCAAAGTGGTTAATGAAGAAATGGATTTGTGATTGAGTGGTTAATGGGGAATGAATGGGTTGTAAAGGTACCTCAAATCATTGGTATACCTTGTGTTCGGTACGACAATTGATTTTTTTTTTTTTTTTTTTTTTGCTAATCACATGATCGATGTAAGAAAGAGATGCTCGTTTATGAAGAAGGTAAAAAGTGTGACACATAGACACATGGATAAGGAGAACCCATGCTAGACTTTTTAGGGGGAAGCACTAGTGGAAAAAATCTCATTCGTAACAGGCTATTTGTAACGGGCAAAGCTATGCCCGTTACATTAAATATATTCGTAACGAAAAAAATAGTGTCCGTTACGAATACTTAGTTATTCGTAACGGGCAAAATAGTGCCCGTTACGAATACTTATTTAGTTGTAACCGTCATCATTTGCCCGTTACGGATATTATATTACATGTAACGGGCATATTGAGCCCGATACAACTGCTTGAGCGTGGCCCAAATGATGAGAGGAGCCCGTTACTTGGCTTTGGCTTTTTATTAGGGTTTACCTAGCCGTCATTCACCTCTTTTCTCTCATTTCACACGCATTCACTCTCCTCTCCTCTCCTCCATCAATCTTCCCCATTCAATTGGTGATGAAACAAGGCGAGAAAAATGGCGATATGGGACGAGGAGAGAGAAAAAATGGTGAAATTGGGGGTTTTGATGATTTTTAGATCGGAGGGTTTATTGATTTTGCTCTAAGGCTTCTCCATTCTCCAACTCGCTGGATCTAGCTTAGTCAACTCAGCTTTCCTCCTTTTTAACTTTTTCTTCATCAAACCCTGGTTCCCACGCCAATTTCTACTCCTCTTCGATGATCGGTCATCAGGTCAACGTCAATGAGTTCCTCGATTTTCTCTGGTAATTTTTGGATTTATGCCATAATTTATGCTTTATTCGTTTTTTCATCATTATTCTTATAATTTAATCATCCATAATATTGATAATTTTGATTTAATTTTTTGGGGATATTGTTTGTTTTTTGTTTGTTGTTACTTAGACTGTTCGTTTGATTTAATTCTGTTTTTTTTTTTTTTTTTTTTTCATTTATTAACTATTGAATATCAATTTTTCAGGTCATTATTGAACTATTTGTTATATTGCTCAATTAGCTGATTTTTAAACTTAAAATTGCATTGATATTTAAATTTTGATTTTTTATTGGTATATCATAGTTCTTTCTGTTCATATTTTACCCTTAATTGTCGTATTTGATTAAACTAATATGGGATGATTTTTTTGGGATGGGGTTACTATAAGAGGTTTGAATTGGGTTACTGGGTTGAGAAGATTATGCAGTATATATATAAAGATTGGTTCTTTATGGTAAAATCTTTATAGACAAGGCGATTTTCTTCTTTTTTCTGGGGTTGTTTGACAAATTCAGGGTTTATGGTTTTCAATTGATCGTTTAACTGAAATATGCCAGGGGATTTTTTGTGTAATTGTTGACTAGGGGGTTCTGGGAAATTGAAATTATGATGTTGTCGACTGAGAGTTGTGGGAAAGTTTTGGTGCTTAAAGTTTTGATTAGAGTTTGGTAATGTGCTTGGGCAGGGGCGAATCTGTGTAGAGTTACATTGATCATTATGCTAGTTTTGTCTGAAATTGCTCCTCCATGAGATGTTCATATTGCAGGCGCCTTTGTGATTTTGACCCTATGTCTTTCATTATACCTTGTCTTTGAGCACCACTCTACATATAAAGAATCCAGAGGTTTGATCCCAATCCCTTCAATTTGTATCTTCTTATATATTTTACCTTCACGTGTTGAAACTAATCCTTTTGTATGGTATTGCATTTAGGAGCAAAAATATCTGATTGGAGTCGTCTTAATGGTACACGCTATTCTATTGAATCGGTAAGGTCCAACAATGGGTGAACTTTGTGTGATACAACTATCACTGTCTTGATTAATGCTTAATACAAAAAAAATAAAAAAAATAAAAAACAGTGAACATATGAAACCCCTTTGGCTGATAAAAAACAGAACTAATAATTCGAGCTCTAACAGTACCAATACCGATGAGTTCACTAGTGTTTTTGCATAGGCAGAGACTGATAAATTTTAGCAGTCATTTCCCCCTTTTTTTTTCCCTTATTGTGCTTGCTTTATGAGCTCCAACTGGTATGTAATTTTTGCTAGTGATTTATATTGATCATCTTAGTCCTTAGATTTCTATATGTACAAGCTTGTTACTTTACCCCTGAAAATAAAGAGAGAAAAAGAACAAAAATATATATGTGGCATACTTAGGGGCTGGGGTACCGAATGATATGGGGTGCTGGTTTACAGGTTTTAAGTTTGGAGGGATTTTTGCTGAGATTTGCTATTGAAATTTATAACATAACAAATTTTTCAGGTTATTATGGTTCAATATGACACTAGTAAAAAAAGAAAGGTTGGTGCATATAAATACTTCCTGCAGCTTCTTTTTTTTTAAAAATTTTTTGTTTTTAACTTGTTTTTTTTTTATATCTCTTATTGTAGCTCATACATAAACATCATCCATTATATCGGTAAGCACATATAAATCTCAAACTGCTTTTTTTTTTTTTTTTTTTTTTTTTTTTGGCAGCTGTCAAACTGCTTATTATATCAGTGTAGTTTCAATGCAAGTTGTTTGTGTAAAACTAACTTTTGATTCACTAGGTATGTATCCGATAATCGTTGTGCATACATGGAGATTTTCTTGGCCTCCATTTGTTTTTATGGTGATGATTGTTGCAAAGGCTTCACAAGAAAGATCGAGGCTTGTGATGAAGATGAAGATTTTGTTATGTTTGACGGAACCTTGGGATATCACAATTCTCATGAAACCGTATATCTAACGGGGCCTAGACGTAGTTATCGCGGTGATTATTTTTAAATTGACGTCAACCTCAAGGATGGCGAGGGTCGTGAAATAAGTTGTGGGGTGTGGGATATGATTTCAGCAACGCATATGTATTTTATAATATGCGCTTGTGTTCAATAATCCGGGGCAAACATGGTTCTAAGGAAAAAAAAATTGTTTTTTTTTTTTTTTTTTTTTTTTTTTTTTTTTTTTTTGTGGCCAACCGTATTAATTAAAAATTGTGGATTAAATAAAAATTTACATTGATATAATAAGCACAAAATTTTGACAGCCCAGCAAATTATGCTGGGATTTTTTTTAATTGAGGCTAAATGTATTTGTAACGGGCAGTTGAATGCCCTTTACAAATAACCCGTTATTCGTAACGGGCAGCTAAAATGCCCATTACGAATAACATTAGCTATCTGTAACGGTAGCATACGTAACGCCCGCTGCTCGTTACGGATAGGCCTTTTTTGCCTGTTATGGATAGCTATTTTTCCACTAGTGAAGGGTTTGAAACAAAAGAAGAAAACATGAAATCTTGGTGAGAAGCTTACATTGTTCTTTGTCTTCATGGCTGTTTATGAGTTACTTTTTGTTGCGTGCTGAGGAAAAAAGTTTCTTATTGTTGATGCTTTATTTGGAAGGAAAGAAGGAAGGAGTGACGTTCCCCTTATTCTTCCAACTATTGCCTAGTTATTTTAGACTCAAGTACTGTGTAAGGAAGAACTCACTTAATGAATTCACTCAATACTCGGATTGAAAAGGAAGAGTGTATGAAACAATTTTGAAAACTGATGAGAAATACTCCACTCATTCCTATTACGACGGAAAACGATGCATGCATGGTCCTAATATACGATCATAAACAATATAGTGCATTACTCGAAGACAAAGTGTGTGCAATGACTCAACATGTGTGATTAGGTGAGTTTATTAAGGCTCATGGTATGGTCGCATGGCTAGACATGAGGATGTTGTGAAAAACAAAGGACCCAATGACCAAATAGCACGTAAGACTAAAAGACAAACTAACTTGATTAATTTTGTCCAATTTTAATGTTTATGCTATTTACTAGGTGAAAAGGGTCCATTGGCAATCATTAGTACGTCATAAATAAGATCAACCACAATCAAAGACAAAGAACACATGTTAAGGTTAGCACAAAAAATCACAAGAAACTAGGAAGAGGACTAGAATTCTAGAAGAGTTATGACTCATGGATATAAAAAAATAAATAAAAATCTATAATCCTATGTTATTCGAGTTGACACAGATTAAAGAACTTGGCTAAGACTAGCTTGACGAGAAAAGATATAAAGAAAAATTTTAAAAAAGAAAGTTGACGCTAAAAAAAACCTAAACTGGACAGGCTGTAGTATATCGGATATAACTTTTGATCTATAACTTTGATTGGAACGAAATCAGCTCCAAATGAAAGATAAAACTTGGGGCTACAGATCCATAGGTTGAACGGCACATAACTCTTTCTAGAACTCCAGATATGACCAAAACAAGTGGACTCTTGTGCAGGATACGGGATAAAAATCCGGGTTGACTCAAATTAAAAAAATAAAAATAAAAATCTATGACTTGACTCTAAAAAAAAAGGTTTAACAAGAGAAATTTTTTTTTAAAAAAGTCAATAAAGAAAATGCACATATAATTACATCGTCACGCATGATGCAATGAAGTTCGCAACCTAAAGTCAAGTTTTATGTTCGATTATGGTCAAGCTTATTTAGGTGTCAAAGGGTACCATGGTTAAGAGTTTGGACGTGTTAGCAAGGCATCCTCCCTTGAGGGTGTATGCCAACGGTCGGCTCCGCGAGTTCGTGATGAAATCGAACTCGACTCCATGGTTTGGGTGGATTTAAAAACTCGGATGAACCCTTATTGCCATGAGCTTTTTCGGGTTGATAGAGCTTAAAATCCCCAGGCTAGCCACATAAATAGAACACGTACTATTATGGCGAAATAGGTAACCTAAAAAGCATATTCATATGTGACAATGCCAATTAAATCGCAGGAATACAATTCAAGAATTTTTCAAGTCTCATCCACGCACTCATCTTAATTAAATACCGATCACTCAAATCGATAAATTACCAAGAACCCTCCCTAGCGGAGTCGCCAAATTGTAGGCGTTGTTTGAAATGCGCCTACGTTAAAACATGTGATGAATATGCTTGGCACTCATAGGAAGTGGGAATTGACATATACGATTAGGGACAAGGAAAGTAGGGAGCCGCCAACAAGTTTTTTAAGGACTTGTAAACCGTTCACGGATCATAAAAGGCAACCACGATTAAGGGACAACGAAAGGCAAAAACGATTGACCTGTGAAGGTTACACCCCATTCATAATCCATGATATTACTTACTTCATATGGTTCAGAACCACGAAAGGAGGATCGGGGATGATAGTACGAAGTGAGTCAAGGAGTCACATTCGCCCGTATTGGCTCTACTTGATTCTTATAGTGAAAAGGGATTCCTGCGATCTCAAAGGCATGCAAACAAAGATTCAATTTGCTCCAAACTATTATTAAGGTAAATTGGTTTAATATTAATGCAACATATAATTCTAAAATATTAGTGATCACTTGATTAAACAACAAGATTAAAAAGGAACCTAAACCGGTTGTCCAAATTATCTTATTAGGCGTGATTTTCAATTACATCTTCCCTTTAAACATGCTATATGGTGATACAAAATAATAATAGCAATAAACATTAATATTGGAAGCAATTTAACAATAATGTCGTTAGTCAAATCAAATAATATATAAACCTAATCATGATACTAGCAATATAAAAATAAAATAAGTAATTAAATTAATTAATTACTCACATTCCGCGCGTTCCTTTAAATTGCTATATCATGAATAAATTGTTAGTAACTTCAATAAAAAATATAATCAAATGAAAATTAAATTAAATAAAAGTTGATTTGATTTGGTCCAAACCCTCAGTTATTTATACCTTTCACGCCTTGGTTTAAGGACAGAAACTCGGGTTAAGTATGGACTCCTTGGAGTGCTTAGGGGAAGAATTGTGTAATTAGGAATATAGGTTTAAGGCTTAGAATATGAGAGAGAGAGAGAGAGAGAGAGATAGAGAGAAGATAATGATTTTTGGTGTAAAAGAGAGAAAGAGAGAAGGATTTGATGATCAAGATTGTTGATCATTGAAAAAGGGGAGATATGACCTCTATTTATAAGGAAAAATAAGGGTCGAAGAATTAAGAAAAGATAAGAATTAAATCGGAATAAAACTCTTTCTATAGATAGTAGTTTTTTGCGGTTTTTGTTTTTATCATATCATTTGATCAAGAAATCAAAAAAAGATAAATAATATGTCGTTGGAAAGATGTTGAAGTCTAATTTCTAACCCAATTAGAATCAGATTAAAATATTTTGTATAATAAAAGATATGGCCGAAATAGTTAGACGGTGTCAGTTTTGGATAGAGTTTAATATTTCATTTGTATCTTTTCCGTTATAGCTTGGGATTGATATTATAATATATCATTGGAAAGATAATTTCAAGGGCTATACAACCATTTAAGATTCAGATAAAATCTATGAGGCACAAAAATAATATCTGTCTATCTTTGAACATCTTTCAATTTGAATAAAATTAGGACTTTCAAAAACAGGAGTTTTATTCAATTTCAAACTCTTTAATCTTATCTTTTCAAAAATGATAATTAAGATCTTTTAGAAACTTATAGAAGCTTCTAATTAATCCTAATTTGTTTAAAAATGAGATTAAATCATTTTAACCCTCCAAATGATCATTGGGTTGTAGGTAGTGGGCTTTGGTTCGGTTTGGGCTCAGTTTAGTATTTTGACCTTAACTTATTCGTTACAACTCGGATTTGGGCTTATAATATATCGTTGGAAAGATCTTTTCAAAACCTATCCAAAAATTAAATCATTGGACCCAGATTATGGACCAAAATAAACTGTACTAAACTCACGGACCAGGCCAAAACCTTCGCCACCTTGAAAAAGCACCAAATGAAGTTGAATTCGAAGAAGTGTGTCTTTGGTGTAAAGTTAGGGAAATTCCTTGGTTTCATGGTCAGCAAGAGAAGGATTGACGCCAATCCCGCAAAGATGCAAGCAGCGCTCAGTCTCCCCGAGCCGAAAACAAAGAGGGATGTTCAGCGGCTGACCGGAAGAATGGCCGCCTTGTCGAGGTTCATCTCAAGAGCTTCAAACAAAGGATTTCCCTTCTTCAAAGCCCTAAAACTTCCGAAAAAAAAAGAGCTCATCTAGGAAGATGAGCAAAAAGAAGCCTTCAAGTAGCCCTGTGAGCACCTGGCTCAGCTCCCAACAATGGCTCGCCTAGCCGAAGAAGAAACCCTGTATTTGTACGCGGCAGTAAGCCTGGCCACTATAAGTGCGGTGCTGCCAAGGGAAGAAAAAAAATCCAGCATCCGATCTACTTTGTCAGCCAAACTCTAACGGATGCCGAGACTCACTACCCCTTACTCGAAAAGGTTGCTTATGCAGTAGTTGTAGCCTCTCGGAAGCTGAGGCCCTACTTTGAATGCCATCAAAAAGTGGTCTTAACTAATCAGCCGCTGGAAAAAGTCCTCGTCAAAGTTGAAAAATCTGGTAGGTTGGCCAAGTGGACTTTTGAGCTCATTGAGTTTAGCATCAGCTACTAGCCGAGAGCAGCCATCAAGGCTCAAGCTCTAGCGAACTTCCTGACTTAATGCTTGTACCAGGAGATGCTAGACAAAGAAAAGAAAATATCAACCGTTTCTACGGATGGATCCTCCACCGTAAATGGTTCGGGGGCAGGGGTAGTGATAACCTCTCCCGAAGGCAAATCCTTTGAGTATGCGTTAAAATTTTCATTCAAGGCTTCGAACAACGAAGCTGAATACGAGGCAGCAATTGCTGGCCTAGAACTTTGCATCTCTCTGGAAGCCAAACATGTCTGTCTTAAAACATACTCTCAGCTCGTAACATATCAGATTCGAGGCGAATATGGGGCCAAAGAGCCCTCAATGATAGCTTACCTCGCAAAGATCAAAACCATTATTACGAAGATGAGAACTTTTGAAGTTGAGCTGATCCCAAGGGGTCAAACGCACAAGCAGGCACACTCTCCAAACTCGCAAGTTTAACTGTAACTGAGATGAACCAATATGTATATGTGGAGGTGCGCCGAGAAAGAAGTGTTTAAGAAGCACCCTAAGTGTGCTGCGTTCACCACGAGCCGAGTTGGATGGACCCTATCCTAGCTTACAAACTTCGGGGAGAAATTCACAAAGGCAGAAATTTAATTGGCCTCCAAGATGAACTGAACAATCTCAAGGTTCATCGTCTTCAGAGGGGATCTTCTGAAAAAATCCTTCTCATCCTCACTCTTGAAGTGTGTGGGACCAACAGATGCTGGCTACATCCTTCGGGAAATTCACCTCGACATTTGCTGGAACCATATTAGGGAAAGGAGTTTAGCCCATAAGGCATTGAGGGCAAGGTATTACTGTAGACACCCATTTGTGTCTCCCCAAAACCAAACCCAGTGATGAGTACCTTTCACGTCGAATCATAATCGAATGAAATGAAAGTGTGGAAAGTTTAGTGTTGCGGATAGTTTTAATTTCTTTTCTCTTCTCTCTATTTTTGAAAACCCATTTTAAGAAAACAGCCAATACAGTTTGGCTGGTCCATGATATGGGTTCAATAGTAGTGTAGATGGATAGGGCTTGAAGAGAGCTTTACAACGATATATTATAAGCCCAATTCCAATGAATAATGAGGAAGTTATGGCCAAAATACTAAATTGGGTCCGGTTTGGTTTTTATATGCGGCCCAATGATCTAGAGGAGGGCCTATTATTAATTATCATTCCTAAAGCTATTAGGATTGATTATAGTCTTCTAGAATACTCTAGAAGGTTCTCTTAAATCCTAATGGAGTTAGGATTGATGATTATGTTTTAAAGAGTTTGAAATTGAATAAAACTACTCCTTTTCAGAATCCTTGTTTTGTATGAAGTGGAATATATTCAGTTTTTATTTTTGTGGCTCATAATCTTTATCCAAATTTTATATGTTGGATAGATCTTGAAATTATCTTTCTAATGATATATTATAATAATAAATCCTAGCTATAACGAAAAAGATATGAAACTCTATCCAAAACTGACACCCTTCCACTATTTCAGCCATATCTTTTTATATACAAAAGATTTTAATCTGATTCAAATTGGTTTTAAAATTAGAATTCAAGATCTTTCCAAGGACATATTATATGCCATATTTGGACTTTCGGATCAAAAGATATGATAAAAACAAAAACGCGTGAAATTGATTATTAGCGCCTAACGGTAAGCATTAGCGCTTGGCGCTAAGGCTTGGCGCCTGGCCCTAACCTTCAGCTCCTGGCGCTAATTGCCAGCGTCGACGCTAATCAATTTTTATGCGTGTCAGAACTCTGTTTCAATTTTCTATCTTTTTGGCTGATTTTCTCTATAAATAGCTTTCTAAAACCTCCGTTTTAATTCACCAACTCTCATCAAAATTTTCTTGATTATTCTCTCTCTCTCTTTTCTAAACTAGCCTTTTCTCAAATACAAAATTCCGCATTCGCAAGACTTAGATACACCTAGCCATATTCGAAGTTGCCTTCGCCCTAGACGTGAAACGTTTAATTTCTGAGGGTTTGGTCCCAAATCTCTCTTTCAATCTTTTAATTTAATTGTTTTGTTTATTATTTTCCTTGAAGTTACTAATGTGTGTATTTTGTTATTAGAAAGAGGTACGAGGCATCCAAGTAAGCACTTTCATGGTTTAATTGATAGTATGATTAAAAGTATGATGCCTTTTATGTTCTTCCTAATATTTATGATTGTTAGTATCATGTTAGGGTTAAAGTTTTGATTTTTGATGCTTAGTGACATGCTAGGGTTTGTTATTAATCTTGTTAGTATCATGCCTAAGATCTTGCCATTATTATGATTTATTTTTAACATGAACATAATTAATGATGATTATTATTGTTTATTATTTTTATTATTATCATGTTGCTTGATTATATTTATTGTTATTGCTTGATCACGCCTTTTATGCATGTTTAAATGGAATTGGTATTTGTAATCACGCTTAATAAGATAATTAATAATCTTGTTAGGGTTAATTTGATTATAATTCAAGTGATCGCCAATAATAGATTTATTTGTGCATTAATATTCAACCAACATAGATAAACAGGTTTAGGATTAATCCTATTGATTACATGTTAGTCAGAAAGCGCACATGAATACGATCAGAATAAAGTAGAGGCCTATTATTAGGGCAGGTTCAATCTCTTTTAGGTTGGATTTGTACCTTCATCCCCGAACCCTATTTGGTTCAAGACCTTATGGAGTTGACGATCTCTTGGATCGTTAAGGGGTGTAACCTTCACCTCGTGAACGGTTTACAAGTTCCTAAAAAACTTGTTGGCGACTCTTTTGCTCTATCTTCTTTCCCTTTGGACGCCACCGTACTTTAGTGTATGATCAAAATGGGGTTCAAGCTAGGGGTAACGCTTGAAATATTCCCCACAGTTTTTGGCGACTCCGCTAGGGAGGATTTCTATTTTATTTCCTGAAATTTATTTTGGCAATGATTTAGAATGAGTGGATGAGACTCGAAACGTTCTAAGTATTTCATGTGCGTAATTTTGATTAGCATTATTGTCATATAAATAAAAAATATCTCATTGGAAAGACCATCCGTAATGAGTTAAAACATAGGATTTTTACACGTAGGAAATTTGAGGAATATCTTTCACAACTAGAATCGAAATAACACTGCGCGAAACTGGAAAATTTTATCGAGCACAGAAAGCTGCTGAGGCATGTAGGAATTAGCGTCAGCGAACAGAAATTAGCGCCAGTATTTTGACTTTAGCGCAAGACGACAACTTTGTCGCCAGGCGCTAAAGCCAAAAGCTGGCGCCAACCTCTGTTTGCTGGCGCCAAATTCTTCCAATACCGAGCAAGAAATATGCGTTCTAATTTCGACCAGTTTTTAGCATTGTTCGCTCGATCCTACTTCCTGATTGAGTTTTTCTCACTTTTCTGAAACCCATATGTGTTCTATATATGGATATAACCCTCTGGGAATTCATGCTCCATCTACCTGATTGAACGCTCTGAGCAAGAAAGGGTACATCCGAGAATGTTGAATTCACCAAATCATGGAAGCGAATTTTTTCTAAATTCGCGGTGTCCCATCAACTCGCGCCAACCCTTCACGGTAAGGCTTCCGCGCGGTGCATCCGGACAATTAACCATGGACCCTCTATTGACTAACCCATATCCCGAACTTTAGAGAACTAGAGTCATGGTTAGGTTGCAAACTCATTGCATCATATTGTGCCTACTTGACTAATTGTGCATTATTTGTTGTGCATACTCTATGTGTTTTTTTTTTCCTAACCGTTTGTTTGACTTGTGTTAAGACTTAATAAACTATTTAATGACTAAAGGACTATGTTTAATTAATTAATTAATTAATTTGAGCTAATAAATATGTCTAAAATTGAGTCATAGTTCCTTTAAGTTAACCCGGATTTTTATTCCCATATACTGCACAAGCGTCAACTTGTTTTGGTCATAGCCGGAGTTCTAGGAAGAACTACGAGTCTTATAACCTATGGATCTGTATCCCCGAGTTGTATCTTGAATTTGGCGTTGGTTTTATCCCAATCAGAGTCACATATAAAAAAATTATGACTAAAATACCACAGCCTGTCCAGTTTAATGTGAAGTCTTAACTTAGTCTTTGCTTGAGTCTAGTCACATAGTCTAGCCACATGGTCATGATACGAGTCTTAACATGTCACCTAAACTCACTAGTTTAACACACACTTTGTACATGTCACCATGACCATGTCTTAGGTTTAGGCATGAGTCGGTTTTCTGTCATTTGAGTTGGGGGTACATTCTATTCCTAATTTTTTCACATCTCTCCACCCACATCACCTTTCCATTTTCTACATGATCTCTTCATATCACAACCTTCATTCTTCTTGCCTTCTTCCATTTGTGCATGTTGAATAGAGTTGAGTCAAATAATTAACAATGAATATCCCTAATTTTCCTTTCCACAATACTTGGTCAAGAAAAGAAGGGCGATTAATCAAGGACAACATATTTGTTCAAGTTCTACTTTTTGATAAACCAGCGAGTCGGAAAAGAAAAGCTAAGAAGATAATGGAAAGTCAAGAAGAAGTCAATGAACTCAAGAAGCAGTTGGCTGACGTGACTGAAACATTGAAGGCTTTAACCCTCAAAATCAATGACCCTGTGAAGCAACAACAAATGGAGTTTATGCAAGAGAGCTTGAGCAAGATATCTAATGACTACAAGTTTCAGGGCATTAGTTCACAAGGGGTCTTGCTGGATAAGGAACTTCTTCCGCATAAGTTCAATGTCAACGACATCCCAAAATTCAAGGCAACAGATAACCCTTATCTTCACTTAAGAGCCTTTGAAACTATAATGAGCATTAAGGGGATTGATAAGAAAGTCTTTCATTCCTTGTTTTCTTTATCTCTTGAGACCGTCTGTCAACAATGGTTCTTTTCCCTTGACAAATAGAAAACCTCTTCTTGGGATTCCATAACAAACGCTTTCATAGATAGATATAAGTGCAACATTCAAGACGAAATAGACCAGATACAACTTGAGATGTTAAAACAAAAAGAAAACGAAGGGTTCACTTCTTTCTTCAACAAATGGAGGGAAACTTTTGCT
Source organism: Chenopodium quinoa (assembly GCF_001683475.1). Taxonomy (NCBI): domain Eukaryota; kingdom Viridiplantae; phylum Streptophyta; class Magnoliopsida; order Caryophyllales; family Amaranthaceae; genus Chenopodium; species Chenopodium quinoa. The sequence continues at coordinate 4,370,134 of NW_018742204.1, read as the reverse complement.
AATATGGTTAAGGTTCCTACCGAAAAAGATTCTGTAAGGATGTTCATCAAAAAACTTCAAGAAAAATATGCAAAGCACTTAAAATATCAACAAAACTTGAATACTTTCAAGGCTGTGTATAATATAGGCATTGACATTGAAGATGACCTTATGAAAGATAATAGTGCGAGAGGAAAGAAGAACGACCATCCTTCTTCTTCCTCTCCCATTAATGAAGTACATGCTACGAACGCCTCTAAATCGCAAATCCAAAGGTCAAAAAGAGTATTCACTCCACTCGGTATGAGTTATGAAACAACTTTCGAGAAGCTACATCACAAAGGACTAGTCATGCCCATAGGGCCAATCAAAGATCCAGTTCCAGAAGTCAGGCCACCCAAGTGGAACCCTAATAAGCACTGCAAATATCACCAAGGAAAGGGTCACGACACTGAGGAGTGTTGGAAACTCAAAGAAGCTATTCAAGATCTGATCAATGACAATAAAAATTCCGAGGTTCTAGCCATTGAAGAAGATCAAACATCCTTCGATCCATCACTTCTTATCACACCTGTAGGTGAGCCCATGATCGAGACAACTTATATAACCTCTCTCGATGAAGTGGCCACAATTGAGGAGGATGAAAGTATTTTCTTAGATAATACCAGGGAAGACTCGTCAAGTCTAAAAGAGGATGTTCGAAAACTTCAAGATGCCGTTGCCATGCTCTTGAATGTGGTAGAAGGACTAGAAAATCAGGTGATGGTTATCGAACAAAATTCTCGCCAAGGATTTAATGAAGAACTCAATGCTCCTAAGCCATGGGCAAAACAGACCATTGAAGAATACACACCAATAGGAATGACTTACAATGAAGCTTTTAACTGTCTTCACGATCAAGGTCTCATTCACCCCATTAGTCCCAGTCAAGACCCTCCGCCCGAAAAACGGTTTCCCAATTGGGATCCAAATTCTTACTGTCGATACCATAGAGGTCGTGGTCACACCACCGAAGCATGTCTCGCCCTCAAAGATCGTGTTCAAGATCTCATTGATTCAAATCTCTTTCATGTTCCCCCGCGCGACAAGAAGGCCAAGATTAGTAGCAATCAGTGGCTGTAAAGGAAAGAAGAACGACTATCCTTCTTCTTCCGAAAACACCTACTCTAGTAAAAGTGTTGGTACTTTCGACCTTAATGAGATCTTAGCTATGGATAATCGAGGATTTAGAAAGCAACTGAGAAAGGATTTCACCCCTATTGGAATTAGCTACGATAATGCTTTCGATCGACTCCATGCCAAGGGACTCATTACTCCTATTGGACCTATTCAAGATCCCCCACTTGAGAAGAGATTGCCTAGTTGGAACCCAAATGTGCGCTGCAAGTACCACCAAGGTAGGGGTCATACTACTGAGAGCTGTTGGAAACTAAAGGAAGCAATCCAATATTTGATCGACAATAACAGGCTTCCAATACCTCCAGTCGGCAAGAACACCAAGTGATGATGAGCCAAGGGACAATAAGAAAGCTTCAACGACAAGATTTCATGATCTTTTTTCTATTTTTTATTCACCTTTTCCCCAATAAGTCTAGCATAGGCACCTTTCTATTCTCTTTAGATTTATTTTGTAGGATCATTATTTCTTTTCCTTAAATAAAATGAGCATTTTGTTCTCTTACATATGATCATCACATTGCATTGCAAAAAAAAAAAAAAAAAAAAAAAATCAGGTCAAACTAAGCACAAGGTATACTAATGATTTGAGGCACCTCTTGTAGCCACATCATATCACATTTCACCCTTCAAATATACAATCCTTTTTTTTATAAACCACTTTGAGCCTTGTCTAATGACAGATCTTTCATTTTTCAACCCATATCTACCTAATCTTGGGATAGGATAGTGTGCAACTTATGCAATTTTCAATATCATAAAAAACTTGAGTGACTTCAAAAGATTAAAATAGCAAAAAAAATAAGTAAAAAAAATAAATAAATAAAAGTGTACAAAAGGGCAAGCGTTCCAATGTCTTTGACATGAACATGTCTTTGATATGAATATGTCTCAGATTGCGTCGCTTATCGAGTGCTCGGTACCATTCCTGAGAAACATGAATGCCAAGTGAGTGATAGACCGCATGATCGAGATTTCCCACACTTATAAAAATGAAATAAATGCTAAAGCAAAAGAAAGAGCTAAAAAAGAGTAGAAAACCTCAAGCATGAAAATACAATTAAAAATTGCACACCTTGGGGGCTTATCGAGGGTCTTGAGCCTTTATGCCCTTCTTCTATAACCTTTAGCCTAACCACGTTACAACCTTTAAAAAGACCTTTTTGAGGTATACACATACTTGTGCGAGGTTCGGTTAGAGCTACGTTCGGCCTGATTCCTAATGGATACGTAAGCAACCTCACATCGAGGTGCGACCGTAATAAAAATGCATTCATATTCAAATTCACACACTTACACCATGATCATATCTAGGAATTTTCAATGCTCATCCCTTTTCATTTAGAACTATACTTGGGGGCTTGATCCTTACATCATTAGCTTACCTAGCCTAAGAGTCACCACCATTTGACTCTTTTCAATAATATCTTTCCACACACTTAGCCTTTGCGGCCTAACTTTAGTGTCACTATCACACACTGCACAGATACATGACTAAATATACTTCCCTTAGGAACCCTTTGTCATGAAATCTTAACACAACGTTGAAGCATGCCTTGTCATATAACTCATCACTCATCATTGCATCACAAAGTATGAAGTATTTAGCCTCCGTGCCTAAGTTACCCAAATACTTTCATCATGGAGTAAACAATTGAGATAGCCTAGGATGAATTAATCCATTGCAAAACATTTGACTAAGCTCATTCAATATGCACCTTCAAAAACTTCACTTCGATTCTTTTTCGTGTCTTTCATTTTCGGGAGAAAGTCGGTAACCTCCACAAAAATGACGGAAATTTTTTTCTTTTTTGCATTTTCGAGTCGCACGATCACAATATAATGCACACACGGGTCATGAGTCACACGTGTCATTTCACTTCGAGTCGAGTCATCCTCGAGTCAATCACAACGAGTCAAGTTTATGCCTTGAGTCATGTCAAATCAATGAGTCAAGCAACGCTAAGTCTTAGGTCAACCCTAAAGAAAGAAATTGGCAAAGTCCTATAGTCAAAGATAAATACAGGTGCATCCCAGCGGCAGCAAGAACAGAATAGGGAAGACCCGACTCCAGCGCTAGATGACAACATCTAGCGTCTGGCAACAGATTTCAGCGCCAGGCTCTAGATCCCAGCGTCTGGCGACAGAGCCAAATCGCGGTGCAAAGGCATTGCAGCGGTGACAGAACGCTCATTCACTCAGAGCAGTTATTTCAACTTCTTTCAGCAAATTTGGGTTCCTTGGTACGCCAGTTAGCCCTTATAAGCAATTTGACATGATTAAGTAGTCGTCTTGATTACAATCGCAATAAGTGATCGACCTGACGAAAGATTGTCTCACTTAGCTTAAAGCGCATAAGCATTGGCTCATCGCAAGACATCGACATACTGGTTCATAAACAGCAGAGGCACAGACATAATGGTTCAAAAGCAGCAAAAGCGCCGACGTACTGGCATAGCGGAAGCAAAGTTCAAGTGAGCTTTAAAGATCGACAAGCGTTGGTCTTTAGAAGTTTTCTACGGAATATTATCACAACAAACATTCATTTCTTTCAAGCTCTATTGTTCAGAGACGCGTGGACATATCATCAAATCTCTTTGTTCAGAGACCCGTGGACATATCATCAAGCTCTTTTCTCCAGAGACGCGTGGGCATATCATTCAAAAGCTCTTTGTTCAGAGATGCGTGGACATATTATCCTATTATCAAGCTCTTTTGCTCCAGAGACGCGTGGGCATATCATTCAAAAGCTCCTTGTTAAGAGACGCGTGAACATATCCAAAAGGCACTATTGCTCAGAGACGAGGGAACATCAAAACAGCAAGAGGACGTTCCCTAGCTTGTGGAAGGTTGTCACAACAGAATGTAGCAACAAATCGGTTACTTCAGAGACGTGTGCTCGACAGTGCAAGATACGCGTTTCTTAACTCTTTTATATGTTTAACTAACGCTAGTTTGCAGGTATCGGCGTTACAAGAATGATTTAGGATCGCAGAACGTTCTGACTCATTCTCCGTCCCTATCGATACTTTGACTTTCGTTTTCGAAACTTGCGTTTCTCCAAACTCAGTCAAAGTGGGGGCTTCTGTAGACACCCATATGTGTCTCCCCAAAACCAAACCCAGTAAATTACCTTTCACGTCGAATCATAATCGAATGAAGTGAAAGTGTGGAAAGTTTAGTGTTGCGGATAATTTTAATTTATTTTCTCTTCTCACTGTTTTTGAAAACCTATTTTAAGAAAATAGCCAATCCAGTTTGGTTGGTCCATGATATGGGTCCAATACTAGTGTAGTTGGATAGGGCTTGAAGAGAGCTTTCCAACGATATATTATAAGCCCAATTCCGATAAATAATGAGGAAGTTATGGCCAAAATACTAAACTAAGCCCGGTTTGGTTTTTATATGCGGCCCAATGATCTAGAGGAGGGCCTATTATTAATTATCTTTCCTAAAGCTATTAGGATTGATTATAGTCTTCTAGAATACTCTAGAAGGTTCTCTTAAATCATAATGGAGTTAGGATTGATAATTATGTTTTAAAGAGTTTGAAATTGAATAAAACTACTCCTTTTGAGAATCCTTGTTTTGTACGAAGTGAAATATATTCAGTTTTTATTTTCGTGCCTCATAATCTTTATCCAAATTTTATATATTTGGATAGATCTTGAAATTATCTTTCTAATGATATATTATAATATTAAATCCAAGCTATAACGAAAAAGATATGAATTAGATATGAAACTCTATTCAAAACTGACACCCTTCTACTATTTCGACCATATCTTTTAATCTACAAAATATTTTAATCTGATTAAATTTGGGTTGTAAAGTAAACTTCAAGAGCTTTCCAACGACATATTATATGCATTATTTGGACTTCCGGATCAAAAGATATGGTAAAAACAAAAACGCGTGAAACTTATTATTAGCGCCTGGCGCTAAGCATTAGCGCCTGGCGCTAAGGCTTAACGCCTGACGCTAACCTTTAGCGCCTGGCGCTAATTTCCAACGTCGACGCTAATCAAGTTTTATGCACGTCAGAACTCTATTTCGATTTTCTATCTTTTTGGCTGATTTTCTCTATAAATAGCTTTCTAAAAACTCCGTTTTGATTCACCAACTCTCATCAAGATTTTCTTGATTATTCTCTCTCTCTTTTCTAAACTAGCCTTTTCTCAAATACAAAATTCCGTATTCGCAAGAATTAGATACACCTAGCTATATTCGAAGTTGCCTTCGCCCTAGACGTGAAACGTTTAATTTCTGAGGGTTTGGTCCCAAATCTCTCTTTCAATCTTTTAATTTAATTGTTTTGTTTATTAATTTCCTTGAAGTTACTAATGTGTGTATTTTGTTATTAGAAAGAGGTACGATGCATCCAAGTAAGTACTTTAATGGTTTAATTGATAGTATGATTAAAAGTATGATGCCTTTTATGTTCTTCCTAATATTTATGATTGTTAGTATCATGTTAGGGTTAAAACTTTGATTTTTGATGCTTAGTGACATGCTAGGGTTTGTTATTAATCTTGTTAGTATCATGCCTAAGATCTTGTTATTATTATGCTTTATTTTTAACATGAATATAATTAATGATGATTATTATTGTTTATTATTTTTATTATTATCATGTTGCTTGATTATATTTATTGTTATTGCTTGATCAACCTTTTATGCATGTTTAAAGGGAATTGGTATTTGTAATCACGCTTAATAAGATAATTAATAATCTTTTTAGGGTTAATTTGATTGTAATTCAAGTGATCGCCAATAATAGTTTTATTTGTGCATTAATATTCAACCAACATAGATAAACAGGTTTAGGGTTAATCCTATTTTTTGCATGTTAGTTAGAAAGTGCACATGAATACGATCAGAATAAAGTAGAGGCCTATTATTAGGGCAGGTTCAATCTCTTTTAGGTTGGATTTGTACCTTCATCCCCGAACCCTATTTGGTTCAAGACCTTATGGAGTTGACGATCTCTTGGATCGTTAAGGGGTGTAACCTTCACCTCGTGAACGGTTTACAAGTTCCTAAAAAACTTGTTGGCGACTCTTTTGCTCTATCTTCTTTCCCTTTGGACGCCACCGTACTTTAGTGTATGATCACAGTGGGGTTCAAGCTAGGGGATTAACGCTTGAAATATTCCCTACAGTTTTTGGCGACTCCACTAGGGAGGATTTCTATTTTAATTCCTGAATTTGTTTTGGCAATGATTTAGAATGAGTGGATGAGACTCGAAACGTTCTAAGTATGTCATGTGCGTAATTTTGATTAACATTATTGTCATATGCATAAAAAAGATCTCATTGGAAAGACCATCCGTAATGAGTTAAAAACATAGGATTTTACACGTAGAAAATTTGAGAAATATCTTTCACAACTAGGACCGAAATAACACTGCGCGAAACTGGAAAATTTTATCGAGCACAGAAAGCTGCTGAGGCATGTAGGAATGAGATTCAGCGATCTGAGTATTGGCGCCAGACATTTAACTGTAGCGCAAACGACAGGCTTGTCGCCAGGCGCTACAGCTAAAACCTGGCGCTAATCTCCGATTGCTGGCGCCAAATTCTTCCAATACCGAGCCAAAAATATGCGTTCTAATTTCGACCAGTTTTTCGCATTGTTTACTCGATCCTACTTCCTGATTGAGTTTTTCTCACTTTTCTAAAACCTATATGTGTTCTACATATGGACATAACCCTCTGGGAATCATGCTCCATCTACCTGATTGAACGCTCTGAGCAACAAAGGGTACATCCGAGAATGTTGAATTCACCATACCATGGAAGCGAGTTTTTCCAAAACTCGCAGTGTCCCATCTACTCGCGCCAACCCTTCACGGTTAGGCTTTCGCGCGGTGCATCCGGACAATTAACCATGGACTCTCTATTGACTAAACCATATCCTGAACTTTAGAGAACTGGAGCCATGGTTAGGTTGCAAACTCATTGCATCATATTGTGCCTACTTGACTAATTGCGCATTATTTTTTGTGCATATACTATGATTTCTTAACCGTTTGTTTGACTTGTGTTGAGATTTAATAAATTAATGACTTAAAAAACTTTTCCTAATTAATTAATTAATAAATTAATTTGAGTAAATAAAGTCTAATATTTTAATCAGAATTGACCTAGTACGACTTTAGGCATACCCCTGTTGAATAATAACACCGAAAACAGTCCCAAATTGAAGCTCCAGCATTGGCGCCAAAGTCTGGACTGTAGCGCCACTCTGTGGAGTGTGGCGCCTGGCGACAAATCTGTCGTCTGGCGCTACACTACACAGTGCGACGCAAGTCCTGTCGTTTTGCCGACAGTTCGGATTATTGATCGAGTCATCACCTAGTGTCTAATTAACCAGTTTGCTAATTAATTCGGTTAATTTTCACTGTCAGTAGTACTTGGTCGAGTCATTAATCGAGTTTAGGCAATAAGTCCCATGGTCTTACACAAGAGTCCAAACATGTCACTTACACTCAACGCACACACCAATACACACACTTTGACCATGTCTAAGGGAGTCTTGCATGCGCGTTTTTTCCATCATTTTTGTTAGGGGGGTAAGTCGGATATTAATCCTCCATTTTTTCTAAAAAAATCAAATATACTATACTTAGATCTTAAAAATATACACATTATTTGTGTCATTTTTGCCAACAAATATGCACCCATTTTTTTTATTTTTTATTTTTTCCTCTTTAAAAAACCGTAAAGTCAAGTTGATTCGAGTCAAGTAATTAAAACGCAAAATGGTTTAAATTACAGCGCGTGGTTAAGAAAGGAAGGGCGGTTAATCAAAGACAACCTTTTCGTACAAGTCCAAATTTTTGACAAACCCAAAATTCGTAAGAGGAAAGCTAGGACACTAATGGCAACACAAGAAGAAGTCAATGAGCTTAGGAACCAACTGGTTATCGTGACTGAGGCACTGAAGCTCCTCACACTTAAGATCGATGATCCCGTGAAACAACAATAGATGGACCTCATGCAAGAGAGTCTAAGCAAGCTACCTAGCGACTACAAGTTTCAAGGGCTTACTTCACAAGGGGTCTCGGTGGACAAAGATCTTCTTCCGCAGAAGTTCAATGCCAAAAACATCCCGAAATTCAAAGCAATTGATAACCCTTATTTTCATTTAAGAGCCTTCGAAACAATAATGAGTATTAAGGGTATCGATAAGAAGGTTTTCCCCTCTCTGTTCTCACTATCTCTCGAGACCGTTTGCCAACAATGGTTCTTTTCTCTCGAGAAAGAAAAGACCTCTACCTGGGAGTCCATAGCAAACGCTTTCGTTGATAGATACAAGTGCAACATCCAATTTGAGACTGACCATAGGGAACTTGAAATCCTCAAGCAGAAAGAGAACGAAGGCTTCACCTCTTTCTTTAACAAATGGCGAGAAACCTCAGCTAAGATGATTGAGGTGCCAAGTGAAAAATATTCCAAGCATCTCAAGTATCAAAACAATCTCCATACCTTCAAGGCCGTCTACGACATTGGGATCAATATTGAAGACGACCTGGCTAAGTTAAAAGCTGCTAACAATAACTCCAACAGTGGCCGGAAAGGAAAGAATAATGACAATCCTTCTTCTTCCAAAACAACCCACTCAAACAACGTTAGCACTTTTAATTTAGGTGAAGTCCTTGATATGAACAATCAAGGACAAAAGAAATCATTTAGGAGAAACTTTACTCCTATTGGCATGAGTTATGACACCGCATTTGATCGATTAAATGCAAAAGGTCTTATAACTCCTATTGGACCATTTGGGGACCCACAAGTCGAAAAGATGTCGGCTAAATGAAACCCCAATGCACACTGTAAGTATCACCAAGGTAGGGGCATCTCACCGAAAACTGTTGGAAGCTTAAGGAAGCTATCCAAGACTTAATCGATAACAACAAGCTACCATTGCCCCTGCCAGTAAGAAGCCAAGCATTGATAATGCACCTCTCGCTCATCCCTTGGCTATCTTTGATGAGGAAAACGAGGTTGACCCCTTGTCTCTCATTAAACCTGTCAAAGAAATCCATGCCATTGAAGAAGACGAGAAGATATTCTTCGACGCCATGGATAGCCTTCCAGAACCAGCAAGTAAAGAATACGTACAATCGCTCACATTGTCTATGATGGAAGGATCGCACTTGCTACGTGAAGCTCTCAAAGCTATTAAGGAACTTCAAAAGAAATATGACGAGGTTCCACCCTCGAAAAGTAAACCCAAGAGAGAATTCACACCCATGGGAATGACCTATGATGCTACTTTTGATCATCTCTATGATCAAGGACTAATCAAACCTATTGGTCCTCGAGAGGATCCAACACCAGAAAAGCGATCTCCAAGGTGGGATCCCAAATCCTACTGTAAGTACCATCAAGGAAACAGTCATACCACAAATGAATGCTACATGTTTCAAAACCTCATTCAAGATCTTGTGGAAGCCAATAAGATCTCATTCTAGCTATCAAGGGAACGACTTATGAGGCAAAGCGTTTTCCTTTACAAGTCACTGAAAAAACCGAGAAGAGTAATAGAATTTACACTCCAATTGGGATCCCATATGCACAAATGTTCGAAATGCTCTCCGAGAGTGGCGAGATCAAACCTCTCCTATCGAGACCATTCGAATCATTGAAAAGGACAGATAGATATTACTGTCAGTATCATCAATCAGGGGGTCATACTATCGAAAACTGTTTTAAATTTAAGGATTTAGTTTAGAAAATGATTGATGAAAAGATACTAGTCCAAGTTCCACAAGAAGACGATGCAACCATTAATGGAGTTTGGGACAGTGATGAAGAAGACGTTTATTTAAAAGACATAGTAGGATCTCCACCTTCCGTGTCGTACGCCATGGATGACTTTTGGGCTGAAGAAGACTCATCAATAAATGTCCTCACAAGATCCGGGAGAATGTAACCTCCCGTTTCAACACAACCTATGCCGACCACACAACAAGTTCCCATACCTATCATTGAAGACAATGATATCGTTAAGGAGTTTAAGAAGACAAAAGTTGAGATGAACGTATGGAAACTTTTGGCGACATCTCGAGAACATAGGTTGGATGTAATGAATGCCTTGGACAAAATAGGGATAGATTCTGACACTACTCCTGAGGGGTTATCCAACTTCCTCACAAGTGATCTTCCAAGTCCAATCAATTTAATCACCTTATCTGACAAGGATTTACCTCCAGAAGGTGACAAACATTACAAGGCATTAAACCTCACAGTAGTTTGCAAGAGAATGAATGTCCCTATGACGTACACAATGGATCGGCCATCAACGTCTATCCTCTTAGAACTGCAAGGATGCTAGGTATAAGGGATGAAGATTTAACTCCGTCTACACAAGGAATAAGGGCCTACGACAACACTCGTCGTCAAGCTCTTGGTAAAATTACCATGAACGTAACGGCGGGAGCAATAGAACATGCTACTACTCTCCAAGTAGTGGACATTAAAGCTTCGTTCAATTTGCTGTTGGGGCGCCCTTGGCTTCATGACCTAAAGAACGTCCCCTCATCTCTCCACCAACAAGTAAAATCTATAGTTGGGGGAATTCCTATCACCATCGGTGCTTCGCCTATGAGGATCAAGTCTATAGAAAATCCAATCATTAACGTGGAGCACGACGAGGATGATGAAGACTTATGGGGCTTTAACAAAGAGGTCTCCTTAATCCAGGAGGATGAAAGGACCCCTCTTTTCCATGACCCTCATTCCAACATGATTGTAAATGCTATTATGAAGAAACAAGGACATTTTCCTGGGATGACCCTAAGAAAGAAGAAAGGAATATCAAAATCGCTGGAGTCACCTGGCCTCCCTAAGTTAGACACTTTCGGACTTGGTTTTGAACCGACTCAGAAAGATCTCAAGCGAGCCCAGGAAAAATCAAAGGCGCGTAGAGACGCTCGCACTCAGAAGAAAGCAATCCCAATGGATAAATACCCTCTTACACTTAATGGTCAATTTATAAAAGAAGGAGAGGACTATCCATGCCATGAATTTCCTGAGCCATTTGTTGTAAACGGCATAAGTCAACCGGGGTTTGAGATTTTCTTGGATTGTTACTTCACAGATGAAATCCCAACTCCTGTCCATAAGGAGAAAACACCCCATGCTTTGACTTTAACGTCATGGGATTACTATTTGGGCAAGAAAAGAATGAGCCAACTTACAGAGAGGATAACTCCTCGCTCATTCAGACAGTTCTACAAAGTGAAAACTTCGATCCTTCAAAGCTAATCACTCCAGCTGAAGGATCACTACAAGGGTGGCTCAAGACTATCAATGTGACTACTCCAAGTGGAAGGAAGATATCCATCACGACAGGGCAAGGACCAATGTTTGAAGAGTCGTCTAAGTCAGAGTCTGAGTCGGAGTCTCTCCCTATAAAGTCATCTAGGTCTTTAGTAGTAGCACATCCTCCCTCTGTTTCTTCTCCTAGAATAGTTAGTAATCAAGTCCTTGAGGACATGTCACTCTTTGATGTAATGATCTCAGAGTATAATAATATTTCTCCTTCTCCTTATTTCTTGTGTTCTTCTCTAACCCAAGATGACGAGCATTGCTTAACTAACAATGAAAAAGACAAAGTAATTATTAAAGAAATGGAAACACTAGAAAAGAAAACACCGGTAATTGAAGAAACTGAAGCGGTTGATATCTCAAATGATTCAACCAATAAAAGAGAACTTAAAATAGGACTAACACTTAAAGAACAAGAAAGAACCGATTTAATTAACTTACTTAAAGAATTTATCGATGTATTCGCTTGGTCATACGAAGATATGCCAGGCATTAATAGAGAAATAGCTCAGCACATTATACCACTAATTCCAGGAATGAAACCTGTAAAACAAAAGTTACGTCGAATGAAACCCGACGTAGCTCTTAAAATAAAAGAAGAAGTCCAAAAATAAATAACTACAGGTTTCATCAAGGTATCCAAATACCCCGAATGGGTCGCCAACGTCGTCTTAGTTCCGAAAAAAGATGGAAGGGTAAGAATGTGTGTTGACTATCGAGATCTAAATAAGGCAAGTCCAAAGGACGACTTCCCTTTACCACACATCGACATTCTGGTAGATAACACGGCAAATCACGCACTTCTCTCATTCATGGATGGGTACGCAGGTTACAACCAAATTCTCATGGCAGAAGAAGACATGGAGAAAACAACTTTCATAACACCATGGGGCACTTACTGCTACACGGTAATTCCATTCGGGTTGAAAAACGCGGTTGCTACTTACCAACGTGCAGCAACTTCCTTAATCCATGACATGATGCATAAAGAAGTCGTAGTATATGTCGACGACATGATTGTAAAATCAAAAGATCGTCCAGGCCATTAAGTAGCCTTAAGAAAATTTTTCGAAAGGCTAAGAAAATATAATATGAGGTTGAACCCATGGAAGTGTGCTTTTGGAGTCACCTCAGGCAAGCTTTTGGGTTATGTCATAAGTTCTAGAGGAATAGAGATAGGCCCAACCAAGATTAAAGCAATCATGTCAATGCCACCGCCCAAAACTGAGAAACAGATTCGAGGATTTATTGGCCGGTTGCAATACATAAGTAGGTTCATAATAAAATTGACAACGATATGTGAACCAATCTTTAAAAAGCTTAACAAAAATGTACCAGTAATATGGGATGACGAGTGTCAAAAAGCCTTTGAAAATATCAAAGCCTATCTCGCAAATCCTCCCGTATTAGCACCAGCACTTCCCGGAATACCTCTTAGGTTGTACTTAACAGTTACCAAAGAGACAATGGGAGCTATGCTAGCATAAGAAGTAGAAGGCAAAGAAAACTCAATCTACTATCTAAGCAAGAAAATGCTAGAATATGAAGCACGTTATACACCACTTGAGAAATTGTGCCTCGCCTTGGTGTGGGCCACAACCAAGTTAAGACATTACATGCTAGTGCATATCGTCTTTGTAGTCTCGCGATTAGATCCACTCAAGTATCTATTCGAGAAATCTACACTCAATGGACGCATATCGAGATGGATAGTCAATTTAGTCCAGTTTGATGTAAGGTTTATGCCGTAAAAAGCTATCAAAGGATTTGTGGTGTCAGACTTTCTAGCAGACTTTCCAATAGAAGATTCGACGCCAATACAAGACAATGAATTTCTAGATGAAGATTTAATGGTCACTGAAGATGATACTTGGACCTTGTACTTCGACGGAGCCTCAAACCAAAAGGGATGTGGCGTTGGGTATTACTAGTATCACCTAAAGAAGAGCATGTTCCAATCTCCATAAAGCTTGATTTCGACGTTACCAATAATGCTGATGAATATGAAGCATGCGTGGTAGGCCTTGAAACAGCTTTGGCATTGGGAGTAAAAAAGTTAAGGATATTCAGAGACTCTTCTTTGATTATCAATCAAATATCTAAAAGGTGGAAAGTAAGGAGCGAAAGTCTAGCCCCTTACCAAACCTATCTGGAAACTCTTACCGATCAGTTAGAGAAGGTAGAATACACATATCTACCTAAGGAAGAAAATCAATTTGCTGATGCCTTGGAAAGACTAGCCTCAATGGTTAGGATTCCCACGGAAATGGAGCGAATTCCTCTAACTATATATAAAAGGCACAAACCAGCATACATCCAGGCTATAGAAGACGACGAAGTAGTCCAAGACGAAGAAGAAGAAGAAGAAGAAGAAGAAGAAGAAGAAGAAGAAGAATCGTGGTACACTGATATACTCAATTATGTCACCAAAGGAGAATACCCTCCCCATGATGCAAAAGAGAAAAATGAGCATTAAGGCTTTTGGCTTCCCAATATGTACTCATAGACAACGAGCTACATAAAAGGGTACCTAAGGTTCGAGCTCTCTTATAGGTAGGAAAAAAGGATGCACAAAGAGCAATGAGAATAGTCCACGAAGGAATCTGTGGCACGCACATAAACGACAAAATGTTAATCCAAAAAAAAATGCGAGAAGGATATTATTGGACTACAATGAATAGGGATTGTCATCAATATGTAAAAAGATACCCTAAGTGCCAAATCTATGCCAATTTACAACATGTTCCTCCATGCTTGCTCTACACCTACACATCGCCATGGCCATTCTCTACATGGGGAATTGACATCATCAGCCACGAATATATACTAGTAGCAATTGATTACTTCACAAAGTGGGTCGAAGTGCAATCATACGCTAAACTCACTGCAAAACATGTAGCACTCTTTATCGAGAGAAATATTATTTGTCGATACGGAGTCCCACATGAAATGATAAGTGACAATGGAACTCACTTTCAAGCCGAATGTGAAGAATTGTTACAAAAATACGGCATTCATCATCATCATTCTTCCCCTTATAGGCCTCAAGCAAATGGAGCAGTCGAGGCAGCCAATAAAAATCTAAAGACTATCACCGAGAAAATGACGGAAAATTATAAGGATTGGCCTGACAAACTTCACTTCGCATTGTGGGGTTACCGCACGTCAATCCGTACATCAACAGGAAATACGTCATTTTCCTTGGTTTATGGAATGGATGCCGTACAACCTGTCGAACTAGAAATTCCATCTCTACGCATTGCGTTAGAGAGTAAACTCGATGAAGTTGAATGGACTAGGGCAAGATATGAAGAATTAATTCTACTCGATGAGAAACGACTAGAAGCTCTACATCACACTCAGTGTTATCAAACTCGTATGGCTAGGCATTTTAATAAGAAGGTCAAGACAAGGAACATCAAAGTAGGAGACTTGGTGTTAAAAGTATTAAGGAAAAATATTTTAGGTCCAAGGGGTAAATTTAGACTAATTGGTCTGGACCCTACATTTTCAATACAATCCTGTCAGGGGGTGCAACAAAACTAACTGATATGGATGGCAATGAGTTCTCGAACATGAAAAATCTTGACCAACTTAAGAAATACTACCCGTAATTACTTGAGTAGGATACTTAAGAGAGCTACGTTTGGCCTGATTCCTTAAGAAATCGTAGGCAACCCTTTACGGGTGTGACCACTTTATTTTCCAAAAATCTCGCGTCCGAGAATTAATTAAAAATTCGACAAAAGATCGGCGGAATATCAGCGTCGCATAAAACACTCTGGCGCAATCCAAGGACCATTAGCGGCAACCGACGACACCGTCTCCTGACGCTAGACTGCTGTGACCGGTGCCAGTCGCAGACAAGTGACGCCAATTCACAGTTAAATTATGGGAATATTTCGGTGTTTTTCGGAAAATTTTCGACTTCGTACTCGAAAAATTTCTGGAAAATTAATATTTTTCGGTTTTCATTGCTTTAATAAATAAATTTTAAGTAAATAATTAATTAAAAGCTGAAATTTCATTAATAAAATAAAACAACATTATTGATGGAATTTTAATAAAGCTGAAATAAATTAACTTTAAATTAAAAAAAATATAAACTGAGTCTAATAATCGGAAATTAAGCAATGCTCCTAATCTTTATTTTCTTTCCTAGCCCTTTTCCAATTTTTGTCTGCCTCCTCCTCCTCATCCATAACCTTAGCTAGTAGGCATCCTTTAGAGGACCTACATTCAATCTTAGAGTAGATAGTTTCCCCTTCAGCTAGGACTCCATGCTTCTTTTCTACCCAAGATTTTTTCTCTGTGGTATCAACTTTCCTTTTTCCCTTATCTTTTATAGTACTTTTCTTCCTAGGCATTGCAGGTGTTTTGAATTCAACTCTTTCACCTAACCGTTCCTTGGCAGGAATCACTCTGTCACCTAGACGACTCTTCACATCAGTTTTACCCTGATTTTTCTTCAAGTCCTTTGAAGGTTTCTTCAGCAGCCACTTCTTCACATCATTGGGCAAGGAAGGAGGAACCTTTTGGGTAATCACTTCCCATAGAGGTCTGGCACTTCAATAAGCATCAAATCTGTCTACTTCCTGGGAGACAGGGAACTCATAAGGAGGACGAAGATCTCCAGAACGAATATTCTAAAGAAGGCCGTATTGTCTTTTTACCCTGCAGGGATAGTAATAAGTCATACGGGACAAACTTGGAAGACGGCAGAAAGGTTGCTTGTTGACACCAACCATCCTTTCTATTTTCCACCACGGGACAACCCACTTTGTAATACCCCGTATTTTTATACGTATTTTATTTAATATATATACATTTTATACGTATTTTATTTAATATATATATATATATATATATATATATATATATATATATATATATATATATTTTATAAGGGTATTTAAATAACTCTAGCATTTTAATTATGATGTTTTAATTATTTATCCCATGTAAATTTAGAATATTTTACAAAAGGAAAAGTCGTTTAATTAATTAATTAATAGAAGTTGGGGTTTTATTTTAGGAAATTATGATTTTTAACAAGTTTTAGTAGGGAAGGGATTAGGAAAAACTAAAGGAGGAAAGTTAGTGTAAAAGGGGAGAGAGAGAAGGGGTATAAATATCCCTCTTATGAGGCAATTCAACGTTGCCCAGAGTGGAGAAAACCCAAGGTAAACTTCTCTCCCTTTTCTTTTTACTTTTCTCTTTCTTTTTTTTCTTTCTCTTTCCTTCCCTTCCCCTCTTTCCGTGCACACCACCACCGGCAGCCACCACCACCACTGGTGGGCCGCCGGCCACCAGCACCAGCCGGCAGCCGGAAGCAGCGGCGACCACCGGCAGCTGGTGCCGGCCCCCCTGCTGTCGGCAGCCTCTTTTCGAAAAAAAAAAAATAGGTTTTCTTGTTTAAAAATCAAATCTTTATTGCCTAAAACTAATCTATGATATAGTCTAATTATAAATTATGAGTTTGGAGGTTTAATTTTGATGTTTGATTATTGTAATTGTGTGAATTAATTTTCAGATTTGGTTTTTAATTAAAAAGCCCCAATTTTTGAAACCCTAGGTTCTTGTTTCATGATTTATTAAAAGATTATAATGTATTATAGGGTAGGCCTTTGTTTTAAGTGTTTTAAAACCAAATTACAACAAGTTTTAAGTATAATAAAGTGCTGGAATTTTATGTAGAACACTTGATATTAGGTTTCTTGAAGAAATTTTAATTACCCATTAATTGGGACTTAATTTATGGTGTTTTAAATATAATTTCAGCTTATTCTAATTAATTTATGAAGGATTTTAAAATAGTATATATTGTTGGAAATTTGTTTAGAGTGGATATTAATACTCTATTATGGATTTAATGTGTAGGAGACTTTGAAGTAAGCGATTTCTACTAGTCGTGGCAATGTTAATAACGTACTCAAGGTACGTACGCGTACTTAGCATAATTTGGTGATGTAGAATCATGCTAGGTTTGTTAGTAATTGATTATAAGTAGAATCATGCTAAGGTTTATGTATGGAATTGTGAGTTTATGGTGTTTGTGATTGAATGGTGAAGCATGAATTATTTGTGATGGTTTATGGATTGGAAAATTGTATTTTTGGCATGTTGTGTTTGAACCACATTTTTATTTATGGCATGTTAGAAGGCATGATTAATTAAACTACATGTTTAATTATGTTTGGAATATTGAAAAGGAATTTTATTATGGTTCAAATAATTTTTATTGATGCTTTAAGAATGAGAAAGGAGCTATATAAGTGTCTAGGTACACAAGGAATAAATTGTATGTTGGTGCCTTTGTGCACTTAAGGTGTTTTTAACACCGAGGGATAGGATTTTTGGCGCATTATGCGTTTAAGGTGTCTTTGACACTGAGGTAGAATTAAAAAGGGTTCAACATTAAATAATATGTGGTCACTAATTATTCAAGAATTAAATTGGTATGTTTGTTTGATTGAATAATTATTGTTGATTGAATTATTATGCTTTGAGAGTCATCACCAAGTCTAATAATATGTAAATAACATAAAGTGAAAGAGATTACGCACCAAAACTCTTGGAACGTATATACCTTGAGTATGAACAATGGGGGGGTATGGGGTTTTATATTTAACCATAACTACCAATGGAGTACAGGACGCTGTATATTCCTTTTTATTATTTATTATGCACAGGAATTCTGCCACCTTTGTGTGGTTTGTCACTGGCACGGTTAGCTCCCGTGCCAGTTAACCTCAAATTTATTTGGGGGAGGTTAATAGGTGGAAACCCATTCGATGTGTAATCAATGCAAAATGAATTAATTAGGGTCTAGTCATTGTATTGTGTTGATTGGTATTTGTGAACAGGTGCAATGAGGTAAGTGTGTGTTGATAGGTGAAAGTATGTTAGTGTGGCTATTTTACGCTTATGTACTCAGCTTTGCTGATTGTGTGTGTTTGTGTTTTTGGCCATGTCTTTACCTTGGCCCTATGATGACCCATTTTTAATGGAGAGTAGTGGAAGTAAGTAGAGATTAACTTTTCAGGTATTGAAGCATGATCATGATGGGGCATGAGTGAAGAGTGAATCCTATTAGTTTTCATTAGATTACAATGTGTTTTATGCTTTATTTATTTATGATATATTATGTGTGGACTAACATAAAGGTTTGATTTGGGAACGGTTTTTGAATAAGGGCCTCTAATGGTTCCAAGTTGTAATTTGAATTTATTTGACTTGTTCGTTTGGTTTTAAACTTTATTTTCGTTTGGTTGACTTTGGGTTGACTTGTTTAATCGGTTTTAAATTTTGAGTCTTCCGCTGTGTATCTTTGATAATTGCCTTAGCCGTTTTCACGGTGGCGGTAATGTCTTAGTTATTCCTAAATCGTATTTTTAAAAGAGTAGAATGAGTATTTAAAGAAAGGAATTTCTAGGGTGTTACAAAGTGGTATCTGGGAGCTTAGGTTGAGATTTTAAATTACCACTAACCCGAAAATATTTTTTTTTACTTGTTTTAACTTGGCCAAGTGTTAATTTAATTATTTAACGATGATTGTTCTAATTTTTTTATATATATATACATATATATATATATATATTTATTTACAATTTTTATAAAAAAAAATTATATATAAGGGCCGAATTTTTTTTATTTATTCGTTTATTTATTATTCATGGTCCGAAATTTTTTTTTTGAAAACACGATTTTTTTTGTGTCAAAAAAAAAAAATTTTTTTTTACGACCTAAATTTTGATTATTTTATTATTTGGGTAAATATGTGTACTTTATTTTTTTTATTATGTATTGCAGGAAGCAAGGATTAAGGTAAGTATTATGTGTTAAAAGCTTTTATTAACATGTTGGTGAGCTTGGGTATGAGAAAGAAAGGGCATATAGGCTAAGATTTAAATTTCTCCCTATGTGCATAATTTTATTTTGAGTATCAAGCATGTGATTTGACTAGATGTTTGTTGATGAAGGCATGCAAAATATGTATTATTCTATGTGAACCCTAAAGATTGTATGATTGAACACTGAACTTTGTATTATTTATTTTATTTTATTTTATATCTTTAGGGAAGGGAAATCTTTTCTAAGCCTTTTTCTCTACAGGATGCCAATCTTTCCTAGCAAATTTACCCAAATGGGATCTCTTGTAAGGAAAAATAATGAACACCCCTATGACTTTGTAGAAAAGATCAGATACTTTTGTTCCTACATGAGCAATGTCCTACTAGATAAATTTTATGACACCCCTGATCGTATTTCGGCAATGATTGTCCATTGTCTTCCAGAGGAGCCCCCTTACTTTGCTGTCAAACAAAGATTTTCTGATTTTTATCTTCCAGGAGATGTCCCAAATTACCATAAATACAGAGACTATTATGGCCAGTGGTATCCAGACTATATTTTCTTAACTAAATATCTCGTAAGGGTGGAGAAAGCTTATTGTCAGCGCTTAAACCTTCCTACCCTGACTACTACTATGATAACCTAGTAGGGAACAATCCTCCTCCTAATCAACAACCAGAAAATTCTGCTTCTTCTTCTTCTTCGTCAGGGGGTAATCAAGCAGAGAATGGAGAACAACAAGAGGGTAATAGTTCACTTATGGACATTTCTGATCCAAATCCACCTCCAACTCCAATAATTATAGATATCTCATCGGATGAGGAGGAAGAAGGGGAGTTTGTACAAGTAGAACCTGAACCTGAGTCACCTGAACCAATGGAAGAGTCAAATGATTCTAATTTCGATCCTTCAAGCTACAAGCAATCCACCGACAAAAGGGTCAACGTTCGAAAGGATTAGATCTTATGAATTTCCTCGCCACGAATTCATATTCTTTATTTTAAAATTTATTTGTTATTTCAGTTTTAGCTAATAAGTGGCATGACCACATCAGTTCTTGGAACACACTTTTTATTTTAATATCTTCGGTCTATTTTAATTAATAAAACCTTATTTATTTCTTTGATAAATTTTTACTAATAAATTCTTTTGTTTTACAAATCTTCCATTTCACACCATTATTCCAGTAATCCTATATTCAGGAGAAACAAAATGGCAGGGGGAAGAAGTTCAGGTAGTGGTGGAAATGATTTAAATGAAGTAGTGAGGCAATTGGCAGCAGTTGCCCAACAATTGGCAAGGAATTCAACTGGTAATGGGGATGCTCAAGGGGAGCTCTTTAAAAAGGTGGCGCAAAGCAAGCCACCAACCTATCAGGGTGAGCCTGACCCTGTTGTGTTGGAAAACTGGTTAAGGGAATTTGAGAAACTGTTTGGAGCTGTGGGATGCCCTAAAAACTCAAAAGTGAGTTGTGCTGCCTACTACCTGAGGGGTGAAGCTGACCTTTGGTGGCAACAAAACGAGGCTACCATTAGAGCATTACCTAGGTTCAACTTGACGAAATTCCAAGAAAAAGTGAGACACAAGTTTTATCCTAGCTTTTTGCAGAAGCAGAAGGCTGAGGAATTTTCAAACCTTAGGATGGACAAGATGACAGTTACGGAATACTACACCAAGTTTATTGAGTTATCCTGTTTTGTTGAAGGATCTGTCTCTACGGAGAAAGAAAAAGGTAGGAAGTTTGAGAGTGGATTAACTACTGATTTGTAGTTAAAGCTGTGCGGGCAGGTATTTGAGACCCTGGATGAAGTATATGGAAGGGCCGCACACCTTTATGCTCTGGAAGAAAAGAAGATGAAAGAGTTAGCTGAAATAGAAGGAAGAGAGAAGAGGAAGGAAGTGGGACAAGTTTATGGAAACCAACAGGGAAACCAGAATGGCTTTAAGAAACAGAAGTATCACCATAACAATAACTTCCACAACAATAACAACTTCCATGGTAATAACCGTCAAGGGATCCGTAACAACAATGGAGGGGCTAGAAACAATAACCAGGGAAACAACAAGAATGGAAGAGTTTATTTTGCAAAAGGTGCAAGAATAACCACCCTGGAAAGGATTGTGAGGGCAATGCGGTCACTTGTCGTTTCTGTAATAAGCTTGGGCATAGAGAATATGAGTGTTTCTCCAAGAATAGTAATGGGAACAGGCAAAACAATAATAATTCAGGGGGAAACCAGAGGAATTTCCAACAGAACAACAACAACTTTGCTGGAAACAAGGGAGTACAACAAAATGAGGCAAGGAACAGTAACACTACCAGTGGGAATAACCAGCAGAAGAATGGAACTGCAGGGAAACTGAATGTTCTGAGTAAGCATGAGGCGGATGCCACGAAAGATGTTATCACTGGTACTTTTTCTATTAACTCTATTCCTGTTAAAGTATTGTTTGATTATGGTGCAACTTTTTCTTTTATTTCTAAGGCTGTTGTTGCAAAACTTAAAGACTGTTTAAAGACAGTAGAGGTATTAGATTTACCAATAACCATTTGCGACAGGCAGAGTAGTAAATTGTACCAAAACTTTTAGAAATTCCCCGTCTGAACTCATTGAGTTCGGGCTGAGCGACTTTGACCTTATTTTGGGGATGGACTGGCTGAGTAAGTATAATGCTGAGATTAGTTGTAGATCACAGAAAGTGAAGATGGTCACAAGTGGAAATGAATCAGTGACTTACTGGATGAATGGTAAAACCAAGTGCCCAAGGGTAATATCAGTGCTGAAATTAGCAAAGTACATGAAGAAGGGACATCCAGTATATTTCTGCAGCGTTAGGGATATGAACCATAAACAAGTGGCAAATCCAGGAAATATAGAAGTGGTCAACGAATTTCTGGATGTGTTTCCGGAAGAGATCCCTGGAATGCCACCTAAGAGGGCAATCGACTTTACCATAGATTTAGTTCCCAGAACAGCCCCAATATCCAAGGCACCATATCGAATGGCACCTGCAGAAATGAGTGAATTAAAGGAGCAGTTACAAGACCTGTTGGACAAAGGGTACATTAGACCAAGTGCTTCTCCTTGGGGAGCACCTGTTCTGTTTGTGAAAAAGAAGGATGGAAGTATGAGGTTGTGCATTGACTACAGGGAACTAAATAAAGTAACCATAAAGAATAAGTATCCCTTGCCAAGAATAGATGATCTGTTTGACCAGCTGAAGGTGCCACTGTGTTTTCAAAGATCGACTTGAGATCTGGGTATCACAAATTAAGGATTGCCGACGAAGACATTCCAAAATCTGCATTTAGGACAAGATATGGGCATTACGAATTTACAGTTATGCATTTTGGATTGACCAATGCCCCAGCAATCTTTATGGATTTGATGAATAGAGTGTTTCATCAATTTATGGATAAGTTTGTAGTTGTGTTCATAGATGACATACTGGTGTACTCGAAGAATAAGGAAGAGCACGCAGAACACCTAAGGGCAATTCTGCAAACACTAAGAGAAAACCACCTCTACGCAAAATTCTCAAAGTGTGAGTTTTGGTTGGAAAAGGTAGCCTACTTGGGACATTACGTGTCCAAAGACGGAGTGGAGGTATATCCAACCAAAATAGAAGCAATTAAGGGTTGGCCGACACCCAAGACAGTATCTGACATGAGAAGTTTCTTAGGTTTAGCAGGGTATTATAGACGTTTTGTTAAAGATTTTTCCAAAATTGCTAAACCCATGACCACCTTGATGAAGAAGGACAAAAAGTTTGAGTGGGACGATAAATGTGAAGAAGCGTTCCAAATCTTGAAACAGAAACTATCTATGTAAGTGCATTTCTAATAATTAATGAAAAGGCCTCCGAGGCACTATTTCTACAAATATTTGCAAATTTTTATTCTTTCATTTTTCTATCTTCTATTTCTCTTTAAGGGTTTTCCCTCGGCATTGTCCCAAACATCGCCCCAAAGGCATTATAATTCGAATTGCCGCTAAACCTGCCTGAAACGGAACATTGGCCTTCTAGACAAATCATATGATTCGGACAAACCTGTTCCTAAAAGTAATGAGTCCATGGACGAATCTGGGGTATTGCCTTAACTGAGCCCTTTACCCCAAATGGTTATTGTTTGAGATATTGCCTTAAGTTGGCCCTGTGTCTCAGATATCCATTTTATCGGATAGATCGAATAGACAGAAAGCAAAGAGAAAAATAGCATAAAGTATTAAAATTTTTGTTAAGCTTAAAAGTTTCGTCCAAGTCAAAGAGGACGAGCAATCACCTTAGAAATCCGAAGACAATGACTTCAGATTTCTGGGGGCAAGAAGAACTCTAGTTATCTTCAGCAAAGATTTTCAAGCCAAAGTTTCATACTTAGAAAAATTTTGCAAAATTTTTGAAAAATGAGAAAGGAGCAAATAGCTAAACAATTGAAACAAGGCAATGAAATGAAGGAAAAGCAGTGCAAATTAGAAAGGTTATGCTCGGTCTCTAATCTACATCAAACAAATGTTTCAGAACATAATAATAACATCGGCAGCTGCCCAAAAGCGAAAAAATCGCAGCTGCCTGCCGAACAATGCACAACTACTTAAAATAAAAACAAAAATAAAGAGTTGTACATCAATGCAAGATGAAGCAAAAACATTCAAGGAAAAAATTCAAAAGTGGCAAGTCAGAAGTTAAGAACATGTTAATCCGCAAGATTCTTAAGACAAATTCCCTAGTTCCTAGGCTTCGGCATTATGGTAAGGTTGAAAAGCAGCGCTGGGACTCTGAGTTGGCTCAACACCATCTGAGGAAGAGGCAGGCTGAGCCCTCATCTTGGCTTCTTTTTCCTTTTCTTCAACCTCCGTTCTCCGCTGAGCATCCTTCAGCTCAGTTGCATCAAGACGAGCCAAGATATCCAGCTCAGCTTGGCTGGCATACACGATGTGAAGGTCCTTGTCATCCAAAGCCCAAACCTCACATTGATCCAAGTTGATGTTCGGCTCGGCGTGAAGGGCTAACCTCCTAGCCACGTTAAAGTCGTTGTCATAATCCTCTTCATACTCAGCCAGGGTGTTGATCCTGGTCTCCAGCTGCTTATGAGCATCCTCCAACAGCTTCTTAGCATCCTCAAGCTGGAGCTGAACCCTTGTGACCTCTTCCTCTTGGTTCTGAAGCTGATTCTTGACGAGGCTCACTTTAGTTCTGACTTCAGACATTTCTGTCTACTTTTGTTGCAGCTGAGTGTCCAAGTCTTGCAGATTTTGATCCTTAGTCTCATCTGCAACCTCGGCGTTAGCAAGTTTGGTATTGTTGTCTTCAACAGCTTTGCCGAGGCGCTGAACTTCATCAGCCAGCTTTTGCTCCCTCTGCCGGAACTCTTCTTCACGAGCAACCATCCAAACCTTAGCCTCTTCATCAATCCTATTCTTAATTCGGGCTCAGAAGGTTGGGATATTGACGGCCCCCCCATACTCGTTTATTAGAGCCTTGCCTTGATCGACAATGGGGAGGATTTTCTCCTCCATTTCCTTGATGAAGGTGCTGAAGGCATCGTTTACTTTCTTTTGTTGCTCTTCAGCAGCCTCAAGCTTCAGTTCGACCAGCTTAGCTCTTGTCTCAGCCTCACCCTTAGCTGGAGAACCTCAATCATCTTCAATGTTAGGGTCCGATTATGCAAAATCTACAAATTTCACCATGGCATAAGTTAGCCGAAAGAAAAGAAAGCAAAAAAAAAATCTAAAGTAAAAGAAAGTGCCTTAAAAATTCGGAGTTACCTACATCAGCAACCACTGATTCTCAATGGCTGGGTCAGGGATCCTTCAACTCGGCTCACCAGTTCCGGTAATAGCTCGAATGGACCAAGCTCTACCTCAGACAGTGCCGAAAGATCCCTTAAATACTCGAAAGCAGCTTCTCGGTTGTCACCCCAGATAATCCTTCGGACGTTTTTTTGAAGGGTGACAAGGGGCGCCGAGAAGCCCATCTCTCTAGACTAGAAAGTCCGGAAAGAGGAAAAAGAAGACGAAGGAGCCTCTTTAGGCTTAGTCATGGAATCCTCCTCCTTTGTCTCTTCTGTGGAACCCATCTGACCGTCGTCAATGATTTCCACTTCTTCCTCAACAGGATGATCTGCCAGTAGGGCATCAGCCTCTTGTTCTACATCATTAGCGAACAGACCTTTTTCGTTTTCCCTTCCAACTGCATTTTTTGCAGCGTCCTCTTTCCTCGGCTCCTGCCTATAAGCAACCTCCATCAAATTAGGGGTCTTTTGGTTTACCTCCACGTCTTGAGTGACCAGAGGCGGAGGAGGAGTCTTTGGCGGGCTCTTAGGAGGAGTTTTTCGGAGGGGTCTTTCCCTCCATCAGCTCCTGATTCTTTATGCCCTCGGTGGGCATAGCAACGGCCTCAAACCCGCCAGGTGGGATCATGACCCTTTTCTTTATTAGAAGGCTCGACATATCGTCGTCCGAGAAGCTATCAAACGGTAAGTCCTCGGGAGCAGCATGAGCTTTTCCATCACGCCTTTTACTGACGCCCTTTTCCTCGTTATACTACAGAAAATGGGGGGCAGGGAACATGATAAGCAAACAGAGAAGAAAAACCTTCAGCAAAAAAAAAAAATGCTAAGTTAAACGTCCATAGGACTCACCGAAGTCTTTAGCAGGCGCTCGTCTTCACTAACACCGCCTTCTCGCTCAGCAGCAGCGGAAGTTCCAACTCTGCTTTCAAAAGCCTTGGCTACCCTAGCTACCTAAGCAGTAGTGGTAACAGCCTCTGCCTCTTCAGGAGTTAGGCAGAAGAAAAGGTCTTGCGTCTCCCACCAAGGTTTCTGCTTCCGATAGGTAGAAGCTGGGGCAATCAAGAACCTCTTTGCCTTAAGAGAGAGAGCTCGGTCCTTCAGATCGGTGATGGCCGGCTTGTTATTCGTCACAACCCTACTGGCGTCGATGCCGAGACGTTTCTAATCTATTCCAGCGTTGCCCTCGTGCACCACTATAAAGAAAAGAAAAAAAGAAAGCAAAGCAAAAACAATTACTAAATATGCTGAGAAACTAAAGCAAGAAGCAAAACGAGTAGGACTCGGCCCCAGCCAAAGTTCCTTACCGTCTTGGTACTTTTGGCTGAGGCCGACGACTGTCAGCATGTGCTCCTTGAAAGCATAGTGGAAGTCGGGTACCAATGTTTCTGGCATGTAGATCATTCGGCCCGTCCCACGAGGGTTCCTCTTCTTGCCGAAGAGTTTTAGCTGAATATAGTTGGGATCTCTGGCCGCTCCATCTTCCTCAGGGCCAAAACCCCCCATCTCCGGATTAGGCTCCGTCAAATATCGAGGAGCGCTAAAGATGTTCGGATGATCAGGATCCGAGGGATCCCTGACCGAGATCCAGTGGCCTAGCCACTCTTTATCAAAAGTATCATTCGACCACATGGTTAGATGCTTCGGCTTCCTTTCAATGCGCCACCAGCCAGGGCCATGGTCGCCGTGCTCACTCTGCTGGTTCGGCACAAGTTTATGCAGCTTTTTGAAGCAGTGTAGGTTCGGCTCAAGGGCATTCAACAGGCACACCCAGAGATAGGTCATGATCTTTCGTATACTGACTGATGTCAACTGACACAAAGAGATGTGGTACATGTTCAGCACCCTCATCACAAATTAGTGCAGGGGGAACCGAAGCCCGTGCTGCAACTTTTGAGTGTACACCCCCACATAGCATGGGGTGGACGATGGATCCTATTAGTTGCGACAAGCATTCGACATCAACACCCATCCTCTTCCAAGATGCCATAGAAGATTTCAATTTGCTCGGCAAAGCGGTAAGTGGACCCGTTGTTCACCCACCAACCATAGGGCATGAATTTCATCACCCCGTCCGGCCCCGGGGGGCAAATCCCAA
This sequence comes from Chenopodium quinoa, assembly GCF_001683475.1. Classification (NCBI taxonomy): domain Eukaryota; kingdom Viridiplantae; phylum Streptophyta; class Magnoliopsida; order Caryophyllales; family Amaranthaceae; genus Chenopodium; species Chenopodium quinoa. Next base: position 4,342,899 of record NW_018742204.1, on the reverse strand, counting down.
GTTGTTGCGGCCGGAGCTCCCTCTTCACGGCCGACAGTACTGGTCTCTTCTGACCCTCTAGGGGGCGCCAAATTAATCGGCACATCATTTAAACCTGCTCCACCAGGAGCAGTAGCTTTGGCCTGTCGATGCCCAAGACGATGAGCTGCCCTTTCCTCATCACTTGCGACCCCTTTAGGCCTTTGTCTCTGACCCCTACCTCTAGCCATTCCGGTCACCGGAATATCAAGTAAAACGGAAAAGGGTTAAAAATAGAAAAAACAAGGGTAACCAAGAAATCAACCAAAACCGAAGAAAATTCGGGAAAAATTACCTTTATCTGAAGCGGAATTTGTCAATCTACAAGTTCGTAGTAGCAAATTTGGGTTTCGAAGCTCAAATCTCATAGAGAAAGTGAAGAATCAGAAATCGGAAGTGCGGGTTATGTGAGTTCAAGTGTGGATTGGTGAAGAAATGAGGAGAGAGAGTGGAAGTATGGCTTAAATATTTCCGGAAATGGAATTTTAGAAGTCGTACCACTAAACTCCCATTAACTTCCCATTAAGTAATTGTTAAATAAATTTCCTCTAAATTAACTACCCTCTAATTCTTCCAAATTCCCTAATTATTCTCTAAACAACAGTTAGTCATTCATAACTATCCAAATTAAATTTTAAATTAAACCATTTACTTCCCTCCATTTTTGCAAGTCAAAACCCGACCCGTCATGCTTCCAAATCGGGTCTGGGGGACAAGTTGTTTGGATCCAATTTACTCCTATTGGGCTAGTCCATAAATAGGTCAATTATGAAGCCCAAGGTCAAGGTTAAACTCTCCATCCATGTCAATTCAGTTAAAGGCCTGGTCAACGTGGAAGCCCACTTGGCCTAAGGCCTAATTTATCCTCAATGTCAAGGTATAAATACATTCAAAGATTCAATATTCTCTCTCTACATTCATTCACTTAGAGCCTCAAGCAATTAATACTCTTGCATAGCTTTCTCTCTCTAAAATCACCGTACTGACTTCGGCATCAGAGGGGTCTTCCTTGGCATAACCCCTGAGGCCAGTGTTTTGGGTTTGTTGTGCAGGAAATCCTCGATCCAGCCATCACTTAGACCAAGTCCAGTATTCAACCCATCAAAAGGACCTGTCCAAAGGTCCATTGTTTTCACCCGAAACACTTGGTATCCGGTTCTTTTAATTAACTTAGACTTTAGTTTATATGGATTAGAACTTGGTCTCTAATCAGTGGCGGAGCCACTATAGGTCCTGGTGGGGCACGTGCCCTACCAGATTTTTTTTATTTTTTATTTTTTTTTAAAAAAAAAGTAGTAAAAAATTGTTTAAATATAATACAAAGTGTATCATAGTGTCTAAACTTACTATTAGCCTGGTTGTTAGAACATCACCTTATCTACCTAAGGTCATGGGTTTTAAACTCTTACCCAACATTTTTTTTTCTCTCTCTTTTTTTTTTTTTTTTGCTTAATGTATTTTTTTTCTTTATTTCTTTTTTTGCTCTCTTTGTTTTTTATTTTGCTTAATGTATTTTTTCCTTAATGTCCTTATTTTTTTTACTCTGTATCTTAATTTTTTTTTGGCTTAGACCTTGATTAAAAAAAAAAAGGTTCTAGTAGTACGGTGCATCGGTGCCCTACCATTGTTAAAATTTTGACTCAGCCACTGTCTCTAATGTCTTTGATAAACGTGCATGCACAATATATTGTTTGAAATAGTGATTTTGTAGAATGAGAAGATTAATACCATAGCCTATTTGGGTAGCGAGACTAAGCATTATTATTAGTTTCAAGATTAAATTAAAATAAAAAAGGGGTAACACCACCACACCTTTGACAACTGAAAATTATTCTTAAATAATACAAAATAGATATTACTTTTTTCAACACTTTTAATCTATAATTAGTGTGTTGACCCAAGCAGGGATGTTGATAGGTTTTAAAAAAAATAATAATAAAAATAAAAAATTAAGTGTTCAAATTTTTTAGTGTTAATAACTTAGAATAAAATTAAAATATTGAAAAGAATGGAAAGATTAATATGAGTTTCATTTGTTTTTAGTTTGGGTGTTTTTTTTTAATCTACATTTATATACTTTTATGTGGATCAATAGAGCATAAATTATTGCTACTTAATATGGCAAGGCGTGTGGCATTCGTTTCATGATGTTAGGGTTTCAAACCTATTTCTATGCGTTATTTAGTTAACATTGTCATGAAGTATTGAGTCAGAACGTGGCACAATGCCAATGATTATTGAGTTGTAATGTGGCACACGTGGCACATAAATGTTTTTGGAACGCTTTTTAATATATAAGTATAGTAGTATAGATTATATACTATATACCAAAGTAATTACCATAGTTATCTCTAAAATACACGTTTCGAATTCATAACAAAACTACTTTTCACGTCAAACGTTTCTTGATTAAAAAAACAAAAAAAAGTTAATGATTAAAGCTACAATTATTTATAAAAATATTCTAAATAATATGTCTAACAAGAGAGTTTTAAGGGTAGAAATTAATGAATTCAAATTTCAAAAAAAGGAGCAAAACTAGTACTATACTAAAATGATTCTTTTTTTCCCCTTCAAAAGACCTTAAAATCACACCCATTTCCTTTTTATGTTTTCCTTTTGTGGAAAGCTAAAGTCGCCCTCGAATATCTAACTAATGTCCGCAAAATAAACTAAAAATACAAATTTACCTTTTTTTTAATAAAAAGAAATTACCCCCTCAATTTACTCCACTCTTCATATTACCCACCACTACCACCTCTTCATACTTACCACCACTACCACCACCACCACCTCCTCCTCCTCATCTTCTAACCACCAAATCCTTACCTCCTGTTTCAAGATCTACACAGCCGGGGTAATGACGAGTAAGGACAAAGCGAAGTCAGTCGCCGGTGGAGAAAATTGTTTTTTTTTTTATTTTCTGAATTCTCGGCAAACGCCTAGATTTTTCGCACGTCCTACGCTCAAACGCCTAGTTCGTGCGAAAAACCGTGTGGTTGTATGAAAATTCTGGGTGTTTGAGGTAAAACGCCTATTTTAGAATACCCTAGGCTGAAACGCTTAGTTTTTTCGAATAGCCTAGGATGTTTCGAAAAAAACTAGGCGTTTTAGCCTAGGGTATTTGAAAATTCTAGTCGTTTTACCTCGAAAAAATTATCACGACGTACTGATTCTATACGGTTCGACCTGCCTTTGGCGAGCGTCTAAGGTTGTGTTTCTGGTATTTCGTCGTTTTCCATAAGTTCTAAAGAAATTGATTTTGCAAAATTTAAAAAATTTGTTTGATTTTGAAACTCACGGTGGTTAGGTGGTTGTTCGATGGGTATTAGTGGTCGTTGACCACTAGAGAGAACGGTAAAAAGTTTTGTGTGCAATAGTAAAAGTGTGGAATTGAGGTAAAATTAATTATTTTTATAATTGTTATTATAAGGAAAAATACGTAATTTTATTTGATTTTGCGGGCGTTAGTTAGATATTCGAGGGTGATATTTAACAACCTCTTTCTTTTACATATCTTTTTTTATTTGTTAAGAGATATTTATGGTTAGTGGTTATTTTAACCTTTATCATCTACCTACTTTTGGTTAAGAAATACAGTATTTATTATTGTTTGGCTAATTACAATATGTTTTGAAATAGGAAACAGATATAGAAGCTAAAAATGGAAAGAATTGACAATAAACAAATCATATAACTAATATATAAAGCTAAACTTTAGCCATACCACGAGACAGTGACACTTGGCATTTCACCTTTTCGCCAAGTGTTAATGCCAAGTGTCGCGCCACGTTGAATATATTTTAGATAGACTTTTAGGATAAAAAAATAGTTTTGAAATCTATTTACAATTAGATTTGAATAGAATTTTAAAATAAAATTGTTAGTTGAAAATTTTATTTTCAATACATACAAATATTTCATATATATAAATTTACTACAAAAATGGCCAAAGAGACCCAATATAAAAACATGTTAAATACAGAAGCGGTCTCTTTGTTTCAAGAGACCGTTTATCACTAATAACTGGTCCCGAAAAAAATTCAGAAGACCACTTTTTAAATATAACGGTTCTCTCCTGGTTTTTTAGAGTTTTATTTTTCTTAAATTATGATAGTTTGAGACCGGTTCTTTTAGAAAACAGGTCTCTTGGTGGTTTTTATTTTATTTTTTAAAATTAAAATTTGGCAGAGACCAGTGCAAAGAAACAACCGGTCTCTGCTTTCCCTCATTCAAACCGCCAAAAATCCCTAAATTTTTTATTTTTCAGATTGATTTTTTGGCTTTGCCTCCTTAATTTTTTATTGCTTGCGTTTGTTACTCTACTACTCGTACTACTCCTCTCATTTGCCACCTCCATCTCGACTTGCCGGTGTACCTCCACCTCCACCCGCGGGCTGCTGCCGCGATAGTCACCGCAATAATCGAAGTCGAAGTCGTAGTAATCTGGGCTTCCCTCATTCGCTCACTTACACCACCACACTCATCCTACTCCGTCGTGACTGCACTCATCACACTCCACATTCTTGCGCACCGTAGCAATAGCAATTCCACCACTCTTAATCTTTGAAAAAGAGAGACCGCTTTTCTAACAAAAATTGTCTCTTATGCTTCTACAATATGAAAATTTCAACAACCCAAAGAGACCGTTTTTCTTAGATAATAGGTCTCTGGTATTGCAACTTAAGACCCCCTCTACACAAGCAGTCTCTTAGCCAATGAGACCGCTTAGCTAGAGACCGCCTCTAAGGCAGTCTCTTTGGCTAATTTGGACGGGTCTCTTTAACCAAGTGTCGCGTCTTTTTGCCAAATGTTGCGCCACGTTTGATATATTTTAGATTATATAGACTTTTAGGATTAAAAAAATAGATTTGAATTCTATTTTCAATTAAATTTGGATAGAATTTTAAGATAAAATTGTAGTTGGGAGTTTTATTTTCGATAAATACCAATATTTCATATATAAATTGAATTATAATTTTATTCAAAAAAATATTAGATTATAAGTCAAAAAAAGTACCAATATTATTATTATTCATTTACATGCATACTACATAGTTTAAATCGTCACAAAAGTACATTAATTCCTAACTAATTTTGTATTAGAGATATATTTTGAAATTTGACATATAGATTTAAAATTTATCTTAAAATTTATCTTAAAATAAACAACCACGGCATCGCACGGGGCACAAAACTAGTATTTATTATATGATTTACTCGTGAATTGTTGATAAATCCAAAACTTAATACTAAAAAGGAAATATATTAAAGGTAAAATTGGTATAAATCACCTTTTTTGTCCAACCTTTTCGAAAAAACCACTTTTTATGTTTTTTTTTTTTTTAATTTACTAAACCACCTTTTAAGTATGTACCTAAGTTTTTTTTATTGCACCACCCCTATTTCAAATGTAACGGATTGCATCTCAACCATCCACTTCCAAATCAACAACCAAGGAATAACCTTTCCTTCCATCTCAACCATCGACTTCAATTACCTCAGATCAGTTTAGGGTTTGAGAATGAACAAAGACTACAATTTAATTTGTGCAGCAAAATTAGGTTTTGTATTTTAGAGCTTTACTCAATTTAGTCATTCATTTATATAGAGGGAAGGGTCGAATGTTTTCTAAATGGAAAAAAAATAATTGATTATTTAGGAGGGAAAAGCACAAGTTGTGGGCCCTATAACATCTCAATTAAATTTTTCGTCAAAATTTGATATAGGGGTGGTGCATAAAAAATTTAGGTAATTAAACGGTGTTTATTAAAAAAAACATAAAGGGTGGTTTTTTTCAAAAATGTTGCTCAAAAAAGGTGGTTTATACCAATTTTGCCTATATTAAATGCTTATATGCAAAATATCACCCTTTCTTTATTGTAAAAATTTTCTTTATTTTATCACCTACCTATTTTTTTAGTTAAGAGATATTTATTGTTGTTTGGCTTTTAATATATTGCTAAAAATGTTACTATATTTTACTATTCCGGCCAAAACTACAATATTCTGTCAATAGTATATTTATTTTTTATTGCATATATTCTAGTAACAATCTAAATATGTTAACATTAACAATTTTTTTTAAACATAAATGTACTAGGGCGTGTTCACATTTAGTGAGCTAAACTGAATCGGACTGAACTGATTGGAGCTGAACAGAACTGAACGGAGCTGAGCTGAAATGAATAATATTTTATGAGAGAAGGAAATTAAGAGATGAATTGAACTGAAATTAAGCGGAAGTGAACAGACCCTACGTTTGTCAAACAGGATAATATCTAAAATTTTGCAAGCATAATTATGATGGACATAAAAATTAACGGAGGTAGTATTTTTTGGTATTGTTTTAAAAATAAGAAATAGGAAAACATTAGAAAACATTTCTCACCAGAAGAAATACTAAAACTAAACATTATTTATAAGGATCTTGCTAACGAACGCCCCCGAAGCGTTAGGTAAACATTTAACATACTACCTAAAGTGGTATAAATTTGGGAAAACATGACAAAAGCATGTGTCAATCGGTGTAATTAATGTTCATTTTAATTTAATCTTTCTACGCCCTCGGACGAACGTCCCTCCAACGCCCTCGGAGCATTCGTTAGCTTTTGCCTTATAAATCCTCCTCCATAATACACTTTATTTATAAATTACGGCACACCTTGCCTATAGGAGTTATATATTACTTACACAAATGCATGTGTATAATTATTAGAGGAGAAGCTTCAAACACAATGCCACACTAGTTATTATTGCACCAATTATTGAACTGCCTCGTGTTCCTGCAAGAAATGAAAAGAGCTTAAAATATGATATACGTGGCCATTTACTAACATAGTCAATTACTTACTACTCCATCAATCCCATAAAAATGATACAATCAAACATTATACAGATCTCAATGCATTAATTTGACTTTATTTTTATGTAAGTAAATATTATTAAAAATTATTTTTAAAAATATATTATGGAACTTTATATTAAAACTTATCTCACTACATATTTTATGATAGAATATTTTTCTTTTATGTTTATAAAAAATTATGGTCAAACCTAACGTATGAATAGTGAAAAAAAGTTCAATGTCTCATATATTATAAGACGGAATGAAGGACTATATCGGTAATAATTGACTTTTTAGTTGACCATGAGTATGGTTGTATCGGTAACATTAGCATTTAGCATAAAGGTTTTCCATTAAGTCAACCTTACAAAGTTGAATGCTGCATATATTACCATAATTCTAACACAAAATTACTAGTTTTATGCACTAAAGGCATGTTCGATAAAATATGGAGAATACACGATAGCACGAACATCATAGAATTTGCATTTCCGTAGATTTTCAAGTGAAATATTATGGAGTATGAATTTTTGCACTATCACCTATTTCCTATTTTTATTTTGGGTTTTTCTGCACAGTACCCCAAGGTTTTGCGTTTTCTATGTTGTGCCCTCCTAAATCAAAATTTCTACAAGGTTGCCCACAAGTTTAATTAATTTAATATTGGTTTTAGCTTAAAAGTTTCGTCCAAGTCAAAGAGGACAAGCAATCACCTTAGAAATCTGAAGACAAAGACTTCAGATTTCTGGGGGCAAGAAGAACTCTAGTTATCTTCAGCAAAGATTTTTAAGCCAAAGTTTCATACTTAGAAAATTTTTGCAAAATTTTTGAAAAATCAGAAAGGAGCAAATAACTAAACAATTGAAGCAAGGCAATGAAATGAAGGAAAAGCAGTGCAAATTAGAAAGGTTATGCTCGGTCTCTAATCTACATCAAACAAATTTTTCAGAACATAATAATAACATCGGCAGCTGCCCAAAAGCGAAAAAATCGCAGCTGTTTGCCGAACAATGCACAACTACTTAAAATAAAAACAAAAATAAAGAGTTTGTACATCAAGGCAAGATGAAGCAAAAACACTCAAGGAAAAAATTCAAAAGTGGCAAGTCAGAAGTTAAGAACATGTTAATCCGCAAGATTCTGAAGACAAATTCCCTAGTTTCTAGGCTTCGGCATTATGGTAAGGCTGAGAAGCAGCGGTGGGACTCTGAGTTGGCTCAACACCATCTGAGGAAGAGGCAGGCTGAGCCCTCATCTTGGCTTCTTTTTCCTTTTCTTCATCCTCCGTTCTCCGCTGAGCTTCCTTCAGCTCAGTTGCATCAAGACGAGCCAAGATATCCAGCTCAGCTTGGCTGGCATACACGATGTGAATGTCCTTGTCATCCAAAGCCCAAACCTCAAATTGATCCAAGTTGATGTTCGGCTCGGCGTGAAGGGCTAGCCTCCTAGCCACGTTAAAGTCGTTGTCATAATCCTCTTCATACTCAGCCAGGGTGTTGATCCTGGTCTCCAGCTGCTTCTGAGCATCCTCCAACAGCTTCTTAGCATCCTCAAGCTGGAGCTGAACCCTTGTGACCTCTTCCTCTTGGTTCTAAAGCTGATTCTTGACGAGGCTCACTTTAGTTCTGACTTCAGACATTTCTGTCTACTTTTGTTGCAGCTGAGTGTCAAAGTCTTGCAGATTTTGATCCTTAGTCTCATCTGCAACCTCGGCGTTAGCAAGTTTGGTATTGTTGTCTTCAACAGCTTTGCCGAAGCGCTGAACTTCATCAGCTAGCTTTTGCTCCCTCTGCCGGAACTCTTCTTCACGAGCAACCATCCAAACCTTAGCCTCCTCATCAATCCTATTCTTAATTTGGGCTCAGAAGGTTGGGATATTGACGGCCCCATACTCGTTTATTAGAGCCTCGCCTTGATCGACAATAGGGAGGATTTTCTCCTCCATTTCCTTGATGAAGGTGCTGAAGGCATCGTTTACTTTCTTTTGTTGCTCTTCAGCAGCCTCAAGCTTCAGTTCGACCAGCTTAGCCCTTGTCTCAGCCTCACCCTCAGTTGGAGAACCTCAATCATCTTCAATGTTAAGGTCTGATTGTGCAAAACCTATAAATTTCACCATGGCATAAGTTAGCCGAAAGAAAAGAAAGCAAAAAAAAAATCTAAAGTAAAAGAAACTGCCTTAAAAATTTGAAGTTACCTACATCAGCAACCACTGATTCTCAATGGCTGGGTCAGGGATCCTTCAACTCGGCTCACCAGTTCCGGTAATAGCTCGAATGGACCAAGCTCTACCTCAGACAGAGCCGAAAGATCCCCAAAATACTCGGAAGCAGCTTCTCGGTTTTCACCCCAGATAATCCTTCGGACGTTGTTTAGAAGGGTGACAAGGGGCGCCGAGAAGCCCATCTCTCTAGACTGGAAAGTCCGGAAAGAGGGAAAAGAAGACGAAGGAGCCTCTTTAGGCTTAGTCATGGAATCCTCCTCCTTTGTCTCTTCTGTGGAACCCATCTGACCGTCGTCAATGATTTCCACTTCTTCCTCAACAGGATGATCCGCCAGTAGGGCATCAGCCTCTCGTTCTACATCATTAGCGAACACACCTTTGTCGTTTTCCCTTCCAACTGCATTTTTTGCAGCGTCCTCTTTCCTCGGCTCCTGCCTATAAGCAACCTCCATCAAATTAGGGGTCTTTTGGTTTACCTCCACGTCTTGAGTGACCAGAGGCGGAGGAGGAGTCTTTGGCGAGCTCTTAGGAGGAGTTTTTCGGAGGGGTCCTTCCCTCCATCAGCTCCTGATTCTTTATGCCCTCGGTAAGCATAGCAACGGCCTCAAACCCGCCAGGTGGGACCATGACCCTTTTCTTTCTTAGAAGGCTCGACATGTCGTCGCCCGAGAAGCTATCAGACGGTAAGTCCTCGGGAGCAGCATGAGCTTTTCCATCACGTCTTTTACTGACGCCCTTTTCCTCGTCATACTACAGAAAATGGGGGGCAGGGAACATGATAAGCAAACAGAAAAGAAAAACCTTCAGCAAAAAAAAAATGCTAAGTTAAACGTCCATAGGACTCACCGAAGTCTTCAGCAGACGCTCGTCTTCACTAACATCGCCTTCTCGCTCAGCAGCAGCGAAAGTTCCAACTCTGCTTTCAAAAGCCTTGGCTACCCTAGCTACTTAAGCAGTAGTGGCAACAGCCTCTGCCTCTTCAGGAGTTAGGCAGAATAAAAGGTCTTGCGTCTCCCACCAAGGTTTCTGCTTCCGATAGTCAGAAGCTGGGGCAATCAAGAACCTCTTTGCCTTAAGAGAGAGAGCTCGGTCCTTCAGATCGGTGATGGCCGGCTTGTTATTCGTCACAACCCTACTGGCGTCGATGCCGAGACGTTTCTAATCTATTCCAGCGTTGCCCGCGTGCACCACTGAAAAGAAAAGAAAAAAAGAATCAGCAAAGCAAAAACAATTACTAAATATGCTGAGAAACTAAAGCAAGAAGCAAAACGAGTAGGACTCGGCCCCAGCCAAGGTTCCTTACCGTCTTGGTACTTTTGGCTGAGGCCGACGGCTGTCAGCATGTGCTCCTTGAAAGCATAGTGGAAGTCGGGTAGCAAAGTTTCTGGCATATAGATCATTCGGCCCGTCCCTCGAGGGTTCCTCTTCTTGCCGAAGAGTTTTAGCTGAATATAGTTGGGATCTGTGGCTGCTCCATCTTCCTCAGGGCCAAAACCCCCCATCTCCGGATTAGGCTCCGTCAAATATCGAGGAGCGCTAAAGATGTTCGGATGATCAGGATCCGAGGGATCCCTGACCGAGATCCAGTGGCCTAGCCACTCTTTATCAAAAGTATCATTCGACCACATGGTTAGATGCTTCGGCTTCCTTTCAATGCGCCACCAGCCAGGGCCATGGTCGCCGTGCTCACTCTGCTGGTTCGGCACAAGTTTATGCAGCTTTTTGAAGCAGTGTAGGTTTGGCTCAAGGGCATTCAACAGGAACACCCAGAGATAGGTCATGATCCTTCGTATGCTGACTGATGTCAACTGACACAAAGAGATGTGGTACATGTTCAGCACCCTCATCACAAATTAGTGCAGGGGGAACCGAAGCCCGTGTTGCAACTGTTTAGTGTACACCCCCATATAGCCTGGGGTGGACGATGGATCCTATTGGTTGCGACGAGCATTCGACATCAACACCCATCCTCTTCCAAGAAGCCATAGAAAAGTTCAATTTACTCGGCAAAGCGGTAAGTGGACCCGTTGTACACCCACCAACCATAGGGCATGAATTTCATCACCCCGTTCGGCCCCGGGGGGAAAATCCCAAGTTGTTGCGGCCGGAGCTCCCTCTTTACGGCCGATAGTACTGGTCACTTCTGACCCTCTAGGGGGCGTCAAATTAATCGGCACATCACTTAAACCTGCTCCACCAGGAGCAGTAGCTTTGGCCTGTCGATGCCCAAGACGATGAGCTTCCCTTTCCTCATCACTTGCGACCCCTTTAGGCCTTTGTCTCTGACCCCTACCTCTAGCCATTCTGGTCACCGGAATATCAAGTAAAACGGAAAAGGAGAAAAAAATAGAAAAAACAAGGGTAACCAAGAAATCAACCAAAACCGAAGAAAATTCGGGAAAAATTACCTTTATCTGAAGCGGAATTTGTCGATCTACAAGTTCGTAGTAGCAAATTTGGGTTTCGGAGCTCAAATCTCATAGAGAAAGTGAAGAATCAGAAATCGGAAGTGCGGATTATGTGAGTTCAAGTGTGGATTGGTGAAGAAATGAGGAGAGAGAGTGGAAGTATGGCTTAAATATTTCCGGAAATGGAATTTTGGAAGTCGTACCACTAAACTCCCATTAACTTCCCATTAAGTAACTGTTAAATAAATTTCCTCTAAATTAACTACCCTCTAATTCTTCCAAATTCCCTAATTATTCTCTAAACAACAGTTAGTCATTCATAACTATCCAATTTAAATTTTAAATTAAACCATTTACTTCCCTCCATTTTTGCAAGACAAAACCCGACCCGTCATGCTTCCAAATCAGGTCTGGGGGACAAGTTGTTTGGGTCCAATTTACTCCTATTGGGCCAGTCCAAAAATGGGTCAATTATGAAGCCCAAGGTCAAGGTTAAACTCTCCATCCATGTCAATTCAATTAAAGGCCTGGTCAACATGGCAAGCCCACTTGGCCTAAGGCCTAATTTATCCTCAATGTCAAGGTATAAATACATTCAAAGATTCAATATTCTCTCTTTACATTCATTCACTTAGAGCCTCAAGCAATTAATACTCTTGCATAGCTTTCTCTCTCTAAAATCACCGTACTGACTTCGGCATCGGAGGGGTCTTCCTCGGCATAACCCCTGAGGCCAGTGTTTTGGGTTTGTTGTGCAGGAAATCCTCGATCCAGCCATCACTTAGACCAAGTCCAGTATTCAACCCATCAAAAGGACCTGTCCAAAGGTCCATTGTTTTCACCCGAAACACTTGGTATCCGGTTCTTTTAATTAACTTAGACATTAGTTTAAATGGATTAGAACTTGGTCTCTAATCAGTGGCGGAGCCACTATAGTTCCTGGTGGGGCACGTGCCCTACCAGATTTTTTTTAATTTTTTTTTAAAAAAAAAGTAGTAAAAAATTGTTTAAATATAATACAAAGTGTATCATAGTGTCTAAACTTACTACTAGCCTGGTGGTTAGAACATCACCTTATCTACCTAAGGTCATGGGTTTTAATCTCTTACCCAACATTTTTTTTCTCTCTCTCTTTTTTTTTTGCTTAATGTATTTTTTTCCTTTATTTCTTTTTTTGCTCTCTCTTTGTTTTTTATTTTGCTTAATGTATTTTTTCCTTTTCTTTTCTTTTTTTCCTTAATGTCCTTATTTTTTTTACTCTGTATCTTAAATTTTTTTTTTGGCTTAGACCTTGATTAAATAAAAAAGGTTCTAGTAGTACGGTGCATCAGTGCCCTACCTTTGTTAAAATTTTGGCTCAGCCACTGTCTCTAATGTCTTTGATAAACGTGCATGCACAATATATTGTTTGAAATAGTGATTTTGTAGAATGAGAAGATTAATACCATAGCCTATTTGGGTAGCGAGACTAAGCATTATTATTAGTTTCAAGATTAAATTAAAATAAAAAAGGGGTAACACCACCACACCTTTGACAACTGAAAATTATTCTTAAATAATACAAAATAGTTATTACTTTTTTCAACACTTTTAATCTATAATTAGTGTGTTGACCCAAGGAGGGATGTTGATAGGTTTTAAAAAAAATAATAATAAAAATAAAAAAATTAAGTGTTCAAATTTTTTAGTGTTAATAACTTAGAATAAAATTAAAATATTGAAAAGAATGGAAAGATTAATATGAGTTTCATTTGTTTTTAGTTTGGGTGTTTTTTTTTTATCTACATTTATATACTTTTATGTGGATCAATAGAGCATAAATTATTGCTACTTAATATGGCAAGGCGTGTGGCATTCGTTTCATGATGTTAGGGTTTCAAACCTATTTCTATGCGTTTTTTAGTTAACATTGTCATGAAGTATTGAATCAGAACGTGGCACAATGCCAATGATTATTGAGTGGTAATGTGGCACACGTGGCACATAAATGTTTTTAGAACGCTTTTTAATATAGATTATATACTATATACCAAAGTAATTACCATAGTTATCTCTAAAATACACGTTTCGAATTCATAACAAAACTACTTTTCCCGTCAAACGTTTCTTGATGAAAAAAAAAAAAAAAAAAAAGTTAATGATTAAAGCTACAATTATTTATAAAAATATTCTAAATAATATGTCTAACAAGAGAGTTTTAAGGGTAGAAATTAATGAATTCAAATTTCAAAAAAAGGAGCAAAACTAGTACTATACTAAAATGATTCTTTTTTTCCCCTTCAAAAGACCTTAAAATCTCACCCATTTCCTTTTTATGTTTTCCTTTTGTGGAAAGCTAAAGTCGCCCTTGAATATCTAACTAATGTCCGCAAAATAAACTAAAAATACAAATTTACCTTTTTTTTAATAAAAAGAAATTACCCCCTCAATTTACTCCACTCTTCATATTACCCACCACTACCACCTCTTCATACTTACCACCACTACCACCACCACCACCTCCTCCTCCTCATCTTCTAACCACCAAATCCTTACCTCCTGTTTCAAGATCTACACAGCCGGGGTAATGACGAGTAAGGACAAAGCGAAGTTAGTCGCCGGTGGAGAAAATTGTTTTTTTTTTTTTATTTTCTGAATTCTCGGCAAACGCCTAGATTTTTCGCACGTCCTACGCTCAAACGCCTAGTTCGTGCGAAAAACCGTGTGGTTGTATGAAAATTCTGGGTGTTTGAGGTAAAACGCCTATTTTAGAATACCCTAGGCTGAAACGCTTAGTTTTTTTCGAATAGCCTAGGATGTTTCGAAAAAAAACTAGGCGTTTTAGCCTAGGGTATTTGAAAATTCTAGTCGTTTTACCTCGAAAAAATTATCACGACGTACTGATTCTATACGGTTCGACCTGCCTTTGGCGAGCGTCTAAGGTTGTGTTTCTGGTATTTCGTCGTTTTCCATAAGTTCTAAAGAAATTGATTTTGCAAAATTTAAAAAATTTGTTTGATTTTGAAACTCACGGTGGTTAGGTGGTTGTTCGATGGGTATTAGTGGTCGTTGACCACTAGAGAGAACGGTAAAAAGTTTTGTGTGCAATAGTAAAAGTGTGGAATTGAGGTAAAATTAATTATTTTTATAATTGTTATTATAAGGAAAAATACGTAATTTTATTTGATTTTGCGGGCGTTAATTAGATATTCGAGGGTGATATTTAACAACCTCTTTCTTTTACATATCTTTTTTTATTTGTTAAGAGATATTTATGGTTAGTGGTTATTTTAACCTTTATCATCTACCTACTTTTGGTTAAGAAATACAGTATTTATTATTGTTTGGCTAATTACAATATGTTTTGAAATAGAAAACAGATATAGAAGCTAAAAATGGAAAGAATTGACAATAAACAAATCATATAACTAATATATAAAGCTAAACTATAGCCATACCACGAGACAGTGACACTTGGTGTTTCGGGGTTTTCTGATGTCCTGCGGGAGAGTTACAATTCCGAGACTGGAACCGGACGCCTGTACCTGCAAAACAAACGGATGCTCCGGATGATTGGAGATCCGCCTCCGACGGTCAAGATAGTACTTGATTAAGGAGTAATTAATGCGGAAATTAATGTGATTGGGTCTCTCTAGGTGAGAGTGTTTAATGTGTGTAATCTGCGTTTTTTGCGTGTAATCTCCCTTAATGAGGATTAAGGGAGGTATTTATAACCTCGGGAAACGTGTCAATCTAGGTTTAGGTTAACTTTGGGCTGATTGGGCTTCCCTCGGAAGTTGGGCCTAGGTGACCGGTTATCCCAGGTGTCATGGGAAGGACACATGTCGTGTCGTAATTGGTCCATAGTGGACGGATCATTGCTTGACACGTGGCAGGCTCCTATTGGCCCATGTGACGGACACATGGCGGAACCTGATTGGTCCACTTGTCAGATGGTGATTGGTGGGGAAAAATCCCCTAATCATTTGCCCCTCACAGGTGGCACGTGACTGGTCACGTGTTACCTGTGACAGGTATCGCCCTGTAACAGGCGACGGCCTACTACAGGTGTCACTCGGCGAGAGGGCGAGAGATTCTCCCGCCAAAATTTTGAATTTTGGAAGTGACCCTTCGCCTTCTCACTTCGCCTATATAAAGGAGTGTTGACTTCGGTCATTTTCACACTTGAAAACTTTGTGAGAGAACATTCGGACCCCTGAACTTGCTCTGACATTTTTGACCCTTTCTGCCTACCGCCTGCTCTGACAAGCCGACTGCAAAGGATTTTCAGAACTTCATCAATCGTCACTCGTTCAGGTAACCGTCGGTTCTCTTACTCTTAATTTTCTCTTTACTTTATTCTTTTTTGAAATGGCACCACGGAAGCACACGACACGACCTAGGTTAGTGACCAGCCGGTCACCGGGGACGGCTGAATCTAGGACTAGGAGTGCCGCCTGCCCTTTTCTGGACCCATCTTTGCCCTTTATACAAAGTCCGACTGTATCTGTGTCTATGTAGAGCATGATGGCCAGAACAAAAAAGACTGCCAAGATCTCAAACTCAGACGGCTCCTCCCACAAGGTGCCGATTAGTGAAACATCTGACCAGGCGCCAGATGTGGAAGTGAAACAAAGCGGCTTGAAAGCCGGCAGTTCTGAGGGAGGAGTCAAAGTGACCCCTTCCCATTTTACAGTTGAGAATTCTACATTCTCTCCTGCTCCTTTTAAAGGAGAGGAGGCGGGCCCCTTCGGGAGAGGGGAGGAGTCGTCCTCTTCGGGCTCATCAAAGGACGATTCCGAGTCTAGCTCTTCTGGCCATGCTTCTCTGGACACAGAAGAGAAAAACAGTCGCCTGCAAGAGGCGAGGCTTTCTCACGCAGTTGAGAAGGGGGACGATTGGGCGGAGCCATCCGCCTCTCACCGAGAGCAAAATACCCCCTACTACTGCACGGTACCTCGGGGCCGGATCACAGCCATGCAAGAGAAAGTGGAGAGCTTTATAGCAAACCACACAATGGGCCCCGGCTTTTTAGTGTTTGTGCAGGATCCAGAAGACACAGTCGTCTGGCCGGCTGGTACCAGTTATGATAGTGCCTGCTTTGGCTGCTACGAGGCGGCCATCAAGGCTGGGCTGCGCTTCCCACTACATCCGGCTGTTCAGCGGATCTTGGATGGGTATGAGTTGGGGTTATGGCAGTTAGCCCCGAACTCCTGGGTCAACGTACTCGGCTATGTGGCCGGGTGCGAACTGCACGGGGTGGAGCCGAGCTTTGAGGCTTTCGCCCACATGAGCTACCTCAGCCGGACCCCTAAGGCAGGCGGTACCGGCTGGTATCAAATGACGAGCCACAGGGGCTACCTCATGACGAGAGGTAAAGCAAACAATTGGAAGGACTGGCGGAGCACCTTCCTCATCATTGAGAGTTCAGACACAGAGCTGAACAAGCACTTCAACAGGTGGAACAAGAATCCGCCCCTTCTTGCAGGCGGCCGCAGCATGCCGCCTGTTCCCCCCAAGGCTAAGAAAGAGATCCTAGATAAAGGACTCTAGTGGCTCTACGAAGGTGAACTCTACTTCAGGGGTACGAGAGCAAGTACCCCTGCACTGCGTCCCGAGCTTCAAATGGCTCTACGACGAGTACTTTTTGGCCGCCTGTGGCCTCAGCAGTCGGTGCTCAAGAGGTAGCCGGCCTGTCGAATACTCTGCTGTTCCGTGCATTTCTTGTTATGACTTTTATTAACTTTGCTATTTGTTTTTGCAGCGGACGCCATGAGCAAAATTACCGCCTCCAAGACTGCGGCGGCCATGTTGCGGGCCTCCATCATGCAACAGTCTTCAACCGACTCCCCCAACAAGGGGGCACCCTTGGTGGGCTTCGAACCCATCACCCTCTTTTTGGAGTTGTGTTTATGCATATACTGACTCTTTTCTTCTTTTTTAGACGGGCGCTCCAAGAGCTTCTTCTTCCCAACAGCCGGACCCCAAGGCCCGGAGGACGACTGTTGCGAGCTCTCCTGGTTCTGCCAGGAAACATGCGGCGGCTGAGAAACAGCCGACCACTTCTTCTAAAACTCCAGCTGGGCCACCTAGAAGTATGAAATTGTCCTTGTAAATTTTAGACTTGCTCCCTTCTTTACTAGGTCTAATCCGTTTGTTTATGCTTGATACAGCCGGCCCTCAGGAGCCTGACTTGGTCGAGGTGGCCAAGTCTATGATCAAGGCCGTTCCTCCAGCTGAAAGGGAGGCGGTCAGGGGTGTCGGCACCCTTGACCTAGACGGGATTGCAGGGGTCCTTGCTGAGGTATACTTAGCATATTTTTAAGTATTTGAGTTCCAGGACGCCTGTTTTCTTTTTGTTTGGAAACTGACCCCTGTTCCCCTTTTTACTTAGGCCCTGCTCCGAGTGAACGGCCTTCGCAAGCCGCTTGACCGGAAGAACAAAGAGGTAAAGGCTGCAAAAGCTATGGCCGCCTCTGACTGTGATAAGGCAATGTTTCAAATTGCCCAAAATGAAGTTCTGACCATTGATATTCTTTATTATCAGGCACAGGCTACCGCCGCTATCCGGGCTCAGTTAGAGGCGGCCAAGAAGAGGAATAGCGAGCTGGACGCGACCATCAACAACCTCAAGGCCGAGCTGAGACCTCTTCGCCAAAAGATGTCCTCATACAAAACCTTGGAGAAATCCTTGGCGAGCGTAAAGGTACGCCTGGTGACCCAGGAGAAGAGTCTTACTCAGGAGCTCTCGGAAAAGGCCGAGCAAGAAAAGAAAGAGCTGGTCCGGGAGATGATGGAAGACTCTGCTCAAATCCAGCGCATGACTTGGGGCCGCCTCTTCCCCAATGCCGACTTTGCCTCATGGGAAAAAACGTACCGCCAGTGTTCTGATAGATATAATCAAGAGATCCTGGCGGCTGCTGAGGAAGAGGCGTTGGAGGAGGAGGAGCAGCCGGTAGTGGCGCTTGTGCCGCTTTGGGGTAATGCATCAAAGAAGGATGCAGCTGAAGCCGAGTCCAGCAAGAAGAGTGCTGACCAGGCGGCAGCTGCTGATATTGAAGATCTGCCCCCTTCTTAAGCTTTATGTCTTCTTCCCACGGCCTGCGTGCCGTTTGTTTGTATTTACCCGGCCAGGGGGCCGGGGCTCTGAATATTTTACCGGTCTTTAATGACCGGCTTCCTTTTAATGAATATTTTTGTTTTGCTTCAAACTTGTTCAAGTATTGAATATTCTGATATCCAATTGTACACTATACCGACTGTTTTACATGGCCGATAGTTGCAGACAGGTACAGATAGTTAGTCACGCCGCCTATGCCCCTGGATGACTGGTCGTCTGTTTCCAGGCTAGACGATCAGTCGGCCATTTATCCAATCGGTATTCGAACCATTTTAAAGACTGGATCCCCTTTAGGCAGGCGGTTCTGTCATATAAAATTAACCAAGTAGGAAAGTGGTTTCCTACTTGTCATGTTTTTAGGCTAGAGACTTTTAGGCCGTCTAGGCCGACTGTTCCCCGCCATATTTAATCTAGTGTGAGCCGGTGCTGTATGAACACCTTTTTAGTTTCATACTAAATTTTTAAGGAGTGACCAAGTAAACATGATTGTTACCTAGTCGCCAAGTAACTGAGTAGTAGAGGTATCAAGCGGTGGGTACCGGTTGTTCCCCTTTATTCGCCAATGTTTGTTGGCTTTTAACTCATAGGTTGTTAACCTAGCAGGAGTAGTGGTTGAGAGCCCCTGTTTGCTAAAAACAGGCGGACGACTCATACCTTTTAGGCTCCATACTAAGTTTGAGAGAGTGACTATGAGTTAACTTTGGTGTTACTCAGTCGCCGCCATTCCTGCTTGAGTAGTAAAGGTACCAGGCGGCGGAGGCCGGCTGAACCTTTTGATTCGCCAATGTTTGTTGGCAATTAACTCAAGAGGTACCCCCTGCATTTATCCCAAGTAATACAGGCGGTCATCTGACTCAGATGCCAACTGCTACCACTGGTTTGGTTAGTGATAGAGTTATCCTTGTCTCAAAAACGGCTACGTGGTTGCCCTTGGGGGCAGTCGTATAGGTGCCGTGTAATTAGTTTATAGAGCAATGTTCCACCCAAAAGGGAGCTTCTCTCTGCGACGAATTTCATCCGGAGGGATGCCGCCGGACGCCTGCTATGATGTTGGGGCATGTCGTATTAGTTTTGAAGATTGGATCAGTTGGCTTGGCGCCTGGTCTGATCATTCGGCCTGTGGCCTTGGTTAGTTCTTGGTGAACGTAGGTGCTAAGTTACAGGAGGGTAGCCGCCTGTTTAGGCACAGGGTCGGCCAGGCCCTGATCATTTTTAGTTAAGTATAAGGGGGGTGGCTGTGTGTTTGGAACCAGTCGTCCCTCTTCTATGGAGAGTAGCCGACTATATGTCCAGACGACATGCCCCTATGGTGATAGAGTAAAATATTCAATGGAGAGTAGCCGACTGTAAAGGTACAGGCGGCATGCCCCTCTGAAGATAGAGTAAAATACTCAATGGAGAGTAGCCGACTATAAAGGTACAGACGGCATGCCCCTCTGAAGATAGAGTAAAATACTCAATGGAGAGTAGCCGACTGTAAATGTATAGGCGGCCTGCCCCTCTTAAGTAAGAATAAAAATTAAACATGGAGAGTAGCCGACTGTTTGTTAGTAGGCGTGCCCCTCTTAGTACAAAATTGAATATTAAGTGCAAACTTTTATTAAGTAGCCCTTGACTATTTACATCATTCAAAAGAAATATTTCTTAAGATTATCTACATTCCAAGTTCGAGGCAACGGTTGTCCGTCTGGTGTTCCCAGACGGTAGGTACCGTCCCTGACCTCTTCACAGATTCGGTAGGGTCCTTCCCAGTTGGGAGTTAGTTTGCCAGACTCATTAGCCCTACCAACTGCTTCCATTTTTCTAAGTACAAAGTCCCCCACTTTGAGTGGACGCCTGTGTACTTTTTTGTTGTATGATCTAGTCATTCTCAGGCGGTAAATTTCATGGCGCAAGACAGCATTGCCCCTCCTTTCAGGAAGTGAGTCTAATGCCAGGCGCATGGCTTCCCAGTTTGCCTCTTCGTCATATAGCATTACTCAAAGAGTCGGCTCGTAGTGTTCTATTGGAAGAACAGCTTTCGCACCATAAGTTAGGAGGAATGCAGTTCAGTCGTCCTCATGGCCCAGAGAACATGTGGTAATTCATCCGCCCATAGGCCGCCTGCTCGTTCAATCTTTTTCTTGAGACTGTCTGAGATGATTTTATTAAAGGCTTCTACCTGGCCGTTTGCTTGTGGACGGCCGACAGATGCAAAGTAGTGTGCAATTCCTTGGGCACCCAACCAGCTTTTGAGAACAGACGTCTCAAATTGGGGACCATTATAAAAAACCATAGACATGGGAACCCCGAACCGAGTGATGACATTTTTCCAAATGAATGAAATTACATCCTTCGTCTTGATTCCCTTTACAGCCTCCGCCTCTACCCATTTAGTGAAGTAGTCTACGGCAACAAGTATGTACCTCCTTCCGCCTGTAGTAGGCGTATATGGACCCAGAATATCCATGCCCTACTTAGCAAACGGTAGTGGGCTATGAATGGCAGTGAGGTCAGTAGCCGGACGGTGAATTAGTTTGCCAAACCTTTGGCACTTGTCACATTTTTTCACCATCACCATCGCATCTGCTTCTAAAGTAGGCCAAAAGTAGCCCTGCCGCCTTGCCCGTTGAGCAAGCGTCCTACCGCCTATATAGGAAGCACAGTAACCAGAGTGAAGATCGTCCAGTATCTCTCGCCCCTTTTCTGGAGTAACACACTTTAAGAAGGGTTCAAGGTACCCCCTTTTGTGAAGTTCTCCCTTTATTATTTCAAAACTGGTTGCTCGTTTTTTCAGTGCTGCCGCCTGTTGATGATCATCCGGCAGGGTACCATTTGTCAGATATGCCTTGATTGGATCCATCCAGGTGGAGCTTCTATCTAAGATTCCAATAGGTTTTTCCTCAATGCTTCTCTTCTCCATTACTTCCCAAAAAACAGTTCGAGGAGTATCACAGGAGGCGGATGATGCTAATTTTGAAAGAGCATCCGCCTGGTTGTTTTCTGATCTCGGCACTTGGGTCAGATGGAAATCCTCAAGGGAGCCGACTGCTTGTCGGACCGCCTGTAAATACTTGATCATGGCCGGATGGGTTGCTTCGTATTCGCCATTGTACTGACTCACTATCAATTGTGAATCGGAACAGGCGTCTAATTTTCTTGCTCCTGCCGCCTTGCACATGCGGATTTCGGCTAGTAAAGCTTCATATTCTGCCTCATTGTTTGAGGCCTGAAAACTGAAGCGTAAAGCATACTCGTACCTGTCGCCTTCTGGCGACTGACATATGACTCCTGCTCCACAACCATTTGAAGTAGAGCTTCCATCCACATATACCTTCCAGACTTGGTCTGTAACTTGAGAGTCTAGAGGACGAGTCATCTCAACAATAAAGTCAGCAAAGGCTTGACCCTTCACTGCTTTTCTAGGCTCGAAAGTAACTTCGAGGCTCTGTATTTCTATGGCCCATTTGATCATTCGGCCTGACGACTCCATGATGGTCAGTGGCCGCTTGATAGGTTGGTCTGTATACACGACGACTGCATGTGCCAAAAAGTAGGGCTTCAATTTTTTAACTTCTTAGGGTAAAGGGCTGACCAGCCTCGGCAAGGAATGCAAGTGAACTTTCAATTTCTGGAAGGCCGCCTCAGCATCCGGCCCCCATTCAAACCTTGCCTTTTTCTTAATTGCCTGGAAAAAGTATAGGCATTTGTCGCCTGATCGGCTTAGAAATCTTCCCAACGCCGCCAGACAACCTGTTAACTTCTGAACCTCTCGGATGGTACGAGGCGACTGCATGTCAATGACCGCCTGCACCTTCTCAGGGTTCGCCTCTATTCCTCTCTGATTGATAAGGAATCCGAGAAATTTCCCAGACTCAACTCCAAAGACACATTTCTTGGGATTGAGCATGACATGGTGCCGCCTGAGTGTGGCGAAAGTTTCTCGGAGGTCCGACAGATGATCTTTCTGAAGTTTAGACTTGACAATCATATCATCAATATATGCCTCGACATTTCTCCTAATTTGATCAAAGAATATAGTGTTTATCATTCGCTGGAAAGTGGCCGGGGCATTCTTGAGACCAAACGGCATGACCGTGTAACAGTATAACCCCTGATCAGTGACGAAGGTCGTCTTCTCCTGATCTTTCTTCCATAAAGGAATTTGATGGAAACCAGAGTAGGCGTCCATAAAGCTCATCAAAGCATGGCCAGCTGTTGAGTCGACCAGGTTATCAATTTTAGGCAGAGGGTAACTGTCTTTGGGGCACGCCTTGTTTAAGTCTGTGTAGTCTACACACATTCGCCAGGTGCCATTCGGCTTTTTAACAAGCACCACATTTTCAACCTAGTCTGGGAAGTAACATTGCCGAATGAACCCTGCATCAAGTAATTTTTTAACTTCGGCGGCTGCCGCCTGACTTCTTTCTTCGCCATGGTTCCGCTTCTTCTGCCGTACCGACTTCTTTTTCGGATCCACGGCCAGTTTATGTACCGCCAGATCAGGACTAATGCCTGGAATTTCATGGACTTCGAATGCAAAGATGTCCTTGTATTCTTTCAATAGCTTGTGAAAGTCATCACCTAGGTCCCTTAGAGATGTCGTCCCAACTTTGACTGTTCGGTCAGGACGCGAGTCGTCTAAGATCAGGTCCGTATGCTCACCAGCCGGCTGAGGGCGGAATTCATTCGGCCGCTCCTCTGCCAATGATTGTTATTTTCTGTCTTTTCTTGCGGCCTCTGTCTGGGATGCCTTTCTCTTCTTGCCGCCTGCTTCTTGAACAGGCGCACTCTCCTTGACATTGTCAAGGTCTATTTTTCCACCGCTCGACATAGTGGTCATAACAGTGGGCTTGACATCCGAGAGATAGCACTCTCGGGCCATCCTCTGATCTCCCCTTAGGGACCCGACTGTTCCATTATCCCTCTCAAACTTGAGCAACATAAGAGATGGGATTATAACAGCCTTGGAATTATTCAGGGTTGGTTGTCCCAGAATCATGTTGTAGGCCGAGAGTTCTTCTACTACCAGGAACCGGACTACCATGTGTCGTCCTTCCCCTTTTTCGCCCAGGCGGATGGGTAAATCCATTCGTCCCACTGGGTGGACGATTCCTCCTCCAAACCCTACTAAAGGGTGGGATGCCGGATGGATGCAATCAGTCTGATATTTTAGTTTCGACAGACATTTGCTACTGATGAGATCTGAGGAGCTTCCGGTATCTATGAGGATTCGGCCAACTCTCTGGTTGGCCACTTTACATTCAATAACGATAGGGTCGTCATGCGGCCCTCTTACTCCTCCTAGATCTTCTTCAGTGATGACAATCTCAGGAAATGAATATTTGGAGGGCCGTTCTTGGTGAACGGAATTTACATCTAACTGTCTGATATTGTCTTTGTTGCCCCTAATAGTGGGTCCGCCTCCTGAGAAGCCGCCTGCAATGGTGTAGACGACTGCATCATCTGTATCGGAGCTGTTGGCCCGTTGATTCTTTTTGGTCGACTGCTTTTTTGAGGAAGTGTTCCCCGTAGATTTCTTGACATAAGTGTCAAGATCACCTTGCTGAGCCAGGCGGTCCAGATACCGCATGAGACTGATGCATTCATTGGTGTGATGACCAACATCTTCATGATAATCACATAATTTTTCTTGGTTCCGATTGTTTGCAGAACCCTTCATGGGGACCGGCTTCTCAATTGAGATCCGTCCCTTGATTTCCTTTAGGATAAATTGGCTATCCTTGTTAAACACATACTTTAGGGAGTATGGTTTGAATTCTTTTTTCTTCTTCTGGGACGGCTGTTTAGAGGAATCAGTTGCCCAGACCTCTTTTCTCTTCTCGTCTTTGTTTGACGACTGCTTCTGTCGTCCTTCTCTTTTGTCGGACCTTTTCCCGTCTGACTGTTTTACCGTACTACAAAGATCAGTCGCCTGTATATAGGCTTCCGCTTCAATCAAGGCCTCTTGAAGATTCGCCACCCTCTTTCAGACCAAATCAAATTTGAAGGTCGACCCGTCTTTGAGACCTCTGAAAAAGTCAGTATAGGCTACTTCATCCGGTAACCCTTGAATCTGTATTCTCATCAGGTTAAACCGCCTGATGTAAGAACGAAGCCCCTCCTTCTCGCCCTGCTGAATTGTTCCTAAATCAAGGGTCGTCTTCTTCGCAGGGATGTTCATGGCGAAGTTGGAGGTGAATAAGTAAGCAAGCGTCTTGAAGTTATTTACACAACCAGTCGGCAGGTTGCCGAACCATTGTTGTGCGATTCCTTTGAGAGTCGCTGGGAAACACTTGCACCAAGTGGGATCATCCAACCCTTGAAGGTACATCAGGTTGGTGAATGCCATCAGATGGTCTTCTGGGTTAGTAGTGCCGTCATAGGCGCCTACTAATACATTTTTCACTTTGGCCGGCTGAGCGGCTTCAGTAATTTCCTTGGAGAAGGCCGACGGCTGTTCACCAAGTCTAAGCAACCGTAGCTGCCAGTCCATAGGTTGGACATTTTTTGCTGCATGTCCACCAAACGGAGGTGGCTGTAAAAAATACTGTTGTTGCGGTACAAACGGTAAGTTTGGTACCGCCTGGTCGCTATGAAAGCCGGACTGACGGGAGGTGCCGCCTGACAGACTCTCATGATACGACTGAGTATGCCTCATCGAGGTATTTCGCAGACTGTCTTGGAAGTTTGAAGCCGACTCTGACAATCGGTCACTCTTCTTCTGCTCTAGCAGTAGCCGAGCGTCTGTGTATGTTTTCCTCGACCCGTCCGCCTGAATATGACGAACAGGTTTCCTATTTCCTGGAGTAGGAAAACGCTATTTCCTTAGGGTCCCGTCTGAAGCTGTGTGAGCTTCAACTCAAATTCATTCTCAGTATCGTGGTCCGACTGAACTAGAGGGTCGTCTAGGGGACGTCTCTCTTCAGGAGCCGGTACAAACGTGGATGCCATCTCAGAAGTACTCTCCCCACAGACGGCGCCAAGATGTTTCGGGGTTTTCTGATGTCCTGCGGGAGAGTTACAATTCCGAGACTGGAACCGGACGCCTGTACCTGCAAAACAAACGGATGCTCCGGATGATTGGAGATCCGCCTCCGACGGTCAAGTTAGTACTTGATTACGGAGTAATTAATGCGGAAATTAAAGTGATTGGGTCTCTCTAGGTGAGAGTGTTTAATGTGTGTAATCTGCGTTTTTTTGCGTGTAATCTCCCTTAATGAGGATTAAGGGAGGTATTTATAACCTCGGGAAACGTGTCAATCTAGGTTTAGGTTAACCTTGGGCTGATTGGGCTTCCCTCGAAAGTTGGGCCTAGGTGACCGGTTATCCCAGGTGTCATGGGAAGGACACATGTCGTGTCGTAATTGGTCCATAGTGGACGGATCATTGCTTGACACGTGGCAGGCTCCTATTGGCCCATGTGACGGACACATGGCGGAACCTGATTGGTCCACTTGTCAGATGGTGATTGGTGGGGAAAAATCCCCTTATCACTTGGCATTTCACCTTTTCGCCAAGTGTTAATGCCAAGTGTCGCGCCACGTTGAATATATTTTAGATAGACTTTTAGGATAAAAAAAATGGTTTAACAATTAGATTTGAATAGAATTTTAAAATAAAATTGTTAGTTGAAAATTTTATTTTCAATACATACAAATATTTCATATATATAAATTTACTACAAAAATGGCCAAAGAGACCCAATATAAAAACATGTTAAATACATAAGCGGTCTCTTTGTTTCGAGAGACCGTTTATCACTAATAACTGGTCCCGAAAAAAATTCAGAAAACCACTTTTTAAATATAACGGGTCTGTCCTGGTTTTTTAGAGTTTTATTTTTCTTAAATTAAGATAGCTTTAGACCGGTTCTTTTAGAAAACAGGTCTCTTGGTGGTTTTTATTTTATTTTTTAAAATTAAAATTTGGCAGAGACCAGTGCAAAGAAACAACCGGTCTCTGCTTTCCCTCATTCAAACCGCCAAAAATCCCTAATTTTTTTATTTTTCAGATTGATTTTTTGGCTTTGCCTCCTTAATTTTTTATTGCTTGCGTTTGTTACTCTACTACTCGTACTACTCCTCTCATTCGCCACCTCCATCTCGACTTGCCGGTGTACCTCCACCTCCACCTGCGGGCTGCTGCCGCGATAGTCACCGCAATAATCGAAGTCGAAGTCGTAGTAACCTGGGCTTCCCTCATTCGCTCACTTACACCACCGCACTCATCCTACTCCGTCGTGACTGCACTCATCACACTCCACATTCTTGCGCACCGTAGCAATAGCAATTCCACCACTCTTAATCTTTGAAAAAGAGAGACCGCTTTTCTAACAAAAATTGTCTCTTATGCTTCTACAATATGAAAATTTCAACAACCCAAAGAGACCGTTTTTCTTAGATAATAGGTCTCTGGTATTGCAACTTAAGACCCCCTCTACACAAGCAGTCTCTTAGCCAATGAGACCGCTTAGCTAGAGACCGCCTCTAAGGCAGTCTCTTTGGCTAATGTGGACGGGTCTCTTTAACCAAGTGTCACGTCTTTTTGCCAAATGTTGCGCCACGTTTGATATATTTTAGATTATATAGACTTTTAGGATTAAAAAAAATAGATTTGAATTCTATTTTCAATTAAATTTGGATAGAATTTTAAGATAAAATTGTAGTTGAGAGTTTTATTTTCGATAAATACCTATATTTCATATATAAATTGAATTATAATTTTATTCAAAAAAAATATTAGATTATAACTCAAAAAAAAGTACCAATATTATTATTATTCATTTACATGCATACTACATAGTTTAAATCGTCACAAAAGTACATTAATTCCTAACTAATTTTGTATTAGAGATATATTTTGAAATTTGACATATAGATTTAAAATTTATCTTAAAATTTAATAAACAACCAGGGCATCGCACGGGGCACAAAACTAGTATTTATTATATGATTTACTCGTGAATTGTTGATAAATCCTAAACTTAATACTAAAAAGGAAATATATTAAAGGTAAAATTGGTATAAATCACCTTTTTTGTCCAACCTTTTCGAAAAAACCACTTTTTATGTTTTTTTTTTAATTTACTAAACCACCTTTTAAGTATGTACCTAAGTTTTTTTTATTGCACCACCCCTATTTCAAATATAACGGATTGCATCTCAACCATCCACTTCCAAATCAACAACCAAGGAATAACCTTTCCTTCCATCTCAACCATCGACTTCAATTACCTCACATCAGTTTAGGGTTTGAGAATGAACAAAGACTACAATTTAATTTGTGCAGCAAAATTAGGTTTTGTTTTTTAGAGCTTTACTCAATTTAGTCATTCATTTATATAGAGGGAAGGGTCGAATGTTTTCTAAATGGAAAAAATAATTGATTATTTAGGAGGGAAAAGCACAAGTTGTGGGCCCTATAACATCTCAATTAAATTTTTCGTCAAAATTTGATATAGGGGTGGTGCATAAAAAATTTAGGTAATTAAACGGTGTTTATTAAAAAAAACATAAAGGGTGGTTTTTTTCAAAAATGTTGCTCAAAAAAGGTGGTTTGTACCAATTTTGCCTATATTAAATGCTTATATGCAAAACATCACCCTTTCTTTATTGTAAAAATTTTCTTTATTTTATCACCTACCTATTTTTTTAGTTAAGAGATATTTATTGTTGTTTGGCTTTTAATATATTGCTAAAAATGTTACTATATTGTACTATTCCGGCCAAAACTACAATATTCTGTCAATAGTATATTTATTTTTTATTGCATATATTCTAGTAACAATCTAAATATGTTAACATTAACAATTTTTTTAAAACATAAATGTACTAGGGCGTGTTCACATTTAGTGAGCTACACTGAATCGGACTGAACTTAACGGAGCTGAACAGAACTTAACGGAGCTGAGCTGAAATGAATAGTATTTTATGAGAGAAGGAAATTAAGAGATGAATTGAACTGAAATTAAGCGGAAGTGAACAGACCCTACGTTTGTCAAACAGGATAATATCTAAAATTTTGCAAGCATAATTATGATGGACATAAAAATTAACGGAGGTAGTATTTTTTGGTATTGTTTTAAAAATAAGAAATAGGAAAACATTAGAAAACATTTCTCACCAGAAGAAATACTAAAACTAAACATTATTTATAAGGATCTTGCTAACGAACGCCCCCGAAGCGTTAGGTAAACATTTAACATACTACCTAAAGTGGTATAAATTTGGGAAAACATGACAAAAGCATGTGTCAATCGGTGTAATTAATGTTCATTTTAATTTAATCTTTCTACGCCCTCGGACGAACGTCCCTCCAACGCCCTCGGAGCATTCGTTAGCTTTTGCCTTATAAATCCTCCTCCATAATACACTTTATTTATAAATTACGGCACACCTTGCCTATAGGAGTTATATATTACTTACACAAATGCATGTGTATAATTATTAGAGGAGAAGCTTCAAACACAATGCCACACTAGTTATTATTGCACCAATTATTGAACAGCCTCGTGTTCCTGCAAGAAATGAAAAGAGCTTAAAATATGATATACGTAGCCATTTACTAACATAGTCAATTACTTACTACTCCATCAATCCCATAAAAATGATACAATCAAACATTATAAAGATCTCAATGCATTAATTTGACTTTATTTTTATGTAAGTAAATATTATTAAAAATTATTTTTAAAAATATATTATGGAACTTTATATTAAAACTTATCTCACTACATATTTTATGATAGAATATTTTTCTTTTATGTTTATAAAAAATTATGGTCAAACCTAACGTATGAATAGTGAAAAAAAGTTCAATGTCTCATATATTATAAGACGGAATGAAGGACTATATCGGTAATAATTGACTTTTTAGTTGACCATGAGTATGGTTGTATCGGTAACATTAGCATTTAGCATAAAGGTTTTCCATTAAGTCAACCTTACAAAGTTGAATGCTGCATATATTACCATAATTCTAACACAAAATTACTAGTTTTATGCACTAAAGGCATGTTCGATAAAATATGGAGAATACACGATAGCACGAACATCATAGAATTTGCATTTCCGTAGATTTTCAAGTGAAATATTATGGAGTATGAATTTTTGCACTATCACCTATTTCCTATTTTTATTTTGGGTTTTTCTACACAGTACCCCAAGGTTTTGCGTTTTCTATGTTGTGCCCTCCTAAATCAAAATTTCTACAAGGTGCCCACAAGTTTAATTAATTTAATCTTGGTTTTAGCTTAAAAGTTTCGTCCAAGTCAAAGAGGACAAGCAATCACCTTAGAAATCTGAAGACAAAGACTTCAGATTTCTGGGGGCAAGAAGAACTCTAGTTATCTTCAGCAAAGATTTTTAAGCCAAAGTTTCATACTTAGAAAAATTTTGCAAAATTTTTGAAAAATCAGAAAGGAGCAAATAGCTAAACAATTGAAACAAGGCAATGAAATGAAGGAAAAGCAGTGCAAATTAGAAAGGTTATGCTCGGTCTCTAATCTACATCAAACAAATGTTTCAGAACATAATAATAACATCGGCAGCTGCCCAAAAGCGAAAAAATCGCAGCTGCCTGCCGAACAATGCACAACTACTTAAAATAAAAACAAAAATAAAGAGTTTGTACATCAAGGCAAGATGAAGCAAAAACATTCAAGGAAAAAATTCAAAAGTGGCAAGTCAGAAGTTAAGAACATGTTAATCCGCAAGATTCTGAAGACAAATTCCCTAATTCCTAGGCTTCGGCATTATGGTAAGGCTGAAAAGCAGCGCTGGGACTCTGAGTTGGCTCAACACCATCTGAGGAAGAGGCAGGCTGAGCCCTCATCTTGGCTTCTTTTTCCTTTTCTTCAACCTCCGTTCTCCGCTGAGCTTCCTTCAGCTCAGTTGCATCAAGACGAGCCAAGATATCCAGCTCAGCTTGGCTGGCATACACGATGTGAAGGTCCTTGTCATCCAAAGCCCAAACCTCAAATTGATCCAAGTTGATGTTCGGCTCGGCGTGAAGGGCTAGCCTCCTAGCCACGTTAAAGTCGTTGTCATAATCCTCTTCATACTCAGCCAGGGTGTTGATCCTGGTCTCCAGCTGCTTCTGAGCATCCTCCAACAGCTTCTTAGCATCCCTAAGCTGGAGCTGAACCCTTGTGACCTCTTCCTCTTGGTTCTGAAGCTGATTCTTGACGAGGCTCACTTTAGTTCTGACTTCAGACATTTCTGTCTACTTTTGTTGCAGCTGAGTGTCCAAGTCTTGCAAATTTTGATCCTTTGTCTCATCTGCAACCTCGGCGTTAGCAAGTTTGGTATTGTTGTCGGAACTCTTCTTCACGAGCAACCATCCAAACCTTAGCCTCCTCATCAATCCTATTCTTAATTCGGGCTCAGAAGGTTGGGATATTGACGACCCCATACTCGTTTATTAGAGCCTCGCCTTGATCGACAATGGGGAGGATTTTCTCCTCAATTTCCTTGATGAAGGTGCTGAAGGCATCGTTTACTTTCTTTTGTTGCTCTTCAGCAACCTCAAGCTTCAATTCGACCAGCTTAGCCCTTGTCTCAGCCTCACCCTCAGCTGGAGAACCTCAATCATCTTCATTTTTAGGGTCTGATTGTGCAAAACCTACAAATTTCACCATGGCATAAGTTAGCCGAAAGAAAAGAAAGCAAAAAAAAAAAAAATCTAAAGTAAAAGAAAGTGCCTTAAAAATTCGGAGTTACCTACATTAGCAACCACTGATTCTCAATGGCTGGGTCAGGGATCCTTCAACTCGGCTCACCAGTTCCGGTAATAGCTCGAATGGACCAAGCTCTACCTCAGACAGAGCCGAAAGATCCCCAAAATACTCGGAAGCAGCTTCTCGGTTTTCACCCCAGATAATCCTTCGGACGTTGTTTAGAAGGGTGACAAGGGGCGCCGAGAGGCCCATCTCTCTAGACTGGAAAGTCCGGAAAGAGGGAAAAGAAGACGAAGGAGCGTCTTTAGGCTTAGTCATGGAATCCTCCTCCTTTGTCTCTTCTGTGGAACCCATCTGACCCTCGTCAATGATTTCCACTTCTTCCTCAACAGGCTGATCCGCCAGTAGGGCATCAGCCTCTCGTTCTACATCATTAGCGAACAGACCTTTGTCGTTTTCCCTTCCAACTGCATTTTTTGCAGCGTCCTCTTTCCTCGGCTCCTGCCTATAAGCAACCTCCATCAAATTAGCGGTCTTTTGGTTTACCTCCACGTCTTAAGTGACCAGAGGCGTAGGAGGAGTCTTTGGCGGGCTCTTAGGAGGAGTTTTTCGGAGGGGTCTTTCCCTCCATCAGCTCCTGATTCTTTATGCCCTCGGTGGGCATAGCAACGGCCTCAAACCCGCCAGGTGGGATCATGACCCTTTTCTTTCTTAGAAGGCTCGACATATCGTCGTCCGAGAAGCTATCAGACGGTAAGTCCTCGAGAGCAGCATGAGCTTTTCCATCACGCCTTTTACTGACGCCCTTTTCCTCGTTATACTACAGAAAATGGGGGGCAGGGAACATGATAAGCAAACAGAGAAGAAAAACCTTCCGCAAAAAAAAATGCTAAGTTAAACGTCCATAGGACTCACCGAAGTCTTCAGCAGACGCTCGTCTTCACTAACACCGCCTTCTCGCTCAGCAGCAGCGGAAGTTCCAACTCTGCTTTCAAAAGCCTTGGCTACCCTAGCTACCTAAGCAGTAGTGGCAACAGCCTCTGCCTCTTCAGGAGTTAGGCAGAAGAAAAGATCTTGCGTCTCCCACCAAGGTTTCTGCTTCCGATAGTCAGAAGCTGGGGCAATCAAGAACCTCTTTGCCTTAAGAGAGAGAGCTCGGTCCTTCAGATCGGTGATGGCCGGCTTGTTATTCGTCACAACCCAACTGGCGTCGATGCCGAGACGTTTCTAATCTATTCCAGCGTTGCCCTCGTGCACCACTGAAAAGAAAAGAAAAAAAGAATTAGCAAAGAAAAAACAATTACTAAATATGCTGAGAAACTAAAGCAAGAAGCAAAACGAGTAGGACTCGGCCCCAGCCAAAGTTCCTTAACGTCTTGGTACTTTTGGCTGAGGCCGACGGCTGTCAGCATGTGCTCCTTGAAAGCATAGTGGAAGTCGGGTAGCAAAGTTTCTGGCATGTAGATCATTCGGCCCGTCCCTCGAGGGTTCCTCTTCTTGCCGAAGAGTTTTAGCTGAATATAGTTGGGATCTCTGGCCGCTCCATCTTCCTCAGGGCCAAAACCCCCCATCTCCGGATTAGGCTCCGTCAAATATCGAGGAGCGCTAAAGATGTTCGGATGATCAGGATCCGAGGTATCCCTGACCGAGATCCAGTGGCCTAGACACTCTTTATCAAAAGTATCATTCGACCACATGGTTAGATGCTTCGGCTTCCTTTCAATGCGCCACCAGCCAGGGCCATGGTCGCCGTGCTCACTCTGCTGGTTCGGCACAAGTTTATGCAGCTTTTTGAAGCAGTGTAGGTTCGGCTCAAGGGCATTCAACAGGAACACCCAGAGATAGGTCATGATCCTTCGTATGCTGACTGATGTCAACTGACACAAAGAGATGTGGTACATGTTCAGTACCCTCATCACAAATTAGTGCAGGGGGAACCGAAGCCCGTGCTGCAACTGTTGAGTGTACACCCCCACATAGCCTGGGGTGGACGATGGATCCTATTGGTTGCGACGAGCATTCGGCATCAACACCCATCCTCTTCCAAGATGCCATAGAAGAGTTCAATTTGCTCGGCAAAGCGGTAAGTGGACCCGTTGTTCACCCACCAACCATAGGGCATGAATTTTATCACCCCGTTCGGCCCCGGGGGGCAAATCCCAAGTTGTTGCGGCCGGAGCTCCCTCTTCACGGCCGACATTACTGGTCTCTTCTGACCCTCTAGGGGGCGTCAAATTAATCGGCACATCATTTAAACCTGCTCCACCAGGAGCAGTAGCTTTAGCCTGTCGATGCCCAAGACGATGAGCTTCCCTTTCTTCATCACTTGCGACCCGTTTAGGCCGTTGTCTCTGACCCCTACCTCTAGCCATTCCGGTCACCGGAATATCAAGTAAAATGGAAAAGGAGAAAAAAATAGAAAAAACAAGGGTAACCAAGAAATCAACCAAAACCGAAGAAAATTCGGGAAAAATTACCTTTATCTGAAGCGGAATTTATCGATCTACAAGTTCGTAGTAGCAAATTTAAGTTTCGGAGCTCAAATCTCATAGAGAAAGTGAAGAATCAGAAATCGGAAGTGCGGGTTATGTGAGTTCAAGTGTGGATTGGTGAAGAAATGAGGAGAGAGAGTGGAAGTATGGCTTAAATATTTCCGGAAATGGAATTTTGAAAGTCGTACCACTAAACTCCCATTAACTTCCTATTAAGTAACTGTTAAATAAATTTCCTCTAAATTAACTACCCTCTAATTCTTCCAAATTCCCTAAATATTCTCTAAACAACAGTTAGTCATTCATAACTATCCAATTTAAATTTTAAATTAAACCATTTACTTCCCTCCATTTTTGCAAGTCAAAACCCGACCCGTCATGCTTCCAAATCGAGTCTGGGGGACAAGTTGTTTGGGTCCAATTTACTCCTATTGGGCCAGTCCATAAATGGGTCAATTATGAAGCCCAAGGTCAAGGTTAAACTCTCCATCCATGTCAATTCAGTTAAAGACCTGGTCAACGTGGCAAGCCCACTTGGCCTAAGGCCTAATTTATCCTCAATGTCAAGGTATAAATACATTCAAAGATTCAATATTCTCTCTCTACATTCATTCACTTAGAGCCTCAAGCAATTAATACTCTTGCATAGCTTTCTCTCTCTAAAATCACCGTACTGACTTCGGCATCGGAGGGGTCTTCCTCGGCATAACCCCTGAGGCCAGTGTTTTGGGTTTGTTGTGCAGGAAATCCTCGATCCAGCCATCACTAAGACCAAGTCCAGTATTCAACCCATCAAAAGGACCTGTCCAAAGGTCCATTGTTTTCACCCGAAACACTTGGTATCCGGTTCTTTTAATTAATTTAGACTTTAGTTTATATGGATTAGAACTTGGTCTTTAATCAGTGGCGGAGCCACTATAGGTCCTGGTGGGGCACGTGCCCTACCAGATTTTTTTTATTTTTTTTTTTTAAAAAAAAAGTAGTAAAAAATTGTTTAAATATAATACAAAGTGTATCATAGTGTCTAAACTTACTACTAGCCTGGTGGTTAGAACATCACCTTATCTACCTAAGGTCATGGGTTTTAATCTCTTACCCAACATTTTTTTTTCTCTCTCTTTTTTTTTTTTGCTTAATGTATTTTTTTCCTTTATTTCTTTTTTTGCTCTCTCTTTGTTTTTTATTTTGCTTAATGTATTTTTTCCTTTTCTTTTCTTTTTTTCCTTAATGTCCTTATTTTTTTTACTCTGTATCTTAAATTTTTTTTTTTGGCTTAGACCTTGATTAAAAAAAAAAGGTTCTAGTAGTACGGTGCATCAGTGCCCTACCATTGTTAAAATTTTGGCTCAGCCACTGTCTCTAATGTCTTTGATAAACGTGCATGCACAATATATTGTTTGAAATAGTGATTTTGTAGAATGAGAAGATTAATACCATAGCTTATTTGGGTAGCGAGACTAAGCATTATTATTAGTTTCAAGATTAAATTAAAATAAAAAAGGGGTAACACCACCACACCTTTGACAACTGAAAATTATTCTTAAATAATACAAAATAGATATTACTTTTTTCAACACTTTTAATCTATAATTAGTGTGTCGACCCAAGCAGGGATGTTGATAGGTTTTAAAAAAAATAATAATAAAAATAAAAAAATTAAGTGTTCAAATTTTTTAGTGTTAATAACTTAGAATAAAATTAAAATATTGAAAAGAATGGAAAGATTAATATGAGTTTCATTTGATTTTAGTTTGGGTGTTTTTTTTATCTACATTTATATACTTTTATGTGGATCAATAGAGCATAAATTATTGCTACTTAATATGGCAAGGCGTGTGGCATTCGTTTCATGATGTTAGGGTTTCAAACCTATTTCTATGCGTTTTTTAGTTAACATTGTCATGAAATATTAAGTCAGAACGTGGCACAATGCCAATGATTATTGAGTGGTAATGTGGCACACGTGGCACATAAATGTTTTTGGAACGCTTTTTAATATATAAGTATAGTAGTATAGATTATATACTATATACCAAAGTAATTACCATAGTTATCTCTAAAATACACGTTTCGAATTCATAACAAAACTACTTTTCCCGTCAAACGTTTCTTGATTAAAAAAACAAAAAAAAGTTAATGATTAAAGCTACAATTATTTATAAAAATATTCTAAATAATATGTCTAACAAGAGAGTTTTGAGGGTAGAAATTAATGAATTCAAATTTCAAAAAAAGGAGCAAAACTAGTACTATACTAAAATGATTCTTTTTTTCCCCTTCAAAAGACCTTAAAATCTCACCCATTTCCTTTTTATGTTTTCCTTTTGTGGAAAGCTAAAGTCGCCCTCGAATATCTAACTAGTGTCCGCAAAATAAACTAAAAATACAAATTTACCTTTTTTTTAATAAGAAGAAATTACCCCCTCAATTTACTCCACTCTTCATATTACCCACCACTACCACCTCTTCATACTTACCACCACTACCACCACCACCTCCTCCTCCTCATCTTCTAACCACCAAATCCTTACCTCCTGTTTCAAGATCTACACAGCCGGGGTAATGACGAGTAAGGACAAAGCGAAGTCAGTCGCCGGTGGAGAAAATTGTTTTTTTTATTTTCTGAATTCTCGGCAAACGCCTAGATTTTTCGCACGTCCTACGCTCAAACGCCTAGT
Organism: Chenopodium quinoa; assembly: GCF_001683475.1. Classification (NCBI taxonomy): domain Eukaryota; kingdom Viridiplantae; phylum Streptophyta; class Magnoliopsida; order Caryophyllales; family Amaranthaceae; genus Chenopodium; species Chenopodium quinoa. The sequence continues at coordinate 4,306,478 of NW_018742204.1, read as the reverse complement.
TCGTGCGAAAAACCGTGTGGTTGTATGAAAATTCTGGGTGTTTGAGGTAAAACGCCTATTTTAGAATACCCTAGGCTGAAACGCTTAGTTTTTTCGAATAGCCTAGGATGTTTCGAAAAAAACTAGGCGTTTTAGCCTAGGGTATTTGAAAATTCTAGTCGTTTTACCTCGAAAAAATTATCACGACGTACTGATTCTATACGGTTCGACCTGCCTTTGGCGAGCGTCTAAGGTTGTGTTTCTGGTATTTCGTCGTTGTCCATAAGTTGTAAAGAAATTGATTTTGCAAAATTTAAAAAATTTGTTTGATTTTGAAACTCACGGTGGTTAGGTGGTTGTTCGATGAGTATTAGTGGTCGTTGACCACTAGAGAGAACGGTAAAAAGTTTTGTGTACAATAGTAAAAGTGTGGAATTGAGGTAAAATTAATTATTTTTATAATCGTTATTATAAGGAAAAATACGTAATTTTATTTGATTTTGCGGGCGTTAGTTAGATATTCGAGGGTGATATTTAACAACCTCTTTCTTTTACATATCTTTTTTTATTTGTTAAGAGATATTTATGGTTAGTGGTTATTTTAACCTTTATCATCTACCTACTTTTGGTTAAGAAATACAGTATTTATTATTGTTTGGCTTATTACAATATGTTTTGAAATAGGAAACAGATATAGAAGCTAAAAATGGAAAGAATTGACAATAAACAAATCATATAACTAATATATAAAGCTAAACTTTAGCCATACCACGAGACAGTGACACTTGGCATTTCACCTTTTCACCAAGTGTTAATGTCAAGTGTCGCACCACGTTGAATATATTTTAGATAGACTTTTAGGATAAAAAAATAGTTTTGAAATCTATTTACAATTAGATTTGAATAGAATTTTAAAATAAAATTGTTAGTTGAAAATTTTATTTTCAATACATACAAATATTTCATATATATAAATTTACTACAAAAATGGCCAAAGAGACCCAATATAAAAACATGTTAAATACATAAGCGGTCTCTTTGTTTCAAGAGACCGTTTATCACTAATAACTAGTCCCGAAAAAAATTCAGAAGACCACTTTTTAAATATAACGGGTCTCTCCTGGTTTTTCAGAGTTTTATTTTTCTTAAATTAAGATAGCTTGAGACCGGTTCTTTTAGAAAACAGGTCTCTTGGTGGTTTTTATTTTATTTTTTAAAATTAAAATTTGGTAGAGACCAGTGCAAAGAAACAACCGGTCTCTGCTTTCCCTCATTCAAACCGCCAAAAATCCCTAAATTTTTTATTTTTCAGATTGATTTTTTGGCTTTGCCTCCTTAATTTTTTATTGCTTGCGTTTGTTACTCTACTACTCGTACTACTCCTCTCATTCGCCACCTCCATCTCGACTTGCCGGTGTACCTCCACCTCCACCTGCGGGCTGCTGCCGCGATAGTCACCGCAATAATCGAAGTCGAAGTCGTAGTAACCTGGGCTTCCCGCTCACTTACACCACCGCAGTCATCCTACTACATCGTGACTGCACTCATCACACTCCACATTCTTGTGCACCGTAGCAATATCAATTCCACCACTCTTAATCTTTGAAAAAGAGAGACCGCTTTTCTAACAAAAATTGTCTCTTATGCTTCTACAATATGAAAATTTCAACAACCCAAAGAGACCGTTTTTCTTAGATAATAGGTCTCTGGTATTGCAACTTAAGACCCCCTCTACACAAGCAGTCTCTTAGCCAATGAGACCGCTTAGCTAGAGACCGCCTCTAAGGCAGTCTCTTTGGCTAATTTGGACGGGTCTCTTTAACCAAGTGTCACGTCTTTTTGCCAAATGTTGCGCCACGTTTGATATATTTTAGATTACATAGACTTTTAGGATTAAAAAAAATAGATTTGAATTCTATTTTCAATTAAATTTGGATAGAATTTTAAGATAAAATTGTAGTTGAGAGTTTTATTTTCGATAAATACCAATATTTCATATATAAATTGAATTATAATTTTATACAAAAAAATATTAGATTATAACCTTAAAAAAAAGTACCAATATTATTATTATTCATTTACATGCATACTACATAGTTTAAATCGTCACAAAAGTTCATTAATTCTTAACTAATTTTGTATTAGAGATATATTTTGAAATTTGACATATAGATTTAAAATTTATCTTAAAATTTAATAAACAACCCGGGCATCGCACGGGGCACAAAACTAGTATTTATTATATGATTTACTCGTGAATTGTTGATAAATCCTAAACTTAATACTAAAAAGGAAATATATTAAAGGTAAAATTGGTATAAATCACCTTTTTTGTCCAACCTTTTCGAAAAAAACCACTTTTAATGTTTTTTTTTAATTTACTAAACCACCTTTTAAGTATGTACCTAAGTTTTTTTTATTGCACCACCCCTATTTCAAATGTAAGGATTGCATCTCAACCATCCACTTCCAAATCAACAACCAAGGAATAACCTTTCCTTCCATCTCAACCATCGACTTCAATTACCTCAGATCAGTTTAGGGTTTGGGAATGAACAAAGACTGCAATTTAATTTGTGCAGCAAAATTAGGTTTTGTTTTTTAGAGCTTTACTCAATTTAGTCATTCATTTATATAGAGGGAAGGGTAGAATGTTTTCTTAATGGAAAAAATAATTGATTATTTAGGAGGGAAAAGCACAAGTTGTGGGCCCTATAACATCTCAATTAAATTTTTCGTCAAAATTTTATATAGGGGTGGTGCATAAAAAATTTAGGTAATTAAACGGTGTTTATTAAAAAAAAGATAAAGGGTGGTTTTTTCAAAAATGTTGCTCAAAAAAGGTGGTTTGTACCAATTTTGCCTATATTAAATGCTTATATGCAAAACATCACCCTTTCTTTATTGTAAAAATTTTCTTTATTTTATCACCTACCTATTTTTTTAGTTAAGAGATATTTATTGTTGTTTGGCTTTTAATATATTGCTAAAAATGTTACTATATTGTACTATTCCGGCCAAAACTACAATATTCTGTCAATAGTATATTTATTTTTTATTGCATATATTCTAGTAACAATCTAAATATGTTAACATTAACAATTTTTTTTAAACATAAATGTACTAGGGCGTGTTCACATTTAGTGAGCTAAACTGAATCGAACTGAACTGATTGGAGCTGAACAGAACTGAACGGAGCTGAACAGAACTGAACGGAGCTGAGCTGAAATGAATAGTATTTTATGAGAGAAGGAAATTAAGAGATGAATTGAACTGAAATTAAGCGGAAGTGAACAGACCCTACGTTTGTCAAACAGGATAATATCTAAAATTTTGCAAGCATAATTATGATGGACATAAAAATTAACGGAGGTAGTATTTTTTGGTATTGTTTTAAAAATAAGAAATAGGAAAACATTAGAAAACATTTCTCACCAGAAGAAATACTAAAACTAAACATTATTTATAAGGATCTTGCTAACGAACGCCCCCGAAGCGTTAGGTAAACATTTAACATACTACCTAAAGTGGTATAAATTTGGGAAAACATGACAAAAGCATGTGTCAATCGGTGTAATTAATGTTCATTTTAATTTAATCTTTCTACGCCCTCGGACGAACGTCCCTCCAACGCTCTCGGAGCATTCGTTAGCTTTTGCCTTATAAATCCTCCTCCATAATACACTTTATTTATAAATTACGGCACACCTTGCCTATAGGAGTTATATATTACTTACACAAATGCATGTGTATAATTATTAGAGGAGAAGCTTCAAACACAATGCCACACTAGTTATTATTGCACCAATTATTGAACTGCCTCGTGTTCCTGCAAGAAATGAAAAGAGCTTAAAATATGATATACGTGGCCATTTACTAACATAGTCAATTACTTACTACTCCATCAATCCCATAAAAATGATACAATCAAACATTATAAAGATCTCAATGCATTAATTTGACTTTATTTTTATGTAAGTAAATATTATTAAAAATTATTTTTAAAAATATATTATGGAACTTTATATTAAAACTTATCTCACTACATATTTTATGATAGAATATTTTTCTTTTATGTTTATAAAAAATTATGGTCAAACCTAACGTATGAATAGTGAAAAAAAGTTCAATGTCTCATATATTATAAGACGGAATGAAGGACTATATCGATAATAATTGACTTTTTAGTTGACCATGAGTATGGCTGTATCGGTAACATTAGCATTTAGCATAAAGGTTTTCCATTAAGTCAACCTTACAAAGTTGAATGCTGCATATATTACCATAATTCTAACACAAAATTACTAGTTTTATGCACTAAAGGCATGTTCGATAAAATATGGAGAATACACGATAGCACGAACATCATATAATTTGCATTTCCGTAGATTTTCAAGTGAAATATTATGGAGTATGAATTTTTGCACTATCACCTATTTTGTTGTTGTTGTGTGGGGAGTCGAGATACAATCTGGGCCCCCACCCCTCTAGCTATAGCGAACCCAATCTTTTTGAATATGTGAGCAGCTGCACGAACACCAATATCCTGAGTCTTAGCGAACACCTGAACCCGCTAAACCACAGCCAATAGCCCTGCAATGCGCCCCATACTTGTCCCGCTTCTGCTGAGCTACAACCGACACAACATGACCAGGAACGAAATCCGACAACCCCGATTGTGTCAAAGGTGAAGACCCCGTCAAGTCAACACATACATCAAGGCCTTTATCCTAGGAATAAAGCAACACTGGTCGTAGAGCCCCGTCGTTTTCTCTATTCAACCCAACATTAACCTCCTTGCGAGCGAAAATTCCAAATCAAAAAAAAATATAGAAAAGGGTGTTACGAAAAACGTTGTGCCGATATTTAATACCCACCATCCCAGCACAAGACACTGCATGATCCCCATAAATATCCCTGTAGACACCTAAAAATGTCTCTCCAATACCAAATTCGATGATGAACAACCTTTCACCACCATTAATTGTAAAATTTAGTATTTAATCTTTAGAGTTCTTAAATCCATGTTCTATTCAATACATTTCATAAACCAATTCATTTCCTAGCTCATTTCCCTAAACCATAACTTGTTTTCCTCTTTTCGTGTCCACATTGCAAAACTGAGAGAAACTGAATTTTTGGCCAATAGTTTTGATCCAATTATTATTTTTTTTAATAGACATTGAAATAATCTTTCCAACCATATATCATAAGCCCAATTTCAATTTAAAACGAAGAAGATATGAGCCAAACACTAAACTCGGCCCAAAACCGACACCCTTCTACTAAAACGGCCATATCTTAAAATATAAAAATTATTTTGACCTGATTCTAATTGGGATAGATATTAGAATTGATAAGCTTTCCAATGATATATTATATTCATTATTCAGAGTTACGGATCAAAAGTTATGATAATTTTAAAAACGAGTAAACAACTGAAATTACCACGCACAATATAAAAGCACCATGTCACGGCGCATGATGATGTGGCACGGTGCCTGGTGCCATGACACGATAGTTTACATTGTGTCACGGTGCTATTTTTGAAACTTTTTCTCATGAAAATCCACAGTGGCGCGGTACCTGTTGTCGTGACACAGTACCTGCTGCTGTGACACGGTATTTCTCATCGTATCACGGTGCTTTTTTCGTGTAATTTCCGCGTTTTCCCATACCGTGACACGGTGTACTGTATCATGCCACGGTGGACACTACCGTGTCACGGTACGTGTGCCGTGTCACGGTACATGTGCCGAGTCACAGAATTTTCTCGTGTCTTTTTTGCGTAAACACTTCACGCGTTTTCACTCCAATTTTTCCCGCGTCACGGGATTTTCCCCCCTCTAACGGTGCCTGGCACCGTGTCGCAGTGTGCTCTTCCGTATTGCGGCATTATTTTTTAGGGTTTTTATCTTTTTAGGGTTCCGTGTGTTCCCTCTACTCATATTCCCTATAAATACCCCCCTCCTTTCTACAGTTCGGGGCACCAAATCATTCTCTCTTCCTCTCTTTTACACCAAAAATCATTCTCTTCTCTCTCTCTCCTCATATTCTAAGCCTAAAACCTATATTTCTAATTACACCATTCTTCCCTTAAGCACTCCAAGGAGTCCATACTCGACCCGAAGTTCCGTCCTTAAACCAAGGTGTGAAAGGCGCAAATAACTGAGGGTTTGGACTAAATCAACTCTACCTTTATTTAATTTTCATTTGATTTATATTTTTTATTGAAGTTACCAACAATTTATTCATGATGTAGCAATTAAAGGAACGCGCAGAATGTGACTAATTAATTAATTTAATTACTTATTTTATTTTTAATATTGCTAGTATCATGATTAGGTTTATTTATATTATTTGATTTGACTAACGATATTATTGTTAAATTGCTTCCAATATTAATGTTTATTCTATTATATTTTTTATGATCACCATATTTCATGTTTAAAGGGAATATATAATTGAAAATCACGCCTAATAAGATAATTTGGAAAACTCGTTTAGGTTCCTTTTTAATCTTGTTATTAATTAAAGTGATCACTAATATTTTAGAATTATATGTTGCATTAATATTCAACCAATTTAGCTTAATAATAGTTTGGAGCAAATTGAATCTTTGTTTGCATGCCTTTGAGATCGCAGGTATCCCTTTTCACTATAAGAATTGAGTAGAGGCCAATACGGGCGAATGTGATTCCATGACTCACTTCGTACCATCATCTCCGATCCTCCTTTCATGGTTCCGAACCATATGGAGTTAGTAATCTCATGGATTATGAATGGGGTGTAACCTTCACGGGTCAATCGTTGTATCCTTTCGTTGTCCCTAAATCGTGGTTGCCTTTTATGATCTGTGAACGGTTTACAAGTTCCTTAAAAACTTATTGGTGGCTCCCTACTTTCCTTGTCCCTTATCGTATATGTCAATTCCCACTTCCTATGAGTGCCAAGCATATTCACCACATGCTTTAACGTAGGCGCACTTCGAACGACGCCTACAATCCCCAACAAAAACTCTTGAGCAAGCAGAACACGATGTTGAAACGGAGAACAAAGGAACACCCAAACGGTAGCAAAGAACACTACGATAAGTCTTACCATTCATAGTCTGACCCAAACCCGATATCGAGACCGTCCACAACCAAGCCGAAGAGTGATCCCCCTGTTGGGAGTTCCATAAAGCAACCTGACATGGAGATAAGGGGAAAGTGGAATCCGCAGATGCAGTGACCTTCGTGAAATATATATCTGCCAATTTCTTCATGAGTTTGGGGGCAGCGATCTCACTAGGGTTACTCATAATATCAGTCTCCATAGTCCTGTTGAAAAGACTAAGAGCACCATAGAAGGCCGTCCTGGACCAACAATACCAGAATTGCGAAGAAGCGTTTCCTGTAGACCAGAAGACTGGAGACGCGATGCAAGGAAAGCATGATGTCGAACATCACCCACCGAATAGACACCCAAACCACCATAAGCAAAAGGTAAGGTAGCAAGTCGCCATTGCCAATCACCAAAACCAGGCCCCGAAGCAGTTATAATGCGCTTTAAAGAAGCTCAAAGGGCTACGTCAAAGGAAACCTTTGTCATTTCAAAAAGACAAGGAGGATAAGTGCGCATAGCAAAATAGAGTTTCAAAACCCTAGTACACGCACGAAGAAGCAACAACTAGCATTAGGGATCATCGAGCTTAGCAACAGCATCCATTAGCACAATGGTCTTCAACACTCTATGCGAAACAAACTCACCACATAAAGAGAAATCAGCACTGACAGGCCACCCAGAAACTTAACACCATGCACAGGACGACCAATATCTAGAGGAAAGACACTGACGAGACGGCTACGAGGCAACACTTCTTCGCAATTCTGGTATTGTTGGTCCAAGACTATTAGTATTATTATTACTATTAGTACTATTACTATTATTATTACTATTATTACTATTACTATTATAATTGCTATTATTAGTACTATTAGTACTATTACTATTATTATTACTATTATTACTACTACTACTATTGTTGTTGTTGTAATTATTGTTGTTATTCCAAGCATATTTCGACATTATTATTAAGTGCATATACCATTGATTTAGGTGAGTGAAAACATATATAAATGTGTACCATATTTAGCATATGTTAATAGTAGAAAGATAAAAGACAATAGCTTAACATCTTCAAATTATTACAACCGCATATCAAAATAGGAACATAATTATGTAAGAGTTTAACATCGTGGTGGATTAACCATCTACTTCCATATGATCGTCATTTTCTCTTCATTGTCACTATGATATTCATTGTTATCATCTTCATTATTGCGTTAATCTTCGTTGTTATCACATATATTAAAGCACACAATTTTTTTGCAGCTTTTTTGTTCTTTTTATATCATTGACTATTATTATTAAATAAAATTATGTATTTAGTATTATTATTAAATATTAAGTATTGTTTTAAAAATAATAATATTAAGTATTACTATTCCCTTAAAAAAATATTAGTTGTTTATTATTATTATTCTTGGTAAATTGTAGAAATTGTTATTATTTTTATTTCAAGAAAAATAGAAATTGTTATTATTATTATTATTATTTTCAAACAATTGATATAATTATTAGAAATTATTAATTAATAATATTATTAAATATTAATTCTTTATATTTTAAATTATTAATTATTATCATTGATAAATTAATATCCATTATTATTATAAAGAATAAGTATTAATTTTGATTAATATTAATAATTATCATAATTATTATTAATGTTAATAATTATTATAATTATTTTTAATATTTATAATTATTATAATTAATTAAAATAATAAATTTTAGGATTTTTTGTGAAAAACTACCTTGTAAACTCCAGATTTTGCGAAAAACTACCCTAAAAACAAAATGTTGTAATTAACTACCTTATAAAATATAAAATGTTGTAATTGACTACCTTTTATCAGAATGACACATTTGACTTTTACTTCCCGGCGTTGATAATGTTATGTGAGGGTCACGTGACCCTTTAATGACTTAATTCTCCTCTTTTCCCCAAATTTTCCCGCTTTACACCAATTCAACCCATATAATTATCAAATGGGTTGCAAATATACAATATAAAATATGAATAATTGTATTGTTAAGGAAAAGAGTTGGTATAAAGCGGAAAAATTTGGGAGAAAGGGGGGAATTAAGTCATTATAGGGTCATGTGACCCTCACATGACATGGTCAACACTGGAAAACAAAAATCAAATGTGTTATTCCGGTAGGAGGTAGTCAATTACAACATTTTATACTATAAAAGGTAGTTAATTACAACATTTTATACTATATAAGGTAGTTAATTACAACATTTTATTTTTAGGGTAGTTTTTCGCAAAATTCAAAGTTTAAAAGGTAGTTTTTCACAAAATATCCTAAATTTTATCATCAATACAATATTAGTTATTATTATTGAATATTAATTATTATTATTATTGTTATTATTAATTATTATTTGAAAATAGAGCAGAGCAGGCTCAGCAGATCAAAGCAAATTGAAACAACTCTAAAGAACGGGGTCTAAGTATTGTATAAGAAGCTACTTTTCATCAATAACTAGTGTTTAGCCCAAACGATGCTCTAGGTGTATGTTTATACGTTAAGTATTCATGTATTATAGTTTTCATATATTATAATAATCTTAGATACTTTTATTATAGATTCAGTCGATGAAAATAATTATCATGGTCTACATTAACTATATTTAAAAAGAATGATAAGGAAAAGTATTATATAGCAAAGATGATATGACTTATTATATATTTTCTAATGGACCAAGTTCAATTATTGAAATAAACATTTTTCAATTGATATCTTCGTTCTTGATAAAAGAGAGAGGTGACATGCGGCGTGTATCCTTAATTAGGAAAGCTTTTAACATATAGTATAGATTATTCGTAGATGTTAATTGAACGGACTATAAATTTAAATTACCTGAAGATGAAGATGGCGAAACATTTGGATGTCGTGCTATATATCCCTCAAAATTCCATGGATGACTTAGCTCCTCGTTAGATAATAAATAACTTAATCGACAGATGGGCGAAAGTATTTGTGCATAAGTTACGTCCTTAATACCAGGGATCATGAACCAATCGAAAATATCTCGCAATTTGTGGAGGGAATATACGGATTACATTGCCCAATTGCGTACAAGGTTTCAGTCGACGAGTATTTTTCTGATGTGGTAGCAAAGATACGGGAGGAATTATTAAACTCCAAATTTACATTATTGGTGAGATTGCTTATGGTTTTGTCCAAAATCTGCCTAAAATTGGATTGCTCTTCCACAGTTAAATTTCGACCACCACTCGTGGCCATCCTTGACATACCTTCCCTTTCAGTAGAGATTGTATTGTTAGAGTAATATATCATACACTCTTCGAAATATCTGTCGCTTTCTTTATTTAGAAGGCATGAACGAGCTATTTCAAAGGCACTTTCAACACGACTTTTACAAGTTTGAAGTGAGAAATCGTATCGACAATAGTATAAGGCGTTGAACTGATCTGAGCCGGAGCCGGTTGATATATTGCTGAAGTATGTGTTTGATGCATTGGATATGAGTTGAGTTATGGCTTTATTGATATCGGTTTGAGATTTGTATTCATCATCCTTTCCACCACCATGACATGATCCGAAAATATCATGAGTAGGTTGCGAGTTGATACGAATTAGAAATATCGAAACGATGAAGAAAAGAGTGATTTTAATGTTTGAGTATATAGAGATAGACATGTTTGTAAAATTTGATGGTCGAAAGAAGTGATCTAATTTTGCTTTAAGTATATGAAAAATGGCGGGAATACAAACATGATGAACTTGGTAAGGTATTAATAGCTTTCAATGATTTGACTTGGTCAATAATCGTATTAAAATATTGAATAATTGACTTGATCAATTCTATAATATAGTAGGATTAAATGACTTAGTCCAATCTCATTACGTAATAAACTTGTTCCCTACTTTCCTTTATAAACTTGGTCTCCAGTTTATATGGATTTAATTAATGGGAAGTTGTTATAAAATAGAGAGAAATATAAGGGAGATTGATAGTGAATATATCAGTGTATTTCTATTTCATATAATGGGGTATATATAAATACAATATATTAGGGTTTGAATGGATAAGAATATATACCCTAGATCTAGATTGTTCCGGAATGATATAAAGGAGGATAATAGATATCCACAAATATTTCATAACACTCCCCCTTGGATGTCCATTATCGAAGATTGTGCCTCATTAAAACCTTACTACGAAAAGCCCAGTGGGATAAAAACATAGTGAAGGAAAAAAGAGTACATCATTCTTCGTATTACGCTCGAGATGCTGCCTCATTAAAAACCTTACCAGGAAAACCCAATTTGGGGCAAAACCATGGTCAAGGGAAAAAGAGTGCAGCGCGTATTTTCTCCCCCTGATGAACACATAACTTGAGATCTTCTAGTGTCGCAATAATGAATCCAATATGTTGGATATCTTCTAATAAATTGGTAAAATATCATCACTTGTTGATCTTCGACTCTCCTAAGCTGAAGTTGCATATTTAATTCTTCAAGTCTTCACATGAACATATGAAGTGTCTTCATTTCACCTTATATGTGTTTATCTCTAATATCACCATTCCAAATCTCTATTTAATAGTTGATTAAAAAGGTTAAACTCATGCGGTTATGACTTCTTCTGGAAGTCGTTAATTATAAATATTGGTGATCATTATTTGATTTAACATTCATTAATAATAATTTGATGACAAAACTTGATATTATTAATGTCATTCTTCAATCTCATATGAATTATAATATAACATATGTAATTATGTACGCTAATCATGATTCTTCTGGACCATGAGAAAACATTCTCGCGCATAAGTATTCCATTGATATTATTTAGATGTTTCATGATTGACATGATAGCTCTCTTGTAAATACAAATAGTAAATCTTACTAACTCTCATATGCTCAAACTTCAGGTTGAGATGTCAATAATGTAATCACGTAGACTTTTCAAGAGTTTGATAACAATTGCAATATTCAAGACATAAAAAATTGTAGGGTTGGGCATTTTATAAGGGCGTCTAATTTTATACCAACTTAGTATATAAATTTGCATTAAAATTCATTTCATTCGGAGGATCACATTCAAAATTTATCTCTTCTGGAGAACAATTTCGATGAAGAATCATTTATTCATTAACTTTATATTTCATGTGTATTTATTATTAAATTTTCAATAATATTTTCTCTTCTGGAGATCAATGACAATGGGGAGACATATGTTGTGCAGTTGTACGTTTTTCTTTCTTCTCCAATTTAATATGTGCTGACATATAATAGCCCCAATCAAAAGAATTGTTATACAAGCATAAATCACTTGCTCATAATTCTAGTAGGTGATGATCTTTTGGATCGTTAAAGACTTAAATAGTGTATTTGGTGAGCTTCTGATCACTTGATAGTTGACAATAATATATAAGTTATTTTGGTGAACTTCTGGTCAGCCATTACTCCTTTATCAGCCATTACTCCTTTATATAAAAAAAATCAAAACATATTAAATCTTGAAATTTTCATCAATACAAATTATTATAACTCACAATCCAAATATGACTCAATCTCAATATTACGTCTTTCCATTCAATTCATTTTATATATTTAACATTAAGAAAGCGTCAGCAAATTATCAAATGAAACTTCAGGTTTCCATTACGGGTAATTATTATTAAATTCGGATGACCTAATTTAATTATCACATCCAATCACTTCTCTAAATTTGAACTCATAACACACTTTTTGCTATATATTTAATTAATTAAGGAACTTCAAGTCCATATGTACGAGAATATATATCAATCCATCTACATTTTTCAGAAAGAGAAGGTAAAAATAAGACATGACATAAACAGTTCGAGCTTTAATCAAAACATACCTTATTCGATCCACTCAACTATACTAGCCAAATTAAAATTAATCTTTGGAAACATAAGTAAACATGACATTGTGTTTATAGAATCAAGTTAGTATGTAATGGATATCTAAGCAATATGCTTTAGCTTTGTAGATCATGTACATTTCTTTGTATTATCCTTAAGGGTTTTGAGCCATTTATATGTTCATGCTAGTGTGAATACTCTTTATAAATATAAGGAACTTCAGGTCCGCACATCATATTCAATTTACATTCATTCCAATAATCTAACTTCAAGTAGGTACATAATACTATAATTGAATGAGAAGGTAAATATATGAAAACCTACTACTTCACGCTTTAATAAAAACATACCTGAATCGATTGAATCAACTATACTGTCGGATCAATTATATCAATATATTGCCTGATAAAGCTTAATTAGAAAATAGAAACAAGCACATAACCAACCAAAATTAACATGTTCACGTTAGTGGAAAACCACATGTTTCATATCATACTTGAAATATAAAAACACAATTCAATACATAAATTATAAATAGTTTCACATGTACCTTAGGCTTACTTCGTACAATTTACAAACATTCAAGGCATTATACATAGGATTTCATAAACAAATTATATGGGTAAATAATTGCTAAATCAAACCATTCATATTTGCTATCAAGCATAGAGAAATAACCAAACTCATTTACGGATAGAAAAAGTAATACCAAAATCTAGCAAATATATGTAATACAATTTCACGAAAACCATACGTTCATAAAATTAACCCCAACTATTCCCAAATTGCTCATTGAACTCCAGGAATAATAATAATACGAAAATTTGGGAAACAATATAAACATATTATGTAAAGGTTTAAAATTAACAATAACAGGATAGTTGAGAATGAACTTTCCTGATATCAAAACCTTTCCCACTATAAAAGCCAGCCTTATCGTCAACTCCATATTGTCAACGTCATCTACTAGCCTGTAACTCATGAAAACGTCAATGAAAAGAAAATAAAGTATAGCAATGATTCAAGATAAACAAACCAATGCAACCGAAAAATAATACGAGAGTTCTTTGTAATTAAATAAAGCGGCACTACCATTAACATTCCAAATTATTAATATCGTGAGACTACTTGTACTAATCCCAAATTTATTAATGAGGATTGGGAATGATATGACATTCTTGAAACGTGTGATTTCATTATTAAAAGATTAAAATCCATGATCAAAATTAATCTCCTAATTTCTTCCCAAGATGCGACATAACAAGATAATAATTAGAGCTTTGGTGCTGATAACGTGTTATAAAATAGAGAGAAATATAAGAGAGATTGATAGTGAATATATCAGTGTATTTCTATTCCATATAATGGGGTATATATAAATACAATATATTAGGATTTAAATGGATAAGAATATATACCCTAGATCTAGATTGTTCCGGAATGATACAAAGGAAGATAATGGATATGCACAAATATTTCATAACAGAAGTCTACTTTTTATTCTTATATACTTTTATACCAAGTAATATGTTTCAGGCATGAGCATTAAACTATTTATTATTTGGAATATTGATTTTTTTATAACTAAAACGTAAATTTTATACAATGCCTAGTATTGGACTTTGTTTTCAAATAATGCAAAATATCGCGACACTCCGTATTACTTCTTTCAACAATAATTAAAAAGATCTTTCAATGATTTTAGTATGATTACAATAGTAAGCAATCACAACTTGTAGCTTTGTTTGGTATTTTATGTCAAAAATTTTAAATTATTGGGACAGCTAAATGCGCAATACACATGTCATAGACTCATAGCTAGTCATTTTTAGGGAGATCTTTTAGTTGTTTGTAATATAATAAGAGAAAATAGGTAAATAGATATTTTTGAGAATATAAATATCCGCACACTATTTTGAAAGTTAAAAAAAAATTAACGTCAATTGAGAGCAAAAGGTAAATAAATATAATAGAGGGTATAATCGTCAAAACAATATTAAGAGTCTGTTCACATTTACTGAACTGAGATGAGCTGACTGAAATGAGTTGTGAGCTGAGTTGAGCTAAAATGAATAATTTATGAGAGAGGGAAATTAGGAGCTGAAAAGAATTGAACTAATTAAAGCTGAAATGAAATGAACTAAAATAAACTGATTGGAGCTGAGTTGAACTGAAATTAAGATAAAGTGAACAGGCCCTTATTAAAGTTTAATAATTATATCACACTATAAAAAACTTAAAAGACAATTAGTATCATATAAATAGTGGTATATACAATATTGGTAAACAAGCAATTGAAGATATTATTGTCCTTACACATTCATAAGTGTTTTCTCATACTTGTTTCACCATATTTTAATATTTTATTAGTTATAACATTTTCCTTTTGCAGTCGTATTTTATTACATGCTCTATTTCGTTTTTTTTTTTTTGAAAATCTTTTACAATATTTTAGTAATTTCTTCTCTTTTAGTGGACCCATCAACTATTATGCGTAGTATTTTACCTACCTCCGTTTTTATAAGTTGACATGTATTCCTTTTTAGGAAGTTTTTTTTTTTAGTTGACGCGTTTCCTTTTTGGGTAAGTTTTATACCTTGCTTTTAAGTGTACCCCACTTGCTTTATCATTCTCTCTCACTCTCTCTCCTCTCCTTAATATGTGTGCCTTAATTGAACGTGTCAACTAAATACAAAAGGAGGAAGTAATATTTTAGATCATCTCTATCTTTAACTTTCATATTTTATTTTTCCACTAACCCAACTTCCTTCATTTTTTATAACTATCTACTATTTCTTGTAAGACTTCGTGAAAGGGGAAATAGAGCAAATAATAAAGGTCCTTATATTAAAAAAAAAAAAGGCAAAAAAAAAAAAAAAGGCAAAAAAAAATCCTTATATCCCATTTCGCTTGTAAAGAGGGACCTTTGACCGATATTCTGGCAATTTTCCGACCTTGTTTTGTCTTTTCTCCCCTTTTCCTCTTTTCTCTCCAATTCCAACTAACCTTAGCTCATACCCCTTATTTCTCCTTCCTTTCTCCAATTTGCGAGCCCTAGTTTTAACAAGGAAAATTTGAATTTTAGTACCTCGAATATGGGGGTAATTGAATTTTAGTACCCATCTAAAATTTTATTTTAAATTAGTACCTCCAAAATGACAAAACTATAGGTTTCGGTACCTCCGTCTAGTTTCGTTAAGTTTTCTGTTAGTGGGGCCCAATAACTAATTATTTAATAATTTAATTTATTAAAAAAAAGGAAAAAAATTTGTAAAAAAAAAACTAAAAAAATAATAATAATAAAAACAGCCACTGCCACCACCGCCGGCGCCGGCTTCCGGCTGTTGGTGGCCGAATTCCCCTGGCACCGGCGCCGGTCACCCCTTCCCTTTCCCTCCCTGTTTTCCCCTTCCCTGGCACCGGCGCAACCACCACCATCTTCCCTCCCTTCCTCGTTCCAGGCCACGACACCCCACCCCTCCCTGTTTTCCCCTTCCCCGAAACCCTAGCGCAACGGTGGCCGTCACCCTAACCCAGCCCCATCGTTGTCTCCCCGACCCGAAGCCGTCGCCGAACTACCCAAATCAGACCCCAACCCAAACCAGCCCAATTTTCCTCTCCCTTACCCAAAACCGTCGTCAAACCAGGGTACAGTTGGGCTCGTTTCGAAGGTCGATCGAGCTGAGGGTGGTCGGACGGCTGGTTTCGTGGTTCGAGGAAGGTCGGCCGGCTGACTTCGTGGGTCGAGGGTGGTCAATTGGGATGGGTGACGGCGATGGGGGTTGGCGGCGCCGGTGGTGGCCTTCCATTGACTCTCTCTTTCTCCCTCTTCAAAATCAAAGCTTTTCATTGACTCTCTCATTAATAGTTTTTGTTGTTTCCTGTTTTTTAGATCTGAAAAAATGTTTTTGTTGTTGTTAATTTGGTTGATGGTTTCTGGGTTTTTGTTGACTAATGATTTGATGAAATGGGTATGTTTTAGATCGGTTGAATATGGATGATTTTGAGATGGAAGATGAAATTCGACCCGATATTCCATGCCCGTATTGTTTATTAATGAGAGAGTCAATGGAAACAACCAAATTAATTTTTTTTTTAAGTTTTTTTTTTATAAAATGTTTTTTCTTTTTTTTAATAAATTAAATTATTAAATAATTAGAAATGGGCCCCACTAACGAAAAACTTAACGGAACATGGATGGAGGTACTGAAATCTACAGTTTTGTGTTTTTGGAGGTACTAAGTTAAAATAAAATTTTAGATGGGTACTAAAATTCAATTACCCCCATATTCGAGGTACTAAAATTCAAATTTTCCTTTTAACAAAGTAGCTTGTTCACATTAATAAATTAGAGAGTTTAAGGAGAAATAAAGGGGAAAGAATCAAAGGTAAGTTGTAATTGGTGGGAAAAGAAGAAAAAGAAAAAAAAAAATTATATTCCCTCCGTCTCAATTTACTTGCAACATTTTGAATAAACACACTTGTCGATGCACAAGATTGACCGTAAATATCTTTTATTATATAATTATATAAACTACAAAAAGTATATTAAGAAAATATACATTAAAATAGATCCAACATCTTACTTGATCACATTAGCTTTCATATATGACAATCTTTTTTATCTTGATTTCTTCCATGATTGTGAGTATTTTACTTGCTAAGGATGTTGTGAAGCAAGTTTGAGTGATAGATCATAGCTAATTGGGGGTTTTTGATTGATTTAGAATTGTGATTAGATTGGTTGATTGATTTTGTGCATGTATGTGATTAGTTAAAGAATAACTAACTTTAATTGTCATACTAGATTGCATTGTGTGCATACATTGCTACGGACCATTGATTTGTAGCTCGCATTTGTCGATTGAGTTTGGTTAGTGAAGTTCCTAGTTAGAGTCTTTCGTAGTTGGCGCTAGCTAGACCTCTAGGAGATAGCTTGTCGAGCTCTTTTGATTACATTATCTATTTTCCCTCGCAATACTCGAATTAATCAATCTCGAACCCAATTAGTGTATGTCCATTGCAAGTACATGTGGATCCTAAATCCCTAGTGTATTATTATATTGATTTACTTGATTTGATTAGTTGAGTTAGATAATCTACACTACCATCTTACCTTTTGAAGTAGCTTGACATTGGCCGTAGCAAACTCTTCCCCACTTCTAGTGGTTCGACTCGAACTTGCCCTATTACTAGGTGTAGGTTTGGTTATAGATTTAGTTTGATTGGAGGAATTTTAGTTTCAACGAACTAGAATCCACCCTCCGTCAAAAAGGCGCGTTGCTGGGGAATGGCGTAGTTGTTTGCTATTGTTGTTGAGTCTATTTCATTTCATTTCAAAAATACAAAAAAAAAATTCTCTTTTAAGCTACACTTGTAGCCGTGCTACCAATTGCGTCATTGAGATTGTATGCATAGGACAAGAGGAAGGAGTTTAGTACCTTTTTATCCGAAGATTGAGAGAACAATCGCAAGGATAAGAGTTGCCAAACTATACTTGAGTTCTAGCTCTTCAAGCGAAGAAGAATTTCAAGAAGAAGAACAAGGAAGCATGGGGAAGGTACCAAGGGTTGCTTTGAAGGAAATGGTAACTCCCGGTGCCTATAGATTTGAGAGTGGTATTGCTCCTCCAACAACATCGGCTAATCACTTTGAGATAAGGCCGACGATGATAACGATGATTGAAAGAAGGAAATTTAGTGGTGCCAAGCACGAAAGCCCACTAAATCATATCAAAGAGTTTGAAAAATATTGCAACACAATCATGGTCAACGGGGTTTCTCAAGAATTTATATGGCTCAAACTATCCCCATTCTCTTTAATCGGACAAGCTTTGGAGTGGTTAGATAAGGAAGTGAAGCCTAATTCCTTGAGAACTTGGGATAAGGTAACCAAAGAGTTTATTTCTCGCTTTTACCCTCAAAAGAAGACCGTCGAGGCAAGAACTCGAATCAAAAGTCTCAAGAAAAATTCTAGCGAGAGTTTGTATAAGGCTTGGGAAATATATAAGGAATATCAAATAGAACGTCCTCACCATGGAATCCCAACCTACCAAATCATACAAATCTTTTATGGACGTATGAGTCCCCAAAGACAAGTCATGTCTTGATGCCGGAGCCGGAGGCCCTATAATGAACAAGACCGAGGAAGAAGTGGCCGATATCATAGAGGATGCAGTTTGTAACTACATTGATTGGAAAGTGAGAGAGAGAGAGAGTCTACAAGAAAAAGTGGCTCAACGGTCTACTCGGTTGACCATCTCAATGCCATTAACAAATTGTCCTCCCAAATCTCAAACTTGGGGAAGACCGAGGAAGAAGTGGTCGATATCATAGAGGATGAAGTTTGTAACTACATTGATTGGCAAGAGAGAGAGAGAGAGTCTACAATAAAAAGTGGCTCAACGGTCTACTCGGTTGACCATCTCAATGCCATTAACAAATTGTCCTCCCAAATCTCAAACTTGGGGAAGAATATGACATCAATTAAGGCTAAGCTAGAGAGTGCCTCTTCAAATGCACCGAGTCTTCCCTTCCACATTAAGGGGAAAGGTACATCTTCTAACTCTACTCCTCCTTCTACTTCAAGGCCATTATTAACAACTTTTCCTCCCAAATCTAAGACTCCGGGAGCTTTGTTGATGTTAAGGAAGCCCTAATCACTTTAAAAGTTGGTAGCAATAAGGAAAGTTTTGAGCTAAAACCAATGCATGAATCCTTGTCCTTTGTTAATGGAATCATATGTGTTAATTCCTCTCGCTCCATTGTTAATGTATGCATGATTGACTCTTCAAATAATAATGTTCTTGAGATTTGTGATGATGTGCTTTTGAGTTTTGATTGCAAAAAGGAGTTTTCCAAGCCTATGAACGAGGAGGTGATTGACATTCCTCATTGGTTTGAGCTTTACCCTCAAGAGGAGGAGGATGATTCCAAGAGTGTGGATGGTGAGAAATCGTCTAATAGAAGGAACAAGGCAAAGAAGAAGGCGAGAAATTCTAAGAAGAAAAGGATGAAGTTGAAGCAAGAGAGGCTTGAGTTTGAGGTTTCATCAAGAGAAGTTTCATCTAGCACTAATGTGAGGTTGCTAAAAATTGAAGAGGAGTTTTTTTCCGTCCGCCTCTTTGAACAAGGTGGTGTTCTTTGACCCTTTATAATTTGGAGAAAGGGTCGAGCTAATTAAGGACCTTAAGCAAGCTCTTCCCGGGAGGCAACCCAGTTTTCTAACCCTTTTCTTTTGATTTCTATTTTTCTTAATTTTGTTTTCCTTTCCTTCACTTATTTTCTATTTGGATTAAATTCATGGGAATTAGATTATTTCAAGCAAGTATGAGCAATGGAAAGGTGTTTCGTGTTTTTGATGAGAATATGTTCGATTTTATCGAATTTTTAGGTGAAAGGGTATGGTACCACGGGATTGAGTTGATAAAGATTTCCGCCAATTTTGGTAAATATTAAAGGTTTCAAGAGGTTTCAGTTGAATTAAGGTGAAAGAGAAATTGATGTGCAAGTGCGCTTCCGTGCTTGCGTTCCCGTGAATTTTAATCATGAACAAGTGATTTTTGAGAAACTTTTATGCGCTTTTTGGTCTCCCCCCCCCCTCTCGTGGGTATCACTTAACCATGACGCTCATGAGCGTCGATGAGAGCGCGAGCACAAGAGTAATCACAAGAGGGAGCAACCCCCCCCCCCCCCCTCTCGTGGGTATCACTTAACCATGACGCTCGTGAGCGTCGATGAGAGCGCGAGCACAAGAGTAATCACAAGAGGGAGCAAACCCCCCCCCCCCCTTGGCCTTGGCTGGTGCGCGTGCGCGCACGCACTAGCAGGGGCAGATTTGCCCTCTTCTTTTCGAGCAAAAACCGAGCAACATTTTAACGAAAAGAAGTCGCAGTGGCGCGGGCGCGCCATGCAGAGGCACAACCGCGCGAGACACGGGTGCAGGCGTGCAGCTGGGCAGCGCCGAGCTTCTATTTCTTTTATTTATTCTTTCTTTCCCTCATTTCCCCTCAACCTCATTTTTGCACGCACAACCCTCATTCTCACTCTAAAAAATCGAAACCCTACCTCCATTTCATACATATTTCATCATCAATTCATCAAAAATCCATAAAAAATCAACATTTTCCTTCTACAAATTCATCTTTTACAACAATAATCATACTACTTTCTTCCATTTTCAATCTTTAATCTTTCTCCTCCATTGAAGATGAAATTTGGGACTTTTCGGTTTGGTGGGAATTGGTGGCTAATTCTTTTTCAATCTAGCTAATATGGTATAATTATCTTCTTAAACTCTTATTTACATTTTTATACCTTATTATTGCAAGAATTTGATTATTTCTGATTGTGAATATTATTAGTATGTGTTTTGATGAATTTGTTGATTGGATGTGATATTTAATTGATTATTTGTGTTGATTGTTGATTTATTTTTACTAATATTGTGTTGTTGTATGTTTGTGAAGCAAATTTGGTTTAATTGGTGGTGATTATGAGAATTTGAAAATTTTGAATATTTGTAATAAGGTGTTGTTTGTGTGATTGGTGTTATTGGTTAAGGAGTTGTGATATTGGTGATTGGAACTGTTTTGTGGTATTTTTAAGGTGTTAGTGGTGTTGATTGATTGGATTTTGAGTTGATAAATTTGGGGGAAATACAATTTCAAAGCTTGCTCGATCCTTTTCCTCTAAGAAACGAAAAACCAACATCACAATCGAAGAACCTTCTTCAAACCCCTCAACTTCCCAAACACGACAACCTACTCCTTTGCCCAAGATAAAAATCAATGACACAATCCAAAAAGCTCGATATGCCAAGCTAAAAAAGAACTGATCCCTTAAACCCTCTCGACACTACTTTCAATGGGACATGATCAAATTGGGTATTTGATGAGGATTTAAGGGAATTGTTTAGCAATCTTCGCATGAGCACCTTTGTGAGCATGTGTTACCGTACCTACCATGAGACAACTTTGGATTTTTTTTCTACGGTTTCATGTGAGGCGATAGAGGATGGTAACTACCGGGTCTATTTTTAACTTTTCAACATTTAATATGATCTTTCTTGATTTTAATGCGGCACTCGATCTTAATCCAGGGGCAGATGTCTTGAGCCCCGAGTTCTTTTTCAACAATGAGTTTGACCAAAATTCTTGGTGGGATAATATATCGAGGGAAGGCAATTTCATTACTCGGTATGCCTCCATAAGTATGGTATTCCAATCGTGTCTAAGAGGTATTCAATTCAAAGGATTTTGGGATATTCGATAATCGCTAAGAAACAATTGGGAAAGATGAGTCAATTGGAGCTCCGGATACTTTGGTTGGCTACTAGAGAGGAGTATCGGGGTCATTTGAACTTAGGGTACATGTTATTGAGATATTGAAAGGGGTTGCAAGAAAGGGAGTTCGGGACCAACCTTCATCTTGACCACTACTTACCCTCTTGTACTCCAGTGGGTAGTTCGAGCACCCTCTACCTCGACATGGTACAATTGAAGAAAGTACTCCCTCCATCCCTTTTTTACATTCCTTCTTTCCTTTTTAGGTATTCTAAAATTACATTCTTGCTTTCCTTTTTTAGTAAGCATTTTTTTTCCAAATATCCCAAATATTCCTCTGTTTTTGTTTTGTAATTAATGCTCACTCTTACTTTCCTATTCTCACTCTTATTTTTCTTCTAAAAAAATTCAGAATCCTTGTGCCTAAATTTAGATTAATATGATTGGTTCTTAATTTTAGGAGGATGTTATTGGTCCCCTTTTTTTGCAAAGTATTGATGACTTGGAATCATTAAATATTAATCTATCTTTGTTTTACTCAAATACATCATTTAATGTTTTGTAATTCCCATTATGTTTTTTTTATTGTTATTTGTTTTATTCTTAGTTTCTTAATTCTCGTGTAATTTTACAATCAGGAATGTAATAAGGGGACGGAGGGAGTACAATTTTTGGCCAAAAATGAAGATGATGAGGTGTTTGATTGGATTAGGGAGAGTAAACATTGGCACCATCTCCCTATCCCCTCCTTGACTTCTATCCACCGAGAGGATGTGCCTAATATGTGGCATGTACCCTTTAGTAACCGCCTCACCTACGGTGATGATGATGAGGAGATGAGAGAAGAAGAAGAAGAACAACAACAACAACGACGACGACGACGACGACAACCACGACAACAATATCAAGAACAACAACAACACCAATTCGCTAACCCCGATATGGATGATCTAAGTGTACAAATGAAAGGGATGCAAATTGGATTTGAAGATATGTATGGCCAAGATTTTGAGCAATTTATCACCTTATGAGAGGCATCTCGGAGATGCAACAAGATATGTTTCTCCAACAACATCATTTATATGATGCGAGTGTTAACCGTGAGGAGATCTCCCCCGCGGTTAACTACCCATAATTTCCACCCCAACTTGGTCCTATACAATCAAGCGGGTACCCATATTGGCAAGGATTCCCGGGGTCTATCACCGTGACTCGCTCATTTCCCGATGAGCACAATAACTACGATTATCGTGTTCCCGGTGGGAGCGATTATAGGGTTGACCCTAACTACCCCTATATCCATCTCGATCATCCACTACTTCTCGCTTTGCCCAAGCAATATACTCTCCTTGTCCCTGGGAAACAAGACAACTTCAAGGGGCACTATGGTTGCCACCCGATTACACTGGGGGGTGGGTTCTTCCTTATTGTCCTCCATCCGGGTTTTCCTATGACGGGGTTGACCATGATAGTGCCGGGCCGAGTGGGTAGCTAATTCCCCAATTTATGCCTTTTTCCTCCATCCCTTATTTTATGTGATGCTTTCTTTATATGATGGGATGTTGAGATGTATTCATGTTTAGTTTGGGGGAACTTTATTTTATTAAGGGTTTGTCTCGATGACCAATATTGTTGTTGTGCATTGTCTTGTCTACTTTTTGCCTTGATGTTGGATAATTGAATGCATTGGTCTATTATTGATGGTGTTTGATTGTTGTTTCTAGGGAAATTCTCACTGCTGAACTCCAATTACTTAATTTTACAAGTGGTAAACGCTCTTAAAATTAATTACCAACGATAAACCTTACTTATAATTACTAATCCATTGGTAACCTTAATTGTAATTTAACCTAATAATTTAACCATGGTTAACATTTAAAAAAACTTTTTATAAAAAACCTGAAATTCCATTACCTTCAACCAACTACGTCTAATCAAATAAACCCATCATCTTCTTCAAATTCGATCATCTAAAGCTTCCAATTTTCTGACTTATTCAAAAAATTCTTGAGTTAGAAATATCGAGTGTTAGCATAATATTTTGGAGGTGACATATAATTTTGGAGTGAATTTTAAGGGAAATCTGAAGGGAATTGGGGGAATTAGTGCGACTAAATTGCGCTAGTTTGGGGCAAATTCTGGATTGTTAGGCATTGCAGCAAAGTAAAAATGCAATTTGTGTTGCAAATTTATCAAGTAGAGCTTGAATCCAAGTCAGGTATGTGTTTTTATGCTTAAAATTGTATCATGCCATGTTTTGTGGTTTTGTGGTTTCGTGGCTTTGTATGGTTGTTGATTGTATGATCTTTGTTGCAAATTTATCAA
The DNA here is from genome assembly GCF_001683475.1 of Chenopodium quinoa. Classification (NCBI taxonomy): domain Eukaryota; kingdom Viridiplantae; phylum Streptophyta; class Magnoliopsida; order Caryophyllales; family Amaranthaceae; genus Chenopodium; species Chenopodium quinoa. The sequence continues at coordinate 4,281,912 of NW_018742204.1, read as the reverse complement.
CTACGTTTATTTCATGTAAAATATGTGTGAATTTTATGCAATTGTTGTTAAAATGGTTATATGATTTTATTGTTTTCATGTCTGACTAGGGAGTAAATCTTATACAAGTGTTGTTGTTTATGTTTGTGATTGATGCAGAATGGCTGATGATATAGTGTTACAATTTCAATTTATGGGTGTTGATGTGACTATTTTGGTTGAGTATATTGATAAGACTAATCTAATAGACCCAATTACTTAGTATTAGGAGAAGACAAAGGAAAAGAATATTGAAACACCTAATCACGCCACATTCAAATATGTGTACAAGATGAAGCATGTGACACTTGAAAATGACAATGATGTGATGAAAATGTTTAGAAATTTGTCAGAAAAAAAGAGATCTACATATGGGTTGGGTTTGGATCAAAAGACAGTAAAGTTGTAGCTGCTGCTAGGTCTTTGACTAAGGGAAAGCATCAAATTGATGCATCTGGGGTTGGTAAGGAGAAAATGATTGAGCCTGTAGGTTTTAGGCCTCTAGTTATTGAGCCTAATAAGAAACTAACACCTAAGAAGAGAAAGACTTGGGAAGTAGAAGCTGCAGTTGTGAGTAAGGAAGAATTTGAAAGGCATGTGAGTGCATTGGGCAAGACACATTCAATAGTTCAACTAGAAATTCTTAATTATGATCCTGATGAAACCTGGCCTGAAATGGAATATAGATTAGAAGAAGAGGGTGTTAATAGAGGTAGTGGCAGGGGAAGGGCTAGAGGTAGTGGGAGGAACAATGTGAGAGGGAGGAGCAGTGTGAGAGGGAGGGGCTGAGGAAGAGGGATGGGAAGAGGGAGAGAAAATGCATTACAGAACTGGTTCAATATTTCCCTAACCCCCTGGGAAGGTGAACAACCCGAGCAACCTGTTAACACCCAACACCCTGAACCTCAATACATACCCCCGGAATATGTGATCATCCAAGACACACAACCTATACCTTCTTCCTAACACATTGTACCCGCTATGCAGAATGTAGGAGGATTTGGTGCTAGTACCGACAATGAATCTTCTAAGTGATCTAGGGTCTCAACCTATTTCCAAAGGAGGGTGCCTAGAACTAGTGCCAAAAGAAAGGGTAGTGTTATTAGTAGTAGTACAAGTGGTGGTGAGAATGTTGTCAACACTATGCAGCCTAATGAGAATAGACTAAGAGTTGGCAGTGAGAATGTGATAGCTGATGTAAGTTTGGGTGAAGATATTGTTGACACAACCTTAACAGTGTATGAAGATGATGCTGATGATGGTGAATATGAGCTCAACCCAGATGAGCAGTCTCAAGATGATGGTGATGGTGATGGTGAGGACAATGAGGGTCTAAGTGATGATGAAGAACAATTCAAGGATGAATATGGGCCTGTGGTTGAGGATTCCTTTGATCCATTTAAGGAAGAAAAATTTGAGTGTAAATATGACCAGGGTGACTACTTGAGTAAGCTTTATAACAATGGGGAAGTTTACAAGGATGAAGGGTTTGGTAAAATAGTTCTAAAGGAGTGGCACCTTTTTGTAGACAAACAACACCTTAGAGATGTTGTTAAGGATTGTTGTATACAGTGTGGGTTTGCTGTTGTTGTTGATTATGCTATCAAGATGCTCAGATATTCACTGTAATTGGAGGCTGCATGCATCAATATTGCCAGATAACACTACATGGTCAATCAAAAAGCTTAGTTGTCCAGAACACACTTGTTAGGGACTTTAGTCTAGGAATCCAATAGTGAATATAAGATGGGCAAGAAGAGTGCTGATGGATGATATTAGGGCTAACAATGACATCCCAGCTAAGTCCTTGAATGAGTTGTTGTGGAAGAGATATGGTGTTGACACGGCTTAGAGCACACTATACAGAGTTAGGTCACAACCTTTAATAGAAATCCATGGTGGCCATGATGAGTCATACAAGCACTTGCCTATGTATTGTGATATCATTAGGGAGCTCAACCCAAATTCAAAAGCTCATGTTGTTTTGACTAGACCTGAACCTAAAAGGCCTCTACAGTTCAGCAGCATTTTCATTGCTTTTCAAGCTGCATTGGATGGGTTGAAAGCAGGGTGCAGAAGCTTTATTGGAGTAGATGAGGTACACCTTAAGGGCCATTATGGTGGTATGTTGCTCTCTGCAGTAGCCATGGATGGAAATAATGAGATTTTTCCAGTTGTATGAGTAATTGTGGGTGCTGAAAATGCTGACAGCTGGAAATTCTTCCTCTTGCATCTGAAAAATGCTTTACAAGATTCTGGAAGAGGAGATGAATAGTGCATACTTTGTGACAGACAAAAGGTAACAATGTTACATTGGTTGATTTATTTGTGTTTGTGATTATGATGCTAATATCATTACTTGTGTTGTCTGTATAGGGTATTGATCCAGCTTTAACAGAAATTTGGCCTAAGGTGGGGAGGAGGTACTGTTGCAAGCACTTAGTTAAAAATTTCAAGATCCAATTTCCTGGCTTGCTAATGTTCCAGCTATTTTGGAAAGCTGCTAGGGTATACAATCCTTTCATATTCAAGAAATCTATGGCAGCTTTACAGAAGGAAAATCCACTTGCATTGGTTTGGCTTGCAGAACTAGGCCCATAGTCAACTTGGACAAAGCATGCATTCAATCCATCCATCAAAAATGACATCAATAAATCCAACTTTGTTAAGAGCTTTAATTCTACTCTGGGAGTGGATAGATGCAAACCTGTGTTGACCTTGCTTGAAAGTAACATTATTGATCAAAGTTTTTATTTTGGAAACTATAACATAGGATAATATATATTGTTTAATTTGTATGTAGGTATAAGGAGGTTAACTATGGTAAGAATGGCAACTAAAAGGGAAGCTTGTGAAGCGTGGGGTGATGGTTTCTGCCCTAACATAATGAGAAGAATTCGGGTTATCAAGCTAGATTCTAGGTCATGTAAGTGCTTGAAATTTTGTGATGGGGTATTTAAAGTGTTAGATGGCAGATATGTGCTTGCTGTGAACCTAAAGGACAAAACATGTGTGTGTAATGCATGACAATTATCTGGATTCCCTTGCAAACATGCTGTGAGGGCAATTTTACACTCACATGATGACCCAAGGAATTACATTATTGAGTGGTACTCAGTCCAAAGGTACAAGCTCGCCTATGGTCTGACAGCATATATGAAGAGATTGGGCCACCACCAATGAAAAGAAGGATAGGAAGTCTTGCTAGGAACAGAAGGAGAGAAGAAGGTGAGCAGGCTAAGGGGAAAAGGTCTAAGACTGTGAAATGTAGCAAATGCCAACTATTTGGGCACAATGCACAAACATGTCAAGGTGGGCTTACTAAGAAAGAAAAGGCCAAAATTAGAACATCCCCAAAGCAAGCCCCAAAGCCAGCCAAATCTGGAGCAACCTCAAAGCAACCTCCAAAGACAAGGAAAGGAGTCATTCTAAGCCAACCAAAGCCAGCTTCAGTAGCCTCTACATCACAGCCCGTAAGACAGTCACCCAGAACCAGGGCAAAGACAAGAGTTTCAGCATCACAGCCTTGTTAAATTTTTGCATTTGGAAGTTGAATTGTAATGTATGGATATTTGTTTTTTTTTTGTAGTCAAACAATTTTAGGTAGCCAAATCCTGCCTTTAACCTTTTTACTTTGGTTGTATTTTGAACAAATATGGTTTGATTCAATATGAAAACATGAAGTTGTACGTCCTATGATTATTGTTGCAATATAATATCTGTTTTTGTTCAATTATTTGTGTTGTGAGTTTTAGTTCAAAGTGGATAAGCCAACATTAGTTCTTGGATAATTTAAGCATAATTAGACAACACTTATAATTGGTAGCAATCTGTTGTAAATAAACTTGCTTTTATTCATGAAAATGCAGTACATAATTTGAGATTTGTTCTAACATACCCCCACCATCATAACAACCTTAATCATCACTTAGCAACTACAAATAAAAGCAAGAAATACATTATCAGGGCCACCTTCACAATCAATTTGATAAATTTCAACAACTCATCAACCCTATCAATAACACCCAAAACACTACCAGTAGACGCTACCTCCATTTCCTCCCCAACCCTTATATCCCCTTCCTTCAACCACGCGAAGAAATCACAGCTTCTGCACTTGAAGAACACCCTTCGTGGCTTTCTAGTTGTCTCTGAAATCATAACAGCAACAATCTAGGGAGGAGAACAGTCACATCGAGTATGCTTCACCCACGCAATGCTATCATCCATGGTGATTACCTTCCTAGCAGTAGACGAGCGAGAATTTCTCATCGAAAATAGCAGAAATTGGGGGGTAATTGCTGGCAAACAGAGAGAATTGAACAAATTGGTAAGTTAGGGTTCATACAAATTGGGGAAAATATAAAGGGGAGGGGAGAATCGTTTAGGAGGGAATTAGGGAAATAATTTTGGAGGGAAATTTTTTTTTTTAGGGATAAGTTAGTAATTACTGTTGTAGTTAACCACACTGGTTAAATAATTAGGTTAAATTACAATTAAGGTTACCAATGGATTAGTAATTCTAAGTAAGGTTTAACGTTGATAATTAATTTTAAGAACGTTTACCACTTGTAAAATTAAGTAATTGGAGTTCACCGGTGAGAATTTTCCTTGTTTCTATGAGCTTTATTCCATGTCTTTCTTTCTCTCTTAATAATGTTGTTGTTCTGATGATTTCTATGATAATGATGATGCATGTTGTTTGGTCCCATGAATCCAAAGCCCTATTATAAAAAATCCTTGAATCCAAATCCCTTAAATCTAAATCTTATAGTTTAAGTGATTAGTTGCTAGTTTAGTGTATAGTTCCTTTAATTTTATTTGCTTAATCTTACTTTTTGGTAGTTTAACTTGATTTTGTTTTTTAGTTTCTTTTTATTTAGTTTTGCTTTCTTTTATTTAGTTTTGAGGTTATTAACCGTTTTTTTTTTTTTTTTTTTTTGTTTATAGCTCTATTTTCTATTTTTCTTCTCTCTTGGCTTTGATAAAGATATTATTGATTCTTGGAGCTTAATGAAAGTGGTTGATCTTTTGCCTTATTTTTATTAGCATTGCTTGAAGCCCCGGTGAGATCCTTCTTATTTTCTTTCTTTTATTTATTTATTTTTCTTGGATGCATAGATTATGATTAGTTTAAGGATAAGTTGAACGATTCGATAATGTATGCTTATAACACCTTAGAGTGTTTGGGATCATTGGTGATATTGTCAATGATCACTTGTATAACGGTTGGGAATTACGTGTTATACTTGCATCTTTGTTCCTTTTCTTTATTTTCCTACTCTTCCTTTATCTTTGCTTTTTTCTTTTCTTTATTACTTTTCTTTCTTTTCTTTTCTTTTCATATTTTTCTTTTTGTTTTTGGTTTGTATAAAGTTTTTGAGACTTTATTTTTCTTTTTGTTATCTTTCTTGTGAATTGGACTATATACCAACAGACTTTTACTTCTGAATGAACATCTTCCTAAGTGGTAGCAGTCTGCACGGTTTGGGAATATTTATAACTAAAACGTAAATTTTATATATCTCAACGTCCCATTAATACAAAGCAAGCGTCACATAAAATAAGCGATGGAGGAAAAAGGAACAAAATATGGGAACTAGCTACCACTCGGCCCGACACTATCATGGTTATCCCCGTCATAGGAAACCCGGATGGGGGACTATAAGAAACACATCCCCCGGTGTAACCAGATGGCCAACCATAGTGCCCCTTGAAGTTTTCTTGTTGCCAAGGGGCAAGGGGAGTATATTGCTCGGGCAAAGCGAGCGGTAGTGGATGATCGGGGTGGACATAGGGGTAGTTAGGATCACCCCTATAATCGCTCCTATCAGGAACACGATAATTATAGTTAACGTGCTCATCGAGAATGAGAAAGTCACGGTTTTGGACCCCGGGATTCCTTGTCAATATGGGTACCCGCTTGATGGTATAGGACCAAGTTGGGGTGGAAATTATGGGTAGTTAACCGTGGGGGAGACCTCTCCACGGTTAACACTCCCATCATATAAATGATGTTGGAGTAACATATCTTGTTGCATCTCTGAGATGCCTCTCATTTGGTGATAAATTGCCTCAAAGTCTTGGTCATATATATCTTCCAATCTAATTTACATCCCTTTCATTTGTGCACTTAGAACATCCATATCGGGGTTAGCAAGTAGGTGGTGTTGTTGTTCTTGATATTGTTGACATGGTTGTCGTTGTTGTTGTTGTTGTTCTTCCTCTTTTTCTTCTTCTTCTTCTTCTTCTTCTTCTTCTTCTTCTTCTTCATCTTCTTCTTCTCCCATCTCCTCTTCATCATCACCATATGGAGGCCGTTACTCAAGGGTACATGCCACACATTATACACATCCTCTCGGTGGATAGAAATCAAGGAGAGGTTAGGGAGATAGCACCAATGTTTGTTCTCCCAAGCCAATCAAACATCTCATCATCTTCATTCTTGGCCAAAAATTGTACTTGCTTCAATTATGCAATGTCGAGGTAAAGGGTGCTTGAACTACCCACTGGAATGCAAGAGGGTAAGTAGTGGTCAAGATGAAGGTTGGTCGCGAGACTCGTAACCATACTACCACAATGGATCTCCCTAGACTCCCTTTCTTGCAACCCATTACAATATCTCAAGAATATGTACCCCAAGTTCAAATGACCCCGGTACTCCTCTCTATTAGCCAACCAAAGTAACCGGAGCTCTAATTGACTCATCTTTCCCAATTCTTGCTCAGGGATTACCGAATATCCCAAAAGCCTATGAAGAACCCTTAGACACGGTTTTAATACCTTGCTTATAGCGGCATACCGAGTAATGAAATCGTCTTCCCTAGATATATTATCTCAATAAAAATTTTGGTCATACTCATTGTTGAAAAAGAAATTTAGGTTCAAGACATCCGACCCTGGATTAAGATCGACCACCGCATTGAACTCGATAAGAGAATTATCATGATTAATGTTTAAAAGTTAAAAATAGACCCGGCAATTACCATCCTTTACCGCCTCACATGAAACCGTGGCCAAAAATTCCAAATTCGGCTCAAGGTAGGTTCAGTAGTACGTGCTCACAAAGGTGCTCATGCGAATATTGCTAAATAATTCCCTCAATTCCTCATCAATACCAAATTTGATCATGTCTTGTTGAAAGTAGTGTCGAGAGGGTTTAAGGGATCGATTCTTTTTAGCTTAGCATATCGAGCTTTTTGGATTGTGTCTTGGACAAAAGAGTAGGTTTTCGTGTTTGGAAAATAGAGGGGTTAAAAGAAGGTTCTTTAATTGTAATGTTGGTTTTTCGTTTTTTAGAGGAAAAGGCTCGAGCAAGCTTCGACATTGTGTTTTCCCTAAATTTATCAACTCAGAATCCAATCAATCAACACCCACAAACACCACAAAAATAACACAAAACACTTCTAATCACCAATATCATAATTCCTTAACCAATAACACCAATCACACAAACACCTTACTACCAATATTCAAAATTTTCTACTTCTCACAATCACCACCAATTAAACCAAATTTGCTTCACAAACATACAGCAACACAATATGAGTAACAATCAATCAACAAATAACCAACCAAATATCACATTCAATCAATAAATTCATCAGAACACTTACTACTACTATTTAAAACCATAAACAATCAAGTTTTTACAACAATAAGGTATAAAAATGTAAATAAGAGTTTAAGAAGATGATAATACCATACTAAAAGCAAGATTGAACAAGAATTAGTCACCCATTTCCAACAAACCGAAAAGTCCCAAATTTGGTCTTCAATGGAGGAGAGAGATTGGAGATTGAAAATCGAAGAAAGTAGTATGATTATTGTTGTAAAAGATGAATTTGTAGAATGAAAATGTTAATGTTTGATGGATTTTCGATGAATTGATGATATAATATGTGAGAAATGGAGTTAGGGTTTCGGTTCTTTAGAGTGAGAATGAGGGTTGTGCGTGCAAGAATGAGGTTGAGGAGAAATGAGGGAAAGAAAGAAGAAAGAAAAGAAATATAAGCTCGGCATTGCCCAAGCACGCGACTACGCGACCTGGCTGCACGCTCGCGCCCATGTCTCGCGCGGCCGCGCCTCTGGCGCGCCCACCCATTGCGACTTCCTTTTTTGAAATTGTTGCTCGATTTTTGCTCGAAAAGAAGAGGGCAAATCTTCCCCTACTGGTGCGTGCGTGTGCACCAGCCAAGGCCAAGAGGGGGAGCTTGCTCCCTCTTGTGCTTACTCTCGAGCTCGCGCTCTCATCAACGCTCACGAGCGTCATGGTTAAGTGATACCCACAAGGGGGGGCAGACCAAAACTCACATAAAAGTTTTTCAAAAATCACCTGTTCATGATTAAAATTCACGGGAACGCAAGCACGAAAGCGCACTTGCACATCAATTTCTCTTTCACCTTAATTTAACTCAAACCTCTTGAAACCTTCAATATTCACCAAAATTGTTGGAAATATTAATCAACTCAATCCTGAGGTACCATACCCTTTCACCTCGAAATTCGATAAAATCGAACATATTCTCATAAAAACACGAAACACTTTTCCATTGCTCATGCTCGCTTGAAATAATCCAATTCCCACGAATTTAACCTTTCAATCCAAATAGAAAACTAGTATAAGAAAGGAAAATAAAAGAAAGAAAATTAAGAAAAGGGTTAGTTTACCGGGTTGTTTCTCGGGAAGCGCTTGCTTAAGGTTCTTAGCTCGACCATTCTTCCAAATCATGGAGGGTCAAAGAACGCCACCTTATTCAAAGTGGCGGATGGAACAAACTCCATTTCAATTTTTAGCAACCTCACATTGTTGCTAGATGAAACTTCACTTGATGAAACCTTAATGGCAAGCCACTTTTGCTTCAATTTCATCCTTTACTTCCTAGAATCTCTCGCCTTCTTCTTTGCCTTGTTCCTTCTAGTAAACAGTTTCTCACTATCCACACTCTTGGAATCATCCTCCTCCTCTTTAGGGTAAAGCTCAAACTAATGAGGAATGTCAATCACCTCCTCGTCCATGGGTTTAAAAAAAAACCGTTTTCTCTTCACTAACCTTCTTGCAATAAAAAATCAAAAGCACATCATCACAAATCTCAAGAACATCGTTAGTTGAAGAGTCAATCATGCATAAATTATCAATGGATCGAGGGGAAGTAACATACATGATTCCATTAACAAAGGACAAGGACTCATGCATCAGTTTTAGCTCAAAACTTGCCTTATTGCTACCAACTCTTAAAATGATTAGGCCTCCCTTAACATCAATCAAAGCTCCTGAAATAGCTAAGAAAGGTCTCCCTAGAATGATAGGTATGTGGTCATCTTCAATTTCAAGCATAATAAAATCAAGGGGAATAGTAAAACCACCTATTTTAAGGGGAACATCCTCCACCCTTCCCTTGGGGAATTTAATGGATCTTTCGGTCAATTGCAAAGTCATGTTGGTAGGAAGAAACTCTCCTAACTTAAGCTTCTTGAAGACGGAATAAGGCATGATACTAATGCTAGCACCAAGATCACACAATGCATTTTCAAACAATTTGCCTTTAATTTTGCAAGGAATGGAGAAATTGCCATGGTCTTTCATCTTTTGGGTAAGTCATAATGAATCAAAGCACTACAACACTCCCCAACCTCTACCGAATCTATCTCATTGCACTCTCTCTTGCCACCCAAGATATCCTTAAGAAATTTGAAATATCTAGACATTTGGGTCATGGCTTCAGTGAGAGGGATTGACAGATGAACTTCCTTCTGCCAAATTGTTCATCAATTTTGTTCCTCAAAATCTTTTGGGAATATGGAAGGTCGGGTTTTATCACTTCCTCTTGCACTTTCTCAACACTCTTCTTTGTCTCTTGAGCTTCCTCTTTGCTCACATTCTTTGACACATCGTTCTCTTCTTTCTCACTTGAGTCACTCCTCTTCTCATCCTCCTCACTCATCATAGAAACTCTCTCTTCAAGCACTCTCCCACTCCTTGTGGTAATAGAATAGATGAGTTTCTTTGGATCAACTCCTTGAAAAGGTAATGAAGAAGGGCTAACACAATCTTTCAAGGCAGTGGCTAGTTGAGTGATTTGAGTCTCAAGCATTTTGTTGTGTGTCATCATCTCATTGAACTTCTTGTCACTCACCCAAATGTAAGTGTTTAAAATTTTTGTTTGGTTTTCAATGATCTCCTCCAAGTTAGTTCTAGAAGATGAGGGTTAAGCATAGGAATTATCACCTTTGCCTTGAGGTCTTGGAGCAAATCCGGGTGGGGGTCCTCTATGATTGTTGTTTTGAAAATTGCCCCTATTTTTATTGCTCCAATTACCTCGTCCTTGATTGTTGCCATAATTTTGGTATCAGCCACCAAAGCCTTGAAATTGGCCTTAATTTCCATACTCTTGGCCTTGGTTTTGATTACTATAACCTTGATTATTATAGTAACCTCGGAAACCTTGATTTCCTTGGTTCCTAACCACCATTGTTGTATTTATCAAAATTCTCTTGTTAATGAGCATTCTTGGTCCCAAAATTCCTTAAACCTTCAAATCTTTGTCCATTGTTGTTGTTAGAAACAAAATTCACTTGTTCATAATCATTGTTCTCAACATCATGACAATTCTAAATGCATGTGGACAACTAGAAGAATCATGGTCACATGACCCACAAACATCACAAAATACACATCCATTTGGCATATTACTTGAAGTAGAAGGAGGAGTAGAGTTAGAAGATGTACCTCTCCCCTTAATGTGGGAGGGAAGACTCATACATTTGATGTCATCTTCTTCCCCAAGTTTGAGATTTGGGAGGACAAATTGTTAATGGCATTGAGATGGTCAATTGAGTAGACCGTTGAGCCACTTTTGCTTATAGACTCTCTCTCTCTCTCTCTCTCTCTCTCTCTCTCTCTCTCTCTCTCTCTTTCTCTCTCTCTCTCTCTCTCTTGCCAATCCATGTAGTGACGAACTACATCTTCTATGATATCAACAATTTCTTCCTCGTTCTTGTTCATTATCGGGCCTCCGGCTCCGACATTAAGACATGACTTTCCTTGGGGACTCAGTCGTCCATAAAATATTTGTATGATTTGGTAGGTCGAGATTCCATGGTGAGGACATTCTCTTTGATTTTCCTTGTATCTTTCCCAAGCCTCATACAAACTCTCGCTAGCTTTTTGCTTGAAACTTTGGATTAGAGTTCTTGCCTCGGCGGTCTTCTTTTGAGGGTAAAAGTGAGAAAGAAACTCTTTGGTGATCTCATCCCAAGTTCTCAAAAAATTAGGCTTCACTTCTTTATATAGCCACTCCAATGCTCGTCCAATTAAAGAGAACGGGAATAGCTTGAACCTTATGAATTCAAAGAAACCCCTTGACCCTGATTGTATTGCAATATTTTTCAAATTCTTTGAGATGATTTAGTGGGCTTTCGTGTTTAGCACCACTAAATTGCCTTCTTTCAGTCCTCGTTATCATCATCGGCCTTATCTTAAAGTCATTAGCCGGTGTTGTTGGCGGAGCAATACCACTCTCAAATCTATAGGCACCGAGAGTTCCCAACTCCTTCAAAGCAACCCTTGGTACCTCCCCCGTGCTTCCTTGTTCTTCTTCTTGAAATTCTTTTTCGCTTGAAAAGGCTAGAACTCAAGTATAGTCTAGCAACTCTTATCCTTGCGATTGTTCTCTCAATCTCTGGATCAAAAGGTACTAAAGTCCTTCCTCTTGTCCTATGCATACAATCTCAAAGAAGTAATTAGTAGCACGGCTATAAGTGTAGCCTAAAAGAGAAAAATCCTTTTGTATTTTTGAAGAAATGAAATAGACTCGACAACAATAGCAAATAACGACGCCATTCCCCGGCAACGGTGCCATTTTGAGAGAGGGTGGATTCTAGGTCATTGAAACAAAAATTCCTCCAATCAAAATAAATTTATAACCAAACCTACACCTAGTAATAGGGCAAGTTCGGGTCGAACCACTAGGAATAGGGGGGAGTTTGCTACGACCAATGTCAAGCTATTTCAAAAGGTAAGATGGTAGTGTAGGTTATCTAATTCAACTAATCAAACCAAGTAAATCAATATATCAAGACACTAGGGATTTAGGATCCACATATACTTGCAATGGACACACACTAATCGGGTTCGAGATTGATTAATTCGAGTATTGTGAGGGAAGATAGATAATGCAATCAAAAGAGCTCGACAAGCTATCTTTAGAGGTCTAGCTAGCGCCAACTACGAAAGACTCTAACTAGGAACGTCACTAACCAAGCTCAATCGACAAATGTGAGCTACAAATCAATGGTCCGTATCAATGTAGGCACACAATGCAATCTAGTATGACAATTAAAGTTAGCTACTCTTTAACTAATCACATACATACACAAAATTAATCAACCAATTTAATCACAATGCTAAATCAATAAAATAAAATTAAAAAAAAAAAAAAAAAAAACCCAATTAGCTATGATCCATCACTCAAACATGCTTCACCACATCCTTAGCAAGTAAACTACTCACAATCATGGAACAAATCAAGATCAAAACTAAGCAACTCAACAAACTCATCATTATCATTTCAATCAAACAAATTCAATCAACTACTTAATAAACTTAAACAAGCAACAAAACAATTGAAATCAAAAGCTAAAGATTACATTAAAGTAAAAGATTTCCTTACAAAATTTGATGAAATTAAAGGAAATGTGCTTAGAATCAATCATCAATCATCAACCATGAGTTTCTCTCTCTAAAATATGATCTAAACTATTCTCTAATTCTTCTCTAATGAATTATCTAATGAAAAATAATCCAATGAATTCTCTCTCTAAAAATACAAGAAAAAACTATATATAGTAAAGCTAACAAAGAGAAGTTAATTATATCGTCCAAAATAGACCTGTACAGGCGCGACCTTCTTCAAGAAGATGCGCGGCCACGCAAAAGAGGGTATGGAACAGGAAGCAACCGGCGCGGCTGCGCCAGAGCACCGCGCGCCTGTGCCACCACACTGCGCGACCGCATCATTGTCACGCCCGCACGCGCCTAGGATCAGGGCAGTTCTCTTCCCCTTCAACTTAACGCTCCTCGTGCGCTCCTCTTGGTGTGCTTGATGAACACAGAACATGGCAGATTCTAAACACCTTAACGATGGGTTCAACACCAAAATTGGTGCCCTCACGGCTTGAATGCACGACCTAAGGAAACTTGGAACTTGTACATCTCCATACTTGGGCTTCAAATGGAAGACACTAAGCATCCCAATCAATGCAAAACCCGGGAAGAAACCTCGGGAATCCAAATGAGAACAAATCACTAAGGTTTGGTTAAAAGGACCTTTTCTCTTCAGCTTAATTTCAATTCATTTCAGTTCAGTTCTACTCCGTTATAAAACGGTTTAGTTTAGTTAAGTTCAACTCCTAATTTCCTTCTCTCATAAAATGTTCAGTTCAATTCAGTTTCAACTCTAATCAGTTCAGCTCTGCTCAGCTCATTAAATCAGAACATGCCCTAAATAATTAAATTTCTTACATTTTAATTCCTATATTATGTAGAAAGTTTAAATTCCTTGAAATTTCAAATTCCCAAGGAATTTAAACTTTCTGTTTTTTTCCCTTTTTTTGCTTATGAAACAACATACATACTAGGAAATTTGAGTGCACATGAAAAGTTGGTACCCCTCAACCAAATAATACCTTTTTTTTAAAGGGATAACTAAATGATACCTAATTATAGTTGTTTGCGGAAATTTGTAATTGTGGGTTTAAAAATCAAGGAAAAAAATTTAAAACTGAATGACTATTATGGAATAGTAACTTTATTTGACTATTGAGTAATATAGTTTTCGAAACAACATGAAGCCATAAAAAGAACAATGCGAAAGGAAACAACTCTTAAGGCAACAAAGCGCGCAAGCCAGGTTACAAAACTAAAGTAAACTACAAATGAATAAAACTGACAGAAAATTTATCTCGGTGCATAAACCAAGAATAACTCCGTGGTATATAAATTTACACTAATTCCTAACCGTCAAATTTGTGTAATTTTGTGACCTTATGGTAAATCAAGTCAGGCTGCTTATCATACTACAGAAGGAAGGTTGCATATCCCATCTCTAACTTTCTGATAAATTAATGGCTGCATTTTTTTCCTGTACAGATCTCCGAAACCATATAAATCCTGCTCATTTACAGTAACAAGATGAGAATCAAAACTAGAATATTGAAGATTACAGAACTAGATAAATTAGTACTCTTACACTAAGTTTGAATTTAACGAACTTTCTTCACACGCTTGGATGGTCGAACATAATCCTTTTTTGAATCTTCAAATGTCTTGATTTCTTTATATGTCTGTGTTTTCAGGGTTGTTAAAAAATTTGAAAGAGAAAAAAGGAGACAAAAATGCACAGCCCAAGAGTACTAAAATGAACTACCAGCATCATTTTCTCAGTTTATACAAACAAACAAGAGCTTTGTTTTGTTTCAGATTACTAGCTATATTAAATATATATGACAGGAAGAATACTATGGCAGAGAATACATAATAACTCATTCAACAGTACCAAGGGCAATAACTATTAACTAGCAACCTTGTATAATGAAGAACAATATTTCTACAACTTGGAAATAAAGAAGAAAAAAAATTGAAGACTAATGCACCTCAAAGCTTGATCAGCTTCAACATAAAAGCAGGCAACTTCTATATTTGTATTCTCCGATTCAATCTTAAATCACCAGCAGACATACAAGAAAACACCATCTAACTTTCCAAAAAATAATCATAAACATATGTGGTCTAATCTAGATGCCGAAACACATGATACACTATAATAGTGATAGCAATTCATAAAAATAAAAGTAGCGACTTTAGCAAATTCCTCAGACTTCAAAATTCTCTTGGGTCAGATAAGCATACAAAGGAAACACAACCCTTAATTCTTTTTCTGTTCACACCGACTTTCAACATTCAATCCCCACACATGTCATTCATAATTTGCCTTTTAATGGCCAAAAATTTACCCATCAATTTCTAGCTATATCTTGCAGACATCAATAGTTAATAATCAAGTGTGGTCCAATTCCAAGCATAAAAGTATTGTATTGAACCAACATCATATTCAATTCATCGCAATGTTTTTCAGTCATCTATGGTCTTATCTTTCGGCAGAGAGGGTGGTTCTGGTAAAAGGGATAAGGGAGTTCAAATTTAATAAGTACATTATAGCTTACTTCTTGCATAGATTCCATTCTGCTGAAGCAGCCATTCCTCATTAGGTAGGAGAAATTTTTGAAAATGAACAAGAGTTTCTAATTTTTTTTAAACATAGAAATGACACATCGACATACTACAAAGTGTTTGGATTCAAAAATCGCACAACTGGCTAAATCAATGTGCAAGGGCCATTAGAATTATGTATAAAAAGACAGAAGTACTAGTGATGATTATAAATTAACTTTT
Organism: Chenopodium quinoa; assembly: GCF_001683475.1. NCBI lineage: Eukaryota > Viridiplantae > Streptophyta > Magnoliopsida > Caryophyllales > Amaranthaceae > Chenopodium > Chenopodium quinoa. The sequence continues at coordinate 4,266,443 of NW_018742204.1, read as the reverse complement.
AAGAGATAAAAAAAAAAAGATAGATGAAGTTTCACAAGATAAGATCGGGGAAAAAGAAAGAAAACTACCATAAACCACAGGAGTGTTGTTAAGCCAAAATCAGAGATAAAGTATAAAAAGACAGAAGTATTAGTTTGCATAAAAGGTTGATGCTTTTAACATGATGATGCAGTTAATAGTATTCTGAAGCTGTTATTGATTAGCAATGTACTTTGATACATACTCAGTATAAGGCTGTACCCATCTATAATCAACAGGTTTGATACATACTCAGTGATTGGTAAGGAAAATATACGGCAAAACAGATTCAGTTTCTTCATGAGACAAAATGTAAAAATACAGAAAATCCCACATAGAAAAAGATTTCGCAATAGGGACATGTGAATTCGTTAAGGTTACCTCTTCCCATCTTCGCTGAAGTTCAAGAAGCTCTTGACAGTAATCGAGGCACTCAGCATGGTAAGCTGCAGCCAAGTCTTTAATCAAAGCTTTCCGTCTAATGATACCAATCACTTTGCAGATTGCAAAACAAGTACCCAAAGGAAAAAGGAGATAAGATTTAGATAACATCAGTACTAACATTCCAGAATAGTAAATGAAAACGTGTGTCAAAACCCTAAATCATTATGCCAAAGATGAACAAAAATCATACAAATAGATTAGACCTCTATTGCCTGAGCACCAAACAGCCAAAGAAAAGAAATCATAGACAGGAAACATGTTGGCACATCCGAACCAAAACAAATTGGGAAATTGTACTTGGTGGCCTCTAAGATATGGAAATTCTATTTGGTGAAAAAAAAATTTTGCCCATAGTTTCTAGTGACCCTCTAGATTTGATTAACTCTATGTAGTGTGCAAATTTTCATTAAAATGGCTAACCCATTGGTTAAAGATTATTTTTTAACCTAAATAAAGTAAATTACCAACTTACCCTTTAGTTAATTAACACCAAACCACACTACCACCATCATTGACCCCACAACCATCCATCAGTTCACCGTTAACCCCACAGTACACACACCCGCCACAACCACCCCAAAAAACCAGCGAGTTCCACCACCGAAATCCACCCCTTCATCCAAAATCAACTTCATTCACTGCCCAAAAAAACCCACCTACCTAGCCTAGCCACGAAACACAGCCACCTCCACCAATCACGAAAACCCACCCATCTCCATCAACTAAATTCCCCCCTCCTCCAGATCCAAGCTCACCAACCAAAAACCCACCACAGCCACCTAAATCATTCTTCCCCTTTTCCCCAAATTCACTCACACTGCTTTGAAAATCTACCCCCACCACTCTAAAACCCTAGACCCGCCATCACAAAAATCTCGCCCCGCCTTGAAAACCCAGACCTACAACCCCATACTCACGCTAAATCCCCAAAACCCAACTAAATCGTAGTGATTGTGTCGTGGCAGCAGCTAGGTTGAGCGAGGGAATGCGTGTTGTGTATGATGCTTGGTGGATGTTGCTTGGTGCTCCGTTGGGTGCGAGAAGCTAAGGACTGCCGGGGAAAGGGGTTAGTTTTGGGTGGAGGGTGGTGGTGTGGGTTAGTAATTAATCAAGAGTGTAGGTTAGTAATTTAGGTATTAAAGTTAAAAATGAAACCAAAATCAGAAATGGTTAGTCATTTAATGAAAAAAGGTCACTTCAAAGATTTATACCATTCTATAAGATCACTATAGAATATGGGAAAAAAAAATCCACCAAATAGAATTCCTATATGTTTTCCCAAACAAATTTTTAGAAACAAATCATGTTCCCTAGATAATCAACAAGGTGCAACAACAATACAAAGCTGTCTAAATATACGAAGGGCTACTACACATACTTAAATACAGAAGTTCGGTATAAGAATTTATACAATAGCCTCGTTAGTGGTTGGATCATTAGTTCAAATTAAACAATCAACATGACAATCAATTCCGGACAGCAGGAGCATTATCATTATCCGGTCAGAGCGAGCAACATATAAGTCATTATATCCAATAAACTTGAAGCCATTATAAACAGAAACTTATATATCCAAGACCCGTACTTTGAGTGATTATAAATGCTTGAATTATAAACTCAATTTCACTAACTGTAAACTTGAATATCAGTAAACATTCCTAAACATATTTACTATGGAGAACTACTATTATTTCACATATATATATATATATGTATGTATATAAACCCTAACATCATTGAACTAAAAATCGGAATAAAAAGCACCGAAGTAATAACACGCATTCAGAAAGTGTTGAAACAAGAAATCGATAATGCTTTAAGGAAATTGACCAAGGAAAAAGGAAAAATAGTACATGAATTAGAAATTTAGCAAAAATTAATTAGATGAGAGAGAAGATACTTCGACTTGGGTCGAACTCGGGAACAGGGGTTGAAGGACATGATAAAGATTCGGGTAGCTGAGGCTGCGGTTGCGGCGACGGTTGAGACGGAAGCTGCAGCGAAGGCTGCGGCGATGGTTGAGACGGCGGCTGCAGCGATGGTTGAGACGGCGGCTGCGGCGGTGGAGCTGATGAATGTTCTTCAGGCATTGTATGAGGGCAAACGTTCCAACGGGATTTGCCCCAAAATTAACTTTAATAACGAACGTAATTGTTTTTCGCCTGCTATAAGTAAACAACTAAACATAACCTATGCGATGGTGCGACCGTGCGAGTGTGCGACACACTATATTGGTCTATTGGAGTAAGACTATAAGAAAGATAATACGTACTAGTAAAAATAGTAAGAAGGAAACTTGTACCAAAAAAAAAAAAAACTTCTTTTCCTACTCTGCTAAGTGGCACTTTGGTTTTACAAAATTTAATGTAGTATCATTTTTGGTTTTATGGCTAGCTTTTATGATAAAATGGTTAACCTAAGGTTTTTAATTTAAAAATTAATTACAATTCTAAAATAATAAAATTTAAGAAAAAATAATGAAAATAAAAATAAAAAAAAATAAATAATAATAAAAAAAAACAGCCCCAACCCATGACCACCCTCCCCACCACCATCCACCAAATTCCCACACACCGTCGATGCCCGGAAACACTTTTCCCGAGCCGACACCGTTGAATTTTCCCCCCTACCTACAGAACCCACCTCCTGAAAACCCCATATCCCCAACCCGAAACCCACAAATCCCCAACCCAAAACCCCTAAAAAAAACCTCTCCCACCAATTTAAACCTCGAATCAGGCCCTCCCCACCCTTGAAACTTTAGGGTTGGTCGTGTGGGAGCCGACAGGGGTAGCGGCGAGCTTATCGGTGTCCATTATTCGGATAAAAATCGAAATACAATCTAATCCAAACCGAATTATTAATTCGGATTGGATCCAAACTTTAAATCGGATCGGATTGTAATTTTTTTAAAATTAGAATTTTTGGATCGGATCGGATCGGATTAACCGTATTTGGATCCAAACAACCAAATTAACCGAAATAAGTATACTATATATTAATCATGTAAAATTATGTTGATAATTACATTAATATTAACTATGTAAAATTATATAATTTTTTTAATATTTACTAGGGTGGCCTACACGCACGATGCGCGCTAAAGAGTTAGCTCTTGTAGAGAATTTGTATTGGCGTGTATTTACACATTTTGTTTGGGTGGTAGACCTGCTAGTTTTCATACGTATTACTCCGTATTTGGTTTATGTGTCTGATGTGTCTATTTTATATAGTATTTCACCCCCGTCCTTTGGTCATAATTAGTAGTGTTTTTGGCTATTTAGAGCCACTTTTATTACTAATTGGTGTTTTCTAGTGTTTTCATAGTTTTGGTTGACTTTTGTAGGGATTTTCACTTTTGGAGCATTTTCCCGATATATTATGGAGCAATTACGAGAATTGGAGAAGCACGACCAGTTTTTATAGCCCAGGGTCGGTTAGAGCCATCGAACCGGTGATTAAGGGCTCGGTATATGTGATACCGGGGCATTTGGACCGAGTATTCGAGACCCGAAGAGGAAACCCAGATTGGCCCGAAAAATTGGAGCCCTATCGTAGTCCAAATAATGGCCCAAGAGAGCCACCCGGCCAAAGAGGCTGGCGCCCGGCCGGGCGAGGGAAGCAAAGGTCGGCGCCCGAAAACGCGCCCGGCCGGGCACGAGAATTGTACTTGAGAGGAAAAAAGCGCGCCCGATCGAACACGTGTTATTGTTAGGAGACGATTAGCGTAGTTTAAGTTTGTTTTAGTTTAGGATTCTTATGGAGTATAAATATTTCTCTGTAAAACGAGTTTAGTACTCTCTTCTTTACTCTTAATTATTTTCTTAGATTCTCTCTCTCTACTTAGCTTTTAGATTAGTTTCTCTCTCTTATACTTTTGTTCTTAACTTCTATTCTTAATTCCAGATTTATTTTGGTAACGATTTCTCTTCTCTTAATCTTGGTTGTTTATTTTATTCTTTTGATCATGTCTTGTTTTATTGCTTTGATTAATTTAGTTTTTATTATGTGTGAGTAGTTCTATTTCTAGGGTTTATGGGGATCCATAAATAATATGAAGGGGTAATTTATTGTTGTTGATTGTCAATGCTAGATTAATTTCCTATTGATTGATTTAATGCTCTGTGACTAGATTTGCGCAGATCTTTTATGCATGAGTTTAACAATATTGATTCGAGATTCGACAGATGAGAATTAATGTTTAGGTCTAGTTTCAATAGGAAGGTTAATTTATAAATGGTTAAGTCGAGATTCGAGAGATAAGATTTAATACCGGTAAATTAATTGTGTGATTGTAATACGTAGCGAAAGCCCTTTATGATCTGATTAATGTATGCATTGATGATTGATTATTATGTTTTACCCTGGAATATTATTTATTGGTGAACCTATGCCCTAGATCCTTTTATATATTGTTTTCTCCTTATTCTTAATCTCCGTAGTTTAGTTTATTATCCAAATTTACATATTGGTTACTTCATAATCTAGATTATATTAGTTAATTAGGAATAGAAAGACTCGTTTCTCTGTGGATTGGACCCTACTTCTCGATCTACGTTAGTTAGAGGATTTAGGAATTACTTTTGATTAGGGGAAACGACTTCACCCTGTCAAAATTTGGCGTCGTTGCCGGGGAAACGGTTTTATTTTTATTTCTGATTATTTTTGTAGTCTAGGTTATTTCTTTTTGTCTTAGAAAACGTTAGTTCTTTGAGGCAAGTCTCATATTTGCTTTTATTTTTTTTTTTGTTTATGCCCAGGTGTTCCAGATCAGGGTACATCCCATTCGATCTCGAGATCGAACGATCCTTCCATAGACAGAAGAACCTTTACAAGCAAATTCTGACGGACTCTGGTGATAATAATAATCACCGAGATCCTCCAACTGGTTCTAGCGATTCAGAGGTATCATCAGATCCAGAATCAGAGATGACGGCTCCAAAGAAGCTTAGTGATTACTCATAACCAAAGCTTACAGATTTTCCACATCTCACTCCCACTCCGGCTCTTGATGGGGTACAATTTGAGATTAAACCTCACTTTATAACGATGATAGAGAGGAAGCAATTTAGTGGAGCTAAGGGGGAAGACCCAAATCTTCACATTGCAGACTATTGTCAATATTGTAATACCATCAGGCAAGCCGGGGTCACACAAGACCAAATCAGGGAGATTCTCTTTCCTTTCTCTTTAACTGGAGAAGCTAAATTGTGGTTTAATGGTTTAAATAGAACTGCACTTGGTATAACTGACTGGGAAACTCTTGTTTTGAATTTTTATAACAAGTATTATCCTGCGGAGAGAACAACCGCACTACGGAGTGCGATTAAGAACTTTGCCCAAGAAGCAGATGAAACTTTATATGAGGCTTAAGAGAGGTTCAAGGACCTACAAAGAGAATTCCCCCACCATAATTTGGCACAATGGCAGTTAATCCAAGCCTTTTACAATGGCATTGGAAATTCATTTAGAATAATTTTAGATTCTGCAGCTAGTGGGAGGTTTATGAATCTTAATGTTGATGATGCAGGTCAGGTTATTGAAGATATGGCGATACATAATTCCCAATATGGGAATCCTAGAGGCTTTGCTAACAAGGGGAAGCATAGTGTTGGCTCTGTATCCTTTTTGCAAGCTCAATTGACCTCTATCTGCCAAAAATTAGATAATCTTAGCACTGCTACTATAGCTAATGTTTCTGCAATTAATAATAATGCTAATGAGGCTTTCTGTGAAAATTGTGGAATTATAGGTCATTTGGAACAAGATTGCAGGAGTTCCGTGGAGCAAGTTAATGCCTTTCAAGCTTATAGGCAGAATAACCCGTACTCCAACACCTACAATCCTGGGTATCAGAATCATTCGTACCTCTCCTATCGGAGTACTAATGTTCAGAATCCACCACCACAAGAATCACAGGCGCCACAACAACAACAGTAGAAATATTACCATCCCAATGATGGCCAGAAGAACCAACCACAACAATCCTCCTCATCTTCCGTTAGAGCGATGTTGGTTAATATGCAAAAGCACATGGAGAGTAGAGATGCACAAATTGATTCAATTTTAGCACACAATAAAATTGTAGATAATCAAATTGCGCAACTTTTCGCTACTCTGCAAGCCCGCCAACAGGGAGCTCTGCCAGCACAGCCGATCAGGCCTACGAATCAAGCATATGCAATTACTCTAAGGAGTGGTTCAAACTATGAAGGGCCCCTTATGCCCAGAGTTGATGAACTTGTTTTGATTAATAATGCTAATCTTGATTCCGTTAAACCAGACAATGTAGCTAATAGCCTTTCAGGGCTAAAGCATAGTACTAATATATCTAATTCTACATTGCAGGGGACGACTCCAGAGAAGGTGGCCACTCCAGATAAGAGCAATAATGCTCCAAAGCCAATTATCAAACTTCCATTCCCCAATCGTCAACTGAAAACAAATTTGGATAAGTAGTTTGGTAAGTTCCTAGAGATGGTAAAAGATTTGAAGGTAACAATTCCCTTCACTGAATTAATCACACAAATTCCTACATATGCAAAATTTATGAAAGAAATATTGACAAGAAAAAGGTCTATTAGTGAGGTAGAGACAGTAGCTTTCACTGCAGAGTGTAGTGCCGTACTTCAAAATAAATCTCCACCTAAATTAAAAGATCCGGGTAGCTTTTCTATCCCTTGTCATATTGGCAATCTAATGATCGATAATGCATTGTGTGATTTGGGTGCTAGCGTTAGCGTTAGTGTTCCAAATTGAATATGGATAAATTAAAAGCTACTAATATTACTCTACAAATGGCCGACCGTTCTTTCAAATACCCTTTAGGTGTTTTAGAGGATGTTCCCGTTAGAGTAGGTAAATTTTATATACTTGTTGATTTTGTTGTTCTTGATATGGCTGAGGATATGCAAACTCCAATCATTTTGGGTAGACCATTCCTTAACACTGTAGGAGTAATTATAGATGTGAGAAGTGGTAAATTAACACTATCAGTAGGGGATGATAAAATTGTTTTTAATCTTAATAATACCCTTAAAAGCCCCATTACAGAGGAAAAATGCTTTAGTGTTAATGTGGTTCAGAATTATTCTAACAAGCCCCAAGCTCTTGAAAAAGATCCCTTGGAGGCGGTATCTTGTGTTGCATTCCTTTCAGATGAGATAGACAAATGGCAGAAGGAAGTTGATGCAATAGAAAGAGCCCTATACACTGTCGGTCTTGGTTTTGAGGATGAAAAGGTGGAATCAATCAAGCAAGTTGCGCAAATTGAGCCTACGGTAAGTGTTCCGCCAGATCGAGTTGCAAGTGTTAAATGCAATTACAATTTGAAGCAACCCTCGATCAAAGAAGGATCTTTAGTGCGTAGCATTGAAGAACCCCCAATCCAAGTCAAGGAGGATCCACCAGATAAGGTGAATTGGCATCCCACAGGGCATGTCAGGAAGCCGCGTCGTAGCCAAAACACCGCTCGACCAGGTGAGAAACCGCCCGATCAAGCGATAGGCCATGGGTCTTAGTTCTTGTACTTGGTAAGAAGCTCATGCGGGACCTAGATAAACCAGCGCTTTGCGGGAGGCAACTCGTATTTTTAATGCTTTTTAGACTAGTTTTTTTTCTTTCCTTTTCTTATGAGAGGAGAGATGAGGGAATTTAATGAAGTTTATGAGATTTATACAGTTTTGAAGGAAAAGAGTTAGCCAAAAAATTGAAGAAAAGAAGAAAGCAACTAATTCGCCAAATAGCCTCGGGCTCGACCGGGCGAAGCTCGCCCGACCGGGCGAAGCTCGCCCGACCGGGCGCGAAAGCTGGGTTTAAAAATCGAGTATTTTCGCCCGACCAGGCGAATGCCGCCCGACCGGGCGCAAAAATTGACGTTTACGGACATCTTTGATCGCCCGACATGGCGCGAGAAAAGACGAAAATTTTAGCATCAGATCGCCCGATCGGGCGAAGGGCGCTCGACCAGGCGCGAGAGTTGAAGAAAATCGGGGATTTAGATCGCCCGATCGGGCGAGTTCAGCCCGACCGGGCGAGTTCCGCCCGACCGGGCGCGAGAGCATAGTAGATATAAAAAATCAGATCGCCTGATCGGGCTAACACCCGCCCGACTGGGCGCGACGCATCCGACCCCCTTCTTCTTTTTCTTTCTTCGTATTTTTCTCATTTCAATCTCTTTCCTCCATAACTTTCTCTCTCTAAAAAACTTCAATCCTCTACCTTCTCTCTAAGTTTTCTTCTCCATTTCTCACCCAAATCCAAAACTTTTTTCATATTATTAACCCTCTCTTCATCCTCTACATTTCTATATCAAAATTTTCGAATTCCATTCAAATTAATTTACATACCCATTATTACCATGGCTTCAAAGAGGGCTCGATCTATTTTCGGTAGGAGTTATAGCTCGAGGGAGGAGTATGACTCGGATTTACAACTCCCGTACTGGCCAACGACCCGTATAGTTAGCCAGGAGCAAAAGGAGCGGCTGGAACACCTAGCCGGGCGCGAGGTAATTCCTTCACGGTGGTTACACCGCCCTACTTTAGAATCGTATGGTTTGTATGATTTTGTTAAATGATTTTTAAATGACATAGGCATGAGAAAATTCGTTGATATTCACTATCCTACATGCCGTGAATTAACTTGTGAATTCTTGTCTTCATTGAAAGTTGTAAATAGTAGAAATGGACCGAATTTAAGTTTTAGGTTGAACAATAGGAATATTATGTGGAATTTTGTAAATTGTTTGAATTAAATTCTGAATTACCACATGTAGGCGTCGGTCGAAGTGCGCCTACGTTAAAGCATGTAGTGAATATGCTTGGCACTCATAGGAAGTGGGAATTGACATTACAATTAGGGACAAATAAAGTAGGGAGCCGCCAACAAGTTTTTAAGGAACTTGTAAACCGTTCACGGATCATAAAAAGGCAACCACGATAAGGGACAATGAAGGCAACAACGATTGACCCGTGAAGGTTACACCCCATTCATAATCCATGAGATTACTAACTCCATATGGTTCGGAACCATGAAAGGAGAATCGGGGATGATGGTACGAAGTGAGTCATGGAGTCACATTCGCCCGTATTGGCCTCTACTCGATTCTCATATTGAAAAGCATTCCTGTGATCTCAAAGGCATACAAACAAAGATTCAATTCGCTCCAAACTATTATTTAACTAAATTGGTTCAAAATTAATGCACACATAATTCTAAAAATTTGGTGATCACTTCAATTAATAACAAGATTAAAAGGATCTAAAACCGGTTGTCCAAATTATCTTATTAGGCGTGATTTTCAATTACTTATTCCCTTTAACATACAATATGGTGATCATAATAACAATAGAATAAACATTAATATTAAAACCAATTTAATCACAATTCCAACAACATAAAAATCGTTAGAAAAATTAATAATAATAATAAAAAGAGCATGATCCTTACTTTGAATCTGTTTGCTTGCAACTACAAAATAATAAACGAGTTAGTAACTTCAAGGAAATAATAAAACAATAACTAAATTAAATTAAATAAAATAAGGTTGATTTTGGGGCCAAACCCTCAAACGATTCTACCTTTCACGCCTTGGCTTAAGGACAGAACCTCGAGTAAAATATGGACTCCTTTGAGTTCTTGAAGAAGGAATTCTGAAGTAAAAAGGGTAGGCTAGTGTTTAGGTTAATAGCATAGAAGAGAGAAAATAAGAATAATAAAATTCTGCTTGCCCCGTTCATTAGAAATGAGGGGGTATTTATAGAGAAAATGTGCTGAGGGAGCACACGGAACCCTAAAATGATAAAAAACCCTAAAAACGTATCCCGTGACACGGTCAGACTGTACCGTCAGATGGTACACTTTCCCGTGACACGGTACAACTTTGGAGTGACGCGGGAAATTTTCAGAAAACGGAATGAAAAACGCGTTAAGGGTTTACGCGGAAAGGACACGGAACGTCCCGTGTCACGGCAGACCTTCCGTGTCACGGGAAGTCCCACCGTCAGACGGGAAGGGTTCCCGTGACACGGTCAGACTGTACCGTGACACGGTCACTTCCAGTCCATTTTTCCGTCTAAATTCATTTTTAACCCTAATTTCTTTCGGCTTTTTAAGTGGCGATTGATAATTTCGGGCTTTTTTCTGATTTTTATTATTCGGGCTAAAATAAGAAAATAAAAATAAACAAAATGTTTGGGTCAAAAATAAATAATAAAATAAAAAGTTTTGGGCTTAAAATTAATTAATAAGCTTGGGCTAAAATTAAAACTATGCTTTTACCAAACATTAAGACTAATCCATGGACCTTTCAAAGGTATGAATTAATAAAATACGATTTTTAAGCACTCTCGGGATTAAATACTAAACCCGACCAATAGTGGCGGTGAAAGGTTATTTATCATCGAGTTTGGTTTTGGGGAGACATTTTTAGGTGTCTACAGAAGCCCCCACTTTGACTGAGTTTGTAGAAACTTCAGTTTCGAAAACGATAGTCAAAGTAGCCGATAGGGACGGAGAATGATTAAAGACGTTCTGCGATCCTAAATCATTCTATATACGCCGATACCTGCAGAAAAATGTTAATTCCACAGATAAAAGAGTAACGGGATAGAATACGTATCTGGCACCAATGTGTCGGTGACAAACGAATTTGGCAGCTTCCTAAGCTTGAAGGAATCTACCGAGTGACATTGGTTGAAACGATTTCCATGCTTGAGGAAAACCGACTGAAGAGTTTGGCAATTTTCTAAGCCTGAAGAAAGCTACCGGATAATACCTTCCATGCCTGAGGAAAGTCGACGAACAAATTTGGTATCATTCTATGCTTGAAGAATTCCACCGATAATGCCTTCCTTACCTGAGGAAAGTCGACAAAGGAATTTTGTGGTTTTCTATACTTGAAGAAAAATCCACTGATGATGCTTTCCATGCCTGAGGAAAGCCGACTTGGCGGTTTTATATACTTGAAGAAAAATCCACCGATAACGCTTTCCAAGCCTGAGGAAAGCCGACTTGGCGGTTTTCTATACTTGAAGAAAAATCCACCGATAACGCTTTCTAAGCCTGAGGAAAGCCGACTGATGAATATGGTGTCATTCTATGCTTGAAGAATTCCACCGATAATGCCTTCCATGCTTGAGGAAAGCCGATTTGGCGGTTTTCTATACTTGAAGAAAAAATCCACCGGATAATACTTTCCATGCTTGAGGAAAGTCGAAAGATGATGAGATTGTAATTCTCTATGTATCGAGAACCTTGCGTCATGAAATGATGGTGGTCCGCTTGTCCCCGGATGTGGGCTGTAGATGGTCCGCTTGTCCCCGGACGTGGGCTGTAGATAGTCCGCTTGTCCCCGGACGTGGGCTGTAGATAACACCTGCAAAAATAAATTTGCCAATGGACTCGTATATATGGTGATTGACTTGACCACTAACTTGACCAAGTTTGACTTGATGTGACATGATATGTGTATGAATTGTGAGTGTGTGTGTGTGTGTGTGTGTGTGTGTATGTGTGTGTGCAGACACAAGCAAACGAAGATGCAAAAGCGAAATTTTTCCGTCAATTTTTGTCATGAGTGGAGGGTACCGACTTTCTCTCGAAAAAGAAAGATGTGAAAACTGAACTTTTATTTTCGAACTTCCTTCGATGAAAAACTTGGAAAAAGTTTTTTGAACTTCCCCAAAATAAAATAATGAAAAGGGAGAGAAGTTTTGAACTTCCTCCTTGAGCAAGACGAAATGAATCGTTATGGGTTGAATTGTTTGTCCTGAAAATAATGTATGCATGATGCATGTTCTTAGGCCAGGAGGCTAAGGACAATTACATCATGTGACACGATAGATGAATGAACTTAAGTCATGGAGCTAAGCATCATATATGGTGTACAGAAGCGATTTTGAACGTCACTTAGGTCTGGAAGCTAAGAACGTATAGTGATTATTGCATAATGAACGTTGCTTAGGTCAAGGAGCTAAGCACGATATGCTTTGTATGATTTAAAATCATTGATATATAAATGTTTCTTGGAATATTATGCGAAACAATGAACATTGCTCAGGTCAGGAAGCTAAGCAAGTATACAATGTTTCTTCTACTGAATGTTGTCTTTAAATATGATGAAACATGCACAGTGTTGAAACAATATTTCATGATAAAGGGCTCTTAAAGGGAAGGATAATTGATATGGATATGGATGTGTGAGTGAAGCGTGTGAATGTGATACTAAGGCTGGCTGCAAGGGTTATAGAGATGGAAAGAGATGTGAGAAGAGTTAAAGATGATGACTCTTCAGGCTGGGTAATCTAATGTGATTTGGGTTCAAGCCCCCAAGTCTAGCTCTAAATGGGTAGGGATAAGCATTGAACATTCTTTGACTCGATCATGTATAGATATTAATGTGAATGTGGATATGAATGTGAATGTGGCCGCACCTCGATGTGAGGTTGCCTACGTATCCGTTAGGAATCAGGCCAACGTAGCTTTAACCGAACTTTGCACAAGTGTTTGTACACCTCAAAGAGGTCATTCAAGGGTTGTAATGTGATTAAGTTGATGGTTTAAGGAAGAAAGGGATAAAAGGCTCAAGACCCGAGAGAATCCCCAAGATGTGTAATTTTGAATTTGAAAATTTTGAATTTTGCAAGTTTATTTTCAACATATTTTTTTTTTTGCTTTGAACTTTTTTTTTCATTCTTTTGAATCAATGTAGGCAATCTCAGTTCATGCGGTCCATCACTCACTTAGCATTCATGTTTCTCAGGCACGGTACCGAGCACTCGATGAGAGACGCAATTTGAGACGTGTTCATATCAAAGACATTGGAACACTTGCCTTTAGACATTGTTTTATTGTTGCTTTGCTGCTTTCTTTTTTTTTTTTACTTGCTTTTTGAATGTTATACAATTACACATCTTCCAATCCCAGGGTTAAGTGAATGTGGGCTGAAGAAATGAAGGCCAAACGTTAGACGAGGCTCAAAGTGGTTGATGAAGAAATGGAATGTGATTGAATGGTTAACAGGGAATGACAGGGTTGCAAAGGTGCCTCAAGTCCCTTGTGTACCTTGGGTTTAGTTCGGTAATTGAGTTTTTTTTTTTTTTATTTTGCAAATGAATTCGATGATCGATGGCAAAGTAAAGGAATGCCCATTGATGGAAATGGTAAGAAATATGACACATAGACAGTACACATGGATAACGGGAACCTATGCTAGACTTATTCGGGGAGAGGGTTGAAACAAAAGAATAAAAAAGCATGAAATCTTGCAAGAAGGATCTGTGTGCCTTGTATTCATTACTTCTTGCGCCTGGAGGGACAGGAAGTTTATTTGCATCCATCAAGTCTTGAATGATGTCCTTCAAATTCCAACATTGCTCTGTAGTGTGGCCCCTTCCTTGATGGTACTTGCAATGGGCATTGGGATTGCACTTGGCGCTCCTTTCTTCAGGTTTTGGCTCTGGAAATGGCCCAATAGGTGTGATCAAGCCTTAACTGTAAAGGCGATCAAAGGCCGCATCATAAGTCATTCCTAAAGGAGTGTAAGTTCTTTTCTTCTTGGGCAATGGAGTATCAAGAGCTAACACTTCATTGAGATCAACTTGGCTTATATTGTTGGTAGTACTTTCGTGCTTAGAAGACGAAGAAGAAGGATGGTCGTTCTTCTTGTTTTTCCAAGTGTTATTATTGTTACTACCAACAGTCTTTATTAGCTCATCCTCGATATTGATGCCGATGTCGTATACAGCTTCGAAAGTGTTCAGTGGAAGAAATTTGAGATGTTCCCTATATTTATGAGTAAGATTTTGAATAAAGAGGCAAACCATATCTCTTTCTTTGGGAGGATCTACCAAGAGTGAAGCCGTTTCCCTCCACCTGTTCAGGTAAGCGATGAAGCCTTCATTCTCTTTCTGTTTGAGAATGGAGAGTTCACGTTCAGAAGTTTTAGTTTGAATGTTACACTTGTAACGATTCATGAAACTTTCGGTGACATCTTGCCAAGTCGCAATATGCTTGGCATCTAAGGAATAAAACCATTGTTGGAAAGCATGTTCTAATGAGAGAGGGAACACCGTAGGGAAGAGTGTTATGTCCAATCCCTTAAGAGCCATGGTTGCAGAGAACGCCTTCAAATGGAATATTGGATTGTCAGTAGGCTTGAACTTTGGAATATCAGCAGTGGAGAACTTTTCAGGGAGTCTGTCCTTCACATTCAAAGGAGTGGGAGGCCGTTCCGCATAAGTGAAATCCTCAGAAATCTTACTCATTTGTTCCTTCAGTTTGTCAAGGGTGGAAACAGTGACCTTGTTTTGTTCCATGGTAGTGACCCTAGTGGTAAGGGTTTGCATCATGGAAGACAGTGCCTCAATGGATTTGTTGATGTTCTCAATGTCTTCTTTAGTGGCCATTGAAAGGTGATGAGTAACGGAGATGACAAAGTTCTCTTTGAACGCCTATTAGATCTGAAAGATTGTTGCGGTAATGGCTCAAACCGTATTGATCTATCTCTGTTCCTTGAATAAGTACTGTGAAATAAAATAATTCACTCAATTGTTTGACTCATTGCTCAAGATAGGAAAGGAAGGAAAAAAATAGACATTTGAAAACAGGTGAGAAAACTCCACTCATTTTTTATTATGACGAAAAAAGGGTGCATGAACCTAATATACGATCATAAACGACCTGGTGCACGACTCGAGTCGGAACATAAAGAAAGTGTGTGGACTATACTTGACTCGTGAGTGACTAAGTGATGTTATAAGACTCGTGGTATGATCGTATGGCTAGACATGTGAACAATAACCAAAATGACTGACGCGAGGACCAAATTAACACGGAAGACTTGACTGACGCTTTTTTTTTTTTTTTTTTTTTGTTGCCGTGACACGGGAATGTCTCCCGTCAGACGGGATAACATCCCGTGTCACGGGAATATTTGACATGTTTTTTTTTTCTATTTTTTTTTGGAGGGGGTGACGTGGCACGGGACATTTCTCCCGTCGGACAAGATAAATTCCCGTGTCACGGGAGTCTCTCTTTCCTTTTTTTTTTTTTTTTAACACAAAAACAAGACTTCCCTAAAATACGGTCAAAAAAGTGGTGCACGACTTAAAGCAAAAAAAGTGTGTGAACACGACATGTGAGTGATTAAGTGAGGTTATGGATGCGTGTTTAGACCGTATAGCTAGACACGACTCAAAACTGGACACAGCATTCGCACAAAAATCGAGAAAAAGACTGATAGGACACTTTCCTGGGCACCGTGTCACGGTGCATACTGTCGTGACACGGTGCAGTCTACCGTCAAACGGTAGACTTTCCCGTGTCACGGCATTGTTCACCGTGACACGGCAGAACATTCCCTGACACGGTGCGTAGTTCCAGGTCAATTTTGTGATTTTTTCAGATTTTAATCGATTTTAAGTTCGTACTAATTACTATGTGAGAATAAAAACCCTTGGTCATGGGTTAAACAAAAAGAGAAAACACATGAGGGTTATCACCAAACAACCACATAGCATTTAGGCACAATGATGTAAAAAAAGTTCGCAACCTAGGGTCGAGATCTATGTTCAACTATTGGTCAAGCTTTGGGTGTCAAAAGGGTACCATGGTTAAGAGTTTGGACGCGTTAGCAAGGCAGCCTCCCTTGAGGGTGTATGCCAACGGGCGGCTCCGCGAGTTCGTGATGAAATCGAACTCGACTCCATGGTTTGGGTGGATTGAATAACTCGGATGAACCCTTATTGCCATGAACGTTTTTAGGTCGATAGAGCTTAAATCCCCCGGGACTAAGACGCATGTAGAACACATACGTTTTTTTCAGAAAAATCGAAGGAAGTCGACTATGAGAAAAGAAAATAGGCCACCGGACTGATTTTAGGACTGCCGTGACACGGCAGAAATTCCCGTGTCACGGTACACTATACCGTCAGATGGTACACTGTACCGTGACACGGCAGACTCTGCCGTTACACGGCAGTCAGAAAATCTGACTGGTGCCCTGTTTTTCAACCAAGTTATCCAATTTTTCCTACGGGACATACCTGAATGCGACGTTAAAACGTATATACAGATGCAAAAAATGCCAAATTAATCACAGGAATATTTTTTCAAGAATCTTTCAAGTCTCATCCACTCATCTTAATTAAATACCGATCACTCAAATCAATAAATAATTAAGAATCCTCCCAGTGGAGTCGCCAAATTGTAGGCGTCGGTCGAAGTGCGCCTACGTTAAAGCATGTAGTGAATATGCTTGGCACTCATAGGAAGTGGGAATTGACATTACAATTAGGGAAAAATAAAGTAGGGAGCCGCCAACAAGTTTTTAAGGAACTTGTAAACCGTTCACGGATCATAAAAAGGCAACCACGATAAGGGACAACGAAGGCAACAACGATTGACCCATGAAGGTTACACCACATTCATAATCCATGAGATTACTAACTTCATATGGTTCGGAACCACGAAAGGAGAATCGGGGATGATGGTACGAAGTGAGTCATGGAGTCACATTCGCCCGTATTGGCCTCTACTCGATTCTCATATTGAAAAGAATTCCTGTGATCTCAAAGGCATACAAAAAAAGATTCAATTCGCTCCAAACTATTATTTAACTAAATTGGTTCAAAATTAATGCACACATAATTCTAAAAATTTGGTGATCTCTTCAATTAATAACAAGATTAAAAGGATCTAAAACCGGTTGTCCAAATTGTCTTATTAGGCGTGATTTTCAATTAAATATTCCCTTTAACATGCAATATGGTGATCATAATAACAATAGAATAAACATTAATATTAAAACCAGTTTAATCACAATTCCAACAACATAAAAATCGTTAGAAATAATAATAATAATAATAAAAAGAGCATGATCCTGACTTTGAATCTGTTTGCTTGCAACTACAAAATAATAAATGAGTTAGTAACTTTAAGGAAATAATAAAACAATAACTAAATTAAATTAAATAAAATAAGGTTGATTTTGGGACCAAACCCTCAAACGATTCTACCTTTCACGCCTTGGCTTAAGGACAGAACCTCGAGTAAAATATGGACTCCTTTGAGTGCTTGAAGAAGGAATATTGAAGTAAAAAGGGTAGGCTAGTGTTTAGGTTAATAGCATAGAAGAGAGAAAATAAGAATAATAAAATTCTGGTTGCCCCGTTCATCAGAAATAAGGGGGTATTTATAGGGAAAATGTGCTGAGGGAGCACACGGAAACCTAAAAAATGATAAAAACCCTAAAAAAGTATCCCGTGGCACGGTGAGACTGTACCGTGACACGGTCAGAATGTACCGTCATACGGTACACTTTCCCGTGACACGGTACAACTTTGGAGTGACGCGGGAAATTTTCAGAAAACGGAATGAAAAACGCGTTAAGGGTTTACGCGGAAAGGACACGGAACGTCACGTGTCACGGCAGACCTTCCGTGTCACGGGAAGTCCCACCGTCAGACGGGAAGGGTTCCCGTGACACGGTCAGACTGTACCGTGACACGGTCACTTCCAGTCCATTTTTCCGTCTAAATTCATTTTTAACCCTAATTTCTTTTGGCTTTTTAAGTGCCGATTGATAATTTCGGGCTTTTTTCTGACTTTTATTATTCGGGCTAAAATAAGAAAATAAAAATAAACAAAATGTTTGGCCTAAAAATAAATAATAAAATAAAAAGGTTTGGGCTTAAAATTAATTAATAAGCTTGGGCTAAAATTAAAACTATGCTTTTACCAAACATCAAGACTAATCCATGGACCTTTCAAAGGTATGAATTAATAAAATATGATTTTAAGAACTCTCGGGATTAAATACTTAACCCGACCAATAGTGGCGGTGAAAGGTTATTTATCATCGGGTTTGGTTTTGGGGAGACAATTTTAGGTGTCTACACCACACCAATGGAATGCTGAATATAAAATGGGTGACATTTATTATGCTCTGACTGGTTTGCCTACTCCCGACCCCCAACATTCTAGTACCAAACCTATTCATCACCCTATCCCAAAAATCTGGCAAAGATTTGCGGGTTTGTGTTTTCTGGGTAGGAATGAGCCCCATAACGCCATACTAACGAACTAGGTGTTATAGGACACTATGTGCATGGGTTTGGGAAACTGAACATAGGTAGGTACATCATTCACCATCTGAGCAGACATGCCACAACCAGTACCCAGTCTCGCACCCCCAATCGTATAGGAGGCCTTATCACTAGAATAGAAGTGAAAAAGGCCGGTTTTGTTGAGGGTGGACCCCACCAACTGACCAACTGTGGACCAGATACCTATATGACTGCTAGGTATTTTGAGGAGTTGGGGTGGGTACGACCAGATAGTGAGCAGACACCACACTGGTGTATTAGGACTAGGACCGAGCAGCCTTTGCCCATCTTTTCCCTACCTAGTCCTGACTTGACCGCCTTTCCCCCGGGCAAGCATCTTACACATATGACCGAGGTAGCGTTTTCTCCACCTCGCATGTCTCACTCCGTCCCCCATGTTGACTCTGACCCAGTTTGGGACCTTCAGAGTATAGGTCAGGCTTTAGGCCGTATCGAGCATTCCCACACTGATCTTAGGAGGATGGTAGGCTCCATAGACCAGAGGTTAGGGTACCTAGAGAGGAACCAGGGTTGAGCTCTCTAACCTATGTACGATGATTATGCTCGTCGGGGCAACATTCCCGATGATGCTATTTACCCTAACTGGTTTTAGCCTCCACCCCAGGGATACGATAGGGATCCCACTGCCCATGGCATTTATACTGACTATTTTGCCTTCCATTGGTACGACCAGGACATTCCTTTCGGGGGAACAGCGAGGGGGAGTTTTCATGCTGATTATTTTGGTGGTAGCTCTTCTGATGCAGGTGGTGCAGGTGGCAGTAGAGGTGTAGGGTTCGGCTCCATGGATGAGGATGATCAGGACTAGCTATGCTGGGCTAGTTCCCGAGCCAATGAGGACATTGTCTGATTCTAGCTTGGGGGAGATTTTGGATTCGGTATCTTTCTTTTTCTCTTTTCTTTTATTTTTTGTGTGTTTTATTAGTTTAGATTTATTTCTTTCTAGGTTAGTTTTATTGCTTTCTTATATATGAAAAATACAAAAAAAATTGAAAAATAAAAAAATCCAAAAATACGTTCCAATGAATTGTAAATCATGCTTCCCTGTGCCCCATACTTGAGAAAATTTGTTTTGATTCTTGGTTATTGATAAGCATTGTGAATTAGTTGATTATGATTTGATGTTTGATTGCCTTGAAACCTTAACATGCGTCAATTTTGCCCAACTACTTGTGAATATAGTGCTTGACTAGTTGATTTGGTTAGGAATGCGTGTTAGTTCCTGGTATGTCAATGAATTTGAGTATTGGTTTGAAACTATAAGTAATGTTTATGTGATTCATTATTGTGCACATTGAGGAGGACGAAGGCATTTGTTCTTTTAGGTAGCCTTCAGATTATTGTAGATACATTTGTTCCCTTCTTTCTACCCATGTTGTTGCCTTGACTTTTTGTTGTTTATTAGCCACATTACAAGCCTATTTTGCCCCATTGGTTACTAGTCCGAAGCTTGGTTTGGGGGAGCTATTAGTGAGTGAGGTGAGGGAGTTTGTAGTGTGCTTATATTTTGCACAATTTGGGTGGGTTTTGAGAAGTTATTTTGTTTTTGATCATGTTTAATTTTTATGAGTTTGAAATTTATACTTTCTTGAGAAAAAATAAAGTATGATGTTATGAAAAAAAGAGAAGTTCAAGAAAAAAAAGTGAAAAAAGTGAACTTCAATAGAAAAAAATAGAAAAAAAGTGTTCAATGTTCAAATGTTCTAGTTGGAGGTTAATCAAAAGGAAAAAATTGAGCTTCTATGAAAAATTTAAATTTGGAAAATAAAGTTGTTTATTCACTCCACTTTTTCATTATTATATTTTTATGAGTGAAATTGTAAGAGTTGGGATTATTTATATTGTTTGGAGTATATTTGGTGGATTTTTGTTAGAGTTGGTTATGTAAGAGATGTTGATCATTATTTATTTTGATCATGGGTTTTACTAGGATTTGCTCCCTTAAGCATAGCTTTTCTCTCACTTGTTCCCAAATGATTCCTACCCTTTACCCTAGCCTTACATTACAAGCTTTAAAGACCTTCCGACCTGTGTGCATAGAGTTGTATGAATGTGAAAGTCTTGTTTATCAATGCAAGTTATGATTTGACATATTTCGAGTCGACTAGTAGGTTGAGCGTTCATTGTTTTCAACACACGAGATTGTGAGTTGGGAGGGCATTGTTCACAAATAAAGGGGTTGGTTGGAGAGCGATCGAGTACATCTTTTACTCGCCACATAAATGAGAGTTGAGTGTGTGAGCACTAGTCATGAATTCTATATGCTCTTATGGTTTTCTCTATTTGACAATTGTTAGGGAGGAAAGGTAATTGGATGGATTTGATTGGTTGATTTTGAAGCATGTTTATTTGATTAACCCTGAATCGTTTGTGCTTGATTTTTACTTTTTGGGGTAAAGCATATTTATTTATTCATTGATGAGATCTTTGCTTAGGGATAAGCAAAGGTTTGGCTTGGGGGAGTTTTATGTGTCTATTTTATATAGTATTTTACCCCCGTCCCTTGGTCATAATTAGTAGTGTTTTTGGCTATTTAGAGCTACTTTTATTACTAATTGGTGTTTTCTAGTGTTTTCGTAGTTTTGGTTGACTTTTGTAGGGATTTGCACTTTTGGAGCATTTTCCCGATATATTATGGAGCAATTACGAGCATTGGAGAAGAACGACCAGCTTTTATAGCCCAGGGCCGGTTAGAGCCATCGAACCGGTGATTAAGGGCTCGGTATATGTGATACCGGGGCATTGGACCGAGTATTCGAGACCCGAAGAGAAACCCAGATTGGCCCGAAGAATTGGAGCCCAATCGTAGTCCAAATAATGGCCCAAGAGAGCCGCCCGACCAAAGAGGCTGGCGCCCGGAGGCGCGCCCGGCCGGGCGAGGGAAGCAAAGGTCGGCGCTCGAAGACGCGCCCGGCCGGGCGCGAGAATCGTACTTGAGAGGAAAAAGGCGCGCCCTATCGGGCACGTGTTATTGTTAGGAGACGATTAGCGTCGTTTAAGTTTGTTTTAGTTTAGGATTCTTACGGAGTATAAATACTTCTCCGTAAAACAAGTTTAGTACTCTCTTCTTTACTCTCTTAATTATTTTCTAAGATTCTCTCTCTACTTAGCTTTTAGATTAGTTTCTCTCTCTTATACTTTTGTTCTTAACTTCTATTCTTAATTCCAGATTTATTTTGGTAACGATTTCTCTTCTCTTAATCTTGGTTGTTTATTTTATTCTTTTGATCATGTCTTGTTTTATTTCTTTGATTAGTTTAGTTTTTATTATGTGTGAGTAGTTCTATTTCTAGGGTTTATGGGGATCCATAAATAATATGAAGGGGTAATTTATTGTTGTTGATTGTCAATGCTAGATTAATTTCCTATTGATTGATTTAATGCTCTGTGACTAGATTTGCACAGATCTTTTATGCATGAGTTTAACAATATTGATTCGAGATTCGACAAATGAGAATTAATGTTTAGGTCTAGTTTCAATAGGAAGGTTAATTTATAAATGGTTAAGTCGAGATTCGGGAGATAAGATTTAATACTGGTAAATTAATTATGTGATTGTAATACGTAGCGAAAGCCCTTTATGATCTGATTAATGTATGAATTGATGATTGATTATTATGTTTTACCCTGGAATATTATTTATTGGTGAACCTATGCCCTAGATCCTTTTATATATTGTTTTCTCCTTATTCTTAATCTCCGTAGTTTAGTTTATTATCCAAATTTACATATTGGTTACTTCATAATCTAGATTATATTAGTTAATTAGGAATAGAAAGACGCGTTTCTCTATGGATTCGACCCTACTTCCCTATCTATGTTAGTTAGAGGATTTAGGAATTACTTTTGATTAGTGGATACGACTTTACCCTGTCAGTGTCTCTGTGGTGAATTTGTAAAAGTATAAAAAAAAAGCCACAAAAATCTTTTATGACAATTATTTTTTGAAACCCTCAAAAGGTTGACACTGTTATTTCAAAATTATTATTAAATATTTAATTGATTTGCATCCCTTCATATCTTAAACTATTGTTAGTTTAGAACTCTTTAATGATTTGCATTATTCAATTAATCTCGTGTATTTTTTCTTCAAATGAATTTTTTGTAGCTCTGGTCCACTACTAGAAAACAGGCAAATTGCGACGGACTGGTTCCGACGGACATGAAATTCCGTCGAAAAAATCGATATTTCCGACGGAATTATTTTCCATCGGATATTTCCGACGAATTAAAAAATTCCGTCGGAAATTTCCGATGGAAATAAATTCCGTCTGAATATATGTGATTTGTGACAAAATTTTCCGTCGAAATTTATAGATTCCTTTGGATTTGTAGTCTATCGGAAAATTCCGAAGGATTTTTCCGTCGGAATGTAATTTTTTTTTAAAAAATAAAACTCTTTTCACCAAACCCTACTCCATCTTATTTCCGCCTCCCTTACTTCTCTCCTCTTATTCGTCTCTTTCTCTCTCTTCTCCTCCTTTCCTTTTCTCGTTCTGGCTCCTCCTATCTTCCCCTTCTCTCTCCTCTTCTCCTTTTCCCATTTGTTCCTACTCCTCCTTTCTTCTCCTTCTCTCTCCACTTCTCCTCCTTTCTCTATCTTCTATTTCCTTTTCCCCTTTCCTTTCTTTCTTTTCTTAGTCGGCGACAAGAGTTTGGGTCTAAATAATGGTGGAGGTGTGGTGTTTTCAAAAAATTAATGGTTATTTGGGTCAAATTCGACCATTAAAACTCTAGATCTAGAGTTTTTATGGTCGAATTTGGGCATATTAAACCAAATTTGAGGTGACATTCAAAGCAAAATTCGACTTTAAAGGTATGTTTTTTTTTTTTTAATTCGAATTTTAGGTTTGGTTGTGGTTTTGGGCGGTAGTTCTTGGTATGTAGTTTGGTCGGAATATGGAGCGTTATGGTGGTAGACCTTTATTTTATTTGGGTGGGTTTAGGTGATCTTTTTGAAGACTATCACAGCGGAAATTAGAGTCATATCAAAAAGAAGCTCTTTGTTCAGAGACGAGTGAACATCGAAACAGCAAGGTGGCGTTCCCTAGATTGTGGAGAGTTGTCACAAACAACTGAGGATTGTTTCAAGAGAAGCAATCTTCGATAGTATTCCCTTGGACGTGGAATGTTATCAATGCGGATGAGGATTGTTCCGAGAGAAATAATCTTCGATAGTATTCCCTTGGATGTGGAATATTATCATAGCGGAGGAAGGTCGTTTTAGGCGAAGCAATTTTCCAAATTGGAAGCAGTTACAGGCGTAGCAGTTTTCAAGCGGGATGGCATTCTCTAGCTTGCAGGAGGTCATCAAAACAACAGTACAGCAACAATCGGTTACTTTCAGAGACGTGTGCTCGACGGTGCAAGATACGCGTTTCTTAACTCTTTTATCTGTTTAACTAACGCTAGTTTTGCAGGTATCGGCGTTACAAGATTGATTTAGGATCGCAGAACGTTATGAATCATTCTCCGTCCCTATCGCTACTTTGACTTTCGTTTTCGAAACTTGCGTTTCTCCAAACTCAGTCAAAGTGGGGGCTTCCGTAGACACCCATTTGTGTCTCTCCAAAACCAAACCCAGTGATGAATACCTTTCACGTCAAACCATAATAGAATGAGGTGAAAGTGTGGAAAAGTCTAGTGTTGCGGTTAGTTTTTGTTAAAATTCTTTCTTTTTGTTTTCGAAAACCCACTTTATTTTATGAAAACGTCCATTCCAGTTTAGTTTGGTCCATGATAAAGGTCCAATAATGGTGTAGTTGGATGGGGCTTGAAAAGACCTTTCCAACGATATATTATAAGCCCAATTCCGATGAATATTGAGGAAGTTATGGCCAAAATACTAAACTGGGCCCAAACCGGATTTTCCTACGACCCAATGATCATGAGGAGGGTCCAAAGTTTAATCATATTCCTAAACTAATTAGGATTGATTAGAATCTTCTATAAGTTTCTAAAATATCTTAATTATCCTTTTTGAAAAGATAAGATTAAGGAATTTGATTTAAATATAAACTTTCCTTTTTTATAAAACTTTCCTTTTTTAAAGTCCTAATTCTATTCGGATTTAAACATGTTCAAAGACAGTCAGATATTATTTTCGTGCCTCATATTTTTTATCCAAATTTTATATGGTTGGATAGATCTTGAAATTATCTTTCCAATGATATATTATAATAATAATTCTGAGCTATAACGGAAAAAATATGAATAAGATATCAAACTCTATCCAAAACTGACACCGTCTCACTATTTTATTCATATCTTTTATTCTACAATATATTTTAATCTGATTCTAATTGGGTTAGAAAGTAGAATTCAAGATCTTTCCAACGACATCTTATTCATCTTATTCCAATTTCTAGATCAAAAGATATGATAAAAACAAAATCCGCAAAAACTGCTGTCTACGAGTTCTATTTCGATTCGAATTTGGATTCTTTTCTTAATTCTTCGACCCTCTTTTTTCCTATAAATAGAGGTCATATCTCCCCTTTTTCAATCACCAACTCTCATCAAGATTTTCTTGATTATTATTCTCTCTCTTTTCTAAACTTTGTTTTCATACAAAATTCCGCATTCACAAGATCTAGAAACACTTAGCCATATTCGAAATTGCCTTCACCCTAGACGTGAAAGGTTTTAATTTCTGAGGGTTTGGTCCCAAATTTCTCTTTCAATTATTTAATTTAATTGATTTGTTTATTATTTTCCTTGAAGTTACTAACGTGTGTATTTTGTTATTAGAAAGAGGTACGAGACATCCAAGTAAGTACTTTAAGGGATTTTATTGATTAATTGATATTATGATGTAGAAATCATGTTTACATTATTATTATGATATTCCTAGTATCATGTCTAGGGTATTTTTAATATTAAATATGATTGTTATGATGCTTCCTATGTTCTTCCTAATATTTATGATTATTAGTATCATGTTAGGGTTAAAGATTTGATTTTTATTGTTTAGTGACATGCTAGGGTTTGTTATTAATCTTGTTAGTATCATGCCTAGGATCTTGCTATGCTTTAACATGATCATGATAATTTATGATTATGATTGATATTATTTTTATTAATGATGTTGATTATTTATTATGTTGCTTGATATGTATTATATTTTATATTATTGTTTGATCACCTTTATGCATGCTTAAAGGGAATTTGTACTTGCAATCATGCTTAATAAGATATTTAATAATCTTGTTAGGTTAATTGTGATTATTAATTCAAGTGATCGCCAATAATAGTTTATTTGTGCATTAATATTCAACCAGCATAGATTAAACAGGTTTAGGGTTAATCCTATTGATTGTATGTTAATCAGAAAGCGCGCATGAATACGACCAGAATAAAGTAGAGGCCTATTATTAGAGCAGGTTCAATCTCTTTTAGGTTGGATTTGTACCATCATCCCCGAACCCTTATTTGGTTCATGACCTTATGGAGTTGACGATCTCTTGGATCGTTAAGGGGTGTAACCTTCAGCTCGTGAACGGTTTACAAGTTCCTTAAAAACTTGTTGGCGACTCTTTTGCTCTATCTTCTTCCCTTTTGGACGCCACCGTACTTTAGTGTATGATCACAGTGGGGTTCAAGCTAGTGGGGTTAAAGGCTTGAAATTATTCCCTACAAGCCCAAACCCTTTTTATTTTATTGTTTTATTATTTATTTTGGCCC
Source organism: Chenopodium quinoa (assembly GCF_001683475.1). Taxonomy (NCBI): domain Eukaryota; kingdom Viridiplantae; phylum Streptophyta; class Magnoliopsida; order Caryophyllales; family Amaranthaceae; genus Chenopodium; species Chenopodium quinoa. The sequence continues at coordinate 4,240,170 of NW_018742204.1, read as the reverse complement.
AAACCTTTTATTTATTTTATTTACTTATTTTCTTTTTTAGCCCAAAAAATAATAATAAATCAGAAATGACCTGAAATTATCAATTGGCACTTAAAATGCTGAACGAAATTAGGGTTAAAAATGAATTTAGACGGAAAAAACGGACCACAGACTCCCGCGTCACGGGAGCTGTCCTTTGTGTCACGGGAACCTGTCCCGTCAGACGGTGGGAATCCCCATGACACGGGACACCTGCTGTGAAACGGGAGTTTTCGTGTCATTTCCGTGTAAACCCTTAACGTGTTTTCTCCCTCGTTTACTAAATATTTCCCGCACCACACAACAAGTACACCGTGTCACGGGAATGTTTCCCGTCTGAGGGTGGGGTTTCCCGTGTCACGGTATACTTTGCCATGTTGCGACATAGTTTTTTTTAGGGTTTTTATCTTTTTAGGGTTTCGTATGTTCCCTCAACACATTTTTTCTATAAATACCCCCTCATTTCTGATGTACGGGGCAGGAATTAACTCTCTATTTTTCTCTCCTCTATGCTTTAGCCTAAACACTAGCCTACCCTTCTTCTTTCATAATTCCTTCTTCAAGCACTCCAAGGAGTCCATACTTTACTCGTGGTTCTGTCCTTAAGCCAAGGCGTGAAAGGTAGAACTGTTTGAGGGTTTGGCCCCAAATCAATTCTTTTTAATTTAATTATTGTTTTATTATTATTTCCTTGAAGTTACTAAATCGTTTATTATTTTGTAGTTGCAAGCAAACAAAATCAAAGTAAGAATTATGTTCCTTTTATTTCTATTATTTTTCTAACGATTTTATATTGTTGGAATTATTGTTAAATTGCTTCCAATATTAATACTTATTCTATTATTATTTATGATCACCATATTGCATGTTTAAAGGGAATATGTAATTGAAAATCACTCCTAATAAGATAATTTGGACGACCGGTTTAGGTTCCTTTTTAATCTTATTGTTTAATCAAGTGGTCACAATATTTTTGAATTATATGTTGCATTAATATTCAACCAATTTAGCCTAATAATAGTTTGGAGCAAATTGAATATTTTATTTGCATGCCTTTGAGATCGCAGGAATCACTTTTCACTATAAGAATCGAGTAGAGGCTAATACGGGTGAATGTGACTCCATGACTCACTTCGTACTATCATCCCCGATCCTCCTTTCGTGGTTCCGAACCATATGGAGTTAGTAATCTCATGGATTATTAATGGGGTGTAACCTTCACGGGTCAATCGTTGTTGCCTATCGTTGTCCCTTTATTTTGGTTGCCTTTTTATGATCCGTGAACGATTTACAAGTTCCTTAAAAACTTGTTGGCGGCTCCCTACTTTATTTGTCCCTAATCGTGTTATGTAAATTCCCACTTCCTATGAGTGCCAAGCATATTCACCACATGCTTTTACGTAGGTGCACTTCGAGCGACGCCTACAATTTGGCGACTCCACTGGGGAGGATTCTTGGTTATTTATCGATTTGAGTGATCGGTATATAATTAAGATGAGTGGATAAGACTTGAAAGATTCTTGAAAAATATTCCTGTGATTAATTTGGCATTTTTGCATAAGCATAGACGTTTTAATGTCGCATTTAGGTCTGTCTCGTAGGAAAAATTGAATAACTTGATTGCGTACGAAGGAAAACGGGGCACCAGTCAGATTTTCTGACTGCCATGCCACGACAGAATCTGCCGTGTCACGGTGCAGTACACCGTATGACGGTATGCAGTATCGTGGCACGGGAATCTCTGTCGTGTCACAACAGTCCTAAAATCAGTCTGGTGGCTTGTATTCTCTTCTTACAGTCAACTTCCTTCGATTTTTCTGAAAAAACGTGTGTGATCTACATGCGTCTTATCCCCAGGGGATTTAAGCTCTATCAATCCAAAAAATCTCATGGCAATAAGAGTTCATCCGAGTTATTAAATCCACCCAAACCATGGAGTCGAGTTCGATTTCATCACGAACTCGTGGAGCCGCCCGTTGGCATACACCCTCAAGGGAGGCTTCCTTGCTAACGCGTCCAAACTCTTAACCATGGTACCCTATTGACACCAAATAAACCTGACCATAGTCGAACATAGAACTTGATCTTAGGTTGTGAACTATTCTTTGCATCATTGTGCCTACGTGTTTTATGTTTGGTCGTTTTGATCCTAACCTTAACGATATTTCTTTGTCTATGGTGGATTATTTTATGACTAACGATTGCCAATGGACCATACTCACTTAGTAATTAGCAAAAAAAAAAGGGGAAAGGTTGCTGCGACACGGGACTGTCCACTGTGTCACGTCACAGTCCACCGTGGCGCGGTGGAATTGCAGCAAAAAAAAAAGTTTGCCGCGCCACGGGAAACTCTACCGTGGCGCGGTGGACCTGCAGAAAAAAAAGGGGGAAGGGTTGCCGCGACACGGGACTGTCTACCGTGTCATGGCACAGTCCACCGTGGCGAGGTGGAATTGCAGCAAAAAAAAAAAAGTTTGCTGCGCCACGGGAAACTCTACCGTATCACGGCAAATTTCCACCGTGGTGCGGTGGACCTTCAGCAAAAAAAAAAAAGTTTGTCGCGCCACGAGAAACTCTACCGTGTCACGGCAAACTTCCACTGTGGCGCGGTGGACTTGCAGCAAAAAAAAAATCCTGCGCCACATTAGGGAATGTTTATCGTGGCACGGGAAAGTTCACCGTGTCACGGCAATTTCCACCGTGGCACGGTGGATTTCCAAAAAAAAAAAAAACTTGAAATGATCTTCGCGTCACGGTAGCTTGTACCGTGACACGGTACAGTTTGCCGTGTCACGGTGATCAGGAAATAAGTTCAGTCAGCTTTTTTCAAGTCTTCCGTGTTAATTTGGTCCTCGCGTCAGTCATTTTAGTTATTGTTAACATGTCTAGCCATACGATCATACCACGAGTCTTATAACATCACTTAGTCACTCACGAGTCAATTATTGTCTACACACTTTCTTTATGTTCCGACTTGAGTCGTGCACCAGGTCGTTTATGATCGTATACTAGGTTCATGCACCCTTTTTTTCATCATAATAAAAAAATGTGTGGAGTTTTCTCACCTGTTTTCAAGTGTCTATTTTTTCCTTCCTTTCCTATCTTGAGCAATGAGTCAAACAATTAAGTGAATTATTTTATTTCACAGTAGTTGGTCAAGGAACAAGGATAGATTAATACGGTTCGAGTCATTACCACAACAATCTCTCAGATCCAATAGGCGTTCAAAGAGAACTTTGCCATCTCCATTACTTATCACCTTTCAATGGCCACTAAAGAAGATATTGAGAACATCAACAAATCCATCAAGGCACTTTCTGCCATGATGCAAGCCCTTACCACTAGGGTCACTACCATGGAACAAAACAAGGTCACTGTTTCCACCCTTGACAAATTGAAGGAACAAATGAGTAAGATTTATGAGGATTTCACTTATGTGGAACGACCTCCCACTCCTTTGGATGTGAAGGACAGACTCCTTAAAAAGTTCTCCACTGCTGATATTCCAAAGTTCAAGCCTACTGACAATCTAATATTCCATTTGAAGGCGTTCTCTGTAACCATGGCTCTTAAGGGATTCGACGTAACACTCTTCCCTACGGTGTTCCCTCTCTCCTTAGAACATGATTGCCATCAATGGCTTTATTCCCTAGAAACCAAGCATACTGCGACTTGGAAAGATGTCACCGAAAGTTTCATGAATCGTTACAAGTGTAACATTCAAACTAAAACTTCTGAACGTGAACTCTCCATTCTCAAACAGAAAGAGAATGAAGGCTTCACCGCTGTAGGGAATATTTCAAGCGTTAATCCCCTAGCTTGAACCCCACTTTGATCATACACTAAAGTACGATGGCGTCCAAAGGGAAAGAAGATAGAGCAAAAGAGTCGCCAACAAGTTTTAGGAACTTCTAAACCGTTCACAGGGTGAAGGTTACACCCCTTAACGATCCTAGAGATCGTCAACTCCATAAGGTCTTGAACCAAATAGGGTTCGGGGATGAAGGTACAAATCCAACCTAAAAGAGATTGAACCTGCCCTAATAATAGGCCTCTACTTTATTTTGATCGTATTCATGTGCGCTTTCTGACTAACATACAATCAATAGGTTTACCCTAAACCTATTTATCTATGTTGGTTGAATATTAATGCCCAAATAAACCTATTATTGGCGATCACTTGAATTATAATCATTTTAACCCTAAACAAGATTATTAATTATCTTATTAAGCGTGATTACAAGTACAAATTCCCTTTAAACATGCATAAAAGGTGTGATCAAGCAATAAAAATAAATATCAAGCAACATAATGAATCATAATAATAATTATAACAATTATAAAAATAGTCATGTTCATGTTAAAGCATAATAATAGTAAGATCCTAGGCATGATACTAACAAGATTAATATTAAATCCTAACATGTCACTAAACAATAAAAATCAAAGCTTTAACCCTAACATGATACTAACATGAATATTAGGAAAGACAATAAAAGGCATCATAACAATCATATTTAATATTAAAGTTACCCTAGACATGATACTAGGAATATCATAATAACAACCTAAGCATGATTTCTACATTATAACATCAATAAAAACCATCAAAATACTTATTTTGATGCCTCGTACCTCTTTCTAATAACAAAATACACACGTTAGTAACTACAAGGAAAATAATAAACAAAACAATTAAATTAAATAATAATTGAAAGAGAGATTTGGGACCAAATCCTCAGAAATTAAACCTTCCACGTCTAGGGCGAAGGCAACTTCGAATATGGCTAGGTGTTTCTAAATCTAATGAATGTGGAATTTTTATATTTGTGAAAAAGCTAGTTTTGAAAAGAGAGAGAGAGAATTGGTAGATTGTAGATGATTATAGATGATTGTAGATGATGAAATCTAATGAATGTGGATGATTCTAGAAGACTAAAACCATTCCTAATTTCATTAGGAATGATAAATTCATATTAGGCCCTCCTCTAGATCATTGGGCCGCACATTAGGCTCAAACCGGGCCTAGTTCAGTAATTTGGCCATAACTTCCTCAATATTGATCGGAATTGGGCTTATAATATATTGTTGGAAAGGTCTTTTCAAACCTCATCCAACCACACTACTATTGGACCCATATCATGGATCAACCGAACTGGATTGGCTGTTTTCTTAAAATAAGTTTTAAAAAACAGAGAGAAGAGAAAAAAAATTAAAACTATCCGCAACGTACACTAAACTTTCCACACTTTCACTTCATTCAATTATGATTCGATGTGAAAGGTACTCATCATTGGGTTTGGTTTTTGGGAGACACAAATGGGTGTCTACAGAAGCCCCCACTTTGACTGAGTTTGGAGAAACACAAGTTTCGAAAACAAAAGTCGAAGTAGCGATAGGGACGGAGAATGATTCAGAACGTTTTGCGATTCTAAATCATTCTTGTAACGCCGTACTTTCAAACTAGCGTTAGTTAAATAGATAAAAGAGTTAAGAAATGCGTATCTTGCACCGTCGAGCACACGTCTCTGAAAGTAACCGATTTTCTGCTGCTTCCTTGTTTTGATGACCTCCTGCCAAGAGAATGCCATCTCGCTTGAAAACCGCTACGCTTGTAACTGCTTCCAATATTGAAGATTGCTTCGCTTGAAATGATCCTCTTCCGCTTTGATATTATTCCATGTCCAAGGGAATACTATCGAAGATTGCTTCGCTTGAAACAATCCTCTTTTGCTTTGATAATATTCCACGTCCAAGGGAACACTATCTAAGATTTCTTCGCTTGAAACAATCTTCTTCCGCTTTATGACCATCTTCCACGTCTAAGGGAACATGATCGAAGACAACTTCGCTTGAAATCGCCTTCAGTTGTTTGTGACAACTCTCCACAATCTATGGAACGCCATCTTGCTGTTTTGATGTTCACTCGTCTCTGAACAAAGAGTTTCTATATTTAATATGTCCACGCGTCTCTGAACAAAGAGATTTTGATGATATGCCCACGCTTCTCTGGAGCAAAAGAGCTTGATGATATGTCCACGCGTCTCTGAACAATAGAGCTTGAAAGAAATGTCCACGCGTCTCTGAACAAAAGAGCTTTGATGATATGTCCACGTGTCTCTGAACAAAAGAGCTTTGAAAGAAATGTCCACGCGTCTCTAAACAAAAGAGCTTTGATGATATGTCCACGCGTCTCTGAATAAAAAAAGAGCTTTGAAAGAAATGTACACGCGTCTCTAAACAAAGAGCTTTGATGATATGTCCACGCGTCTCTGAACAAAAGAGCTTTGAAAGGATTGTCCACGCGTCACTGAACAAAAGAGCTTCGATACTTGAACGTTTGTTGCGATAATATTTTGAAGAAAAATTTCCGAAGACCAACACTTGTCGATCTCTAAAGCTCGCTTGAACTTTGCTTCCGCTAAAACCAGTATGTCGGTGTCTCCGTGATGAGCCAATTCTTAGACTCTTTAAGCTAAGTGAGACGATCTTTCGTCAGGTCGATCACTTATTGCAATTGTAATCAAGCCGACTACTTAATCATGTTAAATTGCTTATAGGGGCTAACTAGAGTACCAAGGAACCCGAAATTTCTGTATGAGGTCGAAATCACCTCTATGAGAGTCTTCGAGCTTTGTCGCTGCTAAAATATCTCTGGCGCCAAGAATTGACTATGTCGCCAAACGCTAAAAACTGTTGCCGAACGCTAGATGTTTTCATCTGGCGCTGGAGTAGGGTCTTCCCTATTCTGTTGCACCTGTATTTATATCTTTGACTATGGGACTTTGCCAATTTCTTTAATTATCCTAGGGTTGACCTAAGGTTTAGCGTTTCTTGACTCATTGATTTGACATGACTCAAGGTATAAACTTGATTTACTGTGATTGATTCAGGGTTGACTCGACTCGAAGCGAAATGACACGTGTGACTCATGACCCGTGTGTGCATAGTGTTGATTCAATGTGACTCAAAAATGCAAAAAAGCAAAAATTTTCCGTCATTTTTGTGGAGGGTACCGACTTTCTCCCAAAAAAAGAAAGACGCGAAAAAGAATCGAAGTGAAGTTTTTGAAGGTGCATGTTGAATGAGCTTAGTCAAATGTTGTTTGATACTATCTCTCAAGGTGCAAGGATTAATCCATCCTAGGCTATCTCAATGGTTGACTCAATGATGAAAGTATTTGGGTAACTTAGGCACGGAGGCTAAGCACTTCATACTTCGTGATGCAATGACAATTATGATTGATGAGTGATGTTGATATGATAAGGCATGCTTCAACGTTGTGTTAAGATTCCATGACAAAGGGTTCCTAAGGGAAGTATATTTGGTCATATATCTGTGATGTGTGTGATGGTGACACTAAAGTTAGGCCGCAAGAGCTAAGTGTGTGGAAAAATATTATTTTTTAGAAGAGTCAAATGATGGTGACTCTTAGGCTAAGGTAAGCTAATAATGTAAGGATCAAGCCCCCAAGTCTAGCTCTAAGTGAATAAGGATGAACATAGGAGATCCCTTGATATGATCATGATGTGTGAATGTGAATGTGAATATGAATGCATGTTTATTACGGCCGCACCTCGATGTGAGGTTGCCTTTGATCCGTTAGGAATCAGGCCGAACGTAGCTCTAGCCGAACCTCGCATAAGTGTGTATACCTCAAAAAGGTCTTTTTAAGGGTTGTAACGTGGTTAGGCTAAAGGTTATAGAAGAAGGGGATAAAGGCTCAAGACCCTCAATAAGCCTCCAAGGTGTGCAACTTTGATTTTGAATCCTTGTATTTTTATGCTTCAGTTTCTACTCTTTTTAGCTCTTTCTTTTGCTTTAGCATTTATTTTATTTTTAATAAGTGTGGGCAGTCCCGATTATGCGGTCTATCACTCAATTGGCATTCATGTTTCTCAGGCACGGTACCGAGCACTCGATAAGAGACGCAATCTGAGACGTGTTCATATCAAAGACATGTTTATGTCAAGGACATTGGAACACTTACCCTTTTGTACACTTTTATTTTTTTTTTGCTTATTATTTGTTGTCTTATCTTTTGAAGTCACTCAAGCTTTTGAGATGGCATAAGTTACACACCATCCCATCCCAAGGTTAGGTAGATGTGGGTTGAAAAATGAAAGGTCTATCATTAGACGAGGCTCAAAGTGGTTTATGGAGAAAGGATTGTAAATTAGAAAGGTGAAAGGTAATATGATGTGGCTACAAGGGGTGCCTCAAATCATTGGTATACCTCGTGCTTAGTTTGACATGGATTTTTTTATTTTTTATTTTTTTTAAATGCAATATAATAAAATGATCATATGCAAAAAGAATAAATGCTCATTTTTATTAAAAGGGGAAAAGAAAGAATCTACAAAATTAATCTAAGGGAAAAGAAAGGTGTCTATGCTAGACTTATTGGGGAAAGGGTAAATAAAGAAAAAGAAAAAAGATGTCATGAAATCTCGTCGTTTGAAGCTCGCCTCTTTTCTTGTGTTGTTTGCTTTATCATCACTCGCTCTTCTTGTTAACTGGATGTATGGGAAGCTTGTTATTATCAATCAAATGTTGGATAGCCTCCTTTAGCTTCCAACAGCTCTCAGTAGCATGACCCCTACCTTGATGGTACTTGCAGCGCACATTTGGATTCCAACTAGGCAATCTCTTCTCAAGCGGGGGATCTTAAAGAGGTCCGATAGGAGTAATGAGTCCCTTGGCATGGAGTCGATCGAAAGCATTATCGTAGCTAATTCCAATAGGGGTAAAATCCTTTTTTTTTTTGCTCTCTAAATCCTCGATTATCCATGGCTAAGATCCCATTAAGGTCGAAAGTACCAACACTGTTATTAGAGTAGGTGTTTTCGGAAGAAGAAGAATAGTCGTTCTTCTTCGTTTTACAGCCATTGTTACTATCGTTACTAATCTTGGCCTTCTTGTCGCGCGGAGGAACATGAAGGAGATTTGAATCAATGAAGTCTTGAACACGATCCTTGAGGGCGAGACACTTTTCGGTAGTGTGACCGCGACCTCTATGGTATCGACAATAGGAATTTAGATCCCAATTGGGAAATCTTTTTTTAGATGGAGGGTCTTGACTGGGACCAATGGAGTGAATATGACCTTGATCGTGAAGACAGTCAAAAGTTTCATTGTAAGTCATTCCTATTGGTGTGTATTCTTCAATGGTCCGTTTTGCTCGTGGCTTAGGAGCATTGAGTTCTTCATTAAACCCTTGGCGAGAATTTTGTTTGATGGCTATCACCCGATTTGCTAATCCTTCTACCACGTTCAAGAGCATGGAAACGACATCTTGCAATTTTCGAACGTCCTCTTTTAGACTCGACGAGTCTTCCCTGGTATTATCTAAAAAAAGACTTTCATCCTCCTCAATCATGGCCACTTCATCGAGAGAGTTTATATAAGATGTCTCGATTATGGGCTCTCCTACAGGTGTGATAAGAAGTGAAGGATCGAAGGATGCTTTATCTTCTTCGATGGCTAGAATTTCAGAAGTTTCATTGTTATTGATCAGATCTTGAATAGCTTCTTTGAGTTTCCAACACTCCTCAGTGTCGTGACCCTTTCCTTGGTGATATTTGCAGTTCTTATTAGGGTCCCACTTGGGTGGCCTGGCTTCTGGAACTGTATCTTTGATAGGCCCTTTGGGCATGACTAGTCCTTTGTGGTATAGCATCTCGAAAGTTGTTTCATAACTCATACCAAGTGGAGTGAACACTCTTTTTGACCTTTAGATTCGTGATTTAGAGGAGTTGGTAGCATGTACCTCATTAATGGGAGAGGAAGAAGAAGGATGCTCGTTCTTCTTTCCTCTCGCACTATTGTCTTTTAGAAGGTCATCTTCAATGTCAATGCCTATGTTATACACAGCCTTGAAAGTATTCAAGTTGTGTTGGTACTTTAAGTTCCTTGAACACTTCCCTTGGAGATTCTTGATAAACATCCTCACAGATTCTTTTTCGATTGGAGCCTTGACCATATTAGCGGAAGTTTCCCTCCATTTGTTGAAGAAAGAAGTGAACCCTTCGTTTTCTTTTTGTTTTAACATCTCGAGTTGTCTATGGTCGGTTTCGTCTTGGATGTTGCACTTATATCTATCTATGAGAGCGTTTTCTATGGACTCCCAGGTGGGTTTTTTTTTCTCGAGAAAAAAGAACCATTGCTGGCAAACGGTCTCAAGAGATAGTGAGAACAGAGAGGGGAAAACCTTCTTATCGATACCCTTAATGCTCATTATGGTTTCAAAAGCTCTTAGATAAAAGTAAGGGTTATCTGTTGCCTTAAATTTTGGGATGTCAGTGGCATTGAACTTATGCGGAATAAGTTCCTTGTCCAGCGAGACCCCTTGTGAACTAAGGCCCTGAAATTTAGTCACTAGATAGCTTGCTAAAACTTTCTTGCATAAGGTTCATTTGTTGTTGCTTCACAGGGTCATCAATTTTGAGGGTCAAAGCTTTAACACCTCATTCACGTCATTCAATTGATTTCTAAGTTCATTGACCTCTTCTTGACTTGCCATTATCTTTTTAGCCTTCTTCTTTTGACGAATTGGTTTATCGAAAAGTGAGACTTGAATAAAGAGGTTGTCCTCGATTAATCGCCCTTCTCTCCTCGACCAAGTACTGTGGAAAAGAAATTTGGGAATATTTATTGTTAATTATTTGACTCAAACTTTATTCAACATGCAATGGATGGAGGAAGTGAAGAAAGATTGGAATAGAATGTGAAGGAAAATGATGTAGATGAAGGGATATGAAGAATTAGGAATAGAATGTACCTCCAACTCGAATGACGGAAAAAACCAACTCATGCATGAACCTAAGACATGGTCATGGTGATGTGTACTCAAAGTGCGTGCTAAGACTAGTGAGTGTAGGTGACATACTTGGACTCGTGTCACGACCATGTGGCTAGACTATGTGACTAGATTCAATTAATGACTTAACTAGGTATGATTAACAGAATAATTAGCAAACTGTTTAATTAGACACAAGGTGATGCCTCGAGCAATAAACCGAACTGTAGCCAAAACGACAGGACAGGCGCCGCACTGTGTAGTGTAGCGCCAGACGACAGAGCTGTCGCCAGGCGCCACACTCCACAGAGTGGCGCTACAACTCATATTTTGGCGCCAATGTTGGAACTTCAATTTGAGACTGTTTTCGGTGTTATTAATCAACAGAGGTATGCCTAAAGTCGTACTAGGTCAATTCTGATTAAAATATTAGCTTTTATTTACTCAAATTAATTAATTAGGCAAAGTTCTTTAGGTCATTAATTTATTTAATCTCAATACAAGCCTAACAAACGGTTAAGAAAACATAGTATATGCACAACAAATAATGCACAATTAGTCAAGTAGGCACAATATGAAGCAATGAGTTTGCAACCTAACCATGGCTCTAGTTCTCTAAAGTTCGGGATATGGTTTAGTCAATAGAGGGTCCATGGTTAATTATCCGGATGCACCGCGCGGAAGCCTAACCGTGAAGGGTTGGCGCGAGTGGATAGGACACCGCGAGTTTAGAAAAACTCTCTTCCATGGTTTGGTGAATTCAACATTCTCGGATGTACCCTTTGTTTCTCAGAGCGTTCAATCAGGTAGATGGAGCATGAATTCCCAGAGGGTTATGTCCATATGTAGAACACATATGGGTTTCAGAAAAGTGAGAAAAAACTCAATCAGGAAGTAGGATCGAGCAAACAATACGAAAAACTGGTCGAAATTAGAACACATATTTCTGGCTCGGTATTGGAAGAATTTGGCGCCAGCAAACAGAGATTGGCGCCAAGTTTTAGCTCTAGCGCCTGGCAACAGAACTGTCGTCTGGCGCTACAGTTAAAATTTTGGTGCTAATGCTCTGGTCCCTGACGCTAATTCCTACATGCCTCAGCAGCTTTCTGTGCTCGATAAAATTTTCAAGTTTCGCGCAGTGTTATTTTGGTCCTAGTTGTGAAAGATATTTCTGAATTTCCTACGTGTAAAATCCTATGTTTTAACTCATTACAGATGGTCTTTCCAATGAGATCTTTTTTATGCATATGACAATAATGTTAATCAAAATTACGCACATGAAATACTTAGAACGTTTCGAGTCTCATCCACTCATTCTAAATCATTACCGAAACAAATTCAGGTATTAAAATAGAAATCCTCCCCAGTGGAGTCGCTAAAAACTGTAGGGAATATTTCAAGCGTTAATCCCCTAGCTTGAACCCCACCGTGATCATACACTAAAGTACGGTGGCATCCAAAGGGAAAGAAGATAGAGCAAAAGAGTCGCCAACAAGTTTTAGGAACTTGTAAACCGTTCACATGGTGAAGGTTACACCCCTTAACGATCCTAGAGATCGTCAACTCCATAAGGTCTTGAACCAAATAGGGTTCGGGGATGAAGGTACAAATCCAACCTAAAAGAGATTGAACCTGCCCTAATAATAGGCCTCTACTTTATTCTGATCGTATTCATGTGCGCTTTCTGACTAACATACAATCAATAGGTTTACCCTAAACCTGTTTATCTATGTTGGTTGAATATTAATGCCCAAATAAACCTATTATTGGCGATCACTTGAATTATAATCATATTAACCCTAAAAAAAGATTATTAATTATCTTATTAAGCGTGATTACAAGTAAAAATTCCCTTTAAACATGCATAAAAGGTGTGATCAAGCAATAAAAATAAATATCAAGCAACTGAATCATAATAATAATTATAACAATTATAAAAATAGTCATGTTCATGCTAAAGCATAGTAATAGTAAGATCCTAAGCATGATACTAACAAGATTAATAACAAATCCTAACATGTCACCAAACAATAAAAATCAAAGCTTTAACCCTAACATGATACTAACATGAATATTAGGAAAGACAATAAAAGGCATCATAACAATCATATTTAATATTAAAGTTACCCTAGACACGATACTAGGAATATCATAATAACAACCTAAGCATGATTTCTACATCATAACATCAATAAAAACCATCAAAATACTTACTTTGATGCCTCGTACCTCTTTCTAATAACAAAATACAGACGTTAGTAACTTCAAGAAAAATAATAAACAAAACAATTAAATTTGGGACCAAACCCTCAGAAATTAAACCTTCCACGTCTAGGGCGAAGTCAACTTCGAATATGGCTAGGTGTTTCTAAATCTAATGAGTGTGGAATTTTTATATTTGTGAAAAAGCTAGTTTTGGAAAGAGAGAGAGAGAATTGGTAGATTGTAGATGATTGTAGATGATGAAAACGGAGTTTTTACGACGTTATTTATAGAAAAAATCAGCCAAAAAAATAAAATATCAAAAACAGAGTTATGACGCGTAAAAAAGGAATTAGCGCCAAACGCTGACCTTGGCGCCATACGCCAAGGCTAGCGCCAGGCGCCAAGCGTAGCACTAGGCGCTACAGCTGGCGTTTGGCGCTGACTAGGAATTTGACGCGTTTTCTTAAAATCAGATAGAAATTGCCGTACAGGAGGATAAAATCGTATTTTTCCTCAAAAATGCTCTTTGATTCTAATTAAAACTCTGAAAAGTCAATAAAAGTCAATTTTCAATGCTAATTTGGCCATAACTTCCTCAATATTGATCGGAATTGGGCTGATAATATGTCGTTGGAAAGGTGTTTTCAAGCCCCATCTAACTACACTACTATTGGACCCATATCATGGACCAACCGAACTGGATTGACTATTTTCTTAAAACAAGTTTTCAAAAACAGGGAGAACAGAGAAGAAATTAAAACTATCCGCAACACTAACCTTTCCACACTTTTACTTCATTCGATTATGATTCGACGTGAAAGGTACTCATCACTGGGTTTGGTTTTGGGGAGACACAAATGGGTGTCTACAACCGCTTACCTGAACAGGTGGAGGGAAACAACTTCACAGCCTACAGTAGCTCAAAGCAGCATTTTCGCCTCTTTATTCAAAATCTGACTCATAAATATAGGGAACATCTCAAATTTCTTCCACTGAACATTTTCGAAGCTATACGTATACGAAATCGGCATCAATATCGAGGATGAGCTAATAAAGACTGCTGGTAGTAACAATAATAACACTTGGAAAAACAAGAAGAACGACAATCCTTCTTCTTCGTCTTCTAAGCACGAAAATACTACCAACAATATAAGCCAAGTTGATCTCAATGAAGTGTTAGCTCTTTATGCTCCATTGCCCAAGAAGAAAAGAACTTACACTTCTTTAGGAATGACTTATGATGCGGCCTTTGATCACCTTTACAGTCAAGGCTTGATCAAACCTATTGGGCCATTTCCAGAGCCAAAACCTGAAGAAAGGAGCGCCAAATGGAATCCCAATGCCCATTGCAAGTACCATCAAGGAAGGGGCCACACTACGGAGCAATGTTGGAATTTGAAGGACGTCATTCAAGACTTGGTGGATGAAAACAAACTTTCTGTCCCTCCAGGCGGCAAGAAGTAATGAACACAAGGCGCACAGCAGATCCTTCATGCAAGATTTCATGTATTCTTTCTTTATCATTCATCTCCATTCATGTCTAGCATAGGTTTTCCATTTTGAATTTTTATATGTTTCATGTGTTTCGTTCACCTTTTCCATTAATAAAATGAGCAAATTTCCTTTACATCTCGATCATAGAATTTTTCATTCATTCATTCATTCTAAAAAAAATATAAAAAAAATAAAAATAAGAAAATAAAAAATCAATTACCGAACTAAACCCAAGGTACACCAGTGACTTGAGGCACCTTTGCAACCCTGTCATTCCCTATTAACCGTTCAATCACATTCCATTTCTTCATCAACCATTTTGAGCTTCGTCTAACGTTTGGCCTTCATTTCTTCAACCCACATTCACTTAACCCTGGGATTGGAAGATGTGTAATTGTATAACATTCAAAAAGCAAGTAGGAAAAGAAAAAAATAAAATAAAAAAGCAGCAAAGCAACAATAAAACAATGTCTAAAGGCAAGTGTTCCAATGTCTTTGATATGAACACGTCTCAAATTGCGTCTCTCATCGAGTGCTTGGTACCGTGCCTGAGAAACATGAATAATAAGTGAGTGATGGACCACATGATATGAGATTGCCTACATTGATTCAAAAGAATGAAAAAAAAAATAAATAAATAAAAATGTTGAAAATAAACTTGCAAAATTCAACTTAACCACATCTTGGGGGCTTCTCTCGGGTCTTGAGCCTTTTACCCCTTTCTTCTTTAAACCATCAACTTAACCACATTACAACCCTTGAAAGACCTCTTTGAGGTGTACATACACTTGTGCAAAGTTTGGTTAGAGATACGTTCGGCCTGATTCCTAACGGATACGTAGGCAACCTCACATCGAGGTGCGGCCACATATCTATGCATGATCGAGTCAAAGAATATCCAATGCTTATCTCTATATCCCTACCCATTTAGAGCTAGACTTGGGGGATTGAACCCACATCACATTATCTTACTCAGCCTAAACAGTCATCATCTTTGACTCTTCACACATATATTTCCATCACCATAACCTTTGCAGCCTCACCTTTGTTTTTTTTTGGAAAATAAGATTTTATTACCAAAAAGAGAAAGTTACAACTTACAAAAGCTAAGTTATAACTACCACCAGAACACCAAAAGACCTGAAAAACAACAGGACACCCCACGACCAGTTCTAGACCCAAACCTAGCCACCTTCTAGGAAGGGTTCTAGGAAGGGCCTATAACAACTGGACTCAGCTTCCCGGCCACCTTCTAGGAAGGGTTCCGAAAACCAGGACCAGACAACAAAAAAAACCAGAAAAACAACAATGCCAAACACCCGAAAGCCACCAAAAACTACAGCCAGAAGCAGACAAGCCTGCAAACCGACTAAAGAAACCAAAAGAACAAAGAAAAACAACAAAACGAGCACCAAAGCAAGCCCCAAAAGAAGACAGCATGGCACAAAGCAAAGCACAGCAGCCCCAACATCAGAGCACAACACCAGCAACAAGGCATAGCAAGTCAAAGGTGCCCCATCAGCAAAAGAGCATTATAGCAGAGCAGCAACAGCACGAAGCACCAACAGACAAAGACAGCAAACTAAAGCAACAAACCAGCACCAAAACAACAGTGCAAAAACAACATTAGCAGTGCAGCAGCAAGAAAACAGCACCAGAATTCAAAGCAACACTCAGCAGTGCATAAGCAGCAAATCAGCAGTACATCAGCAGCCTCCCACAGCCTACAGTAGCTCAAAGCAGCACCAACCAGCACCAGAATTCAGAGCAGCACCCAGCAGTGCAGAAGCACACTAGCAGTACACAACAAAACACAGTAGCCACCCAGCAGCAAAACAAGACAGCAGGCAGCAAAGCACTGAGCAGAACAAGCAGCTGCATAACACAGAAGAAACCCTTTATCATGAAATCTTGTTTCCCTACCGCGCATGCTTCATCATCTTTCAAGACAACATTCATCAGAAGAAACGTTGTATACTTGCTTAGCTTCTTGACCTGAGGAATGTTCATTGTTTCATGCATCGCATAATGTGCTGAGTAACATTTCTATATCAATGATTTGTAATAATACAAAGCATATCGTTCTTAGCTCCTTGTCCTAAGCAACGTTCATAATCACTTCATCTATATACGTGCTTAGCTTCCAGACCTAAGTGACATTCAAGATCGCTTCTTTACACCATATATGATGCTTAGCTCCATGACCTAAGTTCATTCATCTATCGTGTCACATGATGTAATTGTCCTTAGCCTCCTGGCCTAAGAACATTCATCATGCATACATTATTTTCAAGACAAGCAATTCAATCCATACGATTCATTTCGTCTTGCTTAAGGAGGAAGTTCAAAACTTCTTCCGTTTTTCATTATTTTCTTTTGGGGAAGTTCAAAAACTTTTTTCAAAATTTTTATCGAGGGAAGTTCGAAAATAAAATTTCATTTTTCACGCCCTTCTTTTTCGGGTGAAAGTCGGTACCCTCCACTCGTCTCATGACAAAAATGACGAATTTTTTTTTTTTGCTTTTGCATTTTCAGTTGCTTATGTCTGCACACAAACACACACACTCAAACTATACACACACAATCACAAGTCATAGACATGTCATGTCATGTCAAACTTGGTCAAGTTAGTTGGTCAAGTCAATCATAGTCTATATGAGTCCCTTGGCAAATTTTATTTTGCAGGTCTTAATTACAGCCCACGTCCGGGGACAAGCGGACCATCTACAGCCCACGTCCGGGGACAAGCGGACCATCTACAGCCCACGTCCGGGGACAAGTGGACGATTTACAACCAGCCCATGTCCAGGGACAAGCGGACCATCTACAACCCACGTCCGGGGACAAGCGGACCATCTACATCCCACATTCGGGGAAAAGCGAACCAACTACAACCCACGTTCGGGGACAATCGAACCACCATCATTTCACGGCGCAAGGTTCTCGATACACAGAGACTTGCACTCTCATCATCTATCGACTTTCCTCAAGCGTGGAAAGTATTATCCGGTGGATTTCTTCAAGCATAGAAAACCGCCAAATTCATATGTCGGCTTTCCTCAACCATGGAAAGTATCATCTGGTAGATTTCCTCAGGCTTAGAAAGTTACCAAATTCATCAGTCGGCTTTCCTCAGGCATGGAAAGCATTTTAACGAACGTCATCCGGTGGATTCCCTCAAGCATAGGAACATGCCAAACTCATTTGTCACCGATACACTAGTGCCAGATACGTATTCTATCCTTTTACTCTTTTATCTGTGGAATTAACATTTTTCTGCAGGTATCGGCGTATACAGAGTGATTTAGGATCGCAGAACGTCTTAAATCATTCTCCGTCCCTATCGGCTACTTTGACTATCGTTTTTGAAACTGACGTTTCTACAAACTCAGTAAAAGTGGGGGCTTCTGTAGACACCTAAAAATGTCTCCCCAAAACCAAACCCGATGACGAACAACCTTTCAATGTCACTATTGGTCGGGTTTAGTATTTAATCCCGAGAGTGCTTAAAAAATCTCATTTAATTAAATTTAATAGTCCATGGATCAGTCTTGATGTTTAGTCAAAGCATAGTTTTTAATTTCAGCCCAAACCTTTTTATTTTATTATTTTATTATTTATTTTGGCCCAAACCTTTTATTTATTTTATTTACTTATTTTCTTTTTTTAGCCTAAATAATAATAATAAATCAGAAATGACCCGAAATTATCAATCGGCACTTAAAATGTTGAACGAAATTAGGGTTAAAAATGAATTTAGACGGAAAAACGGACCACAGACTCCCGCGTCATGGGAGCTGTCCACTGTGTCACGGGAACCTGTCACGTCAGACGGTGGGAATCCCCGTGACACGGGACACCTTATGTGAAACGGGAGTTTTCGTGTCATTTCCGCGTAAACCCTTAACGTGTTTTCTCCCCCGTTTACTAAATATTTCCCGCGTCACACAACAAGTACACCGTGTCACGAGAATGTTTCCCGTCTGACAGTGGGGTTTCCCGTGTCACGGTATACTTTGCCGTGTTGCGACATAGTTTTTTTAGGGTTTTTATCTTTTTAGGGTTCCGTGTGTTCCCTCAACACATTTTTTCTATAAATACCCCCTCATTTCTGATGTACGGGGCAGGAATTAACTCTCTATTTTTCTCTCCTCTATGCTTTAGCCTAAACACTAGCCTACCCTTCTTCTTTCATAATTTCTTCTTCAAGCACTCCAAGGAGTCCATACTTTACTCGTGGTTCTGTCCTTAAGCCAAGGCGTGAAAGGTAGAACCGTTTGAGGGTTTGGCCCCAAATCAATTCTTTTTAATTTAATTATTGTTTTATTATTATTTCCTTGAAGTTACTAACTCGTTTATTATTTTGTAGTTGCAAGCAAACAAAATCAAAGTAAGAATTATGTTCCTTTTATTTCTATTATTTTTCTAACGATTTTATATTGTTGGAATTATTGTTAAATTGCTTCAAATATTAATGCTTATTCTATTATTATTTATGATCACCATATTGCATATTTAAAGGGAATATTTAATTGAAAATCACGCCTAATAAGATAATTTGGACGACCGGTTTAGGTTCCTTTTTAATCTTATTGTTTAATCAAGTGGTCACGATATTTTAGAATTATATGTTGCATTAATATTCAACCAATTTAACCTAATAATAGTTTGGAGCAAATTGAATATTTTGTTTGCATGCCTTTGAGATCGCATGAATCACTTTCCATTATAAGAATCGAGTAGAGGCCAATACGGGCGAATGTGACTCCACGACTCACTTCGTACCATCATCCCCGATCCTCCTTTTGTGGTTTTGAACCATATGGAGTTAGTAATCTCATGGATTATGAATGGGGTGTAACCTTCACGGGTCAATCGTTGTTGCCTATCGTTGTCCCTTTATTTTGGTTGCCTTTTTACAAGTTCCTTAAAAACTTGTTGGCGGCTCCCTACTTTTTTTTTCCCTAATCGTGTTATGTCAATTCCCACTTCCTATGAGTGCCAAGCATATTCACCACATGCTTTTACGTAGGTGCACTTCGAGCAACGCCTACAATCACGCATAATTAAATCTAAACTAATCAAAGCAATTAAATAAGTCATGATGAAATAAAGAAATAAAATTACTGAAATTAATAGAGAAGAAATCGTTACCAAAGTTAACGGAAATAATGAGTTGAATCAAGAACAAAGTGTAGAATTTTAGAGAGAGAAAATAAAGCTAAGTAGAGAGAGAAAGTCTAAGAGAAGAGGTAACTAATACTAAAAAACTAAATCGTACTTATACAAAACTCCTAACAAATCCTAAATAGAACTAAGTAAATCGCTGAAACACCCCATCAAAAACACGCGCCCCCGATCAGGCGAAGGGTCGCCCAATCGGGCGCGCCTTTTTCTTTACTCTCTGATGCTGGGCAGCCACCCGATCGAGCTTAAGGTTGCCCAATCGGGCCTGGCTACGCTTGGACTTGGATTGGGCTTCACTTCTTAGCCCATTTCAATTTTCAACTTTGGGGCTTGAATAATCGGTGTCCGATGCTCGGTATTTCACATGTCGAGCCCTTAATCACCGGCTCGATGACTCTAACCGGCCCTGGGCTATGAAAAGTGGTTGTGCACCTCCTAGTCGTTCCATAAAATCCCGGGAAAATGCTCCAAAAGTGCAATTCCCTACAAAAATCAACAAAAACTATGAAAACACTAGAAAACACCAATTAGTAATAAAAGTGGCTCTAAAGAGCCAAAAACACTACCAATTATGACCAACGGAGAGGGGTAAAATACTATAGAAAAAAGACATATCAAACTCCCCCAAGCCTAACCCTTTCCTGTCCCTAAGCAAGGCAATGAATCAAAACAAACCATAACTTCACCCCAAATCAAATAAAAAATCCACAACATAACTCAAGGCCAATCCAACAAACATGCATCAAAATCAATCACTCAAATCCATCCGACTTCCTATCTTCCCTAACAATTGTCAAGTAGAGCATACCACAAGAGCATATAGAATTTTAGAATAGTGCTCACACACTCAACTCTCATTTATGTGGCGAGTAAAGAATGTACTCCATCGCTTTCCAACCACCCCTTTATTGTGAACAATGCCCTCCCAAACTCACAACACTCGTGTGTTTAAAGAGAATAGCACTCAACCTAGATAATCGACTCGGAATACATCAAGTCATCCTTTGCATTAAAAAACAATTACTTTCACATCTACACAATTTAATGCACAAAGGTCGAAAGGTCTTTAAAGCTTGTAATTTAAGGTTAGGGTAAAAGGTAGGAAATATTTGGGAAAATGTGAGAGCAAATCCATGCTTAAGGGAGCCTTATCATAATAAAACCCAAGGTAAAAAACAAGTAATGACCAAATCATCTCCAATCACAACCAAACGAGGAGTCCATTGTGCCCCAAGAGTGTCGCCTTGCCATGAGAGCTCCCGCCCGAAGGCGCACCCGACCGGGCGGGGCGGAGTAAGTGTAGCAATTGACGCCCAAAGTCGCGCCCGACCGAGCGCGAGAGATGCACTAGATAGCAAAAAGGCGGGCCCGATCGGGCGCGTGTCAGCGTTAGGAGATTTTAAGCGTCGTTTGAGTTTGTTGTAGTTTAAGATTACTTGCTTAGTATAAGTACGATTTCGTTAAGCAAGCTTAGGATCTCTCTATTCTCTCTTACTTCTTCTCTTAGACTTTCTCTCTTTACTTAGCTTTAGATTAGTTTCTCTCTCTACAACTTTGTTCTTAACTCAACTCCTTAATTCTGATTACTTTGGTAACGATTTCTTCTACTTTAATATCTTTTATTTACTTTAATTCTTTCATCATGTCTTCTTTAATTTCTTTGTTTAGTGTATATTTAATTATGTCTGAGTAGTTTCCTTTTTAGGGTTTGTGGGGATCCATAAATAATATGAAGGGGTAATTTATTGTTGTTGATTATCACTGCTAGATTAATTTCCTATTGATTGATTTAATGCTCTGTGACTAGAGTAGGCATGATCTTTTATGCATGGGTTTGACAATATTGATTCGAGATTCAAGAGTTGAGAATTAATGTTTAGATCTAGTTTCAATAGCCAGGTTAATTTATAAATTGTTATGTCGAGATTCGAGATATGAGATTTAATACCGGTAAATTAACTTTATGATTGTAATACGTAGCGAAAGCCCTTTATGATTTGATTAATTGATGTATTGATGATTGATTATTATGTTTTACCCTGGAATGTTATTTATTGGTGAACCTATGCCCTAGGTCTTTTATTCATAGATTTTCTCTATTTTTATTCTTCTTTACTTTTACTCTTAGTAGTTTAGTTTCTTTTCACCAATATATATTCTTTTGTTACTTAATAATTTATATTGCTTTAATTAATTAGGAATTGAAAGACCAATTTCCCTGTGGATTCGACCCTACTTCCCTATCTACATTAGCTAGTGGATTTAGGAATTACTTTTGATTGGGTGATACGACTACAGCCTGTCAAAATTTGGCGCCGTTGTCGGGGAGACAGTTTTATTTTTATTTCTGATTGTTTGCTATAGTCTAGGTTATTTCTTTTTGTCTCACAGAACGTTAGTTCTTTGAGGCAAGTCTCATATTTGCTTTTAGTTCTTTATTTATGCCCAGGTGTTCCAGATCAGGTTATATCCCATTCGATCTTGAGATCGAACGATCCTTCCATAGTAAAAAGAATTTTACAGGAAAATCCTGGCGGGTTCTGGTGATAATAATAATCGTCGAGACCCTCCAACTGATTCTAGCGATTCAGAGATACCTTCAGATCCAGAATCAGATATGGCAGTACCTAAGAAGCTCAGTGATTATTCACAGTCAAAGCTTACATATTTTCCACACCTTACCCCCACTCCAGCTCTTGATGGGGTACAATTCGAGATTAAACCCCATTTCATCACAATGATAGAAAGGAAGCAATTTAGTGGAGCTAAGGGTGAAGACCCAAATCTTCATATTGCAGACTACTGTCAGTATTGTAATACCATCAGGCAAGCTGGGTCACACAAGACCAAATCAGGGAGATTCTCTTTCCTTTCTCTCTATGTGGAAAAGCCAAATTATGGTTTAATGGATTAAATAGAACTGCACTTGGTATAACTGACTGGGAGACTCTTGTTTTAAATTTTTATAATAAATATTATCGTACAGAGAGAACAGTTGTACTAAGGAGTGTTATTTAGAACTTTTCCCAAGAGGCCGATGAGACTTTATATGAAGCTTAGGAGAGGTTCAATGATCTACAGAGAGAATTCCCTCACCATAATCTTGCACAATGGCAGCTGATCCAAGCCTTTTACAATGGGATTGGAAATTCATCTAGAATAATATTGGATTCTGTAGCTAGTGGGAGGTTTATGAACCTTAATGTTGATGATGCAGGTGAATTTATTGAAGATATGGCACTTCATAATTCCCAATATGGAAATCCCAGAGGCTTTGCTAACAAAGGGAAATATAGTGTCGTCTCTGTATCCTTTTTACGAGCTCAATTAACCTCTATTTGCCAGAAATTAGATATTCTTAGTACTGCAAATGTAGCTAATGTTTTTGCAATTAATAATAATACTAATGAGGCTTTTTGTGAAAATTGTGGAATTGTAGGTCATTGGGAACAAGATTGCAGGAGTTCCGTGGAGCAAGTCAATGCCTTTCAAGCTTATAGGCAGAATGACCCATACTCCAACACCTACAATCCTGGGTACCGGAATCATCCATATCTTTCGTATCGGAGCACCAATGTTCAAAATCTGCACCTCCACAAGAAACACAGACGCCACAACAAACTCACCAGAAATATTACCTCCCCAATGCTTTCCAGAAGAACCAACCACAACAACCCTCCTCATCTTCCGACCCTGCTTTGGTAGAAATTAGAGCGATGCTGGCTAGTATGCAGAAGCACAAGGAGAGTAGAGATGCCCAAATTGATTCGATCATAGCACATAATAAAACTGTAGATAATCAAATTGTGCAGATTTCTGCTACTCTACAAGCCCGTCAACAGGGAGCCCTGCTAGCATAGCCAACCAGGCCTACGGATCAAGCTTATGTAATTACTCTAAGGAGTTGTTCACACTATGAAGGGCCCCCTAAGCCCATAGATGATGAACCTGTTTTAATAAATAATGCTAATCTTGATTCCATTAAACCTGACAATGTAGCAAATAGCCCTGCAGGGCTAAAGAGTAGTACTAATATTTGTGATAATACATTGCAGAGTACGACTCCGGGGAAGGTAGCAGCTCCAGATAAGAGCAGTAATGCTCCAAAGCAAGTTATCAAACTTCCATTCCCCAATCGTCACTTGAAAACAAATTTGGATAAGCAGTTTGGTAAGTTTCTAGAGATGGTTAAAGATTTGCAGGTAATAGTTCCCTTCACTGAATTAATTACACAAATTCCTGCATATGCAAAATTCATGAAGGAAATATTGAAAAGAAAAAGGTCTATTAGTGAGGTAGAAACAGTAGCTTTCACTGCAGAATGTAGTGCCGTACTTCAAAATAAATCTCCACCTAAACTGAAAGATCCGGGTAGTTTTTCTATCCCTTGTCATATTGGAAATCTAATGATTGATAATGCATTATGTGATTTGGGGGTTCTAGCGTTAGTGTTATGCCATTGTTTGTGTATTCCAAGCTAAATATGGGTGAATTAAAAGCTACTAATATTACTTTACAAATGGCCGACCGTTCTTACCCCTTAGGTGTTTTAGAGGATGTTCATGTTAGAGTAGGTAAATTTTATATACCTGTTGATTTTGTTGTTCTTGATATGGCTGAGGATATGCAAACCTCAATTATTTTGGGTAAACCATTCCTTAACACTACAGGAGCAATTATAGATATGAGAGGCTAATTGACACTATCAGTAGGGGGCGATAAAAATTACTTTTAATCTGAATAATACCCCTAAAAGCCCCATGACAGAGGAGAAGTGTTTTAGTGTTACTGTGGTTCATAATTATTCTAACAAGCCCCAAGCTCTTGTAAAAGATACCTTGGAGGCGATATCTTGTGTTGCATCCTCTACAAATGAAAAAACGAAGTTGATGCAATAGAAAGATCCTTCAACACTGTCGGTCTTGGCTTTGAAGATGAGAAGGTGGAAATAAATAGGCAAGTTTTGGAAATTGAGCCTATAGTAAGTGTTCCGCCAGATCGATTTGCAATTGCTAAATCTAGTGACAATTTGAAGCAACCATCGATCGAAGAGGGGTCTCTAGTGTGTAGTATTAAAGAACCCCCAATCCAAGTCAATGAGGATCTACTAGATAAGGTGAATTGGCGTCCCACAAGGTATGTCAGGAAGCCACGTCGTGGCCTAAGCACCACTCGGCCGGGGTGAGAAACCACCCGACCAAGCGTTAGGCCAAGGGTCCTAGTTTTTAAACTTGGGAAGAAGGTCGTGTGGGACCTAAATAAACCAGCGCTTTACGGGAGGCAACCCGTATTTTCTTGCTTTTAGTCTTCTTTCTTTTTCTTATGAGAGGAGAGAGGAGGGAAGTTAATGAGTTTATTGAGTT
Source organism: Chenopodium quinoa (assembly GCF_001683475.1). NCBI lineage: Eukaryota > Viridiplantae > Streptophyta > Magnoliopsida > Caryophyllales > Amaranthaceae > Chenopodium > Chenopodium quinoa. The sequence continues at coordinate 4,215,105 of NW_018742204.1, read as the reverse complement.
GTACATGTTTGGAAAGAGTTAGTCAAATTTGGAGAAAAGAGAAAAAAACAATCGTCAAAAGTTGCCTCGGGCCCAACCGGGCGAAGCTCGCCCGATCGGGCGCGAGAGTAGAAGAAATTCTGGGTAAAAGATCGCCCGATCGGGCGTGACAACACCTTACCCGTGATTTTTTTTTTCTTCTTCCTTCTTTTTATCATTTTCTCATCTCTCCTCTATACTTTTTCTCACTAAACCTCCATTTTTCTCTAACTTCTCTCTAAGTTTCCCTCTCCATCTCTTACCCAAATCCAATAATTCTTACATATTCTAAATCCTATCTTCACCCTCTACACTCCTATACCAAATTTGCCTAAATTCAATCAAAAATTTTCATACCCATTTTTCTATTATGGCTACAAAGAGGTCCCGGTTGATCTTTGGGAGGATTTCTAGTTCAAAGGAGGAGTATGATCCGGATTTGCAACTTCCTCATTGGCCAACAATCTGAATTGCTACCCATTAGCAAAAAGAACGGCTAGAATACCTTTCCGAACGTGAGCTCTTCTGGTGGAGGTGGTGTAGGTGGCAGCGGAGGAGGAGGGTTCGCCTTGATGGATGAGGATGATGAGGATTAGCCATGCTGGGCTAGTTCTCGAGCCAATGAGGACATTGTCTGATTCTAGCTTGGGGGAGATTTTGGATTTCGTATATTTCTTCTTTTCTTTTCTTTTATTTTTTGTGTGTTTTCTTAGATTAGAGTTATTGCTTTCTAGGTTAGTTTTATTGCTTTCTTATATGAAAAATACAAAAAAATTGAAAAATCCAAAAATCCAAAAATACGTTCCAATGAATTGTAAATCATGCTTCCCTGTGCTCCATACTTGGAAAATATTATTTTGATTCTTGGTATATGATGTCAAGCATTATGGATTTGTTAATCATGATTTGAAGTTTGATTGCTTAGATGTCCTAACATGCGTCAATTTTGCCAACTGCTTGTGAATATAGTGCTTGACTAGTTGATTTGGTTAGGAATTGTGTGATAGTTCCTGGTATGTCAATGAATTTGAGTATTGGTTTGCAAATATAAGTAATGTTTATATGACTCATTATTATGCACATTGTGGAGGACGAAGTCATTTGTTCTTTTAGGTAGCCTTCAGATGAATTTCGATGCATTTGTTCCCTTCTTGCTACCCATGTTGTTGCCTTGACTTTTTGTTATTTATTAGCCACATTACAAGCCTATTTTCCCCATTGGTTACTAGTCCCAATCTTGACTTGGGAGCTATTAGTGAGTGAGGAGAGGGAGTTTGTAGTGTGCTTATTATTTGCACAATTTGGGTGGGTTTTGAGAAGTTATTTTGTTCTTGATCATAGTTTATTTTTGATGAGTTTGAAAGTTGAATTTTCTTGAAAAAAAATAAAGTATGATGATATGAAAAAATAAAAAAGAGAAGTTCAAGAAAAAAAAGGTGAAAAAAAGTGAACTTCAATGAAAAGAAAAAGTTCAAGTGTTCTAAGTGAAGGTTGATCAAAAGAAAGAGAAAAAATTTGAGTTTCAATGAAAAAAAAAATCAAGTTTGAAGAGTTGAAGTTTGTTATTCGCTGAAGTGTTACATTATTATATCTTTATGAGTGAGATTTGTAAGTGTTGGGATTGTTGTTTATGTTTGGAGTTGTATTTGGTGAACTTTTGATGGAGTTGAGTATGGTTGAGATGATTGGTCATCATTTATTTTTGACCTTGGTTTTATTAGGATTTTCTCCCTTAAGCATTGTTTTTCTCTCAAATTTTCCCAAATATTTCCTACCCTTTACCCTAGCCTTACATTACAAGCGTTAAAGACCTTCAGACCTTTGTCGATAAAGTTGTATGGATGTGAAAGTGTTGTTTATCAATGCAAGTTATGATTTGACATATTTCGAGTCGACTATTAGGTTGAGTGCTTGTTTTTTTAAACACACGAAAGTTGTGAGTTTGGGACGACATTGACATAAAGGGGTTGGTTTGAGAGCGATCGACTACATCTTTTACTCGTCACATAAATGAGAGTTGAGTGTGTGAGCACTAGTCTTGAATTCTGTATGCTCTTGTGGTTTGCTCTATTTGACAATTGTTAGGGAGGAAGAGTAATTGGATGGATGAGATTGGTTGATGTTGAAGGCATGTTTATTAGATTTACCATGAGTTGTTTGTGCTTGATTTTTACTTTTTGGGGTGAAGCATATTTATTTATTCATTGATGAGATCTTTGCTTAGGGACAAGCAAAGGTTTGGCTTGGGGGAGTTTGATATGTCCATTTTATATAGTATTTTACCCCCGTCCCTTGGTCATAATTAGTAGTAAAATATTACTAATTAGTGTTTTCTAGTGTTTTCGTAGATTTAGTTGACTTTTGTAGGGATTTGCACTTTTGGAGCATTTTCCCGAGATATTATGGAGTATCTACGAGCATTGGAGGAGCACGACCAGTTTTTATAGCCCAGGGCTGGTTCGAGTCATCGAACAGGTGATTAAGGGCTTAGCATTCGAGATTTCGAGGCATTTGGACCGAGTATTAAAGACATCGAAGAGGAAATCTGGTTTGGGCCTGGAATTCGAGCCCAAACGAGGAGTCCATTGTTCCCCAAGAGTACCACCCGGCCATGAGAGCTCCCGCCCGAAGGCGCGCCTGACCGGGCGGGGCGGAGTAAATGTAGCAGCTGACGCCCGAAGTCGCGCTCGACCGGGAGCGAGAGATGCACTAGATAGCAAAAAGGCGGGCCCGATCGGGCGCGTGTCAGCGTTAGGAGATTTTAAGCGTCTTTTGAGTTTGTTGTAGTTTAAGATTACTTGCTTAGTATAAGTACTATTTCGTTAAGCAAGCTTAGGATCTCTCTATTCTCTCTTACTTCTTCTCTTAGACTTTCTATTTTTACTTAGTTTTAGATTAGTTTCTCTCTCTACAACTTTGTTCTTAACTCAACTCCTTAATTCTGATTACTTTGGTAACGATTTCTTCTACTTTAATATCTTTTATTTACTTTAATTCTTTCATCATGTCTTATTTAATTGCTTTGTTTATTTTATATTTAATTATGTCTAAGTAGTTTCCTTTCTAGAGTTTGTGGGGATCCATAAATAATATGAAGGGGTAATTTATTGTTGTTGATTATCAATGCTAGATTAATTTCCTATTGATTGATTTAATGCTCTATGACTAGATTAGGCCTGATCTTTTATGCATGAGTTTGACAATATTGATGCGAGATTCGAGAGATGAGATTTAATACCGGTAAATTAATTCTGTGGTTGTAATACGTGGCGATAACCCTTTATGATCTGATTAATTGATGTATTGATGATTGATTATTACGTTTTACCCTGGGAATGTTATTGATTGGTGAACCTATGCCCTAGGTATTTTATTCATAGATTTTCACTATTTTTATTCTTCTCTACTTTTACTCTTAGTAGTTTAGTTTCTTTTCACCAATATATATTATTTTTTTACTTAATATTTTATATTGCTCTATTGAATTAGGAATAGAAAGACCAGTTTCCCTGTGGATTCGACCCTACTTCCCTATTTGCATTAGCTAGAGGATTTAGGAATTACTTTGATTGGGAGATACGACTATAGCCTGTCAATATCACATTGGAATTTTTCAACTTTGAAACATAAATTGTCAATATATTTTTTTTCCAATCACAATATCGAAAGAACAATCACTCTTCTTTTTTTCATATTATGCAAATTATGTGCACATCACAACTCCCTCACCTCACTAACTAATAGCTCCCCCAAGCCAAGCTTGGGACTACTAACCAATAGGGCTTAATTAGGCTTGTAATGTGGCTAATAAACAATGAAAGGGCACAAGCAACAACATGGGTAGCAAAAAGGGAACAAATGTATCTAAATGAAGGCTACTTAAAAGAATGAACGTCTTCGTCCTCCACATTGTGCAAAATAGTGAATCTTATAAACATTACTCATAGTCACAAATCAATACTCAGATTCATTGATATACCAGGAACTAACACACATTCCTTACCAAGTCAACTAGTCAAGCACTATATTCACAAGTAGTTGGACAAAATTGACGCATGTTAAGGTTCCAAGGCAATCAAACATCAAATCATGACCAACTAACAATATTTGTTATCAATAACCAAGAGGCAAAACAATTTTTTTTTCAAGGGGCATAGGGAAGCATGATTCATTTTCTTCATTGGAACGTATATTTGTTTTTTTTTTTCAATTTTTTTGTATTTTTTTTTCAAAAGCAATAAAACTAATCTAAAAAGCAATAAAAATCTATACTAGAAAGCAATAAATAGAAGAAAAGAGAGAGAGAGTAATACCATATATACAAGATCATCTCCCCCAAGCCAAATCAAGTAATGCTCTCATTGAATTGGGAGTGTAGCTAGGACTAGCTACTCCTCATCATCATCCTCATCCTCCTCCATCCTAGCATAGTCACCACCATTGCTAGAGCCAACACCTCCATAGCTCGAACCAACACCTCCATGACCCGAACCACCTGCAAAATAGTTAGGATCCACATTCCCCCCAATCCCACCAAAAGGAACATCGGCCCCATAACCATGGCCGAAGAATAGTCCACATACTACCAAAAGCACCGGGGGTCGAATACCCTCCTTGAGGATATTGAAACCAATCGGGAACAAGAACCTCGGGGAAATAGCCCCTCAGCGAGCATAATCATCATACATGGTGTATAAACCTCTCCCTAAGTTTCTCTCCACGTGCCCAACCCGTCTATCTAGAGAACCTACTCTAGTCAAGGTTTTGAACTAAACCCTCCACCCTTCTTTTCCCCCTCTCGATCCTATCAAGTTGACTTCTAAAAGGCAAGAAGTCATATGGTGCATTGGGATCAATGTTGTAGACAACAGAAGAAGTAGGGATATCATACATGTAGGGTTGGGGTTGTGGAGGAGGTTAGAATTCGGGTTGTGGTTGAGGTGGTGAGTGGTGAGCCTGTCGAGCCTCTCCTTAATTACCTAGTTCAAATGTGTAGGTGGACTTACCCTCATCGAACTTGGTCAAGTTTTGGTTAAGCAATGTGAAGGCTTGATCTCTCCTACCCAACTCTCTATGAATTATCCACCACATCTCACTAGGTTGAGTCACGCTATGGATAGGTTGGATCCAGTTGAGGCTTCCTAGGTATGTTAGGTCCATGAGGGTAGGGCCAACCGCAATGTGGGTGACTAACCAACCAAAGTGGATAGGGGTCCTAGCTCTACCGGCCTCGGCCCCCTTAGCACTTCTTTAGAAGTGTTGGGACATTAAGTGGGATGTTTAGCTTCTCACTCCTAGGAATCATGTAGGTGCCCCATAACTCTAACTCATCCCTCCTTACATTTGCCGGTTCTTGTCTCCCGAAGATGGTGAGGCTAACAAACCTTTGCTAAAATTTTGGCATGGGATGTTGAATCCAAGTTCCCTTGGCATGTTGGAGGTTCTATAACACATTCCCAGTTAAAGCTAAGTACACTGTGGAACAATAATCCCTAGGTGGTTCTATAGGCCTATCGGATTTTAACTCAAAAAGTTTACCAAAATCTTCAAAGACAATCTCACATCATTGTTAAGTAAATGGAATTGAACATGATAAACAGATATACTAGACTTAATCAAATTAAAGGTAGAAATAAATTCCACAGTCAAGTAATCATAAGTATCATAATTCAAGTTAAATAGACCACTCATTCCAATTCCCTTAAACAATTTTTCAACATATTTGTCAATTCTTAGTCTATATAAGGTAGGGTGATGAAAAAATTAGTAGGAATTACCCGCCTCTCGACTAGGTTGAGCATCCTAGTCTTTGCTCCATGATTTTTACCACCACATCGCTCCATCCCGGAATTTAGAGCTCTGGGTCAACCGTGGGTGTCAGTTGTTGCCTTGATTGCTCACCCCTTTGAGTCCTTGATCTCTTGAATATCATTTGAATTGAATTCTTGACAAATTGAAGCTTTCTCTCTCTTAGGGTTTCCTAAAAATTTGAGAAAACTAGTGAAAATTAGATGGATAATGTAGAAGAAAGTGAGAGAGGATGAAGAATACGTAAAAATCTTTGAGTTTTGTTAGAAGAATTTGAGAAGATCTTGATTGGAAAAGTTAGTTTGAAGGTATGATAAAGGAGGTTAGAGAGAGAAAGTATTAATGAAAGAGATGAAAGAAGAAAGAAAATGAAAAGAAAAAAGGAGAAAAGAGATTAATATCCCCGGGTTAAAAACGTGAGCCCAATCGGACGTAGGTTCCTCCGATCGGGCGAAGCTTCAGATAACCGGATTGCGAGTTGCGCGCCCGATCGGGCGCGAGGGGACCTTGATTTTCATTCGATTCCTTCGCCCGATCGGGCGAGCTTCGCTCGGGATTTCTTTTTGTGTGACTTAATTTCTCCATTTTTAGCGCGATCGGGCACATCCGCCTAATCGGGCGAATTTCCTTTGAATTCTTCTTTCACTTTCGCGCCCGATCATGCCAATTTGTCACTCGAAGATTGGCTGACTTACGCGCCCGATCGAGCGTGGATGCCTGATCGGGCGAATCGACGCTCGATCTGAACTTCACTCTCACGCTCGATTGAGCGAGGTCCGCCAGATTGGGCCCCAGCCCAGCTTGGAACACACAATTTTTTTTAACTTTTTCTCTAAATCTCCTTACTTGTTAATTCGAAACCTGTACAAAAACACTTTGAAAAGGTAAAATTACACTCTTCTCACCTCTCTAAAAAAATTAAAATAAAAAGAAGGAAAAACTAGTCTAGAAAGCAAGAAATACGGGTTGCCTCACGCAAAGCGCTAGTTTATCTAGGTCCCGCACGACCCTCTTACCACAATATTGCTCAAGATGAATCGGAATCTATTAGGTGAAGTAATTCAACCGCACTAATCATAGCCCCTTCATGGTATAGCTTAAGTCTTTGACCATTTACCTTGAACTCATTACCATGCTCATCGATTAATTCCACATAACCAAATTTATTAGCCCTTTTAACAGTAAAAGGACCCGACCACCTTGTTGACTTTAACTTTCCTGGGGAAAGTTTAAGTCTAGAGTTTAACAATAAAACCTTGTCACCCTCTTTGAACTCTCTCGGAAGGATCATCTTGTTGTGCCATCTCTTAGTCTTTTCCTTATAGACACGTGCACTATCATAGACCGTCAACCTAAACTCATCAAGTTGGTTAAGTTGAAGTAGCCTCTTTTCTCCCGCTAGCTTATTAGCATCCAAATTGAGCTCCTTAATAGCCCAATATGCCTTGTACTCTAATTCCACCGGGAGGTGACACGCTTACCATACACAAGTCTATAAGGAGTAGTACCTATTGGGGTCTTAAATGCAGTTCTTTATGCCCAAATGGTGTCATCCATCTTATCACTCCAATCTTTTCTTGATTTTGCTACCACCTTCTCTAGAATGGCCTTGATCTCACGGTTAGAAACTTCAAATTGGCCACTAGTTTGGGGATGATAGGCTAAACCTGTCTTATGGTATAAAACATACTTCTTGAGAAGGGTGTCTAACTACCACTCATGAAAGTGAGATCCTCCATCACAGATTATAGCTCTAAGTACTCCAAATCTTGGAAAGATGGTATTCTTGAAAAGTCTATGGACCACCTTGGCATAATTGGTAAGAGTGGCAATGGCCTTACCCACTTGGATACATAGTCAACGGAGACAAGTATGTAGCGATTCCCACTTGAAGAGGGAAACGGTCCCATGTAATCCACAACTCAATCATAAAAAATTTCAAATTTCAAAATTCCAGTTTGAGGCATCTCATGCCGCCGCGAGCTGTTGCCAGTCCTCTGGCAAGAGTCACAAGCTTGCACAAAATTGTTAGTATCCTTAAACATGGTGGGCCAATAAAAACCCGACTCATTAATCTTGGTGTAGACACTCAAGAGTGTCTTCCCAAAACCGAACCCAATGATGATTACCTTTCATGTCATTTGTTATCGAACAAAGCAAAAGTGTGAAAAGTCTAGTGATGAGCATGTTTTTATTAAAATATTTCTTTTTTCTGTTTTTTTAAAATATTTCTTTTTTACCCTATTTATGAAAAACATGCATTCCAGTTTAGTTTGATCCATGATATGGGTCCAATAATAGTGTAGTTGGATGGGGTTTGAAAAAAAAACTTTCCAACGATATATTATAAGCCCAATTCCGATATATTATGAGGAAGTTATGACCAAAATATTGAACTGGGCCCGGTTTGGTTCTTACATACGGCCCACTGATTTAGAGGAGGGCCTATTATTAATTATCATTTCTAAAGCTATTAGGATTGATTATAGTCTTCTAGAATACTCTAGAAGTTTCTCTTAAATTCTAATGGAGTTAGGATAGATAATTATGTTTCAAAGAGTTTGAAATTGAATAAAACTACTCCTGTTGAGAATACTTGTTTTGTACGAAATGGAATATATTCATAAATTATTTTCGTGCCTCATAATCTTTATCCAAATTTTATATGAATGGATAGATCTTGAAATTATCTTTCCAATGGTATATTATAATATTAATTTTGAGCTATAACGCACGAAAAAGATATGAATGGAATACGAATCTCTATCCAAAACTGACACCCTTCCACTATTTCGACAATATCCTTTTATATAAGATTTTAATCTGATTCTAATTAAGTTCGAAAGTATAATTAAATAGCTTTCCAACGACATATTATATGACTTATTTAGATTTCTGGATCAAAAGATATGATAAAAACAAAATCAGTAAAAAAAACTGTCTTAGCACCGCCTAGCGACCAGCTCTGTCATTGGCAACAGGATGAGCTTTATTCCGATTCAAATTCTAACTCTTTTTTATTGGTTTTCGGACTATTTTCTTATAATTAGGGTCCTTGGACCTCCGTTTTCAATCATCAACTCTCATCAAGAATTTCTTGATTTTCTCTCCTTCTTTCTAGCCTAACCTTCTCCCTAGACGTGAAAGGTTTGATAATTTTTGAGGGTTTGGTCCCAAATCTCTCTTTCAATTATTTAATTTAATTGTTTGTTTTAATATTTTCCTTGAAGTTACTAACGCGTGTATTTTGTTATTAAAAAGAGATATGAGACATCCAAGTAAGTAATTTAATTTCTTTATTGATATTTTGATATAGAAATCATGTGTATATCGTTATTTTGATTCCCATTATCATGTTAGGATGTTTTATTGCTTCCTAGTATCATGTTTAAGGTAATAATTAAGTTTCTAATATCAATTATGATTTCTATGATGCTTCCTATTATCTTTTCTAATATCATGTTAGTATCATGTTAGGGATAAAGCTTTGATCTTTGATGTTTAGTGACATGATAGGGTTTGTTATTAATATTGTGAGTATCATGCTGAGGATCTTGCTATTATAATGCTTTAACATGAATATTTATAATTATTTGGATTATGATTATTATTATGATGTTGCTTGATGTTTATTATTTTTATTGCTTGATCACACCTTTTATGCATGTTTAAAGGGAATTGGTACTTGTAATCACGCTTAATAAAATAATTAATAATCTTGTTAAGGTTAATGTGATTATAATTCAAGTGATCGCCAATAATAGTTTTGTTGTGCATTAATATTCAACCAACATAGATAAACAGGTTTAGGATTAATTTATTAATTGCATGTTAGTCAGAAAGCGTACATGAATACGAGAAGAATAAAGTAGAGGCCTATTATTAGAGCAGGTTCAATCTCTATTAGGTTGGATTTGTACCTTCATCTCCGAACTTCCAGTCTTGGTTCCAGACCTATTGGAGTTAACGATCTCCTGGATCGTTAAGGGGTGTAACCTTCACCCAGTTAATGGTTTACAAGTTCCTAAAATTTGTTGGCGACTCTTTTACTCTAGCTTCCTTCCCTTTGGACACCACCATGCTTAAGGTATGATCGCAGTGGGGTTCAAGTGTGGGATGGCTTGAAATATTCCCTACAGTTTTTTGGCGACTCCGCTGGGGAGGATTTCTATTTTAATTCCTTAAATTTATTTTTGCAATGATTTAGAATGAGTGGATGAGACTGGAAAAGTTCTAAGTATTTCATGTGCGTAGTTTTGATAGACATTATTGGCATAAGCATAAAAAGGTTTTCTTTGGAAAGACCATCCGTAATGAGTAAAAAACATAGGATTTTTACACGTAGGAATTTTGAGAAATATCTTTCACAACTAGAATCGAAATAATACTGCGAAAATTGAAAAATTCTAAGAACATAGAAAGCTGCTGAGGCATGTAGGAACTAGCGCTGAGAAAAGAGAGTTCGTTGCCTGGCGACAACCTTGTTGTCTGGCAACGGAGTTATTTTCTGGCGACAAACTTTGTATTCTCGCGCCGCGATCTTCGAATACTGAGCCAGAACTCTGCCTGCTTGTTTTGACTGTTCTAGCACTGTTGGCTCAATTCTACTCCCTAATTTAGTTTTTCTCTCTTTTCTAAAACCCATATGTGTTCTACATATGGACATAACCATCTGGAAATTCATGCTCCATAGAACTCTCCTGGCAAATAAGGGTACATCCGAGATTGTCATCAAACCATGGAAGCGAGTTACAACGCCCCGACCTCTAATTAAGTTATTAAGAAACTCTTAGCAGCGGAATTAACTTAACACGGTCGGGACGTCACTGCCGTAAATCTCTCACAAGATTTACAAAGCAACAATCATACTTAATTACAAACTTTATTTATAAAATATAGTAATCCATTTATTACAAACATTATTATTAATTTTATAATAACAAATCCTATCTTATCACAAACTTACTAGGTATCTTTGTCTTACTATTCAAATAAACAATTTAAAATTATAACTACTATTAAGTGACAATTGGAAGTAAAATCCTCGCTACTACTCGTCTCCATCATCCCCATCAGTACCTAAAACATAAAAACATAAAAACGGGTGAGCCGAAGACTCAGTAACGAACTACTCTAGTAGTGTAATATCATTTCAATTCATTTTAGTTAACAAAACAGGGAGAATGGAATATCTTAAAACATTTAATAAAGTATATATAATGATATATATAACGTTCATATTAACATGCTAGTTGCTGGCAAGTATGACATGGCGGAACGTCTTCCGCGATGGGCCGGTGCCCATAACATAGAGAAGATGCTCGACATAGTTGGGCTAATGCCCCATGGGTACATGCATGACCGAGAAGTAACCTGTAATTATATACTGCCAGACGAACTAGGTCTTTCACTGTTATTTATCATGTTGTGTAACTTTTACATAAGTCATTCATAGATTCATGACATACTTTCGCGAGATCCAAAGATTAATAAAACAATGTATATCATTAAAATCGTTTATATAAATCATTAGACTGAAATACATTAATAAACACGTTCATCATCCCGCAAGTCATTAAATCCAGAGATATAAATAACTTTAAAAAATGACATCACGCTTTTATAAACACATTTCGAAGGGAATTGCGGGTACTAGCAATAGCCGTAACCTCAATTTACAATATGATAACCTTCCTGTAGGCTTTCAATTTCTTGTTCTCACTGAGCTCCGAGGTTCGATTCTTCTTTTTTATAACAAAAGTTAAAATTATAGTATTAGTAGAGAAATTGATAGATAATACAAATAATTCACTCATTTTAAAGCTCTTTTAAAAAAATGTTAGCAATCTTATTTGAAAATACATAGCATTGTAGGAGTATAAACAAATGATCAACAAAATTCATTTTAAGAAATGATAAGGTATAACCTTTTTATATAATATGCTTATACAACTACTTAGAAAACTATAGGTACTACATTATTACTCTTATTCTTTTTAATAACAAGAAATGAATACTTATATTTATTTCATGAATATACCAGTACATAGTAGTAGTAAAAACAAAGCTATTATAGCTATGTTAAGCAAAATAAGGTTTCCATCATAATACTATATACACTATCAAAATTTAATCACCAAAACGTATACATAATCATTTTCAAAGAAAGTGAGAATTTTAATCTAAATAAAAGATAAACTTATACTCAAAATTATATTGGGGGAGAGTAAAATACTCACATTGACTTGCACAATTGGAGTAGTGGGTTTTTCTTAAGAACAAGCTATAAATGGAGGAGAAAGAAGAAGGGCGTGAACTGGGTGGTTGCGTGAGCTGGGTCGGTGCGTGAGGGAGGTGACAGTAGCAACAACCTAGAGCAGGGGGAGGGTACAATGGTGGTGTTTCTTACGAATGTTAATTACTTGCTACTATATATAGACTTGTAAGAGAAAGGAAAAGAGATTGAGATTACTATATAACTTAGATAAGCATGAACATTAAGCTCATCTATCTTTAGACAAGATGATAAGTGGAACCATTGGACATCCAATAGGAAAGGAGCAAATTTTAACTTTGCTCATTTTTCCTTCTTAAATGTGAAGGAAGAAAGGAGTTAAGAGGTGCCTTTTGTCCTTTGTTCCATGGGGATAAGCTCTTAATTGGGCTAAAATTAGTAAATTAACTTTGATTGATTTGGGCATATAAAATCAAGCAACAAATATAATGCCTTCAATACTTAATTTTGAAGAAAAAAGGGCGGGAAGAGGTGGGTTTTGTCCTTTTGTATGAATAAGGGTATTTTGGTCATTTTTTTTTCCAGGTAAAAATACAGATTTTGATATAAATCTTTAAACATACGGAACATAAAAATATTACTTAAACTGAATTACATTTTAAAATAAATTATTTTCCTTCGAAAAATTAGCTTTCGGAATAGTATAATATGATTTTAAAATAAAATTTAAGACTAAAACATTCGTTCTTGTTAAAATAGAGACAAAACCTTAATTAAGCTAGTAAAATAAATATTAGAGTATGATAAATCGGGTTTTAAAATCTCGGGTATTACATCCTTACCCCCTTAAAAAAAGTTTCGTCCTCGAAACTAGAGCTCAGTCAAACTAGGAACAAGTATATCATTAAAGCATACATGTCACATTTAATCAATAATCAATTCTCATAATATTTCTACAATAACAATATCATAACATATAATATATAATAGTCCATATGTTGCTTGTGGTTAATCAAACAGTTCGGGGTATTTTGTTCACATTTGCTCCTCCACTTCCCATGTAGCTTCAGATGTTAGGTGATTGGCCCATAAGACCTTCACCATTGGAATTACTTTTTTTTAAGCTGTTTCTCTCTGCGGTCAAGGATTTCGATTGGTTTTTCCTCATATGTCAAATCGTTCCGCAACTGTAAGGGTTCATGTTGAATCACATGGCTTGGATCAGGGACATATTTTCGTAACATTGACACATGAAACACATTATGCACCTTCTCCAAGTCGGTGGGTAAGGCAAGTCGATATGCTACATTATTCACTTTTTCTAATATTTCGTATGGCCCGATGTACCTTGGAGTTAACTTTCCTGATTGACCAAATCTCATAACTCCTTTTGTAGGAGAAATTTTTAAAAATACGTGATTTCCAACATCAAACTCTAACGGTCTCCTTCGTTGGTCTGCATAACTCTTTTGTCTGCTTTGAGCAACTTTCATTCTTGATTGGATAAGACGAATCTTGTCAGTTGTTTCTTGAATCAACTCTGGTCCTATGACACGTACCTCATCAATATCACTCCAACACAATGGTGTTCGACATCTCCTCCCGTAAAGGGCTTCATATAGGGCCATTCCAATGGTGGCTTGATAGTTGTTGTTGTAAGAAAATTCCACCATAGGTAAATATTTTTCCCAAGTTCCTTGAAAATCCAAGACACATGCCCTTAATATATCTTCAACGATCTGATTAGTGCGTTCAGTTTGCCCATCTGTTGTTGGGTGGAAAGCAGTACTAAAGTTAAGTTTTGTTCCAAGCGCCTTCTGTAATTGACAAGGTAAAGTCGTATCTCCGATTCAAAAGTAATTCCTAAATCCTTTAAATAATGTAGATAGGGAAGTAGGGTCGAATCCACAGAGAAACGAGTCTTTCTATTCCTAATTAATTAAAGTAATCTAAATTATAAAGTAAAAAATATGTAAATTTGGAAATGAAACTAAACTACGAAGATTAAGAATAAGGAGAAAACAATGAATAAAAGAATCTAGGGCATAGGTTCACTAATAAATAATATTCCAGGGTAAAACACAATAATCAATCATCAATGCATACATTAATCAGATCATAAAGGGCTTTCGCTACGTATTACAATCACACAATTAATTTACCGGTATTAAATCTCATCTCTCGAATCTCGACTTAACCATTTATAAATTAGCCTGCCTATTGAATCTAGACCTAAACATTAATTCTCATCTGTCGAATCTCGAATCAATATTGTTAAACTCATGCATAAAAGATCTGCGCAAATGTAGTCACAGAGCATTAAATCAATCAATAGGAAATTAATCTAGCATTGACAATTAACAACCAAAAATTACCCCTTCATATTATTTATGGATCCCCATAAACCCTAAAAATAGAACTACTCACACATAATAAAAACTAAACTAATCAAAGAAATAAAACAGGACATGATCAAAGGAATAAAATAAATAACTAAGATTAAGAGAAGAGAAATTGTTACCAAAGAAATCTGGAATTAAGAATAGAGTTAAGAACAAAGTATAAGAGAGAAAATCTAAAAGAGAATTAAGAAAAAGTAAAGTGAAGGTAATTAAAAATTACGTACAAAATTCGTACTTAAATATCCCTAAAACAAATCCTTAAACAAAACTAATCAGATCCCCTAAAAAACACGCGCCCGATCGGACCCGCCTTTTTCTCTGCGTACTCTTCTAAACAATCGCGCCCGATCGAGCTAGCAGCTCACCTGATCGGGTGCGCCTTTGGTCACGCACCTGCGCACTCTCGCGCCACGCCCGATCGAGCTAAGCTTGCCCGATCGGGCCCTTGATTCACCTCGAGGCTTGGAACTTCGATTGGGCTTATTTCTTCGGCCCAATCCGGATATCCACTTAGGGTCTTGATCATTCGGTCCAAATACCTCGGTATCCCGATTACCGAGCCCTTAATCACCGGCTTGATGACTCTAACCGGCCTTGGGCTTCAAAGATGGTCGTGCTCCTCTAATTTTCGTAGTTGATGCATGAAAACCCGGGAAAATGCTCCAAAAGTGCAATTTCCTGCAAAACTCAACCAAAACTACGAAAAACACTAGAAAACACTAATTAGTAATAAAAGTGGATCTAAAGAGCCAAAAACACTACTAATTATGACCATGGGACGGGGGTAAAACACTATATAAAATAGACATATCAAACTCCCCCAAACCAAACCTTTTCTTGTCCCTAAGCAAAGATCTCATCAATGAATAAATAAATATGCTTTACCCCAAAAAGTAAAAATCAAGACAAACAATTCAGGGTAAATCAAATAAACATGCTTCAAAATCAACCAATCAAATCTATCTAATTACCTTTCTTCCCTAACAATTATCAAGTAGAGCAAACCACATGAGCATATAGAATTCAAGACTAGTGCTCACACACTCAACTCTCATTTATGTGGCGAGTAAAAGATGTACTCGATCGCTCTCCAACCAACCCCTTTATGTGAACAACGCCCTCCCAACTCACACTGTCGTGTGTATATAAAGATGTACACTCAACCTACTAGTCGACTCGAAATATGTCAAATCATAACTTGCATTGATAAACAACACTTTCACATTCATACAACTCTATGCACAAAGGTCGGAAGGTCTTTAAAGCTTGTAATGTAAGGCTAGGATAAAAAGGTAGGAATCATTTGGGAACAAGTTAGAGAAAAGATATGCTTAAGGGAGAAAATCCTAGTAAAACCCATGATCAAAATAAATAATGATCAACATCTCCTACATAACCAATTCTAACAAAAATCCACCAAACACAACTCCAAACAATATAAACAATCCCAACTCTTCAATTTCACTCATAAGATATAATAATAAAGAACAGGAGTGAATAAACAAACTTTATTTCCAAACTTGAATTTTTTTCATGGAAGCTCAATTATTTTCTTTCTTTTGATCAACCTCCATATAGAACATTTGAACATTGAACAATTTCTCTTTCTTTTTTTTTCTTGAACTTCTCTCTCTTTTTTTCATAACATCATGCTTTATTTTTTTTCAAGAAAATATAACTTTCAACTCATCAAAAACAAACATGATCAAGAATAAAATAACTTCTCAAAACCCACCCAAATTGTACAAATAATAAGCACCCTACAAACCCCCTCACCTCACTCACTAATAGCTCCCTCAAGCCAAGCTTGGGACTAGTAACCAATGGGGAAAAATAGGCTTGTAATGTGGGTAATAAACAACAAAAAGTCAAGGCAACAACATGGGTAGCAAGAAGGGAACAAATGTATCTACAATCATCTGGAGCCTACCTAAAAGAATGAACGCCTTCGTCCTCCTCAATATGCATAATAATGAATCATATAAACATTACTTATATTTGCAAATCAATACTCAAATTCATTGACATACCAGGAACTATCACACATTCCTAAACAAATCAACTAGTCAAGCACTATATTCACAAGCAGTTGGGCAAAATTGACGCATGTTAAGGCATCTAAGCAATCAAAATTCAAATCATGATCAACTAATCCATAATTCTTATCATCATAAACCAAGAATCAAAACAAATTTTCTCAAGTATGGGGCACAGGGAAGCATGATTTACAATTCATTGGAACGTATTTTTGGAATTTTTTATTTTTCAAATTTTTTGTATTTTTCATATATAAGAAAGCAATAAAACTAACCTAGAAAGAAATAAATATAAACTAAGAAAACACACCAAAAATAAAGAAAAGAGAAAAAGAAAGATACCAAATCCAAAATCTCCCCCAAGCCAGAATCAGACAATGTCCTCATTGGCTCGGGAAGTAGCCCAGCATAGCTCGTCCTCATCATCCTCATCCATCCTCGAATTGCCTCCTCCATGGCTAGAACCGGCTCCTCCATGGCTTGAACCACCACCTCCGTAACCTGACCACCTGCAAAATAGTTAGGTTCTACATTCCCCCCAATCCCACCAAAAGGAGCATCGGTCCCATAACCGTGGACCGAAGAGTAGTCCACATAGGTACCTGTAGGGAATAGTTTCAAGCCTTTAAAAATCACACTAGCTTGAACCCCTCTGTGATCATACACTAAAGTACGGTGGCGTCCAAAAGGGAAGAAGATAGAGCAAAAGAGTCGCCAACAAGTTTTTAAGGAACTTGTAAACCGTTCACGAGGTGAAGGTTACACCCCTTAACGATCCAAGAGATCGTCAACTCCATAAGGTCATGAACCAAATAGGGTCCGGGGATGATGGTACAAATCCAACCTAAAAGAGATTGAACCTGCCCTAATAATATATAGGCCTCTACTATATTCTGCTCGTATTCATGTGTGCTTCCTGACTAACATACAATCAATAGGATTAACCCTAAACCTGTTTATCTATGTTGGTTGAACATTAATGCACAAATAAATCTATTATTGGTGATCACTTGAAATTATAATCACAATTAACCTAACAAGATTATTAATTATCTTATTAAGCGTGGTTGCAAATACCAATTCCATTTAACCTGCAATAAAAGGTGATCAAGCAATAACAATATAAAATAATATGCATATCAAGCAACATAATAAATAATCATAATAAATCATAATCATAAACATTAGGAAGAACATAGGAAGCATCATACTTGATATAAGTTATCCTAGACATAATACTAGGAACCAAAATAACGACCTAAGCATGATATCTACATCATAAAATCAATTAAACCATTAAAGTACTTACTTGGATGCCTCGTACCTCTTTCTAATTACAAAATACACGTGTTAGTAACATCAAGGAAAAATAATAATCAAAACAATTAAATTAAATAATTGAAATAGAGATTTGGGACCAAACCCTCAGAAATTAAAACCTTTCACGTATCAAGATCTTGTGAATGCGGAATATGGCAACTTCGAATATGGCTAGATGTATCAAGATCTTGTGAATGCGGAATTTTTTATTAAAGAGCAAAGTTTAGAAAGAATGCTAAAAGATTAATAATTTATAAAGTAATTGTTGACGATTGATGATTGTAGATGAAAACGGAGTTTATTAAAACATAAGAACAAAAAGAATTGGTGAATGATAGATGTAGATGATTATTGAAAACGGAGTTTTTAATACGATATTTATAGATAAAAACATCCAAAAAAAGATAATTTATCAAAACAGAGTCTGAAGATCGAAAAACTAACTTGGCGCCAGCCCTGGCTCATTGGCGTCAGGACCAGTGGCTAGCGCCAGGCGCCAATGGCTGGCGTCTGGCGCCAATCCTGATTCCAGGCGCCAAGGCCTGGGGTTGGACGCCAAACCGGATTTTTACGCGCTTTCAAAAATCTGATAATTTTACCGTACTGAAAGATAAAATAATATAATTTCAGTCGAAAATGCTATTTGATCTAATTAAAACTCTGAAGAATCCTAATTGAATTAAGAATGATAAAACCTTCTAGAATGTTCTAGAAGACCAAAACCATTCCTAATTACATTAGGAATGATAAATCATATTAGGCCCTCCCCTAGATCATTGGGCCGTACTTAAAGCTCAAACCGGGCCTAGTTTAGTAAATTAGCCATAACTTCCTTTATATTCATCGGAATTGGGTTTATAATATATCGTTGGAAAGGTCTTTGCAAGCCCCATCCAACTACACCACTATTGGACCCATATCATGGACCAACCAAACTGGATTTGCTGTTTTCTTAAAATAAAGTTTTCATAAAAACAGAGAGAAGAGAAAAGAAATAAAAAACTTTCCGCAACACTAGACCTTTCCACACTTTCGTTTCATTCGATTATGATTTGACGTGAAAGGTGCTCATCACCGGGTTAGTTTTTGGGGAGACACAAATGGGTGTCTACAGAAGCCCCCACTTTGACTGAGTTTGGAGAAACGCAAGTTTCGAAAACGAAAGCCAAAGTATCGATAGGGACGGAGAATGATTCAGAACGTTCTGCGATCCTAAATCACTCTTGTAACGCCGGTACCTGCAAACTAGCGTTAGTTAAACAGATAAAAGAGTTAAGAAATGCGTATCTTGCACCGTCGAGCACATGTCTCTGAAAGTAACCGATTGCTGCTGCTTTACTGTTGTTTTGATGACCTCCTGCAAGCTAGAGAATGCCATCCCGCTTGAAAACCGCTACGCCTCGTAACTGCTTCCAAATTAGAAGATTGCTTCGCCTGAAACTACCTTCTCCGCAATGATCTCCGCAATGATAATATTCCACGTCCAAGGGAATATCATCGAAAATTATTTCTCTTGAAATAATTCTCATCCGCATTATGATCATCTTCTATGCCTCAGGAACTATGATCGAAGACATCTTCTCTTGAAGTCATCCTCATTTGATGCGATAATCTCCCAAAGGAAAATACCAAAGATCCACGCCCGTCGATCTTCAAAAGTTCGCCTGAACTTGCCTTTTTCTATGCCTGTACGTCGGCGCTCTTTGCTCTTGAACCTATATGTCGGTGCCTTTTGCTAATGAACCTGTATGTCGGTGCTTTTTGCTAATGAGCCAATGCTTAGGCACTTTAAGTTTAGTGAGACGATCTTTTCATCAAGTCAATCACTTCATGTAATCAAGCCGATTACCTAATCATGTCAAATTTCTTAGAGGGGCTAACTGGCGTACCAAGGAACCCAAAATATATTGCAGAAGACTAGCACAACCTCAACAGGTGGCTGGCTGCTTTGGCGTCGCTGAAAATCAATCAGCGCCAGACTTATGGCATTAGCGTCATGCGCTGAAATTGGCGTCTGGCGCCAAGCACGGAATATGACGCCAATGCCTAGGGACTGGCGCCAGCACGGGAATCACTTTAAATTCCCGTTTTCAGTTCATTTCGTGCTCTGGTTTGTTGCGAACGCTGCTCGAAAGAAGTCAAAACTTCAATTGATCGTTGCTCATTCGTTTCTCAACCGAACTCGCTCAAATTCGTTGCAAATCAAAGCTCTTTTCATCCATATTCCCGATCTATGTAAGTTTTCCTCCAACTCACACCGGTTTTTATGAATTATTGGCATGTTCATTCACGAATTTCATGAAAATTCGAAACTTATGATGCTCAATTTGCTTTGTTTATCAAGTTTTATGCCTGAAATTGCTTGTTTATGTTTGTATATTGCCTTGGGAGTAATTTGAGACTTGTTTGACTCAATTTGGCGAAGAAATGAGCAATCCGCCATTGTTGGACCTCCTGAGGTCGTGAAAAACAATGTGACTCGTTCTTGATGTTTTTGCTAGCAATTCTTGTTCAATTTGTCACAACAATCACTATGGTGTTGCAAGAAATTGTTTGATTGTTTGAAAAAAGTGTTGTCATGCTCAATTTGAATTTGTGCCCTGTTTTGGTACTACGTACTCTGTTTTTGCGAACATAGTATCATGCGGCTAGGCAAACCTTTAGATACCATAAAACCTTGATTTATGATGATTCTGCACAATGTAGCATGGCTAGACAACGAGGCTCAGGTTCACGGTCCCGAAACACTAGACGGGAGCATGAGCCCGTGGAGGATGACTCCACACCGTCCAGTTCGCTTGGTCAGTTCCCAGAGTGGGATGAGCAGACCTTGTTCTTTGCCGCTGTCCACCATATTTCTGAGAGGGTGAGACGGGGAACCGAGCCTGGGAGGATACGACATCACGGCTCTGGCTGCGATGGCCTAGGCGATTTGTATAGGATGCATATCGCCAGAGATCGAGAGACGAGACTCCTATGGGAGTCTTGCGGATTGATTGCCCTGTTTGAGACCTCCGAGGCTATGGTTGCCTCCAGCGGGGGTCACCACGTAGTACGCGCTCTGGTGGAGTTCTTTTGGGACACCACCAACACCTTTCATTTTCCATTGGGTGAGATGATGGTCACTCCTACAGACTTCAGTCTCATCACAGGACTGGAGTTCTCTTCTGTGCTGCTGCCATTTGACGGCGGTATCGACGTCTTTTCTCTAGAGGTCGAGGAACTGCTGGGGCCGATTGCTGTTCGGGCCCGAGCTGAGGTCGAGACGACTCAGTTTAGTGCTAGAGGGATCCGCCACTCGACGCTGGCAGCGGCTCTTGATGACGATGCGACCACCCGAGAGCAGCGGGTGCGCATTTTTGTGCTGATGTTGTTGTCAGGGACATTCTCCCCTGACAGGGGTAGTAGGGCGTTGCTTTACTACCTCCCTGCTGTTCACGATCTCCGGCGGATCGGGACTTATGACTAGGCCAGCTTGGCCTATACTGACTTCGTTCGCGCATTGAGGGACTCGTATCGCCACCGGTCTTTTAGGATGAATGTTGCTTTGTCTGCTTTCTGGAAAGTCGTAGAGGTAAACATTATTTCCTATAAAGTTTAGCCCTATATGTTTAGATAGCATTTACTCATGCTTTAGCTTTTTTGTAGATCTGGTTTTATGAATACTTTCCTTCCATTGCGCCGGCGAGACCATCGCCGAGGGGGTATCCGGTGAGCGCCTCTTGGGGCGGCCACCATGTGGACCTGTCTACTGCACGTGTCCGGAGTCGGATCATCTCGGTACGATTTTTGGTGCTTATCTTGCTCTTTTGCGACGTTTTAGACATGTTCTTACCCGATTGTTATTTTTATAGGGACCTGAGGTAGTATACCGGCCATGGGGTGGTTGGACAGTCCCTGGATTAGCTGCACTGTACTCTCCTGAGCGCCGTTACTTTCTGGGAACCTACGGAGTGGTTGCGTACTTAGGAGAGAGAGTTGCTAGACAGCACTCTTCCAATGCCTTTGTTGTTCCTGCTCCTCCACCACGCCACATGTTTGACGAGAGAGAGTTGTCGAGCATGGCTGAGGAGCCTGGTTCTCTTTGGCGGTCCCATGCGATCCTTGGGCGGAGTTATGCTGAGGAGCTGCTTCCTTTGTTAGCTCCAGCCCCCGTGCCGGCCGAGGATGAGGGTAAGATTCGTAACTTTTTGTTTTTCGCTGAGTAGCCCCCAGATAATACCTTACTGATTTCTTTCTGTTCTATCAGGATGGTCCCACTGATTTTGTGCCACCCCGTATGTCCATCCACTACCAGGGGATGTACGGGCCGATCGAGGAGATGATTTCTCCGGCTCCTGAGGGCGAGCGCTTCGTGGAGCAGTCGATTCCTCGTCACCAGATCAGAGTAAGTCTAGCTCTAATTCAGAATCTTTTATTCAGTTATCGTGCATTTTTACTGACTTAACTTTCCTTGACAGTTCTCACGCGAGGTGGTTTCGGCTATGGCACGATGCATAGATGCCTTCCGGAGCCAACTCGTCCGGATGAGGAACGCGGCTACCTGTCGTCGAGACGACGCTGTCCGAGAGGTAACTTTTCTTTACTTATTGTTTCTGCACTATGCTTCAGTTTCCACCTTGTTTCTGATTTAATTCTTTTTGCAGGGTCAGCCGATTGCTTCTCACACCCGTACGAGGCCTGAGGGGCAGAGAGAGCCGGCAAGGTCTAGCTCGAGACGTCGTCGCACTTCGTCAGGAGGTAGAGGTGGTCGTTCCGAGGCTGCTCGAGCCGATGTTGCTGAGGGCTCAGGGTCTTCTTCTGAGGATGCTCCTGCTGCACCATTAGGAGAGGCTACCTCAGCTTTCAGAGGTGGTGGGATGTATGAGGTTGGCTCGTCATCGCAACAGCCTCCACGGTCTCAGCCTTAGGTTGACCTTGGCTGGAGCGGTCCTGTTTTGAGTTTCCATCCTCCTACGGAGACTAGAGCTGGTGCTGAGGCCGGAGCTGGTGGAGAGGTGACCCCTCGGACGGCGCAGTTTTATGGCATGATGGGCCTACGTCCTCCGGCGCCGTAGTTTATTTCTGTATATGTATTTTATTTTGACTTTTTATAGAACTTTGCCTTTGACTTGTTATTTAGACACTTTGTTCTGTATTATCTATTATTATGTTAGTGTGTGCAGATGTGATAACAATTTGCGCAAAAAATTCCGTCATTTTTATTATTGATGGAGGGTATTATCCGACTCTCTCCCCCAAAAAGAAAAATAAAAAGGAAAAATAAAACGGAGAGAAAGGCTGATTTTTTAATATAAAATCCAAAAAAGGAAAAAAAAAATAATTAAAAATAATTGCTAAATGTAATTAAATTAAGAAAAGGATAGAAAAATATTTAGAAGAAATTAAAACGGGGCCATAAAGTCATTGACCGACTCCAAATTAAAATCAGAACGCAAACTGAGCACGCGCGGTTGTCCTGCTGACTTGGCGCCAGCTGGCGCCAGCCTGTGGCGCGTGGCGCCAGGCGCTGTTGCTAGCGTGTGGCGCCAAAAGTTGTTGTGTGACGCCAATATCGGGGTTTTGACGCCAATCGACGCTGACTCCGTATTTTATCGGGATTGAAATTTCTTGCGATTTGTGCATAAATAGCCCCCTGCTCAGCCGATTCTTCACATAATTCCAGTGAAAAAATATTCTTCTCTTTAGAAAAAAAAATAATAATAATCATGTCTTTAGCCACTAAAACCTTCACCCAATATTTTCATGAATGGTGTCGATCTCTCAATGCTAGAGAAAGAAAAGAATTGGATTTATTTCACATGGGGGGAATATATGGCATTAAAGGGGTAGATCTAGACATAGACTTCATACATACCGCTTTCGAATATTGGAACATTGACACACATTGTTTTAGAATAGGGTATGATGAAATTAGCCCTTTGCCAGAGGAATTTGGTGCTATTTTAGGCTTCCCTGCAATAGACCTTGTAGTAATCCCTAGAGTAGATGCATATTACTATAAGGTTTTTGAGCGCTTTTTTAACTTGAAGGAAAGAGATTTATCAAAAATAGTAGATGGCAACGTGGTGAACTTAAAAGAATTCGCGCACCATTATTTTGATAAATCGCTTTCTGAATCTTTTCACATATATAGAAGAAGGGCGTTTTTATTCTGTATGCTTAATCAATATTGTCTTAGTAGTGGTAAAATTAATGAGGGTCAATCAATTATAACCAACTGTGCTAGAACAAATTGAATCCGGGAGAAATCCAATGCCTTTAATAGTTGGAGAGACTATGATTAGTCTAGATGAGTTGAAAAGGGACCCAAAAGCACCTCTTCGCGGTTCTCCAATTTTATTACAGGTAGAAAAATAATATTTTTAATTACAGAAATAAAAAAAAATATATGCCCACTTGCTTTGTGAGAAGAAAGAAACGCATCCCTAAAATTGGGCGTCATGGGTGGAAGAAAGTCTTTGAATCACGTGATTTCACTATCAAGTGGGTTATTCCATGGTGGAAAATAAAAAGGATGGTTGGTGTTAACAAGCAACCTTTCTGCCGTCTTCCAAGCTTGTCTCGCATGACATATTATTACCCCTGCAGAGTAAAGAGACAATATGGCTTGCTTCAAAATATTCCTTCCGGGGATCTTCTTCCTCCGTATGAGTATCCCATATCTCAAGAAGTAGATAAATTTGACACTTACTGGAGCGCTAGACCTTTATGGGAAGTGATTACCCAAAAGGTTCCCCTTCTTTACCTAATGATGTAAAGAAGTGGTTACTGAATAAGTCTTCAATTGATCAGGGTAGAACCGATGTGAAGAATCGTCTAGGTGACAGGGTGACACCGGCCAAGGAACGCTTAGGTGCAAGAATTGAGTTCAAGACACCTATAATGCCTAAGAAGAAAAATACTACTAAAGACAAGGGGAAAAGGAAGATTATAGACAAGAAGGCTTGGGTGGAAAAGAAGCATGGGGTGCTAGCTGAAGGAGAAACAATCTATTCTAAGATTGAATGTAGGTCCTCTAAAGGATGCCTACTAGCTAAAGTAATGGATGAAGAGGAGGAGGCAGAAAAGAATTGGAAAAGAGCAAAGAAGGAGAAGAAAGACTAGACCATTGCTTAGCTTTAGATTTATTAGATTCTTAATTTTTATTTAAAGTTAATTAATTTCAGCCTTATTTAAATTCCATTAACAATACAATTTTATTTAATTACTAAAATTTCAGCCTTCAATTAAATTGTTACTTTAAATTTGTTTTATTAAAGCAATGAAAAACCGAAAAAAAAATTAATTTTCGGAAACTTTTCGAGTACGGAAGTCGAAAATTTTCCGAAAAACACCAAAATTTGCCCAGATTTTATGACTGAATTGGCGTCAGTAATTGCAGATTGGCGCCAGATATTGAGGTCTGGCGCCAGGCGCCAATTCCACCGTCTGGCGCTAATGGCTTTTTGCTGGCGCTAGACTCTGTTCTGTGACGCCTGTCACTTTTCCGACTTTTGTTGACTTTTTGTTGATTCTGGAACGCGGAGATGTCGAAAAATAAAGTGGCCGCACCCGTAATGGGTTTCCTACGTATCCTTTCTTAAGGAATCAGGCCGAACGTAGCTCTCTTGAGTGTCCTACTCAAGTATTTATGGGTAGTATTTTTTAAGTTGGTCAAGATTGGTCATGTTTGAGAATTCATTGCCATCCATGTCAGTTAATTTTGCTGCACCACCTGACAGGATTGTTTTGACAATGTAGGGGCCAGACTTATTAGGTCTAAACTTTCCCCTTGGATCTAAAACATTTTTCCTTAGCGCTTTTAATACCAAATCTCCTACTTTGATATTTCTGGTCTTGGCCTTCTTATTAAAATATCTAGCCATACGAGTTTGATAATATTGAGTGTGATGTAGAGCTTCTAGTCGTTTTTCATCGAGTAGGATCAATTCTTCATATCGTGCCCCAGTCCATTCGACTTCATCGAGTTTACTCTCTAGCGCAATACGTAGAGATTGTATTTCTAGTTCGACAGGTTGTACGACATCCATTCCATATTTCAAAGAAAATCGTGTATTTCCTGTTGACGTACGGATTGACGTGCGATAACCCCACAATGCAAAGTGAAGCTTGTCAGGCCAATCCTTATAATTTTCTGTCATTTTCTCGATGATAGTCTTTAAATTCTTATTAGTTGCCTCGACTGCTCCGTTTGCTTGAGGTCTATAAGGGGACGAATGATGATGTTGGATACCATATTTATGTAGTAATTCTTCACATTCGGCTTGAAAGTGAGTTCCATTGTCACTTATCATTTCATGTGGGACTCCATATCGACAAATGATATTTCTCTCGATAAAGAGTGCTACATGTTTTGCGGTGAGTTTAGCATATGATTGTGCTTCAACCCACTTCGTAAAGTAATCAATTGCTACTAGAATAAATTCATGGCCTCCTGTCCCCTGGAGGAGCGATCTTGCCAATTATGTCAATTCCCCATGTGGAGAATGGCCATGGTGATGTGTAGGTGTAGAGCAAAGATGGAGGAACGTGCTGTAAATTGGCATAAATTTGACACTTAGGGCATCTTTTTACATATTGATGGCAGTCCCTATTCATGGTAGTTCAATAATACCCTTCTCGCATTATTTTCTGGACTAACATTTTGCCATTTATATGAGTTCCACAGATTCCTTCGTGGACCATTCTCATTATTCTTTGTGCATCCACCTTCCCTACACATAGGAGGGCTCAACCTTTAGGTACCCTTTTATGTAGCTCGTTGTCTATGAGTACATATTGAGAAGCCAAAAGTCTCAAGGCTCGCTTAGCTCTTTTGTCAGCATGAGGAAGGTATTCTCCATTGGTGACATAGTTGAGAATGTCTGTGTACCATGGTTCTTCTTCTTGTTCTTCATCTTCGTCTTGGACTGGGTCGTCGTCTTCTATAGCCTGTATATATGCCGGTTTGTGCCTTTTTTCGATAGTTAGAGGCATTTGCTCGATATCTGTGGGAATCCTAACCATTGAGGCTAATCTTGCCAGGGCATCAGCAAATTGATTTTCTTCTCTAGGTAGGTATGTGTATTCTACCTTCTCTAACTGATCGGTAAGAGTTTCTAGATAAGTTTGGTAAGGAGCTAGGCTTTCGCTCCTAACTTTCCACCTTTTAGATATTTGATTGATGATTAGAGAGAAATCTCCAAATATCCTTAATTCTTTACTCCCAATGCCAGGGCTGTTTCAAGGCCTACCGCACACGCTTCATATTCAGCAGCATTGTTGGTAACGTCGAAATCAAGCTTTATTGAGATTGGGACGTGTTCTTCTTTAGGTGATACTAGTAGCACTCCGATACCACATCCCTTTTGGTTTGAGGCTCCGTCAAAATACAAGGTCCAAGTATCATCTTTGGTGACCATCAAATCTTCATCTGGAAATTCATTGTCCTGTATTGGTGTCGAGTCTTCTATTGGGAAATCTGCCAGAAAGTCTGACACCACGGATCCTTTAATAGATTTTTGTGGCATAAACCGCACATCGAACTGGGCTAAGTTGACTATCCATCTTGAAATACGCCCATTGAGCGTTGATT
The DNA here is from genome assembly GCF_001683475.1 of Chenopodium quinoa. Lineage (NCBI taxonomy): Eukaryota > Viridiplantae > Streptophyta > Magnoliopsida > Caryophyllales > Amaranthaceae > Chenopodium > Chenopodium quinoa. Next base: position 4,187,709 of record NW_018742204.1, on the reverse strand, counting down.
TCTCGAACAAGAATTTGAGTGGATCCAATCGAGATACTACAAAAACGGTATACACCAACATGTAATGTCTCAACTTAGTCGTGGCCCACACCAAAGCGAGGCACAATTTCTCGAGTGGTGTATAGCGTGTTTCGTATTCGAGCATCTTCTTCCTTAAGTAATAGATTGCATTCTCTTTGTTTTCTACCTCTTGTGCTAGCATGGCTCCCATTGTCTTTGATCCGGTAAAAGGCTTTTTGACACTCATCATCCCATATTACTGGTACATTCTTCTTGAGCTTTTTGAAGATTGGTTCGCATATCGTTGTTAGTTTTGATATGAACCTACTTATGTATTGTAACCGGCCAATGAATCCTCGAATCTGTTTCTCGGTTTTGGGCGGTGGCATTGACATGATTGCTTTAATCTTGGTTGGATTTATTTCTATTCCTCTAGAGCTTATGACGTACCCCAAGAGCTTGCCTGAGGTGACTCCAAAAGCACATTTTGATGGATTTAACCTCATATTGTATTTTCTTAGTCTTTCGAAAAATTTCCTTAAGGCTACTTGATGGCCTGGACGGTCCTTTGATTTCACAATCATGTCGTCTACATATACTTCGACTTCTTTGTGCATTATTTCATGGAGCAAGGCAGTTGCTGCACGTTGGTAAGTAGCACCTGCGTTTTTCAACCCAAATGGCATTACCGTGTAACAGTAAGTGCCCCATGGTGTGATAAAAGTTGTCTTCTCCACGTCTTCTTCCGCCATGAGAATCTGATTGTACCCTGCGTATCCATCCATGAATGAGAGAAGCGCGTGATTTGCTGTGTTGTCTACCAGAATATCGATGTGTGGCAAAGGGAAGTCGTCCTTTGGACTTGCCTTATTTAGATCTCGTTAGTCGACACACATCCTTACCCTTCCATCTTTCTTTGGAACTAGGACGACGTTGGCGACCCATTCGGGGTATTTGGATACCTTGATGAAACCTGCAGTTATTTGTTTTTGAACTTCTTCTTTTATCTTAAGTGCTACGTCGGGTTTCATTCGACATAACTTTTGTTTTATAGGATTCATTCCTGGAATTAATGGTATAGTGTGTTGAGCTATTTCTCTGTTAATGCCTGGCATATCTTCATATGACCAAGCAAATACATCGATAAATTCTTTAAGCAAGTTAATTAAATCAGTTCTTTCTTGTTTATTCAATGTTAGTCCGATTTTAACTTCTCTTTTATGAGTTGAATCATTTGAGATGTCAACTGTTTCAGTCTCTTCAATTACTGGTGTTTTCTTTTCAAGTGTTTCCATTGCTTTAATAAATTCTTTATCTTTTTCATCGTTAGCTAAGCAATGTTCGTCATCTTGGGTTAGGGAAGAACAAGAGAAGTAAGGAGAATGAGCGATATTATTATACTCTGAGATCATTACATCAAAGAGTGATATGTCCTCATGGACTGGATCACTAACTATCCTAGGAGAAGAAATAGGAAGGGAAGGCGTTATAGCTAAAGACTTAGAAGATTCTAAAGGGAAAGGCTCTGACTCAGACTCTGACCCTGACTCTGACGATTCTTCAAACATCGGCCCTTGTCCTGTCGTGATTGATATCTTCCTTCCACTCGGAGTAGTCACCTTGATAGTCTTGCGCCACCCTTGCAATAATCCTTCAGCTGGAGTAATTAGCTTTGAGGGGTCGAATTTTTCGCTTTGTAGGACCGTTTGAATGAGTGAGGAGTTGTCTTCCTCATAAACTGGCTCATTCTTTTCTCGCCCAAACAGTAATCCCATGACGTTAAAGTCAAAGCATGGAGGTGCTTTCTCCTTATGGACGGGAGTTGGGATTTCGTCAGTGAAATAGCAATCCAAGAAAATCTCAAATCCTGGTTGTCGTATGCCATTTACAACAAATGGTTCGGGAAATTCATGGCATGGATAGTCTTCTCCCTCCTTTATAAACTGACCATTAAGCGTAAGAGGGTACTCATCCATTGGAATTGCTTTCTTTTGAATGCGAGCGTCCCTATGTGCTTTCAATTTGTCCTGGGCTCGCTTGAGATCTTTCCGAGTCGGTTTGAAACCAAGTCCGAAAGTATCTAGTTTAGGGAGGCCAGGTGACTCTATCGATTTTGCTATCCCCTTCTTCTTTCCTAAGGTCATCCCAGGGAAGTGTCCTTGTTTCTTTAGCATAGTGTTGATAATCATGTTGGAATGGGGGTCGTGGCAAAGAGATGTCCTTTCATCCTCTTGGATTAAGGAGACTTCTTCGTTAAAGCCCCATAGGTCTTCATCATCTTCGTCGTGCTCCACGTTGATGATTGGATTCTCTATTGACTTGATCCTCATTGGCGAAGCATCAATAGTGATGGGGATTCCTCTAACTATAGCTTTCACTTGTTGGTGGAGAGATGAAGGGACGGCCTTTAGGTCATGGAGCCAAGGGCGTCCTAATAACAAATTGAATGAGGCTTTGATGTCTACCACTTGAAAAGTAGTAGCATGTTCTATTGCTCCTGCCGTCACATTTAGGGTTATTTTGCCAAGAGCTTGACGTCGAGTATTATCGTAAGCTCTTATACCTTGCGTGGACGGAGTTAAATCCTCATCCTTTATGCCGAGCATCCTCGCAATCCTAAGTGGACAGACATTAATAGCCGATCCATTGTCTAAAAGAGTCATGGGAACATTCATTCTTTTGCAGACTACTGTGAGGTTTAACGCTTTGTAGTGCTTGTCACCTTCCGGGGGTAAATCTTTATCAGAGAAGGTGATTAGATTAATTGGAATAGGGAGATCACTCGTGAGGAATTTAGCTAGTCCCTCAGGAGTGGTGTCAGAATCTATCCCGATTTTATCCAAGGCATTCATCACAGCCAACCTATGTTCTCGAGATGTTGCCAGAAGCTTCCATACATTCATCTCCACTTTTGTCTTCTTGAATTGTTTAACGATGTCATTGTCCTCGATGATAGGTATGGGAACTTGTTGTACGGTAGGCATGGGTTGTGTTGAAACAGGAGGTTGTATTCTCCCGGATCTTGTGAGAACGTCTATTGATGAATCTTCTTCAGCCCAAATGTCGTCCGTGGTGTATGATATGGAAGGTGAAGGTTATAATATGTCTTTTAGATAGACATCTTCTTCATCACTGTCCCATACTTCATTAACATTAATATCCTCTTCTTGTAGAACTTGGACTAATTCTTTTCTATCAATCATTTTCTGCACCAAATCCTTGAATTTGAAGCAGTTTTCTATGGTGTGTCCTCCTGACTGATGGTATTGACAGTAATATTTGTCTGTTCTTTTTAATGATTCAAATGGTCTCGGTTCGAGAGGTCTGACCTTTCCACTCTCGGAGAGCATTTTAAACATTTGTGCATACGGAATCCCAATTGGAGTATAAACTTTATTGCTCTTCTTGGGTCTTTCGGTGACTTGTAAGGGAAAGTGTTTTGCCTCATAAGTCGTTTTTACTGGTGTGAATTCTCTCTTAGGTTCTTGATCATATTCCTTGCGAAGTTCATTCAGAATTTTAAGAGTTTCATGTAACAGTTGCGATGTCTCCCTCAGATATAGTGTGAGTATTCGTATTTCTACCTCATTTGCTGGTTCTGGAAGATTATCTTCGACATCGAAGAAGGTCTCTTCTTCTTCTTCTTCGACGTTGGTTACTTTGACAGGCTTAATGAGAGATTAGGGGTCAACTTCGCCTTCTTCATCGGAGATAGCCAATGTGTGAGCTAGAGGTGCATTGTCAATACTCGGTTTCTTACTAGCAGGAGGCAATGGCGGCTTATTACTGTCAATCAGGTCTTGTATAGCTTCCTTAAGCTTCCAACAGCTTTCAGTGGAATGGCCCCTACCTTGATGATATTTGCAATGTGCATTGGGGTTCCAATTAGGCGACCTCTTCTCGACTGGTGGATCTCCAAATGGTCCAATGGGAGTTATAAGACGTTTTTCATTTAGCCGATCAAACGCGGTGTCATAACTCATGCCAATAGGAGTGAAGTTTCTCCTAAACGGTTTCTTTTGTCCTTGGTTGTTCATGGCGAGGACTTCTCCCAGATTAAAGGCGCTAAATTATTTGAGTGGCCGGTTTTGAAAGAAGAAGGATTGTCGTTCTTCTTTCCTTTCCAGCCACTGTTGGAGTTATTGTTGGCAGCTTTAGATTTAGCTAAGTCATCTTCAATATTAATCCCAATATCATAAACAGCCTTAAAGGTATGAAGGTTATTTTGATATTTAAGATGTTTTGAATATTTTTCTTGGAGATTTTTAATGAACAATCTCACAGAGTCTTTTTCACTTGGTACCTCAATCATTTTAGCTGAGGTTTCTCTCCACTTGTTAAAGAAAGATGTGAAGCCTTCATTCTCCTTCTGCTTGAGAATTTCAAGTTCTCTATGGTTAGTTTCGACTTGAACGTTGCATTTGTACCTATCGACGAAAGCGTTTGCTATGGATTCCCAAGTAGAGGTCTTTTCTTTTTCAAGAGAAAAGAACCATTGTTGGCAAACGGTCTCAAGAGATAGCGAGTACAAAGAAGGGAAAATTTTCTTATCGATACCCTTGATACTCATTATTGTTTCAAATGCCCTTAGATGGAAGTAGGGGTTGTAGATTACCCTAAACTTTGGGATGTCGTTGGCACTGAACTTCTGCGGAAGAAGATCTTTATCCACCAAGACCCCTTGGGATGTGAGTTCTTGAAATTTGTAGTCGCTGGACAACTTGCTTAGGCTTTCTTGCATGAGGTCCATTTGTTGTTGCTTCGCGAGATCCTCGATCTTAAGTGCGAGAAGCTTTAGTGTCTCAGTTACAGTAGCCAGTTGGTTCTTGAGATCATTAACTTCTTCCTGAGTTGCCATTATAACTCTTGCTTTCCTCTTGCGAGCTATAGGTTTGTCAAAAAGTTGGACTTGTATGAAGAGGTTATCATTGATTAATCGTCCTTCCTTTCTTGACCACGCGCTGTAAATTAAGCCAGTTTGTGTTTTAATTACTTAACTCGAATCAGTTTGACTTTATGGCTTTTATTTAAAAAAAAATGTATGCATATTTTTAGGGAGCAATAATGTACATGTGTTTGGGTAACTTAAGTAATATTATTTATTGGAGGATTAATATCCGATTTACCCCCTAAAAAAATGACGAAAAATAACGCGCGCACCAAGACTCCCTTAATCATGGTCAAGACATGTGTATTAGTGTGTGTATTGAGTGTAAGTGACATGCTTGGACTCTTGTGTAAGACCATGGGACTTAGTGCCTAAACTCGAATATTGATTCAATTAAGCATTATTGCCAGCAAAATTAACCGAATTAAACGGGAAACTGACTGCTTAGACATTAGGTGATGACTCGACAAATAATCCGAACTGAAGGCCAAACGACAGGACTGGCGTCGCAATATGGTAGTTGGCGCCAGACTTTTTAGTAAATGTCTGGCGCTACACACCATACAGTGGCGCTACAGCCCAGATTTTGGCACCAATACTAGAGCCTCGGTCTGGGACTGTTTTCGATATTATTAGTCAACTGGGGTATGCCTAAAGTCGTACTAGGTCAATTCCAATTAAAAGAAGAAAAAACTTTATTGACTCGAATTAATTAATTAATTAATTAATTAGGCAAAGTTCTTTAAGTCATTAATTATAATCTCAACACAAATATACAAACGGTTAGGAGGAGCATAGAATATATATGCACAACAAATAATGCACAATTAGGCAAGTAAGCACAATATGATCCAATGAGTTCGCAACCTAACCATGGCTCTAGTTCTCTAAAGTTCGGGATATGGTTTAGTCAAACAGGGTCCATGGTTAATTGTTCAGATGCACCGCGTAGAAGCCTAACCGTGAAGGGTTAACGCGTGTGGATAGAACACCGCGAGTTTTTAGAAAAAACTCGCTTCCATGGATTGGTGAATTCAACCTCTCAGATGTACCCTTTGTTGCCAGGAGCGTTCAATCAGGTAGATAGAGCATGAATTCCCAGAGGGTTATGTCCATATGTAGAACACATATGGGTTTCAGAAAAATGAGAAAAAATTCAATCAGGAAGTAGGATCGAGCAAACAATACGAAAAACAAGTCGAAATTAGAACGCATATTTCAGGCTCGGTATTGGGGGAAATTGGTGCCAGCAAATAGAGACTGGCGCCAACTTTTAACTGTAGCGCCTGGCGCCAATACTGGCGTCTGGCGCTACGGCTAAAAGTTTGGCGCCAAGCTCTGGCCCCTGACGCTACTTCCCACATGCCTCAGCAGCTTTTTGTGCTCGATAAAATCTTCCAGTTTCGCGTGGTGTTATTTCAGTCCTAGTTATGAAATACATTTCTCAAATTTCCTACGTGTAAAATCCTATGTTTTTTACTCATTACGGATGGTCTTTCCAATAAGAACCTTTTTATGCATATGACAATAATGTTAATCAAAATTACGCACATGAAATACTTAGAACTTTTCGAGCCTCATCCACTCATTCTAAATCATTGTCGAAACAAATTCAGGAATTAAAATAGAAATCCTCCCCAGCGGAGTCGCCAAAAACTGTAAGGAATAGTTTCAAGCCTTTAAAAATCCCACTAGCTTGAACCCCACTATGATCATACACTAAAGTACGGTGGCGTCCAAAAGGGAAGAAGATAGAGCAAAAGAGTTGCCAACAAGTTTTTAAGGAACATGTAAACCGTTCACGAGGTGAAGGTTACACCCCTTCACGATCCAAGAGATCGTCAACTGCATAAGGTCATGAACCAAATAAGGGTCCGGGGACGATGGAACAAATCCAACCTAAAAGAGATTGAACCTGCCCTAATAATATATAGGCCTCCACTTTATTCTGCTCGTATTCATGTGCGCTTCCTGACTAACATACAATCAATAGGATTAACCCTAAACCTGTTTATCTATGTTGGTTGAACATTAATGCACAAATAAATATATTATTGGTGATCACTTGAAATTATAATCACAATTAACCTAACAAGATTATTAATTATCTTATTAAGCGTGGTTGCAAATACCAATTCCCTTTAACCTGCAATAAAAGGTGATCAAGCAATAACAATATAAAATAATATGCATATCAAGCAACATAATAAATAATCATAATAAATCATAATCATTAACATTAGGAAGAACATAGGAAGCATCATACTTAATATAAGTTATCCTAGACATAATACTAGGAATCAAAATAACGACCTAAGCATGATTTTTACATCATAAAATCAATTAAATCATTAAAGTACTTACTTGGATGCCTCGTACCTCTTTCTAATTACAAAATACACGCGTTAGTAACTTCAAGGAAAAATAATAATCAAAACAATTAAATTAAATAATTGAAATAGAGATTTGGGACCAAACCCTCAGAAATTAAAACCATTCACGTCTAGGGCGAAGGCAACTTCGAATATGGCTAGATGTATCAAGATCTTGTGAATGCAGAATTTTGTATTAAAGAGCAAAGTTTAGAAAGAATGCTAAAAGATTAATAATTCATAAAGTAATTGTTGACGATTGATGATTGTAGATGAAAACGGAGTTTATTAAAACTTAAGAATAAAAAGAATTGGTGAATGATAGATGTAGATGATTATTGAAAACGGAGTTTTTGATACGATATTTATAGAGACAAACATCCAAAAAAGATAATTTATCAAAACAGAGTCTGAAGATCGAAAAACTAACAAGGCGCCAGCCCTGGCTCATTGGCGCCAGGACCAGTGGCTAGCGCCAGGCGCCAATGGCTGGCGTCTGGCACCAATCCTGATTCCAGGCGCCAAGGCCTGGGGTTGGACGCCAAACCGGATTTTAACGCGTTTTCGAAAATCTGATAATTTTACCGTACTGGAAGATAAAATAATATAATTTCAGTCGAAAATGCTATTTGATCTAATTAAAACTCTGAAGAATCCTAATTGAATTAAGAATGATAAAACCTTCTAGAATGTTCTAGAAAACCAAAACCATTCCTAATTACATTAGGAATGATAAATCATATTAGGCCCTCCCCTAGATCATTGGGCCGTACTTAAAGCTCAAACCGGGCCCAGTTTAGTAAATTGGCCATAATTTCCTCAATATTCATCAGAATTGGGCTTATAATATATCGTTGGGAAGGTCTTTGAAAGCCCCATCCAACTACACCACTATTGGACCCATATAATGGAACAACCAAAATGGATTGGCTGTTTTCTTAAAATAAAGTTTTAAAAAAACCAGAGAGAAGAGAAAAGAAATAAAAAACTTTCCGCAACGCTAGACCTTTCCACACTTTTGTTTCATTCGATTATGATTCGACGTGAAAGGTACTCATCATCGGGTTTGGTTTTGGGGAGACACAAATGGGTGTCTACAGTACCAAAGGCACTTGGGTCCGAATATCCTCCTTGAGGATATTGAAACCAATCGGGAACAAGTGAGTCGGGGGGAATAGCCCCCCGACGTGTGTAGTCATCATACATGGGGTTTAAACCCCTCCCAAGGTTTATCTCCACATGCCCCACCCTCCTATCTAGAGACCATACTCTCGTATCCAAGTTTCGCACCATACTCTCCACTCTCCCTTACCCCATCTCAATCCTATCTAGTTGGCTCCTAAAAGCCGAGAAGTCATAAGGGGCGTTTGGGTCGATGTTATAGTTTGTGGAAGAAGTGGGGATGTCATAAGTGTAGGAATGGGGGGTGGTTGAGGGTGAAATTGAGGTAGTGGTGAAGGTGGTGCTTGGTGAGCCGCTTGAGCCTCACCTTGGTTGCCTAAAACGAAGGTGTAAGAAGGTTGACCCTTCTCAAACTTGGTCAAAACGAGGTTAGGCAACGTAAAGGCATTGTCCCTTCTACCCGACTCCCTTTGGATTACCCACCAAGTTTCACCCCCTATGACATTGATCCAGTTGAGGCTACTTAAGTAGGGTAAGTCCATATGAGTTGGGCCTACTACCTTCCTAAAGTCGTTAGGAACAAAGTTAAGGTGCTTGATCGCTATGTGGGTGACTAAACCGCCAAAATAAATAGGGGCCCTAGACCTACCACTCTCGGCCGCGTTGGCCGCATGTTGAAAGTGTTGGGCTATTCTATGAGGTATGTTTAGCTTTTCACTCCTAGGGATCATGTAAGACCCTAACAACTCTAGTTCGTCCCTCCTTACATAAGCGGGTTCATGCCTCCCAAAGATAGTGAGGCCAACAAACCATTGCCAAAATTTTGGCACAGGATGTTGTATCCAAGTGCCCTTGGCATGTTGGAGGTTTATATTAGCATCCCCCGTGAGGGATTGATAGACAACGGCAATGTTGTCTTGGAGTGGTTCAATAGGCCTATCCGATTTTACCTCATGTATTTACCAAATTCTTTCAAAGTTAGCAAACGGAATTGAACATGAGTAATTAAAGCATTAGATTTTACCACATTATAACTATAAATAAATTCCAAGGTTAAATAGTCATAAGTATCACAATGAAATTGAAATAAACCACTCATTCCAATACCCTTAAACAATATTTCTACCGGCTTATCGATTCCTAATCTAGAAAGCGTAGAATGATGAACAAAACGTGTAGAAATTACCCTGCCTCGAGATGAGGTGAGCATCCTTTGTCGTTGTTCTTGTGAGGTTATCACCACCTCGCTCCATCCGGAATTTGCAGCTTCGGGTCAACCAATGGTGGTTGTTGTTGCCTTGAGCTTTTACCCCTTGCGGTTCTAGATCTTTTGGATGTCATTTTTATAAGAAATGGTGGAATTTGAAGCTTTCTATCTCTTAGGGTTTTGGAAAAATTTGAGAGAAAATGGTAGAAATTTAGTGTAGATCGAAAGGAAAGATGAGGGGATTGAGAATATGTAAAAAATTTTGAGTTTGGACGGAAGAATTAGAGAAGATCTTGAAAAGAAATATGGTTTGAAGGTATGAAAATGGGGGGTTTTAGAGAGAGAAAGTGATGAAGAGAAGATGAAATAAGGAGAAAGTGAGAAAAGAAGAGGAAGAAAAGAAAGTAAAAGGTCGGCCAAAAAGTGGCACGCCCGATTGGGCGAAGATAGTTTGTTCTAGAATTTTAGTTGCGCGCCCGATCGGGAAAGCTCCGCCCAATCGGGTGCGAATGCGAAGGGAATTTTCGCCCTTTTCTCGCCCGATCGGGCGAGATTCGCCCGACATATCTTTTCTCCTGACTCGATTTCTCAAAAATTTCGCCCGATCGGGCAAGCTTCGCCCGATCAGGCGAAAATAACTCGATTTCCAACCTCACTTGCGCCCCCGATCGAGCGAAAATAGAGCTGGAATTTTCTTTACTTGCGCGCCCGATCGGGTCCGTGCCCGAATCGGATCTCTTCTTTATTTGTAGCTTCTTTTTCTTAAGTCTCCGTACCTGTCAAATCTATACATGTACAAAAACCCTTGTAGAAGGTAAAATTGCACTATCCTCTCCTCTCTCTAAAAAAAATAAAAAACAAAAAAATAAAATAAAAGAGAAACTAGTCTAAAAAGCAAGAAATACGGGTTGCCTCCCGCAAGCGCTGGTTAATCTAGGTCCCGCACGACCTTCTTATCAAGTACAAGAACTAGGACCCTCGACCTAACGCTTGTCGGGTGGTTTTTCACCTGGTCGAGCGGTGTTTAGGCCACGATGCGGCTTCTTGACATACCCTGTGGGACGCCAATTCACCTTATCTGGTGGATCCTCTTTGACTTGGACTGGAGGTTCTTCAATGCTACGCACTAAAGATCCCTCTTTGATCGAGGGTTGCTTCAAATTGTCATTGCATTTAGCACTTGCAACTCGATCTGGCGGAACACTAACCGTAGGCTCAATTTCCACAACTTGCTTAATTGATTCCACCTTTTCGTCCTCAAAACCAAGACCGATAGTGTAAAAGGCTCTTTCTATCGCATCAACTTCCTTCTGCCATTTGTCTATCTCAACTGAAAGGGATGCAACACAAGATACCGCCTCTAAGGGATCTTTTACAAGAGCTAGGGGCTTGTTAGAATAATTATGAACCACATTAACACTAAAGCACTTCTCCTCTGTCATGTGGCTTTTAGGGGTATTATTAAGATTAAAAATAATTTTTATCGTCCCCTACTGATAGTGTTAATTTGCCACTTCTCACATCTATAACTGCTCCTGCTGTGTTAAGGAATGGTCTACCCAAAATGATTGGGGTTTGCATATCCTCAGCCATATCAAGAACAACAAAATCAACAGGTATATAAAATTTACCTACTCTAACGGGAACATCCTCTAAAACACCTAAGGGGTATTTGAAAGAATGGTCGGCCATTTGTAGAGTGATATTAGTAGCTTTTAATTTACCCATATTCAACTTGGAACACACAGATAATGACATAACACTAACGCTAGCACCCAAATCACACAATGCATTATCAATCATTAGGTTGCCAATATGACAAGGGATAGAAAAACTACCCGGATCTTTTAATTTAGGTGGAGATTTATTTTGAAGTACGACACTACACTCTGTAGTGAAAGCTACTGTCTCTACCTCACTAATAGACCTTTTTCTTGTCAATATTTCCTTCATAAATTTTTCATATGCAGAAATTTTTGTGATTAATTCAGTGAAGGGAACTGTTACCTTCAAATCTTTTACCATCTCCAGAAACTTACCAAACTGCTTATCCAAATTTGTTTTCAAGTGACGATTGGGGAATGGAAGTTTGATAACTGGCTTTGGAGCATTATTGCTCTTATCTGGAGTGGCAACCTTCTTTGTAGTCGTACCCTGCAATGTAGAATTAGATATATTAGTACTATGCTTTAGCCCTAAAGGGCTATTAGCTACATTGTCTAGTTTAACGGAATCAAGATTATCATTATTCATTATAACAGGTTCATCAACTCTGGGCATAGGGGGCCCTTCATAGTTTGAACCACTCCCTAGAGTAATTGCATAGGCTTGATCCGTAGGCCTAGTCGGCTGTGCTGGCAAAGCTCCCTGTTGGCGGGCTTGTAGAATAGCGGAAAGTTGCGCAATTTGATTATCTACACTTGTATTGTGTGCTAGAATTGAATCGATTTGTGCATCTCTACTCTCCATGTGCTTCTGCATATTAACCAGCATCGCTCTAATTTCTACCAAAGCAGGGTCGGAAGATGAGGAGGGTTGTTGTGGTTGGTTCTTCTGGCCAGCATTGGGGTGGTAATATTTCTGTTGTAGTTGTTGTGGCGCCTGTGGTTCTTGTGGTGGTGGATTTTGAATATTAGTGCTCCGATTGGAAAGGTACGGATGATTCCGGTACCCAGGATTGTAGGTGTTAGAGTATGAGTTATTCTGCCTATAAGCTTGAAAGGCATTAACTTGCTACACGGAACTCCTGTAATCTTGCTCCCAATGACCTAAAATTCCACAATTTTCACAGAAAGCCTCATTAGCATTATTATTAATTGCAGAAACATTATCTATATTAGCATTGCTAAGATTATCTAATTTCTGGCAGATAGAGGTTAATTGAGCTTGCAAAAAGGATATAGAGTCAACACTATATGCTTCCCCTTGTTAGCAAAACCTCTAGGATTCCCATAATGGGAATTATGTATCGCCATATCTTCAATAACCTAACCTGCATCATCAACATTAAGATTCATAAACCTCCCACTAGCTGCAGAATCTAAAATTATTCTAGATGAATTTCCAATGCCATTGTAAAAGGCTTGGATTAACTGACATTGTTCCAAATTATGGTGGGGGCATTCTCTTTGTAGGTCCTTGAATCTCTCCCAAGACTCATATTGAGTTTCATCGGCTTCTAGGGAAAAGTTCTGAATTGCACTCCGTAGTACGGTTGTTCTCTCTGCAGGATAATACTTGTTATAAAAATTCAAAACAAGAGTTTCCCAGTCAGTTATACCAAGTGCAGTTCTATTTAAACCATTAAACCATAATTTGGCTTTTCCAGTTAAAGAGAAAGGAAAGAGAATCTCCTTGATTTGGTCTTGTGTGACCCCGACTTTCCTGATGGTATTACAATACTAACAATAGTCTGCAATGTGAAGATTTGGGTGTTCACCCTTAGCTCCACTAAATTGCTTCCTCTCTATCATCGTTATAAATTGGGGTTTAATCTCAAATTGTACCCCATCAGGAGTCGGAGTGGGAGTGAGGTGTGGAAAATCTGTAAGCTTTGGTTGTGAGTAATCACTAAGCTTCTTTGGAGCCGTCATCTCTGATTCTGGATCAGATGATACCTCTGAATCGCTAGAACCAGTTGGTGGATCTCGGTGATTATTATTATCACCAAAATCCGCCAGAATTTGTTTGTAAAAATTCTTCTGTCTATGGAAGGATCGTTCGATCTTAGGATCGAATGGGATGAACCCTTATCTGGAACACCTGGGCATAAAAAAAAAAAAACTAAAAGCAAATATGAGACTTGCCTCAAAGAACTAACGTTCTCTGAGACAAAAAGAAATAACCTAGACTATAAAAATAATCAGAAACAAAATTAAAATTAAACCGTTTCCCCGGCAACGACGCTAAATTTTGACAGTGTAAAGTCGTATCCCCTAATCAAAAGTAATTCCTAAATCCTTTAACTAATGTAGATAGGGAAGTAGGGTCGAATCCACAGAGAAACGAGTCTTTTTATTCCTAATTAATTAAAGTAATCTAAATTATAAAGTAACCAATATGTAAATTTGGAAATGAAACTAAAATACGAAGATTAAGAATAAGGAGAAAACAATGAATAAAAGAATCTAGGGCATAGGTTCACCAATAAATAATATTCTAGGGTAAAACACAATAATCAATCATCAATGCATATATTAATTAGATCATAAAGGGCTTTCGCTACGTATTACAATCACACAATTAATTTACCGGTATTAAATCTCATCTTTTGAATCTCGACTTAACCATTTATAAATTAACTTGCCTATTGAAACTAGACCTAAACATTAATTCTAATCTGTCGAATCTCGAATCAATATTGTTAAATTCATGCATAAAAGATCTGCGCAAATGTAGTCACAGAGCATTAAATCAATCATTAGGAAATTAATCTAGCATTGACAATTAACAACCAAGAATTACCCCTTCATATTATTTATGGATCCCCATAAACCCTAGAAATAGAAATACTCACACATAATAAAAACTAAACTAATCAAAGAAATAAAGCAAGACATGATCAAAGGAATAAAATAAATAACTAAGATTAAGAGAAGAGAAATTGTTACCAAAGAAATCTGGAATTAAGAATAGAGTTAAGAACAAAGTATAAGAGAGAAAACTAATCTAAGAGCTAAGTAGAGAGAGAAAATCTAAAAGAGAATTAAGAAAAAGTAAAGTGAAGGTAATTAAAAATTACGTACAAAATTCGTACTTAAACATCCCTAAAACAAATCCTTAAACAAAACTAATCAGATCCCCTAAAAAACACGCGCCCGATCGGGCCCGTCTTTTTCTAAGCATACTCTTCTAAACAGCGGCGCTCGATCGAGCTACACTACCACAAAATAGGGAATAAGTAACACACAATACACAACGGTCAAGTCTCATAGGCGATCTCAAGAATTATACAGATCGCCTATGTATGATAAGCGTTTTGTATGTTAAAACTTATAGAGCGCCTGCCTAAGTTAACAGCTCAATTTGATACATCCAAATTTACTCTATACAATATAGAACGCCTATGTAAGATAGGCGTTCTATAAGTATTATAATTTTAATAAAAAAAAAGTTGAACGTATCATTTACTTCCCACATCCCGCCTAACCCTAATATATACTAGTACTTTGTATACCAATAGAGCCGCTCCCTTTCTACCATCTTCTAGCTCTTTCTCACTTCCTTTATTTCTTATCAAATATTAAGATCTTCCTGGCTCCCTCCTCTCTCTCTCTCTCTCTCATCGTCCCCCTCATCCTCTATCTACAAATCCCAAGCAACACCATCGTTCAGCTTCCCACGCCTACAAGTACACCACCTATCAACATTTTCATGCCCACCATTAAGCCACTAGCCACCGTTGAGCAACGTTCGTCCACCACCGAGCTACGAGCCATCGTAGACCCACGAGCGTCTAACGACGGGACACCATTGAGCCATGAGATGTCGATCTGAGCCTTTAATTGGTCAAGGTTATTGAACTTCAGATCTGAGCCCTCATCCTCTATACTTCAATATTTACAACAAGCAGGTTGTTATTTTTTCACCATTTTTATTTGTTTTCTGTTCATATTTATAAATCTAGCTTTTCTTATTTTTGTTTTTAATTTAGATTTCCAATTATAATTGTTTGATGTTTTCGTTATTACTTAGATCTGATTTTATCTTTAATTATCTTTGAGTTTGTGTTAATTTATTTAATTTTGCTAATTGTTTGGGTGTGTGGCGGATTTTGTATCTGATTTTGTATGTAGTGTGGTGGATTTTTTAGGGGTTGTGCTGTAGGTGGTGGTGTGGGTCCTGGGGGTGTAGGTGGTGGTGTAGGTTGTTGTACTGCAATGGTCCGGGGTGTGTAGTTAGTGGTGGTATTTTGCTATGTTGGTGCTCTTTATACAATTGTTTTGTAATTTTTATTCTTTTGATGCATACGCAGATATGAGTGGACATGAACCGATAGAACAATTCTCGAGACAATGCGAAGACGCAGCAATGCTACTGCATAACATTAAAATTGATCTTAAATTGTATGATTTGTGTTATATTTAGTTTTTAATTGTATTTGAGTTTTTCTATGTACATGTATTTTTTTATTAATTGAAGTTATAATGAGAAACTATACTTTTGGTGTTTTTTTGTAATTGTAGATATATATTATTTGAATTATTATTATTGTTATTAATATTAATAATATTAATAACAATAATAATATTTTGTTTTTTTTTTGAAAAAAAAGTAAGGAAAAGAGAACGCCTATCTATGATGGGCATTCTCTATTTACATTCTTATAGAGCGCCTATCTTTAGATAACCGCTCTTTATCCCATGTTTTTTATTTAATTTGTACTTAGGATATGAAGCGCCAATCTTGGATAGGCGATTCGTATTGTGTAAGATATAGAACGCCTCAAAGAGGCGTTCTGTAGACTTTATAGGGCACCCCCTCAGAAGAATGCCTCTGAGGCGTTCTATATTGCATGTTTTAGGCGTTCTGTATTCCCATTTTTGTGATAGTGTAGCAGCTCACCCGATCGGGCGCGCCTTTGGTCACGCACCAGCGCACTCTCGCGCCACGCCCGATCGAGCTAAGCTTGCCCGATCGGGCCCTTGCTTTACCTCGAGGCTTGGAACTTTGATTGGGCTTATTTCTTCGGCCCAATCCAGATATCCACTTAGGGCCTTGGGCTTCAAAGATGGTCGTGCTCCTCTAATTTCCGTAGTTAATCCATGAAAACCTGGGAAAATGCTCCAAAAGTGCAAATATCATGCAAAACTCAACCAAAACTACGAAAACACTAGAAAACACTAATTAGTAATAAAAGTGGCTCTAAAGAGCCAAAAACACTACTAATTATGACCATGGGATGGGGGTAAAACACTATATAAAATAGACATATTAATAATTCGTTCCAATATGTAGCCTGATATCTTGTATCACGGTCAGAAACAATCGAACTAGGTACCCCATGTAACCGCACTATGGTGTTCACATATAATTCAGCAAGTTGATCCAGACTCCAGTTTATTTTTCATTGCTATTAAATGTGCATATTTTGTTAATCGATCCACAATGACCCAAATAGCATTCATTCCTTTAGTTGAACTTGGAAGTCCTATGATAAAATCCATTGATATCGAGTCCCATTTCCATTCTGGTACATCCAACGGTTGTAACAAACCTGCTGGTCCTTGATGTTCTATCTTAATTCTCTGACACGTCAAACATTTAGCTATAAATTCCGCCACTTCTTGCTTCATGTTACTCCACCAGTACATTTGTTTCAAATCCTTGTACATTTTGTTTCCTCCAGGGTGAATCGAGTATGGTGAACTATGAGCTTCCTCTAAAATCTTCTTTTTCAACATCTCTTCATTGGGAACACATAATCTACCTTGAAACCTTAATGTTCCATCCTCCTAAATTACAAAACTGGGGATTTCCCACTTCGTACCTCATTCTTTATTCTTTCCAATTGTAAGTCCTTACTTTGGGCCTCCTTAATTTCATCTATCAATGTCGGTCTTATCTCTAGTGTATTTAGACAAGCATTCCCATCCTTGTGAATAAATTCGATTCCCATCTTTGTAAGTCGTTATAGTTGGCTTGGGAAAAAGGTAAGATTGAACTCAGGCGAGCTTTACGACTTAAGGCATCAGCAACAACATTAGCTTTGCCAGGATGGTATTGGATACTTACATCATAATCTTTTAAGAGTTCCAACCATCTACGTTGTCTCATATTCAGCTCGTTTTGGTAAAAATGTACTTGAGGCTTTTATGGTCAGTGAAAATTTTACATGAAGCACTGTATAAGTAATGTCTCCATATTTTGAGTGCAAAAATTACGGCAGCAAGTTCAAGATCATGAGTGGGGTAATTTTGTTCATGCATTTTGAGCTGGCAAGAAGCATAAGCTATGACTTTATCATTTTTCATCAATACACATCCTAAACCATGCTTAGAGGCATCACTATAAATAACAAATCCTTCTGTTCCAAATGGAAGGGTGAGAATAGGAGCAGTGGTGAGACGTTTCTTAAGTTCCTGAAATCCAGACTCACAATCTTTATCCCAAATAAACTTGGTATTTTTCCTCACAAGTCGAGTTATAGTAATGCAACCTTGGAAAAGTCTTTAACAAATCTTCTATAATATCCAGCTAAGCCCATAAAACTTCGTACATCAGGAACGTTGGTTACTCTAGGCCATTCCACAATTGCTTTTATTTTCTCAGGATCTACAAATATTCCCTTATAAGAAATAATGTGCCCCAAAAATGATATTCCTTAAGCCAAAACGCGCACTTTGTTAATTTTTCATATAACTGGTTCTTGATCAAGGTATCTAGCACTATTATCAAATCTTCCTCATGTTCCTTATTATTCTTATAATACACCAAAATGTCATCAATAAAAACAACAACAAACATATCGAGGTATGGTTTAAAAATACAATTCATCAAATCCATAAACACAGCTGGTGCATTAGTTAACCCAAATGGCATTACAACAAACTCATAATGACCATATCGCGTTCTAAAGGCAGTTTTTGGAACATCTTCAGATTTAATGCGGAGTTGGTGATATCTAGACCTCAAATCAATCTTTGAGAATACTTTTGCACCTCAAAGTTGGTCAAATAAATCATCAATACGAGGTAAAGGGTATTTGTTCTTGATTGTGATCTTGTTTAGCTCTCTATAATCGACACATAACCTCAAACTTCCATCTTTTTTCTTCACAATCAAGATAACCACATATCCTCTTATCAATCTGGTGAGCTTTCAAAGCAGAGACTATTTGGATCTTTGGTTTTCTTTCAAACTTTTGATAGGATATCCTTTATCCATTTGGAGCCTTAAGGGTTAAACTTTGCTCAACACAATCAATTTTGGCCTCATGCTTAGTTAACCAATCCATACCCAGAATTATGTCAAACTCACATAGGTCAAAAGCTATCAAATTAACTGGGAATTTGACTCCCTCTAAAATAATTGGACAGTCTCTATACATGGTTCCACATTTTACGGTTTCTCCAGTAGGGAGGGAAACACTCATGCCAATAAAGTCATGATATGGTTTCAATTGCAAAATATTGGCAAATATTGGGGAAATAAAAGAATGTGATGCTGCAGAATCAAAGAGAACATGAGCATGTGAAGAATGGATAGAGAAATTACCAGTGATCACAGTGTCATCATTGGCTGCCTCATCCTGTCTCATCACATAAACTCTTCCAGTTATGGGTGGTCGAGGTAGATTTCGATTTGTGCCTCCTGTGTTGGTGTTGTTCCTTCCCCGATCTGCACCAGATGGAGCTGGTCCCTTTGAAATTGGTGTAACTGTTATGAACTTAGGACAATCCTTAATATAATGACTAGGACTCCCACATCGGTAGCAAGTATTGGTACCGACACCACATTCATTCTCATTATGGCTTCTCCTTCCACATTTAGCATACACTACTTGAGATCTATTATTCTGATTTTTGTTCCCTCCTTGCTGACCTTGTCCTCTATTACCAGAGTAACCCCCTTGTTGACTTTGGTTTTGCCTCTTTGTTCCTCCTTGGTTTTGGTTATCATTCCTCCTCTTATAGCCAACATTTTGTGCCTCTCGTAGTAATACAACCCTTTCCACATTAACTGCTACGTCAACCATATCTTGATAAGAAGTAAATCGTTGAGATGATAGTCTGTCCTGATATTTCAAATGGAGACCTCGTTCGAAACGATTCATCCTAGATTGTTCTGTTGATACTAATTCTGGTGCAAACCTTGATAACTCCATGAATTTGTTTGCGTAATCCAGCACACTCATGGTTCCTTGTTGCAAGTGGAGGAATTCATCTTCTTTTTGTCTCCTCAAAGACAATGGATAAAACCTATATCGCATCAACTCTTGGAGTTTGGTCCAACTAAATCCTGACTCATTCTTCCTTTCCTTGTTGACCTTCCACCACAAACTTGCTTGACTAGTGAGATAAAATGTAGCAAAGTCAACTTTGATTCTTTCAGGACATCGCAAGGTCTCGAACAACTGATCCATCCGGTTAATCCAATCTTCAAACTCAACTGGATCAAGCTTACCATCATATGATGGTGGGTTAAGGGATGAAAACTTTTTAAACATTGACGCACTATCTTCCTTATTCGTATTTTTCTTTTTCCTGGAATCTTGAACTAGTTCAGCTAACAAAGTACTCACATTCTTGAGTCGTCCCATTCTTTCTTCGTACTCTTCTAAGGGGTGCTCCTTGTTGTTTTCCTCATGGACATTTTCTTCGTGGACCATTTCATTTCTTATAAAAACATCGTTCAGGGTTCCTTTGGTATAACACCCTAGAAATTCCTTTCTTTTAAAATACCTGTTTTTCCCTGTTTAAAAATTTAAATAGGAATATCTAAGATATTACCGCCACCGTGAAAACGGCTAAGGCAACCATCAAAGACACACAGCAGAAGACTAATTTCAAAACCATTCAAAACAAGTCAACTTGAAAAGTTAACCAACGAAAGTAAAGTCAAAACCAAAGTCAAACCATCTTGTTTCACCTTTTTCCCACTATGGGATTGTTGGTGGTTATATCATCCTTGCCTCCTTGGCAATCTGTCAAGCTTGCCTTACTACCTTGTTCAAATAATTCCATTACTAAAATTGCTTCTTGTTACCATACTTTATTGATGATAAAACTGGTTGCTATATATGTTAGTTTGAAACACATAGATTCCTCTTATTCATATCAACTAACACCAACCACTAAACTCAATCAAGAAACAATTATCATTTAATTCGAATTTAGGTTTGAGGTAAAAAAAAAAATTATGTCCTCATTCCCAATAATTCGAATACATAAAATCTTGATTGATAAACAACCAAAATTCATATACTTAAAAAAACAATCAAAACTAAAAAAAAATAAAAAAATATCCCCATTAACTGCTACAAACAAAGGGAAGAAAGAAATGAGTAGCACTTGGAAAACAATAGAAATCATAAGGTTGTTGAACAACTCTAAAAGATTAGGTGAATAAATTCAAGAATTTTCTCCAAAATGATAGCATTGCTACCCATAATGACTCCTTGAAGTAAAATAATTATCCTCATATCCCAAGTGAAAGGATAAATACTCATAACTCCTAAATAACATATGTCAATATTCTCAAGGTAGAACATGTGACAATGTATTTAAGGTCCAACATAACAAGAGTCCTCAATATTCCAACAAGATCATAACTTCTCAAAACTCCAACCATATATTAAAATATATATGCTCAATTCTCCATCCCAAATTAAATAACTTTAATCATAAGAAATGATAAGTCACCAAGCTTAAAATGTCAAACTTCAATTGATCTGCATTGAGTATCCCTCAACTCATATAATAATTTTCATCATTACTCATCTCTAATCAATTCCTATGCTCACCTCTCTTGGGCTCTTGTTCAATTTCGATTCCAATTCAAACTCATACTCAAAGACAAAACATATTCCTCAGAATAGATAATATCCCAAATGATTTCATCCTTAAGCTCCTTAACCATATGCATTAAAATCAATCTCTTTATCCTTATAACTTGGTGTCTCCATACACAAGTGTACAAAACACAAATTACTCATTTTTAATATCTATACAACGTATATTAACAACAAATATCCCAAAAACAATACTCACATTCATGTGATGATGTGCATCCAAATTTCTTCGAAAATACATCTCAAATAAGACCATTGAAGCGAACCATCCTAACATAAGCAATTGAACTCTCCTTAACATTCCTCAAAATTCTCATCATAGAAACTCACAGGGTATAGATTTAGGGATCCTACAAGAAAACGGGATTAACTACCAATAGCAAACCCTTCCCATAACCATATAATACAGTTCTTGCTAAAAATTAAGTTCAACGTTCAATCAAACAATCTTGATAGCTCACATATAATGATTCACATATTACATGTTGTCATCAATAAACATTTAGTCATACAACATGCTTGAACACCTCTTAAAAAATACATATATGCACATAGGAAAGAAATTAAATTCTAGCCTATATGCCCTTTCTTCTCCTACCCAAGCTCACCAACATGCTTATAAAAGCTTTTAACACATATTTCTTACCTCAATCCTTACTTTCCTACAACATGAACAAACTAAAAATATTTTTGACTCCTTTTTTTTTTTTTAGAAATTCAAAAATAAGCTTTGAAAAAGACCGAAAAATTTTCGGCTTTCTTAAAAAAAAATTCGGACATCCTTAATAAAAAAAAGTAATTCGGATGTTCTTCATAAAAAAAAATGGTCATTCCTAAAATAAAAACAAAAATAAAATTCAAAACAATTTATTTTAACAGCGTTTAATTAAATAAGCACTTGGCCAAGTTTTAAAACAAAACACTTTAAAATACATTTTTTTGCTTTAGTGGTAATAAAATCTCGACCAAAGCTCCCAGATACCACTTTGTAACACCCTAGAAATTCTTTTCTTTTAAAATACCTGTTTTGCCCTGTTTAAAAATTTAAATAGGAATATCTAAGATATTACCGCCACCGTGAAAACGGCTAAGACAACCATCAAAGACACACAGCGGAAGACTAATTTCAAAACCATTCAAAACAAGTCAACTTGAAAAGTCAACCAACAAAGTAAAGTCAAAACCAAAGTCAAACGAAGTAAAATAAAACCATCCTACAACTTGGAACCATTGTAGGACCTTATTAAAACCAAACCAACTTTAAAACTTTTGCGTCAGTCATGCATGATAATAATATCATAAATAATTAAAACATTAAACACATCATATACTTATAGAAACTAGCATGATTCGCTCTTCACTCATGCCCATTCATGAATATTCTTCATCACCTGAAAACCTCCTCTCTACTTGTCCCCACTACTCGCCATTAAAAAATGGGTCGTCGTAAGGCCAAAGTAAATACATGGCCAAACACACAAACACACACAATCAACAAGCTGAGTACATAAGCGTAATTAAACACAATAACATGCTTTCACCTATCAACACACACTTACCTCATTGCACCTGTTTACAAGCACACACAATAATCAACAAGACACATTAACTAGACACTAAATAATTCATTTAGCGTTGATTATGCATCGAACAAGTTTCCAACTATACCTCCCCCAAATAAATTGAGGTTAACTGACACGGGAGCTAATCGTGCCAGCGACAAACCACTCAAAGGTGGCGGAATTCCTGCGCATAGTAATAAATAAAAAGGAATGTACAGCGTCCTGTACTCCATTAGAAGTTATGGTTAAATATAAAACCCCATAACTCCCCCCATTGTTCATACTCAAGGTATATACGTTCCAAGAGTTTTGGTGCATAATCTCTTTCACTTTACGTTATTTACGTGTTATTAGACTTGGTGATGACCCTCAAAGCATAATAAATCAATCAACAATAATTATTCAATAAACCAAACATACCAATTTAATTCTTGAATAATTAGTGATCACATATTATTTAATGTTGAACCCCTTTTAATTCTACCTCAATGTCAAAGACACCTTAAACGCATAAAGCGCCAAAATCCTATCCCTCGGTGTTAAAAACACCTTAAGTGCACAAAGTCACCAACATACAATTTATTCCTCGTGTACATATACACTTATATAGCTCCTTCCTCATGCTTAAAGCATCAATAAAAAATTATATGAACCATAATAAAATTCCTTTACAATATTCCAAGCCAAATTAAACATGTAGTTTAATTAAACATGCACTCTAACATGCCATAATTAAAAGTAAATTCCATATAATCATGCCAAAATCTAATTTTCAAATCCATAGACTATCACAAATAATTCATGCTTCACAATTCAATCACCAACACCAATACTTCACAATTCCATACGTAAACCTTAGCATGATACTACTTGTAATTGATTGAAATCAAGCCTAGCATGATTCTACATCATCAAATATGCTAAGTACGCGAACATACCTCAAATAAGCCCTTAAAATAGCCAATTACACTACAACAATTCCCGAATTAAGTCTCCTTTTTGTGTGGGAAATTTTTGGGGATTCATAGGGCATTTATACAGTAGAGAGTGTAGGGTTAAATTTGTGCTTATAAAAATGCGGGCTTGAGTTATGGGATAGGGCTTAAGTTATGAGTTTTAATGGGTTATTCCAATAAGAGTACGTAGGAATAATTATATTGCCCAATAATTAATAAACGTTTGGCCCAAAACATATTTTACTTTTATAAAACTTTATATTTAAAATACTTTAACCCTTTAAAATATTTAATTAAAATTCTTGAGACCTTGACAATACATTTTATTAATACTTAAATACTTTATAAAAATACATAAAAATACGGGGCATTACATTTGGAGGCATCGGTAGTTTCCTTGTAACTTGCCATTCTGCACATCAAATGTGATTAAGAAAACTAAGAATGGAAAAATAAGCCCCTTTATCCCGTTCCTCCACTCACACTCAATTATATTATATTATATTATATTATATTATATATATATATATGTGTGTGTGTGTGTGTATTTTAACATATTTTATTAGCTAGTGATCTTATTCTAAAAATCTAATCAACTTTATATATAAATGTAAAACCATTAGGGTTTCACAGGAACCATTGCTCTAATACCACGTTGTAACACCCCGACCTCTAATTCAGTTATTAAGAAACTCTTAGCAACGGAATTAACCTAACACGGTCGGGACGTCACTGCCGTAAATCCCTCATGAGATTTACAAGGCAACAATCATACTTAATTACAAACTTTATTTATAAAATATAGTAATCCATTTATTACAAACATTATTCTTATTTTTATAATAACAAATCCTATATTATCACAACTTACTAGGTAGCTTTGTCTTACTATTCAAATAAACAACTTAAAATTATAACTACTATTAAGTGATAACTGGAAGTAAAATCCTCGCTACTACTCGTCTCCATCATCCCCATCAGTACCTAAAACATAAAAACATAAAAACGGGTGAGCCGAAGACTCAGTAACGAACTACTCTAGTAGTGTAATATCATTTCTTTTCATTTTAGTTAACAAAATAGGGAGAATGGAATATCTTAAAACATTTAATAAAGTTCATATAATGATATATATAACGTTCATATTAACATGCTAGTTGCTGGCAAGTATGACATGGCGGAATGTTTTCCGCGATGGGCCGGTGCCCATAACATAGAGCAGATGCTCGACATAGTTAGGCTAATGCCCCATGGGTACATGCATGACCGAGAAGTAACCTGTAAACATATACTGCCAGACGCACTAGGTCTTTCACTGTTATTTATCATGTTGTGTAACTTTAACATAAGTCATTCATAGATTCATGACATACTTTCGTGAGATCCAAAGATCAATAAAACAATGTATATCAATAAAATCGTTCATATAAATCATTAGACTGCTTAATAAACACGTTCATCATCCCGAAGTCATTAAATCCAGATATATAAATAACTTTCAAAAATGACATCACGCTTTTATAAACACATTTCGAAGGGAATTGCGGGTACTAACAATAGCCGTTACCTCAATTTACAATCTGATAACCTTCCTATAGGCTTTCAATTTCTTGTTCTCACTGAACTTCGAGGTTCGGTTCTTCTTTTATATAACAACAGTTAAAATTATAGTATTAGTAGGGAAATTGATAGATATATAAATAATTCACTCATTTTAAAGCTCTTTTAAAAAAAAAGGTTAGCAATCTTATTTGAAAATACATAGCACTGTAGGAGTATAAACAAATGATCAACAAAATTCATTTTAAGAAATGATAAGGTATAACCTTTTTTTATAATATGCTTATACAACTAGTTAGAAAACTATAGGTACTACATTATTACTCTTATTCTTTTTAATAACAAGAAATGAATACTTATCTTTATTTCATGAATATACCAGTACATAGTAGTAGTAAAAACAAAGCTATTATAGCTATGTTAAGCAAAATAAGGTTTCCATCATAATACTATATACACTATCAAAATCTAATCACCAAAACGTATACATAATCATTTTCAAAGAAAGTGAGAATTTTAATCTAAATAAAAGATAACCTTATACTCAAAATTATATTGGGGAAGAGTAAAATACTCACATTGACTTGCACAAATGGAGTAGTGGGTTTTTCTTAAGAAAAAGCTATAAATGGAAGAGAAAGAAGAAGGGCATGAACTGGGTGGTTGCGTGAGCTGGGTCGGTGCGTGAGGGAGGAGGGTACAGTGGTGGTGTTTCTTACGAATGTTAATTACTTGCTACTATATATAGACTTGTAAGAGAAAGGAAAAGAGATTAAGATTACTATATAACTTAGATAAGCATGAACATTAAGCTCATCTATCTTCAGACAAGATGATAAGTTGAACCATTGGACATCCAATAGGAAAGGAGCAAATTTTAACTTTGCTCATTTTTCCTTCTTAACCGTGAAGGAAGAAGGGAGTTAAGAGGTGCCTTTTGTCCTTTGTTCCATGGGGATAAGCTCTTAATTGGGCTAAAATTAATAAATTAACTTTAATTAATTTGGGCATATAAAATCAAGCAACAAGTATAAGGCCTTCAATACTTAATTTTGAAGAAAAAGGGCCAGGAAGAGGTGGGTTTTGTCCTTTTGTGTGAATAAGGGTATTTTGGTCTTTTATTTTTTTTCGAGTAAAAATACAGATTTTGATATAAATCTTTAAACATACTAAACATAAAAATATTACTTAAACTGAAATACATTTTAAAATAAATTATTTTCCTCCGAAAAATTAGCTTTCGGAATAGTATATTATGATTTAAAAAAAAAATTTAAGACTAAAACATTCGTTCTTGTTAAAATAGAGACAAAACCTTAATTAAGCTAATAAAATAAATATTAGAGTATGATAAATCGGGTTTTAAAATTTCGGGTAATATACGAGTTTAACTCGCGGGGTTCCATCTACACGCGCCAACCCTTCCAAAGGTAAGGCTTCCTCGTGGTGCATCCGGACTCATAATTATATATGGACCCTCTTTGACTAACCTATATTTTTGAACTTTAGAGAACTAGAGTAATGGTTAGGTTGCAAATTCATTGCATCATGTTGTGACTACTTGATTACTTGTGGATTATTTGCTTGTGCATACTAATTAAATTAACCGTTTGGTTTGACTTGTAATTATGAATATGCTTAAATAAACTAACCAAGGACTAAAGGAATTTGCTTAATTAATTGATTAATTAATTCGAGCTAATAAATATGTCTAAAATCGAGTAATAGTTCCTTTGAGTCAACCCGGATTTTTATTCCCGTATACTGCACAAACGTCAACTTGTTTTAGTCATAGACAAAGTTCTAGAAAGAGTTACGAGTCGTACAAAATATGGATCTGTAGCCCCGAGTTTTATCTTTAATTTAGAGTTTGTTTCGTCCCAATCAGAGTCACTAATAAAAAGTTATGACTAAAATACTACAACCTTTCCAGCTTAATTCACATACATGAGGTCTTAACTTAGTCTTTGTCCGAGCCTAGTAACATAGTCTAGTCACATGGTCATGACACAAGTCTTAACATGTCACCTACACTCACTAGTTTAGCTCACACTAATATGTATGTACACCATGACCATGTCTTAGGCCCATGCATGAGTCGTTTTCCGTCATTCGAGTGGGGGGTCCAATCTATTTCCATTATCTTCCACATTCTCTTCCATGTTGAATAAAGCTTGAGTCCAAATAAATAATAATAAAAAAACTTATCCCTAATTTCTCTTTCCACAATACTTGCTCAAGGAGAGAAGGGGCATTAATCAAGGACAACACCTTTGTTCAAGTTCAACTTATTGATAAACCAATTCGTCAAAAGAGAAATTAAAAGCTAAGAAGATAATGGCAAGTCAAGAAGAAGTCAATGAGCTTAAGAAGCAAATGGCTAACATGACTGAGGTGTTGAAGACTTTAACCCTTCAAATCAATGACCATGTGAAACAATAACAAATGGAGCTCATGCAAGAGAGCTTGAGCAAAATATCTAATGACGATAGATTCCAGGGAATTAGCTCACAAGGCGTCTTGGTGGATGTAGGGAATATTTCAAGCATTATCCTAAACTTGAACCCCACTTTGATCATACACTTAAGCATGGTGGCGTCTAAAGGAAAGGAAGCTAGAAAAGAGTCACCAACAAGTTTTATGAACTTGTAAACCGTTCACTAGGTGAAGGTTACACCCCTTAATGATCCAGGAGATCGTTAACTCCAATAGGTCTGGAACCAAGACTGAAAGTTCGGGGATGATGGTACAAATCCAATCTAAAAGGGAAAGAACCTGCCCTAATAATAGGCCTCTACTTTATTCTTCTCGTATTACTGTGCGCTCTCTAACTAACATGCAATCAATAGGTTTACTCTAAACCTGTTTAACTATGTTGGTTGAATATTAATGCACAAATAAATCTATTATTGGATATAACTTGAATTATAATCAAATTAACCCTAAACAAGATTATTAATTAACTTATTAAGCGTGATAACAGGTACAAATTCCCTTTAAACATGCATAAAAGGTGTGATCATGCAATAACAATAAATAATATAATCAAGCAACATAAGCATAAATTATAGTTATAATAATAATCATAATTGAAATAACAGTCATAATTAAAATAATCATGTTAAAGCATAATAATAGCAAGATCCTAGGCATGATACTAACAAGATTAATAACAAACCCTAGCATGTCACTAAACAATAATGATCAAAGCTTTAGCCCTAAAATGATACTAACAGAAAAATAGGAAGCATCATAGAAATCATAATTGATGTAATAAACTTATTCTTTACCCTAAACATCATAATAAGAAAAGCATCCTAACATGATACTAGGAAAAACATCCTAACATGATACTAGGAATCAAAATAAAAACCAAAACATGATTTCTATATCCAAATATCAATTAAATAATTAAAGCACTTACTTAGATGTCTCTTGTCTCTTTCTAATAACAAAATACACACGTTAGTAACTTCAAGGAAAATAATAAAACAAACAATTAAAATAAATCATTGAAATAGAGATTTGGGACCAAACCCTCAGAAATATCAAACCTTTCACGTCTAGGGTGAAGGCAACTTCAAATTTCGCTAGGTGTGTCTAGTGTTAATGTATGAGGAATTGTGTTTGTAAAAGGGTTTTCTAGAAAGAGGGAGAGAGAGAATAAGCTTTAGCTTAGAGAGAGAGGGGAGAATTAGAGAATTCTGGTTGAGAGTTGATGATTGAAAACGAAGGTCCAGGGACCCTATTTATAAGAAAATAGTCTAGAATTGATAAAAACAAATAAGAGTTCGAAAAGGAATAAAATACGCCTCTGTTGCAAACGACAGGACCTGTCGCCAGGCGACAGGCCAGGCGACAAAACCTGTCGTTTGGCGATGCAGAATAGTTTTTGCAGATTTTGTTTTTATCAAATCTTTTGATCCAGAAGTCCAAATAAGTCATATACTATGTCTTTGGAAAGATCTTGAAGTCCATTTTCTAACACAATTAGAATAAGTTTTAAATATTTTTTAGATAAAAAGATATGGCCGAAATAGTGGAAGGGTGTCAGTTTTGGATAGAGTTTCATATTCCATTCATATCATTTTCGTTATAGCTCGGATTTAATATTATAATATATCATTAGAAAAATAATTTCAAGATCTATCCAACCATATAAGATTTGGATAAAGATTATGAGGCACAAAAATAATATCTAAATATATTCCATTTCGTACAAAACAAGGATTCTCAAAAGGAGTAGTTTTATTCAATTTCAAACTCTTTGAAACATAATTATCAATCCTAACTCCATTAGAATTTAAGAGAATCTTCTTGAGTATTCTAGAAGACTATAATCAATCCTAATAGCTTTAGAAATGATAATTAATAATAGGCCCTCCTCTATATCATTGGGCCGTATATAAGAACCAAACCGGGCCCATTTTAGTATTTTGGCCATAACTTCCTCATTATTCATCGGAATTAGGCTTATAATATATCGTTGGAAAGCTCTTTTCGAACCCCATCCAACTGCACTATTATTGGACCCTTGTCATGGACAAAACTAAACTGAATTGGCTATTTTAATAAAATAGAGTAGGTTTTCAAAAACAGAAAGAAAGATTTTTAATAAAAACATCCTCAACATTAGACTTTCCACACTTTCACTTCATTCGATTATGATTCGACGCAAAAGGTATTCATCACTGGGTTATGTTTTTGGGGAGACACAAATGGGTGTCTACAGTGGACAAGGAACTTCTTTTACAGAAGTTCAATGCCACTAACATCCCTAAGTTCAAGGCAACATATAATCATTACTTCCACTTAAGGGCATTTGAGACAATAATGAGTATTAAGGGGATAGATAAGAAAATTTTTCATACATTGTTTTCTTTATCACTTGAAACCATTTGTCAATAATGGTTCTTTTCCCTTGACAAAGAGAAAACCTCTACTTGGGATGCCATTGTAAACGCTTTCATTGATAGATATAAGTGTAATATTTAAGTAGAAGCCGAGTATAGACAACTTGAGATCTTAAGACAAAAAGAGAATGAACGCTTTACTTCTTTCTTTAACAAGTGGAAGGAAACTTCCGCCAATATGATAGAAGTTCCTACTAAAAAAGAATCCGTGAGGATGTTCATCAAAAATTTACAAGAAAAGTATTCAAAGCACTTAAAATATCAACACAACTTGAATACTTTCAAGGCCGTCTATGACATAGGCATCGAGATCGAAGATCACCTCGCAAAGCAAAAAGCTACTAACAATAGTAACCACGGTGGCTGGAAAGGAAAGAAGAACGACAATCCTTCTTCTTCCAAAGATTGCCTAATTGGAACCCAGATGCAGATTGCAAGTACCATCAAGGCAGGGGTCATACTATTGAGAGCTGTTGGAAGCTAAAAGAGGCCATCCAGTACTTGATTGATAATAACAAGTTTCCCATACCTCTAGCTAGCAAGAAGACAGAGTGATAATGACAGCGCAAGATACGAGGCGAGCTTCAACGACAAGATTTCGTGACCTCTTTTTCTATATTTTTTTATTCCTTTCCCCAATAAGTCTAGCAATAGGCACCTTTTATTTTCCTTAGATTTCTATTTTGTATGTTTCTTTTCTCCCTTTAATAAAATGAGAATTTGTTTCCTTGCATATGATCATTGCATTGCATTGCCCAAAAAAAAAATTAAATAAATAAAAAAATCCATTTCGAACTAAGCACAAGGTATACCCATGATTAGAGGCACCACTTGTAGCCATGTTATACCTTTCACCCTTAAAATATACAATATTTTCTTGATAAACCACTCTGAGCCTCGTCTAACGATAGACCTTTCTTTCTTCAACCCACATCTACCTAACCTTGGGATGGGATGGTGTTTAAATTATACAATTTTCAAAGAACAAAAGCTTAAGTGAATCAAAAGATTAAAATAGCAAAAACAATAAAAGTGTACAAAAGGGCAAGTGTTCCAATATCTTTGACATGAACACGTCTCAGATTGCATCTCTTATCGAGTGCTCGATACCGTGCCTGAGAAACATCAATGCCAAGTGAGTGATAGACCGCATGATCGGGATTGCCCAGACTTATAGAAAAAGATTCAAATATGAAAAATGCAAAGACAAAAAGAGTGAAAAATGTAAATAAAAAAAAGTTTAAAAGTGAGAAAAAATCAAGCTTAAAAATACAAGGATTCAAATGCAAGGTTGCACACCTTGGGGGGCTTATCTAGGGGCTTGAGTCTTTATCCCTTTCTTCTATAACCCTTAGCCTAACCACGTTACAAACCTTAAAAGACTTCTTTGTGCGAGGTTCGACTAGAGCTACGTTCGGCCTGATTCCTATCGGATACGTAGGCAACCTCACAAAGGGGTGCGGCCGTAATAAACATGCATTCATATTCACATTCACACACTCACACCATGATAATATCAAAGGATCTTCGATGCTCATCCCTATTCATTTAGAGCTAGACTTGGGGGCTAGATCCTTACATTATTAGCCTACCCAGCCTAAAAGTCACCACCATTTGACTCTTTTCAAAATATTTTTTCCACACACTTAGCCCTTGCGGCCTAACCTTAGTGTCACTTTCACACACTGCACAGATACATGACCAAATAGTCCTTCCCTTAGGAACCCTTTGTCATGAAATCTTAACACAACGTTGAAGCATACTTTGTCATAACAAAATCACTCATCACTCATCATTGCATCACAAAGTATGAAGTGCTTAGCCTCCGTGCCTAAGTTAACCAAATAGTTTCATCATTGAGTCAACAATTGAGATAGCCTAGGATGAATTAATCCTTGCACCTTGAGAGATAATATCAAACAACATTTGACTAAGCTCATTCAACATGCACCATCAAAACTTCTTCCTTTTTGTGTCTTTCTTTTTTGGGAGAAAGTTGGTAGCCTCAACAAAAAAATGACGGAAATTTTTTGCTTTTTTGCATTTTTCGAGTCGCACGATCACACTATAATGCACACACGAGTCATGTAATGTCATATCATCTTGAATTGATTCTTACACATGTGTCAAGCACTTTATTTGAGTCGAGTCATGACAAGTCATATGTGTTAAAGACACATTAAGTCTTAATTTAGCCTTAGGTCAACCCTAAGATAACTAAAAAGATGAGAAAAGTCCTATAGTAAAAAATATAAATGCAGGTACATCCCAGCAAGCAAGAACATTCCCGGATTTTTTCAAAAAACCGCGAATATGACACATGAGATTCTTCCAAGATGAGAGGAGTTTGAACAAAATTACATGGATCAGTAAATTAGAGATGAAGAGTTTTAATTTACAAAAGATTCGAGCGGATTTGGTTGAAAGGAAAAGACCAAGTTAAAGTTCGGAGCGAAACTGAGCAACGAACAGCAGCAAGGGAAAAATAGGGAAGACCCGACTCCAGTGCCAGACGACAAGGCTGTCGCCTGGCGAAAATACCTGTCGCTTGGCGACAGAAGAAAAGTGCGGCGACACATTTTCCAGCGGGCGCTGGTGCGGCAACACAATGCGTGGCCCCCATATTAGATTATGTGGACCTAGTGCAGCAATTTTCAGGTTCCTTGGTACGCCATTTAGCCTCTATAAGAAATTTGACATGATTAAGTAGTCGGCTTGATTACAATCGCAATAAATGATCGAAATGACAAAAGATCGTCTCACTTAGCTTAAAGCGCCTAAGCATTGGCTCATCGCAAATACCAAAGTATTAGTTCACAAAGAATTCCTAGGATGGGAGATTTCCACAAATCAATTTGAAGCCTTTAAGAATCTTAGATATTGATCTTGAGAAGGATTTTCCAAAGATGGAAGGGCCGATTTGAAGATTCAAGATGAAGAAGTCTTCAACACGGAACTTTAAGATTAAAGGATCTCTCGCTTAGATTTGAGAAGATAACATGAGATGGGCGGTCTTCGACAGCATTCGCTAAGATTGTGGAGGTTGTCACCAAGATTTGAGAAGATAGCACGAGATTGGAGGTCTTCGACATCATTCGCTAAGATTGTGGAGGTTGTCACCAAGGTTTAAGAAGATAGCACGAGATGGGCGGTCTTTGACGGCATTTGCTAATATTGTGGAGGTTGTTACTAGGATTTGAGAAGAGCGGTTCGTGATGAGGCGGTCTTCGACGACTTTTGCTATGATTGGGAAGGTTGTCACTATGATTCAAGAAAAAAGCTCGAGATGTAGCAGGAATGATAGACGACGTTCCCTAGGATGTGGAGAGTTGTCACAAAACTGAAGATGGCTAGAAGCATAGTTATCTTCGACGATGTTCCCTAGGATGTGGAGGATTGTCAAAAAACTAGAGATGGCTACAAGAAGAGTTATCTTCGATCGTGTTCCCTAAGATGTGGAAGATGGTTACATGCGATAGAGGATGACTACAAGCAGAGTTATATTCGATGGAAATTGGGGGCAGCTACAAGCAGAGCGGTCTTCAAGCGATTGTCACAACAAATGCAGTAAATCGGTTACTTACAGAGACGTGTACTTAACGGTGCAAGATACGCGTTTCTCAACTCTTTTATCTGTTTAACTAACGCTAGTTTGCAGGTATCGGTGTTACAAGAATGATTTAGGATTGTCGAACGTTCTGAATCATTCTCCGCCCTATCGCTACTTTGACTTTTGTTTTCGAAACATAAGTTTCTCCAAACTCAATCAAAGTGGGGGCTTCTGTAGACACCCAAATGTATCTCCTTAAAACCAGACCCAATGGTGAATATCTTTCATGTCATTTGTTATCCAACAAAGCAAAAGTGTGAAAAGTCTAGTGATGAGGATGTTTTTTTATTAAAATATCTCTTCTTTCTGTTTTTGAAAATATTTCTTTCTTACCCTATTTATGAAAAACGTGCATTCCAGTTTAGTTTGGTCAATGATATGGGTCCAATAATAGTGTACTTCGATGGGGCTTTAAAAGACCTTTCCAACGAAATATTATAAGCCCAATTCTGATGAATTATGAGGAAGTTATGGCCAAAATACTAAATTGGGCCCGGTTTGGTTTTTACATACGGCTCAGTGAGCTAGAGGAAGGCCTATTATTAATTATCATTCCTAGAGCTATTAGGATTGATTATAGTCTTCTAGAATACTATAGAAGATTTTCTTAAATCCTAATGGAGTTAAGATTGATAATTATATTTCAAAGAGTTTGAAATTGAATAAAACTACTCTTTTTGAGAATACTTGTTTTGTACGAAATGGAATATATTCATATATTATTTTTGTGCCTCATAATAGTTATCCAAATTTTATGTGGATGGATATATCTTGAAATTATCTTTCCAATGATATATTATAATATTAATTCCGAGCTATAACGAAAAATATATGAATGGAATACGAAACTCTATCCAAAACTGACATCCTCCCACTATTTCGGCCATATCTTTTTATCTACAAAATATTTTATTCTAATTCTAATTGGGTTGGAAAGTAGACTTTAAGATATTTCGAACGACATATTATATGACTTATTTGGAATTCAGGATCAAAAGATATGATAAAAACAAAATCCGTAAAAAAATTGTCTTAGCACCGCCTCACGACAAGTTTGTCGCCTGGCGTTGCAGTGCAGTGCCTGGCGATGCACCTCGT
Source organism: Chenopodium quinoa (assembly GCF_001683475.1). Lineage (NCBI taxonomy): Eukaryota > Viridiplantae > Streptophyta > Magnoliopsida > Caryophyllales > Amaranthaceae > Chenopodium > Chenopodium quinoa. The sequence goes on along the minus strand of NW_018742204.1, from coordinate 4,152,909 downwards.
TGCCTGGCAACGAGCTCTGTCATTGGCGACACGATAATTTTTATTCTGATTCGAATTCTAACTCTTTTCAATCGGTTTCCGGACTTTATTCTTATAAATATGGTCATTGGACCTCTGTTTTCAATCATCAACTCTCATCAAAAATTTCTTGATTCTCTCTCCGTCTTTGTAGCTTAACCTTTTACGAACACAATTCTTCCTACATTAGCACTAGACACACCTATCCAAGTTCGAAGTTGCTTTCGCCCTAGACGTGAAAGGTTTGATAATTTTTTAGGGTTTGGTCCCAAATCTCTCTTTTAATTATTTAATTTAATTGTTTGTTTTAATATTTTCCTTGAAGTTACTAACGCCTGTATGTTGTTATTAGAAAGAGATACGAGATATCCAAGTAATTAATTCAATTGCTTTATTGATATTTTGATATAGAAATCATGTTTAGATCGTTATTTTGATTCCTAGTATCATGTTTAGGGTAATAATTAAGTTTTATTGCTTCCTAGTATGTTAGGATGTTTTATTGCTTCCTAGTATCATGTTTAGGGTAATAGTTAAGTTTCTAATATCAATTATGATTTCTATGATGCTTCCTATTGTCTTTCCTAATATCATGTTAGTATAATGTTAGGGCTAAAGCTTTGATCTTTGATGTTTAGTGACATGCTAGGGTTTGTTATTAATCCTGTTAGTATCCTGCTTAGGATCTTGCTATTATTATGCTTTAACATGATTATTTTTAATTGTGATGATTATAATTATTTGGATCATGATTATTATTATTATGTTGCTTGATATTTATTATTTTTATTGCTTGATCACACCTTTTATGCATGTTTAAAGGGAATTTGTACTTGTAATCACGCTTAATAAGATAATTAATAATCTTGTTAAGGCTAATATGATTATAATTCAAGTGATCGCTAATAATAGTTTTGTTGTGCATTAATATTCAACCAACATAGATAAACAGGTTTAGGGTTAACCTATTGGAGTTAACGATCTCCTGGATCTTTAAGGGGTGTAACCTTCACCCTGTGAACGGTTTACAAGTTCCTAAAATTTGTTGGCGACTCTTTTGCTCTAGCTTCCTTCCCTTTGGACGCCACCATGCTTAAGTGTATGATCACAGTGGGGCAATTGGATGGATTGAAATATTCCCTACACTTGGCCACCATTTTGGTGGGACCATGATCTCCACTATAAGGTAAGGTGTGGCAACTAGTAAGAATGCAGTGAACTTCTCATTCGGGAACACACCTGCGAAATAATCCATTTGCACACTCACGAAACAAAAAAGGATCATCCCAAAAATAATGCTTAACATCATAAATGAACTTCTTCTTCTATTGGTAGGACAAGTCAGGAGGTAGAGTACCCCCCACTAAATAATTAGCAAAATCGGCATGCCAGGGGTGTTGCTCTACAACTGCATACAAGTGGTTATCAGGGAAAGAGTCATCTATAGGGTGAGAATCCTTACTCTCATCAATACCTGATACGTGACAAGTGATCTGCCTCAACATTCTCTGCACCTTTCTTATCCTTTATCTCCACATCAAAATCCTAGAGCAAGAGAACCCAACGAAGTAGCCTAGGCTTTGATTCTGCCATGTCTATTAAGTACTTCAAAGCTGCATGTTCAGTAAAAACAATAACTTTAGAACCAACTAGATATAATCTAAATTTTTCTAAAGCATAAATCACCAAGAAACTCCTTCTTCGCAGTGGCATAGTTGACTTGAGCTTCATCCAAAGTTTTACTTGCATAATAGATAGCATGTAAAACTTTGTTCTTTCTTTGTCTTAGTACGACACCTAATGCAAAATCACTTGCATAACACATGATTTTGAAAGGAAGAGTCCAATCGGGTGCACATATGATGGGTGCTGATATCAATGCCTACTTTAATCTTTGAAAAGCCTCAAGACACTCGTTAGTAAAATCAAAAGGGGCATCCTTGAGTAAAAGCTGAGTTAATGGTCTAGCAATTTTAGAAAAATCTTTGATAAAGCGACGATAAAACCCCGCATAACCTAAGGGAGTTCTAACCCCCTTAACATTAATAGGAGGAGACAATTGCTCAATCACAGAAATCTTAGCTTTATCTACCTATATACCCTTATCAGATACAATATGACCAAGAACTACTCCCTCTGTCACCATAAAGTGACACTTCTCCCAATTTAAAATTAAGTTGCATTCTTCACATCTTTTCAAAATTTTAGCGAGATTCACTTGGCATGCATCAAATGAAGACCCATACACACTAAAATCATCCATAAAGACTTCCATGATAGACTCTATGAAATCAGAAAATTACTCATTATGCAACGTTGAAAAGTAACAGGTGCATTACATAAACCAAAGGGCATTCTACTATATGAAAAAGTACCATAAGGGCATGTAAATGTAGTCTTTTCTTGATCTTCAGGGTGAATCGGAATTTGGAAATATCCCGAATACCCATCCAAGTAACAAAAGAACTTATGATTAGCCAACCTCTCAAGCATTTAATCGATAAAAGGGAGAGGGAAGTAGTCCTTTTTAGTGGCGATATTTAATCTACGATATTCAATACACATACGCCACCCTGTAACAGTTCTAGTGGGAATCAATTCATTTTTATCATTTTTTATCACAGTCACCCCACCCTTTTTAGGAACCACCCGAATAGGACTTACCCAGTTTGAGTCAGAAATAGGATAGGTAATACCTGCATCAAGTAATTTCATCACCTCTTTCTTGACTACTTCTTGTATAATAGGATTCAACCTCCTCTGGGGTTGAATACATAGCTTGTAGTTGTCCTCTAAATGTATCTTGTGCATACAAAAATCAGAGCTAATACCCTTGAGATTACCAATACTGTACCAATTTCCCTTTTATGGGTTCGAAGAACCTCTAGAAGTTGGGAAGTTTATGGGTCATCAAGTGCAGTACTAATGATCATAGGGTATAGTTCCTACTCATCAAGAAAAATATATTTCAAATGAGAAGGGAGAGGTTTTAGTTCAAGTTTCTTGACCTCTGCAGGTTTGGATTCCTAAACTATCCACCTTCATGGTCTCTTTAGGATCAAGCTCCTCTACTGAAAGAGATTTCTTAATAGCATCCACCTCATTGCTCCAAATACTTGCATCACCTACAGATAAATCTCGGCAAAGAACTTCCTCTAAGGGATCCTTTGCAAGAAATTGTGGTAAGCTTTCTTCACAAATATCATCCATTATATCAATGACATCAATTAAGCAACAGTTTTCTTCTAGCATAGGTCCTTTTAAAATCTTCCCTAAATTAAAAGTGATATTATTATATTCTAAAGAAAGGGTTAGTTTTCCATTTTTAACATAAATAATGGCACCTCTAGTATGGAGAAAAGGCTTACCTAATATAATGGGAATTTGTGTATCCTCAGCCATGTCTAACGCAACAAAATCAACGTGGATAAAAAATTTACCTACTCTGACAGGATCATCCTCTAAAATACCTAAAGGGTGTTTAACAGAACGGTCTGCCATCTATAAAGTAATGTTAGTAACTTTCAAATCACTCATATTAAGCTTAGCACACATAGACGATGGTATAACACTAACATTAGCACCCAAATCACATAATGTTTTATCAATGAAGACATACCAATATGACGTAGGATAGAAAAACTATTAGGATCCTTTAATTTAGGAGAGGATTTATTTTGCAATAAAGCACTACATTCCTCTGTAAAAGCTACAGTTTCTACATCATCAAAGGCCCTTTTTCTAGTCAAAATATCTTTCATAAATTTAGCATATGCAGGAACCTGAGTGATTAAATTAGTGAAAGAAACTGTTACCTACAAGTTTTTCACAACCTCCAAAAGCTAACCAAATTTCTTATCAAACTTACTCTTCAAATGTCTATTAGGGAATGGTAGTTTGATAATTGTGCTCTACACATCTCCACCCTTGTCCTGAGAATTACCCTGCAAAGAAACATTACAAGGGTTAGTTTCTTTTTGTAGCCCTGTAGGGTTAGTAATATTAGCATTTGGTACAAGGGAATCAGGATTAGTAACAAGTCCATCATCCTTGGGCATAGGAGGCCCATCATAATGTGAACCACTCCTTAGAGTGATTGCATTTGCATGATCTGTAGGATGGATTGGTTGTGATGGTAAAACTCCTTGCTGACGAGTTTGTGGGGTAGATGAAATCTGCGTGATTTGATTCTCCATGATTTTATTCTGAGCTATAATCGAATCAATTTGTGCATCCCTACTCTCCATGTGCTTTTACAATAAACCAGTCACAATATAGCAGGGCTAGAAGATGAGGAGGATTATGACTGGTTTTTCTAGCCAGAATTAGGATGGTAATTTTTTGTTGTGGTGAGGGTTGTTGTTGTGTTTGTTGTGGAGGTAGAGGGTTTTGTACATAGTACTCCGGTAGGAAAGATATGAGTGGTTTCGGAGGCCAGGATTATAAGAGTTGGAGTATTGGGTTATTTTGCCTATAAGATTGGAAGGCATTAACTTACTCTATGGAACTCCTATAATCTTGCTTCCAATGTCCTACGATTCCACAATTTTCACAAAAAGCTTCATTGTTAGCAACATCAGAAACATTAGCTACAGAGTTAGGAACAACAGTAAGATTATCTAAATTCTGACAAATAGATGTTAACTTAGCTTGCAAAAATGATACAGAATCGACATTATGTTTTCCTTTGTTAGCAAACCCTCTCGGATTCCCATATTGGGAATTGTGAATTGCCATGTCTTCGACAACATGACCTGCATTTTCAACATTAAAATTCATGAATCTTCCACTAGCTGCAGAATTTAGAATTGATTTAGATGAATTTCCAAGTCTATTATAAAAGGCTTGGATAAACTGCCATTGTGCCAGGTTATGGTGGGGGCATTCTCTATGTAGATCCTTGAACCTTTCCCAAGCCTCATATAGAGTTTCATCTGGATCTTGGGCAAAGTTCTAAATAGCACTCCTTAGTAAAGTTGTTCTCTCTATAGGGTAATATTTATTATAAAAATTCAAGGCAAGAGTTTCCCAGTCAGTAATACCAAGTGCAGTTCTATTCAAACCATTAAGCCATAATTTAGCTTTTCCACATAAAGAAAAGGGAAACAGAATCTCCCTGATTTGGTCTTGCGTAACCCCAGCTTGTCTAATGGTGTTGCAATATTGGCAGAAATCTGCAATGTGAAGATTAGGATCTTCACCCTTAGCTCCACTGAGTTGCTTCCTCTCTATCATCGATCGTGATAAATTGGGGTTTGATTTCAAATTGCACTCCATCAAGGGACAAAGTAGGAGTAAGGTGTAGAAAATATGTTAAGGACGATTGTAAATAATCGCTAAGCTTCTTAGGTGTTGTCATCTCTAATTCTGAATCTAAAGGAACTTATGAATCACTAGAATCGATTGGAGGGTCTTTGTGATTATCGTTATCCCCAAAACCCACCAGGATTTGTCAGTAACGATTCTTTTGTCTATGGAAAGAGCGCTTGATCTCAGGATCGAATGGAATATAACCTGATATGGTACATGATCCGTGCCATTTATGGAACCTTTAGACTATGTTTTCTTTATATTTCTATGCCCGTTTTTAGTCGTTTATGTCGTGTTTTTAGAGAATAATGCTCGATTTGCGTGTTTTTGTGTTAGTTTAGAGAAATGCGTGCTTTTAATGGTTTTTCTTATCATTTTATTCATTTCTCGGCTATTTTTCTCGCTTCTCTGTTTCTTTGTCTTGTTTAGTAGGTACGTCGAGTTTCCGCGGATTTAATAATCAAGGAGGGAGCTCAAGTGCATTCAAGGAATTTAATGAAGCCAAGTTAATTAGGGAAGCCAAGCACGCAAGTCAAGCCAATCCAAGCAAGCTCCGCAAACTCGAGTTCCGAGGTGGTGATCCCGAGCGTCAAGGAAGCGAGCCCGAGCTCCTACAAGTGCATGGGAATGGAAAATAGCTTCCACTGGGATCGATATACACTTTTCGGATTTGAATTTGAGTTAGAAACAAAGGAAAATGAAGGCTTGCAAAGTACCAAAAAGGACCTTTGTGCATTGTTTCAGACACATCTAGAGTTCTACATATCAGATTGAGGTGATTCAAGTTAGGTTGGTAACTATACTTGAAGAGTGTTCCAATTATAGGTTGCACGTCTTTATAAAATTCCTAGATTGTGAGTTACAGCCTTCCAAAGTTGGTCCTACAAATCTGCCGCGGGCGTGGGGCTGTTGTAGCCTATTTCTGCCCATTTTCGACCAGGAACTTGGAGAGGGCAGGCCTCGGGCACCCCGAGGGCGCGGGCCAAGCCCCGCGGGCACAGGTTTTCTCCTCTGCGGGCGCGACCGATTTCTATGCGGGCGCGGGTTTCTGGGTTTTACTTGCGATTTCTTTTATTTTCTCCTTTTGTATATATAGTGTACGATCTTATTTATTCTTCATACATGAAATAATTTGGATTAGGATACTATCTCTTTAGAGTTAGGTTATATTAGGAGGTTCTCTCTCTAGATTAGGAGTAGTTTTAGAGAGAGAAAGTGAAGGATTTCAATGGTGATTGAGAGATTGAAGATACAAGTGTGACAATTGTGTTCAGATCTTCGCTATTATCAATGAGAATTCTTAACTCTATTTCACATTATTGCTTTGTTTAATTTGATGTTTGTTTGGTTTGATTTTGATATTTGATGTTTGATTAGAGTAATTGTTCTTGATATTTTGTTGATTCTTGTTTTCTATAATTGATAGTTTATTTAATGATGATGTTTCTTGAGTAGTTTACTTGCTAGGGTTTTGGTAGACATGTGTGATTGATGAATTGAGATTGATTTGGGAATTAGAGTATTTCTTGTGTTTTGATTAAATTGATTCATAGAGGTTTGTATGTTGCTTAGTTAATTGGAATAGCTAACCATGATTGCTAGCATTGATTGCATGATTGAATTGATTGACATGACCACTTGATATCGATTTGATTATAATTGGTTGAGTATTTGATTATGTTTCTTCTTATTGTTTAGCACTAGAGAAAGCTATGTTAGAGAGTATGAGGATGATTAGTTGAATGCTCCTAATTGCTCCTTCTATTTGTTTTTGCATTGCTTAGATGGCTTGATTCCCTAATTATCTTGGTTATCATGAATGCATGTTGATCCCCATTCCCTAGTGCTTTACTGATTTGGTTCTTTGCTTAGTTAGTTGGTTAGTGTTTACCTTTTACCCTTTGACTTCGACCTAGCTTAGGCACATAATTGAGAGCACTTGAACATAACCGTTCCTAGTGGTTCGACCCTTGACTTATGATGTGTCTATTTTATATAGTATTTTACCCCCGTCCCTTGGTCATAATTAGTAGTGTTTTTGGCTCTTTAAAACCACTTTTATTGCTAATTGGTGTTTTCTAGTGTTTTCGTAGTTTTGGTTGAGTTTTGTAGGAAATAGCACTTTTAGAGCATTTTCCCGGGTTTTTATGGATCAACTACGGAAATTGGAGGAGCAAGACCATCTTCGAAGCTCAAGGCTGGTTAGAGTCATCAAGCCGGTGATTAAGGGCTCGGTATATGTGATACAGGGGCATTTGGAACGAATGATCAAGACCCTTAGTGGATATCCGGGTTGGGCCGAAGAAATAAGCCCAATCGAAGCCCCAAGCCTCGAGGTGAAGCAAGGGCCCGATCGGGTGAGCTTCTAGCTCGATCGGGCGCGGCTGGTTAGAAGAGTACGCGGAGAAAAAGGCGCGCCCGATCGGGCGGCCTTTAGCCCGATCGGGCGCGTGCTTTTTAGAGGACCTGATTAGTTTTCAATTAGGATTTTTTTAGGGATGTTTAAGTACGATTTTTGTACGTAATTTTGATGACCTTCTTTTTTAGATTTTCTCTCTCTACTTATCTTTTAATTAGTTTCTCTCTCATATACTTTTGTTCTTAACTTTATTCTTAATTCCAGATTTCTTTTGTAACAATTTCTCTTCTCTTAATCTTAGTTATTTATTTTATTCCTTTGATCATGTCTTGTTTTATTGCTTTGATTAGTTAAGTTTTTATCATGTGTGAGTAGTTTTATTTCTAGGGTTTATGGGGATCCATAAATAATATGTAGGGGTAATTTATTGTTGTTAATTGTCAATGCTAGATTAATTTCCTATTGATTGATTTAATGCTCTGTGACTAGATTTGCGCAGATCTTTTATGCATGAGTTTGACAATATTGATTCGAGATTCGAAAGATGAGAATTAATGTTTAGGTCTAGTTTCAATAGGCAGGTTAATTTATAAATGGTTAAGTCGAGATTCGAGAGATGAGATTTAATACCGGTAGATTAATTGTGTGATTGTAATACGTAGCGAAAGCCCTTTATGATCTTATTAATGTATGCATTGATGATTTATTATTATGTTTTAACCTGGAATATTATTTATTGGTGATCCTATGCCCTAGGCCTTTTATTCATTGTTTTCTCCTTATTCTTAATCTCCGTAGTTTAGTTTTATATCCAAATTTACATATTGGTTACTTGATAATTTAGATTACTTTAGTTAATAAGGAATAGAACGACCAGTTTCCCTATGGATTCGACCCTACTTCCCTATCTATTATTAGTTAGTGGTTTTAGGAAATACTTTTGATTAGGGGACACGACTTTACCCTGTCAACTTACCTCTATTCTTGTATTTAGGTTAGTTAAGTGATTATAAATTTGTTTGACCGTAGGGAGGATTAGTTCAACGACCAAGTTTTCCCCAAAAATGGCGTCGTTGCCGGGGAACGGTGTCTATGTTTGAGTGTTTTTGATTGCTTGAGTGTAGGTCTTTGTATATACTTTTCTTTTATTTGATTTTTTCTTGTATTGAAAAAAAATGGAAAGTACTTCGATTTCTCAATTTCAGAATGAGCCATTTTCGGTGTACTTTAATAGACTAGAGAACTTCATTAGTTACCATGGTTGGGATCTTTGGGAGGCTTGCGAGATTTGTTATCATGAGTTGAATGAGCAAACTAGAGACATTATTGAAAGCATGATTAATGGTAGATTTCGAGCATTGTCGATTGATGATGCTTGGGACTTTTATGTATGGTTTGCTATAAATACTTATGATCATGGTTATTGTTATTCAAATGTTTCTATTGATAATTGTGATATTTCATGTTCCATTAATGATGAATCTTTCATGCCTACTTATGCCCCCATTCCCCAATTTGATGATTCCACTCATATCTCTATTGTTGATCCTTGCATGCTTGCACATAATTCTTTCCCCATGATGCTCCTCATTGCTCTTCATCTTTCCAATCTTTAGAGTCTACCTTTGAGTCTTCTTATAATCAAATTGGTGGTTCTTTGAGAAAATTGGAGATGAATTCTAATTTGGAACCAAATGAGATGAGATATTTGGAGATTGTGAGAAGCCAAATGGAAATGTTGAAAAAGTTGGAAGAGAGTAATGAGGGTGTTTTTAGAAAGAATGAGGAGATGGGGAGTCAATTGTCATCAATTATGAATGTAAATGAAGTTTCTACCACATTGGTAGATGTGGAAGATGATGATGATTGTTTTGAGAGCTCCAAAGTGTACGAGGAGGATGTTAGAAAGCTTATGAGTGAGGAAAAGGGTGTAGAGATGGATGTTCCTAAAGAGAGTTTACATTATGAACCTCATTCCAAATTTGAATTTAGTTCCTTTATGTGAGATGGAGTTGAAGAGAAACTAAAATTTTTGGCTTTTCTTAATGTTGAGGAAACGGTAATTCAAGTTATGAAGGATGGGACGTTGCAATTTTTGAAGCGTGAAGAAGTTGTAAGGATAGAGAGTGAGGATGAGGAGGATGAAGTAGTCTCCATGGGAGATTGGATGTTTAAGGGTGATGAGGACCAAGAGGTTTTGAGTGTTGAAAAACCAATTGGTGAGTCAATTCCCCCACCCACCTCCCTTGACTGCGATTTCATTCCTCCATTCCTTAATTTTGCAAACCAATTTTCTTCCACCACATCTCATTTGATTAATAACCATGGTTGCTTTGAGGGCGAGGCCTTAAGCTTTAATGAATTTGATGAATAAGAGGTTCCATATGATAAGGTTGAGGAGGTAGAGCCTACTTTTGATGATTATAAAGATGAGAGTGAAGTGTTTGGTGAGTTTGAGTCTCCAACTCCTATCTCAAATCTTAAACCATTGCCTTCCTTTTTCACCTTTGATGAACCTTTCTCTTCTACATTTTCCACTATTGAGTTGGATGAGGCCTTTTTTGGAGGGAGATTGCACTTCTCATGTTCATCTTGAGCTTCCTCCCAAGTTCGACCCTCAACCCTTTGATGAGCTTCCTTTGAACCTTGATGATGATTTGAAGCTTTTGAGAGCTCATTTAGGGTGTGAAGTTATTGAGGAGGATGAGATTGAGAACGAGCTTAATTTGAATGATGATGAGTTGAAGGAGAAACCTTTGGATGTGAGTTCATTGGATGAGAGAGCTTGTGTTTCTATGGTTAGTGGTGTAAGTGAGCAACAAATTCCTATTCATTCACCTTACACCTCATTTTCAAGAAAGCTTGATTTTGTTCCCTCCTATCCCATGTCATTACCTTCTTTTCTCAAATCCCCTCCTCTTGAAGAGCCTTTGGTTCCCCAAGTGCCTCATTTGATGACCTTTGAGGATAATGGTGGGATCTCCAACCAAAAATATTTTGTTGTGAAGAGTATGCCTTTTTCTTTTTCTTTTATTTCTCTTCCTTTTTCTTATATTCTTGTTTTTCCCTTCTCTCCTTCTTCTTCTTAGCATACCTCTTCTCAACACAATAGGTGTTCACTAAGCTTGTTGCATGCCTTTGTTTTGTCTTGTGCATACTTACTATCCTATGAAATGTGTAGTAATGCATTTGACAAGCTCTTGCATGCATTGAATTATTATTTTCTAGAGCGGTCAAGCTTTGACCTTAAGCAAGCCTTTCTCGGGAAGTAACCCATGTTTTATTGCTTACATTTTATTTTCTTTTTAGAATAGATTTTCTCTCATGGAAATGTTTGTGTGCCTTTTACTAGGTACATGACTCAATATACTTTGGTGCTTCGATTTGGATCAAGAATCAAGGAAGTTTGACTCATATATTTGCTAGCATATGGACGGCAAGGTTCAATTCTTGAGGAAATTAGTTTTGAAAGATTTAATTGGGTCATTTGCGTACACCCACCTAATATCCGGTAATATCCTTCCTTGCTCTTTCTCAAGTGGATGAGGACTTGTTGGACATATGTTGGTTTGATTGGATTGATCTCCTTGTTTTCCCCTCCCATGGATTATTTGATTTATGTTTTAGTGTAATGTCTCATTCAAGCTTGGGGGAGGGTATTCTATCATGTGTTGGTGGGATGTTGATTTATATATGTCATGCACCTTTGTATATGCATTTCCATGTTCTATATTTTGAAAAATCCTAAAAAGATTTTTGTTTCTATCAAGGTAAATTTGCAATGTATCTTTGTTTTGTTCTTGCTTTGGACATAATACTTTTGGACTTGTATAGTTGAATGCTTTTCTTCTTAAATGGTAACGATGTGCACGGTTTGAGAGTACTCTTGGTTGATTCTAGGATAAAGCATGCTAAGGTAGTTCGTTAGAACTGGTGGGACCATGAAACCGAATTCTACTTGTTTGTGGCATGTTGGTAGTTGCTTCCTATAGTCGAATTGACGCCAATTGTGAGTTTTTGCTACATCCATGTGAGGCTCTTTATTTTCAAGCCTTTAACATATATTTGCATGAGCGGCAAGGATCCTTGAATATTGTGGACCTAATCTAGAATCTTGACTCATAATTCTCAAACTCGAGATTGAACCATCTAGGGAGGACAAAGGCAACTTTTCGGGGTGGTAATTTTTCATTTCTAGGATTTCTCTTTCTTTTTAGTTCATTGGGTCTACATTTGCCTTATTTCTAACCATTTGAGCCTTTTCCCTTCTTTTCAAGCCACATCTTTAGATCTTGAGCCTTTTGTTGGAATTTGTGGTGGAGGAGTTTGGATATTTGGTTCTCTTGAAAGCAAGGTTATGTTGTGATATTTGTGTGAATAATGGCAAGTGAATAAAGAAAAAGTCGTCCAAAGTAAAACAAAAGGCAAGGACGATGCAAATGCAAGTTTGTAAAAGCCGTCCTAAGTTAAAGAGGCATGGACAATTTCTTTGAAAGAAATGAAAATTAAAAAAAAAATTAAAATAAGAAAAATCAAAAATATTTTGATGTGATTCTTTTCCTCTTTTCAAGCATTGAGGACAATGCTTCCTTTAAGCTTGGGGGAGAAGCGTTTACGCTTTTTGTATATATGATTGTGGTTATAGCTTTGAATAAGCTTGGGGGAGTTAGTTTGTTTTTGTTTGGCGATTGCTTGGTTATGAGGAGAAGGTTTGATCACCCTTTGCTTCATTAATTAGGATTACCACCAAATTCGAAATTCTAAGCCTACCCTCAACCCTTTTTTCCGTTACGTTACAACCTTTGGGAAAGCCCTTTTGACCTAGAGGTTGAGTCACATATCGAGGGAGGGCATTATGAGTTAAAGCCTAAGGAAAGGGGATGCATTGTCAAGACGTCGAGCAACCCAAAATTATCTCTTTTTCCGGTTCCTTCGTGAAACTTTTGAGATGCTCACTAGGGGAAGATATGAGACTAGTAGGGAGAACGCGGTAAGACCGTTTGGGATAAAAGTGAATTGCGAAAACTAGTTCCTATGCTTAGCATATTTATGTTTCAATCAACCTCGGGTATCTTGGAAAGTGCACTCCCTTACTTGTTTAGAAAGATTTGCATTCATTTATGCTTGTACATTTGGAAAAGTTCTTTCATGAACATGTGTTTGCTCTTCTTTTCTTTTGATTTTCTTCTCATGCTTTGCCTTATTTGTATTATTATGAGAGTTATAGGTTAATCTCTTAGGAAACCTTTATGAGAGCATTACTCGTCCTCTAGGGCGATCTAGGGTTTTAAATGGCTTGTCTTTAGTTGCTGAAATTGACCGTGATTCCTACAAAAGTGAGTTCGTGTATATTCCCATCTTCTCTAGTTTTCTTGTTTCTTTCTGTGCTTGAATAATGTTTTCATTTTTCCCTTGGGTTGGATTTTGTTTTGCTCGAGGACGAGAAAAAGTTTAGCTTGGGGGAGTTTGATCCGTGCCATTTATGTCACCTTTAGGCTATGTTTTCTTTATATTTCTATGCTCGTTTTTAGTCGTTTATGTCGAGTTTTTAGAGAATAATGCTCGATTTGCGTATTTTTGTGTTAATTTAGAGAAATGCGTGCTTTTAATGGTTTTCTTATCATTTTATTCATTTCTCGGCTATTTCTCTCGCTTCTCCGTTTCTTTGTCTTGTTTTGTAGGTACGTCGAGTTCCCGCGGATTTAATAATCAAGGAGGGAGCTCAAGTGCATTCAAGGAATTTAACAGAGCCAAGTTAGGGAATCCAAGCACGCAAGTCAAGCCATCCAAGCAAGCTCCGCAAACTCGATTTCTGAGGTTGCGATCCCAAGCATCAAGGAAGCGAGCCCGAGCTCCTAAAAGTGCATGGGAATTGAAAATAGCTTCTACTAGGATTGATATGCAATTTTTGGATTTGAATTTGAGTTAGAAACAAAGGAAAATGAAGGCTTGCAAAGTATCAAAAAGGACCTTTGTGCATTTTTTCAGACATATCTCGAGTTCTACAGATCGGCTAGAGGTGTTTCAAGTTGGGTTGGAAACTAGACTTGAAGAGTTCTTCATACGATTCTTAGATTGTGAGTTACAGCCTTCCAAAGTTGGTCCTGCAAATCTGCCGCGGGCTATAGTACCCGCGGGAGCGGGGCTGCTGCAGCCTATTTCTGCCCATTTTCGACTAGCAACTTAGAGAGGGCAGGCCGCGGGCTCCCCGAGGGCGCGGGCCTAGCCCCGCGGGCGCAGGTTCCAGACGCGGGCGCGGGTTTTCTCCTCCGCGGGCGCGGGTTTCTGGGTTTTGCTTGCGATTTCTTTTATTTTTTTTCCTTTTGTATATATAGTGTACGACCTTCTTTATTCTTCATAAATGAAATACTTTGGATTAGGATACTCTCTCTTTAGAATTAGGTTAGATTAGGAGGTTCTCTCTCTAGATTAGGAGTAGTTTTAGAGAGAGAAAGTGAAGTATTTCAATGGTAATTGAGAGATTGAAGATACAAGTGTTACAATTGTGTTCAAGATCTTCTCTATTATCAATGAGCATTCTTAACTCTATCTCACCTTATTGCTTTGTTTAATTTGATGTTTGTTTGGTTTGATTTTGATATTTGATGTTTGATTAGAGTAATTGTTCTTGATATTTTGTTGATTCTTGTTTTCTATCGTTGATAGTTGATTTGATGATGATGTTTCTTGAGTAATTTACTTGCTATGGTTTGGGTAGCCATGTGTGATTGATGAATTGAGATTGATTTGGGAATTTGATTAGTTATTGTGTTGTGATTAAATTGATTCATAGAGGTTTGCATGTTGCTTAGTTAATTGGAATAGCTAACCATGATTGCTAGCATTGATTGCATGATTGAATTGATTGACATGGCCACTTGATAATGATTTGATCATAATTGGTTGAGTATTTTATTATGTTTCTTCTTATTATTTAGCACTAGAGAAATCTATGTAAGAGAGTATGAGGATGATTAGTTGAATGCTCCTAATTGCTCCTACTATTTGTCTTTCCATTGCTTGGATGGCTTGATTCCCTAATTAGCTTGGTTATCATGAATTCATGTTGATCCCCTTTCCCTAGTTCTTTATTTGTTTGTCTCTTTGCTTAGTTAGTTGGTTAGTGTTTACCTTTTACCCTTAGACTTCGACCTAGCTTAGGCACATAATTAAGAGCACTTGAACATAACCGTTCCTAGTGGTTCAACCCTTGACTTACCTCTATACTTTTATTTAGGTTAGTTGAGTGATTTTAAATTTGTTTGACCGTAGGGAGGATTAGTTCAACGACCTAGTTTTCCCCACGTCGGTACACCTTGGCATAAACAAAGAACTAAAAGTCAAATATGAGAATTGCCTCAAAGAACTTACGTTCTCTAAGACAAGAGGGAATAATCTAGACTACAAAAAACAATCAGAAATAAGAATACAACCGTTTCCCCGGTGACGGCGCCAAAATTTTGACAGGATAAAGTTGTAATCACCTAATCAAAAGTAATTCCTAAGTCCACTAACTATGAAGATAGGGAAGAAGGGTCGAACCACAGGGAAACAAGTCATTTTATTCCTAATTAATCAAGAGTAATCTAAATTATCAAGTAACCAATTTGTTGTTATTTAAGAGAACTAAACTACTAGGAATAAAAGTAGGGAGAAATAAATGAATAAAAGTCCTAGGGCATAGGTTCACCGATAAATAATATTCCAGGGTAAAACATAACAATCAATCATCAATGCATCAATTAATCAGATCATAAAGGGCTTTCGCTACGTATTACAATCACATAGTTAATTTACCGGTATTAAATCTCATCTCTCGAATCTCGACTTAACCTTTGTAAATTAGTCCGCCCATTGAAACTAAACCTAAACATCAATTCTCATCTCTTGAATCTCGACTCAATATTGCATAAATCATACAATTAAACCAGATCTAATCTAATTGCATAGCATTAAATCAATCAATAGGAAATTAATCAAGCATTGACAATCAACAATAACAAATTACCCCTTCATATTATTTAAGGGATCTCTACAAACCTTAGAAAAAAAACTACTCAACCATAATTAAATCTAAACTAATCGAAGCAATTAAATAAGTCATGATGAAATAAAGAAATAAAATCACTAAAATTAATAGAGAAGAAATCGTTACCAAAGTTAACGGAAATAATGAGTTGAATCAAGAACAAAGTGTAGAGTTGTAGAGAGAGAAAATAAAGCTGCGTAGAGAGAGAAAGTCTAAGAGAAGAGGTAACTAATACTAAAAACACTAAATTGTACTTATAAAAAACTCCTAACAAATCCTAAATAGAACTAAGTAAATCGTCTAAACCACCCCATCAGAAACACGCGCTCGATCGGGCGAAGGGCCGCCCGATTGGGCCCGCCTTTTTCTTCACTCTTTGATTCTTGGCAGCCGCCCGATCGAGCCTAGGGTTGCCTGATCGGGCCCGGCTATGCTTGGAATTGGATTGGGCTTCACTTCTTAGCCCATTCCGAATTTCCACTTCGTGGCTTGAATACTCGGTGTCCAATGCTCAGTATTTCACATGTCGAGCCCTTAATCACCGGCTCGTTGACTCTAATCGGCCCTAGGCTATGAAAAGTGGTCGTGCACCTCTAATGCTCGAAGTCGTTCCATAAAATCCCGGAAAAATGCTTCAAAAGTGCAATTCCCTATAAAACTTAACCAAAACTACGAAAACACTAGAAAACACCAATTAGTAATAAAAGTGGCTCTAAAGACCAAAAACACTACCAATTATGACAAAGGGACGGGGGTAAAGTACTATATAAAATAGACATATCAAGAACAGACCCAAGTTCTCTATGGTTCTACGACCATCTAATATCTATATCTAATACTAAATCAATAACTACTTAGTTATAATTTTCCTTGTAAATTCTCTCCATAATTAATACTCCGCACCAGTTTTTTTTTCATTTTTTTTTCATCGATTTCCATTGGTTTTAGGATTTTTCAGTTTTTTACACCTCTTGATCACATCTGCTTAAATATCATTATTTAATATGAATCCCATTCAAATTCCATAACGTGATTTATGTACTATCAAACAATGTACACTTCAAAAGCTAATAAACCTAATCAATAGTGTTGCAATTAAAGGACGACAAGATTGTAATAAAAAGAGCAACCACGAAGGAGTAAAAATAAACAGTCTCTTCGTAAATGCAATTTTTTATTTTTAAATAATATTAATAACATAAGAAGATAATTTTTATATTAAAAAAGGTATTTTAAATACATTTTTTCTTTTTAAATAATAATAATAACATATGAAGTGTAATATTTATATTAAAAAAAAGGCAGTACAATTTTTTTTTGTTAAAAAAAACTTAGAATTAATTGGTGATACGTTTAATGAAAAAAAACATTAAATATATTAATGAGAGCAAACATATTAATGAGGGTAAAAAAGTAGATACACATTTTTGTACACATTTTTGAGGGTATATTTTTGAGGGTATATTTGGTAGCACACTATTCCTAAGACTTATCTTCTACTAACAATCTCTTGGTAATAAACAGTCTCTTCATAAATATAATTTTTTTTTCTTTTTAACTAATAATAATAATAACATATGAAGATAATTTTTATATCAAAAAAAGGCATTGTTAATATTTTTTTCTTTTTAAATAATAATAATAATAGATAAAGTATAATTTTTATATTTAAAAAAAAAAGGAATTACAAGGTTTTTTAAAAGAAACTTTGGATTAATTGATAACATGCTTAATGAAAAAAAAACATGAAATACACTAATGAGAGCAAAAATATTAATGAGGATAAAAAATTAAATACACATTTTTGTACATATTTTTAGGGTATATTTGGTAGCACACTATTCTTGAGATTTATCTTCTACTTTTTATAAGATAGGAATATTAATCATGTACAACTATGTATTTAAGACTAAGCTTTTAATAACTGCATTTTTTATATTTATAATCACTTTCATCCCTAAAAATTTGCAATGTATTTTAATTCAAAATTACGGATCAGATACAAATAACCGAATTTTAATTCGGATTGAATCAGATTGGATTCATGTGAAATTCGGATCGGGTCGGATATAAAATTCAAAAACCGAATTTTATTTGGATCGGATTGGATTTAGCCTAAATCCAAACCGAAAACTGAATAGACATCCCTAAGCGAGCTTGGCTCTCAGAATGTCAATGGTGGTGTGACCAATGGAATTTTTTTTAATTTAATAAATATTTTATTAAATTTTTAATCTAATTAACCTTAGGTTAACCATTTTAAAATATGCATGATCTATTATTGTTATAATACACATCATTTGTAGACAAGGTTCACTAATAGATTATGTTACTACTTTGTATAACTCGTGAAGGAGTATAAGCATAAGGAAGAGGTATGCACTCTTGGCATTAAAAAGGGGATTTACGAAAATAATGATATTTAGCTATTAGAATTAGAAAGTATTTTGGTAAGTGTTACTATGAAATTTTTTAAATGTGGAGAGTTCTATTAGTGAAAGGTTTAACTAAGCATTAATTTTAAAGTTGGGTATTCTGAAAGCATTCTATGTAATTAGCATTTTACTAATCCATATGTTACTTTTGTTTTGGTTTGCCTGCTTGCCATTTATGGTGAGTATCTTTAAGTGTTAATACATGGTGTTTCATTTCGGAAGTTTGAGAATAAGCACCAAGTCTAGGGTTTCAATATCGCTTTATTTTTCATATGTATGAGTGCCAATAGTTGTGAAAAAATCTTGAATAGTTATTATAAATATAATACAGTTAAGGATTTTCTTTCATTGTAAGTTTTGGAAAGCCTTACATAATGATATGACGATAATATCTCTAAGTTTCTCTATAAAGCATGTATTACAAATATTAATGTTTTTTCAATAGAAGAGTTTGAGGTTGTTAAAGATTTAGTTGCTTTGATCAAATTATAAATTGATGTATCCTATATATGTAGGCTTTAGAAAAAAAAAAAAAAAATCAATAGTGCAAGCATGGGCTATGGTAAGAAGGCGTGTGGTGTGAAGCATCAGACCACCTTTGCTAGTGTTTTAATTTTTCAATCTATTAATTAACATGATAAGGCCATGAAATTGAAATTGGTTCAAGGATGCCCATGGTGCTTTGACCAACAATTCTTATTTATTAATCAATGAAATTACTAGAGACGAAAATGAAAAGTAAAAAACTAGAGGTAATAAGTGCACTATTTACGTCATCCTAAAGTGCACGATTTACATTATAAAACCCATGGGAAATTTTTACTAATAGAAAATCCCCATTTTCAATGTATAAAAAAACAATTATAATGTATAAATCCTTCCTTTTGTGGCATCTAAAATCATGAATGACTAATTGTCACATAAATTCAAAGCTACTCTAAGTTCTAATAATGACATATCCCTTCATCCTTTAGTTGGTTCCAAACCTCTTGATAAAACAATAGGAATCCAAATCTTTTACATTATATTCTCATGAACAATTCTTCCTTTACCTTAAGCAACGATTTTGTATAACATAAAATACATTATTATTGACAAAAGTACCGGAAGTGCAACAAAAATCCTCTTAGGAACGATCACGTCGTGTCTTTGAGGTCCTTCTTCTATGATGGTCTCTAATTTAGAGAAATTTGATTTTCTTTTAGGAGCAATAAGCATAGAAGGTGCTACCTCAACAAAATTTTCCTTCATCATTTTTAATATAGAAGAATTTAAAAGATATGAACATCTATCAAAGTATATAGTACTGTTGGTAAGTTTGGCTAAAAGAGGAGAAGGGGATTTAGATCTTCAACCACTTTATTTTTCTTAGACAGAAGGTAAGTTATTTTATATATGTTTATTTTCTAAGAATAGTTTTAAAAAAATTGTGGCTTCCGGAATTATTGAAAACTTTGAATTTTTTATGACAATAAATAGCAAATGATGATACTAATATCAAGATTATAGCCTGGCAACCATATTGCATTTGAAACATCCTTTAAATATAAATTCTTGTTGATCTTCACAACATAAATTTTGCATCGTTGAATATAGGCATAAAAATTAAGAAAAATTATATTGTACATAATTTTTCCTCCTTAAGTGATAAAAAAAATTAATTTAAAGCTAACATACACTATTATATTTATGATGCGTTATACTACTTATCTAATTATTGACAACTTAGTTTGTTTCCCAATAAACCACAAAGGTTTGAGAAAAATAACTAATACTTCTTTCTTTCCTTTTTATTTTACTTTCTATCTAGAATTTTGACACTATTCACTAAATGAGATAATCTTCTAACCTTTAATTTCAATATATAAACATAATATATTCATTTTGGGTCTTTTGATTTATTTCCATTAATGAGTGATTAATATTGAGTTGTTATATTTTCTGACTAATCATCCAAGTTTAGATTAATTTTTTTTTTGACAAGAAGTTCTAACAAAGCAAAAATAAACAAAAAAAAACTAAAGATTAAAAGGACCATAAAAGCACACGCCGACGATGAACCCCAACCGCCAACCAGTGGGCTAGAATAATCCACTATGGGAACCTTGCGAAGCTCACAATCAGAAAATTGAAAGCAAAGTCCTAATATCCTGAAGGAGCCATAAGCAGGAAATATCGCGATCACTTCTATTCCAAAGAAGAGTAAATAAAATCGAGCAACCAGTGTAGATTAGTAAACGCCTGAAACCACGTCGATCTACAACTCGAAGAGCCTATTAAAAAGCTCGTAACTTCGAATGGAGAGCTAAAGAACAAATTAAAGCCCGAGAGCCACCGTTGTTTTGGTATTTTTTTAGAATCCCTCGCAATACTAATCGTGTACTGCTTGCAGTGAGACTCGAACACCTGCAAAAACACGGAAACTTTGGTGGCCGGAGATCCACCTGCAACGATCAAGTTAGTGACCGGAAATGGAGTAAAGTAGAAAGAGAAAGTAGAGAGAGAATTTGGAGCTATTTATTGCTCTATTAAATGTTATGTCACAATCTACCCCTCCCATCATCAATGATTGGGGTATTCAAAGAGGTGGATATTTATGCCACTGAGGGTAAGTGACCTAAGATTCAGGGTCCTGATTGGCTGCGCAATCAAGGAAGGACACGTGGCCCCTTGGGGGCACCATTTTGCGGCTTTGTAGGAGGTTGGGCCTCCTAATGTAAGAAGGCCTTGTGTCATTCTTTTCATTTAAGGTTCTCTCTTGCTCTCTTGTACGTGTCATCTTTCTATGGTTACATGTGTCACCCGTTAATCAGGCAACGTTTCATCATAGGATTAGACCACGTACTTGGGGTATTTTTTACCCTAAACATTTGCCCCTCAAAGGGGGTGGCTCGTTCCAACTGGGCCGCCTCCTCTGATCTTACTCGTTCGAGTACCTTAGGTGTATCTTGAGCATTTTAAAGTTGTTGGTAGGGGTCGGACAGGATCATCCGTCCACCTTTTTGGGCGGAATGCCTTGTCTGAAAGCCTAGCGCCCTTTAGGAGCTTAGCCAAGTCGTTTAATCGGACAGAATGGGCCGAATAGCCTTTGATTGGGATGGGTGCCTTGATTAATTTGTCTGACATTGTAAAAACCCCAAATCTCCTTCTATGGAAATACTAGTATAATACATATAATTATACCGTAGAGACATACTTGGGCGTATTACCGTCGCGTGATTATGCAAGGCTACTCAAAATACTTAACTCAACAACAAAACTTGCAGCGAAAACTCACTTTTCCTTTATTAATACTTATGAAAATAATAAAATTGTTATGAGTACTCAAAATAAAGACAAGACCAACATTCCTAAACTAGGTGAAGCAAATCCCGGGACTCCCATATGCTCATTCATGACTCCACATGAAAATAGTCAGCACTGCTTACCATTACAGTAAACAGGGCGAACAAAAACAAATAAGAAATACGAATTAGCAAATTATGCTAAATACGATAAGTGCAAGATAGTGTAAACTCAATTTATTTGCAAACATGCTTTTAAAACCAATTCCAATAATTAATCCAATCAATTCAAAACTCATTATTCCAAAACCAATTCCAATGATTCATATTCAAAATAATAGTTAATAAACCAATTTCTTTATTAAGAACCAATTTCTTTTAATCCAATTTCTCACCCAAGTGTGCACACCCCCTAAGCTAGTCTCCTTATATTACAAGGCTATTTTTGAGGAAAGACCCGATCATTCATAGTCCAAGGCCATATCAATAAACCAAATCCGCATAGTGGGATTACTAACATGCTTATAAAGCATTAATAATAATAATTCAATGGTTCAATAAATCCTTTTAATATCCAATAGTTCCAATATAATTTAAAATTCTTTTTAATTAATTCTACATTCTTTCAAAATCAAACCTTGTAAATAAATACTTGAGAATAAAATCTCATATTAATAATAACTTTTCAAAATCAACAACTCTTCCTTGAAAAACCTTTATTTAATTCAACAAACCTTTTAAAATCCATTCCTTTATATAAACACGATAAGTAATCCAAACAATTCAAAACATGATTTAAAAATAAATCATTCAAAATAATTTTATTAAAATCAATACCTTCAAACATAATTTATTTCAAAATCATAATTCAAATTAATTTAATTAAATCACCAATCAAATCATATAACACATTATTCAAACCAATCACTTTCAAAGGTATCTAGCCACCTAAACGTACCTTGACCTTGCTAGAAAAATCACACAAAAAGAACCTCAAGAACCTTGATCGAACACACCCTACAAATAAATATAACCTTAATCAATATAAGGTTAACAAATAATTAAAAACCCCCAACTATATGTACATGAACCTTTTAAATTAATTTCTCATAAACATCATTGAAAATCTGATTTTATATAATTAAAAATACTCATAATAATTACTTATAAATCCCCCATAATAATAATAATAATAATAATAATAATAATAATAATAATAATAATAATAATAATAATAATAATAATAATAATAATAATAATAATAATAATAATAATAATAATAATAATAATAATAATAATAATAACAATAATTGAATAAGAGAAGAGAATAAGATAAGAAACCAAGGAAAAGAGAAGAATTGGATTTGCGTTAGAAAGAATAGGCAGAACTTGCAGAGGCTATAACTCCCTCGATATAACTCCAAATTGGGTGATTCTTGAGCCTAACCACAAGGAATTTTCAAGAGGAATAATATTCTGTGAAATGTAAATACCCCAAAAAATGACCAGAAGTGCCCGAATATTGGCTTCAAAGATAAATGGGATGATTTGTGTAAAATTGAGGAGAAGAAAAGAAGAGAATTGGTGTGAAGAATGTGAGAGGTATGAAGGGGTATTTATAGGATAGCTCATGCAAGAATTATGGCAAAAGAATGTGGGAAGAATTATAGAAAGTAGGGTTTATGGGATTACTTGGAGAAGTGAGTAAAAGAATTAAGGAAAGTTTTGATATTAAGGTGATTGTGTATAATTGAATATGGAAGCTATGTATGTCATGAAAAATATTAAGGGAATTGGAATTACTTGGGGAATAATTAAGAATAATGAATGGCAAGAAAATATGATGATTAGATATTAAAAAGATGGAGAATTAGAATTAAGGAAAATAAGAGATTTTGGAAGATAATTAATTATATAATTTTACCAAATAAATTCCCCCAAAATAATTCCTGAGGGCCGAAAATATTAAGCTTACCATAGCTCAAATTTTTGGATTCTTCTAGATATATTTAGGAAGATTTTGCTCGGATTTAAGTAATAAAATAATTGTATAAAAATATAGAATAAATAATTAATTAATTAATTACCAATAAATAGCCAAAAAAAATTAGATTTCCCATTCATGGAAAATCCGAAAATCCTAGCTAGTTATTAGGTAATTTCGGCCATAATTAATTAATTAATTAAAATATTATTTTTGCTTTAATTAAAATATCCGAAATATGTAAATAATCCGGTTTTTAAGATAAGATAAATGATTCATAAATTTTATAAAAAATAATGATTAGTTTTCAAAATGCTTTTGTCTCCAAAATTCAAAAATTATTTTGGTTCCATATAATAAATTTACTAAAATACCCTTTTTATTAAAATACTTCTTAATTAATTAATTAGAAAATACGTATGAAAATACGGGGTATTACAGACATTTTCAAGACCTTAGCCGGATGGTCAGTCGGATAGTAGAGGTCGAATGGCTTTTTCGTTGGCACCCACTGTTTTTCACTTTCCAAGAAGGTGGTTCAACTTCCGAGGCAAGTGCAGAGTTTGACGTGTGTTTATGACGCTCGTTCGAGTTCCGTCATAAATGTCTCGACATTTATACGGATTCCGTCAAAAGGGATTTTTTAACCGTTTGACTTCTAGGTTAAATTCTTTGAATGTTAACCTTTTGACATTCTTTAGGCGGTAACGGCATTTTACCATTTACCCCTCTAAATTTTGCCTATAAATAGCAAGGGTTTGACCTTAATTATTTACTTTGGATTTCTTACTTTCTGGAGAGAAGTCAGAGCTTCTAGAGAGAGAAAGTGATCGTTGTGGTGAATCTTCGAGAGCTCCGCCATGTACTTTGAGTATCCCGGCGATCAGTTGAGTTTCCCGGCAAGTGGTCGAGTTTCCCGGTCAACTTTTCTTCCAAGCAACTTCCAAGTTTTTCAACCTTTTACTCGGACGAAGGTAACCGAATGCTCTTCCTTTCTTCTTTAATTTTCTTTTCATTTTTTGCTTAATTTTTTCAAACATCCTAGATCAACACTCGGCCTTGTCTGTTTCTCCTCATGAGTTCGTTTGTTCGCTTGGGACTGTGGAATCTAGAGTGGACGGGGACGAGTCCTTGTCTTTATAGAGTGGGTCCATTTCTAGTGCGTACCAACTCACCCCCACCTATTCTTCTGTGTCCTTATTGCCGAACATGGCGCGTACAAGGAAAACGCACGGCCTTCATGCTGCCAGAAATCCAGATGGTAGCTTAGTTCAACCCCTTGGCCTCCTATGATCCGGACAACATGGACGCGGAGACCAAACCTCAAACACAAACACAAATACCACCACTTGCGTGCTCGGTGGTCGAGGTGACCACCACTTTTTATTAAGGCCAGAATTAATTAGGAATCTCCACTTCTGGGAGGAGTCCGAATGTATCCCGCGCTTTATTTGCTAACTCGATCCTTGGAGCGGACGATTTACTGACTTCTTTGCCCCGCTTTTCTCCTCGAACGGCCGCAGGTCAATCTGACCAAAATCGGCCTGATCAATCATTGCAACACCACCGTATTCAATCTGGCTAAAGTCAGCCAGAATCCTCGGCGTTCGATCGTGCACAATACCAAAATTAGTTAGGCTCTTCTAGCAAGGCCGGGCAAAATCCTCCTCCCCCTTCTCTCAACATATCAGGTAGGCCAGACCTAGAGCTGGCATAGTAATTGTTGAGCCAAACGACTCCCCTCGTAACATTCCATCTGGAAGTCACGATTCTGGGATCAGGGAAAAAGACAAGGGCAAGGCCCCTTTAGTGCTCGGTTAGAGGGCGTTCCGCCGTGGCGGATGAGCTGGACAGGGTCCTGTCCCAAGACATTGGTTCGGCAAGGGCCCCTAAACCTCATCCAGCTGAACAACAAACTGAAAATCATGTCGTCGAAGTAGAGGAAGAGGAAAATAACTTCAACAGCCCCTACGGCTGCATGATTGGGGACGTAGCCCTGGGTACCTCAATTAACGATTTGATGAATGAAGGGAGTTCCTCATGCTGGGGAAGGGCTTTCAAATAAGTCCTCCTCGGACCTTAGGGTTTGTCTGCCTCTGACGACCCTACGGTCGTCCGCCGAGGCTTTAATGTATACAGGGCGTCCTTAGAGGTTGGCCTCTATTTCCCCCCTTCACCCATTCGTCCAGGAGCCGCTGGACGAATATCAAATTGTTATGGTCCAGCTTGCGCCAAACAGCTAGGTCAACATTTTTGGATATTTGGGGACCTGATTAAGGATGTGCTTCACCCCCAACTTCCCAGTCCTCTACGCCATGCACATCATGGTGAAGGTGGATGTCGATTTGGAAGCGTAGTTTGTCTTGAGCACCCGGCCGGAAAGCCATCCAAGTGGTGCTACTACAAGCAGAGGTTCTACCTCATCAAGACGGGAAATAAGGAGTTCAACAAAAAGATGAACAACTTCAACACAATTGATAATGGATTTAGAAATCATCATGACACTAATTCAGAATCAAAAATCAAAATCAAGCCAAACAAACATGAAATCAAACAAAACAATAAGATGAGATAGAGTTAGAAATGCTCATTGATAATGGAGAATATCTTCAACACAATTGTCACCATTGAATCTTCAATCTCTCAATTACCATTGAAATTCCTCACTTTCTCTCTCTAAAATATACTCCTAAACTAACCCTAAAACTAGAGACAGAAGCTCTCAACTAAGCTAAGAATATGATCAAAATTATGTCTAAAACTTCTTACAACAATCGATTAAAAAAAGGTATTTATAAAGGCGCGGAAAAGGAAAATGAACAAAGCTAGAAATAAGGAGGAGAGCCCACGCAGGAAGAGACGTGCGCCCCCTCCCGAGCAACGCGCGCCCGCGCTACAAGGTTGCGCCCCCGCGCGCCTGGTTTACGCGCCCTCTCCAATCTGCGTTTCTTCCGACTTTCTTTGCCGCTCGTGCGCTCGATAATGAACCCGCGAACTCTGGATAATACATGATGGTATAGGCAGTAAGTTTAAGAAATTTTGGTGGGTTCGACACCACTTCTTCATGGGAGCATGGCTCGAGAGCGCAAGAGCTAGAAATTGGAGCATCCACTTCCTTGCATCTTGAGCTTTCTCAAAGCTATGAGCTTACTCTAAAAGCATCTTCCAACTTAAAAAATCATCAATATCGAGACCCGAACCTCGTACAATACCTACAACCACAAAAAGAAGATAAATAAAGAAGAAAAGACTAGAAAAACTATAAAAACACAAAACAAGAGAGAAAAGGGAAAAAGCATAAAACTAAGCATTTATTAAGAAAGAATGAAAAGAAGGTGAAACCAACCTAAATGCTCATCATCCGCCTGAGTGGAAGGCTTCCATTTATAAGCAGTACTCTTTCGGCAATTGGACGCCTTTCCATCCTTTGAAGCAGAGGCCGGCTGGTTCCTATTCGACCTTAGGGTGGGAGTGGCCAATTAAAAGGAAGTAATTTGAAGTTAAGTAAATCCAAAATAAAGAGTCCGAACATGAGTAGGAAGGAAGCCCCTTCCAAGTCCCAAGTCGGACGAAGAGCCAAATTAGGTTCGTCCGTGTTAAATCAGGAAGGACTCCTCTCCCAACCTACGAGTTCGGCACAAAAAACAAACAGAGAGAGAAAACAAGCAGACTGCCAATACCTCCTTGGTCTGCTTGTACAACAGCTGGCGGGCCTTGTACCGAGATAAGTCAAGTTCAGACATGTCCACGTCCCCCTTTTGCTCTGGGTCCAGCATGGCTAGTGCTTCGTCTGCGTAAGAAAAGGAAAAAAAAGTTAGAAAATTTCGACACAATTTACTTGTAAGTGGCTAAGGTACGAGTCTCCACCTTGGGAAAGGTTTCGGTAAAGGCCACAAAGTGACATAAATACCGGGTCCCTGAGCCAGCTAGACAAGGGAATCTAGTTCTTAGGCATGACTTGTCACCCCTAGTCACCCTCTTGACTCCAAAGTAGTTGAGTTGGTACGCGTAGTCAGGATGGACGGGTGGCTTGTACGGACGGTGCTTCCCTCGACAAAGTTGGATGGGAGCAGCGTCAAACCTATTCATCTGCAAGTTGAAATCCATGTTCTTTGTTTGAATACGATAGAAACAGTTCTTCCAGTCATGCCACTTGGATGGCTGGCCCATCACCACCAGGTAGACCTTAGTGGTGCACAATATGAACCAGTAGTCCGTCCTTGAGTCTAGGCGGATCATGGAGTGCATCTCGTAAAATAGTGGGACATTCAGCTTAAAGCCCTACCTGATGAACGTCACCATGTACCCAAAAATTTTCAACCAGCTGTTCGGCATTAGCTGGAAGAGGGCAATGTTGTACTCGACCAAGAGCTCCAGGACGAACAGGTGAAGAGGAAAGTGGAGTCCCACTTCAGGGGCAGGGCGGTACAAGCTAAATGATTGCCGACGCGGCCGCTCATCCTCCTAGGCGGCCACTGAATGAGAGCGCTTCGGCACCTTGAGCTCGTATCCCTCACCCAGCATGAGGAAGTTCTTGAACTCCTCCAGCCCATCATTGAGGAAGCCTAGGGCCGTGTCCCTAATTGGACAGGCGTACGGATCTTTAAAATTATCTGCATTAGCCTCCTCACCGGCCTTTTCAGCCTCTTGATTTTCCGCCTCCCCTTCAACAGGGTTGAGGCGGCCCCAAATTCTAAATACAACACAGTGTCCAATTTAGCAGCCTTGGCCGATATCCTAGTCTTAAAACCCCAACCGCCTTCGGAGATAGAAACTCTCTCTGGTACAAAGGATCCTTTGCCCTTATCCTTCCTCCTGATTTCCAAGAGGAAGAGCGCTGCGAAATGGAAGGTTGGCCGGTTCAGCAATCACTATGCCAGTCCTAGGCCTGGCCGACCTGTTAGCTTGTGATAATGGTAGTTCAAAAATTCGGGCAGACGCCCCAACGTTCGCCTGAGAAGATGATTGAAGTTCTTTTAAGGATTGCAACTCGGCCGGATCTATGACTCAGTTGGCAAATTAGGGAAATCGAAGGCCCGGAGTCTACCGGGACGTTTCTGTAGCAGAAGAGACGCCTTGCCTCCTTTGGCGCTCTTGGAATAAGACGGTCACTTCGACCACTGAGCATTCGATGCCACTGACCGTGGCGGTGTTTGTGGTGGTAGCAATATCCCCTTCCATGTTACTCAAATCATAGGGGACCCTTGGGTTTACCATACTGCTTCTAGATTTCTAGCAGTGTACTTATCATACTTCTGCATAGTGCGATCCATTTGCGACTACGGGGACAAAGAAGAGTAGGTGGATGTGAGTTGGTACGCACCAGAAATGGATCCACTCCATGAGGGAGACAACTCGTCCCCGTCCACTCTAGACTCCTCAGTCCCAAGCGAACGATCAACCTCATGAGGAGAAACGGACGAATCCAAGTGTTGAGCCGGATTTAAAAATAAAAATGAAAGACAAAAAAAAGTAATAGAGGAAGAAAAAGGGGCAGGCGGTTACCTTTGTCCGTGTAAAAAACTTGGGAAAGTCTTGAAGACAGTCGGTCTGCTGCGTCCGACTAACCTCAAGACCCAAAAT
Source organism: Chenopodium quinoa (assembly GCF_001683475.1). NCBI lineage: Eukaryota > Viridiplantae > Streptophyta > Magnoliopsida > Caryophyllales > Amaranthaceae > Chenopodium > Chenopodium quinoa. The sequence continues at coordinate 4,123,907 of NW_018742204.1, read as the reverse complement.
TATCCAATTGAGGAATTATAGGTGAACTAGACCAAGCGTCCGACCCAAGGGAGAAATCCCCAGATAAGACGGATAGTATTGTCCTCATACCAAAGAAACACTCAAAACTTCTGTGAATACTTGGACACATCCGGACGAGTAGAATACCAGAGGAGGCGGCTCGTAGAGTACGAGCCACCCCCTTTGAGGGGAAAATGTTTAGGGTAAAATTACCCCAAAACTTGGACCAATCCTATAGTGACACGTGGTCCAATCAAAGGGCGACACGTGTCACTGTATGAAAACGACACGTATGTAACAAAGAGCACCTGAAAAGGAGAGAAAAGGGCCTCCTAAATCCGAAGAAAGCTGCAAAACGGTGCCCCCCAAGGACACGTGTCCATGCCTGATTGCGCCGCCAATCAGAAAAACGTCATTCTAGGGTAATAACCCTTAAAGGCACAAATCCCCACCCCTTTAAATACCCTAATCATGTATGATGGGAGGGAGGATTGTGACATAACATTCATAAGAACATTAAAACAACTCCAATTTCTTTATACTTTCTCTCTCTAACTTTTCTGATTTCATATTACTAAATTAACCGTCAGAGGCGAATATTCCGACAACAGAATATAGTCCCAGGGGAAATCACAAAATCACCGGAAATAGCAAGTGTTTACGTGTTCATCATACTACGTCTAAAAGATTATATTATTTATGAAATTACATTCATCATATATATAGATTAGTCTCGATGAATAAATTATTAATTTCCAATTGTTAGAATTTATACTTTATTAATAATTAAAGATATTATTGATCAAAGATTAGCATCGGCATATACTTCAAAAAAAAAATTGATGCCTTTTAATGTCATTTTGTAAGAATATCATGACGCAGCTACGCATCACTATAAATTCTATTGGAAATTAATAATTTAATAAAAATATTACATAGTATTAGATACTTTGCAAAGTAAATGATATGTAGGGTTTCCTCTTGGGAGGGATTTTCTAGCTTCTATTGCTAGATTTTTATTATTTTTTTGTGCTTTTTTTTAAGGTTTTCTTCAGTCTTCTCCTTTTTCTCTTTCACTTCTATATCTTTTCTTCTGATCTCAATTGCAAATTTTTGCAGGGGCTTTCACCAGTGTTTTTACCGGTGGTAAGCCCCAAAAAATATTTTAATTGCTTTCAACAAATAGATCCCATCTTTATGATGGTGTTTATTCAATTAGGTTTATCTTTTTTGTTTGTTCGTGTGCTAAATATGGAGGATTTAGGGTTTCATCATCTCCGAAAGTATCTAGAAGGCCATATGAGTTTTTTTTTACCTAAACAACTACTCATTCGCTGATCTCAAGATAAATTAGTGCTAACTCACAGATTGTATTGCTTTAGATGAATTTTTTTATTAAGGCAATCACCGATCAAATATTCGTTGTAACTAGTTCTAATGTGATTTGTACTTATGTTGAAATTTTAGATTTATTAGGAATTGTTTGTAAGCGTCGTTTGACTATTTATCGTTAATAAAAAAAATTTCTTCTCGTCAAAAAAAGAAAAGGGCTTAATGCCTTTCACAACTCAAAAAAACAATTATTTTCATCAAATCTTGTAGTTTAACACTTTATAATTTAAAAAAAAAAAAGAGCAACATTTCCAACTGAGCAACAGTAGCATCAATTAGCAAGCATTATATTGCAGCAGGTGATTAATAGGAGCAACATTGTAGCAAGATGTACAAAGCAACTACTGAGGTGAAACAACAAGTAGTAGCAACATTACGGCAGGTAACACCAACATACATTGTAGCAAGGGTAACAAGCATCTATTGTAAACAAGCCTTTAAATTGCTTTAATGAGGTATATGTATATAAAAAAATGCCAGAATGATCTTTTTTTTTTACATAAAAATTAGGAACGTCTTCTCACAAGACCGTAACCTAATTTGTCAAAAAGTAACAAATAAGAAACTTGATATCCATAAACAGGTCGGTATCTTTAGAATAGCCCAGAAAAGCAACATAATTTGCTGCTCGATTTCCTTCACGGTAAATGTGGCTGTAATCAAATGCCGCAAACGACTCAAGAATCTTGGTGACGTCGGCCATGAGCAGCTGCAATTTCCAAGGGCAATTGAAATTTCCATGCAAAATATTAATATCAATTAAATTATCACCTTCAATTAAAATATGAGAGATATTATAATCACAAGCTAGACGAAGGCCATTATGAATACCAATAGCCTCGGCCAACCCGTTCCTAATAATTTATGGGCCCTAGGCATAATGTAAGAGAGGGGCCTTATACACAACAAAAATTTCTAAATTAAAGAGGAATAGTTGTATTACCTTTGTCTAATTGACAACCAAATAAAAGTTGAACAGGCCATAACATTCATCGGAGTAATTTGTGATAAAGAATTATTTTGCTGCTATTTATCTTGCTAATTTTTTTAACCATTGCCATGATAATAATTAGCCAAATATTTATTTTTTGACGAATTAATTAGCCAAATAAAAAAGGGCTTAAATTTGGGTAATTAGAGAAGATTTGAAGCGGCGTAATTGAAAATTATGTATTTTGGGAATTATTAATCATGGGAAACTGGAGTACAAGGATGGGAAGAGATTAGAAAACATTGTTAATTCTACCTAATTAAGTGATATGAGAGCTAAAAAAATAAAAGCTAATAAATCTATTTTTAAATTAACTTATTAGAGGTTATCTAATACTTTTGGACATATTTATAAGTACGCAAATCAAGCCCATAAACTATTATTCCAATTGGATTTTTTTTATAATTTTGGGCTCCTTTCTGGCGTGGGCCCTAGACCACCGCACCCCGCCTACCCTCGTGGCTGATCCTGCAAAAAATTTGGGCAAGAGCCCAAATTATAAGTGCGACTAGCTATGTGATTTCCCAGGTGATCACGAAGAAACACACCAGCTGTTGCCGAATTTGTGGAAGCAGACCCATTAAAATTTAGTTTACAAAATCTCGGAAGAGGAGGGGCCCACAAAAAAACGGGGCAAAGTGGGTATGCGAGGAGTGAATAGGAAAAGCAGGAGATGATTCAAGAGTTGCAAAAAAATGGTAGATAAACCCTAGACGATGGTTGCTCCTCGGACGTATTTCTTCTAGACAGATTAAAGTTCAGCTTTCATCACCTCCATAAAACCCCCATGCACCCGATTGGTGATTGAGGTTAATAAGACTAAAGAACATTAGCTAATCTATTAAGCTTATTAAGACTCAAGACCATTATTCAATCTAGTCTAGATTGCAGCACCTTGCAAAAAGAGGAAATTTTGTCAATGAACATATTTTCATCTTTAAGCATATGTCATTTTGTATTTGGATTGTCCACACTCTCTTTATTTCTCAACCTTCATAGAGACATATTAGAAATCCAATTGTAATCTACTCCAATTATGAAAGGTGACAATGTGAAAAAAGATAATGTTTCACTTTTCAAAGAAGAAAGGTTTAGTCATGAAATTCAATGAACAAAAAGCTCATACAATATGTGAACCATCATAAACATGAATGTCATTTCTCAAAAGATTGAACATCAAATTTTACTAGCACTCACCCTATATAATGTGAGAACCTTTCAGCACCAACCAATTCTATTTCCTCATTATCTGACATGGAAGGCATAAAAGCATAGCGCAACAATCAATTAAGAATTTATCATGAAATTGATTTCCTCTTGCAATTGAAATTAACCAAAAATCAAATTAGGTACTCCAAGACAGTAATACTCAATAGATTAATCAAAGGAGTATCTTTGTAGGCTACCATTGTCCATACCCCCTTCATGTAATATATAACTAATATATCCCCTGTTCTTTTTTTATCGAAATATTCATAATTTTACGTTATTGACTTTTCACACACTCTTTTGATCTCCCATTGTGATTTATACATTAAAATAAATATAGTCATTTAAGATTTTGTTTGATTTGTATAATCTAAAAATATCAACCTTTTATAGTTTTTACTAAAATATAAGTACAATTTTATAAGATAATACATAATGAAGAAAGTATAATACATTAAAGCTTCAGACCTTACCCAAACATTCAAATTTAAATCTAAATATAATATGTAATGTCATACAGAATATCCCCTGTAGACCTTTAGTCATAATGAAAGGTAATCATTTAAATGTAATGATGCATGTAGCTAGGTATTACCTTGAAATATGGCATGTATCTAACATCATTTTCTAATTGTTGTGGCACCTCCTTAAAACTAGGATCTCTAGGTACTAGTATATCCCTTGACATTCCATCCATTGCATAACAACTTCTTTGAATACTCGACTCACTATTTTGCCGTAGTGTTGAAAATGTTCATGAGTTAATATATTTGGGGCACCATGGGAAAGGACATACATAAATATGCCCACTTTTTCTATAACTGACTTTCAATGTGATGGTTTTAAACTATACACGCTTTCTAAATCTATGTATAATTCCACAAATAAAGGAGGGTACATTCTAAGAGCATTAAAACAACGTATTTCATAACCGTTAAGTAACTTAATCATCTACATTTGGTCAGTTTAATACGAGGTCAAACAAGGTTCCTTATATATATGGTTCTGTAGGGATTATTTCAAGCATTGCCCCAAACTTGAACCCCACTGTGATCATACACTTAAGCATGGTGGCGTCCAAAGGGAAGGAAGTTAGAGCAAAAGAGTCGCCAACAAGTTGTAGAAACTTGTAAATCGTTCACAGGGTGAAGGTTACACCCCTTAACGATCCAAGAGATCGTCAACTCCAATAGGTCTGGAACCAAAACTGGAAGTTCGGGGTTGAAGGTACAAATCCAATCTAAAAGAGAAAGAACCTGCCCTAATAATAGGCCTTTACTTTATTCTGCTCATATTCATGTGCGCTTTCTGACTAACATGCAATCAATAGGTTAACCTAAACCTGTTTATCTATGTTGGTTGAATATTAATGCACAAATAAATCTATTATAGGCAATCACTTGAATTATAATCAAATTAACCCTAAACAAGATTATTAATTATCTTATTAAGCGTGATTACAAGTACCAATTCCCTTTAAACATGCATTAAAGGTGTGATCAAGCAATAACAATAATATAATCAATCAACATAATAATAAGCAAAATAATTATTATAAATAATCATGTTAAAGCATAATATTAATAGCAAGATCCTAGGCATGATACTAACAAGATATTAAGAAAGAAAACAGGAAGCATTCTTGTAATCATACATGATATTAGAAATATAAGTTAACCCTAAACATGATACTAGGAAGCAATAAAACATCCTAACATGATACTAGGAATCAAAATAACAATCTATACATGATTTCTATATCAAAATATCAATTAAAACAATTAAAGAACTTACTTGGATGCCTCGTACCTCTTTATAATAACAAAATACGCACGTGAGTAACTTTAAGTTAAATAATAAAATAAACAATTAAATCAAATAATTGAAATAGAGATTTAGGACCAAACCCTCAGAAATATCAAACCTTTCACGTCTAGGGAAAAGGCAACTTTGAATTTGGCTAGGTGTGTCTAGATCTTGTGAATACGGAATTTTGTTTGTAAAAGGGTTGGTTTAGAAAGAGAGGGAGAGAATGAAGAAATTCTTGATGAGATTTGGTGATTAAAAACAGAGATCTAAAGACGCTATTTATAATGAAATAGTCCGGTATTGATAAAAAGAATCAAAGTTTGAAAAGAAATAAAACACGCCTCTGTCGCCAACAACAGCACCTGTCGCCGCGCAACATGGTCTGTCGCTAGGCAACAGCCTGACGTTTGGCGCTGCAAAAGGTTTTCCACGCGTTTTCTAATTTTTGATAAAATCAAGTCGTAAAAGTCCGTACGAAGGGTAAAATTGTAATTTTACATAAAACACTTCTTTTATTCCAAATAAAACTCATAAAACTTAATTATCAATCCTAATCCCATTAGGATTCAAAAGAACCTTCTAGAAGATTCTAGAAGACTATAATCAATCCTAATTGCATTAGGAATGTTATTCATAATACGCCCTTTTAGGGAATATTTCAAGCATTATCCCAAACTTGAACCCCACAGTGATCATACACTTAAGTACGGTGGCGTCCAAAGGGAAGGAAGCTAGGGCAAAAGAGTCGCCAACAAGTTTTAGGAACTTGTAAACCGTTCACAGGGTGAAGGTTATACACCTTAACGATCCATGAGATCGTTAACTCCAATAGGTCTTGAACCAAGACTGGAAGTTCGGGGATGAAGGTACAAATCCAATCTAAAAGAGAAAGAACTTGCCCTAATAATTGGCCTTTACTTTATTCTTCTCGTATTCATGTGCGCTTTCTGACTAACATGCAATCATTAGGTTTACCCTAAACCTGTTTATCTATGTTGGTTGAATATTAATGCACAAATAAAACTATTATTGGCAATCACTTGAATTATAATCAAATTAACCCTAAACAATATTATTAATTATCTTATTAAGCGTGATTACAAGTACCAATTCCCTTTAAACATGCATAAAAGGTGTGATCAAGCAATAACAATAATAATATATTAAGCAATATAATAATAATAATTATAATAAAAAATCGTAATGTTAAATCATAATAATAGCAAGATCCTAGGCATGATACTAACAAGATTAATAACAAACCCTAGCATGTCACTAAACATTAAAAATCAAAACTTTAACCCTAACATAATACTAACATGCTATTAGGAAAGAAAATAGGAAGCATTCTTATAATCATACTTGATATTAGAAATTACCCTAAACATGATACTAGGATGCAATAAAACATCCTAACATGATACTAGGAGTCAAAATAACAATCTAAGCATGATTTCTATATCATAATATCAATAAATCAATTAAAGCACTTACTTGGATGCCTCGTACCACTTTCTAATAACAAAATACACATGTTAGTAACTTCAAGGAAAATATAAATCAAATAAATAAAATTAAATAATTGAAATAGAGATTTGGGACCAAACCCTCAGAAATATCAAACCTTTCACGTTTAGGGCGAAGGCAACTTCGAACTTGGCTAGGTCAGTCGAGATCTTGTGAATGCGGAATTTTGTTTGTAAAAAGTTGGTTTAGAATAAGAGAGAGAGAGAGTATTAAGAATTTCTTGATGAGAATTGGCGAGAATTATATTGAGAATTGATGATTAAAAACAGAGGTCTAAGGACGCTATTTATAATGAAAATAGTCCGGATTAGATAAAAAAAAGAAGCGGAGTTTAAAGAGGAATAAAACACGCCACTGTCGCCGCAATAGCCTCTGTCGCCGCGTGATAGGGCTTGTCACTGCTCGACAAAGTTTTCCGCCACGCGACAGGCCTGTCGTCCGGCGCTGCAAGACAGTTTTTGTGGATTTTGTTTTTATCATATCTTTTGATCCAGAAGTCCAAATAAGGCATATAATATGCCGTTGGAAAGATCTTGAAGTATAATTTTCAACCAAATTAAAATCAGATTAAAATATTTTGTAGATAATAAGATATTACCGAAATAGTGGAAGAATGTCAGTTTAGATATAGTTTCATATCTCACTCATATCTTTTTCGTTATAGCTCGGAATTAATATTATAATATATCATTGGAAATATAATTTCAATATCTATCAAACCATATAAAATTTGAATAAAGATTATGAGGTACAAAAATAATATCTAAATATATTCCATTTCGTACAAAACAAGGATTCTCAAAAGGAGTATTTTTATTCAATTTCAAACTCTTTGAAACATAATTATCAATCCTAATCCATTAGGATTTAAGAGAACCTTCTAGAGTATTCTAGAAGACTAAAATCAAAACTAATAACTTTGGGAATTATAATTAATAATAGGCCCTCCTTTAGATCATTGGGCCGTATGTAAGAACCAAACCGGGCCCAGTTTAGTATTTTGGCCATAACTTCCTCATTATTCATCGGAATTGGGCGTATAATGTATCGTTGGAAAGTTCTTTTCAATCCCCATCCAACTAAACTATTATTGGACCCTTTTCATGGACCAAACTAAACTAGAATGCACATTTTTCATAAATAGGGTAACAAAAGAAATATTTTCAAAAACAGAAAGAAGAGATATTTTAATAAAAGCATCGTCATCACTAGACTTTTCAAACTTTCACTTCGTTCGATAATCAAATGACATGAAAGGTATTCATCACTGGGTTTGGTTTTGGGGAGACACATTTGGTTGTCTACAGCCCTCCTCTAGATCATTGGGCCGCATATAAAGATTAAACCGGGCCCAGTTTAGTAATTAGGCCATAACTTCCTCATTATGCATCGGAATTGGGCTTATAATATATCGTTGGAAAGCTCTTTTCAAACCCAATCCAACTACACTATTATTGGACCCTTGTTATGGACTAAACCAAACTAGATTGGATATTTTTATAAAATAGAGTAGATTTTCGAAAACAAAAAGAGAGAATTTTAATAAAAACTAACCGCAACATTAGATTTTCCACACTTTCACTTCATTCGATTATGATTCGACACGAAAGGTATTCATCACTAGGTTTGGTTTTAGGGAGACAAAAATGGGTGTCTACAGATTTAGATAATGCTTTGTAATGTAACATGTATTGCAAGCAATCAAAACTTCATTCGATTATGATTCGACACGAAAGGTATTCATCACTAGGTTTGGTTTTAGGGAAACAAAAATGGGTGTCTACAGATTTAGATAATGCTTTGTAATGTAACATGTATTGCAAGCAATCAAATCCCAAAAATTATCCTCCTCATCTAATTTAGTACTCTTTGCATAAAAAGAGTATCTTAAGTTGCATATTATAATCCATACCTTCAAACAAACATGTTTAATTTCAAAATCAATTACATAACATAACTAATATTAGTATGATATGTATAAGATTTAAGTGTAAAAAACAAGGATGAATTTCAATCATTCAACAAAAAGTAGCAAAAGTAATTCCATTAATTAACACCCATACAATTTTTCTCTAAAACATATATAAGGGTTGGGGACGCATACAACATTTCATATTTCTTTTTGTTTTACACTAACAAAATGAGATATATGTATAAATTATGGCCTTAAAGAGCCATTTTGGAATAATTTCTAACAAACAAAAACTAGCATAAGATTACAAAAGTTAATATGGTAACATTTGTAAGAGTTTATAGGTACGAATGCGGAAAACATGAATCATATTCATATATATAGCATCTAATCCCAAGATCATGCATAACACATAAAGAATTAGAATTAATACCTTTGAAGCGTGATTCCACGTGCAATCGAACAAGAACAAGGGAGATAAAGAACCTTAAGCGTGATTCCTCTACTTGGTCCATAGGCACAAATTAAGACCTCCACTAATGCTAGTTAGTCGCAATAGAACACTTCAATTGACCTTCAATGGAGAAGAACGAGCAACGAACAAATCACGAACAACCACGAAGGGAGGGGATAAACGTGTGGTACAAAGTGAGAGAGAGAGAGATTTTGGATCACGCGTTGCTTGGTGCACAATTAACTATTAATTGTGTTGTATCATACAACCCTAGGCATGGACTTTATTTATAGATCTCATCTCTAAAAAAAGAGTCCATGACAAAGCCCAAATCCTAACTCTAATCTAACTATACTAGCCCAATCCAATTCATGATTGATTACTTGTTCATGAGGCCCATAAATGGGCCTCTAACTTGCTTAACCCAATACCTTTGTTGTGTGACCTCATAGGATCCATTCTAGTGGGCTTTGGACTATTTGACTAGCCCAAAGATCAATGATCATAGTCTAACACTTGATATATCTAGTAATTGCACTTATCGAAGACAGAACTCCTTCAATCTCCCACTTGTCTGAGACAAGTGCACGCTATTTGAAATCCTTAAGTCAATGTGTGTCGAATTGATAATATAATTGCATCTCATGTCATGATCATATTAATCTACAAATCTTTTCTTGAGAAACTCAGTTAGAATTACAAAACAAATGATTACTTGGTAATCCATTTGAGTACAGCCATACATTTTCTGAATTCTCCCTCCTCAAGGGGCAAAGACACATCCCTATTTAAATAGGTAGACTCAATCCAATCTTGTGGCAAATAAGGCTCCCACTCAAATCAGGAGGTAACCAGGAAACACCCTTTATAATCTCCCGTTACGGGAAGACGTTTGAATGTACACAGTTACATCAATCATTGAATGAAATCAATGTTCCACTCATGTCAAAGGAATCCACTAATATATCCGGAATCTCTATACTTGAGCTTAAAAGTAGGTCTATAGTTTGATCATGCATCATTCATGCATATCCATGTGACTCACCGAGCATCACTACGCTTCTATAGCCCATGAAACTGCGCTATCCAATCAATCTTACATGCTAGTCCATTTATTGAAATCATTTATGTCCAGTTTAATGATTCTTGAACTAGGAACTTAAATAATATATGAATTTAATTCACCTATGGGGTTTCATTCACCAGGTTATTTTATTAAACTAACCTGACGAGCCCAATAATCCATAATTATTTTGGACATTTTATTTAATATTGAAACCACAATTAAATAAGAGAAATGATAAGTTTCTGATTAAACATAATTCTGCAAATGAATGTATAACATATGTAATAAGTTTTACTCAAAAACAAATACAACTTAAATTACATCATTACCTTCAATCCAACTGAGTTGCAATGAAAGGGGTTTAGTAAGTGGATCAAAGACATTCTCATCCGTATGAACTTTGCACATCTTGACATCTCCTCTGCCAACGATCTCTCGTATGAGGTGATACTTCCTCTCAACATGTTTGGATTTGAAGTGTGACCTAGCCTCCTTTTATTGAGAAATGGTGCCATTGTTGTCACAATGCAACTCAATTCCCTTTTGAGCACTTGGTACGATATCCAGCTCAGTTAGGAACTTCTTTATCCAAACTGTTTCCTTAGCTGCTTCAACATACAACAGCCAAATACTCTGATTCTGTCGTAGAGTCTACGACGGTGCTTTGCTTTGAACTCTTCCAGCTCACTGCTCCTCCATTCAGACAAAAGATGTATCCAGACTGGGATTTAAAATCATCTCTGTCTGTTTGAAAACTTGCATCCGTATAACCTTTGACAACCAACTCATCTTCGCCACCATATACTGGAAACATTACTTTAGTCCTTCTTAAGTACTTAAGGATGTTCTTGGCAGCTGTCCAATGTGTTTCTCCTGGATTTGCCTGAAATCTGCTATACATGCTTAGAGCATATGAAACATCCGGCCTTGTACAAATCATGGCATACATTATCGACCATACTGCCGAAGCATAAGATATAATTGACATACGTCTCATCTTGTCTAGCGTAACCAGACATTGAGATTTTCTGAGCGTAATTCCATGAGACATGGGGAGAAATCCTCTCTTGGATTTTGACATCTCGAACTTATCAAGAACCTTATCAATATAAGTCTCTTGACTTAGACCAATCATCCAATCATCAAGACCTGTCTTGATGAATCTTGATTCCCAAAATGTACTCGGCGTCACCCAAATCTTTCATGGATAAACAACTCTTCAACCAGTCCTTGACTTACTCAAGCATTGATATGTCGTTCCCCATGAGAAGTATGTCATCTACATACAAGACTAATAAAACTATGCTGCTCCCAGTGGACTTCTTGTATACACAAGGTTCCTCTTCGCTGTAGAGAAAACCAGTTTGTTTGATTGCTTCATCAAAACGAAGGTTCCAACTCCTTGATGCTTGCTTCAATCAATAAATGGATTTCTGAAGTTTGCATACCTCTCCAGGATTTTCTAGATCTTCAAAACCCTTAGGTTATGTCATATACACTTCCTCCATCAAGAACCCATTCAAGAAGGCGGTTTTGACATCCATCTACCAAATTTCGTAATCGAAAAATGCAGCAATCGCTAGAAGAATCCGAATGAACTTAAGCATTGCTACTGGAGAAAAGGTTTCATCATAGTCAATACCATGTATTTGTTTGTATCCTTTTGCAACCAGTCTTGATTTATAGATGTAGGCATTTCCATCCTTGTCTGTTTTAATCTTGTAAACCCACTTGCAACCAATAGGCTTTACCCCATTAGGCAAGTCCACCAGGGTCCACACAGCATTTTCAGAAATCGATTCCATTTCGGATTTCATGGCCTCAAGACATTCATTTGAGTTGGGTCTTGCCAAAGCTTGCTTGTAGGTTGAAGGTTCCTCATTCTCCAATAAGAAGATTTCAGAATCCTCAGTTAACAGAACTTCATCAAACTGTTTTTTTTTTATTCTGGCAGACCTACGTAGGGTTGGAGCAACAATAGAAATGTTCTCTTCAACTCTTTGAAGATTTTCGCAAAAATTAGATCCAAGTGGGATGGTAGGAGTCTCGCTAGTTGAATTAGCTTGCTCTGACGCATCATTAAGCTCCTTCGCCTCCGACGTGGTGTTATCCACATCCATTTTTTGCTCGTCTTGAATTTCTTTGAGAACTACTTTACTCCCACTTGTCTTTCTAGAGAGGAATTCCTTTTCTAGAAAGACACCATCGCGAGCAACAAATACTTTTTCATCTGTGCGATTATAGAAGTAATACCCTTTTGTCTCTTTGGGGTAACCCACAAAGAAACATTTGTTTGATTTAAGGTGTAGTTTGTCGCTTTGTAAACGTTTTACATAGACTTCACATCCCCAAATCTTGATAAAAGACAAACTTGGAACTTTTCTATTCCATATCTCATATGGTATTTTTTTAACTGCTTTGGACGGGCTTTTGTGTAGTACTTTGGCAGTTGCTTCTAGTGCATATCCCCATAATGATATGTGTAGATTTGTAAAGCTCATCATGGACCAAACCATATCTTGTAAGGTCATATTCCTCCTTTATGGCACCCCATTTAACTGTGGCGTCCCTAGAGGAGTTAACTGTGAAAGTATTCCACAATTAATCAGATGTTCATAAAATTCTTGGGTTAAATATTCACCACCATGATCAGATTGTAATGCCTTGATTGTTTTCCCAAGTTGGTTTTGTACCTCATTCTGGAATTCTTTGAACTTTTCAAAGGCTTCCAACTTCTGCTACATTAAGTAAACATATCCAAATCTACTTAAATCATCAGTAAAAGTAATGAAGTATCTGTATTGACCCCTAGCTTTTAAACTCATTGGTCCACACACATCCGTATGTATGAGTCCCAAAAGGTCACTTGCTCTTTCACCTACACCTGTAAAGGGTGACTTGGTCATTTTACCAAGCAAGCATGACTCACAATTTTCAAATGATTTATAATCAAATGTTGAAAAGAGCCCATCCTTATGTAATTTCTGGATGCGCTTTTTGTTAATATGTCCAAGCCTACAATGCCATAGGTAAGTTGGGTTTGAACCATCTGTTCTTTGCTTTTTATGATCTATGTTGTAGACATGAGTTGTATAATCTAAGACATACAAACCATTAATTAATTTTGCTTTAGCATATAACATATTTTCTTTGGAAATAAAACAACACTTGTCTCTTATTTCAAAAGAAAAACCTTCAGTATCTAAAATAGGAATTGAAATAATGTTCTTGGTAATTGTTGGAACATAATAACATTTATTAAGAACCAAGAGTAAACCAGAAGGAAGTCTCAAATGATAATCTCCAATATCAAGTGCAGCAACTGTTGCTCCATTTCCTACTTGAAGTGTGACTTCTCCTTTTGCAAGCTTCCTACTTCCTCTAAGGCCCTGCATGTTATTAACAATGTGAGCTCCACAACCGGTATCGAATACCAAAGTTGAAGAAGAAGTAAGATTTATTTCTACAACAAAAACATCAAGTAACTCCATACCTTCTGTTTTCACTAGTGTATAATGGGGACACCCTGGTGTATGGAGAAGCCAATCACCATAATAGAAGCATTCGCTTTGTCTCCTTTTTAGGTACTCCTCAGCATGGTTGAGTAAAAGGTTGACTAATGTCACAGTCGAGCCCTCATCATTATGATTGAACCTAACTATATCAAAACCATCGTGGAGTGAGAACAAGATTATGTCATGCGCGGAGTCATCATCGAACGGTTTCCCAAGGACGTCCATTTGATTGAACAAATCAATCATTTCAGTGACATGGGTCCTTACTGACTGACCAGGCATGAGTTTCTTAGCCATTATCTTACAATGTAAATTGTAAGCCTCATACCTTATACTGTCAGTCCAGGAATAGTAAATCAGAGGGATCAAATTAATGACCTCTCTTACATTATGATCTTTGAAGCCTCACTTCCTAATGCCCCAATGCCACCTCGACAGATAGCACGAAGACATTTATGTAAGTTGGTTAGCTCATAGTTCCTGAATATTCTTTTCCAACAATTTGGAATAGATTCTAAAATGAGATTCCTGATTTTCTTAGCGTCCGAAACAATTTCCGCACGCCTTTCAGGTTCATAACCCTTAGTATACTCGTTCTCAACATGAATATATAAACGAGATTCAAGCTTTTGGCTTATGAGAACATTTCTCAGCTCGTTCTCCCATTCCCTGAAGTTTTTGAGATTCAGCCTTAAATTTAGTTTCGTTGGCAAAATAGTGTTGTCGTTATGGTTATTCATATACAAACAAAAACAAAACGAGGCAAAGTTCAATAATTATGTTTAATAAATTTAAAGTACCATAAGCGATATTAATTATTGGAAACTATAAAGCATTTATTCAATGTTAAAGTAATCCCTATTGAATTAAATGATTCCAAGACCCTTTATTTGTGTAATAGTTGACCGGACTGAGGCCCTACCATCAAGCATTACATTTTCAAGGTGAGTAAACTCTTTACTGATTACACATTTGTAATTCTTGGTTGAATAATTAACCATCACATGTTTAATTGTTACACTTAGCTTCAAGGTTCTAAACCCTTTAGGTAACCTTGTTGAGTATACCCAATTAAATATGTAGAACGTGATCTACCCCACAATACCTAAAATAACAAGAGACACTCTGTTGAGGCCGACCTATCACCCACGATTAAAGGATTGTTGGGTATTTAATTGGAATAGCTACCTCAATATTTCTAGGACCTAGATTTATTATGTTGTGATTATTTAGTGAACTCTAGTGCATCATCAATCAACATAAATAAAATCTAACATGCATAATCTACTAATGCATAAATAAAACATGACATAGTATGGCCCCTTAATCCTAAGAAAACTAATAAAGCAATAAAGGCTCCCACTTCAATCTTCATGGATCTCATCCATTTGGCTCCTTTGGCCCTTCACTCCATTGGCTTCTTGGATCAAATGCAACCTGTAACACTATTCTATTCTATTCTATCTACTATTTAAATAAAATAAAATAAATTACAAAAATACTTAACGGTACGCATACCGTTTTTAGATTACAAAAATACGAAACGATGCGCAGATCGTATTTAGAATCTATGGGTCATACTAGTCTATATATATATATAGCAATAAATAATATTACATATTATAAAGTGTCACATAATAAATCACTCATCATGCTTTCCTAAACTACAACATCGAATTATCATAATTAAGGAAACATAGCATAAAATATCTCATATTTTTAATTAATTAATTATTGCAATTAGATAATATCATATATTATTTCTAAACAACCATAAAATATCATATATTTTATTTAAGGTAAGAGATAGAATCAAATCATATTTTAGTTATGGAAGAGAAATCATATTTATTTTCCATGGCTATCCTAACTAATTTAGGACGATATTCTATCCTAATTGCTAGCCAATCAAATAATTTTAAATCAATTATTATCCAAATAATTATGGGATAATCTCATTAAATCAATCATTATCCAAATAAAATCTTTTGTTCCATAATTATCTTAACAAAAATAACAACTTTAATTTTGTTAATTATCTTTTCAAAATCAAAACTTATCCTTTTAATTTTAATTTTGAAATCTGATTTTTATCCAAAATAAATAATAAAAAATAAAAAATTTGAAACATGCGCAAGCCACCGTGGTATGGCCAGCCGGAGCCGGCCGTACACCTTGCGGTGTACGCTGCGCTACAGCAACGCAAGAACAGCAGTAGCAGCACACGCAGCTTGTGGTGCACTGTTGTGCTTCTCCTGTTCCACTTCCTGCCCAGCCCGCCCTCCCTCCTGAACCACCACCGGTGCGACAGTCGCCGTGGCAGCGCCACCCAGTCGCGGCTGCCGCACCCAAAAACCTTTTTTTTATTATTTTTTTGTTTATTAAAACAAAACTTTTTATTAAAAGTAAATTAATGTGGTCCCTTTAATTTTAAAATTAAATCATATTCAATTTCAAAATTAGGGTTCTTCATGAATTTAATCCCCAATTCAATTTAACTTTTAAATTAAATAATTTGATCATGAAAAATTCATAATTTAACATGAAATCAAATAGATTAAATTCTTTAAACATATAATTATCGAATTAAACCAAAACCAAAACACAAAATTTCACAAATTAGGGTGTAAGGTTATGAAAATTTTGAAATTATGGTGAGAGGGTTCGAATTTTTCGAGTGCTTTAGGGCTAATTCGGAGCAAATTAAACATTTTTTAATGATTCTATATTTTTAAATCACATTTAAAATAATAATGGACCCATAATTAAATTATTCTCCTCCTAATTGAATTAAAAACTGTGGGCTATCAAAGAATTAATATTCAATATATGTACATGCATAGGCTAACTGATACCACTGTAGGAGTTTATAGGTACGAATGCGGAAAACATGAATCATATTCATATAGAACCTAATCCCAAGATCATGCATAACACATAAAGAATTAGAATTAATACCATTGAAGCGTGATTCCACGTGCGGTCGAACAAGAACAAGAGAGATATAGAACCTCAAGCGTGATTCCTCTACTTGGTCCACAGGCACAGATTAAGACCTCCACTAATGCTAGTTAGTCGCAATCGAACACTTCAATTGACCTTCTATGGAGAAGAACGGGCAACGAACAAATCATGAATCACCACGAAGGGAGGGGATAGGCTTGTGGTACAGAGAGAGAGAGAGAGAGAGAGAGAGAGAGAGAGATTTTAGATTACGGGTAGCTTGGTGCACAATTAACTGTTAATTGTGTTGTATCATACAACCCTAGGCATGGACTTTAGTTATAGATCTCATCTCTAAATAAGAGTCCATGACAAAGCCCAAATCCTAACTCTAATCTAACTATACTAGCCCAATCCAATTCATGATTGGTTACTTGTTCATGAGGCCCATAAATGGGCCTCTAACTTGCTTAACCCAATACCTTTGTTGTGTGACCTCATAGGATCAATTCTAGTGGGCTTTGGACTATTTGACTAGCCCAAAGATCAATGATCATAGTCTAGCAATAGATAATGAAGACCCGAAAGAACGAACTTATTATCTCTATAATAGTGATCCTTGATATATCTAGTAATTTCACTTATCGAAGACAGAACTCCTTCAACATTTTTAATCTAATTCCTAATTTATCTTATACAATTCTAAGTACTTAGTAAAGTCAGTAGCACATATCACTTATGTCCCACATTTTGTTTATACATAAACCGAATTTATTTAACTCTTTTCGTAACATCTAGAAATTCTAAAAAGATTGTCCTTCTTTGTGGATCTTCAATGAGTGTACATGCATAGTAATAAAATTCAGGTGAGCTGGAATCAAAATCTTCCATGGAACACAACTTAACCAAAGCATCAGTCACACTATATTTTGGTTCAGCAACATTCATAGAATTCATCATATTCACCATAGCAGTTTGAAACTCTTTTGGGGAACTATTCCTCTCAGCAATTATTTCCATCATTCCATCAATTTTATCACTAAGGGCGGCACTCAGACCTTGCACTCTTGTTACTTTAAAAGGAACCACTCTCCATTACCCTTTTACCTTTTCCTTTATCATTGATCTCATTAGGGGTGAATACGGGGTTAAGGGATGAAGGGCATTGTTCCCTCCACATCACATCTCATTCATTTCTCAAATTAAAACCTCCTCCATCATAATCATTAACATAAGGAGAATGAGCGTGACGAGAACTAATGGGTGGAGAAGGAACATATACTTCATCATCCATTGTAGGAGGATCGCTGGAATAAACTTTTTGGCTCCTTGGGCACATCCCCCAAAAACTTTATCCATTTTGTATTCAAGATCAAGTTCAATTCCTTTATTACGAAAGATTTTAAATTTTGAATTTTTCTATAAAAAATGAGTTAAAATTTTCCTTACCTTCCCCCCATCTTATTAATCATTAAACAACACTCTTATGAAAAAAAAAGAAATAAATAAAGAAAAAAATAAAAATAACTAACCTTTATTTTTTACGTCCACCACTCATCACTTGTGGCAACCGTTTCCTTTCTCATGATACCACCCTAAGCCGGTTTACTTGGATTTTAATTTCTTCCAAAGCAAGTATCCATTTAGGCCTCATTCCATCCAATTTGTTTTTAAGCCGGCCTTTATCCCATGCTAAGTTTGTGGTATTTTCCCAAATTTCTGCCACTTTGTGAAATAATAGCACCATTTTTCCTTTATTCCACAATGTGTTTTTAATACAAAGATCAAAAAGTATGTGAGTTAATTCAGTGGAACAAATAATTCGATTTATATTCACCAATTCTTGGATTTCTCCGTCATTTATCCTCTTCCCTATGTGGGACCATCCAAACATAAGTAAGTAAAAACATTATTACACAAACATTTCAACTCATATACTATTAGCAAAATGAAACACCAAACTGTGATATGAAAGATGTAAATAACAACTATATAACAAGATCATTAAAGTATAGAATAGCAAGTTTAAAAGTCAAACTCTTATAATTAAATAATAACAGGGACAGGACATATAAAAGATGTAAACTGCAAATTCTTTCCTAAAAGATTTAAATTACAAATTCAATGTTCTAATATATGCTAGCAACTATTGTATAAATTAATTTTGTATGATTTGATTTTGGGTGAAAAGGGTGATAATAGTAAATCTAGAGAGCAAACACTAATTAAAACATCATTTTTCTTCCTCTTTCATTTTTGCTCATGCATTAAGCTAGTTGGGATCTCACTTTTTTGATGAGATTGATTTTTTTATTATTATTATTTAAAAAAAAAAAAAAACTGAACCCATACATCTACAAATTGAGTTCTCAATATTTTTGTTTGAACTAATCTATAAGTCTTCTTATTAAATTTTTCCCTAATTAAAAGAAAATTGAAGAGCTTCATGGTAAATTCTACATCAAATTAAACCAAATAAAATGGACATTTTCTACAGTTCTAAAAAACTTAATAACCAAAAAAAATAACAAAAAAAAATTCAAAGTTACTGAATTATGTAGTCATGCATATGCCGAAGCTTGATTATGAATTTATGCTCCGCCTCTCCCGCCGCTCTAGTGGAAGTAGTACGTTCACATGAACTTCTCCCAAATTCTCTCTGTCGCGTAGTAGTAGTAGTATATTAGGGTTTTTTGTTTAAGGAGAGAGAATGGTAATAGGTTTAATGAGGGATAAAATTGTAATTATTATCATTTAAGTCAAAAGCCAACCCAAAAAAGCTACTCTAACTAGCTTTTGGCGAAAAAGGTGGCTTTTTAGCCAACCAAAAAGCCAATTAACCAAACATAAATTTTGGTTGTTTGACCAATTCCAAAAGCCAAAATATATACAGAAAGCCATCAAAAAGCTACTTACCAAACAACCCCATAAACAAACACTGGATACATATTACATAGCTAACAGCATTATGCAAATTTTAGAGTTGAACTTGTAATCCCTAACAAGTTACCAAAAGGAAGACCTATTCTTTTTTTGGTGGAGGGGGGGCATCAAGTTTCAACCACCTCTCAAATAAGTTGTCTTGGGACATTACCTTAAGGGCGAATGATATAGGTTCGCACTTAGAGACATAGTTTTCTAAGTTTTTTATATTACTATAAATAAGTACTATATTAATTTCTCAACAATACTGTTCGGCAATTTTTTTTTTTTTTTTTTGGTGTAAGACACTTACTGACGCAAAATAAGTCATGATTGGGTCGTTACCTTGAAGGCTACGGTTTTACTGACGAGTTTTATTACTAAACCATCCAATACTTTTTTGGGTTGTTCTTTTAGGGATTGAGGGATACTCCTTATACAAGAAATTAAATTACGAATTTCTCCTTTCCCACAACATTTTTTTTTTGAAGAAAAACGGGAGCCAATATTATTAACTCAAAGCAAGTTTATCCATCGTTACATAGGTCGAGATATCCGAGGGGCTATGATTTTCCCATATTTGTTCATCTCCAAATGGGAACATCTTAGCCAAGTGATGAGCAACCATGTTGCCATCCCTTTTAACATGACTGAAACTTATAGAGTTTAAAGTACTGCTTAAAGCTAAGATATCTTCTAAGATAGAGTCTAGTTTGGTACAGAAGATCATCTATTTTTGCAACCTGTGGACGATCACTTCGCAGTCTGATTCCACTACCACATCCCTCAAGCCATACTTTTTCCCAAGTCTCAAGGCCATCACAATGCCTTTAGCCTTTGCAATGACAGGCTTCCACCATGCATTTGATCGACGAATAGCAGTAAATATTACGTCACCACCTTCATTTCTTGCCACAACACCCAGCCCCACGTTACCTTCAGTGCTTAGGCAGGCATCAGAATTTATTTTGACCACACCAGGAGGAGGTGCACTCCAAGCACGCTGTTGTTGCACTCTTTTGATTCCAGGTCTTTGGTAAATGCATTTAGCATATTTTCCTTGATCATCCTCTAGCCTTTCTACTCTATCCATGATCACCAAATTAGGAGTAAACTTGTTATTAAAGATCTTCTTGTTCCTCTCAGTCCACACACACCAAGCCAATATAGCACCCCTATGCACAATTTTTCCATCAATGTTCGACTAGGCAGCAATCAGGTCACACATTGACTTGCTACCCCCATCTCTCATCATAATAGAGCATCGAGTATCATCCCACAGGTGCTTAACCCTGCTGCAGTTGTACAGGGCATGCAAGGTGCTCTCTGTATCTCTATTACACCACGAGCAAGCAGGGCTCTCTATCATGTGACGGCGCACCAAGTCAGACCTGGTTGGAAGTGTATTCGTGCACACTCTCCATAGGAAATTTTGGATTTTAGAGGAAACATCCAAACTCCAAATTTTCACCCAAGCATTGTGAAAATTATCAAGATTACATCCCTTACCCAACATGTAGGCAGATTTAACATTATACGTACCTTCTTTTGAGAATGCCCACATCAACACATCCTTTGGGGCTCTAACACTAAGGGGGATAGAAAGTATACATCTCTGATCCCTCTCATTAAAGTGCTCTGCTAGTAAGTCCAATCTCCACTCATGCCTAACATGATCAATGATATCACTTACTTGTTGCAGCTCATCAAGAATGTCACTCACAATAAATCTCCCACCTTCATCAACTAGCCATGGGTTGATCGAATGCTAACGTCATACCCATTGCCAATATTCCACAGTAATCCTTCTTTCACAAGAGATTTAGCACTCCAAATGCTCTTCCATGAGTAACTACAAGAGTACCCCAGAGCCGCATCAAGGATGGAGCAGTTCGGGAAGTATTTTGCTTTCATCACCTTACCAAGAAGTGTACCCTCCCCCTTTAATAATCTCTACACTGGTCTTCTAAGTAAAGTATCATTGAAGACCGTGAGATCTTTAAACCCCATACCCCCAAAGCATTTTGGCTCACATAAGCTCCTCCAACTCCTCCAATGGACCCTTTTTTTGTCATTGTTGTTGCCCCAAAAGAATCTGGCCATAGCCGCCTCTATTCCCCGAGTGACAGAAATCGAAAATTTATAAATACTCATGAGGTAGGTTGGTATTGCTTATATTACTTCCTTTAGGAGAATTTCCTTTCCCGCCTTCGATAACAATTTTTCCTTCCTGCCATGTAGTTTTTTCCAAACTCTATCAGTCAAAGCCCCAAAAGTCACACTTTTCGATCTTCCACAAATGGCAGGAATTACCAAATATTTTTCATGCTTCTTTACCTCTTTCATGCTCAAGATATCAATCAACTCCCTCTTGCGATCAGTGCTAACCCCTCTACTGACTGAAACGTCCTTTTCATAATTAATTTTCTGACCAGTTACCGCTTCATATTTATTGAGAATAACAACTATTTCTTGGCACTCTTGTCGGTTGGCTCTAGTAAAAAGGAGACTGTCATCTAAAAAAAGAGGATGTGGTATTTCCGGGCCACTTCTATTTGCTTTTGCACCATGAATGCTTTTGCAAGCTACTTGTGCATGATTCATGTTTGAGAAGGCATCCGCTACCATTATGAACAAGTAAGGTGACAAAGGGTCCCCTTGCCTCAACCCTCTATTCGGGGTTAGCGAACCCCAAATTCTCCCATTTATTACAAACGATTACTTTACCGTTGTCACACATTCCATTACTAAATTCACCTAACGACCATCAAACCCCATCGTCAAAAGCAACTTTCTCAAGAAGGCCCACTCAACTCTATCATATGCTTTACTCATATCGAGTTTCATAGCTATTGTGCCTCTACCACTTCTAGCACGTTTTTTCATTGAGTGAAAACTTCTAGGGAAATAAGAGCGTTGTCTGTGATCTGACGACTCGGAACAAACGCACTTTGATAATCTGAAATCACATCTAAGAGGATCTTCTTTAGTTTAAGAACTAAGACCTTTGAGACCAACTTATAAAGCACATTGCAAAGGCTAATAGGCCTAAATTCCAAGGGAAGGGTAGGCGAGTCAACCTTTGGGATTAAGGCAATGTTAGTATTATTGAGAGCACTAGGGAAAGACATACCAATTAGAATATTACCCATGAAGGTCGCAACATCATCTCCCACTATGTGCCAGAACCTTTGATAAAAAATGGCATGCATCCCGTCTGGTCCCGGGGCTTTGCTCGGATGCATTTGTTGGAGTGCATCGAAAATTTCCTGCTTTGAGTATGGTCTCATGAGCTCCGCATTCTGATCTGCTGTTATGGCTTCGTGAATATGGCTCAAGACACTATTCATTGCATCATCAGTTTGGCAGGAAGACCCAAAATAATCCTTAATAATCCTTAATAATTGTATGGATATCCTCCCCATCAGTTCGCCAAATTGAGCTATTATCAAATAGCCCCTTGATTCTATTTTTTGTTTTCCCTGAATAGCTTTATGATGAAAGTAGCTAGTGTTTTTGTCTCCGTCTCTCACCTCCGACACCCTTGAACGCAAGGACCAGTATTCTTCATGTTTTGAGTGTAAATCGTCCAGCCTTGCTTCAAGCTCAGAACACTTAGCACAATTCAAATGCGTTAGAGGGTCTTGCTGAACCTGGTGAAGCTCCTTTTCCACATCCTCAATCTGCTTTCCGAGATCATCATACTTCACTTTACTCCAATGCAGAAGTCTCATTGCCACTCCCTCAATTCGTTCTTCAATTGCCTTTCCCATAGTATTATCTCAAACACTCTTTACTTCCTGCTCACATGACTCATCTAGTAACCAGGAGGTTTCAAAACAAAAGGATTTCCTCCCCTTATTTCGTCTCCTCTCAGGAACCTTCTCTCTGATAACAATAGCACAGTGATCAGACTTGTAGCAAACTAAATGTTGAATGCACACATTTGGGAACAGAGATAACCAGG
This sequence comes from Chenopodium quinoa, assembly GCF_001683475.1. Lineage (NCBI taxonomy): Eukaryota > Viridiplantae > Streptophyta > Magnoliopsida > Caryophyllales > Amaranthaceae > Chenopodium > Chenopodium quinoa. The sequence continues at coordinate 4,100,200 of NW_018742204.1, read as the reverse complement.
AAGATGTCATAAGAAAACGATCTAGTTTTTCACGCACCATCCCTCTACTAGTGTTCTTTTCCCAGGTATACCACTGTCCATTCGCCTTGAGCTCTCGCAAACAACACTCATCAACTACCTCACGAAAATTGTACATCTCCTTTCTGTCTCTATCTGATCCTCCCTCTTTCTCACCCATGTGTAAAATCTCATTAAAGTTTCCTCCAACAATGATTATTGGAAGATCCGATTCTTCACAAACATGCCTCATCAATCTCCAAGTGCGATGTTTATTTTCACCTTTGGGCCACCCATATATCCCTATAAATATCTAGTTCCTCTTATCCGAACCAACCTCACCACAAATATGGTTGCTGGAATAAGACTTAAGTGTGAACTTGAGATTCTCTTGCTTCCAAAAAATACTTAATCCACCTTCTAAACCACGGCTTGACACTCCAAATGCTCCAGAAAACCCCAATCTATATTTATGAGCCTCACACTCATTTTTATTAATTTTTGATTCCGACAAAAACACAATGTCGGGGGCAAACTCCCTACTCCATCTATGGAGTTGTCAAACTGCTCGTGGGTTGCCCATCCCATGGCAATTCTAGCATAGAAGACTCATTGGGTAGGGCGGGGTTGGATATCACCAACTATAACACCCCCAAATCTCCTTCTACGGAAATACTAGTATAATACATATAATTATACCGTAGAGATAGACTTGTGCGTATTACCGCCGCGTGATTACGCAAGGCTACTCAAAATACTTAACTCAATAACAAAACTTGCAGCAGAAACTCAACTTTCTTTTATTAATACTTATAAAAAATAGTAACATTTTTATGAGTAATCAAAATAAAGACAAGACCAACATTCCTAAACTAGGTGAAGCAAATCACGGGACTCCCATATGCTCATTTATGACTCCACCTAAAAATAGTCAACACTGCTTACCATTATGGTAAACAGGGTGAACCAAAACAAATAGGAAATACCGATTAGCAAAATATGCTAAGTACGATGAGTGCAAGATAATGTAAACTCAATTTATTTGGAAACATGCTTTTAAAACCAATTCCAATAATGAAGCTAATAAATTCAAAACTCACATTCCAAAACCGATTCCAATATAATGATTCATATTCAAAATGATAGTTAATAAAACCAATTTCTTTATTAAGAACCAATTCCTTTCAATCCAATTCCTCACCCAAGTGTACACACCCCCCAAGCTAGTCTCCTTATGTTACAAGGCTATTCTTGAGGAAAGACTCGGTCATACAAAGTCCAAGGCCTTATCAATAAACCAAATCCGCATAGTGGGATTACAAACATGCTTATAAAGCATTAATAATAATGATTCAATGGTTCAATAAATTCTTTTAATATCCAATAGTTCCAATATAATTCAAAACTCCTTTTTAATAATTCCACATGCTTTCAAAATCAAACCTTGTAAATAAATACTTGAGAATAAAATCTCATATTAATAACTTTTCAAAATCAACAACTCTTCCTTGAAAAACCTTTATTTAATTTAACAAACCTTTTAAAATCAATTCCTTTATTTAAACACAATAAGTAATCCAAACCATTCAAAACAATGATTTAAAAATCAATCAATCATTCAAAATACTTTTATTAAAATCAATACCTTCTAACATAATTCATTTAAAAATCATAATTCAAATCAATTTAATTCAATCACCGTACCAATCAAATCATGTAAAACAAGTTATTCAAACCAATCACTTTGAAAGGTATCTAGCCACCTAAACGTACCTTGATCCTTGCTAGAAAAACCACATAAAAAGGACCTCAGGAACCTTGATCAAACACACCCTACAAATAAATATAACCTTAATCAATATAAGGTTAACAAATAATTAAAAACCTCCAACTATATGTACATGAACCTTTTAGATTAATTTCTCATAAACATAATTAAAAATCTGATTTTATATAATTAAAACTACACATAATAATTATTTATAAATCCCCCATAATAATAATAATAATAATAATAATAATAATAATAATAATAATAATAATAATAATAATAATTGAATAAGAGAAGAGAATAAGAAAAGATAAGAAACCAGGGAAAAGAAAAGAATTAGATTTGCGTAGGAAAGAATAGGCAGAACTTGCAGAGGCCATAACTCCTTCGATATAAATCCGTATTGGGTGATTCTTGAGCCTAACCTCAAGGATATTTTGAGAAGAACAATTTTCTGTGAAACTTCAATACCCCAAAACTGACCAGAAGTTTCTGAAAATTGGCTTCAAAGATAAACGGGATGATTTGTGTAAAATTGAGGAGAAGAAAAGAAGATAATTAGGTTTTTGGTGTGAAGAATTTGAGAGGTATGGAGGGGTATCTATAGGCTAGCTCATGCAAGAATTATGGTAAGAGAATGTGGGAAGAATTATGGCAAGTAAGGTTTATGAGATTACTTGGAGAAGTGAGTAAAAGAATTAAGGAAAGTTTTGATATTAAGGTAATTGTGTATAATTGAATATGGAAGGTATGTATGTCATGAAAAATATTAAGAAGATTGAAATTACTTGGGGAATAATTAAGAAAAATGATTGGCAAGAAAATATGATGATTAGATATTAAAAAGATGGAGAATTAGAATTAACGAAAATAAGAGATTTTGAGAGATAATTAAAATATAATTTTACCAAATATATTCCCCCAAAATAATTCACGAGGGCCGAAAATATTGAGCTTACCATAGATCAAATATTCGGATTCCTCTAGATATATTTGGGAAGATTTTGCTCGGTTTTTAAGGAATAAAATAATTGTATAAAAATATAGAATAAATAATTAAATAATTAATTAATTAAATACCAATTATTTACCAATAAATAACCAAGAAAAATCATATTTTCCATACATGGAAAATCAAAAATCCTAGTTAATTATTGGAAAATTTCGGCCATAATAAAATAATTAATAAAATATTATTTTGCTTTAATTAAAATATCCGAAATATGTAAACAATCCGGTTTTTAAAATAGGATAAATGGATAATATATCTTATAAAAAAATGATTAATTTTCAAAATACTTTTGGCGCCAAAATTCAAATATTATTTTGGCACCAAATAATAAATTTACTAAAAACCCCTTTTTGAAAAATAATTTTAATTAATTAATTAGAAAATACGTATGAAAATACGAGGTATTACACCAACCTCCGCCAAAGGCCCCGTGCCTGTGAGAGTAGTTGAGTTCAACATCATCTTTTTTATCACAATCCCTTGCTGTTCACCTTCATCCTTTTCTTCTGTGCCTCTCTTACCCCTTTCAAAAGGCAAGTCTGAATAATCCCCCTGCATCATAGTACTACGATCCATTCTTCTCCAACCTCTCTTGCCCCTAGTGTTTTACTAGGAGCATTGGATTTTTCATCTGCTATTTGAATTGCCTGGCTCCTATTCTGATCAGTATTCCCTTCTACAAAATTACTGCTACTTTCCTGACTTTTGATAGCTTCTGTTTTGTTTTCAATCCCACTTTCCACCAATACTAATGAGCATTTTGTTTGTTCTGTGGTGACCACCCATGTCTTTTCAACATTATGATATTCTTTCTCCTCAGAGTCAGTTGACACAGATTCTATTATTAAAGCATTAAATTTTTTGTTTAGGACTAGCTTCACAACAAATAGAGTCTTCCTACATGCCTTAACCTCATCTATTTCTTCCAGAAGCTTTGACTCCCCCTTCTTGGAGTTGCACGGATCCTGGTAGTCCACCCCAGTCCTCTCTTTCCTGGTCATCCTCAGAAAATTCACCACAATCTTTTTCACTGTCCTATAATACCACACATGAGACAAAAATAAGGGAGTCTTTCATATTTGAGGCGAATTTTAAGCATTCTGCCCCCCTTAACCTTGATTTCCATCCCCTGTTTCAAAGGTTTGGTTACATCAAGATTGATTTTAATGCGTCTATACTCCTCTAACCCCAATTCATCAGGTTCAAGGTCAATACACTCCCCCAATTTACCTCCAATTGCTTTTGCAATAGCATCTGATCGATAATTAAATGGGAGGTCAAGAATCCGGATCCAGAAGGGAGAATGGGTTAAAGGAACGTCTGCTAGTTGTTCACTTTCACCCACGTTGATAAGAACCAGAAGATGGTTTTTGAAACACCACGGCCTTCCTTCAAGAATTCGTTCTTTGTCTTTCCAATGGAAAAATTAAAAAACAAAGAGACTTTGGACTAACCATTCTGATTATTATCTTCTTCGAAACTGACCATGATTGCATCATGGTCTTTTTAATAGCTTCGACATTAAAGTTTCGGTCTGTTATCAGTTTCCCTACAAGCATGAGAGAAACCCTATCCGACGAATCAGAAACATCCTGTTTGCTAACGTCAACATCCTCCTTCTCGTCAGTGATTTGGAGAGTCTTACACTTGTCTGCTAGATCATCAGCCATGGCTAGCAATCAACCTCCACGAAGTTAGGGTTTCATATCTTTCAAGGGAGTTGAGAACCCTGTCTTTCAAGGGAGTTTATTCTACTTGTTTTTCCCACAACAGTTTTTTTACTCTTACAAGTAATAACGTCTCCCAATATACTGTTCGGCAATACTAAGGCATGATTTACTGACGCTATATTTTTTTTTTCTTTGGGTGTAAGAGTGTAACCTACAACAATTAACAAGCAATTTCTTTTGACACGAAACTTTAAAGTTTTTATAGTTTGACATTAATTTTTGTAATTGGGAAAAAAAATACAATAGGGAAAAAAAAGGTACCAATTATCATTAATGAGTGCAACAACCATTAAAATAGTAAAACCCCATAGTATATTACTTGTACGAGTAAAAAAATGTTGTGGGAAAGGAGAAATTCGTAATTTAATTTCTTGTATAAGGAGTATCCCTCCATCCCTAAAAGAACAACCCTTTTGGGTTGATTTTGCGGGTATTAAAAAAGTTAAATTAAAAAAAAAAATAGTAAAAGTATATTGGATAATAAATTATGGGTTTTTTTAATGCAAATTAGTCGATCATATTTTGGAACTAAAATTAGGCTAAAAAAGGTCAAACTTTTGGAGACGGAAAAATTAATAAAATGAGTATTTATAAAAACTTCCCGGGGAAGATTATAATAAATACTACGTACATCGTAATATTGAATAAAAAAACTAGGGTAATTTTATTTCAAAAAACAAGAAGGTGGTAAAGTTTTTCAAAAATCTCTCCTCTTTCCCTCTTAAGAGTTAAGACTACTCTGCCGATTTATCAGGAAGCCAACGCCGTCATCAATCTTCTTTCACAACTTCAGCTTCAGCATTCCTAAAGGTATAATCTTTGTTTCTTTTAATTTTCCTATTTTATTTACCATATTACTCCCGTACATTTTTTGTTCATAACTCTTCATTTGGGTAATTGGGTACCTGATTATATTTCAATGACACAATTCTATAGTTTAAACAATAAAAAATTCAACTTTTTGTGGGAAATTGTTGTGGGTTTTTTGATAAATTATTGTGGTTTTTTTTTTGTGGGAAATTGTTGTGAAGTTTTAGGGAAAAGTTGTGAAATTGTAGTATGTAATTGTGTGATTTTGTTGTTCTTGATTGTTGGATTTTGTGAAATTGTTTTCAGAGGAGTGCCAAGGCTCCAAGCCTTAATCTACTATGAAACACGCCAAATATGAAAAATCCCCATTATTGGGGTTAGCAGATGATTTAATCCATGAAATCCTGCTTCGAATGCCTGCAAATTCCTTAGGAAGGGTCAGATGTGTGTGCAAAAAACTGAATTCCTTAATCTCAAACCCCAAATTCGCCATATCTCATATCAAATTTTCGTAATCGGCCACTAATCCACCCTTAACCATTGCTATGCTAAGGTATAATACCTTTTCTTCGCTCAAGTTTAGTAGTTATGATGATATCACTGAGGGCGTAGAGTTAAACCCATGGGGAAGACATCAATTCGACGATGATGATACTTTTGAGGGTTGTTACTTTTTCATGGTTAGATGATAGTTTTGATATTTAATTTTAAGTTTATTTAAAACAAAATTATAATATTTTCTTAGAAGATCATTCGTGGTTGTAATTCTAAGTGATTTAGTTGTTTATAAAGATAAAAATATATACATACATATGTGAGTGTGTGTGTGTATGTTAGAATATATTATAATTATAAAAGTGTGTGGGTGCATCTTGGAGAATAAAAGTTTGAATATTTGTAAGCACGAATAATTTGTTTCAAAAGTTGTTTATGAGTTTAATTAACTTTGAAATTAAAGCATATTATTTTTTTTAAATATTTTTATTTACGGAAAATTTATTATGAAAAATGTTCTATATGGAACCTATTTATGGATTGTTTATAAAAGTGTAGTTTTATAAAAGGAATTTTTCAATTTCTAAGGTTTGAAAGAAGGTTGCTAGTATTAAAATTGTATGATCTTATATTATCTATTATTGTTATTATTAATACATACGCATCATTTGTGGTGTAAGTCGAGGGTCACTTATAGACAAGGGCCATTTATATATATTGATCATCTTACTCCATTGTATAAGCTCGTGAAGGAGCATAAGCGCAAGCTAGGGGTGTGCACTTGGTATTGAAAGGGTTAAGAAAAGAATGATTTCTAGCTATTTGAATTAGAAATTATTTTACTAAGTGTTATAATGGAATTTTTCTAAATGTGGAGATTTCTGTTAGTGAAAGGTCTAACTAACCATGAATTTAAAGTTAAGTATTCTGAAAGCATTTGGCACCTGTATGTAATTAGCATTTTTACTAATCCATATTTTGTTTTTGTTTTGGTTTGCCAGCTTTCCATTTATGGTGAATATGTTCAAGTGTAGATTGATACAAGGTGCTTCATTTGGGAAATTTGAGAATAAGCAGCTAGTCTAGGGTTTTTATCTTGCTTCGATTTATATATGTTTGAGTGCCAATAGTTGTGAGAAAATTTTGAATAATTATTATAAATATTTAATATAGTTAAGGTCTTGTTTGGCATAGTTTTTTGTTTTCGGTTTTCTATTTTTCTGAAAACAAAAAAAAAACCAAAAAACAGGAAACAAGAAAAAGGTGTTTATACTTTTCTATTGTTGGCTTTCAAAATTATCATGCTTTTAATAAATTTGACTAATTTTTTATTCACTATATGACATATATCATATGATTTTAAAAAAAAAAAACAAAACAAAAAAAAAAAAAAACAAAAAACCACAGCGATGCCAAAGAACCCTAAGGTTTTTCTTTCATTTTCAGGAAAGTCTCATTGATGTGGCGATAATATCTCTAAGTTTCTCTCTAAAGCATGTATTACAAATATTATTAGTTTTTTCAAGAGAAGAGTTTAGGAGTATTACAGAGTTTGTTTGTTTATTTTTTTTTTTTTGGTGAAAGAGAGGGCCAGGTCCAGGAAAAACTACAAAGCAAAAAACACCATAAAACATACTTCCTCTGTTCTTTTTTACTTGACCTGTTTCTTTTATCACGCTTGCCATTGCAAAACTTTAACGATCAATAACTTAAATCCTCCATAATTAAAAATTATAAAAGTTATATATTATGATAGTACTTATTGAGACGAATCCAAAAAGATCATACATGAATATATTTTTTCTTACATATTATTCACAAAAGACGGTCAAAGGAGGGGTGGTGAATAGTGTAAAGTCAAAGCAGGTCAAGTAATAAAGAACGGAGGAAGTAACTAAGAAAGAAAAGAAAAAACAAGGAAGAAAAACAAATCAAAACAGAAATAAAAAATCTCTACGCCAAAGACTAGTCCCTGGAAGCAGACACCAGCCGAGACCGAGCTACTCCTCCCATATCCTCCAATAAAGCGACCCTAAGATCCCCAGGAACCGCTTCAAATAGCACTAATTTTTGCTCTGCATTGACCCCATAGTTAGCCAACCAGTCCACAGCTCAGTTAGCTTCCCTATAGCAGTGATTCACAACCACTTTCCAATCACGACGTAAAATAAAAGCCCTACAATTTCGAATGATATGAATATAAGGAGAGACTAATGGAGGTTCCTCCATCAGCAAACGAACTTTAACTTCTGAGTCAACCGCTAGCTGAACTTTGCGGTGACCTCCATTCTAAGCAATCGCCAATCCTCTAAGTACTCCAAGTAATTCAGCCTTCGTGTTTGAGCAAACACCATAGTTCGAGGCAAAAACTTCAAACAATTCTCCTCCTTCACCACGGATAAGACCCCCAGCACCTGCTTTCCCTGGGTTCCCTTTTGATGCTCCATCGCTGTTAAGTTTCACCCATCCTATCCATGGGTACTCCCATTTCACAAAAATTTCCCTCTTAGGCTTAGGGAATCCCACTGCTGCATCTAACACATTTCCCATTGCTCTACGAATGTCTTCAATTCTTGATAGGATGAATGTTGCTTGATCCAAAGGTATACTCACCTCTCTTGAGAAGCACCTCTCATTTCTCCAGCGCCACAACCACCAGTGATGAGTACCTTTCACGTCTAATCATAATCGAATGAAGTGAAAGTGTGGAAAGTTTAGTGTTGCGGATAGTTTTAATTTCTTTTCTCTTCTCTCTGTTTTTGAAAATCTATTTTAAGAAAACAGCTATTCCAGTTTGGTTGGTCCATTATATGGGTCCAATAATAGTGTAGTTGGATAGGGAACGATATATTATAAGCCCAATTCCGGTGAATATTGAGGAAGTTATGACCAATTTACTAAACTGGGTCTGGTTTGAGCCTATATGCGGCCCAATGATCTAGAGGAGGGCCTAATATGGATTTATCATTCCTAATGCAATTAGGAATGGTTTTAGTCTTCTAGATTCTTCTAGAAGGTTCTTTTCATTCCTAATTCAATTAGTATTGATAAATTGACTTTTGCCAACCTTTTAGAGTTTTAATCAGAACAAAAGAATGTTTTTGAGGAAAATGCAATTTTATCCTCCTGTACGGCAATTTCTATCTGATTTCAGAAAACGCGTCAATAATTAAGTTAGCGCCAAACGCCAGCATTAGCGCCTGGCGCTAATGTCAGCGTCTGGCGCTAACCTCGTTTTACGCGTCAGAACTCTGTTTTGATTTTTTATCTTTTCGGCTGATTTTCTCTATAAATAGCCTTCTAAAAACTCCGTTTTCATTCACCAATTCTCACCAACTCTCATCAAGATTCTCTTGATTACTTTCTCTCTCTCTTTTCTAAACTAGCTTTTCTCAAATACAAAATTCCGCATTCGCAAGACTTAGATACACCTAGCCAAGTTCGAAATTGCCTTCGCCCTAGACGTGAAAGGTTTAATTTCTGAGGGTTTGGTCCCAAGTCTCTATTTCAATTATCTAATTTAATTGTTTTAATTATTATTTTCCTTGAAGTTAATAACGAACGTGTGTAATTTGTTATTAGAAAGAGGTACGAGGCATCCAAGTAAGTACTTTAATGGATTAATTGTTATTATGTAGAAATCATGCTTAGGTTGTTATTATGATTCCTTGTATGTTTTCCTTAATTTGATGTTTAGGGTGACAACAATAAATTCCTAGTATCATGTATAGGGTAACTCTAATATCAAGTATGATTAAAAGTATGATGCCTTTTATATTCTTCCTAATATTTATGATCGTTACTATCATGTTAGGGTTAAAGCTTTGATTTTTATATGTGTAGTAACATGCTAGGGTTTGTTATTAATCTTGTTAGTATCATGCCTAGGATCTTGCTATTAATATTATGATTTAACATGATTATTATAATTATGATGATGATTATAATTTATTGTTATTATGTTGCTTGATTATATATTTTATTTTTATTGCTTGATCACACCTTTATGCATGTTTAAAGGAAATTGGTACTTGTAATCACGCTTAATATGATAATTATTAATCTTGTTTAGGGTTAATTTGATTATAATTCAAGTGATCGCCAATAATAGTTTTATTTGTGCATTAATATTCAACCAACATAGATAAACAGGTTTAGGGTAAACCTATTGATTGCATGTTAGTCAGAAAGCGCACATGTATACGATCAGAATAAAGTAGAGGCCTATTATTAGGGCAGGTTCAATCTCTTTTAGGTTGGATTTGTACCTTCATCCCCGAACTACCAGTCATGGTTCCAGACCTATTGGAGTTGACGATCTCTTGGATCGTTAAGGGGTGTAACCTTCACCTCGTGAACGGTTTACAAGTTCCAAAAACTTGTTGGCGACTCTTTTGCTCTAGCTTCTTTCCCTTTGGACGCCACCGTACTTTAGTGTCTGATCACAGTGGGGTTCAAGTTAGGGATTAACGCTTGAAATATTCCCTGCACCTAGCCTTCCACATTTGAAGCAAATTAATTTCAATCCTTCGTATTGGATTCTCCAAATTCGCCCATTCATCCTAAACTTTGCCAAGAGGGGTTTGGTTAGGCCCACCTCAATGCTAAACCTCACATATTGACCCCTGTTTTTATCTTCAGTATGCTTATCGATACGAATTACCTTACCAATTTTTGACCCAATTCTATGAAGGAATTGTTTGTCAAAATACTCCACTGAAATATTCGAGATACGAACCCACGCCGTGAGCTTCTTAATAGGGGCTTCATCCGAAACAAAATTAGGAATCCATTTCCTAATAGTGAGATATGAATCTCTAATAACCCATGGTCCTTGTGAAAGAACAAATTCATAATCACTCATATTGTTAAATCTAACAATATAGTATGAACAACCAACATCTGTTAGTGTAATACCCTTTGAGACTCCATTTCATTCGAAGTCTCCTAATTAATACTTCATACCCTAACTTTTTATCAAACAATTTGATAATAAGAGCATCTTTCCATGGCTGTCTCAGCCTTATTTTCTCCTCTTTCGAGAGAGTAATGGTAGGGCATTTCTCATCCTCTTCATCTTCACCCAGATTCTCCTCATCTTCTGAGACATCCTCATATTCACCCATGCTTGCCTCATAAAGAGGATTCAGTTGACTCCCAACTCCTTTCATTGCTTGGAGATAGGGATTTTGGGCAGCAGACCCCTCATTATTGTCTTCCTCCATCATAGGGATCATTTCCTCATCATAATGTTCTAACACTGATTGATTACCATTGGGAATCATCTCTTGATTTTCATCATTTTTCTTGAATTTCTTATTCGACCTCTGCAACAAGTCGTTCTCTTCGCTCGATAACCCTAGTTTTCCTCTCGAATTCTCTCTCGACATATTTCTCTCGACTCAAAGAGTTTGTGTGTTTCCTATAGTCTAATTATAAACTAATGCACCCTTTATATGGAGGCTTAAAAGATTAAATTAAATAAAATAAATAAATTTAAAAAAAAAAATTAAAAAAAAAAAAAAAAAAAAAAAAAACCTCTTGAGACTAACTAGGGTTATGACAATGGTGCAATCAAGAGCTATGACAAAAAGACTAGTGGTGTGAAGCATCAGACTAACTTTGCTAATGTTTCAATTTTCTAGCAATCAGCATGCATGATAAGGATATTGAAGTAGTTTAAAGGATGCTCATGGTGCTTTGACCAACAATTCTTAATTCATAGACAAAAAATGAATGGCTGATAGTCACATAAATTTAAAACTACTATAATTTCTAAGAATGGCATATTCCTTCATCCTTTGGCTGGTTCCAAACCTCTTGATAAAATAATAGGCATCCAAATCTTTTGTATTACACATATATTCTAATGAAACACTGTTTTCTTTACCTTAAGCAACATTTTTGTAGAACGCAAAATACATTATCGTTGACAAAAGTATAGGAAGTGCAACAAAAATCCTCTTAGGAACGATCTCGTGTCTTTCAGGTATTTCTTCTATGATGGTCTCTAATTTACACAAATTTGATTTTTCTTTGAGGAGTAAAAAGCATAGAAGGTGCTACCTCAACAAAATTTTCCTTCATCATTTTGAATTTTGAAGAATTCAAAAGATATGGACATCTATTTAGCTAAAAGAGGAGAAGGATATTTAGATCTTCAACCTCTTTATTTTTTTTAGGAAATGAGGTAGGTTATTTTATATATGTTTATTTTCTAAAAATAATAATAAAAAAAATGAGACTTACGCAATTATTGAAAACTTAAAATTATTGGATTACAACAAATAAATTGATGATACTAATGTCAAGATTATAGGCTAGCAACCATATTTGCAATAGAAACATCTTCTAAATATAAATTTTTTGTTGATCTTTAAATCATAATTTTTGCATCGTTGATGGTCGAGAATGATAATGAGTCGGTCATTAAACCTATAAATAATAAAGAACAAGGCAGTAGTTCTTTCCATTTGCTGATTGATGATATTCTTCACCTAGTTGGTTGCTTTTGCTTTTCTTCAATTTCTTGGGCATGGGTGAGAAGAGGGAGTAATCGTGCGCGACACATGAATTAGCTCATGTGCAGCGTTGAAGTATTGGTAAATATGTATGGCATCAGATTTTCCTCATTCTATTTGTAAGCTTGTCTTGGATAATTTATATTTGATAAATGACTAATTAGTTCTTGTTGGGAATTTGTTTCAGGAAAAAGGGCAACTTTAGTACTAACAAGTTTTTTTTTCTTGGAAACTCTTCGTCTATTCTTCTCTATTGTTGGTGCTTTCAATTTAAGTTTTTTCTAGAAGTAGAGTTTCCATTCTTCTTCTCTATAATTGATGCTTTTGAGCTTTAAGCTTTTTCTAAAAGTGCTTGGCTATGTGTTTTTGTTGGCTTTTGAAAAAAAATAAAAAAGTAATGCGATGGTACGGTTAACTCGTAAGAAATCCGAATTTACATTAATTTTATTGTAAACCGAGTGTATGTAACAAAGATTCTTGTTGTTATGCGTGTGGACCTATAGGGTAAGAAGGAAAATTTGGGATGGGGAAGATTACTCAAGGCTTTACAAGAAAAGGTATGCTGATAGAGGAATTGTGTGAGGTGCTCACAGAAAGGAAGCAACTATTCATTACTAGCACTACCTCTGGTGAGAATTCTCAAAGTGAGGTAGCATTAGAGAGAGTACTTATATAAAGATGCTAAGTAGTGGGGAAGAAAAGTCATTATAACTTGAGGGTATAACCTCACCCAGTTAAGGGCTCATACTTTGGAATGGAAGAAGTTTCTACTGCCGTTAAGAGCAGAGGTGGGATTTAAGGAGTTACCTCCACAATACTTTGTACATGGAGGCATCAACATATTTGGTATTTGACAAATTAAGGACCAGCAACTATTTATGGATTCTAGACCCTAAAAAATAAAAAATAAAAAAACAAACAAACTTTATTAAAAACCAAATAACTTAAGTGAAAATCACGATGGTTTGGGGAGTTTTATTCCTATAAATGTAATCGTTATAGGCTGTAATATACTAATATCTTTTTTCGATAATTAGAAAGGGCATAGAGTTATAGACCCACAGCAAAAGACATAAGACAGGCGGAAAACACCAAACATGAGGCAGATTTCACAAACCTGGCAAACAAACAGAGCCTCTTCTGAGATTAAAAAATGCAAAATGTATCGAAAAACATTCAAAAAATTTCTGATGAAAATCACAACTCCAAAACAAAAATTACTACAGAGCTAAAGCCCCCTAACTGATAAGGAATCTCATATGTGAGCGATTTAGTGAGACTTGATGTGCTGCTGCACGACATTGAGCCCTTCTGACTCCTCACCAAAGTCCTGAAACAGCAAGCAAAAATATGGTTAGCCCACAAAAAAGATGTAGCTCTTCAAGCAACCAACAAAGACAATACAAGGAATCTCTACCTTAACTACTACGCATGAACAGCCAACAACTTTCCTTGCTTTCCCCTCTGAATCAATCTTGCAAAGCTGCAGAAGTATTGGGAAAAAAATTAGCATAAATGAGCTTTATTGAAAGGTCATCATTGTGCATATTTCTCAAAAACTCAACAAAGTTGTGGTATATAAAAGAAGATATCTATGCTTGGATGATATCCAAATTAACTGCTAGCTAATCTAAAGATGAAAGATATCTACGCTCAACCAGAAAGTTAAACATTTGTAAAGTATGTGTGAGTTGCAAACAATAATCCCATTACCCCTCCAAACAACAAAATAAGGTCAACAAATGAAAATTAACATAAAGAAATTCAATAGTAGAGTAACTTACACCAGCCCACTCGCCTAGGGTCTTCGCGCTTGGAACAGTAAGCAAGTTAACGTTGTGCTCAGCACATAGAGCTTTGACCAATTTGACATAGTCAGGTTGGTCACAGTCCTCGGCCAACAGGCAGAGCTGAGCAGCATGCTTCTCAATGACTTTGGCACCCTCGTGAAGTCCGCGGGAAAGGCCACCGTGTGCCAGAGACTTCTTGAGAACAAGCTGCAGAGCAGTCATCAGGTCCATGGTCTCCCCCAACGGAGAAGGGGTCTCAGTAGCCGGAACAGCAACAGCAACCTCCTCGCTAAAACCAATTCAATATAACCATATAAAAACTCGGGCCACCAAACACATTCATTCAAGTACTTTTTTTGACACATTCATTCAAGTACTTTGAACTTCTCTTAGAAGCAAAATAAAACATATAAATTGGATAGTTAAGAACATACCCAGACATTGTAGGTAAATTGATGCAAACCTTCTCTTATCCTGTAAATAATGAGAGCAACCCGAGAATTAGAAAGTCGGACATTCAAGCGATGATCAAATTTATGAGCAGAGTAAACTACATATGTTATCGCTTTGACCAATCCACAAACCAAAAGGCATTATAACCATGATTTTATCATATTGATAATATACACTACGTATTATTAATCCCTAACCTAAGCCAAAAGTATTGATAATAACATTTCAAATATAGCGGATGATAATATCAATTACAGGAAAACCCTAAAACGTATATATGAATAACATAACAAATTATGGATTCCAATAACCCTAAGTACACTAATAGTATTGTAGATAAATCATGAATTTATCTGATACAAATTTGACAAGTAATAAACATGAAATATATAAAAAAAAATTACAAAAAAATGAAAGTACGAAATTGAATGGAACGAGAGAGAGGAGAGGGAAGAGAGTGAAAAACCTCGAAGTTGCAGAGTGTAGATTTGTTCGTCAGAGGCGCTAAGAGTAAAATGGAGAAAGGGAAAGGTTTTCTGATGCTTTAAACGACCTAAAACTTTGTATTGGATCGGACCCGATTTGGGTCCATTAATATGAAATAAGCCGGTTTAGTATTCACTTCACCTAAAACAAATAATATTCGGTAAAAATAATTTCATTTCAATAAAATTAATTGCAAAAATAATTTCAGCTCAATAAAAATCAATAAATCCAAAGAAGAACTTTAATAAAAAAAATTCAGTAAATATAATTTCAGTTTAGCAAAATAATTTCAATTCAATAAAATTAATTTCAGTTCATTAAAAATAATTTAAGTTCAACAAAAATGATTCTAGCTTCTCTCTCTTCTCTCTCGTAAACTCTAGCCTCCATTGCCAATTTTAAAGGGGCTTCCATCGGATTTCACCGATGGAAAGCCCCAATCTTTATTTTCTTTTAAGTTTTTTGTTTCTTAGGTTACAATGTCTCCCTCGAAAGAAAGGGTTTATCTCCTTCGAAAGACAAGGTTTTTTTTTTTTATCTCCTTCGAAAGATAAGGTTTTTCGGACCCCTTCAAAAGACAAGGTTTTATTTGTGTTCAATTTGATCTCCGGTTGTGCGAGGCTACGGTTGATTATGGCTCGAATTCGGGTTACGGAATCATGGCGAGAGGAAAACCTAGGTCGTTGAATTCTAAGACTCCCCCTATCAAACCAAATTTATAACCAAACCCAACCCTAGGTATAGGGGTAAGTCCGGGTCGAACCCAAGGGAATGAGGTATAAGCTATAGTCTCAAGTTAAGCTATCCTGAAGTCTAAGTAAAGGTTGGTCTAAACAAACTAATCAATGCTACTAAATGAATATGAAGAATGATATCAAGGATGCTAGGGAATTAGGATCCACATGCATTCACGAAAATCATACTAATTGGGCAAGAATTCAACCAATCGAATAATGTGAGGAAAGCTGGGAAGGTAGCAAATGCAATTTCCTAGGTTAAGATAGTGGTCTCTACGAATGACATTCAAAGGAAAATCACAAAACAAAATCAATTGATAATAATATCTTCCAAATCAATGTATGTACACATGTTTCTAAAAAAAATAAATACGAAAGAAGTCAGGATGCTTGGCGAGTCCGGACGGCTGTTGTACATCATGCAAAATCCAAACAAAGATTAATACACAAACTGTGTAATAACTTTGATAAAAGAAAAAGAAATAAACTTACCGCGACCATCTGATGATCACGGCATGATAAAGCCACGAGGGCTCTCCGATAAGCAGCTCAGAAAGCACATATAGTCCTCACCATGCCGTTCACGGTCTGCCGCGGTACTTGTTCCAAATACAAGGACAGTTAACAAACAAACGTATATGAAAAAAAATATAAAAACAAATACAAATACGAAATAAACGTACCGACTCAACCGTCTCAGGAATAAACGATATGTCCTCCTTCTCCTCCGCTGCTGGGAGAATCTCGCAAATTACCAATCCAAAAGCGTCGGTATACGTGACCACCTCTGTAGGAGGTACCCAACCACCTAGCTCGACTCGCTGAAAACGCAATGATAGAGTCAAGGTTCCGAAAATAAAAGAAAAAAAAAACACATATGTTAAAATACTAATCGGAACAAAAGCTGGGAAAGGAGTCAGCCTGGATGCGATGAAAGCCTGGTAAGATGAATCCGGCAACACTATCTGCTCCACTGGATAACCGAGGATCGCCTGAGCTCGATCCTCAGTAGACAGCAAGTCCGGACGCAACATCTCGATCGGAGGATCCGCAGGAACCGCAGGCTCCTCGGATGAAGACTGCTAGAGAACACGCTCTCCTAAAAACCAAGCGTCTGTCCTCTAGAGCACTTGATGCCCCTGATAAAGGGCCTAGAAACGGAAACGAATCATGCCAGACCAGACAGCCTCAGGGACTCCGACGATCAAACTCCAAGGACGAAGATCGATCAACAAACACAACCACATGAAAAATCATAAAAAAAAACAAAAATCGAAAAAAAATAAGATGCACATGTGGTTGAAGTACTCACCGACGCACGAGTCGCCGAAAGGATCCTCAAGCAAAAGTCGTCGGCTGAAGTGGCTCACCTCTTCTTAATCGTGACCAGTCGATGGCCGATAGGAAAGCGAGCAGCCCCAAGCATCCTGGGGGCTAAGAAAGGCAGGTACGAATATCCCCAAGCCTATAAGAAGCGAAAAATAATAAGAAAAAGAAAACAAAAGTGGCGATTAAAAGAAATTTAAAGGATAAGTACGCATCTAAAGGATACAACTAATCATGCCACGTGAGGGAGATCCGAGGCACCTCAGTTACTGCCGCGGAATCCATCACCCGGATTGCCTTGCCCATAGCTGTAAGCATACAGGCATACGACACCTCCACCCAACTCAAGTTACCTACCTGCTGTAAGGAGGGTGATCCCATCGTAAGGGGTACTCTCCTTAAATGCCCTTGGCCACTTAAAAGCCTAAGACTTTACACTTGTTAGGGTGTAGTAGGATTTGAATTAGAATTGATTCTATCGTCACGCTTTTTTATAAGAAACAATTAGGAGTCGCCAATGAGATTTAGGAAAAACTCATAAACCTCGTTCATGCCTTTCTTCCATGTGGAGTTCATGGAATAATTAGCACAAATCATAAGTTTACCCATGCCCAAATTGGTCTATAAACCAGAAATGAGTTCGGGAGCGAGGGTACTAAGATAACGTTCCTTTTAGAGGGGAATCATCATCCTAGCCCTAGTACGGCCTCTACTAGCTCTTCCTTTTTTACAATTTCATCACCAAACAATATATGCAACGCGATACCTAAAACTATGTTAGTTGATTTTATTTAAAAGCATTAATTCACGTAGGAATTACATTGCAAAGTCGTTATTCTTATTTAATAATATTCGTGAAAGAACAATAAATAAATAAGATTCGCCTTGGCTTAAGTGATCAACCAACAATTATTTAATTCAATTCTAGTCTTTATTTAACGCAAGATACTATGTGGAATTGATTAATTAATTATTTTAGAAGTGATCAAACAACACTAATTAATTTATTATGGTCCTTTTAAACAAGAAAATAATGGTGATTTAACTAATTGCTCGGGAATTTACCACTTCTCTTTGCTAGATCTCCGTTTAGAACACTTATGGACACCTTCTTGTTGGGGAACCTTCACTGTAGTAACAAAGTATCGAAAGGGTGAGTGTTTAGTACAAGAGGGCTATGTTGCACAAGTTCATAAGTTATTTCGCTAGAGTTTATAGGTTAATTTCTGTCTGTTGAAGCCTCGGTTTAAGCTCGTATTTATAGAGAAGGATTAGGTTTAGGGTTTCGAGCAATCTGCCGCAGCAGGTGTCGCGCGCAACATATGAAGTTGCGCGCGGCAACCCAGCGCAAGTTATAGAGTTGCATTGCTATGTGCAGCGCAACTTTTGGTCTTGCGCGTGGCTTTATGGTAAGATTCGATTTTATATTTTCCGTATAATTTCCGAATAATTACAAATCTTCTGCAGCGCAACTCTGGAAGTTGCGCTGGGTGTCGCGCGCAACTGAAATAGTTGCGCGCGGCAGCCTAGCAGGACTTTGTGTGATGCACGCGGCTTTTTCTACGGCAGCACTAAGTTTTAACCTAGGCGCTCTTAAATCCGTTATTATTAGGGTTTAAGCACGGGCTTAAGCCTAATTATGATTGGGTTTAGTTAATTGTACCTTTGTTTTGGCTTTTCTTTAATTTGGGCTAGTCTTTTGTGTTTTGTGGCTTAACCAATTATCCATAAATATTCTTCACTCTGATCCAACACGAAGATGGCTTTATTTATCGTCATTGCACTTCCTTTCGGGATAGGAGGCCAAAAGTAGATGTCTACAGTTAGCCTTCACTTTGATCGAGTCTAGAATAGACGATTAAAGTAGTCAAGGAAGTAAATCCGAGACTCTTTCTTTGAAGTTCTCTAAGGATAGAGAATCTTTCAGTAATGTTTAAGGATGTCGAAACAATCCTTGGTTCACTAAGTGTTTAAGACAAGTAGCTATTAAGGGTAGAAAAAGTCCTTCCTAGTCTTAACGCGCTAAAGAATCTAGATAGATCCTTTGCAATTGTAGAAAGCTCTTACAAGTATTCTGGGTGATGTCAGGTCATGAAAAGAAATCGGTTTTAAAAGGATAAAAGGGGAGGATTTCCTCTCAATCGTGTCATCGTTGGTCTAAAGTCCCTCGATATGTCATTGAAACTTTAGCCTGAATTTAACTAAGTAAAAGATGAAAAAGGGGGTTTTCGGTATTCGAGCCGAAATTGTCCGGTATTCGAGCCAGGTCTGGTATTCGAGCCGGACGTCCACAAGATAGAAATACATGTCTTAGGACTTGAGGCATATATCCAAATTTAGTGAGAGGGAAGGAAATCAGCAACTCTCTCATTAGTTTTGTCCACAAGATGAGTACACGTGTCTTAGGACTAGGGGCACGTGACTACATAGGCGCATTATCGTCTCGTCGCTTCTTTATATAGGGGGCGGATTCGACACCCTAACTGTCCGGTAAATAAGTAAGCGCACTAACTACCGTATTTGCTCCCATTCAAGAAGTGTCTGTTCCTGAAGGTTCGGCGCCTACAGTAAGTCTCTACCTATCAGTTCCGAGAGGTAGATATCGCAAAGCTTGGGCTGAGTGAAATTTTATGCATCACCTACGCCGTACAATTTTGCGCCATACGATACGCCATTTGCATTTTTACGCTGCATGAAAACGCCTTCCTTTTTGCTTCGGACGTGAAAAAAGAAGAAAATCCAGACATTTGTAACGTCAGTACAGTAAAAATGACAAACCTGTCTATGGGTGCTCTTACGTAAAGAACCACCACGGAACGTCTTAAGGCACTCTTACGAAAAACGTCCAAAACGTATGCTTGGGGAAGGCACAAAGCACGGTGTGCATGCAATATGATGCAAAAAACTAACAAAAAAAAAATACAATATGCAAAGCAATTAAAAAGATTTTGATGATTTGCGCGCCATTACGTCTAATAACGAGCAAAAACCGTTCAAAAAATGATCAAACGGATCATAATAAAAAATCTGGTCTTTTAGTGACCAGTATCCGCGCGCAACTCAGAAGGTCGGGCTGGCCAGGCGCGCACATATTTCTGAATTGCGCTGGTATGTCACGTGCAACATCTAAATTTGCGCGCGTCATTTATGTTAGTAAAATGAAAATCGTAGGCACGATTTTTCATTTCGCCATTTTTTCCTTCCTTTGCCATTTTCGACTCTTTCTTTCTCTAAAAAGCTCAGTTTTTTGCAATTTTTGAAGCTAAAGGAAGCTAATCTCATTCTCAATTCATATTTGTCGTAATCCAATGTAATTTTCTAAAATTTGCTCTTTTTTGGCTATTCGAACGATTTTCGAATTGTTAAATCCCAAATTTGGAATTTGGGGGTTTTCGATTCGGCTTATTTTTCTTGAAATTGTTTGCTCTGTGTTGTTATGCTATGTTTAAGGAGTGTTTTGAGACAAATTTCATGAAAAATGGTTAAGTATTGAACCTTGAATGAGCATTTCTTGTTTCAAGTTCGTTCTTGCTTCTTTTTTCGAATTTTTGCTTGATTTTTTTTATTTTGTTTGCCCATTTCGGTTATACTTGTTAATTATGCAACAATTGTAGTATTGGAACTAGTTTTGCTTCCATAATTAACATTTTGAAAATTTTGAATCCGAAAAAATGACGCGAAGTGTATACTTAGCCTATTTTCACCATATTCGAACTCCAAAATTGTTTGGTAGACGATAATCATGTTTATATTACTGTTATTTGCCTAGAATTAGTTGATTCTTTAAGATTTTAGAAGGTAATCTCTTGAATACTTGGTTGAAATTGGTATAGGATGGCTTTTGTGGGTGTTAAAAGCCCCCATTTACTGAGTTTAATTGCAGGTATAGTAGCCCCCAAGTATGGGTGGCATTTGATTTTCGTGTTTTGCTCTATCGGTAGCCGTTATGCTACCGAAATGGGTCTAGAATACGTATATTTGTTTAATTTAGGAAATAAAACAAACTAATTAAAGAAATTTTATCCGTCATAGCATGGACTCGCCTCCGTTTGTCGATGCCGAGGAGGTTCTTGTTGGTCCGGACGAGGCGGTTCGCCCTCGGAAGAGGGTAACCCGTCCTCGAGAGGAGGTTCGAGAGCGACGCGTCGTAGCCGATCGACGTCACCAGGAGGAGGTGGTTTGGGAGGCTCCTCCCAACTGGGACCCTAGGGTTCTTAAGTGGGACCCAGACCACCACGTTTCGATCTGAGGGTGGCGCGGCATCGTGAGTTTTCCATGCCTTCGTCTCTTTTCCTTTGTTTCTTGTCCTTTTTAAACCATAACCGTTTTTTTATTTTTTATTTTTAGAGTGAGCCTGGCATGCGTTTGTACGGCTCTGGTGACCTGCGAGCCCGTTTTGAGTGTTTGCCCTAGGTGGCAAAGGAGATTGTAGCACTTTTTGGGATTGACTCCTAGCTGGCGGCTCTTCGGAATTTATCAAGCCAGTCTGCATCGTCAGCTTTCCTCCGTGGATTGCTGGAGTTTTGGTGGGATTCCACCAATACTTTCCACTTTCCATGGGGAGAGATGATGGTTACCCCTTTCGATTTCTCTATGATTACGGGTTTTCCTTTCGGAGGCAAGCCTGTAGTTATTGATCTCGTAAAGGGGTCAGACGAGAGATCGCGACCACCTTGTGGGGGACCGTCTTGCGTCGGCCCTTCACATGTACACGCAGTCTTGTCCGTACTCGGTTCTTGCCGACGAGTTGTCGGCTGATGAGCTTGACCGACAGTGTACACCTGAGCAGCTGGCTCAGATATACATTGCCCACGTTCTTTCCGTCACCATCTTGAGTGATCGAGGAGAGCGTTTCGCTATTAGGTTACTTATTTGCCTCAGTGATTTGGGGCAAGTAGGTAACCTGAGTTGGGCGGAGGTGTCGTATGCCCGTATGCTTATGGCTATGGGCAAGGCGACCCGGGTCATGGATACCGCGACAGCTACTAAGGTGCCTCGGATCTCGCTTACATGGCATGGTCGTATCGTTGAGGTAGGTATTTTAAGCTTTTCCGGTTATTACTTTTGTTTTTTCCTTTAGGCTTATCTTTTCTTGATTTTCATGCTTGGGGATACTTGTACCTGCCTTTCTTAGCCCCTAGGGTGCTTCCGGCTACTCGTTTCCCTATCGGCCATTGATTGGTCGAGATTAAGAGGAGACGAGCTACTTCTGCCGGCAACTTTCACCAGAGGATTCTTTCGGTGACTCGTGCGTCGGTGAGTATTCCAAACTACATGTTTTCTTTTCGTTTTTTACTCATTTTCTAACGATTTACATGTGGTTGTGTTTCATAGATCGATCTCCGTCCTTGGAGTTTGATCGTCGGAGTCCCTGAGGCTATCCGGTATGGCATGGTTTGTTGTCGTTTCCGGGCCCTCTATACGAGACTCTCGGTGTTCCAGAGGACCGACGCTTGGTTTTTAGGCGAGCGTGTTCTCTGGCAGCTTTCGACCGAGGAGCCTTTGGTTCCTACGGATCCCCCGATCCGGATGCTGCGTCCGAACCTGCTGTCTACCGAGGATCGAGCTCGGGCGATCCTTGGTTTTCCAGCGGAGCAGCTGGTGCTGCCGGATGCTTCTTATCCGGCTTTTATAGCATCTAGGCTGACTCCCTTTCCGGCCTTCGTTCAGGTTAGTTTCCTAACTTTCTTTTTTCGTGTTTCTATTTATTTTTCGGAATTTTGACCCTTTTTATCGTTTTTTGTCACATGTATTTTTAGCGGGTCGAGCTAGGTGGTTGGGTGCCTCCTACAGCGGAGATCACATATACCGATGCTGCCGGATTGGTAATTCGTGAGACCCTTCCAGCGGCCGAGGATGATGAGGGGATACGGTTCGTACCTGAGACGGTTGAGTCGGTATGCCTTTTATGTATATGTAATTAAATATTTTTATTTATTTGTTTCATATACATTTGTTTACTAATTGTCCTTGTATTCTTGGAAAAGGTTCCGCGAGAGACTGTGAACGGCATGGTGAGGACTTTACGCGCTTTCCGAGCTGCTTATCGGAGAGCCCTCGTGACTCTGTCATGTCGTGATCATCGGATGATCACGATAAGTTTTATTATTTTATTTTATTTTTTTCTATTTGCAACGAAGTTATTACATTCCTATGTACTATCTCCGTTACATGTTATGTGCAACGATTAGACATTTTCCCTTTCTGCTTTATGTCAAATCGTTGCACATAACCTGTAACGGAGGTAGTATTAATCTTCGTTTTGGATTTTGCAGGATGTGAAGCGACCGTCTAGTAGTCGCCGAGCACCCTGATTCCTCTTGTACACATTTATATATTTTTTAGGAAACTTATGTATATATATATTTTTTTTGTATTATATATATATATTTTTTATATATGACACATTTGTATATATTTCATTATTATTATTATTATTATTATTATTATTATTATTATTATTATTATTATTATTATTATTATTATTATTATTATTATTATTATTATTATTATTATTATTATTATTATTATTATTATTTGTTTCCATGTGTACATTAATGCGAAAATTTTTTGAGGTAGGGAAAGGATTCCCGACTTACCCCCCCCTCGCAAAAATAAACAAACTCCAAAAAGAAGGCAAAAAGAAGGAAAAAGAAAAATAAAAAGTAGGAAAATAATAGAAAATAAAAAGAAAAAAGAAAAAGAAAGTAGGAAAACAATGGAAAAAAGAAAAATAAAAGAAAACAAGAAAAATTAGAAAATAATAAAAGAAAATAAAAAAGAAAATAAAAGAGTAGGCAAGAAAAGGGACACAAGGTGTTAGAAGGCAAGTGTATGATTCGTCTTAAGATTTTGTGAAGATTCCGTCATTATATGAGCCAAAATACGGAAATTAACCGTAATTACATGACGCGTCAGGGGAGTTGCGCGCAACTTCGTGAGTTGCGTGCGTATGTTGCGCACATGTAATTTTGTTGCGCACGGGTGTCGCGCGCAACTCAGGAGTTGCGCGCGCCACCTGCCAGGGAACTTTCCTTTAAGCCAAATTTGTCGAAAATTTTCCACTCTTGGGTCTATTTAAACGTGGTTTGTGTAGGCTTTTGATCATCTCGCATTCATTCGCTTAGTACCATAAGAAATTAAAAAGAACTAATCTTTCTAAAATCTTATTCTCTCTCTCTTTTTTTGAACGATGGTGAAGACCTTTGAACAACGTTTGAAGTAATGGGTCACCTCCCTTTCAACCGAGGACAAACTAGCTTTCAAAATTTACCACTTAGACCCTTTATTGAATTACATGCAACTAGTGGTTAACTTTGATTTTCTTCATGTCGTCGTCAAGCATTTGGACTTTAACCACCATCTTTTCTTGTTTAGAGGGGATGAAATTGTCCCCCTTCCTGGTGAGTTCGAGACTTGCTATGTTTCCCTACAAACACTCTCCCCGTGACTTATTCGCCTACCTTGTCGGATCCTAAACCTATATTCCAAAGATTTTTTGGTTTGTCCGACAATGATATGACCAACATAGGAACTGAAGAAGGCGTGAACTTAATTCAATTTATTGAACACTTCATCGCCCCTCGTGACAACATGACTAAACAACGCTTTAAAATTCATGCTTTATGTTATTGTCTTGTTGTTAATTGTTTACTTAGGACAGGCAAAGAATACGGAGATTATTCAATGGTGTCCATAGTAGAGCAAATAGAGGGATGTCATTCACCCGCTCCTTTGGTTTTGGTGGAAACCGTGATGTGCTTGAATCGCTTTAGAGGAGATCCTAACAAAAACGGTTTCACGGGAAGTCCACTCCTATTACACGTACGTTTTTTTTTCGGCGTTTATTAGCGCAAGTAAAGAAGTTGCGCTGGCATGACCAGCGCAATCTTCTGAGTTGCGCGCTGAGGTTGCACGCAACTAATTTAGTTGCGCGCGCCACCTGCTCGTGTAATAAATCGCAAAATAAATTATTATTTTTTTGTCTTTTTCAGATTTGGCCCATGGAGCGTTTGCGAATTGTTGATCAGCCTCAAAACCTTGAGGCTAATGGAGTAAAGACCTTTCCTGGACGTCAAATCCTTTATAAACATAAGAATGAAGAGGAATGGACGTCGTTTTTCTGTCACGAAGTTCCTAACAAGTTTGTGAGTCCTTGGTGGAACATAAATAGTATGATTGGGAATAGTCTCAATTGCCCTTACATTAGGCTTTTAGGCCTATCTAGTACTACTTATATTTTTCCTTGTAGGGTGATGAGACAATACGGGATGAGGCAATATATTCCTCCGCAAGATTGTGATGCCTCTAAAGATGTGACTTTTAAACCCGAAAGGATTGCTCGTTGGATGGAATATTGGTCAAGTCTTCCTAAATGGGTAATACAAAACCCTCCTGCGAGTATCACATGATCTTCCTTTTATAAGCCTTGGATGAATTTGGCGGATAAGGGTGAGTTAAAAAAGGCTCGATCTCAACTTCAAGCCGCCACCGCTTGCAATCCACCTAAACCTTTGATGCATTCAACAACTACTACTCCTCCTAGTGGTCAAAACAAAGGACTGAGAAGAAAGTTAGACTTCTCATCCCCTAAGGCTCGTTCGAAGGAAACAAAAAGAAAGGCTCCTTCCAAACCCGTGCAACAAGGTGTGAAAATTAAAGAACCTTCACCAAATACTCACAAGAAAGCTCCAATAGTCAAAGGGAAAGGAAAACAGGTTGCAAAGGTCCCAATCCCAAAATTAAAAAACAATGTTTGGGTGAAAAAGAAGAGTGTAGGGGAAAGTTCCAAGGTTTCTGAAAAGGCTGTGATGGAAACTACTCCTCCATCATCTGTGACAATCGAGGACATAGTAAAACCTAAGAGTGTTACACAATTTTACCATTAGTTTTTTTTTTCGAATAAAGTGTAATCACTACTATGTTTTTTTTTGTTTACTACCTAGTTCAATAATTTCTCTCTTTTGAATTTTGAATGGAATAAAATGAGCTTTATAATTTTATATTTTGATATGACCGAATCATAAAGATTGCCTACGTATTCGCTTTGCAAAATCAGGTCTTTGTGTAGTTCTAATTTTATTTTATATTATTATGCATTTTTTTATTTTTTCTTTAATCTCTTAGATAGAAATTAAATGAAAAAAATTAATCAAACCTTGTTTAAAAGAATTAAATCAAAGTTTAATTTTACTTTCCGAGTATATGTTATATTTAAGAAACACCCTCTTTTTATCGTAAGTAGAAATCGTAACTTCATTCAAACGCAAAAAATCGAGTCCCCAGTTCGTCATCAGGTGGCGCGCGCAACTTCTGGAGTTGCGCGACCCTATCGCGCGCAACGAAATTAGTTGCGCGTGACATCCGCACGCAACTATTCCAGTTTCGCGCGACACTTGTGCTACAAATGTCTCGAAAATTTTATTTAAAAAATTCGTATTAATAAACCCCCCCAAGTGTGAAGATTTTTTCGTAATGTTCGAAAGAATTTGAACACTTAGAACGATTTATTATTTCTAAATTACCCCCCAAGTGTTATGTATTTTACCGTGTTATTCGGTAAAATGCATAACACTTAGAATCTTTCAATCGAATGCTAATTAAAGTTGGTTGTATGAGTGAATGAATTTTATCCGGATTTCATATGTAATATTTCTTAAGGCGATCAATGTTTATTATTTGGCGAATTTCATCTCCTCCAATATCCATTAATCTGACGGCTCCTCCTGATAGGATTTCAATTACGCGGTAGGGACCTATCCAATTAGGTTTGAATTTCCCTCTTGGATCGGTTGGTGGACCCCTAACCTCCTTTAGTACAAAAGTCACCTTCTTTTATATTGCTAGGCTTTACCCTTTTATTAAAATGACGCGCAATGCGCCTTTGGTAGACTTGTACATGATGCAAAGCCCTTAATCGTCGCTCATCGAGGAATAAAAGCTCTTCATACCTCTTCTTACCCATTCAGCTTCCAGTAGCTTACTTTCGAGTACGATGCGTAGGGATGGTATTTCCAGTTCGACTGGTTGAACTGCGTCAATTCCGAAAATTAAGGAGTATGGAGTTACCCCTATTGATGTTCGTATAGACATTCTATAACCCCATAATGCGAATTGTAGTTTATTCGGCCAATCTTTGTAATTTTCTGCCATTTTCTTAATGATGACTGTTATATTTTTATTTGCCGACTCTACAGCTCCATTCATTTGAGGTCTGTATGGGGATGAGTAATGATGTTTTACTTACAACGAGTTAAGAGGGTCTCGACTTCAGCTTTGAATTGAGATCCCTGGTCACTAATTAGTTCATGTGGAACTCCATATCTACAAAATATGTTTCGTTCGAGAAACTTTGCGACATGTTTAAAAGTGATATTCACGTAAGAAGCAGCCTCAATCCACTTAGTAAAGTAATCAATAGCAACTAATACGTACTCGTGCCCTCCTGATCCTGTTGGAGAGACTTTTCCAATTATGTCAATTCCCCAAGTCGAAAAAGGCCAAGGGGAAGTGGGATTGTATAATTCAGATGGTGGAAGGTGTTGTAAATTAGCGAACATTTAGCACTGTGGACATTTTTTAACATATTGTATGCAATCATGTTCTATAGTGGACCAATAGTACCCTTGCCGTGAAATTATTTTTGCAAGCATTTTACCATTCATGTGCGGTCCACAAACACCTTTGTGAGTATTTTCCATAAGGCGTGTGGCTTCCGGTTGGCCTATACATAGTAAGCTTTGACCATTAGGTCCCTTTTTGCATAATTGACCATTTATTAGACCATATTGGGCCGCAAGTGTTCGTAAGGCTCGTTGGTCTTTCGATGAAGTATTTTCGGGATATGTGTCATGAGTAATATATTGGAGGATATGATCATACCAAGGATTGTCTCCTTCAATGTCATTTATTTCCTCTATTGCGTTACAATATGATGGTTCTTCTCTTCTATCAACGCATAATGGCATCATATTTAAGTGATCTGGAATGTTGATCATTGAGGCTAATTTTGCTAGTGCATCGGCAAATTGATTCTCATCCCTTGGGAGATATTTAAAATCAATATGTTCAAAATGCTCGATGAGTTGCTCTAGGTGTGCTTGGTATAATATCATTGTGGAATTCTTTATTTTCCATTTTTTTAATATATGATTTATAATCAAACTAGAGTCTCCATATACCTCTAATTTTTGCACACCTATGCTAGCTGCTGCTTCTAATCCAATAATGCACGCTTCACATTCTGCGGCATTATTAGTAACCTCAAATTCTAATTTAACAGAGATTAGAGTATGTTCTCCCTCTGGACTTATGGGTAACACTCCTACGCCACATCCTTTTTTATTGGACTCACCGTCGAAGTACATTACCCATTTGTCATCTTGTGTCATGAGAATCTCTTCATCCGGAAGATGAGTAGTTTTTGCATGACTTGTTTGAATTGGATGTTGTGCTAAGAAGTCGGAAATTACTTTTCCTTTCACTGATTTTTTCAGGAATATATTTTAGCTCAAATTCAACCAACATCACCAACCACTTAGATATCCTTCCTTGTATGGGTGGTTGTTCAAACAAATACTTTATCGGATTTTGTTGAGAAATCACATGAGTAGTGAATGGTAGCATATAATGTCGTAACTTTTTGGTTGCCCACACTAGCGCTAGGCTTGTCTTTTCCAAAGTGCTATATTTTGTTTCGTATTGGATGATTTTTTTGCTTATATACTATATTGCACGTTCGACTTTTTCTACCTCTTGTGCTAACATGGCGCCTGTGGATGTGTCTGTAACTATAATGTATAGCCTAAGAGGTAGTTTGGGTACTGGTGGTGCTAAAATTGGTGGACTTTTGAGATATCTTTGATTTTCTCAAAGGCCTTTTGGCATTGATCGTCCCATTCACGTTTCTCCTCTTTTTTCAATTTTTTAAATATTGGCTCACAAGTCATAGTCAATTTGTTGATAAATCGACTAATGTATTGTAACTTGCCAAGGAATCCCCTAATTTC
The DNA here is from genome assembly GCF_001683475.1 of Chenopodium quinoa. Taxonomy (NCBI): domain Eukaryota; kingdom Viridiplantae; phylum Streptophyta; class Magnoliopsida; order Caryophyllales; family Amaranthaceae; genus Chenopodium; species Chenopodium quinoa. The sequence continues at coordinate 4,071,064 of NW_018742204.1, read as the reverse complement.
TTTTTCTGTTTGAGGGGGAGGCATGTCAACAATTGCCTTTATTTTAGAGGGATCGATCTCGATGCCACGTGTGCTTACTACGTATCCGAGTAACTTGCCAGAAGTGACTCCGAAGGCGCATTTTTATGGATTCAAATCGCATTTTATATTCTTTTATGCGAGTGAAAAATTTGCGTAAAGCTTTTATATGTCCCATTCTATATTTGGACTTCACTATCATATCATCCACATACACTTCTATTTCTTTATGCATCATATCATGAAAGATAGTCGTAGCCGTTCTTTGGTACGTAGCTCCTGCATTTTTTAAACCAAATGACATAATTGTGTAGCAATACGTACCCCAAGGGGTAATAAAGCCTGATTTTTCTTCATCTTCTTTTGCCATTAAAATTTGGTTGTAACCTGCGTATCCATTCATAAAGGATAACATCGCATGTTCAGCCGTGTTATCTACCAATATATCAATATGTGGTAGAGGAAAATCGTCTTTAGGGCTAGCTTTATTAAGATCCCTAAAGTCGACACACATACGAACTCATTCATCTTTTTTAGGGACTGGAACGATGTTCGATACCCATTCTGCGTAATTACATACGCAAATAAAACCGGTGTCTAACTGTTTTTGTACTTCTTCTTTTATTTTTAATGCGACATCAGGTTTCATTCGTTGAAGTTTTTGTTTTACTGGTTTAGAAGTAGGGTTCAAGGGAATGGTATGTTCCGCGATTTCCCTATCTATTCCAGGCATGTCCTTGTATGACCAAGCGAACACGTCTTCGAATTCTTTGAGCGTCGATATTAGGGTCGATCGCTCTTCAGGATTTAGAGTTAAGCCAATTTTGACTTCTCTCTTATTTTCGTTAGTTCCTATATTAACTATTTCAGTTTCTTCAACAATAGGGTTCTTTTGTTCTCGTTCATTCATTAATTCAACCAATTTATTAATGTTATCATCTTCATTAGATTGACTATTAAAGCATTCGAAAGATTCTAGAGAAGGCATATACTCGGAAATAGAGCTCATATTATTAAAATCAAAAGAGAGTACATCAAGAGAAGAATCCTTTTTTTGTATCCTCGCCCTCAGAACTAGAAAATAAAGACTCAGTAATGGCCACAAGACCTAGATTTTCAGCTTCCCTAGAGTCTACAATGGATTCATCGTCCGATTCTTCAAACATCTTCCCTTTGCCTGTGACGATCTCCTGTTTATCGCCTTTGTGATTGATCCATTTGAAAGATTTCCTCCATCCATGCTCAAAAGTTTCGTTTGAAGGGGTGATCAACAAGGTTGGGTCAAAGGCTTCATCTTGAATGGCGTTTTGATTGGTCATTGTTGCGACATGATTTTGCTCTAGTCCAAATAGCAAGTTAAATGCTTGCCCATCATAGCACCCTCGAGTTGGGTGTTTTGATTCAACGATACTAAGATAGTCATCCAAGAAGTAGCAATCATGAAATATCTCAAATCTAGGATTCTTGATTCCTTCCAAAATTAAGGGTTCCGGAAAGTCGTAGCATGGGTAATCTTCTCCCTCCCTAATGAATTGTCCATTAAGGGTTCGTTGATAGGATAGGAGTAAATTGATTATCCCTTTCTTATTATTGTCTTACGTGCTTTGTTTTTGGCATCGGGAGACTCCAATTCTTCTTTGGTTGGTTTATATCCCAATCCAAAGGAGAAGCTTTTCTTTGGGATAGGAACTAAGAGATATTTCTTCATTCCTATTCCCAAAGGCATCCTAGGAAAGTAACTACTCTTGAGCAAGATGTTGTTTACTATCCGAGTGGAATATGGATCAAGCTTCAATGGTTCTTCCAAGTCTTCTTCCATTTCGATTGTGAAGATTGGCTCCACGGCAAATCCCCACATATCCTCTTCATCATTATCATGGTTTATTTCTAAGAGTGATTGATCATTTATTGCTATTTTGAGTGGAGAAGCATGTATAGTCATAGGAAGCCCTTGATAGTTCAACCTAATCATTTGATGAAGTGAGGATGGTATCGCACCAAGCTCGTGTATCCAAGGACGTCCAAGTAAAAGGTTGAATGTAGGTTTTATGTCCATAACATGGAATTCAACCATGTTTTAAATTGGGCCTGTGGTAATTGGTAGCTTAACAGTTCCGCACACTGATCTTCTCGAATTGTCATAGGCCCTTATGCTTTGTTTTGTTGATTGGAAATCTTTTTCTGGATTTAGGCCTAAGTATTTTTCCGTTCTTAATGGGTATACGTTTACATCCGACCCATTATCTACCAAAGTTAGAGGGATGTTGTATCCCTTGCATCCCACAATTAAGTATTACCTCCGTTAACAGTTATTTGCAACGAAAGGGACATGCGCAGACTCTTAGTCAAAAGTTTTTAAGTATGATTATTAAAAAACAAGGGTATGTGCTTAAGGCCTTAAGTATTAATCCTACTACTACCCAAAAAAAAAAGAAAAGAAAACACAATTAACCAAAAACCCAGAACCACCAAACCCAAACCCAAAACCACCAACCACCAGAACCCCAAAAGCCACCGAAACCCAAAACCACCGGATTCCGACCACAAACCCAAGAAAACCACCGACGATCCATCAAAACTACTATACCCCCACCGAAACCCTTTAACGACTCACCAAAAACCACCCTGACTTCTTCCCTTTGACAAACCACCAAATTAAAACCACCCCCACGAACCACCAAAATAAACGAAGAACCACCGAAACTCTTCGACTACCACCAAAACCAACCCCACGAACTCAGCAAACCCAACCAAAAAAATCACCCCCACAAACCACCAAAATCAGCGACACCCTCGACCAAGACCCAGAAGAACTAACCCACAACCCACAAATTCAGATCCCGAACCCGCAAAACCAAGACCATTATCCCAGATCTTAATTGAGTGTGTTTCTTATTCCATTCATGAAAAGTGGTTGAATGAGGAGAGAGAAAGTTAATGTTGAAGAGGATAAAGATGGAGATATTAGATTGTGGAGAGGAGTAAGAGGAAGAAGATGATGGAGGAAGAGAGAGAAAGATAATGGGGAAGATGATGAATAGATGAATATGGATTGATGATTATTGAAAGATAAAATAAGCTTAATTAGATTAGATTAGTTTTTAATCAATTAAGGTTTGAGTATGTAATTGATGTTATAAAGTTTTAAGTAAGGGTGTTTTTGTAATTTCATTTAAAAAAAGTTTCTAAAAATGGAAAGATTTGGGAATGTTGCAAATAATAGTTAGCACCCGTTTTTAGTAAATGTTGCAAATAACTGTTAACGGAGGTATATAACGCATTTTGGTGGGTAATGTCCTTTAAAGGCAAATCATCATTAGTGAAAACGATTGACTTGTCGGATTTTTCGCTAGTAAGCAAGCTAACGAGATCTTGAGGGGTTGTGTCTATACTTACAGAAAAAGCCATTAAAGCGTTCATGAGAGAATTCCTATGCTCTTTAGAAGTACTTAGGAGTTCCCAAATGCTAACATTTGCCTTGGATTGGCAAAGTTGTTTGACCAATGGATCTTCCACCTCAAGTGGAGGTGGTATTGTATTTTGTGTTTGACTTTGAGTTTGATTTTGTGTGGTCGAAGATCCATTTGGTGGTGGTGCTTGGTAGACTCGCCCAGAACAAGTTGAATGATCTATCTCATTTGGGTTAGTCATAGGACACATAAACTAACTTTCTTCTAGAGGCTTTGGATGTGCCTCCATTTCAAGATGCTCCATGAGTTGTGCTTGATGCCATTGTTCATCCAAGGAGAGATTCGATAAGTCTTGCAATTTCCCCAAGAAATGATCCCAATCAAGCGTTCCATTTGTTTCATTTTGCAAACAAGTTGGAGGTGGGACGACGGCATACTTAGAGATATATAAGTCTTGAAAGTTGTCGTCCCATAGTCCACATACTTCATTAGTTTCCCCTATGAGTATTGTGGATAGAGGTTCTCCTATGGGTGTGATATAGTCCAAATGATTGAACGTGTCACTTCCCATATGGTCTTCCTCAATGTTAAACACCCCTAAGGGGGATGCATTATTGTTAGGTTTAGGCATGGGAATTCTCCCATCGTCTACTAAATCTTGTATTTTGTGCTTTAAAACATAGCAACGTTCAGTATCGTGTCCAACGCCTCTATGATAAGCACAATAAGCACTACCATTCCATAGAGGAAACCTCTTTTCTGGTGGAGTGGGTGGTGTTGGCACTGTTGGGGCAAGTAAGCCTTTTTCATTTAATTTTCTAGCAATTCTTTATAGCTTACAGGAAATGGAGTAAATTTTCTCTCTTTTGTCCTTCTTTTCCTAGGATCATCATATCTATTAGTGTTATTGTATTGCGTGGCCTGGAAGCCGCAAATATGTCAATAAAGGATGATGCATTATCATTCCCCTTCTTGTAGTTATTCTTAGGTTGATGATGATAATGAGGTTTGTTTGCTTTTTCCTTAACAAGATCATCTTCAATCCTAGTAGCCACGGAATAGACCTTTTGAAAAGTGTCTAGACCAAGGTAACGTAGATGTTTGTTGTACTTCTCATGAAAATTGTCAATGAATTTTTGTACTAACTCGTGTTCATGAGGCCTTTAGGCAAGGTGGGCCGCCTTTTCTCGCCATCTACAGTAGAAAGCAAGGAAACCTTCATCGTCTCCTTGCTTAAGCATCTCGAGTTCACATAAAGTTGTCTTGAATCTACGTTACTTTCGTATTGGGTGATGAAAGCCGAAACTACATCTTCCCATGTTGCTTTGAATTTTGGATCAAGCCCATAGTACCACTCTCTCGCGGTTGGGTCTAGTGATAAAGGGAAAGTCAAAGCATAGAGCTTAGGATCAACTCCTTTTAGTGCCATAGTGCCAGTAAAACACTTAAGTGATTTTGTGGATTATTGGCCACCTTAAATATTGGCAAGTCTGTAGCTACGAAATTTTCTGGTAAAGCAAGTCCTGGGGGAGGAGCAAACTTTTCTGCGTCAAAGTACTTGTTCCCCATTGTAGAACGAAGAACTAGCTTCTCTAACGACTTTTCTTTGATGGATAGTTGCTCCATCTTTTCTTGTAAGGCTAATGCTTCAACTTTTTTCTTTTCAGCATTTTCCATCTTCTTAATTCTCCTCTCCTCAGCCTCTTGAGCCTTTTCCTCTCTCATACGAAGAATCTCTTGTTGAAGTTCTTTGACGGTTGTCATTGTTGTTGGACTAGGATTAGTTGTCGAATGAAAGTGGTTTGAAAGGGGTTGATCTTTGGGTGGTAAACGTAGAATGCGAGTGCCCGGGGATCCTCTTTCCCAAGCTTGAAAACCGGCCCTAAAGGAGTACGAAAGGATAAGTAAATCGATATGCTTGCTTTTGAAGAAAAAAAAGAAAAAAAAACGCAAAATATACTGAAACAGATAACATCGCCCTTAACAATTATTCAATTAAGATATTATTTGGACAAGTCAATTTGTTTTTTGAGAAATCAATACTGACTCGTCCAGTGGGCGCGCGCAAGTTACTAAGTTACGTGCGGCTGTCGTGCGCAACAAAATAACTTGCGCTGGGAGGGGTCGCACAACTTCGTGAGTTGCGCGCGCCACCTACTCGTAGTATTTTTTTTATTCGAGCATTTTTTTGAATTGAATTTATTTTATTTGACCTTTTTTTTCTCTTTTTTTTTATGTTATCCTTTGAATATGACGCTAAATCACGAAGAGACAACTTCGTAATTGGGAACCTAGACCAAAGTAAAAAAAAAGACTATCCTAACACGTTGCACATAGTCACATAATGACATAAGCATGTTATAAGTCAAGATTCACGCAATGCCATTCTAAGGTCAAAAAAGGCTTGGGTGTCCAAAGGTACTATACCTTAAGAAATGACGCATAAATCAATCACTAAACGTGTTGACCCATGACATCGCCCCCCCAACATTTTGTTGGTGATATTGGTGGGATGATTGTTATTGATTTTGGGATAGACGCCTAGTGTTGGTGACCCCTAGTCAATGAGCCAATCCCCAATGGTTTAAGTTTGCTATGCTTATTCATAATGCAATTTTGCTTGTTTGGTTCTTTTGTGCAAAAGGAAGATATTATGCTTTCAAGTCTCGCTCTCTAACTAGAGATTATCCAAGTTAATTCTCGTTACAAACCATAGGCAACCTAGTGTTGGATACCTTGGACCATAACTATGAATTAATCATGTAACCTCTAAGTCCCTAGTGGAGTCGCCACTGTAAGGAGGGTGATCCCATCGTAAGGGGTACTCTCCTTAAATGCCCTTGACCACTTAAAAGCCTAGGACTTTACACTTGTTAGGGTGTAGTAGGATTTGAATTCCAGACGGTTTGGGGGACCTTGAATTAGAATTGATTCTATCGTCACGTTTTTTATAAGAAACAAGTCAGAGTCGCCAATGAGTTTTAGGAAAAACTTATAAACCTCGTTCATGCCTTTCTTTCATGTGGAGTTCATGGAATAATTAGCACAAATCATAAGTTTACCCATGCCCAAATTAGTCTATAAACCAGAAATGAGTTCGGGAGCGAGGGTACTAAGATAACGTTCCTTTTAGAGGGGAATCGTCATCTTAGCCCTAGTACGGCCTCTACTAGCTCTTCCTTTTTTACAATTTCATCACCAAACAATATATGCAACGCGATACCTAAAACTATGTTATTTGATTTTATTTACAAGCATTAATTTACGTAGGAATTACATTGCAAAGTCGTTATTCTTATTTAATAATATTCGTGAAAGAACAATAAATAAACAAGATTCGCCTTGGCTTAAGTGATCAACCAACAATTATTTAATTCAATTCTAGTCTTTATTTAACGCAAGATACTATGTGGAATTGATTAATTAATTATTTTAGAAGTGATCAAACAACACTAATTAATTTATTAAAGTCCTTTTTAACAAGAAAATAATGGTGATTTAACTAAGTGCTCGGGAATTTACCACTTCTCTTGCTAGATCTCTGTTTAGAACACTTATGGACACCTTCTTATTGGGGAACCTCCACAGTAGTAACAAAGTATCGGAAGGGTGAGTAAGAGGGCTAGGTTGCACAAGTTCACAAGTTATTTCGCCAGAGTTTTTAGGTTAATTTCTGTCTGTTGAAGCCTCGGTTTAAGCTCGTATTTATAGAGAAGGATTAGGTTTAGGGTTTCAAGCAATCTTCCGCAGCAGGTGTCGCGCGCAACATATTAATTTGCGCGTGGCATCCCAACGCAAGTTATAGAGTTTTGCTGCTATGTGCAGCGCAACTTTTGGTCTTGCGCGTGGCTTTATGGTAAGATTCGATTTTGTATTTTCCGTATAATTTCCAAATAATTACAAATCTTCTACAGCGCAACTCTGGAAGTTGCGCTGGGTGCCGCGCGCAACTTAAATAGTTGCGCGCGGCAGCCCAGCGCGACTTTGTGAGATGCGCGCGGCTTTTTCTGCGGCGGCACTAAGTTTTAACCTAGGCGCTCCTAAATCCGTCATTATTAGGGTTTAAGCACGGGCTTAAGCCTAATTATGATCGGGTTTAGTTAATTGGACCTTTGTTTTGGCTTTTCCTTAATTTGGGCTAGTGTTTTGTGTTTTGTGGCTTAACTAGTTATCCATAAGTATTCTTCAATTTGATCCAACACGAAGATGGCTTTATTTATCGTCATTAAACTTCCTGTCGGGACTGGAGGCCAAAATTATATGTTTACACCTGCCCCAAATCACTTAGGAAAATAAGTAACCCAATGGCGAAACGCTCTCCGCAATCACTCAAGATAGTGACGGAAAGAACGTGAGCAATGTATATCCAAGCCAGATTCTCAAGTGTACATTGCCGATCATCCTCATCAGCCGAAAACTCATCGGCAAGAACCGAGTACGGACAAGACTGCGCATACATGTGAAGGGCCACCGCAAGACGGTCCCTCACGAGGTCACGTAGTCTCTCGTTTGACCCCTTGACGACCTCCATAGCTACGAGCTCACCTCCAAAAGGAAAACCCGTAATCATGGAGAAATTGTAAGGGGTAACAATCATCTCTCCCCATGGAAAGTGAAAAGTGTTGGTGGAATCCCACCAAAACTCTAGCAATCCATGAAGGAAAGCCGACGACACAGGCTAACTCGATAAATCTCGAAGAGACGCCAGCTGGGAGCTGATCCCCGAAAGTTCCACAATCTCCTTTACTAGCTTGGGTAAACTCTCAAAACGACCTTGTAGGTCACCAGAGTCGTATAGACGCATGCTAGCTAGGCTCACTCTATAAAAAAAAGGGGCACAAAAGAGAGTAAAAAACTTGTTACGAAGAAAAAAAAGAAGAAAAAAAACAACGGAGGCGTAAAGGAATCACAATGTCGCGCCAACCCCTGATCGAGACGTGATGGTTTGGGTCCCATTAAGGAACCTAATGTCCCAGTTGGGAGGAGCCTCCCAAACCACATCTTCCTAGCGACGTCGATCAGCTCAGTCGCGTTGCTCCCGAACCTCTTCACGAGGACGGGTCACCCTCTTTCGAGGGAAAACTGCCTCGTCAGGCAGGGATCTCCTAGAACCTCCTCAACATCAAAAAATGGAAGCGAATCCATGCTATGAATGGATAAAGTTTCTTTATTAGTTTATTTTTTCTAAACTAATCTAATATACATGTTAGTTCTTCACCCATTTCGAAAGCCTAACGGCCTGCCAAAAGGGCAAAACACAAAAATCGAATGCCATCTATGCTAGGGGGCTACGATACCTGCAGTTAAGCTCAGTAAATGGGGGATTCTAACGCTAAAAAAAGCCATCCTATACCAGTTTCAACTAAGCATTCAAGGGATTATGTTCCAAAATCTCAAAGAATCAACTATTCCTAGGAGAATAATAGTAACAATAATGCAATTATCGTCTACCAAACAATCTTGAAGTTCGAACATCGCAAAAATAAGCTAAGTAAACACTTCGCGCCAACTTTCAGATTCAAAATTTTCAAAACATTACTTTTGAAGATACAATTAGTTCTAATGTTATAATTACTTCATAATCAATAAGTATAGCCAAAATGAGCAAGCAAAATAACAAGAAACAAACCAAATTCGAAGAAAAATGCAATAAACGTACTCAAACGAAGAAATGCTCATACAAGGTTCAATGCTTTACCATTTTTCATGAAATTTGTGGAAAACACTCCTTAACCATATCAAAATAACTTAGAATAAACAATTTCAAGAATAATGGTTTGAATAAAAAACCCCCAAATTTAAAAATTGGGGTTTAATGGTTTGAAAAATACCCAAAATCCGCTAAGAACAAACGAATTTAAACAAAAAACTTACATTGGATTGTGGCAAATGTGAATTAAGGGTGAGATCTGCTTCCTTTGGCTTCGAAAATTGCAAAAAAAAAATGAGCTTTTTAGAGAGAGAGAGAGGAACGAAAATGGCGAAGGAAGAAGAAGAAGAGTGGGAAATGAAAATTGGTGCTTAGCGATTTCTTTTTGCTGACTCAAATGTCGGACGCAACCGAAACAGTTACGCGTGACATACCAGCGCCACTCAGAACGATGAGCGCGCATGGCCAGCGCGACCCAACTGATTTGCGCGCGGATACTAGTCACTAAAATGACAGGTATCCAGATTTTGATCCGTTTGATTATTTTCCAACGGTTTTTGCTCGTTATTAGACGTAATGGCGCGCAAATTATCAAAATCTTTTTTAATTACTTTGCATTTTGTAGTTAGTTTTCTTCTTTGATAATGTTTTGGGTGTTTTTGTCCCTCGGGAGAGTTACGTCACAAAGACTGGTCCGGCTGAGCTGTACCTGCAAAAACAACGCAGACTCTGGGTGGTAGGAGCTTCGCCTCTGAAGATCAAGTTAGTAAATTGAAAGAGAATAAAGAGTACGTAAATTTAGGTGGGTATCTGCTTGGATTCCAAGATCAGGTGTTTCTCTGATGAGAGTGAAAGTAGGAGTAATAAATGATTGAATGTATCCGCAAAATGGGGAAATATCTCCCTATTTATAGGGTCGTTGGTAGATGTGCCCCTATCTAGGTCACTTGACTTAGATTTTAGTGGGCTGCGCCGAATTACGACGTTTTCTTCGGATTTGGGCCCTTGAAGGCCGCCTTTTCAGAAGCTATCTAAAGGTGCCACGTGTCAGGTGGCTAGGGGGCCATTTGGGTCAGCCTGGTCTGAACATGTGGCCTTCTCTTATTGGGACACCTGTCTAGGGTAATTTTACCCTAAACATTTGCCCCTCACAGGGGTCACGTGGGGCCTGTGACACGTGTCCACCTATCAAAGGTGAACAGTAACAACGGCTAGTAAAATTTAAAATTCAAACGGGGATGCCCTCGTTTTCACCTTCTATAAATAGAAGTTTACCCCCCCTCCCTTCTCTCACTTCATTTTCATTTGACTTTCTAGAGAGAGAAAGAGAGATGTTTTAGAGAGAGATTCTCTGATTCCGTTTGCATCAAATTCTCAGGATTTTCGTGTGCTAACCTTGCATCACCCGATCACCGTCTGTAGCAATTTTCAGAGTTTTCATAGTTAAACGCAAGGTAACCGCCTGTACCATTTTTATCTTTTCTTTTCTAACTTGTATACATAGTCTTAAAAATAAAATGAGCTCTCAATCCACACGCTCGGCACTGCCTAGGACACTAAGCCGGTCTCCCGGAACGGCTGAGTCTAGAACAGGGGGTGCCTTTTCTAGACTTTCGGAACTACTGTGCTCATCCCCGAATTCCTCCCTATTTGTGTCTGTGTAGGACACAATGGCTAGAGTAAAAAAGACGGCCATAAAGTCTAAGAGCCGGCGCACTATGGAAGTGCCCGCCGACGAAGTTGTTCTGGATGGGGAACATGAGGGTTTGGAGGAGAGCAGCAATTCTAATGAAGAGGCTCCCTCTTCTTCTGGGAGCTCAAGTGTATGAGAGATAGACGGTGAATAGGCCGCCTCCTCTAATGGATCCGGGGAAGGATCTGGCGGTACTGAGGCCGCTGAAAGATCGGGAGCCGAGGCTTCTGGCTCCGATCAAGATAATTTCGTGGCTGACTATCAGCTGCCGGCGAAAGTTGCTGACAACCCTAACCCGAAGAAAATTAGGATGCTTACGGGTGACATGGCCCTGTTGAAGAGTGGCTTCAGGGCTTTCAAAGAGAAACACCCCTTTGGAAAGGGGCGGGATATCATCGTTCCTCCTGCTGACGCAGTGATGGCCTGGGACGACAAAATAAAGAATGCAAACAACTATTTTGTCTGCTATGAGGCAGTAATAGAAGCCGGCCTCAAGTTCTCCATCCATACTGGGATTAGGAAAATCCTAAAGGGGTATGATCTGGAGTCTAGCTGCTCACCCCAAACTCGTGGGTGAACATTTTGAGCTATATTGCCGCCTACGAGCTCCAGAACCTCGCTCCTAATTTCTCTTCCTTTGCTCATATGCACTAATTGAGCAAGGCCCCAGGCGGTCATGGGGCATGGTACACTCTTACCACCTTGCCCCATTATTTGATGACCTTTGACAAGGTATCCAAGTGGTTCGGGTGGAAGGATAAATTTTATTTAATCTCCTCACCAACCCTGAGACACAACCGGACACTGCACCGTTATAATCAGGAACCGGTTCTCCTTGGCAGCAAATTCTCTCTCCCGGTGCTCGCTACTAGGGCCCGAGAGCAAATAATGGAGCCGGGTTTCTTCGAGACCACTACTGAGCCCTTGGGGCATGGGACTCATATCATTGTTCCAAAGAGCTGGATCCCCCACCCGGACTATTTCAAAGATGAATGCTTTTTGTCCGCCTGTGGGTTAAGCTCCATGTTTCCCAGGGGTAGATCCACTTGCATCCGACTTTTCTGTAGTTTTTATTTTGTCCTTCCAACTTTTTATGATTTTCTCTAACTTTTGTTTTCTCCTTGCAGTCGACGCCTTGAGAATGGTTGACCCAGCTAAGACCCCGGATAAGTCAGCAGCGCAACTGCGCAAGGAAAGTGCGCTCTTTAAGAGAGCAGCTGTTGAGGCCAAGGAGGCCAAGAAAGGCGGGTTAAGACCGCCTGACCTCAGTTTTTTCTTTAAATTTCTTGCAAAGGTTTTTGCCCGCTGATAACATTTGGCTCTTGATTTGCAGGATTCCGCTAAACGTATTCCACGCTCCATCTCCAAACTTTTCAAAAGGCAAGGGGAGGAGCTAGACAAAACTCCGGCTGCCAAGGCCGCCAGGAAGAACCCTTCCCAGACAACTTATACTGCCAACCCGGCTCGTCCCTCGACCAGAGGCAAATCTCCTTCCGCCATGAAAATTCTGAGTGAAAGCTCAGAATGATCGGGGAAGAAAGCGTCGGATGCCTCTACGGCATCGAAGGGTGGCAAGCCACCTAATGTTGTAGCTGGTGCGGCAACAACTGGGGAGGAAGATAATCCCAAGCCCCATCCGGAAACCCAAGGTAAGGACAAGATTTAACTACCTTGGCCACTTGACTTTATGAGAGTCAAGCCTAAGGTTGATTCTTTAGGGGGTTCAGTCAGCATCCGGCAACAAATGAATGCCAACTATGATGAATCCTTCTCACCAAGTACTTCTTTTGGTGCAGATCTTACATCCAACGAACCAGATCTTGTTGGGTTTGCCAAACGGATGGTGAGGACCCTCACCCGGTCGGAGAAGAATTCCATACCTGATTTGCAGGTGGTGGACTTTGACCGGATAATGGGCCAACTGGTTGAGGGAAAAGATTCTTCAACATAATTCTAATATTTTTTCTTCATTTTCTCACCAAGTATTTCATAATCTCGCTGCCCTTTTCTCAGGTAATGCTGAGGGATGGGCTCCGGGGCCCTTTCAGGCGGAAGCAAAAAAGAGGTAAATGACGCCAAACGGAGGGCCCTTGAAAATCTCAACTCTGCTGAAGATGGTAATTATATGTCTGGTTTAGAGATTAAAGCAGTAGAATTGAAACAGGAGGAGCTGATCCGAAGCTTAACGGCTGCCAACGATGAAGCTACCATCCGGGCTAATGACCTTGATCAAAAACTGAAGGATGCTAAGGCTGAACTCAAGGCATTAGAAGACGCTAACAAAGAAAACACGAAGCTTTGGGCAGACGTCGCCCAAATGGGGGTGGAGATCGTCAACATGCGGAACCAGCATGCAGATGACATCACCAAGGAGCAGACCCGGCTGATGGAGGAAAATAAGCAGGATAATGCAACCCGCCTGAAGATCACTTGGGGTCTCCTCTATCCAAATATAGACTTTGAAGTCTATAAACTTAGGTATGATTACGCCACCGCGGTGTATAATGCCCAAGTGTTGGGAGAGGCAGCTCCGCCTCGCTTCAAGGAATGGGCTGCAGAGCTGGGATACGAAGTCTCAGATAATGAGGAGGAGCCGGTGGAGGATGAGCAGAATGATGGAATCCAGCCTGATAACTAATCATAAACCCTCCCAACCGGTCAGTACTTGCCGGATCAGCAGCCTCCACCTCAGCCTTAGGTCAGCCTCCCCAAATTTAGCGGCAGTATGCCAAGTTTCTTTCTTTTCCGGCTTGTAAGCCGAGTATGTTGTATTTTTACCAACTATGGAGTTGGGTTAATAATTATTTCTTTGCTTTCTCACCGGATGTGAGTCCGGTTAACAATTAGTATGGCCTTAGTGCCATTTTTAATATTTATATGAAGTATTCCGACTCAGTCGGTTGTTTATACATGTTTGTGTTTGAATTTTTTTAATTTGAATTTTGCGTATATACTGCAATTCTTTATTATTTTGCCTAACTTAGAAAAGCATGCGGAAATTTATAATCCGGCTGCTCTTGCCCATGGATGGCTGTGTGGTTGGTTTCATTTCAAATTGATTGATTGGCTTGAAAACACTTGATACTTGGAGAAGTATGAGGTGTTTTAAGGCCAATCAATCAAAATGGTGATTGCCCCAAACCAAGTGCACAGCCGACCATTAGAACAGGTGCTTCGAGCCTCTTACCCAGGCGGTAATATTCCGTATGGGATTATTGCATAGCCATTAAACAAAACTCTTTTGCCCCAATTAGGAGAGAGTGTAATTTTGGAATAAATAATCTAAGTTAGAACTTCATCCGAAAACCGACTGATGCCTTAGGGCGGCATTTGGTATTCGGAAACATAATCGTTCTTGCACATTATTCTGGTCAGACGGCTATGAGTTGACCAATTTGGTCGTTCAATCTTTGCCGTCTGCATAGGTACGTAGAGCTGACAAAGAGTCTTCTCTCTGCGACGATTACGCACGAAGGGGTGTCGCCGGACGCCCTTGTCCATGTCGGGACAAGCGGTTTTGTAAATTAAGCAACCATCCAGCCATAGGCCTCTGGTCTTGTTTGAGACCAGTTGTATAGCTACTAAGCGTTTTTGTGCTTAGTTTTTTCAATCTATCCATTGGTAACGTGTTATTTGATCATTGAATTTAACACTAAGTATCGAACTTAGTTGGTTAAGCAAATAAGCCGTCTGGGTATTACCCAGACGGATAAGTAATTATAAAGATAACAAAACAATTTTGAAAACAAAGCCTGATTTCTCATTAATACTCTCTGTTTACAAAAAATTACAATTCTCAGAAGTAGTACTTTTTTAAGTTATCTATATTCCAAGTTCGAGGTAGGCTTCTGCCGTCTTGGGTTTCCAGACGATAGGTGCCATTCCTGACTTCTTCATAGATCCGGTAGGGGCCTTCCCAATAGGGGGTTAGCTTTCTAAGCTCATTGACTCTACTGGCTGCCTCCATTTTTCATAACACAAAGTCGCCAGCTTTCAAAGGGCCCTTGTGTACTTTCCTGTTGTAGGCTCTCGTCATTCTCAGACGGTATATCTCGTGACGCAGGGCAGCATTGCCCCTGCGTTCCGGGAGGGAGTCCAATGCTAGCCGCATGGCCTCCCAATTTGCCTCTTCATCATAAAGCATGACTCTAAGAGTCGGCTCGTAATGCTCAATGGGCAAGACGGCTTCAGCACCGTACACCATGAGAAATGGGGTTTCACCGGTTTCCCCTTTGGCAGTTGTACGGATGGCCCACCGGCTCTTTCAATTTTCTTTTTTATGTCGTCTTAGATAAGCCTGTTGAAGGCTTCAACTTGGCCGTTTGCTTGGGGTCGGCCGACTGATGCAAAACAATGTGAGATTCCTTGATCTCCCAACCAAGTCTTAAGGTGAGGCATTTCAAACTGAGGGCCATTATCAAACACCATAGACATAGGTACCCCAAACCGGGTGATGATGTTCTTCCAAATGAAAGAGATGACATCCTTTGTCTTGATGTTCTTGATTAGCTCAGCCTCTACCCATTTGGTGAAGTAATCTACAGCCACCGAAATATAACGCTTTCCGCCTGGTGCAGGCGTATAAGGACCCAAGATATCCATGCCCCACTTAGCAAACGGCATAGGGTTGTGGATTGCCATCAGATCAGTAGCCGGACGGTGTATAAGCTTGTCAAACCTCTGGCATTTTTCACACCTCTGGCATTTGTCACACCTCTTCACCAACTCTTTAGCATATGCTTCAAGAGTAGGCCAAAAATAGTGTCGCCTGGCTCTGACGGCTAGGGACCTGCCGCCTATATGAGAGACGCAGTACCATGCATGCAATTCTTTGAGAACTTCTTTACCCTTTTCTAGGGTAACACACTTCAATAGAGGTTTAAGGAAACCCGCCTTGAAGAGCTCTCTATTTCTCATCTCAAAATTTGCTGCTCGTTTCTTCATGACGGCTGCCTCCTGTGGTGAATCGGGAAGCGTGCCGTCAGTCAAATATGCGTGGATGCCATCCATCCAGGTAGAGCTTTGGTACATGATTCCAATGGGCTCTTCATATATACTTCTTTTTTCCAGAACTTCCCAAAAGACTAACCGAGGCGTTTCACAGCAGGCGGAAGATGCCAGTTTTAATAATGCATCCGCCTGGTTGTTATCTGACCTGGGCACTTGACTCAAACGGAATTCTTCAAGTGCCCCAGCCTCTTCTTTGACTGTCTGAAGATACTTGATCATAGCCGGATAAGTTGCCTCATATTTTCCCTCATACTGGCTTACGACCAACTGTGAATCAGAGTAGGCGTCAATTTTTGTTGCCCCTGCTGCCTTACACATGCAGATTCCGGCTAGCAAGGCTTCATATTCCACCTCGTTGTTCGAGGCCTGGAACTTAAACCGTAGTGCATATTCAAATCTGTCCCCCTCAGGGGACTCATATATAATTCCTGCACCGCAACCGTTCTTTGTCGAGCTCCCGTCTACATACACTTTCCAAACCTGATTAATGTTATTCGGTAGTACCGGTCTTGTCATTTCAACAATGAAGTCGGCAAACGCCTGACCCTTCACTTCCTTTCTAGGTTCAAAAGTGATTTCAAGACTTTGCATTTTAATAGCCCATTTCAACATTCTGCCGGATGACTCCAAGGTAGACGTTGGCCGCTTGAGGGGTTGATCGGTGTATATTACAACCGGATGTGACAGAAAGTACGACTTCAATTTTTTGAATGCCATATATAGAGTAAGGCCAAATTTTTCAATCATGGGGTACCGGAGTTCAACATTTTTTAGCACATGGCTAATGAAATAGACCGGGAGATGGATGCCATCTCTCTCAGTAAGGAGAACGGCACTGAGGGCATGGTCCGAGACGGATAGGTACATGTATAACATCTCTTTGGGCAGAGGGATAACAAGCCTTGGCAAAGAGTGCAAGTGCTCTTTCAGCTTTTGAAAGGTTGCCTCAGCATCATCCCCCCATTCAAATCTTGTCTTCTTCCTGATTGCTTGGAAAAAGTAAAGGCATTTGTCACCTGACCGGCTAAGGAACCTCCCCATTGCCGCCAAGCAACCAGTTAGTCTTTGTACTTCCTTAACAGTGCGGGGTGAGTTCACGTCTATCACCTCCTGTATCTTCTCATAGTTAGCCTATATCCCCCTTTGATCAATCAGGAATCCGAGAAACTTCCCAGACTTAACACCAAAGACGCATTTCTTGGGATTTAACATGACCTTATGCCGCCTAAGTGTGGTGAAGGTTTCTCGGAGATCAGCAAGGTGATCCACCTGCTGCTTGGATTTGACTATCATGTCATCAATATACGCCTCCACATTCCTCCCAATTTGATTAATGAAGACCGCATTAATCATCCGTTGGAATGTAGCCGGTGCATTTTTTAAGCCAAATGGCCTCACAGTGTAATAGAATAACCCCTGATCAATGACGAAGGCCGTCTTCTCTTGATCTTTTTTCCACAGGGGTATCTGACGGAAGCCAAAGTAGGCATCCATAAAACTCATCAAGGCATGCCCGACTGTGGAATCGACCAGGCTGTCGATCTTGGAAGCGGATAACTGTCCTTTGGACATGCCTTGTTGAGGTCTGTGTAATCAACACACATACGCCAGGTACCATTCGGCTTCTTTACAAGCACAACAATTGCCACCCAGTCGGGGAAATTACATGGCTGAATGAACCCAGCATTTAGCAGCTTTTTAACTTCGGCAGCTGCCGCTTGACTTCTTTCCTCACCGTGGTTTCTTTTCTTTTGCCGAATGGGATTCTTTTTTGGATCCACGATGAGTTTTTGGACAGCAAGATCCGAGCTGACGCCTGGCATCTCTTCCACTTCAAAGGCAAAAATGTCTTTGAATTCTTTCAACAATAGGTGCAGATCTGCACCCAGCTTAGCATAAGCAGCCGTCCCAACCTTAACAGTACGCTCTGGATGGCTGTCGTCCAGAGGTATATCAATATGTTCTCCAGTCGGTTGGGGACAGAACTCATCAGACCGTTCCCCGGTCAATGATTGCTATTTTTTCTCTTTCTTCACCTCCACCAAATGAGGAGCCTTTCTTTTCTTCCCGGCTACTGGTGGGGCTGGGGCGGCGTCCTTGACATCGTCAAGGTCTATTGGTTCCTGCCCTTGGCCGTTGAGGGCCACAGTATCCTTGACGGCTGAGAGGTAGCACACCTGGGCCTTCTTTTGATCCCCATTCAAGGAACCAATAGAGCCATCATCCCCCTCATACTTAATGAGCATGAGAGAAGGGATGATTACAGCCTTAGCTTCGTTGAGGGTTGTACGGCCTAGTGTAGGGAATATTTCAAGCATTACCCCTAGCTTGAACCCCACTGTGATCATACACTAAAGTACGGTGGCGTCCAAAGGGACAGAAGATAGAGCAAAAGAGTCGCCAACAAGTTTTAGGAACTAGTAAACCGTTCACAGGGTGAAGGTTACACCCCCTAACAATCCAGGAGATTGTTAACTCCAATAGGTCTGGAACCAAGACTGGTAATTTGGGGATGAAGGTACAAATCCAACCTAAAAGAGATTGAACCTGCCCTAATAATAGGCCTCTACTTTATTCTGATAGTATTCATGTGCGCTTTCTGACTAACATGCAATCAATAGGTTTAACCTTAAACCTGTTTATCTATGTTGGTTGAATATTAATGCACAAATAAAACTTTTATTGGCGATCACTTGAATTATAATCAAATTAACCCTAACAAGATTATTAATTATCTTATTAAGCGTGATTACAAGTACATATTAACCCTAACAAGATTATTAATTATCTAAACATGCATAAAAGGCGTGATCAAGCAATAACAATAAATATAATCAAGCAACATGATAATAATCAAAATAAAAACATGTAATTAAAAATATAATAATCAAAACAATTATAAAAATAATAATCATGTTAAATAATAGCAAGATCCTAGGCATGATACTAACAAGATTAATAACAAACCCTAGCATGTCACTAAAGAATAAAGATCAAAGCTTTAACCCTAACATGGTACTAACATGCTATTAGGAAAGAAAATAGGAAGCATCGTAGGAATCATAATTGATATAAGAAAATCACCCTAAATATCATACTAAGAAAAGCATCCTAACATGATACTAGGAATCAAAATAACATCCTAAACATGATTTCTATATCATAATATCAATGCAAACAATTAAAGCACTTACTTGGATGCCTCGTACCTCTTTCTAATAACAAAATACACACGTTAGTAACTTCAAGGAAAATAATAAAATCAACAATTAAATTAAATAACTGAAAGACAGATTTGGGACCAAACCCTCAGAAATTAAACCTTTCACGTCTAGGGCGAAGGCAACTTCGAATTGGCTAGGTGTGTCTAGTGCTAATGTATGAGGAATTGTGTTTGTAAAAGGCTAGTTTAGAAAAGAGAGAGAGAATAATCAAGAAAATCTTGATGAGAGTTGGTGCGAATTAGAAAGAATAAGAATTGATGATTGAAAACAGAATTTTAAGAGGCTATTTATAGAGAAAATCAGTCGGATGGATAAAAAAACGAATAAGAGTTTCAACGAGAATAAAACTTGATCACAGCGTCAAACACGTACGTGGCGCCAAACGCTGGAATCTAGCTCCAGACGCCAGGATTGGCGCCAGACGCTACACTTTAACGCCAGACGCTAGGCGCTGGAAAACAGTTTTTGCGGAATTTGTTTTTATCATATCTTTTGATCCAGAAGTCCAAATAAGGCATATAATATGTCGTTGGAAAGCTCTTAAAGTATAATTTTCAGCCCAATTAGAATCAGATTAAAATCTGTTGTAGATAAAAATAGATGATTGAAATAGTGGAAAGGTGTCAGTTTTGGATAGAGTTTCATATCTCATTCATATATTTTTCGTTATAACTCGGATTTAATATTATAATATATCATTGGAAAGATAATTTCAATATTTATCCAACCATATAAAATTTAGATAAAGTTTATGAGTCACGAAAATAAAATCTGAATATATTCCACTTCGTACAAAACAGGGATTCTCAAAAGGAGTAGTTTTATTCAATTTCAAACTCTTTAAAACATAATTATCAATCCTAACTTCATTAGGATTTAAGAGAACCTTCTACAGTATTCTAAAAGACTATAATCAATCCTAATAGATTTAGGAATGATAATTAATAATGGGTCCTCCTCTAGATCATTGGGCCGCATATAAAAACCAAATCGGCCCCCGTTTAATATTTTGGCCATAACTTCCTCATTATTCATCGGAATTGGGTTTATAATATATCGTTGGAAAGCTCTCTTCAAGCCCTATCCAATAACACTACTATTGGACCCTTATCATGGACCAAACTAAACAATAATGCACGTTTTTCAAAAATAAGGTAAGAAAATAAATATTTTCAAAAACTGAAAGAAGAGATATTTTAATAAAAACATCCTCATCACTAGACTTTTCACACTTTCGCTTTATTAGATAATAAAATGACGTGAAAGGTATTCATCACTAGGTTTGGTTTTGGGGAGACACAAATGGGTGTCTACAGAAGCCCCCACTTTGATTGAGTTTAGAGAAACGCAAGTTTCGAAAACAAAAGTCAAAGTATCGATAGGGACGGAGAATGATTCAGAACGTTATGCGATCCTAAATCATTCATGTAACACCGATACCTGCAAACTAGCGTTAGTTAAAACAGATAAAAGAGTTAAGAAACGCGTATCTTGCACCGTCGAGCACACGTCTCTGAAGGTAACCGATTTGTTGCTGCATTTGTTGTTGTGACAACCTTCCACAATCTATGGAACACCATCTTTCTTTTTTGTTGTTCACTCGTCTCTGAACAATAGAGCTTTTTGGATATGTTCATGCGTCTCTGAACAAAGAGCTTCTTTTTAATATGAACTTCTGAATGATGTGTCCACGCGTCTCTGAACAAAGAGCTTGATAATAGGATGCCCACGCGTCTCTGAGCAAAAGAGCTTTTTTAATATGTCCAAGCGTCTCTGAACAATAGAGCTTGAATAATGTGCCCACGCGTATCTGAGCAAAAGAGCTTTTTGATATGTCCACGCGTCTCTGAATAAAAGAGCTTGAAAGAAATGTCCGTGCGTCTCTGAACAAAAGAGCTTGAATGTTTGTTGCGAAAATATTCCGAAGAAAAACTCCCGAAGACCAACGCTTGTCGATATTTAAAGCTCGCTTGAACTTTGCTTCCGCTATGCCAGTACGTCGACGCTTATGATGCTTGTAAACTAGTATGTCGGTGTCTCTGCTGTTTATGACCAGTATGTCGATGTCTCTGCTGTTTATGAACCAGTATGTCGGCATCTTGCGATGAGCCAATGTTTAGGCACTTTAAGCTAAGAGAGACGATCTTTCGTCAGGTCGATCACTTATTGCGATTGTAATCAAGCTGACTACTTAATCATGTCAAATTGTTTATAGGGGCTAACTGGCGTACCAAGGAACCCGAAATTGCTGAAAGAGGTTGAAATATACTTCTTTGAGTGGTTGAGCTCTGTTGCCGTTGCAATGCCTCTGGCACCGCGATTTGGCTCTGTCGCCAGACGCTGGGATCTAGCGCCAGGCGCTGAAATCTGTTGTTAGACGCTAGATGTTTTCGTCTGGCGCTGGAGTAGGGTCTTCCCTATTCTGCTCTTGCTGCCGCTGGAATGCACCTGTATTTATCTTTGACTATAGGTTTTTGCTAATCTCTTTGATTATTTTAGGGTTGACCTAAGGTTTAATGTCGCTTGACTCATTGATTTGACATGACTCAAGGTATAAACTTGACTTGTTGTGATTGACTCGAGGATGACTCGACTCAAAGTGAAATGACACGTGTGACTCATGACCCGTGTGTGCATTGTATTGTGATCGTGCGACTCGAAAATGCAAAAAAGCAAAAAATTTCCATCATTTTTGTGGAGGGTACCGACTTTCTCCCGAAAAAGAAAGACGCGATAAAGAAAGAAGTGTTCGAATGCATGTTGAATGAGCTTAGTCAAATGTTGTTTGATACTATCTCTCAAAGTCCAAGGATTAATTCATCCTAGGCTATCTCAATTGTTGACTCAATGATGAAAGTATTTGGGTAACTTAGGCACAGAGGCTAAGCACTTCATACTTCGATGCAATGATGATTATGATTGATGAGTGATTTTGACATGACAAGGAATGATTCAGCGTTATGTTAAGATTTCATGACAAAGGGTTCCTTAGGGAAAGACTATTTGGTCATGTATCTGTGCAGTGTGTGATAGTGACACTAAAGTTAGGCCGCAAGAGCTAAGTGTGTAATAAGATATTATTTTTAGAAGAGTCAAATGATGGTGAATTTTAGGCTAGGTAGGCTAATGATGTAGGGATCAAGCCCCCAAGTCTAGCTCTAAATGAATAGGGATGAGCATTGGAGATCCCTTGATATGATCATAGAGTGTGAGTGTAAATATGAATGCATTTTTATTAAGGCCGCATCTCGATGTGAGGTTGCCTACATATCTGTTAGGAATCAGGCTAAACGTAGCTCTAGCCGAACCTCGCACAAGTGTGTGTATACCTCAAAAAGGTCTTTTTAAGGGTTGTAACGTGGTTAGGCTAAAGGTTGAAGAAGAAGGGGATAAAGGCTCAAGACCCTAGATAAGCCCCCAAGGTGTGCAACTTTGCTTTTGAATCTTTATGCATTTATGCTTGAGGATATTAACTCTTTTTTAGCTCTCATATCTCTTTTGCTTTTTTTATTTTTTTATAAGTGTGGGTGTAGACACCTAAAAATGTCTCCCCAAAACCAAACCCGTTGATGAACACCTTTCACCACCATTATTGGTCGAGTTGAGTATTTAATCTTTGGAGTGCTTAAATTCATGTTCTATCCAATATATTTCATGAACCAATCCAATTTCTAGCTCATTTCCCTAAACCATAACCTATTTTCCACTTTTCGTGTCCACATCGCAAAACTGAGAGAAACTGATTTTATGGCTATAAAATTTTGATCCAAGTATTATTTTGTTGGATAGGCCTTTAAATAATCTTTCCAACCATATATCATAAGCCCAATTCCGAGCTATAACGAAAAAGATATGAGCAAAACACTAAACTCGGCCTAAAACCAACACCCTTACACTAAAACGGACATATCTTAAAATATACATATCATTTTCACTTGATTATAATTGGGTTGAAAAGTAGACTTGATAATTTTTCCAATGATATATTATATGCCTTATTCCGAGTTACGGATCAAAAGTTATGATTATTTTAAAACAGGTAAAAAACTAAAATTACCGCGCAGCAGAAAAAATGCCGCGACGCGGCAAAAGCTGACGTGTCACGGGGCTGATTCCCGTGACACGGTGCCCATGCACAATTTTCTCCCGTGTCATGGTGCAATTTCCCGTGTCACGGTGCCCATTCCGTGACATAGGGATATTCTGTGTAATTTCCGCGTACTTTTTACACCGTGACACGGCATACTGCACTGTGCCACGGTGGACAATGCCGTGTCACGGAATTTCTTCCCGTGTCACGGTGCACATCCCGTGCCACGAGATTGCTCCGTGTTTTCTCCGCGTAATCCCTAAACGCGTTTTCACTTCCCGTAACCTAATTATTTCCCGCGTCACTCTGTTTTTCCCCATCTCACGGGATCTTCCCCCGACTGACAGTGCCTGTCACCGTGTCACGGTGCTCTTTGCCGTGACACGATATTATTTTTAGGGTTTTTATCTTTTTAGGGTTCCGTGTGTTCCCTCTGCTCATTTTCCCCTATAAATAGGACCCCCCTTTCTGTAGTTCGGGGCACCAATAATCATTCTCTCTCACCTTACACCAAAAATCATTCTCTTCTCCCTCTTTAACCTAATTTCTAGCCTCCTTATTCTTCCATAATAATTCCCCTAAGCACTCCAAGGAGTCTATACTTAACCCGAGGTTCTGTCCTTAAACCAAGGCGTGAAAGGTACAAATAACTGAGGGTTTGGACCAAATCAATTCTACTTTTTATTTAATTTAATTTTCATTTACTTAATTTTTTTTATTGAAGTTACTAACAGTCTATTCATGATGTAGCAATTTAAAGGAACGTGTTTGTAGACACCCATTTGTGTCTCCCCAAAACCAAACCCAGTGATGAATACCTTTCACGTCGAATCATAATCGAATGAAACGAAAGTGTGGAAAGGTCTAGTGTTGCGAAAAGTTTTTATTTCTTTTCTTTTCTCTTCTCTCTATTTTTGAAAACTTTATTTTAAGAAAACAGCCAATCCAGTTTGGTTGGTCCATGATATGGGTCCAATAGTGGTTTAGTTGGATGGGGCTTGCAAATACCTTTCCAACGATATATTATAAGCCCAATTCCGATGAATATTGAGGAAGTTATGGCCAATTTACTAAACTGGGCCCGGTTTGAGCTTTATGCACGGTCCAATGATCTAGGGGAGGGCCTAATATAATTTATCATTCTTAATGTAATTATTAATGGTTTTAGTCTTCTAGAACATTCTAGAAGGTCTTATCATTCTTAATTCAATTAGGATTCTTCAGAGTTTTAATCAAGATCAAAAAACATTTTCGACTGGAATTATATTATTTTATCTTCCAGTACGGGAAATTTATCAGATTTTCGAAAACGCGTTGAAATCCAATTTGGCGTCCAACCCCAGGCCTTGGCGCCAGACGCCAGCCATTGGCGCCTGGCGCTAGCCACTAGTCCTGGCGCCAATGAGCCAGGGCTGGCGCCAATGTGTTTTTGCGATCGTCAGGCTCTGTTTTGATAAATTATCTTTTTTTGGCTGATTTTCTCTATATATATCGTATCAAATACTCCGTTTTCATCATCAATTACCAATAATCAACTCTCTTCATTCACAAAATTATTCATCAATTACCATTCATCAATTCTTTTCATCATCTACATCAATCATTCATTCATCAATTTTCAATAACATTAATTCTTTCATTCTTTCTTTACTTTGCTTTTTAATACAAAATTCCGCATTCACAAGATCTAGATACATCTAGCCATATTCGAAGTTGCCTTCTCCGTAGACGTGAAAGGTTTTAATTTCTGAGGGTTTGGTCCCAAATCTCTCTTTCAATTATTTAATTTAATTGTTTTGATTATTATTTTCCTTGAAGTTACTAACGTGTGTATTTTGTTATTAGAAAGAAGTAAGAGGCATCCAAGTAAGTACTTTAGTGGTTTAATTGATTTTATGATGTAGATATCATGCTTAGATTGTTATTTTGATTCCTAGTATCATGTCTAGGGTAATTTTAATATTAAGTATGATTAAAAGTATGATGCTTCCTATATTCTTCCTAATATTAATTCATGTTAGTATCATTTTAGGGCTAAAGATTTGATTTTTATTGCTTAGTGACATGCTAAGGTTTGTTATTAATCTTGTTAGTATCATGCCTAGGATCATGCTATGCTTTAACATGATCATGATTATGATTATGATTGATATTATTATTATTAATGATGTTGATTATTTATTATGTTGCTTGATTATTTATTATTATTATTATTTGCTTGATCACCTTTTATTGCATGTTTAAAGGGAATTGGTATTTGCAAACACGCTTAATTAGATAATTAATAATCTTGTTAGGTTAATTGTGATTATAATTCAAGTGATTGCCAATAATAGTTTATTTGTGCATTATATTCAACCAACATAGATGAAACAGGTTTAGAGTTAATCCTATTGATTGTATGTTAGTCAGAAAGCGCACATGAATACGAGCAGAATAAAGTAGAGGCCTATTATTAGGGCAGGTTCAATCTCTTTTAGGTTGGATTTGTACCATCATCCCCGGACCCTTATTTGGTTCATGACCTTATGGAGTTGACGATCTCTTGGATCGTTAAGGGGTGTAACCTTCACCTCGTGAACGGTTTACAAGTTCCTTAAAAACTTGTTGGCGACTCTTTTGCTCTATCTTCTTCCCTTTTGGACGCCACCGTACTTTAGTGTCTGATCACAGTGGGGTTCAAGCTAGTGGGATTTTTAAAGGCTTGAAATTATTCCCTACAGTTTTTGGCGACTCCACTGGGGAGGATTTCTATTTTAATTCCTGAATTTGTTTCGGCAATGATTTAGAATGAGTGGATGAGACTCGAAAAGTTCTTAGTATTTCACGTGCGTAATTTTGATTAAAATTATTTTCATATGCATAAAAAGGTTCTCATTGGAAATACCATCCGTAATGTGTCAAAAACATAGGATTTTACACGTAGGAAATTTGAGAAATGTCTTTCACAACTAGGACTGAAATAACATCGCACGAAACTGGATGATTTTATTAAGCACAGAAAGCTGCTGAGGCATGTGGGAAGTAGCGTCAGGGGCCAGAGCTTGGCGCCAAACATTTAGCCGTAGTGCCAGATGCCAATATTGGCGCCAGGAACTACAGTTAAAAGTTGGCGCCAGTCTCTGTTTGCTGGCGCCAATTTCCCCCAATACCGAGCCAGAAATATGCGTTCTAATTTCGACCGGTTTTTTGTATTGTTTGCTCGATCCTGCTTCCTGATTGAATTTTTTCTCACTTTTCTAAAACCCATATGTGTTCTACATATGGACATAACACTCTGGGAACCCGATTGAACGCTCCTGGCAACAAAGGGTACATCTGAGAGGTTGAATTCACCAAACCATGGAAGCGAGTTTTTTCTAAAAACTCGCGGTGTCCTATCCACACGCGTTAATCCTTCACGGTTAGGCTTCTACGCGGTGCATCTGGACAATTAACCATGGACCCTATTTGACTAAACCATATCCTGAACTTTAGAGAACTAGAGCCATGGTTAGGTTGCGAACTCATTGCATCATGTCGTATCTACTTGACTAATTGTGCATTATTTGTTGTGCATATATATCCTATGCTCCTCTTAACCGTTTGTTGATTTGTGTTGAGATTATAATTAATGACTTAAAGAACTTTTCCTAATTAATTAATTAATTAGTTCGAGTTAATAAAGTTTTTTCTTCTTTTAATCGGAATTGACCTAGTACGACTTTAGGCATACCCCAGTTGACTAATATTATCGAAAACAGTCCCAGACCGAGGCTCCAATATTGGTGCCAAAATCTGAGCTGTAGCGCCACTGTATGGTGTGTAGCACCAGACATTTACTAAAAAGTCTAGCGCTAACCACCATATTGTGACGCCAGTCCTGTTGCTTAGCCGTCAGTTCGGATTATTTGTCGAGTCATCACCTAATGTCTAATTAATCAGTTTCCTGCTTAATTCGGTTAATTTTACTGGCAATAATGCTTAATTGAATCAATATTCGAGTTTAGGCACTAAGTCCCATGGTCTTACACAAGAGTCACAGCATGTCACTTACACTCAATACACACACCAATACACATGTCTTGACCATGATTAAGGGAGTCTTGTGTGCGCGCGTTATTTTTCGTCATTTTTTTAGGGGGGTAAGTCGGATATTAATCCTCCAATAAATAATAATACTTAAGTTCCCTAAACACATGTACATTATTGCTCCCTAAAAATATGCATACTTTTTGCATACCCTTTTTTTTAAAATAAAAACCATAAAGTCAAATTGATTCGAGTCAAGTAATTAAAACGCAAACTGGCTTAATTTACAGCGCGTGGTCAAGAAAGGAAGGACAATTAATCAAATATAACCTCTTCGTACAAGTCCAACTTTTCGACAAACCTATAGCTCGCAAGAGGAAAGCAAGAGTTATAATAGCAACTCAGGAAGAAGTTAACGATCTCAAGAACCAACTGGCTACTGTAACTGAGACACTGAAGCTTCTCGCACTTAAGATCGAGGATCCCGCGAAGCAACAACAAATGGACCTCATGCAAGAAAGCCTAAGCAAGTTGTCCAGCGACTACAAGTTTCAAGAACTCACATCCCAAGGGGTCTCGATGGATAAGGATCTTCTTCCGCAGAAGTTCAACGCCAACGACATCCCAAAGTTTAGGGCAATTGACAACCCATACTTCCATCTAAGAGCGTTTGAAACAATAATGATTATCAAGGGTATCGATAAGAAAGTTTTCCCTTCTCTGTTCTCGCTATCTCTCGAGACTGTTTGCCAACAATGGTTCCTTTCTCTTGAAAAAGAAAAGACCTCTACCTGGGAATCCATAGCAAACGCTTTCGTCGATAGGTACAAGTATAACGTTCAAGTCGAAACTGACCATAGAGAACTTGAAATCCTCAAACAGAAGGAGAATGAAGGCTTCACATCTTTCTTTAACAAGTGGAGAGAAACCTCAGCTACAATGATTGAGGTACCAAGTGAAAAAGAGTCCGTGAGATTGTTCATTAAAAATCTCCAAGAAAAATATTCAAAACATCTTAAATATCAAAATAACCTTCATATCTTAAGGCTGTTTATGATATTGGGATTAATATTGAAGATGACTTAGCTAAATCTAAAGCTGCCAACAATAACTCCAGCAGTGGCTAGAAAGGAAAGAAGAACGACAATCCTTCTTCTTCCAAAACAGCCCACTCAAATAATGTTAGCGCCTTTAATCTGGGAGAAGTCCTCGCCATGAACAACCAAGGACAAAAGAAACCGTTTAGGAGAAACTTCACTCCTATTGGCATGAGTTATGACACCGCGTTTGATCGGCTAAATGCAAAAGGTCTTATAACTCCCATTGGACCATTTGGAGATCCACCAGTCGAGAAGAGGTCGCCTAATTGGAACCCCAATGCGCATTGCAAATATCATCAAGGTAGGGGCCATTCTACTGAAAGCTATTGGAAGCTTAAGGAAGCTATCTAAGACCTAATTGACAGTAACAAGCTGCCGTTGCCTCCTGCCAGTAAGAAACCGAGTATTGACAATGCACCTCTAACTCACACATTGGCTATCTCCGATGAAGAAAGCGAAGTTGACCCCTCATCCCTCATTAAACCTGTCAAAGCAACCAACGTCGAAGAGGAAGAAGAAGAGACCTTTTTCGATGTCGAAGATAATCTTCCAGAACCAGCAAATGAGGTAGAGATACGAATACTCACACACTGTATCTGAGGGAGACATCGCAACTGTTACATGAAACTCTCAAAATTTTGAATGAACTTCACAAGGAATATGATGAAGAACCTAAGAGAGAATTCACACCATTAAAAACGACTTATGAGGCAAAACACTTTCCCTTACAAGTCACCGAAAGACCCAAGAAGAGCAATAAAGCTTATACTCCAATTGGGATCCCGTATACACAAATGAAATACTTTCCGAGAATGGCAAGATCAAACCTCTCGAACCGAGACCATTTGAATCATTAAAAAGGACAGATAGATATTACTGTCAATACCATCAGTCAGGAGGACACACCCCAGAAAACTGCTTCAAGTTCAAGGATTTGGTGCAGAAAATGATTGATAGAAAGGAATTAGTCCAAGTTCAACAAGAAGAGGACATAAATGTTAATGGAGTATGGGACAGTGATGAAGAAGATGTCTATCTAAAAGACATATTAGGACCTTCACCTTTTGTATCATACACCACGAACGACATTTGGGGTGAAGAAGATTCATCAATAGACGTCCTCACAAGATCCGGAAGAATACAACCTCCCGTTTCAACACAACCTATGCCTACTATACAACAAGTTCCCATACCTGTCATCGAAGACAATGACATCGTTAAACAATTCAAGAAGACAAAAGTGGAGATGAATGTATGGAAGCTTCTGGCAATATCTCGAGAACATAGGTTAGCTGTGATGAATGCCTTGGATAAAATCGGGATAGATTCTGACACCACTCCTGAGGGACTAGCTAACTTCCTCACGAGTGATCTCCCTAGTCTAATTAATCTAATCACCTTCTCTGATAAAGATTTACCCCCGGAAGGTGACAAACACTACAAGGCGTTAAACCTTACAGTAGTCTGCAAAAGAATGAATGTTCCCATGACTCTTGTAGACAATGGATCGGCTATTAATGTCTGTCCACTTAGGACTGCGAGGATGCTCGGCATAAAGGATGAGGATTTAACTCCGTCCACACAAGGAATAAGAGCTTACGATAATACTCGACGTCAAGCTTTTGGAAAAATAACCCTAAATGTGACGGCAGGGGCAATAGAACATGCTACTACTTTTCAAGTGGTAGACATCAAAGCCTCATTCAATCTGTTGTTAGGACGCCCTTGGCTCCATGATCTAAAGGTCGTCCCTTCATCTCTCCGCCAACAAGTGAAAGCCATAGTTGGAGGAATACCCATCACTATTGATGCTTCGCCAATGAGGATCAAATCAATAGAGAATCCAATCATCAACGTGGAGCATGACGAAGATGATGAAGACCTATGGGGCTTTAACGAAGAAGTCTCCTTAATCCAAGAGGATGAAAGGACATCTCTTTGCCACGACCCCCATTCCAACATGATGATCAACACTATGCTAAAGAAACAAGGACACTTCCCTGGGATGACCTTAGGAAAGAAGAAGGGGATAGCAAAATCGATAGAGTCACCTGGCCTCCCTAAACTAGATACTTTTGGACTTGGTTTCGAACCGACTTGGAAAGATCTCAAGCGAGCCCAGGACAAATTGAAAGCACGTAGAGACGCTCGCATTCAAAAGAAAGCAATTCCAATGGATCAGTACCCCCTTACGCTTAATGGTCAGTTTATAAAAGAAGGAGAGGACTATCCATGCCATGAATTTCCCGAACCATTTGTTGTAAATGGCATACGACAACCAGGATTCGAGATTTTCTTGGATTGCTATTTCACTGACGAAATCCCAACTCCCGTCCATAAGGAGAAAGCACCCCCATGCTTTGACTTTAACGTCATGGGATTACTGTTTGGGAAAGAAAAGAATGAGCCAGTTTATGAAGAAGATAACTCCTCACTCATTCAAACGGTCCTACAAAGTGAAAACTTTGACCCCTCAAAGCTAATTACTCCAGCTGAAGGATTACTGCAAGGGTGGGGCAAGACTATCAAGGTGACCACTCCGAGTGGGAGGAAGATATCAATCACGACAGGGCAAGGGCCAATGTTTGAAGAATCGTCAGAGTCAGAGTCTGAGTCTGAGTCAGAGTCTTTCCCTGTAGAATCTTCTGGGTCTTTAGCTATAACGCCTCCCCTTCCTATTTCCTCTCCTAGGATAGTTAGTCATCTAGTTCCTGAGGACATATCGCTCTTTGATGTAATGATCTCAGAGTATAATAATATCGCTCATTCTCCTTACTTCTCGTGTTCTTCCATAACCCAAGATGACGAACATTGCTTAGCTAACGATGAAAAAGATAAAGAATTTATTAAAGCAATGGAAACACTTGAAAATAAAACACCGATAATTGAAGAGACTGAAACAGTTGACATCTCAAATGATTCAACTCATAAAAGAGAAGTTAAAATCGGACTAACATTGAATAAACAAGAAAGAACCGATTTAATTAACTTTCTTAAAGAATTTATCGATGTATTTGCTTGGTCATATGAAGATATGCCAGGCATTAACAGAGAAATAGCTCAACACACTATACCATTAATCCCAGGAATGAAACCTGTAAAACAAAAGTTACGTCGAATAAAACCCGACGTAGCACTTAAAATAAAAGAAGAAGTTCAAAAACAAATAACTGCAACTTTCATCAAGGTATCCAAATACCCCGAATGGGTCGCCAACGTCGTCCCAGTTCCAAAGAAAGACGGAAGGGTAAGGATGTGTGTCGACTATCGAGATCAAAATAAGACAAGTCCAAAGGACGACTTCCCTTTGCCACACATCGATATTCTGGTAGACAACATAGCAAATCACGTGCTTCTCTCATTCATGGACGAATACGCAGGGTACAATCAGATTCTCATGGCGGAAGAAGACATGGAGAAGACAACTTTCATCACACCATGGGGCACTTACTGTTACACGGTAATGCCATTTGGGTTGAAAAACGCAGGTGCTACTTACCAACGTGCAGCAACTGCCTTGCTTCATGACATGATGCACAAAGAAGTTGAACGTATATGTCGACGACATGATTGTGAAATCAAAGGACCGTCCAGGCCATCAAGTAGACTTAAAGAAATTTTTCGAAAGGTTAAGAAAATACAATATGAGGTTGAATCCATCAAAATGTGCTTTTGGAGTCACCTCAGGCAAGCTCTTGGGGTACGTCATAAGCTCTAGAGGAATAGAGATAGATCAACCAAGATTAAAGCAATCATGGCAATGCCACCGCCCAAGACTGAGAAACAGATTCGAGGATTCATTGGCCGGTTGCAATACATAAGTAGGTTCATATCAAAACTAACAACGATATGTGAACCAATCTTCAAAAAGCTCAAGAAGAATGTACCAGTAATATGGGATGACGAGTGTCAAAAAGCCTTTGACCGGATCAAAGCCTATCTTGCAAATCCTCCCGTATTAGCACCAACACTTCCCGGAATACCTCTTAGGTTATATTTGACGGTTACCAAAGAGACAATGGGAGCCATGCTAGCACAAGAGGTAGAAAACAAAGAGAATGCAATCTATTACTTAAGTAAGAAGATGCTCGAATACGAAACACGCTATACACCACTCGAGAAATTGTGCTACGCTTTGGTGTGGGCCACAAATAAGTTGAGACATTACATGTTGGTGCATACCGTTTTCGTGGTATCTCGATTGGATCCACTCAAATACTTGTTCGAGAAATCAACGCTCAATGGACATATTTCAAGATGGATAGTCAACTTAGCCCAGTTCGATGTGCGGTTTATGCCACAAAAAGCTATTAAAGGATCTGTGGTGTCAGACTTTCTGGCAGATTTCCAATAGAAGACTCGACACCAATACAGGACAACGAATTTCCAGATGAAGATTTGATGGTCACCGAAGATGATACTTGGACCTTGTATTTCGACGGAGCCTCAAACCAAAAGGGATGTGGTGTCGGAGTGCTGCTAGTATCACCTAAAGAAGAACACGTCCCAATCTCAATAAAACTCGATTTTGACGTTACCAACAATGTTGCTGAATATGAAACATGTGTGGTAGGCCTTGAAACAGCTCTGGCATTGGGAGTAAAGAAGTTAAGGATATTCGGAGATTCCTCTCTAATCATCAATCAAATATCTAAAAGGTGGAAAGTAAGGAGCGAAAGCCTAGCCCCTTACCAAACTTATCTGGAAACTCTTACCGATCAGGTAGAGAAGGTGGAATACACATATCTACCTAGAGAAGAAAATCAATTTGCTGATGCCTTGGCAAGATTAGCCTCAATGGTTAGGATTCCCACGGATATCGAGCAAATGCCTCTAACTATCGAAAAAAGGCACAAACCGGCATATATACAGGCTGTAGAAGACGACGACCCAGTCCAAGACGAAGATGAAGAACAAGAAGAAGAACCATGGTACACAGACATTCTCAACTATGTCACCAATGGAGAATACCCTCCTCATGCTGACAAAAGAGCAAAACGAGCCTTGAGACTTTTGGCTTCTCAATATGTACTCATAGACAACGAGCTACATAAAAGGGTACCTAAAGGTCGAGCCATCCTATGTGTAGGGAAGGTGGATGCACAAAGAATAATGAGAATGGTCCACGAAGGAATCTGTGGAACTCATATAAATGGCAAAATGTTAGTCCAGAAAATAATGCGAGAAGGGTATTATTGGACTACCATGAATAGGGACTTCCATCAATATGTGAAAAGATGCCCTAAGTGTCAAATTTATGCCAATTTACAACACGTTCCTCCATCTTTGCTCTACACCTACACGTCACCTTGGCCATTCTCTACATGGGATTGACATAATTGGCAAGATCGCTCCTCCAGGGACAGGAGGCCATGAATTTATTCTAGTAGCAATTGATTACTTTACGAAGTGGGTTGAAGCACAATCATATGCTAAACTCACCGCAAAACATGTAGCACTCTTTATTGAGAGAAATATCATTTGTCGATATGGAGTCCCACATGAAATGATAAGTGACAATGGAACTCACTTTCAAGCCGAATGTGAAGAATTGCTACATAAATATGGTATCCAACATCATCATTCGTCCCCTTATAGACCTCAAGCAAACGGAGCAGTCGAGGCAGCTAATAAGAATTTAAAGACTATCATTGAGAAAATGACAGAAAATTATAAGGATTGGCCTGACAAACTTCACTTTGCATTGAGGGGTTATTGCACGTCAATCCGTACGTCAACAGGAAATACACCATTTTCTTTGGTATATGGAATGGATGACGTACAACCTGTCGAGCTAGAAATACCATCTCTACGTATTGCGCTAGAGAGTAAACTCGATGAAGTTGAATGGACTAGGGCACGATATGAAGAATTGATCCTACTCGACGAAAAACGACTAGAAGCTCTACATCACACTCAGTGCTATCAAACTCATATGGCTAGACATTTTAATAAGAAGGTCAAGACAAGAAATATCAAAGTAGGAGATTTGGTATTAAAAGCGCAAAGAAAAAATGTTTTAGATCCAAGGGAAAAGTTTAGACCTAATTGGTCTGGCCCCTACATTGTCAAAACAATCCTGTCAGGTGGTGCAGCAAAATTAACTGACATGGATGGCAATGAATTCTCAAACATGACCAATCTTGACCAACTTAAAAAATACTACCCATAATTACTTGAGTAGGACACTCAAGAGAGTTACGTACGGCGTGATTCCATAAGAAAGGATACGTAGGCAACCCATTACGGGTGCGGCCACTTTATTTTTCGACATCTCTGTGTTCCAGAATCAACAAAAAGTCAACAAAAGTCGGAAAAGCAACTGGCGTCACAGAACAGAGTCTGGCGCCAGCCAAAAGCCATTAGCGCCAGACGATGGAATTGGCGCCTGGCGCCAGACCTCAATAGCTGGCGCCAATCTGCAATTACTGACGCCAATTCAGTCATAAAATCTGGGCGAATTTCGGTGTTTTTCGGAAAATTTTCGACTTCCGTACTCGAAAGGTTCCGAAAATTAATTTTTTCGGTTTTTCATTGCTTTAATAAAATAAAGTTAAAGTAACAATTTAATTGAAATCTGAAATTTCATTAATGAAATAAAATTGCATTGTTAATGGAATTTAAATAAGGCTGAAATAAATTAACTTTAAATAAAAATTAAGAATCTAATACATCTAAAGCTAAGCAATGGTATAGTCTTTCTTCTCCTTCTTTGCTCTTTTCCAATTCTTTTCCGCCTCCTCCTCTTCATCCATTACTTTAGCCAGTAGGCATCCTTTAGAGGACCTACATTAAATTTTAGAATAGATTGTTTCTCCTTCAGCTAGCACCCCATGCTTCTTTTCCACCCAAGCCTTCTTGTCTATAGCTTTCCTTTTCCCCTTGTCTTTAGTAGTATTCTTCTTCTTAGGCATTGTAGGTGTCTTGAACTCAATTCTTGCACCTAAGCGTTCCTTGGCCGGTGTCACCCTGTCACCTAGATGATTCTTCACATCGGTTCTACCCTGATCAATTGAAGACTTCTTCAGCAACCACTTCTTTACATCATTAGGTAAAGAAGGGGGAACCTTTTGGGTAATCACTTCCCATAAAGGTCTAGCGCTCCAGTAAGTGTCAAATTTATCTACTTCTTGAGATATGGGATACTCATAGGGAGGAATATTTTGAAGCAAGCCATATTGTCTCTTTACTCTGCAGGGGTAATAATATGTCATGCAAGACAAGCTTGGAAGACGGCAGAAAGGTTGCTTGTTAACACCAACCATCCTTTTTATTTTCCACCATGGGATAACCCACTTGATAGCGAAATCACGTGATTCAAAGACTTTCTTCCACCCATGGCGCCCAATTTTAGGGATGCGCTTTTTTCTTCTCACAAAGCAAGTAGGTGTATAACTTTCAATGTCGTCCGGAGGGCTAATTAATCCTAGTCTCTCCATTAGCCACATCTGTAAAAAATTCCAATGCAAATAAATTAATATTACAATACAAAAATATATTTTCGGATTTCTGTAATTAAAAATATTATTTTTCTACCTGTAATAAAATTGGAGAACCGCGAAGAGGTGCTTTTGGGTCCCTTTTCAACTCATCTAGACTAATCATAGTCTCTCCAACTATTAAAGGCATTGGATTTCTCCCGGATTCAATTTGTTCTAGCACAGTGGTTATAATTGATTGACCCTCGTTAATTTTACCACTACTAAGACAATATTGATTAAGCATGCAGAATAAGAACGCCCTTCTTCTATATATGTGAAAAGATTATGAAAGCGGTTTATCAAAATATAGCGTGCGAATTCTTTTAAGTTCACTACATTGCCATCTACTATTTTGGATAAATCCCTTTTCTTCAAGTTAAAAAAGCGCTCAAAATCCTTATAGTAATATGCATCTACTTTGGGGATTACTACCAGGTATATTGCAGGGAAGCCTAAAATAGCACCAAATTCCTCTGGCAAAGGGCTAATTTCATCATACCCTATTCTAAAACAATGTGTATCAATGTTCCAATATTCTAAAGACGTATGTATGAAGTCTATTTCTAGATCTGCCCCTTTAATGCCATATATTCCCCCCAAGTGAAACAAATCCAATTCTTTTCTTTCTCTAGCATTGAGAGATCGACATCATTCATGAGAATATTGGGTGAAGGTTTTAGTGGCTAAAGACATGATTATTATTTTTTATAAAGAGAATAATAATTTTTTTCGCTGGAATTATGTGAAGAATCGGCTAAGCAGGGGGCTATTTATGCACAAATTGCGAGGAATTTCAATCTGACTGGAATACGGAGTCAGCGTCAATTGGCGTCGCAGCCTCGACATTGGCGCCACCTATAAGTGCTTGGCGCCACACGCTAGGTGTAGCGCCTGGCACCACGCGCCACAGGCTGGCGCCAGCTGGCGTCAAGTCCGCAGGATAGTCGCGCGTGCTCAGTTTGCGTTTTGATATTAAATTGGAGTCGGTTAATGACTTAAAGGCCCCGTTTTTATTTTTCTATTTATTATTTAAATATAACATTCTTTTTTTATTTTTATTTCTTTTTTTTTTGAATTAAAATTCAAAAATCAGCCTTTCTCTCCGTTTTATTTTTCCTTTTTATTTTTCTTTTTGGGGGAGAGAGTCGGATAATACCCTCCATCAATAATAAAATGACGGAATTTTTGCGCAAAATTGTTATCACATTTGCACACACTAACATACACTAACATAGTAATAGATAAATTCACAATAACAATAAAGTACAAAGTGTCTAAATAATGAGTCAAAGGCAAAGTTCTATAAAAAGTCAAAATAAAATGCATATACAGAAATAAACTACGGCGCCGGAGGACGTAGGCCCATCATGCCATAAAACTGCGCCGTCTAAGGAGTCACCTCTCCACCAGCTCCAGCCTCAGCACCAGTTCCAGTCTCCGTAGGAGGAGGGAAACTCAAAACAGGACCGCTCCAGCCAAGGTCAACCTGAGGCTGAGACCGCGGAGGCTGCTGCGATGACGAGCCAACCTCGTACATCCCACCACCTCTAAAAGCCGAGGTAGCCTCTCCTATCGGTGCAACAGGAGCACCCTCAGAAGAAGACCCTGAGCCCTCAGCAGTGTCGGCTCGAGCAGCCTCGGAACGGCCACCTCTACCTCCTGACGAAGTGCGACGACGTCTCAAGCTAGACCTCGCCGGCTCTCTCCGCCCCTCAGGCCTCGTACGGGTGTGAAAAGAATTAAATCAGAAACAAGGTGAAAACTGAAGCATAGTGCAGAAATAATAAGTAAAGAAAAGTTACCTCTCGGACAGCGTCGTCTCGACGACAGGTAGCCGCGTTCCTCATCTGGACGAGTTGGCTCCGGAAGTCATCTATGCATCGTGCCATAGCGGAAACCACTTTGCGTGAGAACTTTCAAGGAAAGTTAAGTCAGTAAAATGCATGATAACTGAATACAAGATTCTGAATTAGAACTAGGCTTACCCTAGTCTGGTGACGAGGAATCGACCGCTCCACGAAGCGCTCGCCCTCAGGAGCCGGAGAAATCATCTCCTCGATCGGCCCGTACATCCCCTGGTAGTGGATGGACATACGGGGTGGCACAAACTCAGTGGGACCATCCTGATGAAACAGAAAGAAATCAGTAAGGTATTACTTGGGGGCTACTCAGCGAATAACAAAAAGTTAAGAATCTTACCCTCACATCCTCGGCCGGCACAGGGGTTGGAGCCAACAAAGGAAGTAGCTCCTCAGCATAACTCCGCCCAAGGATCACATGGGACCGCCAAAGGGAACCAGACTCCTCAGCCATGCTCGACAACTCTCTCTCGTCGAACATATGACGTGGTGGAGGAGCAGGAACAACAAAAATATCGGAAGAGTACTGTCTAGCAACTCTCTCTCCTAAGTACACAACCGCTCCGTAGGTCCCTAGAAAGTAGCGACGCTCAGCAGAGTGTTGTGCGGCTAATCCAGGGACTGTCCAACCACCCCATGGTCGGTATACTACCTCAGGTCCCGATAAAAATACCAATCGGGTAAGAACATGTCTAAAACGTCACAGAAGCGCAAGATAAACACTAAAAGTCGTACCGAGATGATCCGACTCCGGAAACGTGCAGTAGACAGGTCCACATGGTGGCCGCCCCAAGAGGCGCTCACCGGATACCCCCTCGGCGATGGTCTCGCCGGCGCAATGGAAGGAAAGTACTCATAGAACCAGATCTACAAAAAAGCTAAAGCATGAGTAAATGCTGCCTAACATATAGGGCTAAACTTTATAGGGAATAATGTTTGCCTCTACGACTTTCTAGAAAGCAGAAAAAGCAACGTTCATCCTAAAGGACTGATGGCGACACGAGTCCCTCAGTGCGCGAACAAAGTCCGTGTAGGCCAAGCTGGCCCAGTCATAAGTCCCGATCCGCTGGAGATCGCGAACAGCAGGGAGGTAGTAAAGCAATGCCCTACTACCCCTGTCAGGGGAGAATGTCCCTGACAACAACATAAGCACAAAGATGTGCACCCGCTGCTCTCGGGTGGTCGCATCGTCGTCAAGAGCCGCTGCCAGCGTTGAGCGACGAATCCCCCTAGCACTGAACTGAGTCGTCTCGACCTCAGCTCGGGCCCGAACAGCAATTGGCCCCAACAGTTCCTCGACCTCTGGAGAAAAGACGTCGATACCGTCGTCGAATGGCAATGGCACAGAAGTAAACTCCAGTCCTGTGATGAGACTGAAGTCTGTAGGAGTGACCATCATCTCACCCCAGGGAAAATGAAAAGTGTTGGTGGTGTCCCAGAAGAATTCCACCAGAGCGCGTACTACGTGGTGACCCCCGCTAGAGGCATCAATAGCCTCGGAGGTCTCGAACAGGGAAACCAGTCCGCAAGACTCCCATAGGAGTCTCGTCTCTTGATCTCTGGCGATATGCATCCTATACAAATTGCCTAGACC